>NC_136410.1:96806566-98237399 GCF_051521515.1 Lactuca serriola | reverse complement strand
ACGAAATTAACATACATGCAAAAGTTATTAGATACACGAGATCTGGTTCGGACACCATCATGAATATTCCTTATAATTTGATCAACAGGATGATATCGATGTTCAGAGACTGATGCTGATTCCGGAGAGTTTGATACTGACAAGTTATTAGTTTCAGGAGAGTCTTCAGCTTCAAGGATTTCATCAGCACCTAATGAATTATCTGCTGATCTGGCTGCAGTATCTTGATTCAAGGAACATGGAACTGGAACAATAGAATCAGAAGAATCAACTTCATCTCCAGCAGGAGGGACTTCGTCAAATGGACAAGAGAGAAGCTCTTGAAAAATAGAAGAGGAATGAGTGACTTTTTTATCAGTGTATGATTCCTCATCAAACTTCACATGAATGGATTCTTCAACGCATTGCCTGTTCACATGAAAAACACGAAAAGCCTTTGAAATAGATGAGTACCCAACAAAAATACCTTTATAAGCCTTAGGTTCAAACTTGGATCTTGGATCACGCTGATTTAGAATATAACAAATACATCCGAACACGTGAAAAAAGGATACGTCTGGCTTTCGATCTTTCAGCATTTCATATGGTGTCTTCTTGTGAATCTTGTGAATTAGAGATCGATTTTGAGTAAAACACGCTGTATTGACAGCTTCAGCCCAAAACGACATAGGAAGACCAGCATGGATCATCAAGGTCCTTCCTGCCTCAATCAGTGTTCTATTTCTTCATTCAGCAACTCCATTTTGTTGAGGAGTACGAGGAGCTGAGAAGTTTTGCCCAATTCCTTTATGATCACAAAACTCTTCAAGAGTTGAATTTCGGAACTCAGTACCATGATCACTTCTTAGCTGCTTAACTTTGAGACCTGTCAGTGTCTCATTTTTACGAATCAGTGAAATGATTTCCTATGCAGCATGACTTTTCTTCTTCAGGAAAACCACCCATGTAAATCGAGTGAACTCATCCACAACCACTAGAGTATACTTATTTCCACCTAAAGAACGGACAGGAATAGGTCCAAACAAGTCCATGTGGAGTAAATGAAGAGGAACGATATACTGGAACATGACTTGGGTTTGAAAGAGGACTTTGTTTGTTTTCCTTGTTGACAAGCTGAGCACATCTTGTCTTTCACAACGCTGAATTTTGGGAGCCCTCTAACTAGATCTTGATTGGATATTTTGGATAGGTTCTTGAAGTTTAGATGAGAGAACCTTTTGTGCCAAATCCAGCTAAGATTCGTCTGAGACTTTGAAAAGAAGCATTGCATCAGTGCCTTGTCACTCGAGAACATGTCAAGAACATATATATATATATATATATATATATATATATATATATATATCTTCTTTTCTACTTGCTGAAAGTACGATGTTCTTGTCAGTGTTGACAACTCTGCCTTCCTTCTTTGTAAAGTGAACTTCATAGTCAGCATCACACAACTAACTGATAGAGATGAGGTTGTGTTTGAGACCCTTTACATATGAAACATTTTGAAAAACCACGTTATTGCATTTGATATTTCCATATCCTTTAGTGAACCCCTTTCCATTGTCTCCATAAGTAACTGCAGGACCAATTTTCTTGACATAATCTTCCAGGAGAGACTTTGATCCTGTCATATGCCTTGAGCAACCACTATCTAAGTACCAAAGATGCTCCTGACCCTGCAGTGCTGAGAAACTAGTTAGAACACACTGACCCATTCGAGGATGGGTCATTCACAAAGTTATTTGATAATAGATTATAACACTCCTTAGGAAGATAGTTTAAAGAATTTGACTTAAGAGTCCATTTTTCATTTCTAACTTTAATATTATCAGCTCTTAAAGATGATTTTTCAAATGAACATTCACTGATCTTGTGAGAGGTATCACCACATCTGTAACAAACTCTGGTACCAAAGTTCTTCTTGGTGAGCAAATTTTTGGATTTAACACATTTCGACATGTAAGATTCACCAAGAGAACTTTGAATCCTTTTGTTTATCATTGAGTCACAACTGAATTCAGTGTCAGAAAGAGTTTGATCAGTGTTAGATGATGAGCTATCAGTGTCTGATTTGGACTCATTCACAGATGAATTGCAATCAGGAAAATGCTTAAGTTGTTCATGAACAGCATGAAACACTCCATTTGAGATAGGAAAAGCAATAATATTCTCAGTGAGTGGAGTTGGTCTTACAAGATGTGCAGGGTAAGAGGTTGGATCAATTCCGGTAATTTCAACATTACACTCAGTAATACCATCAGAATTAGTAATACAGTATTCATCAATTAAACTCTGATTAATAAAAGAGTTACTGACAAACTTATTTTTGAAATTGTTTTTCATCTCATTCATGGAATAAAACTCAGATTCCTTTTCTTGTGATTTAAAAACTTTTTCAGCTTCTGCAAAATTACCCCCAAGAATTTTCTCACATGAATGTGGAATTTGAGCTGAAATAATATAATTTGCATTCTTATGAGATTTTGCCCAAGTATGAAGCACAGTTTGTTCTTTGATCAAGAGATTTTTAACATTGTCAATTTCAGCAGACAAAGAAGAATTTGACAAACTAGTGATTCTAAGATTTTCCTGAGTGGACTCAATAATGTTATTTTTCATGGATATATCAGTTTCAACAAGATCACTTTGATTTTGCAAATTTCTTATTGTTTGATTCTTCTTAGAATTAATGACGCCCAAATACTCAAACATTTTGATTTTTTCATTCATTGAATAGGAAACAAAGTTTTTAACCTGGTACATTGAAGAAGAGTCAGTGTTGTGCTTCCTGGAATTTTCAACAGCATCAGACATATCAGCATCAAATGTACTTTTGCCTTTTTCAGAAACATCCGGGTCTTCTATCTTTACCATTAGACACTTAACTTCATCATCTGATGACTCCTCATCAGTCTTCCATTTTTCTTCTTCAGCAACAAGCACTTTATGTTCCAAGTTCTCTGCTTTCAGCTTCTCAATCAGCTTGTTGTACTTCTGCTTCCAGTATTCATCCGAGCCTTGTTTCTTTTGTTTACACTCCTTTGCAAAATGATCAGTGCTCCCACAGTTAAAGCACTGAGCCTTCTCTTTCTTATCAGCACCATGCCTTTTATCAGCTTCTGATCTTTTTGAAAACTTTCCACCCATCTTCTTTTGAAACTTTGAGAAGTTTCGACCTGATTTCTCAAAAGTCTTTACAATCAAAGCTGCACTAGCCACAACTTTTTCAAGATCATCAGTGTCAGTTTTAGAGGAATCAGTATCTGAATTACTTTCCGTGTCTGAATCTGACACTAGCTTTTTGTTTGAGAACAAAGCTACAGATGATTCACGCTGAGAATCTTTCATCAGTTCCTTTCTTTGAAGCTTAGATTCTTCATAGTATCGAAGATTTCCATAGAGACTTTGTAAGTCCATAGAGTTGATCTTCTCACTATTTTTCAGCACATCAACATGATTCTCCCAACCTGCACCCAGAGAATCCAAAAACTTCTGCACTAGAACAGTTCTATGCTTCAACTGATCTAGTCTCCGAAGATCATTAACAAGAGTATTGAATCTGTTAAAGGTTTGAGTCAAGGTTTCACCTTTCTTAGCAAAAAAATGTTCATACCTTCGGTTAAGATCATTTATTTGAGTAGCCTTGACTTCTTCAGTGCCTTCAAAAGATACAGTCAGAGTATCCATCATCTCTTTTGCTGAGATGCAATTTTGAACTAGCCCAAAAATGTTGTATGGCAGAGCATAGCTGATTGCGGCACGAGCACGAACATCTAAACCATTTTTTCTTTTGTCATCTTCCATCCAGTTTTCTCTAGGTGTTTTCTTCATGGCACCATCAGGAACGTTGTTTTTCAGAGGCTGATACATTGGGACATATGGACCCTTTTCGACAATGTCCAACATGTCTTCATCTACTGACTCTAAAGCATATAGAGCCTTTATTTTCCACATAGCAAAGTTTGTTTCATCAAAAGGAGGAATTTTAGCGGAAGGATGATTTGATGAGTTCGACGAAGAAGAAGATGAAGCCATTTGTTTGATAAGAGAAACCTGCTCTGATACCAATTGAAGAGGCCTTAAGATCAATCAATTTATCAAACAATTACAGAAAATAAGAACAAGAGGAATTCACGAAGAAAAGCTTTAACTAAGAAAGATAATCTCACAAAGAGATTATCGTGTGCACAAAGCAGCGATTAGGGTTTGTGAAAGGCGTAGCCGTTCACAAACCTATACAAAAGATTATATACTGCTATTCTAGACAATCCCTACAAATTAGGGATACTCTAGCTAACTAATTAAGCTAACTATGGAAACAGGATAAATACAAGATTTGTTACAATGCACTGAATAAACTAAACTATTACAAACTGAGCTGTTGACACGCTGATGCTGATACTAAGATATGCGCTGATGCTGAGTTTGTTTTAAACATTATCATATTTCAAGGTTTGACCTTACAATTGTCAGTAGCATCATGTCTTTTTTCTGAAGCTTCCATGAACTTCATCAACATGGTCTCTAATTCTGATTTCTTTTCAGCTAGTGGTTGCTCTCTTCGGTAGAAGCCCCGACCAGTTTGCTTAAATTTCTCTTCTTTTTGCTTCTTGTATTCTTCGTAAGGCAGCCACTCTTTCTTTGGTTTTCTCCAATCTTCATCATACTTGTCCCCACTTGAGTAGCATACTTGAGCTTTCTTGTTTCCATATTCATCCATATTGCAATCCTTTGTCAAGTGTGGGCGACTACATCTCTCGCAACCAACTCGGATTGCATGAATTGATTGGTCCAATTGAGTCAATCTCCTATCCATAGTGCTAAGCATTGCCATCACAGTCGCCATCTCTTCAGTTTGTGTACCTCCACTGCCTTTTATTCCATCACGCCCTGGGTTGTGATACTCATGAGAGTGCCTTGAAACCTCTTCAATCAGTTCCTTGGCCTTATTTGGGTTCTTCTTCGTTAGTGGTCCTTGCAAATCAAGGAGTTGTCTAGTCATGACATTCACCCCATCATAAAATATCGACATCTCTTACTGAATATTGAGGTCATGTTGAGGACAATTCCTTAACAACCCCTTGTAGCGTTCCCAAGCCTCGTATAATGACTCCCCCGGATTTTGCTCAAAGTTGGCAATTGCCTTCTTGAGTTTAGAGATTTTGAGAGGGTGGACAAAACTGATCTAGAAATCTCTCATGCAATTGGGCCCATGTGGTGATTGTACCAGGTGGGAGTGCCTTCAACCAGTCTTTTGCTGCTCCCTTGAAAGTGACTGGTAACATCCTTAGCAAAGTTGTGTCCCTTGGGATATTGGTAGTATTAAAATAATCCGCAATATCGTTCACCTCGTCTAAATGTTTGAAAGTATCATCGTGATCCTTCCCGTAAAATGGTATATCCTTAAGTGCAGTAAGGATATGCCCCTTCAACTTGAATGTGGCATTGACAGGAATCATAGGATGTACTAAACCCGACCCCACATCATCTCGAATGCGCTTCTTGTAGTCCCCCATGGCCATTTCATCAATGTTCGCCATTTCGTTCTCCAGCTCGTTCTCAGGTTCACTTGTATGTAATTCAAATTCAGGTTCAGTATCGTATTCGGACTCGGCTTGGACGCGTATTTGATCTAAGTGTTCAAGCTTGCTCTTGTTCTTTGAAGATGAACTTGACTCCTCCGTTTTCTTCCCCGACTTCTTTGAGAACACTGATTTGAATTCTTGTAAAAGTGTCTTCTTTGGTGTTTGATCTTCTTTCATGCTCTTATCGTTCTTTTTGTGAAGTGTAGACTCGGGATCTTCAAGTGGTGGTACCAAAGGTGTGTTAGAACCTCTAGTCATGAACTCCTGAAATAAGACAAAAAGATAAAAACGTAAAACTGAACTAAGAAAAACAACTGAAATAAACAAAACTAAGGACTGCAGTTCTCACGTCATGAATCTTAAAGGTTCACGTCGTGAGTCCTGTAATGTAGAAAAAAATTAAAACAGAAAAGTAACTTCTTGCAGGTTTTAACCTACAAAAAGGATCAATTAATTTAAATCAAACAAACTAATAAACTAAGCCGTTCCCCGGCAACGGCGCCAAAAACTTGATGTGCACGGAAGTACCCACTAATTTTAATACTTATAACCTAATAAACTTAGACTAACTATGCACTTATAGGCAGTGTACCTAGTCAGATTACAGTATAGCTTGGGTAAGTTGGGTGTCGATCACAGGGAACGGTCTTATTAAATAATCTATTTACTACTTAAATTAATCTAATTATAAACAAGCTAAAAAGGGTTTTTATCTGATTTTGCAAGATCAGACTCACTTAACTCAAATTCAATCAATAATTAAAAACACTCTTATCTAGTTCGAATCCACTTCGTCCTTATGGCTAGCTAATAATTATGGATTATTAAGTTGGTTGTTATTATATTAGTAATTTAGGTCTAAATTTACCAATAGTTAATTAATTCATGTAAAACTATGTATGGTCACACACAATTAAACACAGAACCAATTATGTCTATGATTATGCTATGTAAGATTTATCATGCAAACACAATTATGGTCATAATCTATGTTCTCTAACACAACAAAGTTAATTACTTCAACTACTAACTAAGATTTTGGTTGATCCTAGCTCTAGCAATTCAATGTTCACTAAATTACCAGGTTATCAAGTTCATGCAATTAATGGTCACTAAGCTACACATAACATGAATTTAAGCAACTAAAGCAACAACATAAGCATGCTAGGTAACAATAAATCAAACACAAGCAATTCACCAACTAAATAAATCCATGTAAAATTATGCTATTCATAAGTTAGAAGCTTCATCTAGCTAGATAAGAGTAGCTAGATTCAACTGCTCATAATAGTAACTAACACATAAACATAACTCAAATAAGAAAACATGTTCATAAGTATCAAACAAATAAACAAACTATGGACTTTTACTCTTTTGGTGTTGAAAACCCTTTTTCCAGGACCTTATTTCTGCTGTAAATCGCCTCCTGGAACCTCTTCCTTCAGCCAGAAGTCTCCCAAATCGTAATGGGCAAAGGTATTTATATTATCTTCAAATTTCCTGTTCACGTCATGAGAATATAAGTCTCACGTCATGAACTCGAGATAATCATGTTCGACAAGGATTCCTTCACCCGGATGCTTATCTTCTAAAACTCTCTACTCACGTCGTGAATCATCAACTGTTCACATCGTGAGAACGACTTTTGGGTGTTTTTTTCGTTCTTCTTTTCTTCAAGTCCCCCCAAAGTTCCAAGTATTGTCACTTCTGGTCCCTTTCTTTGAAAATACTTTTATTTGGCTGCATATAACAATTTATCCTTATAAGTACCATAATTCTGTGCAAATAACCAAAATATTTAATAAAATGTAGATCAATATTGCCTAAAACTATGTATAAATATGGAAATATCACTCGTAATTGACGCCACCTAGGACACTATAGTTGAACAGTGTGGCTGAGAGGCGTAATCGAACCTTGTTGGACATGGTTTGTTCCATGATGAGTCGTGCTTCACTACCTATCTCATTTTGGGGATATGCCTTAGAGACTGTCGCCCATATCCTTAACTTAGTCCCTACGAAGAAGGTTTCCAAAACACCTCACGAGATGTGGACATGGAAAGCTCCCTTGTTGGCACATATCAAGGTTTGGGGTTGCGATGCTTTCGTAAGACGAGAGACTCACGACAAGCTCGAACCTCGTAGTAAGCGATGTATTTTCATCGGCTACCCGTAGAAATCCTTTGGATATCTCTTCTATAGACCGAGTGACAATGTTGTCTTCGTTGCGAGGAGAGGGGTTTTCCGAGAGCGAGAACTCATAAACCAAGGGGGCAGTGGGAGGGAAATCGATCTTGAAGAGATTCAAGAGTCGATCGATGAAGGAAACTCTAATGCTGACACTCAACCCGAGGAGGAAACTCCGGTTGAGCTGATTGACGAGTCCTTACCTCTTAGACGTTTTGAAAGAGTTAGAGTTCAACCCCAATTATATGGTTTTCATATTACAACAGAAGGGGACACGTATATTAGTGATAGTACACTAATAAATCTAGACGAACCTAACATCTATAAGGAAGCCATGGCAAGCCCAGAGTCTGCAAAATGGAAAGAGGCGATGGACAGCAAGATTCAGTCCATGTATGACAACCAAGTTTGGAATTTGGTTGATCATGTGCCCGGACGTAAAACGGTCGGGTGCAAATGGAACTTCAAGAAGAAGACCGACATGGATGGGAATGTGCACACGTATAAGGCGCGATTGGTTGCGATGGGCTTTACTCAAACTCCCGGAGTTGACTATGATGAGACCTTCTCACCAATTGCGAAAATAAAGTGTATTAGGGTGATGTTGGCCATTGTTGGATTTCATGATTATGAAATATGGCAGATGGATGTCAAAACCGCTTTCCTTAATGGAAAGTTGGCTGAGGATGTTTACATGGCTCAGCCAGAGGGTTCTGTCAATGTGAAGCATCCCAATAGAGCGTGTAAGATTGAGAAGTCCATTTATGGACTTAAGCAAGCATCTCGCAGATGGAATCTTTTTTTCGACGAGAAAGTCAAAGAGTTTGGGTTTCTGCGAAACGAAGATGAATCATGTGTATACAAAGCCAGTGGGAGTATAGTGAGCTTCATCATATTGTATATCGATAACTTACTGCTCATAGGAAACGACATCTTGACACTGCAGGAAGTTAAATCCTGGCTCGGGAAGTGCTTTGCTATGAAGGACCTCGGAGAAGCTGCATATATTATGGGAATAAGGATAGTGAGAGACAGGAGTAAAAGACTAATAGGACTTAGTCAGAATACTTACTTGGACAAGGTACTAAAACATTTTAGTATGGAGAATTCCAAGAAAGGGGAATTACCAATCCAAAGTAATACCAAGTTGAGTAAGACTCAAAATCCGAGTACCGAAGCCGAGATAGAAGAGATGAGCCGAGTACCTTACGCCTCCACAGTTAGCTCGATCATGTATGCTATGACTTGTACTCGCCCTGATGTGGCCTTCGCTTTGAGCATGGTCAACATATATCAAGGGAATCCTGGCAAAGCACATTGGACCGCAGTCAAGAATATTCTTAAGTACCTTGGGAGGACCAAGGAATGGTTTCTAGTTCTCGGTGGGAGTGATAACTTAAAGGTGTGAGGGTATAGTGACACCAGTTTTCAGACCGACAGGGACAACTATCGTTCGCAGTCGGGCTGGGTCTTTACCCTTGATGGAGGAGCAGTGACTTAGAAAAATTCCAAGCAAGAAACCGTAGCTAATTCAACGTGCGAATCAGAGTACATTGCAACGAGAGAAGCATCAAAAGATTCAATATGGCTGAATAATTTCATTGGAGACCTTAGAGTTGTGCCAGCCATACAGGAGCCCATGGAAATTTTCTGTGATAATGAAGGAGCGGTTGCCTTGACCAAGGAACCGAGGGATCATGGTAGATCTCGACATATCGACAGAAAATATCACTTTATTCAACATTGGGTAGAAGGACTCCTCATAGTGAAGAGGGTATCATTAGAGGATAACCCAACAGATCCGCTTATGAAGGGACTGAGTAGGGTTAAGCACTTGCAGTACGCTAGGAGCATTGGGCTGAATGACGATATTAGTTTAGATTAGATAGTTTAGAAACGTGTAATAGATAAATGTAATTG
The DNA here is from genome assembly GCF_051521515.1 of Lactuca serriola. Lineage (NCBI taxonomy): Eukaryota > Viridiplantae > Streptophyta > Magnoliopsida > Asterales > Asteraceae > Lactuca > Lactuca serriola. The sequence continues at coordinate 98,227,714 of NC_136410.1, read as the reverse complement.
ACATTTGATGATTAAATAAAAGAGTATTATTTATAAGTAAAGTTACTGCCTTATGTTAATTGTTTAACTATTGTTTCACTTTGCATGTTTTGACTTCCTGAATAATTGAGTTATTTAAGAATAATCGAATTATTCGAACGGTCCACAGTCGTTCATATGTTGGAAGTAGGTATGAATGAAGATTGTCATGAATAGGTGTGTAGATTGTTTGAAAGGTATTAGACATAGCAAAGGTTTGCTACAACATTCATGAGTGCTTATGAACAAATTTTGAGCATTGGAATAAACCCACGCTTACTGGAATCATTCATGGAATTTATCACGAGTGATCGCAAGACGATAATATCATATGGTCTTAAAACCTAGATATATGGTTTATTGTTTGCTAATTGGTTGTGCATTGATAATGTGAAAACACATCAGTAACTTGATATCATAAAACGCATTGTTGTGTATGATTTGATTAGTGAATAGTAAATGCATATAAGTCGAAGTTTATCTGTTCCTTTTATCCTAAGAGGGTAAAAGCGATATCAGGGCCCCTCGATCATTTAGTTTGACTTATGTGTCGGGCCCCGTCAGGACTGAATTGATGTGTTCAATTAAGTTCTATGTCAAACGAATCTAAGATCGAGAAACAAACTGCTGGACAATAAGTATGACCATGTTCCATGTGATTGTCCGCACGATATCTAGAACAGAGGATCATTCGATCCCTTATCTAAAGGACAGGATGCTGATAAGATCAGAGTTTGACAGCATCTTTGAGAGCTATGATTGCAAATCGGATTATGCATATACTTATAGTTACTAGACTTATCCAAGTGGGAGACTGTTGGATTAGTGTCTAAGCCCGTAACTATATTTGGTAAGTACTTGACCCGGTTGTGCATGATCCTTTTAGGTTGCCTTCACCAAAGCAACGTGATAGGATGATTTATAAATAAATAGGTTATTATGATTTATTAATATATTATATGATTAATATATTAAATGAGAAATCATATAGTTTAATTAATATTAGACAAGAATTAATTAAGAATCAATTATGTGGCTAAAAGAGATTAATTAAATAAAGGGGACTAGAATTGTCAATTGTGTGATAGTTGGTTTTGGGCTGTGGATCCTTATGGATCATAGGGTGGATGAAATTAAGGTGTATGGACTCCTTGAATTTGTCCGAGCCTTAATCTAGAAGGATCCTTGGATTGCTTAAGGCCTAAGTAATCAAATTAGGGAATTTAGGTTGTAACCCTAGCAGATCAAGTATTTAAAGAACCCAGTGGCTATAGAAATCGGCTACCAGAAACCCTAAGGAGTTCCTAGAGCCAATTTTGTGCCTACAACCTCTCTCCAAATTATCCTCTTGCTTCTTAGTGTTTGTAAGTCATTAAAGGAGTGACACTTGTGACTCTAAGCTCCAAGGATAACAAGATTCAAGCTTTCAAGAAGAGGTAATCATCTAGATCTACTTTTTCATGTCAATTTCGAATTGTATATCATAGATCTAGGGTTTGCAAGTCTTGGATAAAAAGCATGTTCATTAGAGAAACCTAGATCCAAGCATTAGGGTTTGCATGTACACATATGAATGTTCTTATGGCTCAAACCCATCAGTGGTATCAGAGCCTTGATTGGCTTCTCTTGAATTTGATGCTTTGTGTTTTGATTCTTGCTTAAAATCATTTTTTTCTTGCTCTCTGCCTGATGAACTCGGCGAGTCCCATTGTGGACTCGACGAGTAGGATGAACTCGACGAGTCCATAAGGGGACTCGGCGAGTCGGAGCGTCAAACAGAGGAAATTTCGGGATTTCTTGCTGTTTTGCTTAAGGATAATTACCTGAATTGTTTTAGTCTAATAAAATCCGAATTTTATTACCTTTTTATCAATATCCTCATCAAAACAAAAGATAATTACCAATTGTTTAAATAATAATTTTCTTATTTGATAATACTTGATTATTTAAATTAATTGTTGAAATTATCTTGCAAGTAATATTGACTAGGTCAAATTTAGATAATTATTAAATTAAATGCTTAATTGAAAATTATTTGTTATTTCGATCGCATGATTCGATGATCGGACTTTTGGAGCTGCTGCTTTTAGAGTTATGATAGATTGTTTAGGAATATGAAATAGCATGGTTTCATTTGAATTTGCATTGTAAGGATAAGTTTTTCCGCAACTTTTATAAATAAAATAAATTTTGGTTTTCGTCTTATTTATAATTCTTTGCAATGGCATGTATGAAAATTGATGTTTGTGTATTTCTATTTTTTAGCAATGTTGAAATGAATGTGATTCTTAGTTATGTTATTTGTGGTAATGTCGATAATTTACAAAATAAGGAAAGATTCTTATCGCTCGAGTTTCAATTGGACAAAAACTTTGAATCATACAACTTGTATTGTATGATGAATGAGATTCATATTTGGAAAAAATAAGACTTATTCCTTGACAAAAGGTCAAGTGAAGGACTAGGAGAACCGGTACACAATGTTGTACACTGGTCAAGTCCACCACAAAGAACAATAAGATTATTCGTCATGATTTACTAAAAGTCTAGTAAATGTGGTTATGCTTACAAGATTAAGTATAATTCTGAATCATTGAAAAGTTTCAATGAATGACAGAACGAATAAAAAGAATCAATTAGGAAAAAAGGTAAAAGTTTCTCCAATCTAGAAAGAAGGGAGAGTACTTTTGTATCACGTTTTATGATTGTATCATTGATTGTGAAACCATATCACAATTGATCCTCTAAGTAAATCTTAGTGCACTAGTATGGCTAAGAAGAGGAATCGGAAATTGTTGAAATAGTTAAATTTATAGGTGAGTCATACTTTGTTCCAAAATCAAGTCTTAGAGTCACACTCCAAGATTGTGACTTGAGTGACACATCTTAAGAAGTTCTAACACACTCATCAAATGTGAAGCAGAAAATTGTTTTTCTTACTCTTACACATCTGAAATTGGTAAATTGTGATGTCTTGGATAAGACAAAGACCAACTAATACCAATTGTGTGTAGTGTTTGTCTTGATAAGAATCCGCACTCACTCTTGAATATTTGTTTGTCAAGAAATGTTCTTGATAAGAGAATATTATATGTCAAGAGGTCAGTGGGAGTCTAAATGATCTTGAAAAGGTTCAAGAACTAATCAAGAGTAAACCTATTAAACACTAGCGCACGACTTGAGGTTTGAAACATATCGTGTTGAAATTTTTGTATTTCTATGCCATTCCAATAAAGTTACTTATGCATATGAATTCTACGAGTTCTCAATTGACTGCATAAGGGAAAGCACCTTGTTCAATGAAAGTACATTGACTAGTATAGGTGAGCTGCTAAATAACTTGGAAGCAATGGTGGGACCCTTGATGGCAAGAAATTAAAAATGAACAAGTTCTGTCCATAAGAGTTTGGATTTGACACAAACATTATCTTATGATTATGGTTATGACAAATTGACATGGATAAGAGCATAAACACCATAAAATCTAAGTGTCATAAGGTTTCTCTCCTTCATGAAAATTATTGTGAGGAAACGCTTTCACTATGAGAGATTTTAAGGAGATAGCGATTGTGTAAATTGCATTCTCAAATTCGATTTTGATTACGGCATCCCTCTTCATAGTTCAAATTGTGAGATTTGGCAATTAGTTTGAACATTTAAGACTTATTCCTATAAGTTCTAAAATCATTTAAACACACATATAAGCTTTCTAAGGAAAGGTGTATAAGTTTGAAAAGCTTAGATAAAGGCTTATCGAAGCATATCGTATTAGAAATATGAACTTTGAAAGTCAATAAGTATTGCTTTCTAGAAGTCAAAATGTTTTCTGAATACGTTTCAAAGCTAGTGGGAGCATAAATGTTATGATGGTATGGAGATAATTATCATGTTAGTGGGAGTATGATTATTATTTTATGTATTGCAAGTTAGCAATATTAATTATAAAAAACAAAGTTTCAATTTGCAAAGGTTGAATAGTTGTTTTGCTATAATTAAGGGAGAAAATATTATACTTCATTTCGAAATCTAAAAGCTTGGATCGAGAAATTTTAATCAAATTTAGTCAAAAGACATATATGGATGTTATGTTGAAAAGATTCAACATAAAGGAATTCTATATATTGCAATATTATAGCAAGAAACTGGTAAAGTATCACGTTTTTCATTATGGATCGTGTCCCATACGCTTCGAGTATAGGATTGATTGCATTTGTTGTAATATTTGACCATTCTAAAATTTTCCAAATACCTAGGACATCAAGAGGGAAAAGGGACTAGAACGGGTTTGACTAAAATAATTAAACAACTATCAACGACAATCTAAGGTTCGTTAAGGATTGGTCGCTTGTGGGCAGTTGGAAGTATAGTAACGGATGGACCATAATGGCATTATTATGAATAGATAAGATTCTATTCACAATAAGTTTTCATATGGAAAATATGGAAATGTTTCCATATTGGGAGTTGGATGTTAAGAATTTATGTCTAGATTAGAAACTTTTGTGCAAGAAGGATGTTCAAAGGAATGTACTTTGAATGTGAGACTTCATATCTATGGAATTGCCTTGTAGCAATCTCTAATAGAGTACTTTATATTTTCATTGGCAAAGTCTTGGTGACTTTTGTGCAATAATATTACAAAAGGATCATTGCATAAAATGTTAGAATCTAACATATTCTAGTAGTGGCAAGAATTTGGTATTCTTACACTAATGATAACGATTAGGAGTTGTGAAATGAGTATCATTGGAAATGTGTTAAATTGATCTATTTCACAAAGTATGGACCATAGGTAAACATAGTGTGCATGCTTGGTGCATGAGACAACTGTTGTTATAATTCAAGTAATAAGTTGATTATCTGAAACATTATACAATGAATAATGTGTAATCAATATGGTGACTAAATAAAAGGGGTTTTATTTATACTCAAGAGTTTGGGGCCATCTTGGATTCGATTATTCTTGTGTTTCACTTTGCATGTCTTGACTTCCTGAATAATAAGATTATTCGAACGTTCCACAATTGATCATACTTTGGAAGTAGGTATGAAAGAAGACTGTCATGAATCTGACTGTAGATTGTCTAAAGTGTTTTAGACATAGCAAAAGTTTGTTGTAGGGTTCATGAGTGCTCCTATAAGATTAGAGTATTGGACTAAACCCACGCTCACTTGGATCACTTCATGGATTTTATCACGAGTGATTGGTGAGATGATAATATCTTATATTCTTGAAACCGAGACGTGTGAGTTGTATTCTGCACGTTGGTTGCATATTGATAATATGTAAACACACCAGTAACTTGGTGTTATAAAACATATTATTGTGTGTGATTTGATGAGTAGGTACAAGCGAGCATTGAGTCAAAGTTTATCTATTCCTTTTACCCAAAGTGGGATAAAAGCGATATCTTTGGGCCCCTCGATGATTTACTGATGACACCCTAAGCGCTTGGCCAAGCCGGGACTAAGTTGATGTGTTCAATTGTAGTTTGTTGTTAGTCGTCATAAATCGGAAATTAGGAAACAACAGATGAATAGAGAGTATGATTAAAATCCATGTCTCAGTTCATACGATATCTAGAATGGAGGAATATATGATCCCTTATCTAAAGGGCATGTTAGATCAGAGTTCGGCAACGGATTTTGAAAACTACGATTACTGATCAGGTTCCAAAGTCATACGCAATATAGTTATTAGACTTATCCAAGTGGGAGACTATTGGATTAGGTGTCTAAGCCCATAACTATTTTGGTATGTACTTGAACCGATTGTAAGCATAGTCCTTTTGGGTTGCCTTCACCATAGCAATTGATAGGATGAACTAAGGAGAAAAAGGTTTAATTATGATTTATTAATATATTATATGAATAATATATTAAAAGGGGAATCATAATGTTTAATTAATATTAGTCAAAAATTAATAAGAATTAATTTTGTGGCTAAAAGACATTAATTAAATAAAGGGGACTAGAACTGTCATTTGTGTGATAGCTGAATATTAGGCTAATGGACTCCGTAGAAGTTGCAGTGGACGAAATCTATGGGGAAACCCATTAGAATTCGTCCAAGGCATCTAAGGAGGGAGTCCATGGGCTGCTTAGAGCATAAGCAGCCAGATTAGGGTTTCCTGGTTGAAAACCCTAATAGCCTAAGTATAAAGGAACCCTTGGCAAGCCAAAAACACCCCTAAACTTCTAAGAGAAACCCTAGGACGTTTTTGGTGCCTCCTCCCTCTCTCCTTGTTCATCTTGTTGCTCATGGTGTCTGTGACTCCATTAGAGGTGCAACATTTGAGGCACTAAGCTTTCAAAGGTCAAGATCAAGAGGAATTAAGATTGTCATTACTACATAACAATCAAGGTAAGATCTAAACCCTAATTCATATGTTAATTTGATTATTGTATGTTAGATCTAGGGTTTATGATCTTTGGATGATTATTACATGTTCATTAGACAAACTAGATCCAAAGCTTTAGGGTTTGCATGTACACCATAGGATTGATGTGGTGCTCAAAAACACATCAAGCCCTTCATCAAACAAGAACATGAAATAAGGACAAACCAAACATTCTTAGTCTATAGAATCTTAGTTATGTACAACTATGATGCATACACTAAGCAACTATAGTAATGATGTCAATTTCATACAAGAAAGATCCTAGGCTATCAGACATCATATAATCAGGCAACTCTATCATGCAATTCCTGAAGATCCTTAGCCTATTACTAGCATGCAGTTCTGACATACCATAATATAAAATAAGAGTGTGGTAACTTGGGGTAAACTTACTGGCTCCGATTAATCGTACATATCGCATCCTTTATTGACTATTTTTAAAACAAATTTGAAAATCATTTTTAAAACCTTTTATTTCCTTAGTTTGAGACTGGATTCACACGAGTGTTCCTCCAATTCACTCAAACAAAAGCTCTGATACCAACTTGTAACATCCCAAACATCTCAAAAAAATTTAACTTCTCAAAAAAACCCATTTACTAATAACAGTATTTACAAAATCGGTATTTCCAAAACATCAGTTAAAATCAAAGTCTCCCAAGATCAAGTCAGTTGAAAACTGAGGATGTGTATGGTCACGCCTTTGCCGTGCCACGGTCCACTGAAGTACCTGAAACCATAAACCAAAACTGTAAGCACAAAGCTTAGTGAGTTCCCCCAAATATCACCACAAAAACAGATAACATATAAAACAACACATGCTCAAATACTTATGCGTGTCCTAATTAGCCTCGAGTTGGAATACCAGACATGTTTACTATGGGCCCAGTCATCCCCGGTATAGAATACCCTCCTATCATAAGCGGTTTGGTCCAATCAACCATCGGGTTAGAATACCCAACATGTCGGATCCAATAAACCATTGGGTTGGAATACCCCAGACTTATTGACGGACGCACAAAGTAGTCCAGTCTCACCACATACCATATTATCATATCAGGTCCACAACTAACAGACTGGATTACCCTTGAGCCCACATCATAAGTCTGGCTTGCCCTCGGGCCCACAACTTATATATGGCTTGCTCCCAGACCAGATCAGTCCCTGGACTGAATACCACTAAGCCCTATGTACGAGTCTGGCATGCCCTTTCCAGCCCTCAGCTCGTATCTGGAATGCTCATGAGCCCTCAGTATGAGTCTGGCATACCCTCCTCGACCCTCAGCTCATATTAGGATTGCTCCAAGGTTTGTTGGTTATCGTATGGAGTAGTACAACCCCAACCTAACCCACATAATATGTGCCCACATATAAACATATAAACATATAAACATTCTACATGCAGACAGGCAGATCTACAAATTACTAAGCACAGTAGTATACTATCACATAACAGGATATGCAATCGAATGGGCCGGCCTTAGTGCCTTCAACTTGTAAATATGGTGAGGAAAACTCAACTAGCAATCCAGACAACAGCTGATGAGGTCCCGACTCCAAATCTCAACTCCAACCGACACCTATCCATCCAAAATACCAAATTCTCAAACACCAACCAAAATATCCAAAATACCTCTTTTGGTCAAACTTGGCCAAAGTTTGTAACGCCCCGTTTATTTAAATAAATTAATGAATGTAAGTCCCGCACTAAGTTGCGAAGAATTTTGAAAGTCGAGGGTTAAAAGTGTACGTTCGGGACTTAAATTGAAAAGATTTGAAGGCTTAAGGGTTTATTGGTGAGTTATGGATCTGTTATGAAAGAAATTTATGGGTTCAGGGTTTAAAAGGTAAGTTTTGGATGCAATTTGTAAAGATTTCTGTGGGCAGGGTCTATTTGGTATGTTTTGGACTTAGATTGAAAACAAATTAGAGTGGAGGGAATGAAATTGAATAATCCGATCATATGTTTGAAATAAGATACGGGATATACCTGTATCCCTTCCCCATGTCACTTCCTTCAAACCTAAACCTAAAAGACCATTTCTTTACACCAGCCGCCATCACCATGTGATTTTCCTTCAGCCGCCATTGATGAAGAAGTGCTCGCCGTCACCTGGTTGGTTGAGTCTGGCCACCATAACATCTTAGCCCACCGATGTTGCCGACCCAAGACAATCGTCGACATTTCAGCCGACAACAATGAAGAGCCTCTCGTTGAGGTTAAACCTGTGGGTTGTCGAGGTCGTCTAGCATAGCCGCTTCCTTTCCATTGGCCGCCGCCATGGTGCCGCTACCGGAGGTGTTGTGCACAACTCGCATGACCGATGGAGGTTGAAGAACAGATCTTGTTCGTTGCTAGGTGGTCGTGAGAAATCGGGAATCTCCGGGTAAGGTTTTCTGCCACCGTTTCTCTCCTCTTTCGTTTTTCTCGGTGGATAGAAGTCAAGAGCATTGATTGTAACCACTAGTGGCCTTATGGTCGTCGTTCCTGGTTGTTCTAGCCTCCTCAGCCACCTAGTCGGTGGTTGGGAGCTGTTGTCTCTTTCCGCCGCCACCAGCCACCATGCGGTTGTGGCTGTGTGCGTGATTTGTGGTGGGTATGACTGTATTCCGAAAGATACCGTTGTGTAATTCTTTGTTTAGCCAGGAAATGGAAGGGACTCATCACCACCACCTGTTGCCACCGTTTTCTGCCCTTTTGCCGCCGTTCCGCCGCTTGCTACCTCCAAGCACCGCCGCCGGCCACCATGGTGTGACTATGGGTGTGTTAGTTAGTGGGTGTTAGTGTGTGTGTTTATGTTTGGATTAAACATTGTAATTGTAATTAGCTTTGGTTAATAATAAAAATAATAATAATAACCACCACCGTAAGGTGGTGGCCGCCGCCGTGAGCCGCCATCAACCACCACTACCCGAGGTGGTAGTGGGTGGTGCCCCGCTAGCAAACCCTAATGGGCTTAGAGATTGGTTTTGGGCCTATTGGGCCATGTTTGAGTGGAAACCCTAATTGTGGGTAATTGGGCCTTGGACTTATTTGAGCCACGTTTGGGCCATTGGGAATGGAATTATGTATGAAGCCCAAATCACTCCATATCACTTATCTAGTAGAGTAAAGGACTTAATGGATTAAGTCCTTAATGGGTTAAGTAAGAAACACTTAACCCTAGTTATCATTTTATGTGAAACCCTAATTTCACTTGGGCTTTGTGTTGGGCCATCCAAGAACAAGCAAAGGGACTAGAATAATTAGTTGGGCTTTAGAGTAAGGCCCATATGAAGGATTGGGCCCAATTTGGAAAATTAGGCCATAGATGGGCCATAGTTTGGGCCTAGATGGTTGTATGATATTGGGCCCTTAGAATGAGACATGTTGGTCTGGACTGAACAATTGGGCCTTAAGGGAAGTCCATGTAGAGGTTTGGGCCCAATTTAGAAAATTGGGCCATATGTTGGGCTTTGATCCCTAGTTGACTTTGGGCCTATGGATTGGGCCTTGGGCTTGGGTAAGCCAAGCCAGGGGTAATGTAGTAATTACCCAAAGTATGTATTTATAGTTATGTGTTAGAACCCAATTATTAATTGGGTGTTATTTTGGTGTTGACGGTTCGTGAATCTGTCATCCAACAGCTAAGGTTGAGTCTACGGGACTTCAGCAGTATGAGATTGTGTCTACGGGACGTCAGCAGTGTGAGGTGAGTTTCCTTCCTGTAGGAACGGGTCTACGGCCACAATGCCGACCCGTTTAGTTAGTAGTTCCGGACTACAGCCCAATGCAGTAGTTCAGTATACTTGGTGTCTTTGTGATACAAGCATGGTATGAGTTATGTGTTCCGGACTATGGTCCGATGCAGTATGCAGTATATGTGTTCATATTATATGCTATGATAATGTTATGCTATGTTCAGTTAGTTCCGGACCTCAGTCCGATGCAGTAGTTAGAGTGTTTGATGTCTTTGTGACTCAAGTATGTTTTGTGTTATGTGTTCCGGACTCTGTTCCGATGCAATATGTAGTATATGTGTTCATGCTAGTTGATATGTTTATGCTATGTTATGTTCAGTCAGTTCCAGACTTTGGTCCGATGCAGTTAGTTCCGGACTTCGGTCCGATGCAGTTTCCGGGCTTCGGTCCGATGTAGAGGGCAAGGTCCTGGTTAGTTTCCGGACTTTGGTCCGATGCAGTGGGCAAGGCCCAGTAGATGCTTTATATGTTATTGTATGGTATGTGGTAGTTTGGGGGAGCTCACTAAGCTCTGTGCTTACGGTTTTCAGTTTTGGTTTCAGGTACTCAGTTTTCAAAAGAGGAGCTCGGGAAGATTGCAGTGCACACACCATTTGTTCAGCCCGGGATGTTTATACTCTGATATATTCGACAGTTGTTAAGATATTTTGAGATACATTCTTTATGATTCTTATATGACGTTTGATGAATATGGTTTTATTACTAATTTAAAACGAAATTTTCAGACTGTATTTTTAGGATGTTACAAAGTTAATGGTCAAAGTCAAGGTCAACAGTCCATGTTGACCCAACATGTCTTGTTGCTCCTTGGCCACGTCGTGTTTCTCCTTTATCCTTATAGGCGGGAAAACCCCAACCAACATGTCATGTTGCCTTGCAAACACGCCGTGTTTTCCAGAGTTCCAACAACTTAATACATTAAGTTGTTTTCTTCTACTCTAAGAGCTCCCAAGCTCAGATCCAGACCACAATGATATTTAGAAGGGTAAAGTTTCCAACTTTACCCATTGGGACCACCAAAAGGTCCAAAAACCCAAACCAAAAAGCTTGATTATGCAAGGGATTAACCAATAAGCACTTAATCCTTGAAGACATAGCCCCAAAACATAAATCTGACTTCCTTGAGCTAGAAAACCACATAAAGTTGTGAACTTTACGTTTGTGCATGCCTAAATGAAGCTCTTAAGCTTAAAATGGACTCAATAAGTGACTTAATGCATACATGAAACCAATTATCTCATAAAGCTTGCAACTTTATGCTCAAGGAGTCCAATACACACTTAGATCTGGAATAACAAGCCCTTAAAACGACCTTAGTCTCTCATCAACCCAAAAAGGGACAAAATGCATAACAAAGCATAATATGAGGAGATTTAAACATTTATAAGTCAAGGTTCAAAATTAATACCTTAGAAAGCTTGCACAAAAGAAGATGATTCTGGATCCAAAGCCTTTCCACCAAGCAAGATAACTTCAAGATATCCTCTCCCTTCACAAAGGCAAAAAATAAGCACCAAGACCTTGGGGCTTAAGGATATTATATAAGGTGCAACACCCTAAAAATTAGGGTTTCAATTCCAACCGCCAACACGCCTTGTTTAGACACCAACATGCCATGTTGACCTCTATGAAATCTGTGCCTTTTCTTATCTAGACACGTCATGTTGGTTCCTCCAACACGCCGTGTCCAATCTTAAAAATGGGATTTATTCCCAACAATTGCTCCTCAAGATTTCGGGTGTTACAATATGCAAAACAGAGAGTGACCTTACTTGGACATGGTTTCTTGAAAAAGTGTATGAATGCATTGGTGATTGTGAATATTTGACATTTGTAACTGATAGGCCGACGCAATTCAGGAGAGTATTGAAAATGTTTTCCCGAACGCTCATCATGGCGTGTGTGCTTTTCATATACTAGGAAAAATAGTACACCGTTTTTGGTTTATCTTTATTCTGTAATACAAGGTATACTTTAGAAGTGAACTCAACCACAATGTATATTAGAAGCTTCATAAATATCTTTGTGCTCGTCTTTTTCTTTTTTACCGACCTTGCTGATGTGGCACTTGACATATGACTTCTTTCTACTTGTGGCTGGTGCGAGGAAGAAGCACTTGTGGCCGTTTCAGTGGAGGATGTTTTTGACTTGTGATTCTTTCTTCAAGGAGGTTCTACAAAAAAAAAGTGGTGGACTTTGCTGTGGTGGGGGAGATTCTACATGGTTTAGAGTCCAATTCACATAGCGAATATAAAATGGCTCCATGATCTCTGTCTCGTTTGCCACAACTGCAAGAGGCTGGTTGTTAGGCTGTAAATATTAGATGGTTAGTTTAACAAGAAAAACATTGGAATTTTTAACTATATATAATTATAATAAAAAAATATACCACATACATGTTGATCATTCGACAACATTTTTCCCAAGATAATGTTGTTTTTGTTCTCCATGCCCTCATTCGTGGCAGTTCTGCTGGTGTGTGAATAGAAAACAGTTGTGCCTGTGGGAACGTCACCCAAATCCATATCTAGGGAATAAAAAGGAAAGTATGATGCTATTATTATATAAAAATGAAAGTACAATAGTAATATATAGTAAAAACGAAAGTAAATTGCTATTATGGTTTAAAAAAGAAAGTACGATAATTATTTAAACTTTCAGTTGAAACTAACCTTAAACGGAAGCATAAAACCAACAATGGTATACTTATGTGTTTTCTTCGAATCAAGATTGGTCGCTTTAATAGTCTAAAATTTTCAATTTTCTCAAACATTCCACGCATCAACTTCCAAGTATAGCTCCAAAAATATATACCCCATGGAAACCTGCAATTTTCATTTTAATTATTATACTTATTTTGTATTTATAAAAAAAATAAAAAATGTAGTACCTGTTCCAATCATATATATTATTTGTAAGCTTATACTGCTGTGGGAATGCCCGTTTTCACGTCCCATCCGTGGAGACTTTTCAACATAAAAACAAGTTGGATAAGCAGTACTGCATCTGCATCCTGAAATCGCAAATGTTGTGGAGACATAATGTACTCTTCTAGATGTTTGAGCTGCAAAGCTGCATTTGTAATGTTTGGGAATAACCGAACCCGAAGATTTGAATTTGAGTGGCCTCTTTCTTCATGGAGTAAATCTACATAAGGACCAACTCTTAACCCACTTATCAAAATATACTTTATTTCACCAAATTCCAACTGCACCCCTTGTATCTCAAAGTGAAACCTCCCCGCTTCAAACACTTCCTAAGACCGTACTTCATGCAACATCATCAAATGCACGAGTAAGGGATCACCATTGGGGACATGCATTCCTAAGAATGTTCCAAACGATGAAGCTTCAAATAATGCTCGTTGGGATTTAGTTAGCCGCGGAAAATAGTCTTTAATGATGGTACCGACGACCCCTTTTAACGTTAAATCAGCTTTTTGTCGGAGATCATCGTGCTACAACACATATACATTTAATTTAATATAAGAGGTTAGTAATTGAAATAAAAAACAAGGATTTAAAATTACAAAGTAAAATGTGTTAAGACAATAAATAGCAACGCACTTTCAGTTTACCTTTAAAAACCACCCAATTATACCAATGACGTCAACATATGAACAAAACAATTTCTCACTTTTGTATGAAGGGCAATCAATTGAAATTACATTGCTATAAAAGGGCATAAATAAACTAGGTCACTCCGCGGAGGTACAAGTCAACTCGCGAAGCTCCTTCTGCGGATTGATCTAAACCTCTGCGGAATGGATCTTCATTATTTTCGTCTTCTTCCCTAATTTTCCTCTGTTTGCAGGTTTTTCATTCCCACTATTTGCATGTTTTCATTCATTTTTTATACACACTAATATCCTAAATCTAAAGAATATGAAAACAAAATAAATAAATCTTAAGAATATGAAAATGTAATACACGGGAGCTGTATCCATCGACAAAAACGTTGGGGAAATCATTATCTATCTCCTCTCGTCGGCGAGGATTGGCTGGGGAGTTCCGACAGATCGTTGCGGAGGCGACGACCCAAAAGCATAGAGGGGACCAACGGGGAGAAACACGGAGGGGACCAAAAGCATAGAAGTGGGCTCTACGAGGAGACTCGATGAACAAAATAAGGATGGATGCGAAGAGGCCAAAATTACGAAAATACCCCAGTTTATTCACAATTACGCCATTCCGCGGAGGGTTTTGTGAGAGCCCGTAAAAGGGACCTCCGTGGAAGGCATGTTTATATCTGGAATTCCAATTTTTTGTGGCTAAATTTTGTAATTCCCTCCAAAGAAAATGTGTATTAGTGGTATAAACCCTATTCTGTTACACAACATTCAAATAATTTTGAAAAATGTATTGTTATATTTGATGCAAAAAATTATGTCTTCATCGAATAAACCAAAATCATAAGATATATTTTCAATTAAAGTTTTTACCCAACAACATTTGTCATTGGCTTAGTATGAAGATACAACTAATAATGAGAGGCATTTCGTTAAATTATTTTATAATTTTATAATTTTAAAATTTTATCTTCAACTGTTTTGACAATTTCATCGAAACATTTTCTTTTTCATTTCAAACTTGTTTTACTTTGAGCATATTAAGAAAAGTTGGTTCAAAATTAAACGGTAAATAAGTAGATGTTTGTTTAAAAACTACGAGCATTTCGGTTAATAGTATGAGAAGTAATCAACCGATCGCTAAACTGAACCAGTTCCTGTGAAACCGGTTTCAACTCCATTCCTGGTTCCATTTCCAATCTAGTTTTCTTGCCTAACTCTACGTGTATATATATATATATATATATATATATATATATATATATATATATATTAGTTGTGAGACACTGAGACCTATGTATTACATGGGTTAATTTAAAAAATTAAATATAAATGTCAAAATATTTGAGAATTTTGAATTTATAAGAAATTAAGAAAAATAATGAATTATTATAATAGAAATATTTTTTATCTTTTACATTTAAACAAATAATAATTTAAATAAATAAACAAAAGATATTAATGTGATTTAATTTTGAGAATTTTGAAATTAAAAGGTAAATTGATTAATGTAATTGATATCTATTTATTATTACATTTATTGTAATTATTATATTAAAATATTATATAGATTATTAATAAAATAGAAAACCTCATAAAATGATATTGAGATGTAGAAAAAATACTAATTCAGAATAAATATAAAATAAATTTGACAAATTGAATTAAAGTGATAATTATCTTTAATCTTTGGGTTTAGTTTGAAAACAAAACGTAGAGGCCCATCCAAATTGGGCCTTGGCAAGACATCTTGACAATGGATCTAGCTTGACATGTTAAGTTGTTAACTGGGTACCCTACACATAGGCCCAAATAAATCGTAATGAATTCCTAGTTACCGTCTTCTTCTAAGCAAGTCTTGATTTGTTTTTGCTTCTTCAGCCGCAGTTATATACGGACTGGGTTGTTTTTTTTATTCATCAGCTTACTTCTAGTCCAATACATATAAAAAAAAACTCAACTGTACAAATTCCTTAAATTGCATAAGTGTTAGTAATTTTGAGCTAATCACTAAACATTTGGATTAATAAACAAAAAGTGTAAGGTACTCCAAAATTCATAAACTAGTATATGTTACACTAGGTGTGAGACCCATGTGTTACATGGGTGTATTTAAAACAATTAAATATATATAAACATTTGAAAATTTTGAATTTATAAGAAATATAAAATTATAAGGAAAGTCTATTAATAGAATTGATATGCATTTATTATTAAATTTAAATACCATATGGAATTAATAAAATAAGAAAACCACAAAATTACATGTGGAATAAAAATTAATTCAAAATAACCACAAAATGACATGTGGCAAAATGAATGTGAGTATGACAAGTGACAAAAAAAACCTTCATTTATTAGAGAAGATTGATAACGACAAAATCACTATCAGCCCATCGGGCCAAATGTTCTATCCCTCTTTGCAAATAAAACCCAGCATTGTGTTGAGGTGCATAAAAAAACTGGTTTGGGATTAGAAGGTGGTTTTCGATTCGGTTTGAAGCGATCATGTGGTTTGGTATTGGATTGGCAGAAAACCTTTTTGAGAAAAAGGTTTTCAAACCTATAAAAAATAGTTTCATATATTATAAATATGTTGTTCACATCTATTAAATCTTAAAATTGTTGTTGATACAAGTTTTTGAAGGTTACCAGTACCGATTTTCATCCTTTTACAATCTCCAATGTCCAAGAAACGTTTTAAAACAATTAAAATCCAGGAAAGCACAAACACAAATATTTATTCAAAACCGGTTTCACACAAACTGATCCTATAGGTTCATTTTTTTTTCCTCCAAAAGATTTCAAACAGAATAAGCTTAAAGGACCAATTTCTACAACTCTAACTTTGAGATTTATGTAGGGGGAAACTAAAATTTTAGAATAGGTGGGACTTATTTTTTTTTACCTCATTTGAATCTACCATATCTAACAAAGATATAAATTTTATCATAAATGAGATTTAAAACTAAACAGTAGACTTTAAATATAATTAGATTTAGCTAGTTGTGGACTTTTAATCAAATTAAAATAGATAGATTTGGGGCTCAACAACCACCTATTCCTCTAGTAGCTCCACAACTCACACCTTATGGTAACCAATCCCATTACCCATTGGTGCCCTAAACAAATATGATTACTTTGAATTTAACCTCTTAATAGTATTGTAATTAGCATTTTAAAACTAATTTATTTTACTTTTTTGTTAAAAATGTTTTAAGACACATCCTACATTCCTACTAAACCACTAGGCAAAAATTAAAACCAACTTTTTACAATATTCTTAATTCCACAAATACATACATGTGTGCGGGGAATGAAGGATATGTTTCTGAAAACGGGTTATAATTTGAATGCTGGAGTTTTTGTTTATACCGAAACGTTAATTAGGTAAAAGTAGTGTTAAACTTTTGAAAATATAAAATAACATAAAGACGTGTAGCTTTTAAGAAAAAAAAAATTCAAAATAATAATAAAGTTTTTTTTCGGCTGCACAAATAGAAAACTTTAAATCCAGAAACTTTGAAATTTTTTTACCCTTTATTTTAAATTAAAAACTTTAAATTCAAAAACTTTGAAAACCTTTAGCTTTTTGTTTTGTTTTGTTTTTATACATTTTAAAACTTAACAACTCTAATTTTTTGAACAATTCTATACAAATAAAAGTTATACTTATAACTTCCAAATACCCAAAATATAAATATTAAAAGAGATTTTCTTAGAAAGTCCCTAAAAGATCTCAAAAAACTATTTGAATTAACTTTTAAATTCTTGAATTTTTTGATTGAAAACATGTTCTGAACCCGAAAATCTAAACGGAACTTTTTTTATTTATCCATAAAAGTTAAAAACTCTAAAAAAAAAAATAATCCTAAATTTACCTCTTTGAAAGTTAGACCAAATTTACCTCTTTGTGAAAAGTTGGTCAAACCTTTTGCGTAGTGGTTTAGCGGGATGTCTTAAACCATTTTTAAAACAAATAAAATACATTTATTTTAAATGCAAATTATTGTAATGCAAACAACTAATCAATTGATAATCAGAATAAAATTAAAAGAAAAAAAAAACTAAAAATATAACGAGAGAAAAATGTTAATTTACAAAAGAAGAAGAAGAAAAATCTCTTGTTATCTTCAAACCTCTGGTAATCTTCAAACCTCATATCTCGTAAGCCTATAATTCCGGTTTATCATCAGAAGAAACAGACGAACGCTTTATAAACTCCAAACAGTCTTCAATGGCTTCGGAGTAAAAAGAATTCGACCTCCCAAACGATCTTAAACGATACGCGTTCTCCTTCGCAACAAGGTTTCTTTGGCCTCCATTCCTCGTTGTACACTTCTCATACAAAGCAGAAGAACTCGACCTCCATGAACGTACTAGATTCTTGAAGAAATTAAAGAACTTTGGGCGTAGACGTTGAACGTAAAATCTCTTGACGTTTAGCCGGAAACCTCTGGTTGTATAATATCTCCGGCCAACTCTGTTGTAACTCACATGAACCATAATTTGGATTTTCTGATCAGTTTGTCCTCGGAGGTAGATGGTGATGATAGAAGTTGGTTGTAGTCATCTGGTCTTTGTGGGTATTTATTCATTGAAGATTTCAAAACGGGGTGAGGTTGACTTTCTGGGAAAGTGGAAGGGTAAAGTTGGAATTTTATAATACCCTAATGATCTTTATTGGTGAGGATTCCGTAGATGGTGGGAAGGGACTTGGAAAATGGCTAAATGCGAATAACTTAATTAATATTTTTCTATTTCTGGGATTAAGATCATTTCAAATTAAAAGTTTTCTAATCTAAGAAAAGTAGAAAACTATCATATTCGGTTTTTTAATTTTTATTAGTGTTAATATTATAAAATAATTTATATATTAGGTTTTTTTTTCTCATTAAGTCTTAATTTAACTTTATTTTTTTTCTATTTATTTTTTTTCAATTGATCATTTGACGCGTTCACCGGTAATCTTCTAGTTTTAGACAATTTTTTTTTTCGGAAAATACCTCAATCTGTTTTCCAAAAAGACCCTCAATTTTTTCTTTTTCCGAAAAAAATTGACAAATGTGAGGGTATTTGGAAAAAAAATAATGATTTTTTTAAAATATTATTTAACATTGAAAGATTACCGCAAATCTACTAAAATTGTTAAATAAAAAAATGAAAAAATGCAAGGTATTTTAAAAAAAAAATGTAACACTCATTTTCTGGATTGGATCGATTTAGGGCGTTAAGGAGTTAAAACTTGGTTTTTGGGGAAACCAAGTGTCACGACGTGACAAGCTGATCAGTCACAACGTGACACATAGCTGGTCACGATGTGAATAGGGATGCAGCCCAAGCCCATGATTTTTAGGGTTTGCTTCATATTTAAGCATCCTAAACTCGAATTAGGGTTTATTTCTCTGCCTCCACCACCTCCTTCCTATCCAAATCGA
Source organism: Lactuca serriola (assembly GCF_051521515.1). Lineage (NCBI taxonomy): Eukaryota > Viridiplantae > Streptophyta > Magnoliopsida > Asterales > Asteraceae > Lactuca > Lactuca serriola. Next base: position 98,208,548 of record NC_136410.1, on the reverse strand, counting down.
TTTTAGCCTCCATTGGTGACCTTGAAGAGCTTTTTTAGTGCGTTTGGCTTTTAGAAGAAGAAGAAGAATACTCCTTGGGTGCATCACTTTTGGCAAGCAAGTTCCTTCCTCATCAGCTTTCTGTGCTTTTGGACCTTTGTAAGCACTAAAGCTCTTGCCTTTATCTCTATTGCATGCTAGATATAAGACTTGTTCTTTTTCTTCATGGCGGGGTTTGATAAAATGCATGGGATTCATAAAGTTAGCAAATTTGTGGATCATTGAGGCCTTTTCTATAGTATAAGTTTCAGATCCGAGGTTTGGTGTTGGTTTTAGACTCTAAGCATGAGTTTGACCTTATTTTCTCCTTATTGACCTAGTTAGTGTTCAAGTCATGCATTGGACATGCATGACTGGAAACCTACGATTTTTATGGTCCTTAGGGTTAGGGAAGACCCTTTGGAAAGTCTCAACTAGTAGCTTAAGGGAATAAGAGCTTAATGCTTAAAGCTATCCAGAATGGATCTCACGACGTGAGAAACGGCATGTCACGCCGTGAAAAGAGGGCATTTGCGATTATTTTGTCCTTGTTCACTCACGATGTGACCTATGGGTGGTCATGACGTGACCATTGACTTTTTTACCATGGTTGACTTTTTGGGTCAAACTAGGGGTTTGGGGTGTAGACTGAGAAGGTGCTCTTTATTGTTGTTAGGTGCCATGTAGGACTAGTCTTTGCTGAGTGAGAGTTGTGGTGTTTAACTGCTACTTGTGAGGGGAGCCCTTTCACTAACTTTCCTGTGTGGTAGTATATGTTGACCAGTCGGGTCTTATCTCTTGATTATTATTATATGTTAATTGAGTTGTTGATGTCACACCCCAAAACCTGAACGGCGGAAACGTTCTGGAGCGGAGAACGTCATGTACAGTATCACAACACAGAAGTATAGTAAACAAGCAAACAACATCATCCATTGCATTAATAATGTATTTTAATACAAGTGTGATTTGTACAGTTTATAAGACACCAAAAATATGAATCAAAATAAAAGATGGGTCTTGAAGTATGCTCCATCTTCTCAAAAGCTGGTCTCTGTACCTGTCTACTGTTGACCTGAGAATACAAGTTATTTTGAAAGAGTTTATCAGCTTTAAAGCTGGTGAGTTCATAAGCATTTTAGTGTCATTATTTGTATGTAAATGTTAATAGTAATTATTTGTATCTCTTAGAAAATCCTATATTTTCTACTAAAAGTAGCCTTCTACCAAGGCATCAAGTGTGTTGTGTGTTTGTTCATTGTAAGAGTGAGTATTCCTCCCAATGCGACTATCATTAATAAAATATAGTTTGTACAATATTGTTTATGTGAAGATCACAAAATAAATGTAATGGAGAAAATAATGAAGTACTGTAGTTTTATGTTATAGTAACTACGGTTGTACTAACCACCTTAAACCACTGTTAATTAAGGTATAATGTGATATAATTTGTAAGCATACTTGATCGACCTAGTAAAACACAACGCTCAAAGACATCGAGACGGTATGACATTCATCACCCGAAGACCTGTAGGTCCCACTGTAGCTAGCAGCAAGGTGTAAGACGGTCAGTCCAGTATAGATCTATACACGAATTCACGCTCTCCCTTCAGAAGACTCTGGTTACAAGACGAGCCATGACAGATGCCATGCCCCAAAGTAGTGCCTCACATTTATATTACAGTGTGTATGTATTGTATGTACTAGTGTAGTGAATGTCTTCTCTGATTCTCATCATAGTATGTTCCTTTGTATAATATATAGTATGTTCTCTCTGTATAGTGTATAGTATGTATCGAATCATGTATGAACTGACTTTTTGTATATTTCATTGTACTAGAAATTAGTAAGTAGTATATCCCTAAACTATACCTATTATAGTTTACTAGAACTATTGTTTGAATGACTTGGAAAGCTTATACACCTTTGCTACCCAAAGGTGTTGGAATTGAAGTAAAAGCTTTATATCTACACATATATACATAATATATATAACTAAGGATCAAACGAAATTCGGATAAACAACCGAGTACTCTAAGTCCACAACCAAACAAGGAACATGAATTAAAGTGAGTTATCAGTCCTAAGTCCTTCAAACCTTAATCATATAACTATATATGTGCTGGACATGGTTTTGACAATATATAAGTTTAAAGAAATGAAAGTAATGGTTTGGTGATTAAGAACAAGTTTTATAATAAGTTTAACCTGTAAAAGAGTTTGATAATCATTTTGAAGTAGTTTTGTTGACAAAACAGTTAGAAGTATAGTAAATCCACATGTTTGATAGTTATAAATCACATGCGATTGATATTATAACTAAAGCGATTCAACTTGTATTCCCCCCATAACAGCATTTAAGAACATTTGAAAGGTTAATTAAAGGGTATGAACTCACCTGTAGTGAGTGATGCGACTGTAAGATCGGTTTAGGAAGTTGAGTGTCAATCGCGGACTTGAGCACAAACGAATCCTATCAACCATATAATGACATATGTATGTATACAATTAGTGTTGGTAACAACTAATTATTGAATTTGGACCACCTCAGGGATTAGTAAACACTTATATTGAAATGTTACAACCATATATGACTGTATATAAGGGGTATATGGCTATACAAGGGAGTGTATGGTCAAAATACACCATTTGTGTGTGTGTGTGCGCGGCCAGGGTGTGGGTGCGGCCGCACACTCCCTATGAAGTGTGTCAAAAACGTATTTTGAGGCCTTAGAACCCATCTAGGAAGATTTCTCACTTCATGTTCTAGCCTTAAATGGAGTTTATTGCCATTTTAGGAACTAAAAGGGGGTGTGTATGGTTACACATGGTGTGTGCGGCCCTACACTCCTGAAGATCATGAGAAATGGCATTTTTCCCAGAAGATCTTCAAGTGTTCATGTGTGACAACCCGAAACTTCTAACCCATGTAATTGATCTGTGTTTCAGCACTAAAACTTGAGTTCATTGTCTTTTATTAAATCTTGTGGTTCCATATGGGTGCTTTAGACTTAGTATAATTTAGATATGAGTCTTAGGGAGGGTTGGAGAGTGTTTAGTATCACAAAATAGGCCAAATCTCACCAAATAAGGTGTGTGCGGCCACACACCTATGTGTACGGCCACATACCAACCGCAAACACCCTCAACCTCACACCCAATTCAATTTATGGATGGATACCCCCTTCATTCATTCATTTAGATGTTCTCTTCCCTCTCTCTACCTTTTCTCTCTAAATCATCAACCAAGATCACTTGGAAGGCTTCATAATCGTGATCAACTTCATCTTCAAGCTAAGTATAGTGGTAAACACTTGAATCCTAAACTTAAAACTCATTATGTTCATAATATTCATCATCCCATGAAGGTGTACGGCCGCACACCTTCAAATGGGGGCAGCACATATTAAAAACTCCCAAGATGGAAGAGCATACACTTCAAAAATCAACATTTGGACTCAAATGAGGAGTGTACGACCGCACACTCCTGTGTACGGCCGCACACACCCTCTGTATGGCCGCACTCTCTTGTGTGCTGCCTCACACACACTCCTGGGCGCACACTCATTTTCAAGACCATACACCCACTCTAATACCCGTATTTGGTCCTAAACTTGCATAAATCATTAAGTTTGGATCATAGGACACTTATTCTTAGTAATTCCAAGCCCTAAGGATGTTTTCCCATCATGTTTAGTCATGAAACACCTTAGTTCTAACTCATTTATGTGTCGTCACATGAAAAATAGGGGCCATAGGAGTTCAAGGCATCCGGTGATACTCGAACTATACATTAAGCGATGAGTTCATACCCCTACCCTTTTTCACTGTTTTTAACGGTTTTCAGGGGGGGAACACAAGCAAAGTACAAGGGGTTTCTTGTACTCAAAACTTGTTTTCATGTGTGTGTTTCACATTTTATATGCTTTTAACACTGATCGTTACAACCGATAACCTTTTGAACATGCAGATCACGTAAACATATATTTGTGAAATGGAATTTAAACTGTTACGTTTTACATATATTTCACAAATGATTTTTCCATATTTTATCAGTTAAAAGCATGACATTGAACCTTTGAGCATAGAACTTGTACACTGTTTTGTCCTCGGTAACACTCCACAAAGATACGCGAGTGGAGGATTAGCATATTATTACTAGTAAATTTGTTAGTCCTATATGATTGGAGACACGTCCTTGATGAACACTCCACAGAGATACGCGAGTGGAGGACTACACCCGTAACCAGAATCTCTGGGTTTAGAGAGCGTGACTTGAGTGTATAGATCTATACGGGGCTGACTACCCCACACCTGGCTGCTAGCTATAGCCGAACCGAAATGGTTAAAGGGTGACGAAAGTCATAAGGTGATGTGGACTACTTATTGCCACATCTAGTCTATTGTATGGTTATGGAACTCGCAATTAGGATAACAGAGATTTACTTAACAATAATAATGAATAACTTAACATATTTTACAAGATAACCAGGTTTCAGAATACATCTTTTACATTGATAACCAACATTCAGGAAAGCATGGGACTTTCCTGGGGAACGTTTACATAACCAGAAAAGTGTAACAAACCGGATAACTTTACTTCTTTTACAGTTGGTAAAACACAATCAAGAAAGTATGGGACTTTCTTGGGGACACAATGGTACATAACTAGATCAGTATAACAAAGCAGATAGCTTAACTGTACATTTTCACAAGAGTAAACGTATTTTCAGTGTACAACTTTACTTTACATATTGAGAACAAAAACCAACCTTATTAAGAGAATATGGGATTTTCTTGGTGTGTGATTTTCAGAAACAGAAAGGAAACTCGAACATTTTCACAAAACAAAAACCGCTTATGAACTCACCAGCGTTAGGCTGATTTTCAAACCGCTTGTGTTCTCAGGTCAGCGTTAGAATAGGTACCCGAAGATCATTTTGTTCCAGGTTGGAGTGCGCATAAGACCAGTTCGTTTTGTTATTATAAACTATATATCACAACTGTATAACTTTAATTTTGAAACAAATGTAAAACTTTTCAATATGTAATGTAATGGTTGTTCTACTTTACTTACTATGTGCATTGGATTTGATACTGAACGTGGAGTCAACCCCAGAAATGTTTCCGCCTTCGGTTTTCGAGGTGTGATAGATTGGTATCAGAGCCCTTGTTTATAGTGAATAAAGTATACCAAACCTTACATTGTATAAAACTATAAACATAAAAGGGCCTAATTTCTAGTAGAATTAAAAGTATCATGAAACTATAAGTATTTTCAAAAGTATACAAGTATACCGAGCCGTCGAGATCCGTAACTACAAGTAGAACAAAACATAAGTAAATGGGTGTTGTGTACTGCGGTTAAACCTGGGCAGTTATGTAGTCGTGTCTAGGATCAATATAGCCTGGCCAACTATATTCATTCGAGACACGGCCAACATGTGCTTGGGAGTGACTGTGGTATGCGGCATGCCTAAAACTTACCCTAATACCACGAACATTGAGCCAATGTCGTAGCGAATCATGAAATACTATAGGAGTATTTCTAGAACCAATCCTTTGTAGAAATCCTCATTCATGTATAGATCCACGATCACTCCGTTAACGATAGTTTACCTGCTTTGATGACTCTTTCCTGCTTTATCGCTTATTCGATATATATATCTGTCATATCTCTCGATTCGAATCAGAGGACTTACCATCCTCTCTCTTTCTTGATCTTATTAGATCAAGATGCCTCCAAGAAAGAGACCCAGCTCCAAGACCAACAATCCTCCTCCGCCACCACCTCCTCCTGAATTTGACCCTGTGATGTTCCAGGCAGCTGTTACTGCCGCAGTAGCAGCCGCCATGTCTCAAATGAACCTCGGTGGTTCAGGAGGTGGTCCTCAACCCCAAAACCAAGAAAATAGCCAGGGACACCGAAAGGAGGGTTCCTATAAAGATTTCATGAACGCAAAACCTACATCCTTCAATGGCACAGGAGGTGTCATTTCCCTTTCCCGTTGGTTCGAGAAAATCGAATCCATCTTCGAAATATGTGCTTGTTCGGAATCCGATAAAGTAAAGTTCGCAGCCTGTACCTTCATTGATAAAGCTCTGACTTGGTGGAATGGCCGAGTCAAATCCTTGACCCTACCTGTAGCCAATGCCATGGGTTGGGAAGCCATGAAAGAACTCCTGTTAGTTGAGTACTGCCCTAGGGGCGAAATGCAGAAATTAGAGCACGAGCTTTGGAACCTGAAGTTGAAAGGTTTCGATATTGCCGCATACACTTCAAGATTTGATGACCTGGCACTACTCTGTCCGGGATTGGTTACCTCGGAGAGTAAGAAGATAGAAAGATTTATTTGGGGGCTGACCCAACCGACAAAAGGAAATGTCTTAGCTGCATGGCCGGATACATATGACAGCGCCAAGAGTTTAGCCCAAACCCTAATCGACCACAGTGATGATGTTGAGGAAACAACCGCCACCCCTGAACCAACCAAGAGTAGTGGTGAGAAAAGGAAGTTTTGGAAGAAGAAGAAGGGCCAATCTTCTCAAGGATCCTCAAAGAAACAGCAGACTGTAGCAGTCCATGCTGCTACTGTCCCCGTTGCTGCTGCTTCTGTTGTGGGATCTACCGCTCAAACATCTATTAGCAAATATGCTGGTAACATTCCCCTGTGTGACAAATGCAAATACCACCACAACCCCGGTACCTGCGGTGAACTGTCATGTACCAATTGTGGTAAGAAGGGGCACACAGTCCGATTATGCAAAGCTCCAGTCCAATCAGCCAATCAATCTTCTGGAGCAGGCGTTGGTCAAGCCTGCTATAATTGTGGAGAGGCTGGGCATTTCAAGAGGAACTGCCCCAAAAAGACTACAGCTGATAACACTGGAAGAGTCTTAGCCATGGGACGGGAGGAGGCAGTCGCCGATCCCACCGTTGTTTCGGGTACGTTCCTTCTCGACAACTCATATGCTAGTATTCTTTTCGATTCGGGTGCTGAAAGAAGCTTTGTTAGTCATTCGTTCTGTAACAGCCCGGAATTCCAGGTATCTTTATTGTTTAATTATTTTGTGTTTTGAGGGGGGACTCGGCGAGTTGGAGCTCAGACTCGCCGAGTAGGGTCGCGATTCTGGACACGGGATTCGTCTGGACTCGGCGAGTCCAGGATATGGACTCGGCGAGTCTGCGCTGTTTAATGAAACCCTAATTTCCTGGTCCTAAGCCCTATTTAAAGGACCTTATGGCCCTCATTTGCAGCCACCTTGAACCCTAAGAGCCCCCATACGACTGTGAGCCCTTGTGAGTGTATTTGGAGGCCATTTGTTCACCATTTTGTGTGATATTGCAAGAAAGGAGGGAGAGGATCAAACTTGAGGAGTTGAGGAGCTTGGATCTGTTGCTAATTCTTCAAGGGAGTCTTCTTGAGGTAACTTTCAGAGCCAAACTTCGTGTTTTGTGTTGATGTGTCAAATCTAGGGTTTCTTCTTGCATTTCTTGGCTTAAATTGGAAGTATGAAAGGTTCCATGGAGATATGGAACCTAGATCTGGGCCTTAGCAGGTCCAGGAGACCCCATATGACTAGCTTTATGTCCATCCTTTTGAGTTAGAAGCTAAGGTGGTCATATTAGAGGTTGTTTCCCCAAAATAAGCCTTGTACGCATTGCATGGCAACCAAGACTGAGACTTTACGTGACAAATAAGCTTGGGAAAGCCAGATCTATGAATGGATGGAATGGATCTGACCGCAAAAGCCAGTTTTAGCTGGTGCATGGCATGGACTCGCCGAGTCTGATGAACAGACTCGACGAGTCGCTTGAAGATTGTCCTTGAGGACACCCAGTGTGTAGTCCTGACCGAGTTATGGTTGACTCAGTGAGTCAGGACGAGTTAGAGAGGGTCGACAGGTGGTCTGAGTCGAGTTGGGACTCGCCGAGTTGTTCTTGAGACTTGGCGAGTTGAGTCGGGGTGGCCCCGCGACTCTCCCAGGTGGAACTCGTCGAGTCAGGGGAAGTACTCGACGAGTAAGAAGGGAATCCTATGGGGTTGGCGGATACGTCTAGACTCGCCGAGTTGCCCTTGTGCACTCGCCGAGTCCGGTCAAGTTGACCGTTGACCATTGACCGTTGACCAGAGTTGACCTATGTCTGACTTCTTAGGGATAGTCAAACTTAGAAGATAAAAGTGTTAATAAGAGATGTATGATGTTATAGGGAGATTGTAGCTCGGCGGATCGAGCACGAGTGACTTCGGGATTTGCTAGCTTTCGATATTTACGAGGTGAGTCTTCTCACTATACTGTACCCGGAAGGGTTTGACTGTGTGACCGGAAGGTCGAATATGATATGAGATATATGTGCTATATGTGATAAGTTAATTGTTATACGTGTTATGTATGTTATGAGGGCCGGAAGGCATTATGTTAAGGGCCGGACGGCGATTATGTTATGGGCCGGAAGGCGATTATGTTATGGGCCGGAAGGCGTTGTGAGTCTTGGACCGTAAGGTTGGCGTGGGTAGGACCGGAAGGTTTACCCAGCAGGGACGGAAGTCCCCTGAGACACATGGACCGGAAGGTCAGGGCCTGGAAAGGCGTATGTGCGTAAGTTGTATTTTGGGGAACTCACTAAGCAATTATGCCTACAATTGTTGTGTATGTGTTTTAGGTACTAGCGAGGACCGTGGGAAGGCGCCGGCGTGATCTGTACACACTGATAGATGTTTTGTGATCTTGGGATTCGTATGATTTGTATTCTGTTATGACACATGGAATGTTTATGCCTTGTTTTGAATCAAAATACTTTATTTTGAAATGAAAAATTTGTTTGAAAAATTACGTTGTTACACGTTCAAACATAACTTAAAACATAATCCTCACCCTTTAACTGAAACGTTTACTGTCGAGATGGCTAACGGTGAGAAAGAAAGTGCTAACAACATATTCATAGGTTGTACCCTTACCCTGAACGATCATTCGTTTCCCATCGACCTTATGCCAGTCTCCATTAAGATCTTTGATGTTATTATTGTCATGGATTGGTTGAGTCCCAATCATGCTGGTATTCTTTGCTACGAAAAAGCCATCCGTCTCAACCTTCCTTCGGATCAAACTCTCGTAATCTATGGCGATAAACTCAGTTCCAATCTTCATATCATTTCCTGCATCAAAGCTCAAAAGCTCCTGCGAAAGGAGTGCGTTGCATTCTTAGCCCATGTAATCAACGAGAAACAGGAAGTTAAACACCTCGCGAGCATCCCCGAAGTCTGTAACTTTCCTGATGTATTTCCCGAAGAGCTTCCAGGAATTCCTCCCGAGCGTCAGGTCGAGTTCCATATTTACCTAATTCCTGGAGCTACTCCCGTAGCGAAGTCTCCGTATCGCTTAGCTCCAGCAGAAATGCAGGAGTTATCCAGTCAACTCAATGAATTGCTCAGTAAAGGATTCATTAGACCGAGTTCCTCACCCTGGGGAGCTCTGGTATTGTTTGTTAAGAAGAAAGATGGATCCTTTCGAATGTGTATCGATTATCGCGAACTGAACAAGCTGATCGTCAAAAACCGATATCCTCTTCCGCGAATAGATGACCTCTTCGATCAACTCCAGGGAGCCAGTTACTTCTCCAAGATAGACCTTCGGTCAGGGTACCATCAGCTACGAGTTCATGAGAGTGATGTTTCCAAAACAACATTCAGAACTCGGTATGGACACTACGAATTCGTAGTGATGCCCTTCGGTCTAACCAACGCATCGACAATGTTCATGGACCTGATGAACCGGGTGTGTCGTCCTTATCTGGATAAATTCGTCATTGTGTTCATTGACGACATACTTGTCTACTCCAAAAGAGAAGAAGATCACAAACAACACTTGAGGCTAGTGTTGGAAACCCTTAGGTCCGAGAAGTTGTACGCGAAATTTTCCAAGTGTGAGTTCTGGATTCGGAAGGTAACTTTCCTCGGTCACGTGGTAAGCGAGGAGGGTATTCATGTAGATCCTTCCAAGATTAAAGCGATAGAGAATTGGTTGGCACCGAAAACACCCACAGAAATCCGACAATTTTTGGGTGTCGTCGGCTATAATCGGAGATTTATCCAGAACTTTTCCAGAATCGCCAAACCCTTAACCACTCTAACACAGAAAGGTGTACCATTCTATTGGAATGATAAACAAGAAACCGCATTCCAAACGTTGAAGAAAGTCTTGTGCAGCGCGCCTGTTCTGTCCCTACCCGAAGGGACAGAGGACTTCGTTGTCTTCTGCGATGCGTCTAATCAAGGCTTAGGCTGTGTGCTTATGCAAAGAGGAAGAGTAATTGCTTATGCCTCTAGACAGCTGAAAGCACATGAGGTCAACTATACCACTCATGACTTGGAATTAGGTGCCGTAATCTTTGCATTGAAGATTTAGAGACATTACCTCTACGGAACCAAGTGTACAATCTTCACTGATCACAAGAGTCTGCAGCACATCTTTGATCAGAAAGACTTGAACATGAGACAACGGCGATGGGTAGAGTTACTCAGCGATTATGAGTGTGAAATCTGTTACCATCCCGACAAGGCCAATGTGGTAGCAGATGCTCTTAGCCGAAAAGAGAGTTCAAGCCGAAAGGTGAAGACCCTGACGATGACCATCCATTCCAACTTATTCATGCAAATCCGAGAAGCCCAGTTAGAAGCCCTCAAACCCGAGAACGTGTCGATCGAAACCTTAAAAGGAATGGAAAAGAAACTTGAGATCAGAGGTGACGGAGTCTATTGCTTCATGGATCGAATCTGGATTCCAAAGTCCGGAGGATTCAGGGAGATTGTCATGGAGGAAGCGCACAAGACCAGATACTCTGTTCACCCGGGTTCGGACAAGATGTACCTAGATCTCAAGAAACAATACTGGTGGCCAAACATGAAAGCTGAGATAGCTGCATTCGTGGGTAAGTGTCTGACTTGCGCCAAAGTGAAAGTCGAATATCAGAAACCCTCGGGTCTGCTCCAGCAGCCCGAGATTCCCGAATGGAAATGGGAGATGATTACCATGGATTTCATCACCAAGTTACCCAAGTGTCCAAGTGGGTACGACACCATTTGGGTAATTGTCGATCGTCTGACAAAGTCCGCTCATTTCATTCCGATCAAAGAATCATTCAAGATGGAAAGACTCGCGAGAATTTACATCCAAGAGGTAGTCCGACTGCACGGTGTACCTGTGTCCATTATCTCTGATCGAGATAGTAGGTTTACCTCTAGATTTTGGCAGTCACTCCTGAAGGCTCTTGGAACCAAACTAGACATGAGCACGGCGTATCATCCTCAGACCGATGGACAAAGTGAGAGAACAATCCAAACCCTGGAGGACATGCTTAGAGCATGTGTCATTGATTTTGGAAATTTGTGGGACACACATTTACCTTTGGTTGAGTTCTCGTACAACAACAGTTACCACACCAGCATCAAGGCTGCTCCATTTGAGGCCCTCTACGGTCGGAAGTGCAGATCCCCTCTATGCTGGGCCGAAGTAGGAGACACACAGTTAGCCAAGAGTCAAGTCCCCGACAGTGCTCTCACAGGTCCCGAAATCATTCGCGAAACCACTGAGAAGATCATCCAAATACGAGAACGATTGAAAGCTTCACGAGATCGCCAGAAGAGTTACGCAGATAATCGCCGAAAACCTATGGAGTTCCAGGTTGGAGATTGTGTCCTGTTGAAGGTCTCGCCCTGGAAAGGCACGGTACGCTTTGGAAAGCGTGAGAAACTTAACCCTAGGTACATTGGACCTTTCGAGATCCTCGCCAGGATCGGTCCGGTAGCCTATAAACTTCGTTTACCTAATGAGCTCAGTAACATCCATCCTGTCTTCCATGTTTCAAATCTCAAGAAATGCCTATCCGATGAAACCTTAGTAATTCCTTTAGACGAGATCGAGATCAATGAAAACCTCAACTTTGTGGAGGAACCGATCGAAATCATGGATCGAGAAGTCAAACGTACAAAGCAAAGCCGCATCTCGTTAGTGAAGGTCCGCTGGAATGCCAAGCGGGGACCGGAGTTCACTTGGGAGCGTGAAGACTCGATGAAACAGAAGTATCCACATCTCTTTCCAGATCGATGATTTGTATCTTGACTTATATCTTAATTTTGAATTTCGGGACGAAATTCCCTCTAACAGGGGGGATAATGTGACAACCCGAAACTTCTAACCCATGTAATTGATCTGTGTTTCAGCACTAAAACTTGAGTTCATTGTCTTTTATTAAATCTTGTGGTTCCATATGGGTGCTTTAGACTTAGTATAATTTAGATATGAGTCTTAGGGAGGGTTGGAGAGTGTTTAGTATCACAAAATAGGCCAAATCTCACCAAATAAGGTGTGTGCGGCCACACACTTGTGTGTGCGACCACACACCTGTGTGTACGGCCACATACCAACCGCAAACACCCTTAACCTCACACCCAATTCAATTTATGGATGTATACCCCCTTCATTCATTCATTTAGATGTTCTCTTCCTTCTCTCTACCTTCTCTCTCTAAATCATCAACCAAGATCACTTGGAAGGCTTCATAATCGTGATCAACTTCATCTTCAAGCTAAGTAAAGTGGTAAACACTTGAATCCTAAACTTAAAACTCATTATGTTCATAATATTCATCATCCCAAGAAGGTGTACGGCCGCACACCTTCAAATGGGGGCAGCACATATTAAAAACTCCCAAGAATGAAGAGCATACACTTCAAAAATCAACATTTGGACTCAAATGAGGAGTGTACAGCCGCACACTCCTGTGTACGGCCGCACACACCCTCTGTATGGCCGCACTCTCTTGTGTGCTGCCTCACGCACACTCCTGGCCGCACACTCATTTTCAAGACCATACACCCACTCGAATACCCATATTTGGTCCTAAACTTGCATAAATCATTAAGTTTGGATCATAGGACACTTATTCTTAGTAATTCCAAGCCCTAAGGATGTTTTCCCATCATGGTTAGTCATGAAACACCTTAGTTCTAACTCATTTATGTGTCGTCTCATGAAAAATAGGGGCCATAGGAGTTCAAGGCATTCGGTGATACTCGAACTATACATTAAGCGGTGAGTTCATACCCCTACCCTTTTTCATTGTTTTTAATTGTTTTCAGGGGGGAACACAAGCAAAGTACAAGGGGTTTCTTGTACTCAAAACTTGTTTTCATGTGTGTGTTTCACATTTTATATGCTTTTAACACTGATTGTTACAACCGATAACCTTTTGAACATGCAGATCATGTAAACATATATTTGTGAAATGGAATTTAAACTGTTACGTTTTACATATATTTCACAAATGATTTTTCCATATTTTATCAGTTAAAAGCATGACATTGAACCTTTGAGCATAGAACTTGTACACTGTTTTGTCCTCGGTAACACTCCACAGAGATACGCGAGTGGAGGATTAGCATATTATTACTAGTAAATTTGTTAGTCCTATATGATTGGAGACACGTCCTTGATGAACACTCCACAAAGATACGCGAGTGGAGGACTACACCCGTAACCAGAATCTCTGGGTTTAGAGAGCGTGACTTGAGTGTATAGATCTATACGGGGCTGACTACCCCACACCTGGCTGCTAGCTATAGCCGAACCGAAATGGTTCAAGGGTGACGAAAGTCATAAGGTGATGTGGACTACTTATTGCCACATCTAGTCTATTGTATGGTTATGGAACTCGCAATTAGGATAACAGAGATTTACTTAACAGTAATAATGAATAACTTAACATATTTTACAAGATAACCAGGTTTCAGAATACATCTTTTACATTGATAACCAACATTCAGGAAAGCATGGGACTTTCTTGGGGAACGTTTACATAACCAGAAAAGTGTAACAAACCGGATAACTTTACTTCTTTTACAGTTGGTAAAACACAATCAAGAAAGTATGGGACTTTCTTGGGGACACAATGGTACATAACTAGATTAGTATAACAAAGCAGATAGCTTAACTATACATTTTCACAAGAGTAAACGTATTTTCAGTGTACAACTTTACTTTACATATTGAGAACAAAAACCAACCTTATTAAGAGAATATGGGATTTTCTTGGTGTGTGATTTTCAGAAACAGAAAGGAAACTCGAACATTTTCACAAAACAAAAACCGCTTATGAACTCACCAGCGTTAGGCTGATTTTCAAACCGCTTGTGTTCTCAGGTCAGCGTTAGAATAGGTACCCGAAGATCATTTTGTTCCAGGTTGGAGTGCGCAGAAGACCAGTTCGTTTTGTTATTATATACTATATATCACAACTGTATAACTTTAATTTTGAAACAAATGTAAAACTTTTCAATATTTAATGTAATGGTTGTTCTACTTTACTTACTATGTGCATTGGATTTGATACTGAACGTGGAGTCAACCCCAGAAATGTTTCCGCCTTCGGTTTTCGGGGTGTGACAGATTGGTATCAGAGCCCTTGTTTATTGTGAATAAAGTATACCAAACCTTACATTATATAAAACTATAAACATAAAAGGGCCTAAGTTCTCTGAATCAAAAGTATCATGAAACTATAAGTATTTTCAAAAGTATACAAGTATACCGAGCCGTCGAGATCCGTAACTACAAGTAGAACAAAACATAAGTAAATGGGTGTTGTGTACTGCGGTTAAACCTGGGCAGTTATGTAGTCGTGTCTAGGATCAATATAGCCTGGCCAACTATATTCATTCGAGACACGGCCAACATGTGCTTGGGAGTGACTGTGGTATGCGGCATGCCTAAAACTTACCCTAATACCACGAACATTGAGCCAATGTCGTAGCGAATCATGAAATACTATAGGAGTATTTCTAGAACCAATCCTTTGTAGAAATCCTCATTCATGTATAGATCCACGATCATTCCGTTAACGATAGTTTACCTGCTTTGATGACTCTTTCCTGCTTTATCGCTTATTCGATATATATATCTGTCATATCTCTCGATTCGAATCAGAGGACTTACCATCCTCTCTCTTTCTTGATCTTATTAGATCAAGATGCCTCCAAGAAAGAGACCCAGCTCCAAGACCAACAATCCTCCTCCGCCACCACCTCCTCCTGAATTTGACCATGTGATGTTCCAGGCAGCTGTTACTGCCGCAGTAGCAGCCGCCATGTCTCAAATGAACCCCGGTGGTTCAGGAGGTGGTCCCCAACCCCAAAACCAAGAAAATAGCCAGGGACACTGAAAGGAGAGTTCCTATAAAGATTTCATGAACGCAAAACCTACATCCTTCAATGGCACTGGAGGTGTCATTTCCCTTTCCCGTTGGTTCGAGAAAATCGAATCCATCTTCGAAATCCGTTCTTGTTCGGAATCCGATAAAGTAAAGTTCGCAGCCTGTACCTTCATTGATAAAGCTCTGACTTGGTGGAATGACCGAGTCAAATCCTTGACCCTACCTGTAGCCAATGCCATGGGTTGGGAAGCCATGAAAGAACTCCTGTTAGCTGAGTACTGCCCTAGGGGCGAAATGCAAAAATTAGAGCACGAGCTTTGGAACCTGAAGTTGAAAGGTTCCGATATTGCCGCATACACTTCAAGATTTGATGACCTGGCACTACTCTGTCCGGGATTGGTTACCCCGGAGAGTAAGAAGATAGAAAGATTTATTTGGGGGCTGACCCAACCGACAAAAGGAAATGTCTTAGCTGCATGGCCGGATACATATGACAGCGCCAAGAGTTTAGCCCAAACCCTAATCGACCACAGTGATGATGTTGAGGATACAACCGCCACCCCTGAACCAACCAAGAGTAGTGGTGAGAAAAGGAAGTTTTGGAAGAAGAAGAAGGGCCAATCTTCTCAAGGATCCTCAAAGAAACAGCAGACTGTAGCAGTCCATGCTGCTACTGTCCCCGTTGCTGCTGCTTCTGTTGTGGGATCTACCGCTCAAACATCTATTAGCAAATATGCTGGTAACATTCCCCTGTGTGACAAATGCAAATACCACCACAACCCCGGTACCTGCGGTGAACTGTCATGTACCAATTGTGGTAAGAAGGGGCACACAGTCCGATTATGCAAAGCTCCAGTCCAATCAGCCAATCAATCTTCTGGAGCAGGCGTTGGTCAAGCCTGCTATAATTGTGGAGAGGCTGGGCATTTCAAGAGGAACTGCCCCAAAAAGACTACAGCTGATAACACTGGAAGAGTCTTAGCCATGGGACGGGAGGAGGCAGTCGCCGATCCCACCGTTGTTTCGGGTACGTTCCTTCTCGACAACTCATATGCTAGTATTCTTTTCGATTCGGGTGCTGAAAGAAGCTTTGTTAGTCATTCGTTCTGTAACAGCCCGGAATTCCAGGTATCTTTATTGTTTAATTATTTTGTGTTTTGAGGGGGGACTCGGCGAGTTGGAGCTCAGACTCGCCGAGTAGGGTCGCGATTCTGGACACGAGAGTCGTTTGGACTCGGCGAGTCTGTGCTGTTTAATGAAACCCTAATTTCCTGGTCCTAAGCCCTATTTAAAGGACCTTATGGCCCTCATTTGCGGCCACCTTGAACCCTAAGAGCCCCCATACGACTGTGAGCCCTTGTGAGTGTATTTGGAGGCCATTTGTTCACCATTTTGTGTGATATTGCAAGAAAGGAGGGAGAGGATCAAACTTGAGGAGTTGGGGAGCTTGGATCTGTTGCTAATTCTTCAAGGGAGTCTTCTTGAGGTAACTTTCAGAGCCAAACTTCGTGTTTTGTGTTGATGTGTCAAATCTAGGGTTTCTTCTTGCATTTCTTGGCTTAAATTGGAAGTATGAAAGGTTCCATGGAGATATGGAACCTAGATCTGGGCCTTAGCAGGTCCAGGAGACCCCATATGACTAGCTTTATGTCCATCCTTTTGAGTTAGAAGCTAAGGTGGTCATATTAGAGGTTGTTTCCCCAAAATAAGCCTTGTACGCATTGCATGGCAACCAAGACTGAGACTTTACGTGACAAATAAGCTTGGGAAAGCCAGATCTATGAATGGATGGAACGGATCTGACCGCAAAAGCCAGTTTTAGCTGGTGCATGGCATGGACTCGCCGAGTCTGATGAACAGACTCGACGAGTCGCTTGAAGATTGTCCTTGAGGACACCCAGTGTGTAGTCCTGACCGAGTTATGGTTGACTCAGTGAGTCAGGACGAGTTAGAGAGGGTCGACAGGTGGTCTGAGTCGAGTTGGGACTCGCCGAGTTGTTCTTGAGACTCGGCGAGTTGAGTCGGGGTGGCCCCGCGACTCTCCCAGGTGGAACTCGTCGAGTCAGGGGAAGTACTCGACGAGTAAGAAGGGAATCCTATGGGGTTGGCGGATACGTCTAGACTCGCCGAGTTGCCCTTGTGCACTCGCCGAGTCCGGTCAAGTTGACCGTTGACCGTTGACCGTTGACCAGAGTTGACCTATGTCTGACTTCTTAGGGATAGTCAAACTTAGAAGATAAAAGTGTTAATAAGAGATGTATGATGTTATAGGGAGATTGTAGCTCGGCGGATCGAGCACGAGTGACTTCGGGATTTTCTAGCTTTCGATATTTACGAGGTGAGTCTTCTCACTATACTGTACCCGGAAGGGTTTGACTGTGTGACCGGAAGGTCGAATATGATATGAGATATATGTGCTATATGTGATAAGTTAATTGTTATACGTGCTATGTATGTTATGAGGGCCGGAAGGCATTATGTTAAGGGCCGGAAGGCGATTATGTTATGGGCCGGAAGGCGATTATGTTATGGGCCGGAAGGTGTTGTGAGTCTTGGACCGTAAGGTTGGCGTGGGTAGGACCGAAAGGTTTACCCAGCAGGGACGGAAGTCCCCTGAGACACATGGACCGGAAGGTCAGGGCCTAGAAAGGCGTATGTGCGTAAGTTGTATTTTGGGGAACTCACTAAGCAATTATGCCTACAATTGTTGTGTATGTGTTTCAGGTACTAGCGAGGACCGTGGGAAGGCGCCGGCGTGATCTGTACACACTGATAGATGTTTTGTGATCTTGGGATTCGTATGATTTGTATTCTGTTATGACAAATGGAATGTTTATGCCTTGTTTTGAATCAAAATACTTTATTTTGAAATGAAAAATTTGTTTGAAAAATTACGTTGTTGCACGTTCAAACATAACTTAAAACATAATCCTCACCCTTTAACTGAAACGTTTACTGTCGAGATGGCTAACGGTGAGAAAGAAAGTGCTAACGACATATTCATAGGTTGTACCCTTACCCTGAACGATCATTCGTTTCCCATTGACCTTATGCCAGTCTCCATTAAGATCTTTGATGTTATTATTGTCATGGATTGGTTGAGTCCCAATCATGCTGGTATTCTTTGCTACGAAAAAGCCATCCGTCTCAACCTTCGTTCGGATCAAACTCTCGTAATCTATGGCGATAAACTCAGTTCCAATCTTCATATCATTTCCTGCATCAAAGCTCAAAAGCTCCTGCGAAAGGAGTGCGTTGCATTCTTAGCCCATGTAATCAACGAGAAACAGGAAGTTAAACACCTCGCGAGCATCCCCGAAGTCTGTAACTTTCCTGATGTATTTCCCGAAGAGCTTCCAGGAATTCCTCCTGAGCGTCAGGTCGAGTTCCATATTTACCTAATTCCTGGAGCTACTCCTGTAGCGAAGTCTCCGTATCGCTTAGCTCCAGCAGAAATGCAGGAGTTATCCAGTCAACTCAATGAATTGCTCAGTAAAGGATTCATTAGACCGAGTTCCTCACCCTGGGGAGCTCTGGTATTGTTTGTTAAGAAGAAAGATGGATCCTTTCGAATGTGTATCGATTATCGCGAACTGAACAAGCTGATCGTCAAAAACCGATATCCTCTTCCGCGAATAGATGACCTCTTCGATCAACTCCAGGGAGCCAGTTACTTCTCCAAGATAGACCTTCGGTCAGGGTACCATCAGCTACGAGTTCATGAGAGTGATGTTTCCAAAACAACATTCAGAACTCGGTATGGACACTACGAATTCGTAGTGATGCCCTTCGGTCTAACCAACGCATCGACAATGTTCATGGACCTGATGAACCGGGTGTGTCGTCCTTATCTGGATAAATTCGTCATTGTGTTCATTGACGACATACTTGTCTACTCCAAAAGAGAAGAAGATCACAAACAACACTTGAGGCTAGTGTTGGAAACCCTTAGGTCCGAGAAGTTGTACGCGAAATTTTCCAAGTGTGAGTTCTGGATTCGGAAGGTAACTTTCCTCGGTCACGTGGTAAGCGAGGAGGGTATTCATGTAGATCCTTCCAAGATTAAAGCGATAGAGAATTGGTTGGCACCGAAAACACCCACAGAAATCCGACAATTTTTGGGTGTCGTCGGCTATAATCGGAGATTTATCCAGAACTTTTCCAGAATCGCCAAACCCTTAACCACTCTAACACAGAAAGGTGTACCATTCTATTGGAATGATAAACAAGAAACCGCATTCCAAACGTTGAAGAAAGTCTTGTGCAGCGCGCCTGTTCTGTCCCTACCCGAAGGGACAGAGGACTTCGTTGTCTTCTGCGATGCGTCTAATCAAGGCTTAGGCTGTGTGCTTATGCAAAGAGGAAGAGTAATTGCTTATGCCTCTAGACAGCTGAAAGCACATGAGGTCAACTATACCACTCATGACTTGGAATTAGGTGCCGTAATCTTTGCATTGAAGATTTAGAGACATTACCTCTACGGAACCAAGTGTACAATCTTCACTGATCACAAGAGTCTGCAGCACATCTTTGATCAGAAAGACTTGAACATGAGACAACGGCGATGGGTAGAGTTACTCAGCGATTATGAGTGTGAAATCCGTTACCATCCCGACAAGGCCAATGTGGTAGCAGATGCTCTTAGCCGAAAAGAGAGTTCAAGCCGAAAGGTGAAGACCCTGACGATGACCATCCATTCCAACTTATTCATGCAAATCCGAGAAGCCCAGTTAGAAGCCCTCAAACCCGAGAACGTGTCGATCGAAACCTTAAGAGGAATGGAAAAGAAACTTGAGATCAGAGGTGACGGAGTCTATTGCTTCATGGATCGAATCTGGATTCCAAAGTCCAGAGGATTCAGGGAGATTGTCATGGAGGAAGCGCACAAGACCAGATACTCTGTTCACCCGGGTTCGGACAAGATGTACCTAGATCTCAAGAAACAATACTGGTGGCCAAACATGAAAACTGAGATAGCTGCATTCGTGGGTAAGTGTCTGACTTGCGCCAAAGTGAAAGTCGAATATCAGAAACCCTCGGGTCTGCTCCAGCAGCCCGAGATTCCCGAATGGAAATGGGAGATGATTACCATGGATTTCATCACCAAGTTACCCAAGTGTCCAAGTGGGTACGACACCATTTGGGTAATTGTCGATCGTCTGACAAAGTCCGCTCATTTCATTCCGATCAAAGAATCATTCAAGATGGAAAGACTCGCGAGAATTTACATCCAAGAGGTAGTCCGACTGCACGGTGTACCTATGTCCATTATCTCTGATCGAGATAGTAGGTTTACCTCTAGATTTTGGCAGTCACTCCTGAAGGCTCTTGGAACCAAACTAGACATGAGCACGGCGTATCATCCTCAGACCGATGGACAAAGTGAGAGAACAATCCAAACCCTGGAGGACATGCTTAGAGCATGTGTCATTGATTTTGGAAATTTGTGGGACACACATTTACCTTTGGTTGAGTTCTCGTACAACAACAGTTACCACACCAGCATCAAGGCTGCTCCATTTGAGGCCCTCTACGGTCGGAAGTGCAGATCCCCTCTATGCTGGGCCGAAGTAGGAGACACACAGTTAGCCAAGAGTCAAGTCCCCGACAGTGCTCTCACAGGTCCCGAAATCATTCGCGAAACCACTGAGAAGATCATCCAAATACGAGAAGGATTGAAAGCTTCACGAGATCGCCAGAAGAGTTACGCAGATAATCGCCGAAAACCTATGGAGTTCCAGGTTGGAGATTGTGTCCTGTTGAAGGTCTCGCCCTGGAAAGGCACGGTACGCTTTGGAAAGCGTGAGAAACTTAACCCTAGGTACATTGGACCTTTCGAGATCCTCGCCAGGATCGGTCCGGTAGCCTATAAACTTCGTTTACCTAATGAGCTCAGTAACATCCATCCCGTCTTCCATGTTTCAAATCTCAAGAAATGCCTATCCGATGAAACCTTAGTAATTCCTTTAGACGAGATCGAGATCAATGAAAACCTCAACTTTGTGGAGCAACCGATCGAAATCATGGATCGAGAAGTCAAACGTACAAAGCAAAGCCGCATCTCGTTAGTGAAGGTCCGCTGGAATGCCAAGCGGGGACCGGAGTTCACTTGGGAGCGTGAAGACTCGATGAAACAGAAGTATCCACATCTCTTTCCAGATCGATGATTTGTATCTAGACTTATATCTTAATTTTGAATTTCGGGACGAAATTCCCTCTAACAGGGGGGATAATGTGACAACCCGAAACTTCTAACCCATGTAATTGATCTGTGTTTCAGCACTAAAACTTGAGTTCATTGTCTTTTATTAAATCTTGTGGTTCCATATGGGTGCTTTAGACTTAGTATAATTTAGATATGAGTCTTAGGGAGGGTTGGAGAGTGTTTAGTATCACAAAATAGGCCAAATCTCACCAAATAAGGTGTGTGCGGCCACACACTTGTGTGTGCGACCACACACCTGTGTGTACGGCCACATACCAACCGCAAACACCCTTAACCTCACACCCAATTCAATTTATGGATGTATACCCCCTTCATTCATTCATTTAGATGTTCTCTTCCTTCTCTCTACCTTCTCTCTCTAAATCATCAACCAAGATCACTTGGAAGGCTTCATAATCGTGATCAACTTCATCTTCAAGCTAAGTAAAGTGGTAAACACTTGAATCCTAAACTTAAAACTCATTATGTTCATAATATTCATCATCCCAAGAAGGTGTACGGCCGCACACCTTCAAATGGGGGCAGCACATATTAAAAACTCCCAAGAATGAAGAGCATACACTTCAAAAATCAACATTTGGACTCAAATGAGGAGTGTACAGCCGCACACTCCTGTGTACGGCCGCACACACCCTCTGTATGGCCGCACTCTCTTGTGTGCTGCCTCACGCACACTCCTGGCCGCACACTCATTTTCAAGACCATACACCCACTGTAATACCCATATTTGGTCCTAAACTTGCATAAATCATTAAGTTTGGATCAATGGACACTTATTCTTAGTAATTCCAAGCCCTAAGGATGTTTTCCCATCATGTTTAGTCATGAAACACCTTAGTTCTAACTCATTTATGTGTCGTCTCATTTAAAAATAGGGGCCATAGGAGTTCAAGGCATTCGGTGATACTCGAACTATACATTAAGCGGTGAGTTCATACCCCTACCCTTTTTCACTGTTTTTAATTGTTTTCAGGGGGGAACACAAGCAAAGTACAAGGGGTTTCTTGTACTCAAAACTTGTTTTCATGTGTGTGTTTCACATTTTATATGCTTTTGACACTGATCGTTACAACCGATAACCTTTTGAACATGCAGATCATGTAAACATATATTTGTGAAATGGAATTTAAACTGTTACGTTTTACATATATTTCACAAATGATTTTTCCATATTTTATCAGTTAAAAGCATGACATTGAACCTTTGAGCATAGAACTTGTACACTGTTTTGTCCTCGGTAACACTCCACAGAGATACGCGAGTGGAGGATTAGCATATTATTACTAGTAAATTTGTTAGTCCTATATGATTGGAGACACGTCCTTGATGAACACTCCACAAAGATATGCGAGTGGAGGACTACACCCGTAACCAGAATCTCTGGGTTTAGAGAGCGTGACTTGAGTGTATAGATCTATACGGGGCTGACTACCCCACACCTGGCTGCTAGCTATAGCCGAACCGAAATGGTTCAAGGGTGACGAAAGTCATAAGGTGATGTGGACTACTTATTGCCACATCTAGTCTATTGTATGGTTATGGAACTCGCAATTAGGATAACAGAGATTTACTTAACAGTAATAATGAATAACTTAACATATTTTACAAGATAACCAGGTTTCAGAATACATCTTTTACATTGATAACCAACATTCAGGAAAGCATGGGACTTTCCTGGGGAACGTTTACATAACCAGAAAAGTGTAACAAACCGGATAACTTTACTTCTTTTACAGTTGGTAAAACACAATCAAGAAAGTATGGGACTTTCTTGGGGACACAATGGTACATAACTAGATCAGTATAACAAAGCAGATAGCTTAACTGTACATTTTCACAAGAGTAAACGTATTTTCAGTGTACAACTTTACTTTACATATTGAGAACAAAAACCAACCTTATTAAGAGAATATAGGATTTTCTTGGTGTGTGATTTTCAGAAACAGAAAGGAAACTCGAACATTTTCACAAAACAAAAACCGTTTATGAACTCACCAGCGTTAGGCTGATTTTCAAACCGCTTGTGTTCTCAGGTCAGCGTTAGAATAGGTACCCGAAGATCATTTTGTTCCAGGTTGGAGTGCGCAGAAGACCAGTTCGTTTTGTTATTATATACTATATATCACAACTGTATAACTTTAATTTTGAAACAAATGTAAAACTTTTCAATATTTAATGTAATGGTTGTTCTACTTTACTTACTATGTGCATTGGATTTGATACTGAACGTGGAGTCAACCCCAGAAATGTTTCCGCCTTCGGTTTTCGGGGTGTGACAGATTGGTATCAGAGCCCTTGTTTATTGTGAATAAAGTATACCAAACCTTACATTATATAAAACTATAAACATAAAAGGGCCTAAGTTCTCTGAATCAAAAGTATCATGAAACTATAAGTATTTTCAAAAGTATACAAGTATACCGAGCCGTCGAGATCCGTAACTACAAGTAGAACAAAACATAAGTAAATGGGTGTTGTGTACTGCGGTTAAACCTGGGCAGTTATGTAGTCGTGTCTAGGATCAATATAGCCTGGCCAACTATATTCATTCGAGACACGGCCAACATGTGCTTGGGAGTGACTGTGGTATGCGGCATGCCTAAAACTTACCCTAATACCACGAACATTGAGCCAATGTCGTAGCGAATCATGAAATACTATAGGAGTATTTCTAGAACCAATCCTTTGTAGAAATCCTCATTCATGTATAGATCCACGATCATTCCGTTAACGATAGTTTACCTGCTTTGATGACTCTTTCCTGCTTTATCGCTTATTCGATATATATATCTGTCATATCTCTCGATTCGAATCAGAGGACTTACCATCCTCTCTCTTTCTTGATCTTATTAGATCAAGATGCCTCCAAGAAAGAGACCCAGCTCCAAGACCAACAATCCTCCTCCGCCACCACCTCCTCCTGAATTTGACCATGTGATGTTCCAGGCAGCTGTTACTGCCGCAGTAGCAGCCGCCATGTCTCAAATGAACCCCGGTGGTTCAGGAGGTGGTCCCCAACCCCAAAACCAAGAAAATAGCCAGGGACACTGAAAGGAGAGTTCCTATAAAGATTTCATGAACGCAAAACCTACATCCTTCAATGGCACTGGAGGTGTCATTTCCCTTTCCCGTTGGTTTGAGAAAATCGAATCCATCTTCGAAATCCGTTCTTGTTCGGAATCCGATAAAGTAAAGTTCGCAGCCTGTACCTTCATTGATAAAGCTCTGACTTGGTGGAATGACCGAGTCAAATCCTTGACCCTACCTGTAGCCAATGCCATGGGTTGGGAAGCCATGAAAGAACTCCTGTTAGCTGAGTACTGCCCTAGGGGCGAAATGCAGAAATTAGAGCACGAGCTTTGGAACCTGAAGTTGAAAGGTTCCGATATTGCCGCATACACTTCAAGATTTGATGACCTGGCACTACTCTGTCCGGGATTGGTTACCCCGGAGAGTAAGAAGATAGAAAGATTTATTTGGGGGCTGACCCAACCGACAAAAGGAAATGTCTTAGCTGCATGGCCGGATACATATGACAGCGCCAAGAGTTTAGCCCAAACCCTAATCGACCACAGTGATGATGTTGAGGAAACAACCGCCACCCCTGAACCAACCAAGAGTAGTGGTGAGAAAAGGAAGTTTTGGAAGAAGAAGAAGGGCCAATCTTCTCAAGGATCCTCAAAGAAACAGCAGACTGTAGCAGTCCATGCTGCTACTGTCCCCGTTGCTGCTGCTTCTGTTGTGGGATCTACCGCTCAAACATCTATTAGCAAATATGCTGGTAACATTCCCCTGTGTGAAAAATGCAAATACCACCACAACCCCGGTACCTGCGGTGAACTGTCATGTACCAATTGTGGTAAGAAGGGGCACACAGTCCGATTCTGCAAAGCTCCAGTCCAATCAGCCAATCAATCTTCTGGAGCAGGCGTTGGTCAAGCCTGCTATAATTGTGGAGAGGCTGGGCATTTCAAGAGGAACTGCCCCAAAAAGACTACAGCTGATAACACTGGAAGAGTCTTAGCCATGGGACGGGAGGAGGGAGTCGCCGATCCCACCGTTGTTTCGGGTACGTTCCTTCTCGACAACTCATATGCTAGTATTCTTTTCGATTCGGGTGCTGAAAGAAGCTTTGTTAGTCATTCGTTCTGTAACAGCCCGGAATTCCAGGTATCTTTATTGTTTAATTATTTTGTGTTTTGAGGGGGGACTCGGCGAGTTGGAGCTCAGACTCGCCGAGTAGGGTCGCGATTCTGGACACGGGATTCGTCTGGACTCGGCGAGTCCAGGATATGGACTCGGCGAGTCTGCGCTGTTTAATGAAACCCTAATTTCCTGGTCCTAAGCCCTATTTAAAGGACCTTATGGCCCTCATTTGCGGCCACCTTGAACCCTAAGAGCCCCCATACGACTGTGAGCCCTTGTGAGTGTATTTGGAGGCCATTTGTTCACCATTTTGTGTGATATTGCAAGAAAGGAGGGAGAGGATCAAACTTGAGGAGTTGAGGAGCTTGGATCTGTTGCTAATTCTTCAAGGGAGTCTTCTTGAGGTAACTTTCAGAGCCAAACTTCGTGTTTTGTGTTGATGTGTCAAATCTAGGGTTTCTTCTTGCATTTCTTGGCTTAAATTGGAAGTATGAAAGGTTCCATGGAGATATGGAACCTAGATCTGGGCCTTAGCAGGTCCAGGAGACCCCATATGACTAGCTTTATGTCCATCCTTTTGAGTTAGAAGCTAAGGTGGTCATATTAGAGGTTGTTTCCCCAAAATAAGCCTTGTACGCATTGCATGGCAACCAAGACTGAGACTTTACGTGACAAATAAGCTTGGGAAAGCCAGATCTATGAATGGATGGAACGGATCTGACCGCAAAAGCCAGTTTTAGCTGGTGCATGGCATGGACTCGCCGAGTCTGATGAACAGACTCGACGAGTCGCTTGAAGATTGTCCTTGAGGACACCCAGTGTGTAGTCCTGACCGAGTTATGGTTGACTCAGTGAGTCAGGACGAGTTAGAGAGGGTCGACAGGTGGTCTGAGTCGAGTTGGGACTCGCCGAGTTGTTCTTGAGACTCGGCGAGTTGAGTCGGGGTGGCCCCGCGACTCTCCCAGGTGGAACTCGTCGAGTCAGGGGAAGTACTCGACGAGTAAGAAGGGAATCCTATGGGGTTGGCGGATACGTCTAGACTCGCTGAGTTGCCCTTGTGCACTCGCCGAGTCCGGTCAAGTTGACCGTTGACCGTTGACCGTTGACCAGAGTTGACCTATGTCTGACTTCTTAGGGATAGTCAAACTTAGAAGATAAAAGTGTTAATAAGAGATGTATGATGTTATAGGGAGATTGTAGCTCGGCGGATCGAGCACGAGTGACTTCGGGATTTGCTAGCTTTCGATATTTACGAGGTGAGTCTTCTCACTATACTGTACCCGGAAGGGTTTGACTGTGTGACCGGAAGGTCGAATATGATATGAGATATATGTGCTATATGTGATAAGTTAATTGTTATACGTGCTATGTATGTTATGAGGGCCGGAAGGCATTATGTTAAGGGCCGGAAGGCGATTATGTTATGGGCCGGAAGGCGATTATGTTATGGGCCGGAAGGCGTTGTGAGTCTTGGACCGTAAGGTTGGCGTGGGTAGGACCGGAAGGTTTACCCAGCAGGGACGGAAGTCCCCTGAGACACATGGACCGGAAGGTCAGGGCCTGGAAAGGCGTATGTGCGTAAGTTGTATTTTGGGGAACTCACTAAGCAATTATGCCTACAATTGTTGTGTATGTGTTTCAGGTACTAGCGAGGACCGTGAGAAGGCGCCGGCGTGATCTGTACACACTGATAGATGTTTTGTGATCTTGGGATTCGTATGATTTGTATTCTGTTATGACACATGGAATGTTTATGCCTTGTTTTGAATCAAAATACTTTATTTTGAAATGAAAAATTTGTTTGAAAAATTACATTGTTACACGTTCAAACATAACTTAAAACATAATCCTCACCCTTTAACTGAAACGTTTACTGTCGAGATGGCTAACGGTGAGAAAGAAAGTGCTAACGACATATTCATAGGTTGTACCCTTACCCTGAACGATCATTCGTTTCCCATCGACCTTATGCCAGTCTCCATTAAGATCTTTGATGTTATTATTGTCATGGATTGGTTGAGTCCCAATCATGCTGGTATTCTTTGCTACAAAAAAGCCATCCGTCTCAACCTTCCTTCGGATCAAACTCTCGTAATCTATGGCGATAAACTCAGTTCCAATCTTCATATCATTTCCTGCATCAAAGCTCAAAAGCTCCTGCGAAAGGAGTGCGTTGCATTCTTAGCCCATGTAATCAACGAGAAACAGGAAGTTAAACACCTCGCGAGCATCCCCGAAGTCTGTAACTTTCCTGATGTATTTCCCGAAGAGCTTCCAGGAATTCCTCCCGAGCGTCAGGTCGAGTTCCATATTTACCTAATTCCTGGAGCTACTCCCGTAGCGAAGTCTCCGTATCGCTTAGCTCCAGCAGAAATGCAGGAGTTATCCAGTTAACTCAATGAATTGCTCAGTAAAGGATTCATTAGACCGAGTTCCTCACCCTGGGGAGCTCTGGTATTGTTTGTTAAGAAGAAAGATGGATCCTTTCGAATGTGTATCGATTATCGCGAACTGAACAAGCTGATCGTCAAAAACCGATATCCTCTTCCGCGAATAGATGACCTCTTCGATCAACTCCAGGGAGCCAGTTACTTCTCCAAGATAGACCTTCGGTCAGGGTACCATCAGCTACGAGTTCATGAGAGTGATGTTTCCAAAACAACATTCAGAACTCGGTATGGACACTACGAATTCGTAGTGATGCCCTTCGGTCTAACCAACGCATCGACAATGTTCATGGACCTGATGAACCGAGTGTGTCGTCCTTATCTGGATAAATTCGTCATTGTGTTCATTGACGACATACTTGTCTACTCCAAAAGAGAAGAAGATCACAAACAGCACTTGAGGCTAGTGTTGGAAACCCTTAGGTCCGAGAAGTTGTACGCGAAATTTTCCAAGTGTGAGTTCTGGATTCGGAAGGTAACTTTCCTCGGTCACGTGGTAAGCGAGGAGGGTATTCATGTAGATCCTTCCAAGATTAAAGCGATAGAGAATTGGTTGGCACCGAAAACACCCACAGAAATCCGACAATTTTTGGGTGTCGTCGGCTATAATCGGAGATTTATCCAGAACTTTTCCAGAATCGCCAAACCTTTAACCACTCTAACACAGAAAGGTGTACCATTATATTGGAATGATAAACAAGAAACCGCATTCCAAACGTTGAAGAAAGTCTTGTGCAGCGCGCCTGTTCTGTCCCTACCCGAAGGGACAGAGGACTTCGTTGTCTTCTGCGATGCGTCTAATCAAGGCTTAGGCTGTGTGCTTATGCAAAGAGGAAGAGTAATTGCTTATGCCTCTAGACAGCTGAAAGCACATGAGGTCAACTATACCACTCATGACTTGGAATTAGGTGCCGTAATCTTTGCATTGAAGATTTAGAGACATTACCTCTACGGAACCAAGTGTACAATCTTCACTGATCACAAGAGTCTGCAGCACATCTTTGATCAGAAAGACTTGAACATGAGACAACGGCGATGGGTAGAGTTACTCAGCGATTATGAGTGTGAAATCCGTTACCATCCCGACAAGGCCAATGTGGTAGCAGATGCTCTTAGCCGAAAAGAGAGTTCAAGCCGAAAGGTGAAGACCCTGACGATGACCATCCATTCCAACTTATTCATGCAAATCCGAGAAGCCCAGTTAGAAGCCCTCAAACCCGAGAACGTGTCGATCGAAACCTTAAGAGGAATGGAAAAGAAACTTGAGATCAGAGGTGACGGAGTCTATTGCTTCATGGATCGAATCTGGATTCCAAAGTCCAGAGGATTCAGGGAGATTGTCATGGAGGAAGCGCACAAGACCAGATACTCTGTTCACCCGGGTTCGGACAAGATGTACCTAGATCTCAAGAAACAATACTGGTGGCCAAACATGAAAGCTGAGATAGCTGCATTCGTGGGTAAGTGTCTGACTTGCGCCAAAGTGAAAGTCGAATATCAGAAACCCTCGGGTCTGCTCTAGCAGCCCGAGATTCCCGAATGGAAATGGGAGATGATTACCATGGATTTCATCACCAAGTTACCCAAGTGTCCAAGTGGGTACGACACCATTTGGGTAATTGTCGATCGTCTGACAAAGTCCGCTCATTTCATTCCGATCAAAGAATCATTCAAGATGGAAAGACTCGCGAGAATTTACATCCAAGAGGTAGTCCGACTGCACGATGTACCTGTGTCCATTATCTCTGATCGAGATAGTAGGTTTACCTCTAGATTTTGGCAGTCACTCCAGAAGGCTCTTGGAACCAAACTAGACATGAGCACGGCGTATCATCCTTAGACCGATGGACAAAGTGAGAGAACAATCCAAACCCTGGAGGACATGCTTAGAGCATGTGTCATTGATTTTGGAAATTTGTGGGACACACATTTACCTTTGGTTGAGTTCTCGTACAACAACAGTTACCACACCAGCATCAAGGCTGCTCCATTTGAGGCCCTCTACGGTCGGAAGTGCAGATCCCCTCTGTGCTGGGCCGAAGTAGGAGACACACAGTTAGCCAAGAGTCAAGTCCCCGACAGTGCTCTCACAGGTCCCGAAATCATTCGCGAAACCACTGAGAAGATCATCCAAATACGAGAACGATTGAAAGCTTCACGAGATCGCCAGAAGAGTTACGCAGATAATCGCCGAAAACCTATGGAGTTCCAGGTTGGAGACTATGTCCTGTTGAAGGTCTCGCCCTGGAAAGGCATGGTACGCTTTGGAAAGCGTGAGAAACTTAACCCTAGGTACATTGGACCTTTCGAGATCCTCGCCAGGATCGGTCCGGTAGCCTATAAACTTCGTTTACCTAATGAGCTCAGTAACATCCATCCTGTCTTCCATGTTTCAAATCTCAAGAAATGCCTATCCGATGAAACCTTAGTAATTCCTTTAGACGAGATCGAGATCAATGAAAACCTCAACTTTGTGGAGGAACCGATCGAAATCATGGATCGAGAAGTCAAACGTACAAAGCAAAGCCGCATCTCGTTAGTGAAGGTCCGCTGGAATGCCAAGCGGGGACCGGAGTTCACTTGGGAGCGTGAAGACTCGATGAAACAGAAGTATCCACATCTCTTTCCAGATCGATGATTTGTATCTTGACTTATATCTTAATTTTGAATTTCGGGACGAAATTCCCTCTAACAGGGGGGATAATGTGACAACCCGAAACTTCTAACCCATGTAATTGATCTGTGTTTCAGCACTAAAACTTGAGTTCATTGTCTTTTATTAAATCTTGTGGTTCCATATGGGTGCTTTAGACTTAGTATAATTTAGATATGAGTCTTAGGGAGGGTTGGAGAGTGTTTAGTATCACAAAATAGGCCAAATCTCACCAAATAAGGTGTGTGCGGCCACACACTTGTGTGTGCGACCACACACCTGTGTGTACGGCCACATACCAACCGCAAACACCCTTAACCTCACACCCAATTCAATTTATGGATGTATACCCCCTTCATTCATGTGTGTTTCACATTTTATATGCTTTTAACACTGATCGTTACAACCGATAACCTTTTGAACATGCAGATCACGTAAACATATATTTGTGAAATGGAATTTAAACTGTTACGTTTTACATATATTTCACAAATGATTTTTCCATATTTTATCAGTTAAAAGCATGACATTGAACCTTTGAGCATAGAACTTGTACACTGTTTTGTCCTCGGTAACACTCCACAGAGATACGCGAGTGGAGGATTAGCATATTATTACTAGTAAATTTGTTAGTCCTATATGATTGGAGACACGTCCTTGATGAACACTCCACAAAGATACGCGAGTGGAGGACTACACCCGTAACCAGAATCTCTGGGTTTAGAGAGCGTGACTTGAGTGTATAGATCTATACGGGGCTGACTACCCCACACCTGGCTGCTAGCTATAGCCGAACCGAAATGGTTCAAGGGTGACGAAAGTCATAAGGTGATGTGGACTACTTATTGCCACATCTAGTCTATTGTATGGTTATGGAACTCGCAATTAGGATAACAGAGATTTACTTAACAGTAATAATGAATAACTTAACATATTTTACAAGATAACCAGGTTTCAGAATACATCTTTTACATTGATAACCAACATTCAGGAAAGCATGGGACTTTCCTGGGGAACGTTTACATAACCAGAAAAGTGTAACAAACTGGATAACTTTACTTCTTTTACAGTTGGTAAAACACAATCAAGAAAGTATGGGACTTTCTTGGGGACACAATGGTACATAACTAGATCAGTATAACAAAGCAGATAGCTTAACTGTACATTTTCACAAGAGTAAACGTATTTTCAGTGTACAACTTTACTTTACATATTGAGAAAAAAAACCAACCTTATTAAGAGAATATGGGATTTTCTTGGTGTGTGATTTTACGAAACAGAAAGGAAACTCGAACATTTTCACAAAACAAAAACCGCTTATGAACTCACCAGCGTTAGGCTGATTTTCAAACCGCTTGTGTTCTCAGGTTAGCGTTAGAACAGGTACCCGAAGATCATTTTGTTCCAGGTTGGAGTGCGCAGAAGACCAGTTCGTTTTGTTATTATATACTATATATCACAACTGTATAACTTTACTTTTGAAACAAATGTAAAACTTTTCAATATGTAATGTAATGGTTGTTCTACTTTACTTACTATGTGCATCGGATTTGATACTCAACGTGGAGTCAACCCCGGATATGTTTCCGCCTTCGGTTTTCGGGGTGTGACATCATGGCATATAACAAGCTATGATAAGTGTTTATACGATCTAGAGGCTTAGAAGTATGGTTAAACTCCAAAATGTTTAGTAGGTGTTCTTGGTGTTCTTGAAGATCTAACACCAAAATGTGTTTTTCATGGATCAAAGCAGGGAATAAGGCTAGATAAGTTCAAGTATCAACTAATCAAAGGAAGGATTACTTACTTTTATGAAGATCAAGATGAAGATGTGGATGGTACTTGAGAAAGAAACGTGCTCTAGCTTTGAAGGAGTGGGAAAAGTGTTCAAAATGACTAAGTGTGACTTTTATAGGTGGGAGTATGTGGCTGGAATGGGTGTGCGGCCACACATACCTGTGTGTGGCCGTACACTCAAGTGTGCGGCCGCACACTCCATGTGTTGGAGTGTTTGGCCCGAGTGTGCTTGATATGTATCGCGATATCCCATTTCTAGGCTCCTACCTTGATTGTACTAGGTTTAGAACACTCAAATAGACCCTAAACAATGTTAAAAAGATAGAAAAACGAGTCTAAATTTGATTACGTTGGTCTATTGTGCAAGATAGAAATTTCAGGTTGTCACATCATCCCCTCGTTAGAGAGAATTTCGTCCCGAAATTAGAGTTTAAGAAATTAAGTAGTTACAATTAACTAAAGAAAAGATGAGGATATTTCAATTTCATTTGATCCTCGCGCTCCCAAGTGAATTCCGGACATCGCTTGGCGTTCCAGTGAACCTTCACAACCGGGATGCGGCTTTGCTTCGTCTGCTTGACCTTACGGTCCATGATCTCTACAGGTTTTTCCACGAAGTTAAGACTCTCGTTGATCTCGATTTCGTCGAGCGGGATTACAAGAGTCTCATCGGATAGACACTTTTTCAAGTTCGAGACGTGGAAAGTAGAATGTACGATACTGAGTTCGCAGGGTAGGTTGAGTTTGTAAGCTACAGGGCCGATTTTAGCGAGAATCTTGAATGGCCCTACGTATCTTGGAATTAGCTTTCCACACTTTCCAAAGCGTATCAAGACCTTACAGGGTGAGACTTTCAAAAGGACTCGGTCTCCCACCTGGAATTCCAAAGATTTCCTTCGCTTGTCTGCGTAGCTTTTCTGTCGGTCTTTAGAGGCTTTCAGTCGTTCACAAATCTGGACGATCTTCTCTCTCGTTTACCGTATGATTTCCGGACCCGTGAGAGTGCTGTTAGGAAATCGTCCTTTAGCTAACTGGGTGTCACCCACCTTAGCCCAGCACAAAGGGGATCTGCACTTTCGGCCATAGAGGGCTTCAAATTGAGCAGCTTTTATGCTCGTGTGATAATTCTTGTTGTTGGAAAATTCGACAAAGGGTAAATGAGTATCCCATGCCTTCCCAAAGTCAATCACACAGGCTCTTAGCATATATTCCAGGGTTTGGATAGTTCTCTCACTTTGTCCATCGGTCTATGGATGGTAGGTTGTACTCATGTCTAGCCTCGTTCCTAGGGAAATTTGTAGCGACTGCCAGAACCTCGAAGTGAATCTACGATCTCTATCGGAGATAATGGATATAGGAACACAATGCATTTGTACGATCTCCTTTATATATGGTCTTGTGATCTTCTCTATCTTGTCAGTTTCTTTGATGGGCAGGAAGTGTGCGGACTTGGTCAATCTATCGACGATGATCCAAATGGTATCAAGTCCACCCGATGTTTTGGGCAACTTGGTTATGAAGTCCATTGTGATCCGCTCCCACTTCCACTCCGGTATCTCTAGTTGTTGTAATAACACAAGTTAAAGGCTTCCAAAAATCATGATAATAATTATGAATAAACTAGACACATTTTAGGAACTCTCATATTTACGGATTTAGTTTTCGACTTCGTATGATTTTTCTATGATCTTTCTAAAACAATGTAGAAAAGTTAAAAACTAATTAACAGCTTATAACTTTCAACACACTTTGTAACATGTTGAGCAAAGTGTTAAATCTTTGATGACTTCATATTTTACATGTGTTTCTTATTATGGTATAATTATATAACAGAAAATACTCACTGAATTGTAAGAATCCTCCATCATTACCATTAGTACAAAACAAAGCAAGATAAACATAGTTATATTTTGCTATACATTCGATTTACATGGAAAAGGGTTCTTATACACCACAAACAAACATACTAAACTATAATAGGTATAGTTAGGTTGCTTATACATTTCAAACATCTTGATAAACTATAATAGGTATAGTTTATGTTCATTTACATTACAAAAGGTTTTCATACGAAAAGGGGTACAAATACAAAGTACCGGTTTTATACAAAAAGGGGTACGAATACAAAGTACCAGGTTTTCATATGAAAAGGGGTACAAATACAAAGTACCGGTTTCATACGAAAAGGGGTACAAATACAAAGTACCGGTTTTATACGAAAAGGGGTACAAATACAAAGTACCGGTTTTATACAAAAATGGGTACAAATACAAAGTACCAGGTTTCCATACAAAAAGGGGTACAAATACAAAGTACCGGTTTTATACAAAAAGGGGTACAAATACAAAGTACCAGTTTTATACAAAAAGGGGTACAAATACAAAGTACCAGGTTTTCATACAAAAAAGGGTACAAATACAAAGTACCAGGTTCACATGAAATAGTTTTCATGATATTAAAACTATATTTCATCTAGAATTGTTAGACTTCAGCTATAATTGCTAAGTGTATATGCTAGAGTTATATAAGAATCTAGTCACAAGCGACTTAGAATTAGTGGGCCCGCCTTATCTCATGTTCCTCGTTTGGTTGTGGACCTGGGGCAGACCCATTATATTCAACGGTTTATTTAACTTAATTTTTATATAATTTATATACGCTGAGTGATTATAGAAGGAATCTATGGGTCTTTCTAGGATTCATTATTGCATAACATAGAAGCATTCATTTCATACATAATAAGGAAAATATTGGATTTTCTGGAAACATACTTTGTTTCTTTTACAAGGAAAATGGTTTCATTCTAAAACAAAACTCTTATGAACTCACCAACTTAATTGTTGACACTTTTTCAAAACTACTTGTATTCTCAGGAAATCAGTGAAACAGGAAAACAAACAACATTTTGAGGATGGGACGATAAATCGTCAAACATTTCATTTTGTCATCATAATGTAATTGATTTTGAAACATGTAAACTTGCTATGATATAAATTTCTCAATTATATTTATGATGGTTGTATTTACTTTGAGCACTATTATAGTCGTTGTTGTGATACTATACATGAAGTCCTCCACCCCCGAACGTTTCCGCCATCCTTGGTTTGGGGGTGTGACAACCTGAATGTCCTCTAGTGGTACAACTGCCGTCTCGTCGGCAATACACTTCCTTAACTGAGACACGTGGAAGGTATCATGAATCTGGCTCAGCTCCGCAGGTAGCTCCAAATGGTATGCTACCCTGCCTACCCTAGCGGTCACCCTGAAAGGACCAATGTACCGGGGCCCCAACTTGCCCCTCTTCCTAAATCGGATCGCTCCTTTCCAAGGAGATACATTCAGGAGCACAGAATCTCCAACTTGAAATTCGAGCTCGAATCGTTGCCTATCCACGTAACTCTTCTGGAGACTCTGAGCTGTCAACAATCTCTGTCTGACCTGCTGTATCTGCTCTGTCGTCTGAAGCACTATCTCAGTGCTGCCCATCACTCGCTACCCTACCTCTCCCCAGCAGATGGGAGTCCGACACCTCCTCCCATACAACAACTTGAAGGGAGGCATACCAATACTCTAATGGTGGCTTTTGTTATAGGAGAACTCAGCCAAGGGCAGGTACGCGTCCCAACTCCCTCCGAAGTCCAACACATAGACTCGGAGCATGTCCTCGAGTGTCTGAATCGTCCGTTCACTCTGTCCATCTGTCTGCGGGTGCTAAGCGGTACTAAAATGCAGCTTTGTGCCCAACTCTTCATGGAACTTCTTCCAGAACCTGGAGGTGAAATGTACATCTCAATATGACACAATTGAGATCGACACTCCATGTCGCGATACCACCTCTCTCACATACAACTCTGCCAGCCTCTCAGCGGAAGAGCTCTCACTGATAGCAAGAAAGTGAACGCTCTTCGTAAACCGGTCGACGATCACCCAAATTGCATTGACACCCCTCTCGGTCCTCGACAATTTGGTGATAAAATCCATAGAAATATGTTCCTACTTCCACTGGGGAATCTCAAGTGGCTGCAACTTGCCATGCGGACGCTGGTCCTCGGCCTTAACCCTGCGACAGGTCAAGGACCTCTCAACGAACCACGCAACATCCCTCTTCATACAGGGCCACCAATAGTCTCTCTTCAGATCCAAATACATCTTAGTTGCGCCGGGATGGATCGAGAACCTCGATCTATAAGCCTCCTCCATCAATATGGCACGTGCCCCGCCCACGAACGCCACTCAAATCCGACCCTGAAAGGTCATAAGCCCTCAGCTATCGGTAATGAACTCATATATCTGCTCGATCACCCGCTCTCTCTTATGGTTCTCCGGTCTCATAGCCTCTGCCTGGGCCTCTCGAATGGTATCCAACACCGGAGTCATCACTGTCAATCTCAAACAAACGTCTCGTATCAGGGAACTCTCCGCCCTACGGCTCAGGGCATTGGCTACCATGTTAGCCTTGCCCGGATGGTATAGGATCTCACAATCATAATCCTTTACCACATCCAACCATCTCCTCTGGCACATATTTAGGTTGGGCTAATCCATCAGATACTTCAAGCTCTTGTGATCCGTGTATATAGTACACCGAACCCCATACAAATAGTGACGCCAGATCTTGAAGGCGAACACCACGGCCCCCAACTCTAAATCATGGGTGGGATATCACACCTTGTGAGGCTTCAGCTGCCTCGATGCGTACGCTATCACATGCCCTCTCTACATAAGCACTGCACCCAAACCCGATATTGATGCATCACAATACACCACAAAATCCTCCATCCCCTCCGTAAGGGCTAACATTGGGGCCTCGCATAATCTCTGGAGAAGAGTCTCAAATAAGGCCTGCTGCTCTGGACCCCATTTGAAAGTCACACCTTTTCGGGTCAAACTAGTGAGAGGAACGACAATCTTGGAGAAATCCATGATAAACCTCCGATAATAGCTGGCCAACCCCATAAAACTCCTGATCTCAGTGGGGGATCTCGGCACCTCCCAATTCATCACCGCCTCAATCTTGGCCGGGTCGACCAATATCCCATTCTGATTAACAAGATGCCCCAAGAACTGGAACTCTCATAACCAAAAATCACACTGCAAAGCCTCTCCGATCTCAAAACTCCGAGGATCTCTCTCAAATGCTCCTCATGCTGCTCTTTGGATCTCGAGTACACCAATATATCGTCAATGAACACGATCACCGAACGAGCCAACATCGGCCTGCACACCTAGTTCATGAGATCCATGAACATTTTTGGTGCATCACCACGAACTTGTAATGCCCATAACGAGTCCGGAATGCCATCTTCTGGATATCCTCATCCCTCACCCTCATCTGATGATATCCAGACCTCAAATCAATCTTGGAGAACCAAGACGTCCCCTGCAACTGATCGAACATATCATCGATCCTCGGTAAGGGATAATGGTTCTTAACCGTCAACTTCTTCAACTCTCGATAATCAATGCGCATCCGGTGTGAACCATCCTTTTTCTTAACAAAAAGGATCGGCGCTCCCCACAGCGAGCTACTCGGTCGAATAAACCCCTTCCCCAACAGCTCGTGAAGCTGTGAGGATAACTCCTGCATCTCTGGCGGTGCAAGGCGATAGGGTGCCTTGACAATAGGTGCCGCTCCTGGAACTAAATTGATACGAAACTCCACCTGCCTCTTGGGAGGCACACCTGGAAATTCCTCTGGGAAAACGTTCGGGAACTCCCACACTATCGGTACATCACCAACCGAACTCGGCCTCTCTGCAGCCACTCGTGTGTCCATCACATATGCCACAAACCCACTACAACCCTACTGAAGACTCTACCTCGCTCTAGCAGCCGAACAAAACGCTGACTCAGAACGGGTACCCTCGCCATAAACCGTAAGCACTCCCCCACTAGGGTCTCGTATGGTCACTAGCTATCGCTCGCAGTCGATGACCACTCCGAATCTACTCAACCAGTCCATGCCTACGATGACATAGACATCCACCATCGCAATCGGGACCAGATCTATCGGGAACTCCACACCGAAGATCTCGAGTACACATCCTCGAATCACCTCAGTAGCATATACCGCTCGCTCGTCAGCTATGGAAACTTGAAGAGGTCGACTCAACGCCTCTTGACAGATACTGATGTGCTGACTAAAGGCTAACGACACAAAAGATCGACTCGTACCTGAGTTAAATAACACCAAGGTAGGTACAGAACTCACAAGAAATGT
This sequence comes from Lactuca serriola, assembly GCF_051521515.1. Taxonomy (NCBI): domain Eukaryota; kingdom Viridiplantae; phylum Streptophyta; class Magnoliopsida; order Asterales; family Asteraceae; genus Lactuca; species Lactuca serriola. The sequence goes on along the minus strand of NC_136410.1, from coordinate 98,169,833 downwards.
ACCTACGCATATCATAATATAAGCACAATATCTCAAACTCAAAATAAATAGATGATAGAATACATATTAGCTACAACATCGGGCGCTGTGCGGACCTCCTCCTCCCGAGCCTTTGGCGCCTCAGCCTTCACTGGCCGAATCTCAGTAGCTCGTATGGCAATAGGGGCAGATCCCTGTGGTGCTCCCTGTGCCGACCCCCGCAGCTGTGGACACTCGGCTTTCTGATAGACAGTCTGGTTGCAGTGGAAGCATACTGCAAATACCTTGGGGCAATCCTTAGCCATGTGCCCCTCCTTGCCACACTTGTAGAAATACCATGCTCGACAAATCCCCTCGTGGTTCTTATCGCACTTGCCACAAGTGCGGCCCTTCTGGTTCCCTGATCTTGAATCGATGGGCTTTGCGCGCTTGGCTGCCGGCTGGGACTATGCCGGTCGCCGATCCCTCCCCTGATACTCCACCTCTTCCCTGGCTTGAGTCTCGAGATCAATCTCCCTCTTTTGAGCATTTTCCTGAAGCTCGGAAAATGTCTAGTACGTTGATTTTGCCATGAACTCGCGAATGTCTCTCCTCAAAATACTCAGATATCGACCCATGCGTGCCTGCTCCGTAGACACATGCTCAGGTTAAAACATGGCCCTCTCGTGAAACATCCTGGTAATCGTAGTAACAGACTCAGTACCCTGCTTGAGGGTCAAGAACTCCTAGGCCAACCGTTCCCTTTCCACCGGGGGAACGTACTCATCTCGGAACATAGCGGTGAACCTCTCCCAGGTCACCGCGGCATGCTCTGCAGAAGTGAAGTGCGCTGTCACGAACTTCCACTAGTCCTTCGCTCCCAAGCGAAGCTGGTTCAGAGCGAACCGTACCCTCAGTGCTCCGGACATGAACATGTCTCATCAATGTCAGAGATCCATATCATCGCAACTATCGGATCCTGGGTCCCATCAAACTCTTGAGGCTTCATGTTGCTGAACTCTCGGAACAGCAACGAGTCACCCCCCTGCGGCCTGGCAGCAGCGACGGCTGTGGGGGCTGTAGCAACAGCAACATCAGTAAGAGCGGCGTACAACTCATCAAAAGTCTCGATCAGCGTGGTCTTGATAGACCCAAACATCTCTGGTATCACAACCTGGATGGCCGCAACCACCTCCTCATGAATCAACCTGTGGATCTCCTCATCAGTAACACCGCTGCTCTCAGGTGTGTGGCGTGTCCCAACCATGATGTCTCTATGAACTACCAGATAAAATATCAGAGACCCGCTCGAGTATACTCACACTCGATTACTCAACCCTACTTGCTCTTTAGTACCCTAGGGATTCTTACTTGGGCTACGCACTGATCCGGTGTCTTCCGTAGTACGGGCCCAATACTATCGTCCACACCGCATCAGCATTCACCCCAAGTCCTCCTCCTAGGATCCCAGATCACAAGTACTCTAGTCTCGCTATTATTGGCTACTCTCTAGTAGACCCCTCATAAGCTCCTCGCTGCTACCTACTCACTCTCAGGCATCTCACTGTAGTAGTAATCTCCTAGGCTAAGGCATCACAAATCAGGACACTCTAGTCCTAATAAGAGTACCTAGCCTACTCTAGCATGCATAACATATCATATCGTATCTCATAACACATAATGTAAGGGTATTTTGGGAAATCACCGTTCGGGCGCTGTCTGACCATACGCACTGCTCTTCTCTGCTCGTTTCACAACCTTTTACTCTTTTTATAAAAATTGTTTTATTGTGAAAAATTCTTCAGATACTCAGTTTGAGTTCAGGTACACCCGAAGGTGCATCTGAATCCCTCAAACCAAGGCTCTGATACCAACTTGTAACGACATAAATTTTCAAAACAATTTTTCGTTTTTCGATTAACATAAATATCATTTAACATTCTTATATCTCTTGTTTAACAATTGTCATCAATAAAACATTTCCCAAGATCACAAATAAAATCCTCTGTCTGTGTGTACGGATCATGTCGGTGGCTTCCCGCGATCATCACTAGTACCTGAAACACATAACACATAACACCGTAAGCATAAATGCTTAGTGAGTTCCCCAAAATACTACATACAACACATATTAGCCACTCAAGGCTATAACTCTATATGACCCTCTGGTCAAGGTGTTTCGGTGGGACCCTCCAGTCCCATAACTCTGTGGACCCTCTGGTCCTAACTCTGTGGACCTTTCGGTCCTAACTCTGTAAACTCTGAATCACACATAGTACATAATCACATAAATATCACATCATATAATAGCATACAACATACTCTGTCACATAACTCTAATTACCACTCTAGGTAAAGTATAGTGAGAAGACTCACCTCGGGTAACTCGGTAAATCTCGAACTCGGTAATACTGGTCTAGCCTCCGCCTAATCACATGGAACAATTACTCTAATCAATACAACTCTCAAGGTTAGACTAAAACCTCTCTAAGTTCTCTCAGAAGGGTAAAAGACCATTTTACCCCTCTTATGGCTCTAAGATCCAACCATAGACTAAACCCTAAAAGTCAACCAAAAGTCAACCCTACGGGTTACGCTGCATGTACCAAAATTGTATGTTGGGCGTACCCAACAACTCACAGAATCGGGGTGCGCGGTCCCCTATGCTGCGCGTACTGAGATTACGCCCCGCGTAACTCCTAGTTTCATGCTCTTTTGATTTTTGGGTCTTAAACGGTTAGGACATTCATCCAACTTTGAGATTTGACTGTCCCTAAGCCTCTTATTCCATAAATTCGGAACCTTTAAGCCTTTGCATGGCTGTAAAGGTCACTAATCATTCTAACAGCTTTCCTCTTTCCTCATAAAGCCTAGATCTCATGCATGAACTAATATCTACGTCCAAGTTTGGATTTTTATGAACCCACAACTCATAATACTTTGAAATATAGTAGATCTAAGCTTATGGAGACCTTTTGCTCATAAAGTCTCCACCTTAGGACCAAAAACCCTAAAACTTGGTCCGTGAAGCACACAACAATAATAATAAGGAAAGTTCTGAGCTTTTTTACCTCCAAGTGAAGCTCCTCCCTCTGTAGAACTCAGATCCATGCTTGCACACCAACTTCTAGCCTTCACAAGAACCTCCTCTTATTCTTCACTAACACACGAAGGCACTTTTAGCTCAAAAACACACACACACAAGCTTATAACGAATGTTGGCTCTCTTCTTTTAGGGTTTCACTCTCTCAAATGGTGGCTGAGGATAAGGCCATAGCTTTCTTTATATAGGGCTCAAGTCTTATTTAGGGTTTTGAGTCTGGAACCGCTACGCCCAACGTAGCCCAAGGTACGCCCAGCGTACCGGGTGGAGTCCGCGTCCAAAACATGCCCATGAGTACGCGCAACGTACTCTTTAGTACGCCCAGCGTACTCATTTGCCTTGGTTCACTTTTAAGGGCTAAACAAGACAACTTAGAAAGAAGGAAGGGTTAAACAGATATACCTGAATCTCGGTATGTTACAAATACCAACTTCTGAGCATCATTGAACGATCTTGAGCATCATTGACAACTTCATAGCATACTTGGCTCATCAAGGACCAAAATGATCCATCTTATGCCAACATGGCGCAACAAGAATATGGATGGCGCAAGAGGCATCAAGTGTGGCACAAGAGCATCTAGGTTGGAGCAACAACACCATCTTTGCAAAAAAATAACATGCATGGCACAACAAGGCCATGCTTGGCGCAACAACATACTCCATGGCGCAATAGGAGTACCCAATGGCGCAAGAGCGATACCCGATCACGCAAGAGGGAGTATCTTGGCACAAGAAGGAGTTCTCGTGGCACAACAACATCCTTCTTGGCCCAAGTCTTCAGCAAATGGCGCAAAAGGTCCCCTTGTTGCTCCATATCACTCCCAAGTGCTCCAAACCTCTTCTAGGTGCTCCAAACCCCCTTCTGTATGATCTGTTCCTTTGGTACTTGATCCATTCCTTTATCAAACAATCCATTCCTTTCTTAGATGATCTATTCCTTTGTCACATGCTCCATAAACCTCAAGTGCTCCATTGAGTTCCAAGTGCTCCAAATGCTCCATGAACATGATCCACATGCTCCATTTTAGACAAGACTTCATACCTTGACAATCTCCCACTTGAAGGCTTGCACAACTTCATCTGCCATTCAAAGTCTTCATCATTCTCTCAATCTCTCTCCCTCTCTACGCCAACCCCTATCCTCAAAATCTTGGAATGGTAGCTGAATCCATGTCTGGCTTTAACTTTTCAGTGGTAAACACCTTAGTATATTCATCTGATGAGTTCTCCATAATAAGGAATTTCTTTATCTTAGTAGCCCTTTGGTTCATTGACTTGAACTCTTTGGTCAGCCGCATCTTAAGCTTATTGATCTTTTGCATGTTGGAACCAAAAATCAACACTACATCATCATTTAATACGAGCATGATGTATGAGGAGCTTAACTTCTTCAAGTAGCAACCATAATCAACCTCACGTCTTGTAAACCCACTCCTCCTCATGTAGTTATCAACTTTAAGTACCACTGCTTAGAAGTTTGATTCATGCCATACATGTTATCTTTCTTATTGAACACCAAGTTTTTCTTACCAGCTGTAAGAGAACTTTCTGGTTGTGCCTTCAACATGTCTCCTTCCAAGTTATCATAAAGTAGACCATTTGTATTCACATCTACGTGTGCTAGGTGGTGATTTTCCTATACCACTGCATTTAACATAGAAGTAATTGTAGTCATCTTCGCAACTGGAGAATCATCCTTTCTCTTCTATTGTATTCCCTTGACCGCCAATCTTCCCTTGCAAGTTTTACCGCCATCTATCTCATCCTTAACTTGAAACATCTTACTATTCTGCAGTTTGCTCAACTTGTCATCCATTGCCTTTTCCCACTATATGGAGTTCATCCTCAAGGCCTCTAGTTTTGACCCATTCTCACACATCAACGTATCATTGGTTGATGGAGAATACCTCACTAGAGTACTTTGCTTCATGGTCCTCTGGATAATATGTGGTTTGATCTTTGAAACACCTACAACTCCACCCTTATAACCATTATTACTAGAGCTCCCACTGCTTCTTAAAAATCTGTCTATCCTTTTACTAGAGATAGGTTTTGCATGATTATGGGATCCTCCCACTAAAGAATCTGAAGTTGGATTGTAAATATCAGAATGAACTAAGCCCGACTTCCTAAACTTAGGTGGATTTCCTATCTTTGAAAAACTGACTTTCTTTTGTCTACCAATAGAACATGGCTTAGAAGCATCTGTCACATTCTTCGAATCTGACATCCTCCCACTGGATACAGGCTTCCTCATTCCCTCCTCACTCTTATGAACAAATCTTTTATGGCATAGAGTTGATGCCCCAACTTCTTCAACAATATGTGCCTCATCATCAAAAACTTCCACCATGTATAGTGTACCATGTTAATGATCTATAGAAATGATCAAGTTTCCCTTCTTCACTTTCCAGTTGTGATCACCAAATGTAACATGATGACCTTCATTATGAAGTTCCAATTGATATCAACATCCTCTTTAGTTCTAGAATGAACTTGACATTCTTTAAAGTCCAATCCGTACCAAAAGTCATCTTAAGAACCACATCACCAACACCCATGATATCTAGACACTTGTTATTTGCCAGCCTGACCTTCCCTTGGTAATGCCTGAAGTTCTGCATCACATATTTGGAATGACTCGCATAAAATGACACACCAAAATCCAAGACCCAGGATTCTATTGAATTTTCAACTAAAAAAATGAGTACATCACCTTCAAAATCTTCTCCCACATTCATCTCATTTTGGCCTTTATCTGCCATGAGCATTAGGCAATGAATTTTGACATGACCATTCTCTTTACAGTTCCAACAGGTCACGTCCCTCCTATTGTTCTATCCACATCTCTTTCTCGACTTTGATTTTCCACTACCCCACACCCTCTGTTGGGCCCCATTCCTCTATCTTTAGTACTCAGAAGACTATTGGAAGCTTTTCCAACACTCTGTTTGCATAAATCCTCACCAAGGGTTAAATCGTGATTGCCTTCGAATGTCAGCTTAGTGCCCCCAACTGAGCTTCTAACTGATGTCACTGTACCGGACCAACTATCAGGCAAAGATAATAATAGCAGCAATGCCATGACTTCGTCTTCAAATTTAATATCAATCGACATCAACCTTGATAGAATTGAATTAAATTCATTAACACGATCAATTATTGAGCCACCCTCCTTCATCTTCAGATTTACCAATTGTCGAATAAAGTGAATCTTGTTCATTGTTGAAGGTTTTTTATACATGTTAGATAGTGTCTTGATCAACTCATGAGTATCTTCACATTGAAAATGTTGTATGCTACATTCTTTGCCAAGGATAATCTCACCACATCAAGTGCCTTCCGATCTTACAATTTCCAATCCTCCTGCTTCATTTTTTCAGGTTTACTTTGGGACAATGGTTCATGTAATTTTTCTGGTAGAGGTAGCCTTCGATTTGCATTTTCTAGAAACTGAAATCGTGCCCATTGAATTTGTTAATCTGAACTTTCCCATCTTTATCCATAGATTTGATACCAGTTTATTGGGTGACAACAAAACAATTTAAGCACTTTAGACAAATATCAAAACAAACTTCGGTGAAATTGCGAAAATAAAACTTCTGAAAATGTAAATCAAGTGAACACAACATTTAACGTGGTTCAGTCAAGGTGACCTACATCCATGGGCGAACGACAGAGAGGGGGGGGGGGGAGAGAGAGATAGAGAATTTTATTAAATTCTAAGAGCTATTACAATCCTACACAAAGGTTACACCTCACTTGAGCTCTCAAAACAAGAGAATCTTTCTTGCTTACTAACTACTCCAAAGGAGTGCTCTCAACCTCACGGTGATTACTCTCTTGAAATTTTTACACACATACAATGATGGAGATATGAGTCTATTTATACTTAAGGGATCAGACGTAAAACCCTAATGGGCCAAGCCCATTGGCCCATAGGCCCATGACGTATGACAACCAATCATATCTCGCCATACATCATGTTTTGGAACATTCTTCCATGTCATACAACCCATGAGCATCAACAACACACATGATGGACCGCCTTGATCATAGTGGATCATCATGATGCACAAGTAGCGCGTCATGAACACACCCAACATCCATCATGGTGGCACAGCATGGTGTATATCTCGAGCATCCTTTAACGATCTTGAGCATCATTGAGGACTTCATAGGATACTTGGCTCATCAAGGACCAAGATGGTCCATCTTATGCCTTTAATGTGCAATAGGAATATGGACAGCACAAGAGGCATCAATTGTGGCACAAGAGCATCTAGGTTGGAGCAACATCACCATCTTGGCACAACAGTAACATGCATGCGTAACAAGGCCATGCCTGGCGCAACAACATACTCCAAGGCACAATAAGAGTACCCCATGGCACATGAGGGATACCTCATGGCGCAAGAGGGGGTATCTTGGCACAAGAAGGAGTTCCCTTGGCGCAACAACATCATTCTTGGCCCAAGTCTTCAGCAGATGGCACAATAAGGTTCCCTTATTATCACACCCCCAAACCAGACGACATAAACTTTCGAGGGTGGATGACTTCATTTGTAGTATCACAACACATGCATTATAGTAATAAAAGTACAAACAACCATTGCATTAATAAGTATAAGTTTTTACATGTGTTCAATCATTGTATATTGACACCAAAATAGTTATAGCAAAAGACAGAAGACATAACTCAAAATGGATCCATCTTCTCAAAAGCTTAGGGAGTATCTGCCTACTGATTCCTTGAGAATATAAGTAATTTGAAAAGAGAGTGTCAACATAAAGTTGAGTGAGTGCATAAGTATTTATGTTTGAAAGTATGTTTCCTGTTCTTTGAATATGTAAACTGATCTAGAAAATCCTATATTTTCTGTTGTATATGAAAAGTCGTTTTAATCTCATAAAACCGTTCTGTTTGTAAACCAGTGTTCTGTATTTGTATTCCTTTGTAAAACCTGTAAAAGTGAGTGTGCCTGGTTCCACCAGCTGTCATTGTAAACTGTAATGTAATACTATAAATTATATCATGTAAACTAGTACTTTGAAAATGTACTCATGTTTAGTTAATTATACAGTAGCATATTGTTAATACCTTTTTAATGAGTTATTATAACCATACTATGACTAGATGGCCTGGAACAATGCTTTGAAGGCATTAAAACTGTTGATAACAATTGTCACTCATTGTCACACCCCAAAACCGATAACGGCGGAATACGTTTCGGGGTGGATGACGTAGTGAACAGTATCATCACATTTGCATAATAGTAGAAACAAGAAACATACAACCATAGTATTACATAGTGAATTTAATTACATGCGTGTTTTGTAATGTTTAACAATCACCCAAAAGCAATTCAAAAATAAGAGATGGGTCTTGTGTGCTCCACCTTCTCCAAAAATGCCGCGTCTGTACCTGTCTATCTTTGACCTGAAGATACAAGTTATTTTGAAAACAATTATCAGCATAAAGCTGGTGAGTTCATAAGAGTTTAGTGTGAGTTTTGTATACAAAGCATTAGTGCTAAAAATGTATCATTTATGTTCATAAGTAGTAGAAACTTTAGAAAATCCCATATTTTCCATAAATACATTGTAAGTGACAATCGGTGAAAAATATACATTCTTCATTTCTTTGAAACGGATTATTGTAAAAACATATTGGCGAATCTCCAAATAACAAGTGTGATGGAATAGGTTGAGCCTGTAATCAGTGATAGAGGTGCAAGCTTCCTTTAGTGATAGATACTTACTTACTTCGGGATGCAGTTTAGCATTTAGTGTGGTATTTTAGAGTAGTTGTAGCGTATTCCTTGTATATTACTAATAGTGAAGATAATAGAGGATCCCATGACCTCCCCGGTCATGCACAGTATAGTGAGTAGTGGCATCCCTGGGCCTGCACGGCGCGGACTGAGATTAACAGTCGGGATGTAATAGCGTCTGCCCCGTATAGATCTATACATGTAGAGTCTTCTCCTGCTGGAACACTCCGGGCGTAATGAATAGTGAATAGAGTATCTCATAGCGGATTAGTGTATTATTGTTTGTTTAGTGTTTTCTCTATGGTTATAGTGTAGTAAACTTTTAGTATTGATCATAGTGTATTCTCTTACTAGTGTATCATCTAGTAATAGTGAGTATTATAGTGTAGATAGTAATAACTTTAGCGAGTAGTAGCGGTAGCGACTCTAACCATACCTATTATGGTTATCTTAGTGGGGATGTTTCTTAGCACGTTAGTGACTTTAGCATTAAGTGAAAGCAGTAATATTCTTATCCCATACTGATATACAGATTTTATATAAGTAAGAAATCAACGACAGTCGGACGGATAACTACTACCCTAAGCCCACAATCAAACAAGAATAGGAAATAAGGCGAGATATCGGTCCTAAGTCCTCCAAGTCTTATTTATATAAATGTATCAGAATGATTACATTTTATAAGCAAATTGATTAAATAAAAGTATTTTTCCAAAAGAAAATTTAAATTCTGATTCACTGTTTAAAAATAGTTTGAAAAAGGTGAAACCCGTTTATAAGGCATAAGGACAAATCACATGTGATTTGAACTAAAGGTAATGAATCACATGTGATTAATCCTTGTAACTCTGAAATCGTTCTGTAAAACTTTACATAAACATTCATAAGCAACTTGTATCTCCCCCCTAAAACATTTAAAACATCTGAAAGGTTCATTAAAGGGGTATGAACTCACCTGAAATCGCGGAAATCGGGTGAATCGGGTAAATTGGGTAATAGTGTCGATTGAGCGTTTGGTACCAAATAACCACTTGTGCACCTTTTAGGAGCCTAATGTCATATGAAATATGTATTTTACAAGAAGTTAATCATCTTGTGCTTTTCATTATAGTATTTGGACATTCTAGTGTCGTTTTCGGGGTTTTAAGGCCTAGAAAGGGTTCCCGGGAGTGGTACGAGGCCATGGATGATTTACGGGAGGGTCCTTGAGTTCACTCTCTTAGATTTTATGGCCTAAAAGCCATTCTTTGGGAGTTTATGGCCGTAAGCCCCCTAGGCTTGGCCGTAAACTCTTGTGACACTCCAAAATGTGTGTTTAGGGCCTAATCTCACTTCCTTAATTTAGTGGTGTGTGTTTTGGACCAAGAGGGAAGGATTAAACATCATAATTTGTGTCATTTTTAGGGAGTTTACGGCCAAGACTTGTTCTTGGGCCGTAAACTCCTATAGACCCTTCAAGATGTAGGTTTTACTTGTACAACATGGTCCCAAATGGCTTAGAAAAATTCTAGAAGGCCCTATAGTGAGTTTGGAACAATTTGGCATACATTTTTGGGGAGTTTACGGCCCAAGAACATCCTTGGCCGTAAACTCTTCATTTTGTTCCCAAATGTGAAGTTTAATTGTACAACACACTTCCATAGGCCTTAGATAAATTCCTTTCATGCACTAGGGTAGTTTAGGGACTTGTTTGACACAAAAATTTGGGTGTTTACGGCCCAAGCTTAAGCTAGGCCGTAAACTCCTCTTTTTGGCCTCAAATGGAGTTGTTTAATGCATTTAAGTGTTCCTTGGAGTCAAGTCTAATTTACCAAACATCCTAGAAGTGTTTTTGGGGCTTAAAACATAGATTTATGGGGTGTTTGAGGTGTTTACGGCCTAAGCACATGCTTGGGCCGTAAACTCCTTTTTAAGCATCAATTTCTAGTGTTTTAATGTCCAAAATCTTCTAGTTATAAGCCTTAATTAGTATACTAACTCACAAGAAGGAAAAACTTGGTCTTTGGCTTGGTTTTGGGGGTTTACGGGCTAAGGAGCTTCTTAGGCCGTAAACTCCTCTTTGGACCTTGATTCCTATGATTTTTGGCCCTCAAATTCAATGAAGCATGTCTAGAATAAGATAGAGGATGAGTACTTACGTTTGGAAGTCGGAAATTAGCGGAATCGGGGTCGTTTTCGAGTCTAGAAAGAGAAGGTAGTGAGAGAGAGTGGGTGTGTAGTAAATGAGTGTTCAAATGTTGTGCACACCCATTGCATATGTCTCGGGAATCGCACCCGATACACGGCTACCCGATGTTTAAAGTTAACTGGGTTAAAACTTTTTACCCGGGTGAAGTGGTTGAAAAGGTAATACAACTCTATTAGGTTAACCGGGGTTAACACATACGAGGTATATTTCTTATAATAATATCAAGCCATGTTTAAATTTAGACATTCGGATATTGACGATTTCAAATATTACATAAAATAACGTATAGTGACACGTTCCGTTAGTGAAAACGGGGTTTGTAACGGAGTTAAATTTGGGGTTGTCACACTCATAGGCGTGTATGCTCGACTGTAGCTAGTAACCCGGGTGCGGGGTTGTCAATCCCAATATAGATCTATACACATTTGTTTCGATCCCCGACTGGAGATTCTGGTTATAATATCAGGACTTTAACTATATTGTTTAAATGAATAAACAACCTGAATCTATTGTCTCATAAAAAGCATATAGATGTTACATGTATAATAGTAATGAAAACCCAATAATTATGAAATAAATGATCAAGTATGTTCCTTGTTTAGTATACTTGGAATGTATTTGTAAGTTGTATACCCTTGTTTAGTTTTGAATCAAACGCTTGTCCTTGTAAAATAGTGTACTCTAGTATACATGACTTGTAAATTAGTGTTCTTGAATCATAAATTCTACCTATTATAATTTATATGTACTTTCTGTATTGATACTAATTGTTCATGAATGCAATCTGTGACAATAGTCAAATTCGGGTCAAGTCTAATCCGGACAAGGTCAACGAGTCAAACCGGTCAACTCAATTAAAACCTTGTATAATAGGGTTTATATTATGTAATTACTGTATAACTCACTATCTTAATAAGAATACATCACTTGGAAAGTTCGTGTGTTTAAATTTCTTTAACCTTAGTGCTAAACAATGAACAAGAACAATAAAACAATGTTGCATACTCATAGGGAGTGTGTAAGATCCTATAACATGGCATAACGGGGTCTAAGGACCTTGCATTTGAGAAGCCGGACACTCACATTCGTCACACACGAAACCGCTCTCAATCGTTTTCACTCTATCTCTTCTTATCGAAAATCTCTCCAAGTATGTCAAATCTCTCCCAAATCTCTCCAAGTATGTCAAATCTCTCCCAAATCTCTCTGAGTATGTGGAATCTCTCTCAAATCTCTCTCGAAATCTCTCCCAACTTTGTATAATCACTCGGGGCATCCCGACCCTCGAATTTGACGAAAACAGCCCAAAAACGGAAGTCTACGCGAAAAACGGACCTTAGGAACCGAAACCCCTCTTAGGACCCGAAAGTCCTCTTAGGAACCGAAGGTACTGTTCACACTAACCGAACCTCGCTTAAAAAGGAAGGACCGAACCGAAGGTACTGTTCACTACTGTTCACTACAGCTCCTTCGGTTCTGACTACTCTTCGGACCGAACCCTCGCTTCGCTTCTCGCTTCCGGCTCAGCCTCTCGCTTCCGAATCAGCACCATTCCTGACCGAACCTCGGCCTAGGGACCGAACCTCGGCCTAGGACCGAGAGGTCTCGCTGGGAAGCCCTTTTTCTCCCGGTTTTCAATTAAATTCGCGTTTTAAGCCATTTTTAATTGTTTTAACATGGGATTTTCACCCAAAACTTTATTTTAAAATATAAGACCCCTAAATTAATGATTTAATCATATTTTAAGGATAAAACCTTATCCAAAAGAGAGTAGGTAAAGTACAAAGGTAGAGTGTTGACTTTACCTTATTTTATGACACAAGCAACCCCATACCCACTCCATGATTAACCCACACTCCTCCCCACCATACCTTGTCACTTCCTTGTACTTTTTACCCCTCTCACAAGCCATCCCCACATTCTAGGGCTGGTCACTCAACCTCTCTCCTCATTTTCTTCAATCACTCTCATTCCACCAAAGATTCAACTCCAACTTTTTCTCTCCAACTTTTCTCTCTAATTCAAGATCTCAAGGCTGATCATCAAGTGTTCTTCCACTCTTGGTAAGTGTAATCCATCCTCCTTGTGATTTTTACACTTCATTCTACTCAAATCATTGATAGCTTATACAAACTCCATAACTATGATGCTAGATTCTCAAAAATCTTCAAGGCATCTCCAAGTGTTCTTGAGTTAAACACCTCCATTCTTCAACAATCATCTACTGAAAACACTTAAGGTGAGTTCATACCCCCATATTTTCATGTTTTCTCAAGTTTTTAGGGGGGGGGGGATACAAGTTAAAACACCAAGAACATAACTACACTTTTCTAACAGCCTTCATCAGAAAAGTTCAACTCCATTCACGGACTGTTTTGGACCACTTAAACATTTTAGTTTTCAAAACTGTTTTAGGTGTAAGTAGTTCCAGTTCTTAGCTTTAAAATGACTACTTGCAAATCTCCATACGATTTTTCTACAATTTATGGTGATTTTTACAAAACTGTCTATCATTCCAAACACCAATCCGGACCAGTCTGTGATTATGGACTTTTTCACCCAAGTTGGAGGTCATTAATGTCACACCCCCAAACCTGAACGGCGGAAACGTTCGGGGGCGGATGACTTCATGTGGTAGCGTAACAAATGAATACATAGTAAAGAAAGCAATACAACCATCATATATATAATTGAAAGTTTTCATTTGTCAGAAGTTACATGTTCAAAACTCAATTACAATATGATGTCAAAAACACGAGATTAAACTGGCGCCGCAGCATCCCTTCATCAAAAGCGAAATGAATACCTGAAATTACTGATTTGCTGGGACATACAAGAAATTTTGAAAGAGTAGATCAACATTTAAGCTGGTGAATTCCATAAGTATTTAAGTGACAATGTTTGAATGAAATGAAATGTTTTATCTTTGTTTGTTTGTGTTTAGAAAATCCTATATTTTCTACTAGTATAAAAGTAGCCTTCACTCAAGACCAATGTTTGTTTCCAAAATGTATGTAAATGTAAAATAACCAATGAGTTTGAAAACCTTGTAAATCAATGCCTTTTTAATACCCCTTGTGAGTTTTATAACCATACTATTGACTCTGAATGCCTATACACAACGTTCTTCAGGCGTTGGAATGTTATGACGTTTGTCACCCCAAACGGTGGACTGCAGCTAACAGTCAGGGCGCGGGTTGTCAAGCCCGTATAGATCTATACACAAACACCATGCTCCCCCTCCAAGGGATTCTGGTATATAATACAGGACTTGAAATGTGTACTCGAACGTACATGAAGTTAGTGTCTCACAAATCCGTGGTATAAAAACAGATCTACTTGTTAAAATGTTACGTTTGTTCTTGTATACGAAAGTAAACTTCTTGAAATATGTGTTTCTAGTACATAAGAGTTAGAAATCTGTTCGTAAAACTATACCTATTATAGTTTCCAAAAAGCGTGTCTTGTTTGTTTAGAAATATTGAGAAAAGGAATCACTTGTTTATGAAAGTATAGATTTTTGGTGTAGAGTCTAGGATAGACAAGAAAAATCTAAGAACAGTTTAGTTTATACATGTATTACAACAACATTATATTTTAAAAGGTAAAATGCTATTGTGACATATGTTATATATATATAAAAGTTCCTTTAAATGTTTATAAATCGCATGTGATTTGAATATATAACAGTATATAAAAGAGTTTCTTTATGTAACACACGATAATACTCGTGTGTTTTACTTGTAATCCCCCCCTTGAAAGCATATAAAGGTATTTAGAATAATTAAAAAGGTTGATTAAGGGGTATGAAACTCACTTGAAAGTTTTGGAGATAGCGAGATGGAAAACCGGGCAGAGTTTCGTCTCGGGAAACGGATTTTCCTCGGGATTCTCGGGAATCTCGGGAGTAAAATCGACCTTCGGGACTTGATCCAAAAAGACCAGAGCTTCGGGTTTGAACGGACTCGGAAAACGAGGCAAAGTTGAGAGAGAGAGAAGAGAAATGAACCCTTTCTTTGGAAACTCTCGCATCCGATTTATAGTAAGGCTGGTCTGCCTCGGTATGCGGGGCGTACGCTCGTACGCAGCACGTACGCGTACGTCATGCATGACCGAAGCCTCGACTGCCTCGGTTCGGATGGGACGGGTTGCTGGGTACGCGGGTCGGATGGGACGTCGGGTCGGACGGTTCGGGGCTTCGGACGGGTCGGATGGGTCGGTTTCTTCGGATAGCGCGACGTGGACGATCAGAGGCCAATCCTCTCGGTTACGCGGGGCGTACAGGGGTACGCAGCGCGTACCTCGGAGGAGGATGCTGACTCCCCTTCGGATAATATCCGAATTTTGAATTAAATAAATAATTAATTTATTTAATAAACTTCAAAAATTCATATCTTCTTCATACGAACTCCGTTTTCGATGGTCTTTATATCCTCGCGTAGGTGAGACTAGGCTCTACAACTTTCGTTTAGACTCCGTCGGCAAATTCCAAAATTATATTTTATTATTTATTAAAAATCCATCGTGTTTAAGGAATTTCTTAGAAAATTTATAACTTCTTTATCTGATGTCGGTTTTTGCCAGACTTTTTACCGCTGGAATACCATTGTCGAGACCTTCGATTCTCGTTTAGGTCATTCCGGCCAAAAGTCGCTCGATTTCCGATTCGAGTTTTTAGCTGTCTGTTGCTAAGCCGAACTTGGAAAAATCATAACTTCGCTATATGAAGTCGGATTTGGGCGTTCTTTTCACGTACGATCATGGTTCAAGGACATTTAATCATAGAAGGAATTTAAGTAGAACTTATTTATACATTTTATTATGAAAGTAACTTTTTATTATTCAGAAGTGGTTACAATACTTGACCCATTTTGGTCGTTACAAAGAGTTGAAATATCAGGTTGTCACATCATCCCCCCGTTAGAGAGAATTTCGTCCCGAAATTTAAAGTAGTAAAGATACTAGTGAACATGAAAGAGATGAGGGTACTTTTGTTTCATCTGATCTTCGCGTTCCCATGTGAATTCGGGTCCCCGCTTGGCGTTCCAGCGAACCTTCACGATGGGTATGCGACTTTGTTTTGTTTGTTTGACCTCACGGTCCATGATTTCTACTGGTTCTTCCACAAAGTTGAGGCTCTCGTTGATCTCGATCTCGTCGAGTGGAATAACAAGAGTCTCGTCGGACAGACACTTTTTCAAGTTTGAGACGTGGAAGGTTGGATGGATGTTACTAAGTTCGCGCGGTAGGTTAAGCTTGTAAACCACAGGGCCGATTCTGGCAAGAATCTCGAAAGGCCCTATGTATCTTGGATTTAGTTTCCCACGCTTTCCAAATCGTATTAAACCCTTCCACGGTGAGACCTTTAATAAGACGTGGTCTCCTACCTGGAATTCCAAAGGTTTCCTCCTTTGGTCAGCGTAGCTTTTCTGTCGGTCTCTTGAGGCTTTCAATCGTTCACGAATCTGAACGATCTTCTCTGTTGTTTCACGTATGATCTCCGGACCTGTGAGAGTGCTTTCAGGAACTCTTCCTCTAGCTAACTGGGTATCGCCAACTTCAGTCCAGCACAGAGGGGATCTGCACTTTCGACCATAGAGGGCTTCAAACGGAGCAGCCTTTATGCTTGTATGATAACTATTGTTGTATGAAAATTCGACAAGGGGTAAATGAATATCCCATGCCTTTCCAAAGTCAATCACGCAGGCTCTCAGCATGTCTTCTAAAGTTTGTATTGTTCTCTCACTTTGTCCGTCTGTCTGTGGGTGGTAGGCTGTACTCATGTCCAGCCTAGTTCCCAGGGAACTTTGTAGTGACTGCCAGAACCTTGAAGTGAATCTACTATATCGATCGGAGATAATGGATATCGGAACACCATGCAGTCGCACTACTTCTCTTAAGTAAGTTCTTGTAAGCTTCTCCATTTTGTCAGTCTCCTTGATGGGTAGGAAATGTGCGGATTTGGTCAATCTGTCGATAATGACCCATATGGTATCGATTCCACTTGTCGTCTTGGGTAACTTGGTTATGAAGTCCATAGTAATCCGCTCCCATTTCCATTCCGGTATCTCTGGTTGTTGTAGTAGTCCTGATGGTTTCTGATACTCGACCTTAACCTTAGCGCAAGTAAGACATTTACTCACGAAGGTAGCAATTTCTGCTTTCATGTTAGGCCACCAGTACAGATTCTTAAGATCCAGATACATTTTATCTGAACCCGGGTGAACGGAATATCTTGAGTTGTGAGCCTCGGTCATGACTACGTTTCTGAAACCACCATGATTTGGGGTCCAGATTCGGTCCATGAGATAGTAGGCTCCGCCACCCTTGACTTCTAAATTCTTCTCCATTCCTCGCAGGGATTCACCCGCCACATTTTCAGGTTGCAAAGCTTCCATTTGTGCTTCCTTAATTTGTGTGGATAAGTGGGAATGGATAGTCATGGTCAGAGATTTGACCCTCCGACCAGTGTATTCCTTTCGACTGAGGGCGTCGGCTACTACGTTGGCCTTGCCAGGATGATAACGAATTTCGCATTCGTAGTCATTTAGTAATTCGACCCATCGTCGTTGGCGCATGTTGAGTTCCTTCTGATCGAAAATGTGTTGAAGGCTCTTATGATCGGTGAAAATAGTACTCTTTGTTCCGTATAAGTAGTGCCTCCAGATCTTCAGAGCAAATACCACTGCTCCTAATTCGAGATCGTGTGTCGTATAGTTCACTTCGTGTGTCTTAAGCTGTCGGGAGGCATAAGCGATAACCTTCCCTCTCTGCATAAGAACACAACCAAGTCCTTGATTTGAAGCATCGCAATACACTACGAAGTCTTCTATCCCTTCGGGGAGTGATAGTATCGGTGCGGTGCACAAGGCCTGCTTTAGTGTCTGGAATGCCTTCTCTTGTTTCGCTTCCCAGTCAAAGGCCACACCTTTCTGGGTTAATGAAGTAAGAGGTTTCGCAATGCTCGAAAAGTTCTTTATGAATCTGCGATAGTAGCCAGCTAGACCTAGAAATTGACGAATTTCTGTAGGTGTCTTTGGTGCCGACCAGTTCTCAATAGCCTTAATTTTGGAGGGGTCCACGTGTATACCTTCCTCGCTAACAACGTGACCTAAAAATTCGACTCTTCGAATCCAAAATCCGCATTTAGAGAACTTCGCATAGAGTTTCTCCGTTCGCAGTGTTTCTAGGACTTTTCGTAGGTGTTGACTATGCTCTTCCTCACTTCGAGAGTAGATAAGTATATCATCGATAAAGACGATGACGAACTGATCCAAGTAAGGGCGGCATACCCTATTCATTAGGTCCATAAATACTGCTGGTGCATTGGTTAATCCGAACGGCATCACCACGAATTCATAGTGTCCATAACGAGTTCGGAAGGCTGTCTTTGGAATGTCCCCCTCTAGAACTCGTAATTGGTGATATCCGGATCGCAGGTCTATTTTGGAGAAGTAGTTCGCCCCTTGAAGTTGATCGAATAGGTCGTCAATATGGGGTAGAGGATAGCGGTTCTTGACAGTAAGTTTGTTCAGCTCTCTGTAGTCGATGCATATACGGAACGATCCGTCTTTCTTCTTTACAAACAAGACCGGTGCTCCCCAAGGTGAGAAACTTGGTCTTATGAATCCTTTGTGAAGGAGTTCATTAAGTTGACTGGAAAGTTCCTGCATCTCTGCTGGTGCAAGACGATAAGGCGACTTCGCTACTGGGGTAGCTGCTGGAATTAAGTCGATTCTAAACTCGACTTGGCGTTGCGGTGGTAATCCTGGTAGTTCTTCTGGAAAGATATCGGGAAAGTCGCGTACTACCGAGATGCTCTTGATGTCCTTCAGTTCTTGACTTGTATCGACGATGTGCGCTAGGAATGCTCGACAATCCTTCCGCAAGCACTTTCGAGCTTGGATGCACGAAATGATGCGAAGGTTTGCACTAGATTTGTCGCCGTAGATAACTAATGTTTCGTTGTTAGGGAGGTTAAGACGAACTGCTTTCTCAAAGCACATGATGTCGGCGCGAAGAAGACTCAACCAATCCATGCCGACTATGACGTCGAAACTTTTAATTTGAACCGGCATGAGATTGATTGGGAAAGAATGGCCGTCTAATGTTAACGTACAGCCCATGTATATGCAATTTGTGTTTTCGGTTTTCCCATTGGCCATCTCTACAGTGAATGATTTTTCTAACTTGCTAGGTTTAGGTTTAAGTAAATGAATAAAGTTTTGACTCACGAAGCTTCTCTCCGCTCCACTATCGAATAATATGCATGCGTATGAATTATCGAGAAGGAACGTACCAGCAACTATAGTTGGGTCAGCTACAGCTTCGTCGTGGCCTATTGCCAAAACTCGTCCTACACCTCCGGTGCCTGCTGCCTTAGGACAGTTTCTCTTGTAGTGGCCCACCTCGCCATAACCGTAGCAAGCCTGCCCTACACCCGCACCGGGAACTTGAGTGATCGGCTTTGCGGGTTCCTTGCAGAAACGGGCTGTGTGTCCTTTCCTGCTGCAGTTGGCGCACTGCATATCTCGACAAGGTCCATGGTGGTGGTAATTGCATTTGGTGCATTTTGGGAGGTTGCCTATATAGGGCTTTGTTGGGTAGGTATTTGTAGGGGTTGTAGCAGGTACAATGGCAGCATTTACTGACACCAGTTGTTTCTTTGTGGATTCTTGGGAAGACCCACCCTTCCCTTTAATCCACGCTCTCTTCCTGCCATGGTTGTTGTTGTTGTTGTTGTTGTTGTTGTCGTTGTTGTAGTTGTTGTTGTTGTTGTTGTGGTTGTTGTTGTGGTTGTTTCCTTTCTGTGGTGCTGGTGCAGAAGTGGTTGAGTTCTGATGACCTCCGTAGTCGATCAGAGATTGTGCCAGTTCCTTAGCACTTTCAAAGGCGTTAGGTTTAGAAGCTAACACGCTTGATCGCATTTGGGGCGTCAGTCCCCAGATGTACCTTTCTATCTTCTTGCTCTCGGGAGCAATCATATCTGGACAAAGGATTGCCAGTTCACAGAATCTGTTGGTATAAGTAGCGATGTCGGTACCCACCATTCCGAGAGTCCATAGCTCGTGTTCAAGCTTTTGAATCTCTCCCCGTGGGCAGTATTCTCTCATCATCATGGCCTTCAAGCTCTCCCAGCTTATGGAGTTTGCCACGATTAGGGTAAGTACTTTAACGTGGCCATTCCACCAAGTTAAAGCTTTATCGAGAAGGGTGAAAGTTGCAAATTTGACCTTGCTGTGCTCGGGGCAGGAGCAGATTTCAAAGACTGCCTCCGTCCTTTCAATCCACTGTCTCAGGGCCATCACACCACCAGTACCATAAAACATCCGGGGCTTGGCATTAGTGAAGTCCTTATAGGTGCATTCTCGAGGTGGTCCATGAATCTCGCCATGGTTGGATGGGTGTGTGCCAGATCCCAAGCCATTAGCACTCGAGTTATTGATCTGTGACATGGCAGCTGCCACCGCTACGGTGACTGCTGCTTGAAACATTACAACATCAAATTGGGGTGGTGGAGGTGGTGGTGGTATAGGTGCTTCCTCACCGTTGTTTCGCCTCGGATTCCTACGCGGAGGCATCCTTCAACTATAGATTGAAAAGACAAGGATAAGAATTTCATAGAATGGAAAATGTATGTGTCTCATGAACTATATCGCTATAGTTCAACAACAGATGATAGTATGAGTCTTAAAATAGAAGAATGAAAGTTATTTGTAAGACTGAAGGTATGAAACAAGTATTTGGGTTCACAAAGACCATTCAAGGTTCGAAATACTCAACATAGTAGTAATAGTGCCACTTATATTAATATAAAAGTTGTTACAACGATCATGAAAATTTGACCCCTATAAGGGTCTCCGATTACAAAGTTCGAGAAATTTAAAGACTTTTAGCCGAGGTCCTAAGCTATAACAAAATTTGAGTCCTAGACAAGCACTACTTGCGTCGAAGGTTGCGCTTGGAGCTTGACTCCGTATCTGATTGCTTTGACTCCATTAGACGCCTATCCAAAACGGCTTGTTGTTCCCTTAGTTCGGCGAGGGCTGCAATCATTTGCGCTTGAAACGCTTCAGCTTGGAATTGGGCGTTGTCTTGAATCTTGTCCAGCCTACGGATGTCAGAAGTGTGAACCTGCACTTCCACGTTGATATCCCGGAGTCGACTAGCTTGTACTCCAGACTGATAGGACTGATTGGCTAACTTACCCACCATTACCGGGAGTGCTCGATCAGCCGAACCTCCGCCGCGGACATCATAGAAGTCCCGGCACATGCCGTAGGGAGGGCGTAGGTTTTGTTGTTGGCTCCAATGGTGGAGGTGACTTCCCCAGACGGGAGTCGGTCCTTGAAAGTTCCTTACGATGACGGGAGGCTGAATGGGTGGTGGATCGATAACTTCCGGCTCTGAGTCGGTACCGGAGTCATCACCCACTTCTATGGGTTCCTCGTCCTCTTCGGGATCATCTTCGATCCATCCTCCGTTGCCTTGGTTGGGAAAGTAGGGGTCGCCAGGGTGGTGAAATCCAGCCATTTGACTGTACGAGAAATAGGGTTATAAGAATTGAGTAAAGTCGGAACATGTAAAACATGTAAGTTTAACTAGTTTAGATAGCAAATACTCCTATAGTATTTAAGTTCTTGTGTTTGATTCTTGTAATGGTTTGGTAAGTTTTGACTTGTTGCTTACTACGATCATTCCTCGATATACGTTGGTCCAATCTTGGGCAAATATAGTTGATCACGCTATATTTGTCCAAAATCTGATTACATATATCGAGTCTCAATCGTAGTGTCAACTTGTCTAAATATTCGTATAATTGTATACATGAAAAATAGTTTGTGGTATGCATGTAATTGTACTTAAATGAATTATCAAATTAAGTTGAACGAAATGCTGCTTAAGTGTAAAAAGAAAATTTGTTTTGTCAGAGAGTATTAGTCCCTTAAGCATTTATAGTTTGTATATCTTATGTGGTTCGATATACTTAGTTCACTATAAACATTGCTCTGATACCAATCTGTCACACCCCCAAACCTGAACGGCGGAAACGTTCGGGGGCGGATGACTTCATGTGGTAGCGTAACAAATGAATACATAGTAAAGAAAGCAATACAACCATCATATATATAATTGAAAGTTTTCATTTGTCAAAAGTTACATGTTCAAAACTCAATTACAATATGATGTCAAAAACACGAGATTAAACTGGCGCCGCAGCATCCCTTCATCAAAAGCGAAATGAATACCTGAAATTACTGATTTCCTGGGACATACAAGAAATTTTGAAAGAGTAGATCAGCATTTAAGCTGGTGAATTCCATAAGTATTTAAGTGACAATGTTTGAATGAAATGAAATGTTTTATCTTTGTTTGTTTGTGTTTAGAAAATCCTATATTTTCTACTAGTATAAAAGTAGCCTTCACTCAAGACCAATGTTTGTTTCCAAAATGTATGTAAATGTAAAATAACCAATGAGTTTGAAAACCTTGTAAATCAATGCCTTTTTAATACCCCTTGTGAGTTTTATAACCATACTATTGACTCTGAATGCCTATACACAACGTTCTTCAGGCGTTGGAATGTTATGACGTTTGTCACCCCAAACGGTGGACTGCAACTAACAGTCAGGGCACGGGTTGTCAAGCCCGTATAGATCTATACACAAACACCATGCTCCCCCTCCAAGGGATTCTGGTATATAATACAGGACTTGAAATGTGTACTCGAACGTACATGAAGTTAGTGTCTCACAAATCCGTGGTATAAAAACAGATCTACTTGTTAAAATGTTACGTTTGTTCTTGTATACGAAAGTAAACTTCTTGAAATATGTGTTTCTAGTACATAAGAGTTAGAAATCTGTTCGTAAAACTATACCTATTATAGTTTCCAAAAAGCGTGTCTTGTTTGTTTAGAAATATTGAGAAAAGGAATCACTTGTTTATGAAAGTATAGATTTTTGGTGTAGAGTCTAGGATAGACAAGAAAAATCTAAGAACAGTTTAGTTTATACATGTATTACAACAACATTATATTTTAAAAGGTAAAATGCTATTGTGACATATGTTATATATATATAAAAGTTCCTTTAAATGTTTATAAATCGCATGTGATTTGAATATATAACAGTATATAAAAGAGTTTCTTTATGTAACACACGATAATACTCGTGTGTTTTACTTGTAATCCCCCCCTTGAAAGCATATAAAGGTATTTAGAATAATTAAAAAGGTTGATTAAGGGGTATGAAACTCACTTGAAAGTTTTGGAGATAGCGAGATGGAAAACCGGGCAGAGTTTCGTCTCGGGAAACGGATTTTCCTCGGGATTCTCGGGAATCTCGGGAGTAAAATCGACCTTCGGGACTTGATCCAAAAAGACCAGAGCTTCGGGTTTGAACGGACTCGGAAAACGAGGCAAAGTTGAGAGAGAGAGAAGAGAAATGAACCCTTTCTTTGGAAACCCTCGCATCCTATTTATAGTAAGGCTGGTCTGCCTCGGTACGCGGGGCGTACGCTCGTACGCAGCGCGTACGCGTACGTCATGCATGACCGAAGCCTCGACTGCCTCGGTTCGGATGGGACGGGTTGCTGGGTATGCGGGTCGGATGGGACGCCGGGTCGTATGGGACGTCGGGTCGGACGGGTCGGGGCTTCGGACGGGTCAGATGGGTCGGTTTCTTCGGATAGCGCGACGTGGACGATCAGAGGCCAATCCTCTCGGTTACGCGGGGCGTACAGGGGTACGCAGCGCGTACCTCGGAGGAGGATGCTGACTCCCCTTCGGATAATATCCGAATTTTGAATTAAATAAATAATTAATTTATTTAATAAACTTCAAAAATTCATATCTTCTTCATACGAACTCCGTTTTCGATGGTCTTTATATCCTCGCGTAGGTGAGACTACGCTCTACAACTTTCGTTTAGACTCCATCGGCAAATTCCAAAGTTATATTTTTATTATTTATTAAAAATCCATCGTGTTTAAGAAATTTCTTAGAAAATTTATAACTTCTTTATCTGATGTCGGTTTTTGCCAGACTTTTTACCGCTGGAATACCATTGTCGAGACCTTCGATTCTCGTTTAGGTCATTCCGGCCAAAAGTCGCTCGATTTCCGATTCGAGTTTTTAGCTGTCTGTTGCTAAGCCGAACTTGGAAAAATCATAACTTCGCTATATGAAGTCGGATTTGGGCGTTCTTTTCACGTACGATCATGGTTCAAGGACATTTAATCATAGAAGGAATTTAAGTAGAACTTATTTATACATTTTATTATGAAAGTAACTTTTTATTATTCAGAAGTGGTTACAATACTTGACCCATTTTGGTCGTTACAAAGAGTTGAAATATCAGGTTGTCACAATTAAAAATCATGATAAAAATTATGTGTAAACTAGACACATTTTGGAAACTCTCAGAATTTACGGATTTAGTTTTCAGCTTCGTATGATTTTTCTATGAATTTTCAAAAACAGTGTAGAAAGGTTGAAAATTTGTTAACAGCTTATAACTTTCATAACACTTTGTATTATGTTGAGCAAAGTGTATAACGATAAGTTCCAAATATTGAATTTGTTTCCATGTTAGTTTATCATCATAAACTGAAATATAGTCATTCATGATAAGATTATTCATTCATTTAGAACACGTATATTAAGCTATAATGAGCATAGTTTATGGATTCATAGCATTAAAGCATTCATAAAAGAATTCTTATACATTACAAAGCATTTTGGATAAACTATAATAGGTATAGTTTATGTATCATTTACTTCTCAAACTTATTTACCAAAGGTTTTCCGTTTAGTTCACGTAAATCTGTTAATGAATAAATTTGTGAGTCATTCCCTTTGGGTTACTTCCAAAGTAACAAAGTCAAAAAGTCCTGTAAATTGTAACCAGAGTCTCTTGTAGGGAGAACGTGATAGTTGTGTATAGATCTATATTGGGTTTGACAAACCCACACCAGAGCTGCTTGCAACAGCTAGACCGGCAGGTCTGTGGTGACAAGTGTCATTTAACGGCGACGCCTGAAGAACGTCGCATTACGAGGCCGTCTATGTCAAGTATGGTTATAATAGCTCACATGTGGTATTAACAATCATAAGATTTACGGGTTCTAACTTTAAATTAGTGAGTTATGTCTATTTAGCTCACTGAAATTACTTTAAGTATGGAAAAATACTTATACGCCTTCATATCAAAAAGGGTTTTATGTCAATTTAAAATCACTTTTTACATCAACAATTACATACTTTATTGTATACTTTCGGTCCTGGTATTTAGGACTACATAACTTTGTAAGAAAATATCGGATTTTCTAGAACAATTATACAATTACATGACAAGCTTTTCATAATTATATACAAAAAACTTATGAACTCACCAACCATTGTGTTGACACTTTTTCAAACAACTTGTATTCTCAGGAAATCGCTAAACAGGTAACATAGTACTTTTGAGGATGGGACGTTGAGGCGTCAAACTTATCATATTTTGTCAACATATTGTAATTGATTTTGAAACATGTAATTCATACAATGATGTAACTCTTTCAATTATATATATGTTGGTTGTGTTTACTTTCATCACTATTGCCATTGTTGTTATGATACTGCACATGAAGTCCTCCACCCCCGGACGTTTCCGCCATCCTTGGTTTGGGGGTGTGACAGATTGGTATCAGAGCACGGTTTATAGTGAATTAAGTATATCAAACAACATAGGATATACAAACTATAAACACATTTGGGACTAAGAGTCTCTGATTTTAAAACATTCTAACCGGTTATACTTTTTGAAAACGAATAGTTCTTGTTTAAAAGTATACCTACATGCATTGCATACTCGCGTAGTGTCATAACTAGAAGAACATAAACTAAAAGAAGAGGAGTTGAACGCTACGAGTATGCCTTGGTATGAGTAATCAGTTTTGGGAAGGATATAGCCTGATCAACTATATTAGTCCGGGAAGTGACTTACTCATATCGGGGGATAGTCGTAGGAGGGCAACAAGTCTAATAACCTAACTTCACCCTACAAAGAGTGTTATAAGAATCAAATCTAAACATTTAAAATACTATAGGAGTATTTGTTTGTTGCTATATCACAATATTATTAATATCTACCGCTATCTGCTTCTTACCCCTCTATTCTCGCGCAGACGACATGGCAGGATTTCACCTACCAGGAGACCCATACTTTCCCAACCAGGGAAATGTCGGCTGGATTGAGGAAGAGCCCGAAGAGCTGATTGAAGAGGACCCCGAAGAGGATCCCGAAGAAGAACCCGAAGAAGAAGAAGAGGAGGTAGACGAAGAAGAAGAAGAAGAAGAGGAAGACGACGAGGTGGACATGGATGAGGATGAAGGTGAAGAAGAGCCAGAGGAGGAAGTCTTCAACCCTCCTTATATTGCGAGGGTACCTGCAAACCGCTGGGGGCACAACGGGCCCGAGCCCCGTTGGGCAACCATGATCGAGAGGTGGAGTCGGCAACAACGCCAGAGGTCACCCTATGGCGACCAACGAGGTTACTATGACCTTAGTCACGGGGGACCGGCTGACAGAGCTCTCCCCGTTATGACCCAGCACATCACGAACTTGGGGAACCAGAGTAGGGAAATGGCAGACCAGGTTCGAAATCTCAGCGCTATTACGGCAGCCACCGATGCACGCACCCGGGATTTGGAGAGGGACTTCTATCCATTGGACCAAATCATCGAGGACCTTACCGCTGCTCGAGCGGAGGTAAGGGAGTACCAGGAGAGGCACGCAGATCTCGAGGAGAGAGTGATTGCGGCCTAACGCCGGATTGCGGAGCTTCAGGGAGCCTCGACCTCATCCCAGGGCCACCATGGACCAGATGCTACCCGCCACGAGTAGTGTTCGCGCTACTTATATTTTGTTATAAATCTAGGATTTCGAGTATGCGTTGGTGCTACTCTTTATTGCGAATAGGTTGACCTCGCGACTAAGTGATCACACTAGTCAAAGGGGCTTTTGTACTGCCAAAAACTTTATCTTTTATTATGATGTAATGTAGGCCCTTTTGAGGCCAAATTTCTCAAAGCAATATGTACTAACAAATTATCAATGAATGTGGCATGTATTTTACTTCCTTGGATGCTGACACGAACCAAGCACATGACTCTGCTCGAGTCAACACTATTTAATTCATAAGTTTAATTGCATAAACTTTGCGATGAATTGCCTTTTAAATTAATAAACTCGTGAGATGAAACAAGTAACGCTCGACTCGTTATCACCATTGAAGTCTTACCGACAAGTCTTTCTTTTTATTTTCTTATGTCAGAACCATGCCACCAAGGAAAAGACCAAGACCTTCCGGAAACTCAGCACCACCCCCTCCGCCACCACCTCCGGAGTTTGATCCTGTGATGTTTCAGGCTGCGGTAACAGCAGCCGTGGCGGCAGCAATGTCGCAAATGGGTACAAATGGTTCCGGCGGTTCCGGATCCGGGAATACTAACTCGAATCAGGGGGACAGCACGGGGCGCACTAAGGAGTGTTCGTACAAAGACTTCACTAATGGCAAACCCGATCCTTTCGACGGAAGCGGGGGCGTCATAGCGCTGATGCAATGGTTCGAAAGGACCGAAGCAGTCTTCGAAATCTGTGCTTGTCCCGAAGCGAGCAAAGTCAAGTATGCGGCATTCACTTTCACAAGAAAAGCTCTTACTTGGTGGAATGGCCGAGTTAAGTCACTTACTCCTGCAGTGGCTAACTCCATAGGCTGGGAAAACTTAAAAGCGTTGATGTTAAAGGAGTATTGCCCGAGGGGAGAAATACAAAAACTCGAAGAGGAACTCTTGAATCTCAAGATGTCGGGGACGGATCTTGAAGCTTATACTGCCCGATTCAATGACCTAGCACTCCTCTGCCCTGCAATGGTCACTCCGGAGGAGAAAAAGGTAGAACGATACCTTTGGGGGCTATCATCCCAGATTCATGATAGTGTTCTGGCCTCGAAACCTACTACCTTTGAAAGTGCCAAGGAATTGGCACAACAACTTATCGATCATAGGGCCAGCCGTGGCACCTTGGTCGCCACCACCAACCAAACGAAAGGAGGGAACAACAAGAGGAAGTTCTGGAACAGTAAAAAGAAACAACCGATGCAGGACCCCACAAAGAAACAACGGACTGTTGCTATCTGTGCAGCCACTACTGCTCCCGCTCCAGCGCCACCAAAGCAATACGCAGGAACTCTTCCCAAGTGCAACAAGTGCAACTTCCACCATACCGGTGCTTGTCGGGAAATGCACTGCAGAAATTGCAATCGGAAGGGGCACACTGCTCGATTTTGTAAAGTGCCAGCCCAATCCGCCCCTCAAGTCGCCCCAGCCGCTAACACCGGAGCAAGTCAAACCTGTTACGGATGTGGAGAGGCAGGGCACTTCAAAAGAGACTGCCCAAAAGCACGAAACACCAATGCTGGAGGTGTAGGGAAAGTCCTGACGATGGGACACGGAGAAGCAATCAAGGATCCCTCGGTGGTTTCTGGTACGTTTCTCCTCAATAACACATATGCATGCGTACTATTTGATAGTGGAGCAGAGAGGAGTTTTGTGAGCCATGAATTCAAACAATTACTAAAACAAACCCCTCATTCATTAAAAGATACATACGTAGTAGAAATGGCTAATGGGAAAGAAGAGCACACTAATGATATATACTCAGGGTGTACCCTCACTCTAGACAACCATTCATTTAAAGTAGACCTGATGCTGGTCACAATAAAATGCTTTGACATAATCATCGGTATGGATTGGTTAAGTTCACATCGTGCCGACATTCTATGTTACGAAAGGGCCGGTCGCCTTAATCTGCCGAATGGCGAAACCCTCTTCATCTATGGCGACAAACCCAGTTCAAATTTGCAAGTCATCTCTTGCGTCAAGGCCCAAAAGTATCTCCGAAAGGAGTACCACGCATTTCTAGCCCACGTAGTAGATACGAAACAAGAGGTGAAGGATATCAACGACATTCCCGAGGTGTGCAACTATCCCGATGTATTCCCCGAAGATCTTCCAGGTGTACCCTTCGCACGACAAGTCGAATTCCGAATCGACTTAATCCCAGGAGCTACCCCCGTCGCCAAGGCTCCATACCGCTTAGCACCGGCAGAAATGCAAGAACTTTCCAGCCAGTTAAATGAACTGTTGAGCAAAGGATTTATCAGGCCAAGCTTCTCACCCTGGGGAGCACCGGTCCTGTTTGTAAAGAAGAAGGACGGATCTTTTCGCATGTGCATAGACTACCGGGAGCTAAACAAACTCACTATCAAGAACCGATATCCCTTACCCCGAATCGATGACCTCTTCGACCAACTCCAAGGAGCAAGCTACTTTTCAAAAATCGACCTGAGGTCGGGTTATCATCAACTACGGGTCCAAGAAGAAGATATTCCCAAGACTGCGTTCAGAACTCGCTACGGGCACTATGAGTTTGTGGTAATGCCCTTCGGATTAACGAACGCACCGGCAGTATTTATGGACCTGATGAATAGAGTGTGTCGACCTTACTTAGATAAATTCGTGATTGTATTCATCGATGATATTTTGATCTACTCCCGAAGCGAGGAAGAGCACCGTCAACATCTCCGGCTAATCTTGGAAACACTGAGGGCTGAGAAGCTTTACGCCAAATTCTCTAAATGCGAATTCTGGATTAGAGAAGTGAATTTTCTTGGCCATGTGGTTAGCAAGAAGGGGATACACGTGGATCCCGCAAAAATCAAAGCTATCAAAAACTGGTCAGCACCTACAACGCCGACGGAAATTCGACAATTTTTAGGGCTCGCCGGCTACTACCGAAGATTCATACAAAACTTCTCGAAGATCGCCAAACCACTCACCACCCTGACTCAAAAAGGTGTGGTATTTAAGTGGGGAGATAAACAAGAAGCTGCTTTCCAGACATTAAAACAAGCCCTATGCAGCGCACCAGTTTTGTCTCTTCCATAAGGAACTGATGACTTCGTGGTATATTGCGATGCTTCAAATCAAGGCCTCGGATGAGTGCTCATGCAGAGAGGGAAAGTCATCGCCTACGCATCAAGGCAACTTAAAACACACGAAGTTAATTACACTACCCATGACCTTGAATTGGGAGCGGTAGTGTTCGCTTTAAAGATCTGGAGGCACTACCTCTACGACACAAAATGTACCATCTTCACCGATCACAAAAGTCTTCAGCATATCCTCAATCAGAAAGAGCTCAACATGCGGCAACGGAGATGGGTTGAACTGCTAAATGACTACGAGTGCGAAATTCGCTACCACCCGGGCAAGGCCAATGTAGTGGCTGATGCCCTAAGCAGGAAGGAATATTCGGGCCGCCGAGTAAGATCCTTAACCATGACCATCCATTCCCACCTGGCCACGCAAATCAGGGAAGCTCAACTAGAAGCCTTGAAACCAGAGAATGTGGCAGGTGAGGCATTAAGGGGAATGGATAAGAACTTAGAAGTCAAGGATGACGGAACCCGTTATCTCAGTAACCGAATCTGGACACCGGAGTTCGGTGGGATCCGAGACGTGGTCATGAATGAAGCACACAAGACTCGATACTCCATCCATCCAGGGTCAGACAAGATGTATCTAGACCTCAAAAAGTTATACTGGTGGCCGAATATGAAAGCCGAGATTGCTACATATGTGGGCAAGTGTCTGACTTGCGCCAAGGTCAAGGTGGAATACCAGAAACCCTCAGGACTACTACAACAGCCTGATATACCGGAATGGAAGTGGGAACGGATAACCATGGACTTCATAACCAAGCTGCCTAAGACTTCGGGCGAGTTTGACACTATACGGGTAATCGTAGACAGATTGACCAAGTCTGCGCACTTCCTGCCAATAAAGGAAACCGACAAGATGGAGAAGTTAACCAGGATATACATCAAGGAGATTGTGCGAATGCATGGTGTACCAATATCTATTATCTCAGACCGAGATAGTAGGTTCACTTCGAGATTTTGGCAGTCCCTGCAGAAATCCTTGGGAACTAGGCTAGACATGAGTACAGCCTACCATCCACAAACCGACGGGCAGAGCGAGCGCACTATACAAACTTTAGAAGACATGTTGAGAGCCTGTGTGATAGACTTTGGTAAAGCGTGGGATACCCATTTGCCGCTGATTGAATTCTCCTACAATAACAGCTATCACACCAGCATTAAAGTCGCTCCATTCGAAGCCCTTTACGGTCGCAAGTGCAGATCACCCCTATGTTGGGCTGAAGTAGGGGATACTCAGATAGCTAGGGGGCAAGTCCCTAATAGCACCCTCACTGGTCCTGAAATCATAAGGGAGACCACAGAAAAGATTGTTCAAATCCGAGAAAGGCTGAAGGCCTCCCGAGATCGGCAAAAGAGTTACGTGGATAAACGACGCAAACCTTTGGAATTCCAGGTTGGTGATCGTGTGTTACTAAAAGTTTCCCCTTGTAAAGGAATGATACATTTCGGCAAACGTGGGAAACTAAACCCGAGGTACATTGGACCGTTCGAAATCCTTGCCAGGATTGGTCCTGTGGCGTATAAACTTCGATTACCTCAAGAACTCGATAAGGTACATCCCACCTTTCACGTATCGAACCTGAAGAAGTGTCTGTCCGACGAGACACTTGTAATACCTCTCGACGAGATCGAAGTTAACGAAAATCTCCACTTCGTAGAGGAGCCAATAGAGATTATGGATCGGGATGTCAAAAGAACGAAACAAAGTCGTATTCCCATCGTGAAGGTTCGATGGAACGCTAAACGAGGACCTGAGTTCACCTGGGAGCGCGAAGACCAAATGAAACAAAAGTACCCGCATCTTTTCCTAAACCCTTAAAGTCCTGGCCAAAGCGTAAATTTCGGGACGAAATTCCCTCTAACGGGGGGATGATGTGACAATAGTCAAATTCGGGTCAAGTCTAAGCCGGACAAGGTCAACGAGTCAAACCGGTCAACTCAATTAAAACCTTGTATAATAGGGTTTATATTATGTAATTACTGTATAACTCACTATCTTAATAAGAATACATCACTTGGAAAGTTCGTGTGTTTAAATTTCTTTAACCTTAGTGCTAAACAATGAACAAGAACAATAAAACAATGTTGCATACTCATAGGGAGTGTGTAAGATCCTAAAACATGGCATAACGGGGTCTAAGGACCTTGCATTTGAGAAGCCGGAAACTCACATTCGTCACACACGAAACCGCTCTCAATCGTTTTCACTCTATCTCTTCTTATCGAAAATCTCTCCAAGTATGTCAAATCTCTCCAAGTATGTCAAATCTCTCCCAAATCTCTCTGAGTATGTGGAATCTCTCTCAAATCTCTCTCGAAATCTCTCCCAACTTTGTATAATCACTCGGGGCATCCCGACCCTCGAATTTGACGAAAACAGCCCAAAAACGGAAGTCTACGCGAAAAACGGACCTTAGGAACCGAAACCCCTCTTAGGACCCGAAAGTCCTCTTAGGAACCGAAGGTACTGTTCACACTAACCGAACCTCGCTTAAAAAGGAAGGACCGAACCGAAGGTACTGTTCACTACTGTTCACTACAGCTCCTTCGGTTCTGACTACTCTTCGGACCGAACCCTCGCTTCGCTTCTCGCTTCCGGCTCAACCTCTCGCTTCCGAATCAGCACCATTCCTGACCGAACCTCGGCCTAGGGACCGAACCTCGGCCTAGGACCGAGAGGTCTCGATGGGAAGCCCTTTTCTCCCGGTTTTCGATTAAATTCGCGTTTTAAGCCGTTTTTAATTGTTTTAACATGGGATTTTCACCCAAAACTTTATTTTAAAATATAAGACCCCTAAATTAATGATTTAATCATATTTTAAGGATAAAACCTTATCCAAAAGAGAGTAGGTAAAGTACAAAGGTAGAGTGTTGACTTTACCTTATTTTATGACACAAGCAACCCCATACCCACTCCATGATTAACCCACACTCCTCCCCACCATAACTTGTCACTTCCTTGTACTTTTTACCCCTCTCACAAGCCATCCCCACGTTCTAGGGCTGGTCACTCAACCTCTCTCCTCATTTTCTTCAATCACTCTCATTCCACCAAAGATTCAACTCCAACTTTTTCTCTCCAACTTTTCTCTCTAATTCAAGATCTCAAGGCTGATCATCAAGTGTTCTTCCACTCTTGGTAAGTGTAATCCATCCTCCTTGTGATTTTTACACTTCATTCTACTCAAATCATTGATAGCTTATACAAACTCCATAACTATGATGCTAGATTCTCAAAAATCTTCAAGGCATCTCCAAGTGTTCTTGAGTTAAACACCTCCATTCTTCAACAATTATCTACTGAAAACACTTAAGGTGAGTTCATACCCTCATATTTTCATGTTTTCTCAAGTTTTTAGGGGGGGATACAAGTTAAAACACCAAGAACATAACTACACTTTTCTAACAGCCTTCATCAGAAAAGTTCAACTCCATTCACGGACTGTTTTGGACCATTTAAACATTTTAGTTTTCAAAACTGTTTTAGGTGTAAGTAGTTCCAGTTCTTAGCTTTAAAATGACTACTTGCACATCTCCATACGATTTTTCTACAATTTATGGTGATTTTTACAAAACTGTCTATCATTTCAAACACCAATCCGGACCAGTCTGTGATTATGGACTTTTTCACCCAAGTTGGAGGTCATTAAAAATCATGATAAAAATTATGAGTAAACTAGACACATTTTGGAAACTCTCAGAATTTACGGATTTAGTTTTCAGCTTCGTATGATTTTTCTATGAATTTTCAAAAACAGTGTAGAAAGGTTGAAAATTTGTTAACAGCTTATAACTTTCATAACACTTTGTATTATGTTGAGCAAAGTGTATAACGATAAGTTCCAAATATTGAATGTGTTTCCATGTTAGTTTATCATCATAAACTGAAATATAGTCATTCATGATAAGATTATTCATTCATTTAGAACACGTATATTAAGCTATAATGAGCATAGTTTATGGATTCATAGCATTAAAGCATTCATAAAAGAATTCTTATACATTACAAAGCGTTTTGGATAAACTATAATAGGTATAGTTTATGTATCATTTACTTCTCAAACTTATTTACCAAAGGTTTTCCATTTAGTTCACGTAAATCTGTTAATGAATAAATTTGTGAGTCATTCCCTTCGGGTTGCTTCCAAAGTAACAAAGTCAAAAAGTCCTGTAAATTGTAACCAGAGTCTCTTGTAGGGAGAACGTGATAGTTGTGTATAGATCTATATTGGGTTTCACAAACCCACACCAGAGCTGCTTGCAACAGCTAGAGCGGCAAGTCTGTGGTGACAAGTGTCATTTAACGGCGACGCCTGAAGAACGTCGCATTACGAGGCCGTCTATGTCAAATATGGTTATAATAGCTCACATGTGGTATTAACAATCATAAGATTTACGGGTTCTAACTTTAAATTAGCGAGTTATGTCTATTTAGCTCACTGAAATTACTTTAAGTATGAAAAAAATACTTATACGCCTTCATATCAAAAAGGGTTTTATGTCAATTTAAAATCACTTTTTACATCAACAATTACATACTTTATTGTATACTTTCGGTCCTGGTATTTAGGACTACATAACTTTGTAAGAAAATATCGGATTTTCTGGAACAATTATACAATTACATGACAAGCTTTTCATAATTATATACAAAAAACTTATGAACTCACCAACCATTGTGTTGACACTTTTTCAAACTACTTGTATTCTCAGGAAATCGTTAAACAGGTAACAAAGTACTTTTGAGGATGGGACGTTGAGGCGTCAAACTTATCATATTTTGTCAACATATTGTAATTGATTTTGAAACATGTAATTCATACAATGATGTAACTCTTTCAATTATATATATGTTGGTTGTGTTTACTTTCATCACTATTGCCATTGTTGTTATGATACTACACATGAAGTCCTCCACCCCCGGACGTTTCCGCCATCCTTGGTTTGGGGGTGCGACACAATCCCTTGCTCGACATGTTACAAAGGGTATTAAAACTGAATGAAATAACCTTTCTATTTATACACATATCAAATATATATAATTAAAATTTAAACAACATCCGGACAAATAACCGATACCCTAAGTCCACATCCAAACAAAGAAAAGGAAATAAAGCGAGTTATCAGTCCTAAGCCCTTTAAATCTTATATATATATATATATATATATATATATATATATATATATATATGATTTTTGGGGAAAAATAGAAGTTTATAAAATATTTTAAAGAGTTTAACATTTTGAAATACTTTTGGTGACTTGATGTCATTTTAACACAATTTGAAACCATTTGATTTGAAGATAATTGAAATCCATTTTGTGAGATATTTTGAAACCATATGTTGGTAACATAAAATCCTTGTGTTAGACTTGTATCCCCCCCCCCTAAAACTATAAAAACTATGAAAATACGGGGGGTATGAACTCACCTTTTAAAGGGTGATTCGATTGATGATTTGATATAGGACATTTTACTCCCATAAGTGAAATCCCGTAGGAAAACAAGTCCTATATTGCAATTTGTATAGTATATATGCAACCAATTACTGAATATAATCATAGGAATGATTAGAAATCGGACTAATTTGTAATTATAACTTACAAATAGGAGTGTTAGAAGCTAAAATGGAGGCTGAAATGGGTTCATGGCCAGGAGGGTTCACGACCCATGAGGTGTTCATGGCTATGAGTTCTTGATGAATGAAGGACACCTGAAGATCCTAAGCAAGTTTCTAAGAAGATTCAAAGGTTTTCAGATGGGTGTTCTTCGTGTTCTTCGCTAAAACTAGTGAAATTAACAGATTTCAGCCTAGTATCTGAAGATTGAAGTATGTTCTTGAAGTGATAACAAGATCAAGAAATGATACATGTTAGATCTTATGAAGAACTAGTGATTATCACTTGAATATGATGAGAAATGATGAATTTATGTAACGCCTGTGTTTCCGGGCTTGCCATTTTTAGCAATGTAATAGTCTAGGTTAACCTTTGTAACCCGTTTTGAAATAGTAAGAATGTATTATTTGAGTATCATGTGTTTTGTGCTTAATTGCTTAATTATGTGGTTTGATTAATTAAGAATAAAAATAAGCGTCAAAATTTAAGTGTAAAATTAACTTAATATCTTTGGTTAATGTTGTAGTAGTTGAAACGAGGTTTCCGAATATATATAGAACGCCCAAATCTGACTTCGTATGAGGAAGTTATGATTTATCGAAGTTTCGACTTAGCGGTATGCAGCCTGAAATACTCGATTTGAGATAGAGTGGTTTTTAGCCGAAACAATCTAAATGAGGATCGAAGGTCTCGTTGTTGGTATCGAAGCGATAAAAAGTTAGGCGAGAACGGACGTCAAACGAAGAAGTTATGAATTTATAACGAAGTTTTTCTGTCACGGCCTATTAAAAATAAATAATAAAAATAAATTCAAAATTTGCCGACGGAGTCTAAATGAAAGTTGTAGAGCGTAGTCTCACCTTTCCGTGGACATAAAGAACGTCGAAAACGGAGTTCGTATGAAAAAGATATGAATTTCCGAAGTTTGATAAATAATTTGTATTTATTTTTAATTGAAAAATTCGGCATTATCCGAAGGGGGAGTCAGCAGTCCGATCCGACGTACGCCCCGCGTACTCCGAAGAGTGTCGACACTTCGGATGACGCATGCAGTGACGACTTCAGAGGCCAGTACGCCCCGCGTACTCCGAGGCTCCAGCCTCCTATAAATAGGATGCGAGGGCAGCCGACTATTTTGCTAATTTCCTGTCTTCTCTCTCCCATTTTGCATCGTTTTTGCGTGCCAAAAATACCCCGAAGCCCCGGTATTATTCTCGAGCCCCGAGGCAAGTCCCGAGATCCCGAAGATCCCGAGATGTGCGGTTCCCGAGCTGAAGCTCTGCCCGCGAGAAGTTCGATTTTTGTGGAGATCTTCCAGATCTGCTGTGGATTACTACTTCTGCAAGCCGTAGTGCTGTCCGATCATCTTCTGATCAAGTGAGTGTATACTACCTTTCATAAACACGATAATAATACAAGTACGGTTTGAGTGTATTAAGTAAATTGTGGTTTATATGTGTGAGGGTGTAGTTACTTTCTTCTAACGAGTAACTGTGAAGTATTTTATACGATATACTTGTTATGTGTATATTTTGTGATTGTATGCGTGAATGGATATTCACTTTATTCTATCTCATAGATTTGAATTGTCTTCTATGGAATACGTGTTATGTGGTATGCCTCATCTGTTATGTGGAATATATATTGAATGAAAATGATATACAGGTTTTAAACTATGTATGAAAATATATATTTTTATCTACTAATATGTTGGGTAGAACATGGGTAGATAGTTGGTGGGTAATAAACAGATGAGAGGCCTCGATGTTGTTGTTGTTGTTGATCTAGTTATTCAGCGGAGTATGGATAACGACCACGGACTCTTTCTAGACAGTCTAGTGGAACGCTAGCAGGTTCATAACCTGTAGGTGTTGTGAACGATGTGTTCACCGGTGTACTCTATCCCCCTCATGGTTGCCTTTAGGATATCTATTGTTGAGGAAACCCCTTAGCAGTGATGTCCGTCCCGATGAAAATCCTAGATTAGGTCCCTTGAGATAGATGTTATTTTAGGGACGTAAAGTGAGGATAACGGGAATGGGTAATCAGGATAGTGATTGGTTGGTGAAATTAAATATAACTTATTTATTGTGGGTTGAAAACCCTATATGCTCACCAGGCTCCCAAGCCTGACCCACTCAGTTTTATTTGTATTACAGGAAGTGGCACAAGGGCGTAAGATGGATGGATCATCTTGTTGTTTTGTTTACAAGTCTGTATATGTATATATTTGTTGAATGACTTGTAATGTTATCGTTTATGCTTTATGGTCTGTATCGGAACATGACATCCCGAGTTTTGATAAATATTATTTTATCATGTTTTGTTTTGGGAACAAATTCCGCAACTCTTTCAAATCAAAAGGATTTACTCTAAAATTATTTAAAAGCATAAATGAAAATCGGTCTTTCCTGGCCGAGATTTTGGGGATGTCACAGTTGGTATCAGAGCGTTAGTTTAAGCGAACTAGGAATTTGTTGGATTTCTAGACTTAAACTTAGAATGCTAAGTGGAGATTGTGAGTTGTGTGTCTGTTAGATTTCAGACACGAGCACTAGTTTATTTTAGGAAAGTTGCCTAAAATGCTTTATGTGCTAGATGTTATATGTTGCCATATATGATATTATTTGTTCGGATCTACGGTCTGTTGCCGACTGGATCTAGAAACCTTATGTGTGTAAGATTCTAAGCGTGCGTCTACGATATTAGAACTAGCATGTAAACGTTTCGGAGTAATAAGGATGATTTGAATATCTATCGTGAATGAGGATCTAATTTCACCTTATTCGGTGTGTAGATCAAAATGGTGAGAACAAGGAGTGGCGTTGGAAACGCGGATGAAAACAGGAATCAACCGCCAGTTATTGAGCAAATACCTGTTGTAGCAGCAGCACCAGAACCAATAACAATGGCTGCGGTGCAAGCCATGATTCGGGCTATGCTAGCCGAACAAAGGGAGGAGATGCGACAGATGTTGCATGATAATAGGGACGAACCTATCATACCTATTGAGGAACCCGAATTGATTCCCGAGCAATCGGAGGAAGGGAACAATAGTCGCATGATGAGTCAAGTTGGGACTCAAGGAGAAGGAAGGAACGATCCAGAAAGGAGAAACAATAAGGATGGGCGAATGTACAAGAATTTCTTGGGCCCCAAACCGCCAAGTCTTTCTGGGAGCCCAAAGCCTGTTGAGATAATGGATTGGATCTCCGAAATGGAGATGGTATTTGAAAGTTGCGACTGTAGCAACAAACAGAAGGCCGTCTTTGCGGTTAGACAACTGAAGACTGGAGTCTTGAGTTGGTGGAAGTTGTTGGCAGATACTATGCCATGAGGAGAAGCCCTGAAAATGTCATGGGAGGAGTTCTTGGAACAACTAAGGGTGCAGTATTGTTCAGAGATAAATCTGATTGATCTGAACAATGAGTTCCAAAACTTGAAGAAAGGGAAGATGAGCATAGATGACTATGCTACTGCATTTACTGAGAAAATGAAGTTGTTTCCGTACCTAGTGCCAATGGAACTCTCCAAGATTGAGAGGTTTGCTAATGGACTGCCTGCCGACTTTGGTCCGACAGTCAAGATGGCAACCACTCTGAAAACGGCTGTTCGTGCAGCTAAGAATGTGGAGGCCCAGCAGAAGGAAAAGGTTCTGGAAAGGACAGATGTTGGTGAAAAGAGGAAGTTCGATGGAACTTCAGGGTCCAACAAGAAAAACAAGTTCTCGAAGTCTGGTTCGAGGGGAGGTGGAAGTGAAGCGAAATGGTGCGACAAATGTAAGAAGAAGCATCATGGAAAATGTGAGGTGGCGAACACATGCTACAAGTGTGGAAAGCCAGGGCACTATGCCAATGAATGTACCCTCACTAAGAAAGTTTTCTATGGTTGTGGTGAGGAGGGACATATGTCGAGGGACTGCCCGAACAAGAAGGAGGCAGCTAGACCCAACATTCCGCCAAAGCCAAAGGCAAGAGCATTCCAGATGACACTGGAAGCTGCTAAAGATGAAGCTGATGTCGCTTCAGGTACCTTTCTCATTAACGAATTGCCTGCCCAAATTTTATTTGATTCTGGAGCCAACTACTCCTTTATATCGCATGAATTTGGTAGAAAGCTAGCTTTGCCTGTTGTTAGACTAGATAATGCCTTATTAGTCGAAGTTGCTAGTGGCAAATTTGTACCTGTTAGCCATCGCATGAAAAACATCTTAATTGATCTGAATGGGAATAAGTTCCACGAGGAATTATTGCTTATCGAACTAAATGGTTTCGACATCGTTTTGGGAATGGATTGGCTTAGCGCCAATGACGCCGAAATGTTATGCAAGAAGAAAATAGTCAAAGTAAACCCGCCTGGGAAAGATTCGTTTATGGTGTATGGGGATAAACGCAAAGTAAATTTTGGAATCATTTCATCGATGAAAGCTAGGAAATCTTTGACCAAGGGGTGTACATCATATTTAGCATTCGTGATTGATGCTAAGAAGGAAAAGAAGGTGATGCAGAATATTCCAGTTGTGTGTGATTATCCGGAAGTATTTCCCAAAGATCTTCCTGGATTACCGCCTGATCGACAAGTGGAATTCCGTATTGACTTGTTGCCAGGAATGACGCCGATTGCAAAAGCACCTTATCGATTAGCACCAACAGAGATGAAGGAGCTAATGATGCAACTTCAGGAGTTATTGGACAAGGGTTTCATTAGACCTAGTTCATCACCCTGGGGAGCTCCGGTGTTATTCGTGAAGAAGAAAGATGGAAGTATGAGAATGTGCATTGATTACCGAGAGCTGAACAAGGCAGCAATAAAGAATAGATATCCGTTGCCAAGGATTGATGACCTGTTTGATCAATTGCAAGGTTCGAGCTATTTCTCGAAGATCGATCTAAGGTCAGGATATCATCAGCTAAAAGTAAGAGAGCAAGATATCGAGAAGACTGCATTCAGAACTAGATATGGACACTACGAGTTCTTGGTTATGTCGTTTGGACTAACCAATGCTCCGACAGCGTTCATGGATTTGATGAATAGGGTTTGTAATCCTTTCCTTGATAAATCTGTGATAGTGTTCATAGACGGCATTCTGATTTACTCGAAAAGCCAGGAGGAGCATGGCAGACACTTCCGAGAAGTGTTAGAAGTTTTGAAGAAGGAGAAGCTGTATGCAAAG
Organism: Lactuca serriola; assembly: GCF_051521515.1. Lineage (NCBI taxonomy): Eukaryota > Viridiplantae > Streptophyta > Magnoliopsida > Asterales > Asteraceae > Lactuca > Lactuca serriola. Next base: position 98,128,966 of record NC_136410.1, on the reverse strand, counting down.
TTCTCAAAATGTGATTTTTGGATTCGTGAAGTCCAATTCTTGGGTCACGTGGTCAACCAAGAAGGGATAATGGTTGATCCAGCAAAGATTGAAGCTGTAACGAAGTGGGAACAACCGAAAAGTCCCACGGAGATTCGAAGCTTTTTAGGATTAGCCGAATATTACCGAAGGTTTATCTAAGGATTTTCTTCGATTGCTACTCCGTTGACAGCTTTGACCCACAAAGGAGCTACTTATGCTTGTAGTGAGAAGCATAAAGAAGCATTCGAGAAGCTAAAGAAGAAGCTATGCGAGGCACCGATACTTTCTCTACCCGATGGAGTTGAAGACTTTGCTGTTTATAGCGATGCGTCTGGGGTTGGATTGGGTTATGTTCTGACCCAAAGAGAAAAGGTGATAGCATATGCATCTCGACAGCTGAAGGAGCATGAAAAGAACTACCCGACTCATGATTTGGAGTTGGCAACGGTAGTTTTCGCTCTGAAAATATGGAGGCATTACCTCTATGGCACGAAGTGCAAACTTTTCACTTATCATAAGAGTCTCCAATATCTCTTTAATCAGAAAGAATTGAATATGAGGCAACGACGCTGGCTAGAATTACTTAAGGACTACGACTGCGAGATATTTTACCACCCCGGTAAAGCTAATGTTGTTGCTGATGCTCTCAGTCGGAAAGTCAATCTTGAAAGGAAAAGGCCAAGAGCGTTGAGAATTGAAGTCGTCTCGACTATTTTGGAAAGTATAAAGAAAGCTCAGAGCGAAGCTTCTGAGAAGAATGACCGAAAGGAGGAACGTTTGGGCAAAACATTGGTGTTCGGTGTAAACAGTCATGGACTGAAGGTGTTCCAAGATCGGATTTGGATACCTAAGACAGGAGGAGTCAGAGATCTTCTGATGGAAGAAGCTCACAAGACCATGTACTCGATTCATCCGGGTAGCACTAAAATGTATAGGGACTTGAAACCCTACTACTGGTGGCCGACGATGAAGCTTGATGTTGCAAAGTATGTGGCTGAGTGTGTGACTTGCGCGAGAGTCAAGACACAACATCAGAAACCGTACGGGAGTTTAGAACCTTTACCTGTACCTATGGGTAAGTGGGAAGACATTGCTATGGATTTTGTCACTAAACTGCCCAAAACAAAGAATGGTCACGACATGATTTGGGTGGTCGTTGATCGATTCACTAAGAGTGCGCATTTCATAGCGGCCAAGGAGAAATGGTTTATGGAGAAGCTTGCGAATTCTTACGTAAAGGAAATTGTGAGGCTTCACGGTGTTCCGTTAACGATTGTGTTGGATCGTGATAGCCGTTTCACCTCACGATTTTGGAAAAGTCTATAAGAGGAATTGGGTACCAAGTTGTGTTTAAGTACAGCTTACCATCCGCAGACTGATGGTCAGAGCGAACGAACGATACAAACGCTTGAAGATATGCTGAGAGCATGTACTCTGGAATTCCTAGGTAATTGGGATGAACATTTACCATTGGTAGATTTTTCCTATAATAATAGTTTCCACTCGAGCATTAAGATGGCACCTTACCAAGCTTTGTATGGACAGAAGTGTCGTACGCCATCTTGTTGGCTTGAGGCTGGGGAAAAGTAGTTTATGGGACCGGAGATAGTCCATCAAACTGCTGAAAAGTTGAAAGTAATTAGGGAAAGAATGTTAGCGGCTCAGGATCGTCAAAAGAGCTATGCTGACAAGAAGCGAAGACCGATGACTTTTGAGGTTGGGGATTCAATTTTGCTTAAAGTCTCGCCGTGGAAGGGACTTATAAGATTTGGTAAAAGGGGAAATTTGAGTCCAAGGTTTATTGGACCGTTTAAAGTTCTTCAGAGGATTGGGAACCAAGCTTACAAGCTCGAACTACTAGAAGAACTGAATGGAATTCATAACACTTTTCATGTGTGTTATTTGAGGAAGTTCACGGGAGAAGTTCCCGACATAATTCCAATTTCTAAATTGAGAATTGATGAGAACAAAAGGTTGATTGAGGAACCAGAGGCAATTGTTGACCGAAAGACTAACAAATTGCGACGCAAGATGGTTGGGTTAGTGCTTGTCCAATGGAAACACACGAATGGGCCGAATCTCACCTGGGATACGGAGAGTGACATGATGGGTCGCTATCCGCATTTGTTTGTTGATGAGTGATTCCGGGGACGGAATCATTCTAAGGTGGAGAGAATTGTAACGCCCGTGTTTCCGGGCTTGCCATTTTTAGCAATGTAATAGTCTAGGTTAACCTTTGTAACCCGTTTTGAAATAATAAGAATGTATTATTTGAGTATCATGTGTTTTGTGCTTAATTGCTTAATTATGTGGTTTGATTAATTAAGAATAAAAATAAGCGTCAAAATTTAAGTGTAAAATGAACTTAATATCTTTGGTTAATGTTGTAGTAGTTGAAACGAGGTTTCCGAATATATATAGAACGCCCAAATCTGACTTCATATGAGGAAGTTATGATTTATCGAAGTTTCGACTTAGCGGTATGCAGCCTGAAATACTCGATTTGAGATCGAGCGGTTTTTAGCCGAAACAATCTAAACGAGGATTGAAGGTCTTGTTGTTGGTATCAAAGCGATAAAAAGTTAGGCCAGAACAGACGTCAAACGAAGAAGTTATGAATTTATAACGAAGTTTGTCTGTCACGACCTATTAAAAATAAATAATAAAAATAAATTCAAAATTTGCCGACGGAGTCTAGACGAAAGTTGTAGAGCGTAGTCTCACCTTTCCGTGGATATAAAGAACGTCGAAAACGAAGTTCGTATGAAGAAGATATGAATTTCCGAAGTTTGATAAATAATTTGCATTTATTTTTAATTGAAAAATCCGGCATTATCCGAAGAGGGAGTCAGCAGTCCGATCCGATGTATGCCCCGCATACTCCGAAGAGTGTCGACACTTCAGATGACGCATGCAGTGACGACTTCGTAGGCCAGTACGCCCCGCATACGCCTATACGCCCCGCGTACTCTGAGGCTCCAGCCTCCTATAAATAGGATGCGAGGGCAGCCGACTATTTTGCTAATTTCCCCTCTTCTCTCTCCCGTTTTCCATTGTTTTGCGTGCCAAAAAATACTCCGAAGCCCCGGTATTATTCTCGAGCCCCGAGGCAAGTCCCGAGATCCCGAAGATCCCGAGAAGTGCGGTTCCCGAGCCGAAGCTCTGCCCGCGAGAAGTTCGATTTTTGTGGAGATCTTCCAGATCTGCTGTGGATTACTACTTCTGCAAGCCGTAGTGCTGTCCGATCATCTTCTGATCAAGTGAGTGTATACTACCTTTCATAAACACGATAATAATACAAGTACGGTTTGAGTGTATTAAGTAAATTGTGGTTTATATGTGTGAGGGTGTAGTTACTTTCTTCTAACGAGTAACTGTGAAGTATTTTATACGATATACTTGTTATGTGTATATTTTGTGATTGTATGCGTGAATGGATATTCACTTTATTCTATCTCATAGATTTGAATTGTCTTCTATGGAATACGTGTTATGTGGTATGCCTCATCTGTTATGTGGAATATATATTGAATGAAAATGATATACAGGTTTTAAACTATGTATGAAAATATATATTTTTATCTACTAATATGTTAGGTAGAACATGGGTAGATAGTTGGTGTGTAATAAACAGATGAGAGGCCTCGATGTTGTTGTTGTTGTTGATCTAGTTATTCAGCGGAGTATGGATAACGACCACGGACTCTTTCTAGACAGTCTAGTGGAACGCTAGCAGGTTCATAACCTGTAGGTGTTGTGAACGATGTGTTCACCGGTGTACTCTATCCCCCTCATGGTTGCCTTTAGGATATCTATTGTTGAGGAAACCCCTTAGCAGTGATGTCCGTCCCGATGAAAATCCTAGATTAGGTCCCTTGAGATAGATGTTATTTTAGGGACGTAAAGTGAGGATAACGGGAATGGGTAATCAGGATAGTGATTGGTTGGTGAAATTAAATATAACTTATTTATTGTGGGTTGAAAACCCTATATGCTCACCAGGCTCCCAAGCCTGACCCACTCAGTTTTATTTGTATTACAGGAAGTGGCACAAGGGCGTAAGATGGATGGATCATCTTGTTGTTTTGTTTACAAGTCTGTATATGTATATATTTGTTGAATGACTTGTAATGTTATCGTTTATGCTTTATGGTCTGTATCGGAACATGACATCCCGAGTTTTGATTATATAATGAAAATGCATCTCTTGATGAAATGCTTTGATAAATATTATTTTATCATGTTTTGTTTTGGGAACAAATTCCGCAACTCTTTCAAATCAAAAGGATTTACTCTGAAATTATTTAAAAGCATAAATGAAAATCGGTATTTTCTGGCCGAGATTTTGGGGATGTCACAATTTAGCATGTTATTGAGGAGAGAGGACGTTTTCGACCATTGCTACTTGAAAGAGAATGAGAGTGTTTGCGGTTGGAGTGTGTCAAATGAGAGAAAAATTAGTCACATTAGTATATATACCTAGGAGTCCTTGGCAGTGAACACATCTCGAGGAGATAAGATCTTCGGGTTCACAGCTGAGAAGGGTTCACAGCCAAAGGCGTTATGCTAGGGTTCATGGTCCGAAGGGTCCACGTCCGTTAAACTCGTTTGCGGCCCGAAGGCTGATCACGGTCAAAACCTGATCACGGCCTCGTTTACGACTGCGAGATTGCGGTCCGAAGGGAAAGAAAGAAGAAAAATGATGTGAATGTTCTCGAATCCCACTTATTCCCTTCTTAACACCTAATATTCTTAGGATTTTAATATGCAAAGGTTATTAATCTAACCTTAATAAAAATCCAAACAACAAAGAGGACTTTAGTTGACCCAAGTTTGACTTTACAAGTAGAAAATAACGGGATGTTACACTTATTGCTCCATATCACTCCCAAGTGCTCTAAAGCTCTTCCAGGTGCCCGTTATGTTTTTTTGATCCATTTCCTTCGTCAGAAATGTGAAATATTTGGTATCATGGGTTTCATCTTTGGAGGAGTTTTCTCAATTGCATGCATCTCATCCCGGTGGCTCCAGGGCTCATCTTTGCCAAAAGGGCGAAATCTATGAGATAGGTGTCTGAAGTGCCGGTTGTGCTTATCGTGGCTTCTATCGTGATGATCTCGGTGATTGGGGCTTACGTGGGAGTTTGCTTCTTCTTGCTTGATATAAGCGTTTGTGACGACCTTTAAGTTGACTTCCTTCCATTCCTCACCTTCGATCTGCCAGAGGTATTTCTCAACATTATATTTGATTTCTTCTCTTGACTGAGGTACCATCCCCTGCATCTTCTTTGACAAAGGACCGGAGAGTAGACCTTAGGCAAAGGCGCCAGTTACAAGGAACTCCTCATGGCTCGGGACATTAAGTATCGGCATCATGAATATATCATAATATGCTCGTATTGAATCTCTTTCTTTTTCCTTGAATGCCATTATAGAGTTTGCATATCCCTTCCATTTCCTTAGTTGCATGAAATTATTGAGGAAAAGGCATCATAGTTGTTCGAAACTCGCTATGTTTCCCGGTCGCAGAGCCTCGAACCACTTTCTGACGTTTCTAAATAATGTAATAGGGAAATACATACACAAGAACCGTTTGTCCATCCTCAGTGATATCATCATCCACTCATAAGTGTGGATGTGCTCGTCGGGGTTAGTTGTTCCATCATACTTGGGGATATTTAATATCATTGCCGAGTGTGGGATTTCATACTGTAAGAGCTCCTGGCAAAAGGAAAAATTGGTGCTTCTCACCGAGTTTTCCATGCGAAAGTATGGAAATCCACCATATATCGTAAACTGTTTAGCGTAATATGGGTTCCCGTATTCTTGATTGTACATTGTTGCTTGCGAGATGTATGGTTGTTGCTGAGAGCTCAATTGTGTGCTTTGTTGCAGTTGTGAGCTTTGATTTGACTGTTGGAGTATGTTCGGAATTGACCCCTGAGGCTGTTGAGAAAATGTGTTGAGTTGCTGCATCGATGACAAGTGAGTGTTAGGCTCTTGTGACGAAGGCGTTTGGTGGATGGATCTGTGCGACTGTTGGAAATAGGGGTTGAACATCAAAGTTTGTTGAGCGAAAAGTGGGATATACGACATTCCTGCTACTAGGGAGAACCGATAGCTTGACACTAGGTATTGTGTGGAGGACAATATGGTCCTTGGGGACCAAGTGTTCGCCCCCACCTACTGTGGTAATGATTGCGGCTAAGAAACCTCTGGTTGTGACTGCCGAGTCTACACTAAGGACTACTAGGTCAGCGGTTGTGACTATTGAATCACTATCAACTAAGGTGATGTGATCGTTGTTGCAATTGGTTTCTCTATTGTGACGGGTGATGGTCGCCATAGGGCGGTGATTATTGCAGATGCGGTTCCCGTTATTAGACATGTCATCCGTGTTTCTGGTGTGTGGGTGGTGGCTTGTCCGTCTCAGGCATATGGTTGTGTGCCTTTCCCTTCATTTCCGACATCTAGGGTCATTTTCAGGTTGTGTAACTCTGAGTACACGCACAGATGGTGCCAAATGTTATGATATGTCTTCGAGCTTAACGCTGTCTGTGGTGGTTTCTCCTTAGTTAAGCTTGGGAATCACAACAAGAAAGAGCTGACGTTAGTCGTCGTCTGGGAGGGGATCCCAGAACAAGACTCCAACGGTTTAGTCAGTAGTTGTATGAAAGAATTAGGGTTTAGTTTGATATGTATGTATATATATATATATATATATATATATATATATATATAGAGAGAGAGAGAGAGAGAGATAGAGAGAGGTGATCCCTTCTTCTGGAGAAGAAGGATCTCTTTTATACATGTGGTTGTGGGAGCATGTCCCCGATAATACTTTTTGTATTGTCTAGACCATCAAGATGTGGAGGCATCCTATTGGCGGATCGTGCACCCCTAGCGGTTATTTGCTATTGGTGTAGAACCACTGAAGAGCAGTACTCTGAGCGCTACACTTGTCACTCTGGGTAGTGGTTGGTATTGTTTTGTCCTGATATAGACCCGTGCTAATTGTTCTAAGTTGGACCTTGACGCTAGAATGTCGGGGCCTAACTACGAAAGTGTAAGGGCGTGGAGCCAGGCCTAGCATGTGACACCCCCGACCGAGGCGGCGGAACACGCACAACCTATGTGACTAAGTTCATGGATCACAGGTAAAATGAATATATAGCACAAATACATCAATAAACAAAAAAGCATTCGTGTTCCATCTTGATGTTTAAATACAAGGTTCTTATAATTAATAATAGTACATGAATTGCCTTAACAGATAGGCAAATAATACAACAGCTAGTAACTACGTCACCTATAATCCAATCCGTCTTGAATGTCTCTTTAGTGATTTCCTAAGAGTATATGTAGTTTTGAGGGTCAACACAAGGTTGGCAAGAGTTACATGTTTTCTTCTAACAACAGTAATACTTTTAAAAAGTCTAAAAATTATTTCTTTGTAAGTATAAAAATACTTAAAATTGTATTTGTAAAGAGCTTATGAAAGCCAAAATGTATCTTGGTATAAGTAAATACATACTTAAAACTGTGTTTGTAATGAGTCATTGCAAACCAAAATATATCTTTGTATAAGTAAATCCATACTTAAGACTATGTTTTTAAAGAATCCTTGAATATACTTCAAAACCAAATTGCACTGTTACATAAGTAAATTTATACTTAAAATAGTTTTGAAAGTAACCAAACCCATGGTTTGTAGTGAGAGAGAGATTCAAGTTAATGTTTATAGTGAGTCCTATAACCGAGCTATGTGACTGAATGTACCCACTACAAGGCTTTGTTGGACATTGTAGTAACAAGTGTAAACACTTATCATCCACTTTGATTGATCGGTGAAGGTTGTAGCTAGCAACCGCAGGTGGGGATGTCAACCCCATATAGATCTATACATATGTATCTCGCTATGAAGATTAATGGTTATAGTAGTGTGGGTATGCTAAGTGTTTAAACTCAACTAATGAATATAGTCTCACTAAAAAGCCCTTAACTAAAGTATGTGAATAGCTCTCAGCCCTAACTTAATTGTGGTTAAGTCACTAGACATAATGAATTTCGTTGTATAAAGTTTATAAAAGCCGAGTATGCTTGGTAAGTATGTTAAAAGTGTAATGTACTTGCTTTTATAAAGAGGTATGTTCCAAAGTAATGAATATTTCTACATGTATAAACTTTATGTATTTAAACATATAAATATACGTGCATAGTAATAGCTTGAATCCTTGAAATACAATAACGTTTTATGATGTGCTTTTTATAATATACAATGTCACATAAAAATCATATACTTTTGTATCATGCAGCATTTGTTGTATGTACTAGTTATTTCACGATAAAATAACCATAATATATATACGAAATGTTTATACTAGTTTATTTGTAACAATATGTTAAATTATTAAGTAATATTTTTATAAACTAGATTTATTGTATTTTCACATAAAGGATAATATATTTGTATAAAAAAGTATGTAGGCACATGTATTCCCCCTTTCCTGCGGAAATAATTAAAATTATTAAAAAGGGGCCGTTAGCACACACCCTTGAAGTGTGAGTTTGAGTTGTTCGGGATTCGTTTATTTTTGGGAAGCTTGACGTGAGAAACTGCAAAGCAACGATTATTGAACTTAGAAACACTTTCGAGACCGTTTTGTAACGAATTTACACTATAGGGGTTGTATGGTAACTTAATTAACCAAAGTAGGATTGATTTGGTTAAAATAAATTGAAGGAGGGACTAAAATTGTTTAAATTGAATTAATGTTTGAGGATTGGATTGATTTTGTTAAGAAATCTCCATGGAAGGGGCTGAAATGCTTAATTTAAATCAAAGTTTGAATATTGGGATTTGTTTTGCTAAAAATAACCAAAGGAGGGGCTATTTTGATTAAATGGGTTCAATATTTGGGGGTTGGGACTGATTTAATAAAGTTTTGTCAAGTGAGGGTAAATTTTGTCCATTTTATAAATAGAAAATGATTTTAGGGCTTTTATAAAAAGAAATCTTATGGAGGGACTGTTTTTGTTTAATGGCCCAAACTTAAAAGAAATTAGGGCTTTTGTGCCTGTTGCCATTCGTTGATCGGGCAAAGGAAAAGAGGGAAAGAAAGCAGATGAATGAAGACGGCGAGTGGACGAAGGCAGACGAGCGAAGACAATGAGAAGGAAAGCACGAAGGCTCGCAGGCGGCACCGTGATTCGTCGATCGATTCGCGAAGAGAGATCTTCTCCGGGGTTCGATGAGGCCGAATGGGAGGAAGGGAGAAGCAGCGACGCTGCTGTGGTCTCGGTAGGTGCAGCGAGGAGCTGCTCAAGCAGCTTCTTGGCTGCCTGCTTGCTTCGGTTCTAGCAACGAGGGACGAAACGGGGTGAACGATTCAATGGTTTTGGATCCAGGGTTCGGTGTGGCTAAGAGGTTGCGAAGGGGAGGTGGCCAGAAAAGGGTCCGACGAGTAGTACGACGTCGGGGTATTCAGTGGGGTTTCCCTTTTTTTTTTTTTTTTTTTTTTTTTTTTTTTTTGCTTCTGTTTAGACTGAAATCAGTGGAGGAAAATAGATGTTTGGGTTTGATGTTTGACAGGGAAGATAGAAGGAAAAAATCAGTAGGTGTTCTGTTGTTTCATTCAATAGGAAGAAGAAGAAGGAAATGGGGAGTGGTTGTTGTCCCTTTGATGGACTGATTTCACAAGAACAACACCTCCAATGGAGGTGTTCTTGACTGGAACGAAGGAGAAGAAGCAAGAAGACGGGATGTTGTAGTGTTTTGTTGACAACTTTATTTGATGAAGGAAATGAATGTTTACTTTGTGTGCAAGGCAAGTGGAATGGTGAAATAACATTTTCAATTTTGCTGTCAATTTATTTAAGAATAAGAACTGTACTTTGATTTTAATTTGCAAACAATGCTTTGTGTAGTTTATTAGTTTAATTATTTATGTATTTTGTTTGGAATTAGAAACAATGTAATACCCCAATTATTTGTGTATTTGGGTGTGTATTGATGTATTGTACTAGTTATACACAAATATAAGTATTTGGATAATAATATCATACATGTATTTGTGTATGTATTAATGTATTGTTTTAAATAATTTATCATGGATTTTAAGCCAAAAATACGTGGTTGAATATTTGAGTCAAAACTGTATAAGTTAAGGTACCAAAATAGTTAATGTCATGCTTCTTATTATATATATATATATATATATATATATATATATATATATATATATATATATATATATATATATATATATATACATTGAGATTAAAAAATAAAATGGGGATTTTAAGATTCAACTTCAACCACATATTTCATATCTGCCGCACTAACCCTCTGGTGTACCGGTGCGGAAGACATATTATAATCATGAATAATTATATAACGACGTTTGTTCCTTTATCATCCGCCATCATCCCCACCACCACTACCACCACCTCTAACACCATTCGACCCTACTACTGTCATCTCCGTCACTTATATCACCGCCACCTCTGTCATCATCACCTCTTTTGCTACCAACTGTCATTATCATATATGATTACTCAATATGTGAACAAAGATATATGTATAATAATTTATGATTAGGCATACCCCACTACAGCCAGTATGCTGGAGCATTAGAGCGGCAAATGAAAAATATGTGACTGAGATTGAATCTCAAGATCTCTAATTTTTTATAATCTCAAGTAAACTGTCCCCTATACACACACTATAGTTAATTTATCTTCATAAGACACATAAATTGATGTATGGTTTATAAAATCTATAACAACTTATCTATAGTTGATCACATGTTGTTAGTTATGTATCAATATAAATTGTTATACCCGCAAATGAAAATATAATGTTACCTTAAAACTCACATTTGTTGGATGGATAATAATATATTATTTCCAAAATATATTGCCAATAATTGAAATCATATCGAAATCAATAGTTTAAGGTTTTGTGATTTACTGATTCAAAACATCTGATTTTTTACTTCTATAAATATTTTTACTAAAATATTTCCAGTATGAAATTAAATAATATGCTATGATCCGAGTTCAAAAATGTTCTCGAAATTTCCATCTGAGGTATGCAAGTCCCTCAACGGACAGAAACAGTTTTAGCAGTTTTAAGAAAATCAACATTACACTGGTTTTTTATTCTTAAAGTGTCATATCTTTTGCATACGAACTCCATATTTGACGTTCTTTATATTTTCAGAAACTGTGAAACATGTACTATGAGACCAGGGTGTTTGTATTGCTCATAATTTCTTAATACAAAATTTTAGTTTTGCAGATGCATTCTTAGGGTTGCAGTTTGAACAGTTTGATTTGTTTGCCAAATTACACATTTGGAAGTAAGATACCATCTAGTATCCTATAATAGTTTAAATGAACTCATTTATTTTGCAAAAGATCCACTAAAACTCAATGAATCATTTTACAAAGAGATTTACTGTGAATTTGACCGTTCATGGTCTTTGACTTAAATTTCGGGATGTCACATTACCTCCCCGTTAAGAAAATTTTGTCCTGAAATTATTAATCTCTAGGCTACTCTGTTCTATTATTACTTCGTTCCACTAGTGGATGGAGCACTGCCAAAAAATTATGGATACTTTTGTTTCATTTGTTCCTCACGTTCCCAAGTAAACTTTGGCCATCTACGAGAGTTCCATTGGACTTTTACTATATGTATGAGGCTTTTGGTTTCACGATCCGTGATCTCCATTGGTTCCTCCACGAAGTGAAGTTTGGTGTTGATATGAATTTTGTTGAGAGGAATGATGAGGTTCTTATTAAAGAGACACTTTTTGAGTTTACACACATGGAAGGTATCGTGAACTTTATTGAGTTCTCTTGGTAACTTGAGTTTGTAAGCCACCGTACCAACCTTTGTCAGGATTTCAATAGGTCAGATGTAACAGGGATTTAGTTTACCTCGTTTTCTAAATCTGATGACACCTTTCCATACTGCGATCCTTAGTAGTACATAGTCTCATGCTTTGAATTCTAAGGGTTTGCATCTCACATCTGCATACTTTTTGTTGACTATGTGCAGCATTTAATCATTCCTTTATCTGAAAGATATTCTCCATTATTTCATGAATGATATCTGGACCAACGAGTAGAGTATCTCCATGATGCTTTTTAGCTAGTTGAGTATCTCCATATTCTGCACAACATATTGAAGAATGCCATCTACGTTTGTACAAGGCCTCAAATGGAGCGGCCTTTATGTTAATGTGATAACTATTGTTATATGAAAACTTAGTTAACGGAAAGTGAGTATCCGATGCTTTACCGAAGTCTATCGCACAAGCATGAAGTATATCCTCCAGAGTTTATATCGTCCTTTCACTATGTCCATCCATTTGAGGATGATAGGTTATACTCATATGGAGTATGTAGTCTGACTATCTCCTTGAGATGGGTCTTGGTGAGTTTCTCTATCTTTTCAGTTCCTTTGAATGCTAGGAAATGGGAGGATTTGGTCAAACTATCGACCACTAATCAGATACTGTCATAATCACTTGTTTTTTATGGCAACCTCGTTATGAAGTACATGATTATTTGTTCCTATTTCCATTATGGGATTGATGGTTGTTGTAGTAGGTCAAATGGCTTCTGGTACTCCACTTTGACTTTGAAGCAAGTCAAGCACTTCTGATATAGGTTGTGACAACCCGAAATTTCCATTCGGTCAAACCCTAAAAGTCAACCACTTCTTATCATAAGTTAATGTCATTATTTCTTATTTTTAAGAAATTTAAAGTCCGTTTGATTATTTTAATATTATTTTTAAGCGAACGGGTGAAAGAAAGTGCCGTCTCGGGTTTTGATTTAAAAAAAAACCCACAAACACCTCGTGTCTTAGAAGTTCCCGGCCAAACTATTATGTTTGGGTCGAAAAATCATGCCAAAAACGTAAACTCATGCCTTAAGCATGAGTTTACTCCCCAAGACTAGCCATTTGTGTTTAGATGTCTAGTACATCTTTGTCTTTTGGTTAAGGAATAGCCTTTATTATCTGTGCTCTAAGTAGCACTTGTCTGTAAAATATTCCTAACTTTCAATACTCTAAATAGGAATCTAGGAACTGTCAAACTTTCCGTATGGTATGATGTAAGACCTACTGTTAGGCCGATTTTCCAAGAACTGATTACATCAGTAATACCAGTATTATTGACAACTACCTAATCTATGGGAAAAATCTATACACTTGTGTTTTCCTACTAATCTTCTTTGTTGTGACCTTAAACACTCATTCAACTGTTGGGCTATGGTTAGTTAGTCCATGTGTCACTCTCACCCCACTTACAGTTGATTCTTACCATTGTGTTTATCTTTATAAATATATAGCTGAAAGATGCCTCCTCGCAAATCTCCCAGGCATAATCCTCCACCTCCACCGCCTCCTCCTCCTTAGGTCATCAATACTACAGCCCTGAATGTTGCAGTAGCTGCGGCAGTGGCAACTGCCATGGCTCAGTATCACTCTACTGATGCCAGCAGAGGCGGAACCCCTGTTGACTCTATTCCTGCTGAAATCCCGATGCGCTTGAGAGAGTGCTCCTACAAGGATTTCACCAACTGCAATCCGAAGTCCTTCCAGGGAGCCGGCGGAGTCATTTCCCTCTCGCAATGGTTCGAGAAGACTGAATCAGTCTTCGAAATTTGTTTGTGCCCTGCTGCGAGCAAAGTCAAATATGTTGCATGCACCTTTGAAGAAAAAGCCCTGACGTGGTGGAACGGCCATGTTAAAGCACTGACTCTCGTAGTGGCGAATGACATGGGTTAGGAAACCATGAAGGACCTGATGATTGAGGAATACTGCCCGAGGGGCGAAATCCAGAAATTGGAACAGGAGCTGTGGAGCCTAACCATGAAGGGCTCCAACGTAGTCGCATATATCACCAGATTCAGCGAACTGGTGGCCCTATGCCCCAAAATGGTTCCCACTGAGGGGAAAAAGATTGAGAGGTACATATGGGGGCTAGTGCCTCCGTATCAGGGAAATGTCCTGTCATCAAACCTTCATACCTTCGACAGTGCCAAGCGACTGGCACAACGACTCATTGACCATGGAGTCAAAGCCCCATCAGCAACAACAACCCTAGCCATCTCGGAACCCTCCAAACCCGCTGACACTAAGCGAAAGTTATGGTATGAGAAGAAGAAACAGCAAGCTGCCAAAAAGTAGCAAATTGTGGCAGTGCATGCCGCAATAACCCCTGCTGCTGCTACTGCTTTGGTGGGGCAGTATGTTGGAAGTTTGCCTAAGTGCAACAAATGCAACTTCCACCACAACGGCCCTTGCCGTGAAATGCAGTGCTCTAACTACAACAAGAAAGGACACACAGTCCGTTTCTGTAAATCTCCGGCGAGGCCGATCACCCAAGTCCTCGACACTGGCGCGAGCCAGACCTGCTATGGATGTGGCGAGGCGGGCCACTATAAGAGGGACTGCCCCAAAGCAAAGAATGTTGGTAGAGAGGGGAGAGTACTAGCAATAGGCCATGGGGAAGCAGTTGCTGACCCGACGGTGGTGACTGGTACGTTCCTCCGCGATAACTTCTATGCATGCATTCTGTTCGATTGTGGAGCGGAGCGAAGCTTCGTGAACCATAAATTTGCTCGCATGCTTAAACAACAACCACACACACTTAAAGAACAATTCACAGTAGAAATGGCTAATGGAAAAACAGAAAGCACAAATAGCATATACTTAGGATGTACCCTAACTCTAGATAACCATTCATTTCCAATCGACCTTATGTCGGTCTCGATTAAAAGCTTCGACGTTATCACCAGCATGGATTGGTTGAGTCTTCATCACGCCGACATCATGTGCTACGAGAAAGCAGTCCGTCTAAACCTCCTGACTAACGAAACTCTTATCGTCTACGGCGACAAACCCGATGCGAGTCTTCGTGTTATATCAAGTATTCAAGCACAGAAGTATCTACGTAAAGAATACCATGCATTCCTTGCTCACATTGTCGATATGAGCCTCGAAACGAAAGAACTAAAGGACATTCCAGTAGTGAGCGACTTCCCCGACATCTTTCCAGAAGAGCTACCAGGATTACCTCCATAACGACAGGTCGAGTTCAGAATCGACTTAGTCCCAGGAGCTACCCCAGTAGCCAAGTCGCCCTACCGATTAGCACCAACAGAGATGCAGGAACTATCTGGTCAACTTAACGAACTGCTCAGGAAGGGCTTTATAAGACCAAGTTTCTCGCCTTGGGGAGCACCTGTCTTGTTCGTTAAGAAGAAAGACGGATCATTCCGTATGTGTATCGACTACAGAGAACTCAACAAACTGACGGTCAAGAATCGTTACCCTCTGCCTCGCATAGACGATCTATTTGACCAACTGCAAGGGGCGAACTACTTTTCCAAAATTGATCTAAGATCCGGATATCACCAGTTACGAGTGCTAGAGGAGGATGTTCCGAAGACAGCCTTCCGAACTCGTTACGGACACTACGAGTTCGTGGTGATGCCATTCGGATTGACCAATGCGCCCACAGTTTTCATGGATCTGAGGAATAGAGTATGCCGACCTTACTTGGATCAGTTCGTCATTGTCTTCATCGATGACATCCTGATCTACTCCTAAAGTAAGGAAGAGCATGGCGATCACCTGCGACAAGTTCTAGGAACTTTACGAACGGAGAAGCTCTATGCGAAGTTCTCTAAATGTGAATTTTGGATCCGAAGAGTCAAATTCTTAGGACACGTGGTACGCGAAGAAGGAATCCACATGGACCCATCCAAATTTAAGGCCATTGAGAACTGGTCAGCACCGAAGATGCCTACAGAAATTCGTCAATTTCTAGGTCTCGTTGGCTATTACCGTAGGTTCATACAGAACTTCTCCCGAATTACGAAACCTCTTACAACACTAACCCAGAAAGGCGTGGCCTTTGACTGGGAAGAGAAACAGGAGAGAGCGTTCCAAACGCTCAAGCGAGCCTTGTGCACCGCATCAATACTATCCCTCCCCGAAGGGATAGAAGACTTCATTGTCTATTGCGACGCGTCAAATCAAGGGCTTGGTTGTGTTCTGATGCAAAGGGGTAAGGTCATCGCCTATGCCTCGAGACAGCTGAAGACACACGAAGTTAACTACACGACCCACGATCTTGAGCTAGGAGCAGTTGTGTTTGCTCTGAAGGTCTAGAGACATTACTTGTATGGAACGGAAAGCACTATCTTTACCGACCACAAGAGTTTGCAACACATATTCGATCAGAAGGATCTCAACATGCGACAACGACGGTGGGTCGAACTACTCAATGACTACGAATGTGATATTCGTTATCATCCAGGTAAAGCCAACGTAGTAGCAGACGCCCTCAGTCGGAAGGAATATTCTGGTCGAAGAGTCAAGTCATTGACAATGACTATCCATTCACACTTGTCTAAGCAAATTCTGGAGGCCCAGCTTGAAGCCATGAAACCTGAAAACGTGACGAGTGAATCCCTTAGAGGAATGGATAAAAATTTAGAAGCCAAGGGTGGCGGAGCCTTATATTTCATGAACCGGATCTGGACACCGAAGCATGGTGGTTTCCGATACATGTTCATGACCGAGGCACACAACACTCGGTATTCCGTCCACCCAGGTTCAGATAAGATGTATTTGGATCTTAAAAAGTTCTACTGGTGGCCTAATATGAAAGCAGAGATTGCTACCTTCGTAAGTAAATGCCTTACTTGCGCAAAGGTTAAGGTCAAGTACCAGAAGCCCTCCGGTTTACTACAACAACCAGATATTCCAGAATGGAAGTGGGAGCGGATCACTTTGGATTTCATAACCAAGTTGCCCAAGACAACGGGTGGACTTGATACCATATGGGTCATCGTCGGTAGATTGACCAAGTCTGCACACTTCCTGCCTATCAAAGAAACTGACAAGATGGAGAAGCTAACGAGAACATACATTAGGGAAATCGTACGACTGCATGATGTTCCTATATCCATTATCTCCAATAGAGATAGTAGGTTCACCTCAAGATTCTGGCAATCGCCACAACATTCCCTGGGAACAAGGCTGGACATGAGCACAGCCTACCATCCACAGACCAACGGACAAAGTGAGAGGACCATCCAAACACTGGAAGATATGTTGAGAGCCTATGTGATTGAATTTGGAAAGGCATGGGATACTCATTTACCCCTTGTCGAATTTTCCTACAATAACAGTTATCACACGAGCATCAAGGCTGCTCCATTTGAAGCCCTCTATGGCCGAAAGTGTAGATCCCTTCTGTGCTGGGCTGAAGTGGGTGATACCCAATTAGCTAGGGGGCAAGTTTCTGACAGTACAGTCACAGGCCCGGAAATCATTTGGAAACGAAAGAGAAGATCGTTCAGATCCGTGAACGATTGAAAGCCTCTAGAGACCGACAGAAGAGCTATGTTGATAAGCGAAGGAAACCTTTGGAATTCCAGGTGGGAGACCGAGTCCTTCTTAAAGTCTCACCCTGGAAGGGCTTAATACACTTCGGTAAGCATGGGAAGCTTAATCCGAGATATATAGGGCCCTTCGAGATTCTCGCAAGAATTGGCCCTGTAGCATACAAACTCAATCTACCCGACGAACTTCGTAACGTACATTCTACATTCCATTCGGTCAAACCCTAAAAGTCAACCAGTTCTTATCATAAGTTAATGTCATTATTTCTTATTTTTAAGAAATTTAAAGTTCGTTTGATTATTTTAATAGTATTTTTAAGCGAACGGGTGAAAGAAAGTGCCCTCTCGGGTTTTGATTTTAAAAAAAAAACCGCAAACACCTCGTGTCTTAGAAGTTCCCGGCCAAACTATTATGTTTGGGTTGAAAAATCATCCCACAAACGTAAACTCGTGCCTTAAGCATGAGTTTACTCCACAAGACTAGCCATTTGTGTTTACTCCCCAAATACCAAAAGAGTAAACTCCAAAATATCCTTTCAAGTATCATCCTAAAACTTATTAAAGATCTTCAAACTTGTAAGTGTTCTAACCATTTCAAGTTGGTATAACACTTAATCTAGTGTCTGTGCATCTATTCATCCATTCATTTATGTATTTTGTCTAGATTTCCAAAAACACCAAGAGCACTAAGAACACACACTAAGTGTTCTTGGACTTTTAGCTCAAATCAAGCTTCCTAATAGTAAGTACTTCCATCCTTGAGTCTTATTAAGCTAGTATTACATATAAACATCAAGAAAATATGCCAAGAACACAAGGTTTAGGGTGTTCACGGTCCAAGAATGTTCTTGGGCCGTAAACACCAAGAAAGGCACCAAAGTGTGCCTAAGTCCCTTATTTAGCCCTAGTTTGATGTTTAAGCCTTACCTTGACATGTTTAAACCTTCCCTTTATGTGTTTAAGCCTTGAAAAACACCAAAGACCGCCATTTTTAGGTGTTTACGGTTTGGGGATCTCCCAAAACCATAAACACCCTAATGTATGTTTAAATGGGTCATATTCCTATTTTTTAAAAACTAACCTAGACAATTACCTTGTTGTGTTAAGGAATTGAAAACATGGAAATACCCTTTTCCATAAGGGTTTATGGTAGTAAATCCAAAGGGAAATGACCATGAGGCCGTAAACTCCTCCAAGGAGTGTTTTTGTTGCCCTAGTCCCTTCCAAAGGCCAAACCACCAAGTAGAAGTGCTTCAAAAGACTTGTAAAACCTCAAAACAACACATGGTTACAAGGAGTAGAGTTTATGACCATAAACCCTTGAGTTTACTGCCGTAAACTCCTTGGGTAAAGGTCATTAAAACCGTAAACTCCAAAGGAGTTTACCCTTGAACCCCAAACACCCTAGCTTTGCCCTACCAACACTTGGATGCAATCCTTATGATCTTTAACACTTGAAACAAAGTGTTTTCATGTTCTAGAGTGTCCTAACTTAAATTATTAGTTATAATTTGGCTAATTAGTTATATATATGTTCATTATATGATAACTAAGCTCGTGGGAGTGTGCAAGTCTCCATTTGTCACCTAGCACCGTATCTGACATTTCAATCCAATCCACTCACCACAAGTGAGTTCATACCCCTTTAACCAACCTTTGAAATGCTTTTAAATGTTTTAAATGCTTTAATGGGGGGTAATACAAGTTGAATACTTATAGTTATTACATCAATCACATGTGATTAATAACTACAAAACCAATGATTTTATTACTATTCAAACTGTTTATCAAACTGTTTTACTTCAAACTCCTTTACAAACTCTTTTACTTATCAATTACTTTTACTTAAAATATTTTATACTTATTATAAATTGCATGCCCATATATGAATATAAACAATGTTTAAAAGACTTAGGAAGGCCACCTGCCCTATTTCCTTTCCGCGCTTGAGATGTGGTCTGGTGGGGTATCGGGTATCCGTCCGAAGGTCGTTTCAATATTAATTATATATCATGTGTACATATATAGTCATAAAAGTTCTTCCATATTCATACGTACCAGTTACATCATTAGTAAGTTACCATCAGGGTAGCACATGATAATACTTATACTATTGCTAGAACAATGAGTCAGTTCATTCATGAGTCAGTACTTATTACTATGAGAACATATACATTACATTACTATGAGAACATATACAACTATACTAGAAGAAGAACATATACAACTATACTCGAAAGAGAACATATACAACTATACTAGAAAGAGGACATATACAACTATACTAGAAGAAGAACATATACAACTATACTAGAAAGAGAACATTTACAACTATACTAGAAAGAGAACATATACAACGATACCAGAACGAGTAACAATACATTACATATACATGAATACGTTAACATAATTGTGATCCACTGTATTGGAGCATGCCTTCAATGTCATGGCCCGAGTTGTAGCCAGAGTCTCTTGGAGGGAGAGCGTGAGTTTGCGTATAGATCTATACTGGATTGACTATCCTACACCTTGCTGCTAGCTACAGCCAGACCTGCAGGTCTGTGGGTGCCAAACGTCATACCTTATTACGACCTACATCGTCGTGTTACCTAGTCGATAGTATGGTACAATTTATCACATAATACCTTAATATAAATCCGGTTTAAGGTTGTTAGTACAACAGTAGTTCCTATAATACAACACTACAGTACTACATTAATTTACCCTTTACATATATTTGGTGATCATTTCACTTAAACATTTATGTACAAACTATATTTTGTTAATGATAGTTACACTTGGGAAAATTACACACTTTTACAATAAACGAACATACAAAACAGTTACGCCTTGGTAGAAGGCTACTTTTAATAGAAAATATAGGTTTTTCTGAGGGATTCAAACTTTTACAAACACTTACAAACATTCACATACTTTTATCACCAATGTTTACAAACTCATACTTAAAACCACGTTCAAACGTTTTGATACAAACACCGACAGTAAAATACTTATAAACTCACCAGCTTAATGCTGATAAACTCTTTCAAAATAACTTGTATTCTCAGGTCATCAGTAGACAGGTACCGAGGCCAGCTTTTGAGAAGATGGAGCGCATCCAAGACTCATCATATTATTTTGATTTACTTTTTGGTGTCTATAACTGTACGGAACACGCTTGTATTAAAATTATATATTTAATGCAATGGATGATGTTGTTTGCTTGTTTACTATTATATTGTGTTGTGATAATTTACATGACGTACTCCGCCCTAGAACGTTTCCTCCGTTCTCGGTTTTGGGGTGTGACAGATTGGTATCAGAGCATTGTTTATAGTGAATTGAGTATAACAATCCCCGACCAGCTTTCCCAGGTCCCACACCAATGTTTACAAACTCATACTTAAAACCACGTTCAAACGTTTTGATACAAACACCGACACTAAAATACTTATGAACTCACCAGCTTAATGCTGATAAACTCTTTCAAAATAACTTGTATTCTCAGGTCGTCAGTAGACAGGTACCGAGGCCATGATCACTAAATATATGTAAAGGGTAAATTAACGTAGTACTGTAGTGTTGTATTGTAGGAACTACTGCTGTACTAACTACCTTAAACCGGATTTATATTAAGGTATTATGTGATAAATTGTACCATACTATCGACTAGGTAACACGACAATGTAGGTCGTAATAAGGTATGACGTTTGGCACCCGCAGACCTGTAGGTCCGGTTGTAGCTAGCAGCAAGGTGTAGGATAGTCAATCCAGTATAGATCTATACGCAAACTCACGCTCTCCCTCCAAAAGACTCTGGCTACAACTCGGGCCATGACATTGAAGGCATGCTCCGATATAGTGGATCACCAATGTTTACAAACTCATACTTAAAACCACGTTCAAACGTTTTGATACAAACACTGACACTAAAATACTTATGAACTCACCAGCTTAATGATGATAAACTCTTTCAAAATAACTTGTATTCTCAGGTCGTCAGTAGACAGGTACCGAGGCCAGCTTTTGAGAAGATGGAGCGTATCCAAGACTCATCATATTATTTTGATTTACTTTTTGGTGTCTATAACTGTACGGAACACTCTTGTATTAAAATTATATATTTAATGCAATGGATGATGTTGTTTGCTTGTTTATTGTTATACTGTGTTGTGATACTTTACATGACGTCCTCCGCCCCAGAACGTTTCCGCCATTCTCAGTTTTGGGGTGTGACATAGGTGGAAATCTCTTCCTTCATGTTGGGCCACTAATAAAGCTTCTTAAGATCGAGATACATTTTATCTGATCCAAGATGTATTGAATATCTTTACTTGAGAGTTTCATCTAGAACTAGACTCCTGACTTTACCAAACTTTGGGGTCCAAATTTTGTTCATGAAATATCGCGTTCCGTATTCCTTGAGGTAAAACTTTTTTTCCATACGTCACAGGTTTTCTTCTATGATATTCTCTGGTTTGAGTGCATCCAGCTGAGCATCTCGAATTTGGGTGGTGATATTGGAGTGTGTGGTTAGGGTTAAGGCTTTTTCACGAAGTGTCTTTGCTTGGTCTTTCCTGGGTAAAGCGTCTACTACGACATTTTCTTTAGTAGGAGGATAACAAATTTCACATTCGCAATCATTTAGCATTTCGACACACCTTCATTACCTCATGTTGAGCTCCTTCCGGTCAAAGCTGTGTTGGAGGCTTTTGTGGTCGATGAACACGATAAACTTAGTTCCATAGAGGTAGTGTCTTCAAATCTTTTAGGCAAACACTACGGATCCCAACTCTAAGTCATAGGTAATGTAGTTGGCCTCATTCGGATTAAGTTTTCTGGATGCGTATGTAATGACTTTATTCTTTTGCATCAGCACTCATCCTAATCCTTGGTACGAGGCATCGCAGAATACTACGAAGTCTTTTGTTCCCTTTAGAAGAGACAAAATTGGTGCATTACACAACAAATTTTTTCAATTTCTGGGAGATAGACTCTTGTCTGTCTCCCCACTCAATTTTCTTGTCCTTCTGGCTTAGAGCGGTGAGAGGCTCAACTATTTTGGAGAAATTCTCGACAAATCTCTGATAATAGTCTGCAAGCCCTAGGAATTGGTGTACTTCGGTTGTCTACATTGGTCAGTACGAATGACATAACCAGAAACTAGTAGTGACTGTACCGAGTCTTGCATCTCGTCTTTGGAATGGCTGCTTCTTGAACTCTGAGTTGATGATAGTTAGATCTTAGATTGGTCTTTGAGTAGTAACGTGATCCTTGTATCTGGTCAAACAGGTCATCGATCCTCAGGAGTGGATATCAGTTCTTGATGGCGAGTTTTTCCAATTCTCGATAGTCGATGCACATCCTAAATGATCCATCCTTCTTTTAAAAAAAAATATCGGAGCTCCCCATGGAGAGAAGCTTGGCCAGATAAAGCCTTTGTCAAGAAGTTCTTGGAGTTGACTGGATAGTTCTTCCATTTCCGATCGAGTCAGATGATAAGAAGATCTTGCTACTGGTGCTATGCCCGAGATTAGGTCGATTCATAATTCTACTTCTCTGACTGTAGGTATTCTATATAGATCCTCTAGAAATACATCCGGGTAATCGCACACTTGCAGAATGTCTTTGATTTCCTTACCCTTCTCTTGCATATCCATCACGTAGGACAAGAAAGCAAAGCATCTCTTCTACAAACACCTTCTTGCCTTCATGCAAGAGATGATTCTTAGATTCTATCCTGATTTATCTCCATAAATCAAGAGAGTTTCATTATTGGGTAAAGGTAGTCGGATGACTTTTTCATAACATAAGATCTCTGCTCGATGAAGTGATAACCAATCCATTCTGATGATCAAATCGAAACTTCCAATTGTCATAGGTATTAGGTTGACGTGAAATACGTGGTTATTTAGGGTGAGAAGGAAATTAGTGAGTATTTATAAGGTGCTTTCTAACTAGTTGTTTGCTACTTCTACCATGTAAGATTTGTTAAGTTTGCATGAGTTATAGTTAATCATGCTTCCAAACTTATGGGAAAATAAAGCTTCTATCGACATGTAACACCTTAAATTTCAAAACAATTTTTCGCATTTTATAAAAACATAATTCATTTATTATTCATAAAAAAACATCATTGTTTAAAACTCAAATTCATAGCATATAACAATCCCAAGATCTCATAACATAAAAATCCCGTGTGTGTACTGATCAGGCCGGCACCTTCCCGCGATCCTCACTAGTACCTGAAACAAATAACACCAAACACTGTAAGCACAAAGCTTAGTGAGTTCCCCAAAATACCATATATATATAACACATATTAGCCACTCGAGGCTATAACCCTTTGGGTCCGTGCACCCAACTCTATGAACCCTCAGGCTCTATCTCTGTGAACCTTCTTGTTCTAGCTCTGTAGCATGCACAACATAAATCACATAGAAGAATGCAGTGCAACACATAACACATATATAGCATACAACACGGTATCACATAACTCTAATTACCTACTCAAGGTAAAGTATAGTGAGAAGACTCACCTCGCGTATCTCGGTAACTCGTAAATCCCAGAAATCACTAGTGCTCGATCTCCCTAGCTATAGTCCTCCTATAACACAAATATATATCTAATTAACACTTTCCCAACTAGGGTTGACTAACTCTATCAAGTCAACACCGGTCAACTCTAGTCAATGGTCAACGGTCAACCCAACTCGCCGAGTCTGGCGTGGACTCGCCGAGTCCCTATGGGGACCCGATTCCTCTGAATCCCTTCCGACTCACCGAGTCACTCACCTAACTCAGTTACTCAACCCCTGGTTCGAAAACACGGAACAACTCGCTCCAACTCGTCGAGTCTGCCAATGGACTCGACGAGTGCATTCCATGCACAACCCCAAACGACCTTTTAAGGTCAGATCTGTTCCACTAACTCATAGATCCAGTCTTTCAAAGCTTATTTATCACGTAAAGTTTATGTCTTGGCGCTCATATCACACCTATTGACTCATAAATGGTGTTTTAACCTCAAACACAATGATCCCAAACCAAAACATCCATAGACTCATATAAAGCTTGGACAAAGAGGCACTCTGGACCTCGATGGGTCCAGATCCAGAACCTAACTCGCTTAAGGGACCATGGGAGCACTAGATCTAGTCACAAAAGGGCTCAATAAGCCCTAAATCAACATGAACATCACCTCAACAGAAAATGGTTTGAAAATAGTACCTCAAACGTGATGTTCTAGACCTCAGATCTTCAGGAAGTTAACCCTTTTGCTTCCTCTTGTCTATAGCTACCTTTCCCTTGCTAGACAACACCTCCAAGGTCGACAATGGCTCCTTCTCTCACTCCAAACGCTTAAGCTCACTAGGGTTTCGCTCTGGGGGCTGGTGAGCACAAATGACGGCCATAAGGCCCTTTAAATAGGCCCCAAACTCGAGAAATTAGGGTTTCATTAAACAGCGCGGACTCGCTGAGTCCACCAATGTGACTCGTCTAGTCCGGTCATTAATCCGGGTGAGAAATTGCGTCTCTACTCGGCGAGTCTACGCACCAACTCACCGAGTTCTTCCACAAAACTCAAAATAAAATGAATAAATATAATACCTGAAATTCCGGATGTTACAATTCTCCCCCACTTGAATCTGACTTCGCCCTCGAAGTCTCATCCCTAAAATAGCTCTGGATGCTACTCCTGCATCTCACGCTCTGGCTCCTAGGTCAACTCTGATCCTTTCCGATGTTGCCACTGAACCTGTACCAGAGGCACCTCCTTGTTCCTCATAACCTTGATCTTCCGATCCACAATCGCAATTGGTCTCTCCGCATAGTTCAGGCTCGCATCCACCTGAATGTCCTTTAGCGGCACTACTGCCGAATCGTCGGCTATACACTTCCTCAACTGAGACATGTGGAAGGTATTATGAATCCGCTCCAACTCTACAGGTAGCTCCAAGTGATACGCTACCCTACCCACTCTCGCGATCACTCTGAACGGCCCAATATACCGAGGCCCTAGCTTGCCCCTCTTCCTGAATCGAATCACTCCTTTCCAAGGAGATACCTTCAGGAGAACATAATCACCGACCTGGAACTCAAGCTCGGATCGTCGTCTATCCGCATAACTCTTCTGGCGGCTCTGAGTGGTCAACAATCTCTGCCGGACCCGCTGTATCTGCTCTGTCGTCTGAAGCACAATCTCGGTGCTACGCATCACTCGTTGCCCTACCTCTCCCCAACAAATGGGAGTACGACACCTCCTCCCATACAACAGCTCAAAAGGCGGCATGCCAATGTTCGAATGATGGCTGTTATTATAGGAGAACTCTGCTAAGGGAAAATACGTGTGACAACCCGAAATTTCCATTCTGAACAAACCATATCAAGCCAATAGAAGTTAGAACAGTTACAATGAAATTCCAGACTTCGGGTATAAGTTTGGCAGTTTTTCAGGATTTACACTTAAGGAGATATCAGGAGAGTGGATGCACTAGGGTTTTGTGCAACACTGTTATTCCAATACTCTAGGATAGTAGAGTTCATTCCGGGAATAAAAATATTTTTGCCAAAAATCTCAGGACTATATATAGAAATTTGAACCAAATAATTCATTGGTTACATTTCCAATTAGAGAAAAGCCAAATTCTCTCTCACGGATCTTCGGGTTTTTATCCCAAATCATGAGTACCTTTCTCTAGTTGTATTATATGGCTTATAATGTGCTTAATAACATCAATTTCATAACAAAACAACTAGATTCGGGAGTTTACCGCCCAAGAACACCTTGGGGAGTAAACTCCTAAATAGATGCCTAGTCCTTCCCCCGTGATTTGTAACTACCTTAGGCTTGTATGCTAGTGTGTATATGACTAGAAAACATCAAAATTGGATCAAGACCCGAAGATTTGGGAGTTTACCGCCCAAGAACACTTGGGGAGTAAACTCCATTTTAAGGGCCAAAAGTGTCCCAATGCCCCTCAAAGCCTTAGAACTCAACATAGGGACTACCATTACATGTTTAGACCACTAAAACAATTAAGAATCAAGGGTGAAAGTGAGTTCACAGCCAAGGAAGTTCTTGGGCCGTGAACTCTATTTTTATGTGCCAAAGTGCCCTAAAAACCCTCCTTAAGCCAAGAGACTAAATTGGACATGTACCTAAATGAGTTTAGGACTAGCTAACACAATTAGAACACCAAGAGTAAGGTGTTCACGATCCAAGAGGTTCTAGGGCCGCGAACTCCATAAAATTGTGCCAAATGGTGCCATAAACTCTTCCAAAGCCTAGTACAAAAGCCTAGTTTAGTTCCTAGTTAATTTAGGGACTTGAAAACACCATAAACATCCTTCCAAGGGAGATTACGGCCGTAATCTCCAAGGGATACGGTCCCAGGGACGTAAACTCCTAAAAGGAGTTATATTATGCCCTAAACTTTTCCATAGACCAAGCCATTAAGTAGAAATGCTTATTAGGGCCTTATAGAGCATCAAACATCAAATGGTAACCTAAGTATGAGCTTACGGCCGTAAACTCATGCGTTTATGACCATAAACTCATTTGGTAGTGTCTTTAGGGTCGTGAACTCCCTTATGGAGTTTTCCTTGAGCCCTACACACAATAGCTTCCCCTACAAACACTTAGATGCAATCCTAGAGGCTAATAACACTTGATAAAGGTGTTTAGCATGTCCTAGGGTGTCTTGACTTGTTTATTAGTTGTTTATAGACTAATTTGTTACATATATGTGAAATTATATGTTAACTAGGACCATAGTGTGTGTTCAAGACTTCACTTGACACCTAGCAGTCCTACCTCTTCAGTTCATCCGTATCACCCACAACAGGTGAGTTCATACCCCTTAATCAATGTTTTAACTATTTTTAAATGTTTTATGGGGGGATACAAGTAGAATCATGCTACTTATTATATCAATCACATGTGATTAATAAGCAACATTTATATGATTTATCTATCCACCTTGTATCCTTTTTCTCGATTTGGATGTGGGCTGATAGAATATCGGGTACTTGTCCGAAGATCGTTTAAATATTAGTTATATATCATGTGTACATATATAGTCATAAAAGGTCCTTCTAATTCATCCAATGCCCTTGGGTAGCAAGGGTATACATCCATGTTCATACGTCCCAGTTAGATTACTAGTAAACTACCATATGGGTAGTTTAGGAAGATACTAGAACCATTGCTAGAACGCGATATCTTACAATGAGTCAGTTCATTCATAAGTCTATACTTGCTAGGTAGAGAGCACGTATATTATAGCTAGAACATTATAGTATATTACTATACTTGCTAGGTAGAGAGCACGTACATTACAGCTAGAACAGTTCATTACATTACATATATATGAATACGTTAATTATTGTGATCCACTGTATCGGAGCATGCCTTAAATGTCATGGCCCGAGTTGTAGCCAGAGTCTCTTGGAGGGAGAGCGTGAGTTTGCGTATAGATCTATACTGGATTGACTATCCTATACCTTGCTGCTAGCTACAGCCGGAACGTCATTCCTTTTTACGACCATTCTTATGTCGTTGTTACCAGTCAATAGTATGGTACAATTAATCACATGATGCCTTAATATAAATCCGGTTTAAGGTAGTTAGTACAACAGTAGTTCTTATAGCGCTACATTTTAGTACTACATTAATTTTCCCTGTACATATATTTAGTGATCTTTTCACTTAAACTATAAATGTAAAAACTATATTTTGTTAATGATAGTTACACATGGGAAAATTACACACTTTTACATGAAACGGACATTTAGAACAGTTAAGTCTTGGTAGAAGACTACATTGAGAACAGTTAGGTCTTGGTAGAAGTCACACTTATATAATAGTAGGAATCATAGGGATTTCTAGAGTTTTTCAAACGTTTACAGTTTTTTTACAAACATTTTTATACTTACAGTTCATAAACTTACAAATTCTTACATACAAATTAAGCCACTAAAATACTTATGATCTCACCAGATTCAAAGCTGATACTCGCTTTCAAAATTACTTGTATCCTCAGGTCATCATAGACAGGTACCGATGCAAGGATTAGGGAAGATGGAGCTCGTTGAAGACTCACCTTTCATTTTGATTTATGCTTTAGTGTATATCAAAATTTGACAGAACACACTTGTATAATAATTATATTATTAATGCAATGGATGATGTTGTTGCTTGTTTACTACTTTTCTTTGTTGTGATACTATACATGACGTCCTCCGCCCCAGAACGTTTCCGCCGTTCTTGGTTTTGGGGTGTGATGGATTGGTATCAGAGCATTGTTTATAGTGAATTAAGTATATCAACCCATAAAAGATTAATAACTATAAATACATAAGGGATTAAAAAAAATACTCTGACCAAGAGTTTATACTTTAAATAATAAAATATTTAATAAAGTATACGTGCCTGCATTCATACTAAAATCAGAGTCACTAGGATAGTACAAAAGAATTACGATTGTTGGGCAACACAGATGGACTTAGAGACATATGGTCAAAACTGGGAAGATATAGCCTGATCACCTATATTATCTGAGGGTTGACTAGCATGTGCCTAAGTGTAGTTGTGTGGTTGCAACAAGTCTAAAATCTTACCAACCCTACCACAATGAGAACAGTAGAACATAACATTAAAACTTAAAATACTATAGGAGTATTTGTTGTTACTATAAGTACTTTATACTTGAGAACTAAAACGAGATCTTCATTACTAAGTTGATAGTTGCTAAGTGGATACACTAAGGCTATATGTAATTAGGATGTTATAGACTTAGAATCTGTGAAAATTTTACTTCACCCCTATTCTGTATGAATATGGAGTTAAGGTCACTTATTCGAAGGCCTATCCTGTTACGATTACATATAACTGGTATGCACTTCACAAATAGCGATGTAACTGATGAAGATTTTCTAAATAATTATCTAGATAGTTCATCTAATAATTATTTTCTTACCCCCAATTCTCACGTAGATAACATGGCTGGACTCCATCCCCACAGCAACCAGTACCTCCCGAATGAGGTCATTGCTGGTTGGATTGGAGAAGAACCAGAGAATGATCATCCTATGCCTTTGAATGATCACCAAGATGAAGACCTTTTGGACGGTGCTAATTCCGAACCAGAGGTTGAGAACCTACCCCAAGCAGCTCCCTTTCCAACTCCAAACCCTCGTCCGACTTTTCATGGCCCGGCGCCTGAGTGGGTGGAATGCTTGGAAACATGGAGCCAAGGACAAGATCAGCCCATGCCATTTAATGGTGACCAAATCTTTTATGACCTAAGTAATGGGGGCTCAGCAGACAGAACCTTGCCAATCTTGGTCCCCAGAGTGGCCCGAAATGAGATTCAAGGCAGGACAGCCCTACATCAGATTACCAAAGTTGTCGCCGATGCAAGAATACATACCCTCCGCACCATTCGTCTAGAAGATGCTCGCGAGAGATCAGAGAGAAACCATGAAGCCCTGCTGCAAGCACTGGATGAATCGCGAGCCGAAGTCATAGAGCTCCGAGTACGCCAGAGGGTATACGAAAGACCACCTACTTGACATGGAACGTCAACTGGCTGAACTGAGAGTTCACCAGAGGGATGACCGTCGCCAGTAGTAGACGCTTTACTTTATTGTTCTTGTTAGAAGGAATCGTTTTCCTGTCTATGCTCGATGTGGCATTTTTTATGAAATTATCTTGTACTGTAAGTACTTTTGGTTAGGTCCCTATGCTGTCAAGAACTATCTTCTCTGGATATGATGTAAGACCTTTACAAGGTCATTTTCCCGAACCTTACGTCGTGAATATCAAAGATATTGACAGTCGGCTAACTTCTGTGTCATTTCCTTTATTCAAGTACTCTCATCATGCTTTCATTGGAGTCTATCTGAAACCTGCTTTAGTCAAGTCATTGGACTATAGTAATTTAGCTCCGGAGACATTTCCAAGTCTCTTTTAGTGGTTGGATCTTGTTATTCACCAACCCACGATACCTCGGCTTGAACGACAAACGTCTTGAGACCATTCTACAAACTCACTTCCATTCCATACTAGGACTGCATCATAGGGATGTAGGTCGAACCTTTGCGATCATACCTCCAATCCGTACTAGGACTGCATCATAGGGATGTAGGTCAACCTTTCAAGAACATACTCTTAGTCTTTGATTGAGCAATTGAAGTACATCTAGGGTCAGCCAGAATCGCTCACAAATTTATTTTCTTTCCGTGAAACAGAATCATGTCGTCATCCAGAAACGATCAGCCGAGCACCAAAACCCCAACCCTCCATATCGACACCGCTACATTACAAGCTGCAGTAGCAGCTGCTGTGACAACTTTCCTTACACACATCAACTCAGGCAACACAAACAAGACTGAAAAAGGAGTCGAGAGTTCCGATGGTAGTACCAAACCGGGAAACCAACAAATGGCAACAATCATGGACTTGCGAAGCCTAAAGACCGAAAGGAAGAGACGATATCATAAAGCCCTAAAGGAGCGCAAGAAAGCCCAAAGACTTGCCATGCCACAGCCACCAATGGCAACTCCGGCAGAACGCTTTAGGAAGCAATTTTCAAAGTGGAGTAATGAGGAAGGCACTCGTGTCCACATAACACTGGCTAAGCACCGCAATCCCGTCACCAATGCAAGTACTAGCCAGTCATGCCACCAATGCGGTGAGATAGGGAACTTCAAGAAGGATTGCCCTATAGAAAAGAACTCTGACGTAGATGGGAAGATTCTCAGGATCACAGCTGCAGGAGAGCCTACTCCGGAACCCTCGTTAATGTAATTTAGGCGTTTCGTTGTATCAGACTTATAAACTATCTGAAACTAGTGCAACTAGAGTCTTACCTTTTACGAGATCCTGTCCATATAGGGATTCTCGTGTTGCGTATACTTGTCTTTTGTAGTATACCTTATTCGCAACAATGGTCTTGTCGTAAGTCTAAAGTACTGTAACTCTGTTCGTGGTTGCACGGTTGTGTATTGTCTGTAAACGTCTTATGTTCAAATCTAATGTCTTTAAGTTTTAGTATGGTCACCAGCTGCTGCTCGGGACCAAATGTTCAAATCTAAACGTCTTACGATGACACAGACGTCCCCCATCGCAATCGGGACCAAATCAATAGGAAACTCTACATCGAAGATCTCAAGTACACACCCTCGAATCACCTCCGTGGCATACAATGCTCTCTCATCGGCGATGGAGACTCTCAGAGGTCGAATCAACGCCTCCCGACTAATACTGATGCGCTGACGAAAAGCCAACGATACAAAAAG
Source organism: Lactuca serriola (assembly GCF_051521515.1). Taxonomy (NCBI): domain Eukaryota; kingdom Viridiplantae; phylum Streptophyta; class Magnoliopsida; order Asterales; family Asteraceae; genus Lactuca; species Lactuca serriola. Next base: position 98,097,206 of record NC_136410.1, on the reverse strand, counting down.
ATCGACTCGCACCCGAGTCAAATAACACCAAAGCAGGTACAGAACTCACAAGAAAAGTACCTACGCATAACATAAAATAAGCACAAAATCTCAAACATTACAATAAATACATGAAAGAATACATACCAGCCACGACATCGGCCGCTGCGCGGACCTCCTCCGCAGTCAACTAGAAGGCTCTCCCTCAAGCCTTCGGCGTCTCGGTCTTCACCGGCCGACTATCCGAAGCTCTAATCGCAGCAGGGGCAGTCCCCTGAGAAGCTCCATGTGCTGACCCCCGCAACAGCGGACACTCGGCCTTCCAGTGTTCGGTCTGGTTGCAATGGAAACACACTGCAAACCCCTTGGGCAGCCCTTGGCCTTATGCCCCTCCTTGCCACACTTGTAGCAAGATCCAGCTCTACAAACTCCATCATGACCCTTGCTGCACTTTCCACAAGTGCGAACCTTCTGGCTCCCTGCTTTGGGATCAGTGGGGCTTGGCCCACTTGGCTGCCGGTTGGGACCGTGCTGGTCGCCGATCCCTCCCTTGAGACTCCGCCTCCTCCCTAGCCTGAGTCTCTAGCTCAATCTCCCTCTTCCGGGCATTTGCCTAAAGCTCGGCAAATGTACGGTACAAGGAGTTTGCCACGAACTCCCAAATATCTCTCCTCAAAATACTCAAATAACGGCTCATACGTGCCTGCTCAGTAGACACATGCTCAGGGCAGAACATCGCCCTCTCATGAAACATCCTGGTAATAACCATAACGGACTCCGTACCCTGCTTGAGGGTCAAAAGCTCATGTGCCAACCGATCCCGTTCCACCGGGGGAACTTACTCATCACGAAACATGGTCATGAACCTCTCCCAGGTCACCGCTGCAAGCTCTGCTGGAGAATAGTGTGCTGTCATGAACTTCCACCAATCCTTCGCCCCCAGGCGAAGCTGGTTCAGCGCAAACCGAACCCTCAAGTGCTCCGGGCACGAGCATGTATAGAAACACCCCTCAATCTCTGATACCCATCTCATTGCTGCAATCAGATCCTGCGTTCCATCAAACTCTGGTGGCTTCGTGTTGCTGAACTCCCTGAACAACAACGAGTCACCCCCTTGCGGCCTAGCAGCAACAATGGCTGCGGTGGCCGCTGCAACAGCAGCGTCATAAAGAGCGGCATAACGCTCGTCAAAAGTCTCAATCAGCATGGTCTTGATAGACCCGAACATCTCTGGTATCTCTGCCCTGATGGCCGCAGCCACCTCCTCATGGATGATCTGGCAGATCTCCTCATCACTGGTCTCGCTGCTCTCTGGCGCATGACGTGTCTTCACTATGATCTACCTCTGAAAAACAACATACGATATATTAGAAACTGACTCGAGCATACTCGCACTCGATAACTCGTCCCTCCTTGATCCCCGGCATCCCGAAGATTCTTACTTGAACTGTACACCGTCCCGGTGTTTTCAGTAGTACGGGCCCAATACTACCTTCCACACCGCGTCAGTATACAACCCAAGTCCTCCTCCTAGGATCCCAAGTCCCAAGTACTCTATTATGCAAAATCCTTTCTCTAACAGATCTCTCATAAGCTCCACACTGCTACCTACTCACTCTCAAGTATCTCATAGCATCTCACCTTTCCCTAGGCTAAGGTATCACAAATCAGGCCACTCTAGTCCTAATAGGAGTACCTAGCCCACTCTAGCACGAGAATACATCATATCAATATCATAAGCATATAACATAAAGGTATCTTGGGAAATCACCGTTCGGGCGCTGACTGATTGTACACACGACTCTGCTCTGCGTTTTTCAAAAATCTTTTACTCTTTTTGAAAATATTTCTCAAATCCTCAGTTTGAGTTCAAATATGCCCGAAGGTGTACTCGAATCCCTCAAACCAAGGCTCTGATACCAACTTGTAACACCGTAAATTTCAAAACAATTTTTCGCATTTTATAAAAACATAATTCATTTAGTATTCATAAAAAAACATCATTGTTTAAGACTCAAATTCATAGCATATAACAATCCCAAGATCTCATAGCATAAAAATCCTGTGTGTGTACTGATCAGGCCGGCGCCTTCCCGCGATCCTCACTAGTACCTGAAACAAATAACACCAAAAACTGTAAGCACAAAGCTTAGTGAGTTCCCCAAAATACTATATATATATATATATATATATATATATATATATATATATATATATATATATAACACATATTAGCCACTCGAGGCTATAACCCTTTGGGTCCGTGCACCCAACTCTATGAACCCTCAGGCTCTATCTCTGTGAACCTTCCGGTTCTATCTCTGTAGCATGCACAACATAAATCACATAGAAGAATGTAGTGCAACACATAACACATATATAGCATACAACACGGTATCACATAACTCTAATTACCTACTCAAGGTAACGTATAGTGAGAAGACTCACCTCGCGTATCTCGGTAACTCGTAAATCCCTGAAATCACTAGTGCTCGATCTCCCGAGCTATAGTCCTCCTATAACACAAATATATCTCTAGTTAACACATTCCTAACTAGGGTTGACTAACTCTATCAAGTCCACACCGGTCAACTCTGGTCAATGGTCAACGGTCAACCCAACTCGCCGAGTCTGGCATGGACTCGCCGAGTCCCTACGGGGACCCGATTCCTTTGAATCCCTTCCGACTCACCAAGTCACTCACCCAACTCGGTTACTCAACCCTTGGTTCGAAAACACGGAACAACTCGCTCCAACTCGTCGAGTCTGCCAATGGACTCGACAAGTGCATTCCATGCACAACCCCAAACGACCTTCTGAGGTCAGATCTGTTCCACTAACTCATAGATTCAGTCTTTCCAAGCTTATTTATCACATAAAGTTTATGTCTTGGCGCTCATATCACACCTATTGACTCATAAATGGTGTTTTAACCTCAAACACAATGATCCCAAACCAAAACCTCCATAGACTCAAATAAAGCTTGGACAAAGAGGCACTTTGGACCTCCATGGGTCCAGATCCAGAACCTAACTCGCTTAAGGGACCATGGGAGCACTAGATCTAGTCACAAAAGGGCTCAATAAGCCCTAAATCAACATGAACATCACCTCAACAGAAAATGGTTTGAAAATAGTACCTCAAATGTGATGTTCTGGACCTTAGATCTTCAGGAAGTTAACCCTCTTGCTTCCTCTTGGCTATAGCTTCCTTTCCCTTGCTAGACAACACCTCCAAGGGCGACAATGGCTCCTTCTCTCACTCCAAACGCTCAAGCTCACTAGGGTTTCGCTCTGGGGGCTGGTGAGCACAAATGACGGCCATAAGGCCCTTTAAATAGGCCCTAAACCTGAGAAATTAGGGTTTCATTAAACAACGCGGACTCGTCGAGTCCACCAATGCGACTTGTCGAGTCCGGTCATTAATCCGGGTGAGAAATCGCGTCTCTACTCGGCGAGTCTACGCACCAACTCGCCGAGTTCTTCCACAAAAGTCAAAATAAAATGAATAAATATAATACCTGAAATTCCGGATATTACACGACACTAGTATAAAATAATACGGGATCATAAGTAGTGCTAATTGGTAACGTACCTGTGACCATAGTTAGTTCCTAGCGACCGTCTCCAACACCTATCATGAATGCTCTTCCTTTGCCACTCTAATCCTTCAGTTCCAGGCAAAAATGACCTAGTTGATTAGATTCGAAGCAACTTCAGTTTCCTCCTGTAGCAGTGGTTGAGATTGTATTGTTTGGGATCTTTCTGCAAAACTTCGAGGCATGAATTCTCAAGTTACGGATGTTGCTGACCATACAATTTTCGACATGGTGGAAATTCCACTTAGTGTTGTGGGTAACTTCCCAAAGTAGATCTTTGATGGGGGTGGGAGTGTTTATAATTGAGGCATACACAAACACATGTTCATGATTGGGTTTGTGATGCTTGAAGATCCCTTTTGACTTTCCATGGAACTTCCTTTCTGTACTCCCAGCGTAGTTCTTTTCAGTTTGTGGGGTCATGATACACTGACGAATACACTACTTAGTCAATTGATAGGCTAATTGTTTGGCACTATCAAAGGTAGTGAGTCTGGATGTAGTAACCAAACCTTGAACTAGTGAAGCTAATCCCCATATGTGCTTTCGGTCTCTTTGTATTCCATGTTCGTCATTCCTAGGAACATGTTTTCAAGGTCGTTAAATCGAGAGGTGTAAGCAGTTACCTCTAATCCTCTCGTGATAAGGTTCCCAATTATAGAGAGTGATCGATTCCATAAATCCTATATGTTTCCAAATTATAGAGAGAGAATTGAAATCCTACCAATTTCAAATGATAGAGAGAGAAGTTTGGAGACTACTGAATGATCAATTGGGAACTATGAGTTTCTCTACTATGATGGTAGCGGAGCTATTGGTTCTTTGTTCTACTTCGAGTTTAAGTGAACTAGGAAAATCTGAATGTTATCCTATATTTTTAAGTATTTAAAATGTATATGTTGTTTTGGGGTTGATATAAGGTTTCTAAGGTACTAGGTTTCTGTAGCGAATCTTGTGAACATCCTTCAATCTCTAAAACGTTTAACCATTGTATTCTGTCAAACTCTTGCTTAAGGTTGGTTGTGCACCAGCCTGACCATAAATAACATATGCATATGTTCCAAGTTTATTTATGGTATGGCTTATATACGGTACTAACTTTATTCTAGGCATTTGACCTGAAGGGTTGAGTTGGTAGTTTTAGTTAGAGGTATTTTAGAGTTTTATTAAGTGTTCGCATCGCGGGTCAGAGTATCTATAACTCTTATATATTGTTGTTGGTGGGGTTTGTAGTATTATTAAATTTTGTTTTGTACTCCAAGACTACCAAGTACAGACAAGGGTCAGACAGGAAACACCAGAGGGCATTACCATTTTAGCAATTAAACCGTTCTGAAATCCAACAACCATATGTGGCCCTTCAAACTAGATTCCACATACCGTAAGTAGCCAATAAATAATGTAATTAATAATAATACTTTTATTAGAAGCTATTTGCTATAGTTGTATTCATATTTCGACGATATGAGTTCTCTAGAGCCAATTTAGCTTTGATACTAACCTGTTACACCCCTGGCTGAGGCGACGAAACATGATGGCCTGTGCGACTAAGTTCATGGATCACAAGTAAATAGAATACATAGCACAAGTATAACAATAAACAAAATAGCATTCATGTTCCATCTTGATGTTTAAATACAAGGTTCTTAAAATTAATAACAGGACACGAATTGCCTTAACAGACAGGCAGATAATACAACAACTAGTAACTATGCCACTTGTAATCCATTCCATCTTGAATGTATGTTTAGTGATTTCCTGAGAATATATGTAGTTTTGAGGGTCAACACAAGGTTTATAAGTATAACAATACTTAAAATGGTATTTGTAAAGAGCCTTTGAAAGCCAAAATGTATCTTGGTATAAGTAAATCCATACTTAAAACTATGTTTGTAATGAATCCTTGAAAACCAAAATGTATCTTTGTATAAGTAAATCCATACTTAAGACTGTGTTTGTAAAGAATCCTTGAATATACTTGAAAGCCAAAATGTATCTTGGTATAAGTAAATCCATACTTAAAACTATGTTTGTAATGAATCCTTGAAAACCAAAATGTATCTTTGTATAAGTAAATCCATATTTAAGACTATGTTTGTAAAGAATCCTTGAATATACTTGAAAACCAAACTGTATAGTTACATAAGTAAATCCACACTTCAAATAGTTTTGAAAGCAACCAAGCCCATGGTTTGTAGTGTGTGTGTGTTAGAGAGAGAGAGAGAGATTGCAATTAATATTTATAGTGAGTCCTATAACCGAGCTATTTTACTGAACGTACCCCCTACAAGGCTTCATTGGATGTTGTAGTAACAATTGTAGACATTTATCACCCACTTTGATTGATCGGTCGAGGTTGTAGGTAACAACTATTTATGTGGGGATGTCAACCCCTTATAGATCTATACATATGTATCTGACTTCGAAGATTAACAGTTATAATAGTGTAGGTATGCTAAGTGTTTAGACTCAACTAATGAATATAGTCTCACTAAAAAGCCATTAAGTAAAGTATGTGAATAGATCTCAACCCTAACTTAAATGTAGTTAAGTCACTAGGCATAATGAAGTTTGTTGTATAAAGTTTATAAAAGCCGAGTATGCTTGGTAAGTATGTAAAAATGTAATGTACTCACTTTAATAAAGAGGTACGTTCCAAAGTAATGGACATATGTACATGTATAAACTTTATGTATTTAAACATATAAATATACATGCATAGTAATAGCTTGAATCCTTGAAATACTATAAAGTTTTATGACATCCTTTTTATGATATACAATGTCACATAAAAATCATATATTTTTGTATCATGTAGCATTTGTTGTGTGGACTAGTTATTTCACGATAAAATAACCATAATACGTATACGAAAGGTTCATACTAGTTTATTTGTAACAATATGTTAAATTGTTAAATAACATTTTTATAAACTAGGTTTATTGTATTTTCACATAAAGGATAATATATTTGTATAAATAAAGTATGTATGTGCATGTATCCCCCCCCCACCCGAAATAATTAAAATTATTAAAAAGGGGATGTAAGCACACACCCTTGAAGCATGAGTTTAAGTTGTTCGGAGTTTGTTTATTTTTAGGAAGCTTGACGTGAGAAATAGCAAAGCTACGATTCTTGAACTTTAATACACTTTCGAGACCAATTTGTAACAAATTTACACTATAGGGGTTGTTTGGTAATTTAATTAACCAAAGTAGGATTGATTTGGTTATAATAATTTAAGGGAAGGACTAAAATGTTTTAAATTGAATTAATTTTTGACGATTGGATTGTGACAACCCGTAATTTCAATCCTGTAAAAGTCAAACTTGAGTCAACTAAAGTCCAACTTATTATTTGGATTTTCATATTAAGGTTGGTTTGATAACCTTTATTTGTTTAAAAGCTTTTTATTTGAAGTATTGCTTAAATTAGACGTGTAGTTCTAATCTGAGAAGTCTCGCATGATCAGTAAGCCTTCGGACTATAAACGGCTTCCGAGCCGCAAACCCTTGTTACTTCTTCTTCTTCTTTATTTTCTTCTCTTTGGAGTGCAAACGAAGGGAGCCGCAAACCGAAGAGGGATGCAAACTGTTTGCAACCGTGAACTCCTCCCGCAGTTGCAAACCAAGGATCTTATCTCCTCGGGAAACGTTTACAGGTACAATCTCTTATGTATATATATATATACATGTTTGACTGATTTTTCCCTTAATTCTACACTTCTCAACTGAAAACTCAAGATTCTCACTCAATTATCATCAATTGAAAACCTCCTCTCTCCTCAAGAACATGAGAAACTTCTTCCTTTCTTGAATTTCATGTGAAATTCTTTTGAATTCAACTTAGAATCTTGCAAGGATCATACCTTGATCTTGTAATCAACTTAAAAACACTTCCAATCTCCATAATTTGGGTCGAAAACCATTGAATCTTCTTGGTTTCACCAAGAACTTCAACCTCTTCTGGCCGTAAACTCCAATCAGCTTTCCATGTTGCTTCTAACACTTCTTTTGTAAGTAATTATTACATCCTAGGTTGTTTCCTTAACACCTTTGAAGCTTTATTCACTAATTTCATGCCAATATGTCGCGTGAATTGCTATTTAGGACTTGGTTTTGTTCCGGGAGCTAACTAGTGGAAACAACCATCCTATATCGAAATTCCATCGAATCACTCACTTAAGGTGAGTTCATACCCCTACAATTTACCTTTTTAAATGTTTTTAGGGGGGGGGGGGAATACAAGTAGAACACAATATAATTGTGTTAATCATTTACATGTGGAAACAAACAAACAAAAGGATTTCTTATGCTCAAATGTTGTTAAAATCACTTTAAAACTCTTTTAAACTATTTTTAGACATCTGTTTATATCAAAATTATATTTGTGTACATATTTATGTATAAGTATGCTTTAGCGGACTTAGGACTGTTGCTAAATACCATAACTCATGTTCCTTGTTTGGTTGTGGGCTTAGGGTAGGATCACTAGTCCAACTGTCGGTTAAATCATAGTTATACTTGCTAAATATATGCCTGAATATTAAACCTCATTTTCAAGGAATATACTTAACCCAATTGCATATGTTGGGCAATTGAGTATTTTCTCCAAATTAGTAACAGTTCAAGGAATATACTTAACCCAATTGCATATGTTGGGCAATTGAGTATTTTCTCCAAATTAGTAACAGTTAAAACAAACATACGAGTAACTATAATTGGTATAGTTTAGAGGATCACTACGTACTATTTCTAGAACAGAGAAACAATACATGACTCAATACATACATACTATTAATATTCATTACAAAGTATACTATTCATTTACAAGAACAAGAAGGAACTTACATACTATAACAAGAACAAGATAGCTAAAATGTGAGATACTATTTCATGGCATAACAATATTCTTGCTATGTCACGTTTTGTAACCGGAGTCTCCTGGAGGGAGAGTGTGAGTTTGTGTATAGATCTATACGGGATTGACCATCCCACACCTTGCTGCTAGCTACAGTGGGACCTGCAGGTCTACAAGTGACAAATGTCTTATCATTTTCGATGCCTGAAGAATGTCGTGTTTTATACTAGTCTATCAAGCATGGTTATAACCTATTCACATTTTAACCTTAATTAACAGTTTGGTTTCAAGGTAGTTAATGCATCAATAATGTATTTTATACAATACTACTGTAAATCTTCATTTTCCATTACATTCATACAATGATATTCTCACATAAGAAATGCACACTATTTTTCGTGTAAGGATAATTTTACCAATATAGAAAACATACATTTATACTATTTCAAGTACAAACATACATTTTACACTATTTTTAATAGAACATAACATACACATAGTTGAGTCTTAGTAGAAGACTATTTTTCATTTAATGCAGATAATATAGGATTTTCTAGGAAAGATACAGACATTTTCAGTAGTCAGATACAAACTTTTTCACTAGTCAGATACAAACATTTTCAATAAAAACAAATACAAACATTTTCATGAAACAAATGCAAAAAATTGACACTAAAATACTTATGAACTCATCAACTTAAATGTTGATACTCTCTTTCAAAATAACTTGTATTCTCAGGGAACCAATAGTCAGGTACACTGGATCAGGTTTTGAGAAGACGGAGCATGTTCAAGACTCATCTTTTATATTTTGCTTTACATTTTTGGTGTCATACTACTATTCACAAAACACACATGTATTAAACTATTCTATTAATGCAATGGATGTGGTTGCTTGTTTTAGTATTGTGCGTTGTTATGATACTGTACATGACGTCCTCCATCCCCGAACGTTTTCGCCGTTCTCGGTTTGGGAGTGTGACATGGACTGATTTTGTTAAGAAATCTCCATGGAACGAGTTGAAATGCTTAATTTAAATCAAATTTTGAATGTTGGGATTTCTTTTGCTAAATATAACCCAAGTAGGGGCTATTTTGATTAAATGGGTTCAATGTTTAATTGTTGGGACTGATTTCTTAAAGTTTTGTAAAGTAAGGGTAAATTTTGTTGATTTTGTAAATACAAATTGATTTTAGGGCTTTTATAAAAAGAAATCTCTTGGAGGGACTGTTTTTGTTAAATGGCCCAAACTTAAAAGAAATTAGGGCTTTTGTGCCCGTTGCCATTCGTTGATCGGGTAAAGGAAAAGAGGGAATGAAAGCAGAAGCATGAAGACAATGAGTGAATGAAGGTAAATGCATAAAGACGGTGACAAGGAAAATACGAAGGCTCGCAGGCGGCACCGTGTTTCTTCGATCGATTCGCAAGGATAGATCGTCCTCGGCGTCCGATAAGGTCAAATAGGAGGAAGGGAGAACCAGCGAGGAGTTGCTCAAGTAGCTTCTCGACTGCTTGCTTCGGTTCTAACAATTAGGGAAGAAACGGGGTGAGCGATTCAATGGTTTTGGATCGAGGGTTGGTGTGGCTAAGAGGTTGCGAAGGGAAGGAGGCTAGAAAAGGGTCCGACGTGCTGTACGATGTCACAAGTGGGGTATTCGGTGGGATATGGTCAATGGAAGAATCAGTGGTAACAGGTGAGTGAATGGGGCTGCATTCGGCAGTTTCCATTGTAACGACCCGTCTCCGGTATGATAATTCCTTGGTATTTATTTTGAAGTTTTGCAAGAGGGACTCGGCGAGTTCATAGCCTGACTCGCCGAGTAGGGTCGGGATTTCGAGCACGTGATTAGCTGGCGACTCGGCGAGTCCATATTCTGGACTCGGCGAGTCTGTCCGTCTGGGAGAAACCCTAAATCCCCGGGTTGCCCACTATTTAAGCCACCTTATAGCCCCCAATCTCGCCTCCTTCACCCTCTAAAGCTGTGAGAAAACCCTAATTCGATCTTGAGTGTTTGTTTTAGTGATCTTGTGTGCATTTGTGAAGGCTTGAAGAAGGAGAAGAAGAAAGGAGCAAGGAGAAGGATTTCAGAGCAGAGATTCAAGGGAAAGCAAGAGCTCTTTGAGGTATTCTTCAGTTTTCCCTCTCTTTTATGCCTTAAAACCCTTCTAGATCTTGTTAATGCCTTTCTCAAAGTTTTATGTTGATATGGAAGATCTCTTATGCCGAGATAACCTTAGATCTGTTCATTTAGGAGTTGTAGAGCCCAGATCTATTGCCTTTATGGAGCTATTTTGCATATTAACCCTAGATCTATCCCTTTTAAGCATCTTTTAGCCTTTCTTCCCTTGATTCATGTGTTTGTACACGTAAAGTTGGAAACTTTACGTGGTAAATCAGCTTATTGGACTCAGATCTATCATTTGTATGTATTGGATTCGAGCAGAATCGAGTGTAGAATAGTTGCATGGTAGTGACTCGGCGAGTCGGAAGAACGACTCGGCGAGTCGAGTCACGAGTCCCTAATTTCTTCCTTTTTGAGCGGTGTCGAGTGGGACCAGTGAGTAGTGGAGTGGACTCAGCGAGTTTGAGGGTAGACTCAGTAATGGAGGGACTCGGCGAGTTGTTCATACAACTCGGCGAGTCCAAGGCAATCTTCTTAAGCTCAAGAACAACTCGTCGAGTTGTTCATATGACTCGGCGAGTCGGATGAAGATTTTCTGAGTTCTTGGATCGAATGAGTACTCGTCGAGTCGATGCCATACTCGACGAGTAGCAGCGAGTAGGGTCGAGGAGTAAGAATAGGGACTCGGCGAGTTGGCGGCCCAACTCGGCGAGTCAGGTCAAATGTGGGTTGACTTTGACCGAGAGTTGACTTTGTATGAGAGTTGACTTTGACCAAGGGTGAAAGAGTCATTTTACCCAATGCAGTGTTTAGTATTTGATTGAGTGTGTTTATGGACTTATAGCCGGGGAGGCACCGGAGCAGCAGCAGTTAGCCCTCAGAGCTATTCACTCAGCAGCCAGTTCACGAGGTGAGTTCCTTTTCAGTAGGAACGGGTCTAAGGTCACAGCGCCGACCCGTTTAGCTAGCAGTAGTATCCGGATTGTTATCCGATGCAGTAGTTAGCACGTTTGATGCCTTCGTGGCTCAGACAGGATTATGTGTGTTCATGTTAAGTGATGCGTTTATGTTATGATCAGTCAGCTTCGAACTTCGGTTCGATGTAGGGGACAAGGACCCAGTCAGCTTCGGACTTCGGCCCGATGTCAGCTTCGAACTTCGGTTCGATGTAGGGGACAAGGTCCCAGTCAGCTTCGGACTTCGGTCCGATGTCAGCTTCGAACTTCGGTTCGATGTAGGGGACACGGTCCCAGTCAGCTTCGGACTTCGGTCCGATGTCAGCTTCGGTCTCCGGTCCGATGTAGGGGACAAGGTCCCAGTCAGTCAGCTTCGGACTTCGGTCCGATGGAGGGGGCAAGGCCCCAGTATGTGTTTGATATATTATTGTATGGTATGTGGTAATTTGGGGGAGCTCACTAAGCTTCGTGCTTACAGTTTCAGTTTTTGGTTTCAGGTACTTCCGCTAGCAGAGGGAAGAGCTCGGGATGATGGCATCGCACGCACCACAGCTTCAGCTTTTATCTTGGGAGTTGATTTAGTTCTTGATATTTATATGACATGGATATGATACAGTTTTCCGCACAGTGTTTTATTATTATTTTGAGATACATCATGTATGGTTTTATGATACGACACTCAGATTATGGTTTTCGGTTATGTTGAAAAATGAAATTTTTGGGTCGTATTTTTGGGTTGTTACAAGTTGGTATCAGAGCCCTGGTTTGAGGGATTCGGATGCACTTTCGGGTGTATCTGAACTCAAACTAAGGGAAATAAAAAGATTTTTCTAAAAAGGAAATGTTTTCTAAAAGAATTTTGAAAGTACTTAGAAAGAAAGAAATTTTTTTTAAAATAAGATAAGGGTGTGGTGCATGCGATCAGCCGAGCTCAAGTAAGTACTCCCAAGTTACCAATACAAGTTTTATTATTATGATTAATTGTTCCAGCTTCAGTAGAACAGCATGCTAGTATAGGACTAAGGATCTAGGAGAATGCCTTATGTGCCTGCTTTATGTGTTACAGCTTTATGAGTATTGCATGCTAGTATTGACCAGACAGCAGTAGGATAGCCTGTTTAGGTTATGCCTGATAGTATGAGCTTAGCACTGTATGCTAGTACAGTTTCTCGTTATGAGAATAGTTTTGCCTGAGTATGTTTCCCTTATCCGAATGCTGCTTGCTTTGTGCTTTGTGGGACTCTGAATGATGAGAGTTAGCCATTAGGTGAACACGTCACATCACATGTGATCAGGATTGAATAATCCCAGAGTGCTGGAACTGGCCCTATGGCGCAGCTCTTATTTGAGTCCAACCGTTATAGGGACGGGTCTTTTACTTGAAGGATTATCTGATCCTCGTCACATGTGATGGTGTTCAGGTGGTGGCTAACTAGCATTATAGGGAGACCTTCAGCAGCTGAGGACTAATTGAGTTGAGTCTGAGGTTTTCCTAGGGAAAGCCTAGGATGAGAGTAGCAGAGATTAGCACTTGTAGAAGTGACTTGGTGGAGTCAAGGCGGTTCTTAAGGAAAGTACGGATAGATGTGGAAGGTAGTATGGGCCCGTACTACTGAAAGTAGAGGATCCGTACTCGAATCAAGGAAGGCCGAGACAAGGCCAGGAAGCTAGTAGTAGTATCAATGATCCCTTGAGATATTTCAGTTTTCTGATATTGCTATGATGTGTTTCAGTATGGTGGTTTTGCGTCCGAGGACAGCAGCCGGCAGTGGTGGTGCCGGGGAGGGATCATGATCAGGCTCGGGGAGCGAGCACATGGATGAGCAGACCAGAGAGTTTCTTTCTTCAGAGATTACTCGTATCATTTTAGAGCAGACTCCTGTGATCTTCGGCTCGATCAAGGAGGGGATTCTAGAGCTGATGGATGAGAGATTGGGCACCTTCCGTGCCGAGGTGGCGGCCATGATGGGGTCGCGCACCCTTACTTTCAGGGAGTTTAGGGCATGTGGAGCTCCGGACTATCATGGGGCGGGAGACACCATAGCGAGCACCAGATGGTTGGCGGATGTGGCCAACGCTTTCCGCACTAGCAGATGTCCCGAGGGGGACAAGGTCAGACTGGCGTCCTGTCTTCTGAAGGACAGGGCACGGGATTGGTGGGAGGAGGTCGGACATGCCATTGGGGATGATGCAGCATTGGACGCCATGACCTGGGCTGATTTCTCTACCAGGTTCAGGGCAGAGTTTGCACCGGTCATTGAGGTGCAGCAGTTGGCTAGGGAGTTTCAGGACCTCACCCAGACTACAGAGACAGTGGCGGAGATCACCGCCAAGTTCAGGGAGAGGGCTCTTCTCGTTCCTCAGTACGTGGCTGATGAGGAAATGAAGAAGGCCCATTATCATGAGATGTTGCGGAGCGATATCCGCCAGTTTGTGAGCCGATCCAGATGTAAAACGCTGGAAGATATGATTGCTAGGGCTCGGGAGAGGGAGATTGATCTCGAGATGGAGAAGAAGAGGAAACCGGAGGCGGTTTCGGGTTCAGGCGGTTCGGGCAAAAAGCCCAGGGTTTCAGATCACAGGTCCAGGGGACAGCCGAGCCACGGTCGATGTGGTAGGTGTGGGAAGATGCACGAGGGGGCGTGCAAGGCAGGGAGTTCCGGATGTTTCAAGTGCGGTCGGATTGGACATTTGAGTAGGGATTGTACGGCTCCTGCTACTAATGTTGCAGCATCAGATTTGATTTGCTTTCAGTGCAATCAGAGGGGACATAAAAAGTCCCAGTGTCCGAGCTTAGCCGCAGCAGGGAAGGTGGTTGCACCTGCCCCTGCTACCTTGAGGATTACAGATGGCCGGCAGGGCCGAGCCGAGACGTCAGTGGCGAAGAGCAGGGCGTTTCAGATGACAGCAGAGGAGGCACGAGCGACTCCTGATGTGGTGACGGGTATGTATCTTCCCTTCATCTCTTTATTATTATTATCGTTTGAGTACTGCTTATGATTGTATGTTTTATTCAGGGTTGTTCTCTGTGAACGACATTTCTGCTTTGGTATTATTCGATTCGGGGGCTACCCGATCTTTCGTATCGCTTGCGCTTAGCAAGAGATTTAGTAGAGCTCCAGGGGAGCTGGATTCTCCATTAGAGGTTGAGATAGCAGCAGATAGGACCGTGAGGGTCGGCAGAGTGCATAGAGGGTGTTCGCTTCAGTTGTTTGATGAGCAGTTTTCAGTGGATCTGGTACCTATTCCCCTGCGAGGGAATAAGGTTATCGTGGGCATGGATTGGCTAAGCCCCAATGGGGCGGTGATTGATTGTGAGCTCCAGCTAGTGAGGGTCTGCACTCCCAGTGGGGGAGAGTTGGTGATTTAGGGCGAGAGGCCACAGCGTGGACCGACCTTTTGTTCCGCCGCAAGGGCGAGGCGCTATGTTCAGCAGGGTTGCGCCGGTTTTGTAGCTTACGTTTTGGATGCCCGGGAGAAGGGCAAGACGACAGTTGATGATGTCCCCATTGTTCGAGACTACCCGGACGTGTTTCCCGAGGATTTGCCGGGGATACCTCCTGAGAGACAGGTTGAGTTCAGGATCGACCTCATTCCTGGTGCGGCTCTGATAGCCAAAGCACCGTATCGACTAGCTCCCCCTGAGATGCAGGAGTTGTCTACACAGCTGCAGGAGCTGTTAGACAAGGGTTTCATTCGGCCGAGCAGTTCGCCTTGGGGAGCGCCGATCCTATTTGTGAGGAAGAAGGATGGGTCGCATCGTATGTGTATAGATTATCGGGAGTTGAATAAGGTAACGGTGAAGAACCGTTACCCACTTCCGAGGATAGATGATTTGTTTGATCAGCTTCAGGGAGCGTCTTGGTTCTCTAAGATCGATCTACGCTCCGGTTATCATCAGATGCGGGTTATACATGAGGATGTACAGAAGACTGCTTTCAGGACCAGGTATGGTCATTATGAGTTTGTGGTGATGCCATTTGGGCTCACCAATGCTCCAGCCGCGTTCATGGATCTCATGAACCGCGTGTGTAGGCCGATGCTGGATCGGTCAGTGATAGTGTTCATAGATGATATCTTGGTATATTCCAAGACGCAGGAGCAGCACGAGGAGCACCTGCGGGAGGTGCTGGAGGCTTTGAGGAGGGAGAGACTTTTCGCAAAGTTCTCCAAATGTGAGTTCTGGTTGCACGAGGTGCAGTTCCTTGGTCACCTCATCAACCAAAAGGGTATTTTGGTAGATCCGGCCAAGATAGAGGCCGTGATGCAGTGGGAGGTCCCGAAGTCTCCATCTGAGATTCAGAGCTTCCTAGGGTTGGCAGGGTATTATCGGAGATTTATTCAGGATTTCTCCAAGATAGCAGTGCCGCTCACCCGACTGACCAGGAAGTCAGTGGTATTTCGTTGGGGTCCTGAGCAGCAGTCAGCGTTTGAGACCCTCAAGCAGAGATTGTGCGAGGCTCCGATCCTTACCTTGCCAGAGGGAGTAGAGGACTTCGTAGTCTATTGTGATGCCTCGATCACAGGTATGGGAGCAGTTTTGATGCAGCGAGGCCATGTGATAGCTTATGCCTCGAGACAGTTGAAGCCTCACGAGGCTAATTATCCTACCCATGATTTGGAGCTGGGGGCAGTTGTGTTTGCCCTCAAGATTTGGAGGCATTACCTCTATGGGGTCCGTTGTACTATTTACACGGATCACAAGAGTTTGAGGTACCTTATGGATCAGCCGAGTCTGAACATGAGGCAGAGGAGGTGGTTGGATGTGCTAAAGGATTACGATTGTGAGATCCTTTACCATCCAGGGAAGGCCAACGTGGTGGCCGACGCCCTAAGCCGCAAGGTGTCGGCGGCCCCTATCAGAGATCTATGTTTGAGGATGACAGTGATCACTCCGTTGTTGGAGCGGATCAAGGAGGCTCAGGTGGAGGGCCTCAAGGAGGAGAGACAGAAGTGTGAGAGGATCGTGGGCCGAGTAGCCTCGTTTGATTATGATAGCCGTGGTTTGCTGACGCTTCACGGGAGAGTGTGGGTACCATACTGGGGTGGAGTACGGCAAGTGTTGATGGATGAGGCTCATAAGTCTCGGTTTTCTATCCACCCAGGGGCGACGAAGATGTATCGAGATCTTCAACCTGATTATTGGTGGCCCTGCATGAAGCGGGACGTCGCCTGGTACGTCGAGAGATGCCTGACCTGCCGGAAGGTCAAGGTGGAGCACCAGAGACCTCACGGCAGGATGCAGCCGTTAGACATTCCCGTGTGGAAATGGGAGGACATCACCATGGATTTTGTCACCAAGCTTCCCAGGACCGCACGAGGAGTGGATTCGATATGGTTAGTAGTGGATCGGTTGACGAAGAGTGCTCATTTTATCCTGATCCAGGAGAGTATATCGGCGGAGAAGTTAGCCGATATCTATGTGCGAGAGATCGTGGCACGTCATGGAGTGCCGGTATCGGTGGTGTCAGACCGAGATGTCCGTTTCACATCCAGATTCTGGAAGCGGTTCCACGACGAGATGGGTACTCGTCTCCATTTCAGCACCGCTTTCCACCCTCAGACAGATGGGCAGAGTGAGAGGACGATTCAGACTCTCGAGGACATGCTTAGGGCATGCGTCCTAGATTTCGGTGGCAGTTGGGATACGTATCTTCCGTTGGCGGAATTTTCGTATAACAACAGTTATCATGCGAGCATTGATCGACCTCCTTTTGAGATGTTGTACGGGAGGAAGTGTAGGACCCCGATTTGTTGGGGCGAGGTCGGTCAGCGGGTCATCGGGAGCACAAAAGTGGTGCTCAAGACGACCGAGTTGATCCAACAGGTCCGTAGTAGGCTGCAGACTGCGCAGAGTCGGCAGAAGAGCTACGCCGATAGGAGGCGTTCGGACTTGGAGTTCCAGGTGGGAGATATGGTCCTTCTGAAGGTCTCACCTTGGAAGGGTGTCATCAGGTTCTGGAAGAGGGGCAAGTTGGGCCCCAGATTCATTGGTCCTTTCAGGGTTTTGGCCCGGGTGGGTCGGGTTGCTTATCGGTTAGATCTTCCTGAGGAGCTTAGTCAGATCCACAACACTTTCCATGTGTCTCAGTTGAGGAAGTGTTTGGTGGATGAGTCAGCAGTCGTTCCTCTAGAGGATATTCAGGTTGATGGCAGCCTGAATTATATTGAGAGACCGGTCGCGATTCTGGACCGGAAGACCAAGACCTTGAGGAACAAGGAAATCCAGTTAGTGAAGGTGCAGTGGCAGCACCGGAAGGGGTCTGAGTGGACGTGGGAGGCTGAGGAGGAGATGAGGGAGCACTACCCAGAGATATTTGCAGATTCAGCCGTAGCAGACTTCGAGGACGAAGTCTGAGATAAGTGGGGGAGAATTGTAACGACACGTCTCCGGTATGATAATTCCTTGGTATTTATTTTGAAGTTTTGCAAGAGGGACTCGGCGAGTTCATAGCCTGACTCGCCGAGTAGGGTCGGGATTTCGAGCACGTGATTAGCTGGCGACTCGGCGAGTCCATATTCTGGACTCGGCGAGTCTGTCCGTCTGGGAGAAACCCTAAATCCCCGGGTTGCCCACTATTTAAGCCACCTTATAGCCCCCAATCTCGCCTCCTTCACCCTCTAAAGCTGTGAGAAAACCCTAATTCGATCTTGAGTGTTTGTTTTAGTGATCTTGTGTGCATTTGTGAAGTGTTGAAGAAGGAGAAGAAGAAAGGAGCAAGGAGAAGGATTTCAGAGCAGAGATTCAAGGGAAAGCAAGAGCTCTTTGAGGTATTCTTCAGTTTTCCCTCTCTTTTATGCCTTAAAACCCTTCTAGATCTTGTTAATGCCTTTCTCAAAGTTTTATGTTGATATGGAAGATCTCTTATGCCGAGATAACCTTAGATCTGTTCATTTAGGAGTTGTAGAGCCCAGATCTATTGCCTTTATGGAGCTATTTTGCATATTAACCCTAGATCTATCCCTTTTAAGCATCTTTTAGCCTTTCTTCCCTTGATTCATGTGTTTGTACACGTAAAGTTGGAAACTTTATGTGGTAAATCAGCTTATTGGACTCAGATCTATCATTTGTATGTATTGGATTCGAGCAGAATCGAGTGTAGAATAGTTGCATGGCAGTGACTCGGCGAGTCGAGTCGAGTGGGACCAGTGAGTAGTGGAGTGGACTCAGCGAGTTTGAGGGTAGACTTAGTAATGGAGGGACTCGGGGAGTTGTTCATACAACTCGGCGAGTCCAAGGCAATCTTCTTAAGCTCAAGAACAACTCGTCGAGTTGTTCATATGACTCGGCGAGTCGGATGAAGATTTTCTGAGTTCTTGGATCGAATGAGTACTCGTCGAGTCGATGCCATACTCGACGAGTAGCAGCGAGTAGGGTCGAGGAGTAAGAATAAGGACTCGGCGAGTTGGCGGCCCAACTCGGCGAGTCAGGTCAAATGTGGGTTGACTTTGACCGAGAGTTGACTTTGTCTGAGAGTTGACTTTGACCAAGGGTAAAAGAGTCATTTTACCCAATGCAGTGTTTAGTATTTGATTGAGTGTGTTTATGGAGTTGTAGCCGGGGAGGCACCGGAGCAGCAGCAGTTAGCCCTCAGAGCTATTCACTCAGCAGCCAGTTCACGAGGTGAGTTCCTTTTCAGTAGGAACGGGTCTAAGGTCACAGCTCCGGCCCGTTTAGCTAGCAGTAGTATCCGGATTGTTATCCGATGTAGTAGTTAGCACGTTTGATGCCTTCGTGGCTCAGACAGGATTATATGTGTTCATGTTAAGTGATGAGTTTATGTTATGATCAGTCAGCTTCGGACTTCGGTTCGATGTAGGGGACAAGGACCCAGTTAGCTTCGGACTTCCGCCCGATGTCAGCTTCGAACTTCGGTTCGATGTATGGGACAAGGTCCCAGTCAGCTTCGGACTTCGGTCCGATGTCAGCTTCGAACTTCGGTTCGATGTAGGGGACACGGTCCCAGTCAGCTTCGGACTTCGGTCCGATGTCAGCTTCGGTCTCCGGTCCGATGTAGGGGACAAGGTCCCAGTCAGTCAGCTTCGGACTTCGGTCTGATGGAGGGGGCAAGGCCCCAGTATGTTTTTGATATATTATTGTATGGTATGTGGTAATTTGGGGGAGCTCACTAAGCTTCGTGCTTACAGTTTCAGTTTTTGGTTTCAGGTACTTCCGCTAGCAGAGGGAAGAGCTCGGGATGATGGCATCGCACACACCACAGCTTCAGCTTTTATCCTGGGAGTTGATTTAGTTCTTGATATTTATATGACATGGATATGATACAGTTTTCTGCATAGTGTTTTATTATTATTTTGACATACATCATGTATGGTTTTATGATACGACACTCAGATTATGGTTTTCGGTTATGTTGAAAAATGAAATTTTTGATGGGTTTTAGCCATAAGAACTTTCCTATGTGCGCATGCAAAACCCTATTGCTCGGATCTAGGCTTTCTAATAAACATGCTTTGAATCCAAGACTTCTAATTACTAATTAGGTTAAACAAGAACAATGAAACAGATCTAGAATCATACCTTTGAGTTTCTTGTTGATCTTGAGGTCTTGGAGCTTCTAGAGTCACAAATGTCACTCCTCTAATGGCTTACAAACACCAAAGCAAGGAGGATGATTTGGGAGAGAGGAGAGGGGAGGAATTCGACCAGAGTTCTCTTGCTTTTTCAGAAGTGTCGAATTCCCTATGCCATGGGGTCTATTTATACTTGTAGATTCCTTAATGATTACAGATAAGTCCCTATCAGATAATCTTCTCTTAAGGCTATCCAAATCCATTCCATAGATAAGTATATGGACGATTTTAGCTTTCCTAAAGCTCTTAGAATCCGTCCAAAGTATATCCAAATGGATTTACAGTTTAAAGCTTAACTATCAAACAATTGACAGTTTATACCCCTTTATTTAATTAATCTCTTTAAGTCACCAAATTAATTCTAATTAATTCTATGACTTATATTAATCAATACATATTATTCATTATATTATTCCCATAATATATTAATAATATTTATTCTCTCTTAATAAATCATCCTATCAAGTTGCTATGGTGAAGGCAACCCAAAAGGACCATGCACAACCGGATATAGTTACAGCCTTAGACACTATTCCAACAGTCTCC
The DNA here is from genome assembly GCF_051521515.1 of Lactuca serriola. Lineage (NCBI taxonomy): Eukaryota > Viridiplantae > Streptophyta > Magnoliopsida > Asterales > Asteraceae > Lactuca > Lactuca serriola. Next base: position 98,076,551 of record NC_136410.1, on the reverse strand, counting down.
CACTTGGATAAGTCTAGTAACTATACAAGTAAAATTCGGTTTGCAATCGTAGCTCTCTAAGACGCTGTCAACTCTGATCTAATCAATCTTGTCCTTTAGATAAGGGAACGTACAGTCCTCTGTTAGATATCATGCTGACAATCCTATGGAATGGTTAGTCAAGCATTTAGGTTTCTCGATCTCTGATTTATTTGACATAGAACTTAATCGAACACATCAATTTAGTTCTGACCGGGCCCGGCACATAAGTCAAATCAAATCATCGAGCGGCCGAGATATCGCTTTTACCTTCTTAGATAAAAGTTACAGATAAACTTCGACTTATATGCATTTACTTATTCATTAACCAACTATACACAACAATGCGTTTTCTAACACCGATTTACTGATGCGTTTTCGCATTATCAATGTACAACCAATTAACAAATAACAAACCATATATCTTGGTTTTAAGACTATATGATATTATCGTCTTGCGATCACCCTTTTATATCTTATTCCATAAGGTGATTCCAGCAAGCGCGGGTTTGTTCCAATGCTCAAAACTAGTTCATAAGCACTCATGAACGTTGCAGCAACCCTTTGCTATGTCTAACACCATTTAGACAATCTACACACCAATTCATGACAATCTTCCTTCATATCTACTTCCAACATATGAACAATTGTGGACAATTTGAACAATTCTATTATTCCTAATAATTTCAATTATTCTGGAAGTCAAAACATGCAAAGTGAAACAATAGTTAAACAATTAACATAAGACAGTAACATTACTTATAAATAAAACTCCTTTATTTAATCATCAAATGTCAATTACATTTATCTATTACACGTTTCTAATACTATCTAATCTATGCTAATATCATCCTTCAGCCCAATACTCCTAGCATGCTGCAAGTGCTTAACCCTACTCAGTCCCTTCGTAAGCGGATCTGCTGGGTTATCTTCTGATGATATCCTCTTAACTACGAGTTGTCCTTCTTCTACACGATGTCTAATAAAGTGATACTTTCTGTCGATATGTCTTGATCTACCATGATCCCTCGGTTCCTTGGTTAAGGCAACCGCACCTTCGTTATCACAGAAAATCTCCATTGGCTCCTTTATGGCAGGTACGACTCCAAGATCACCGATGAAGTTCTTTAGCCATATTGCCTCCTTCGACGCTTCGCTCGCTGCAATGTACTCTGATTCGCACGTTGAATCAGCTACTGTTTCCTGCTTGGAACTTTTCCATGTCACTGCTCCTCCATTTAGGGTAAAGACCCAGCCCGACTGCGAACGGTAGTTGTCCCTGTCGGTTTGAAAACTGGCGTCACTATACCCTCGCACCTTCAAGTCATCACTTCCTCCGAGGACTAAGAACCATTCCTTCGTCCTCCGAAGGTACTTAAGGATATTCTTCACCGCTATCCAATGGGCTTTGCCAGGATTCCCTTGATATCTGCTAACCATGCTCAAAGCGAAGGCTACATCAGGGCGAGTACAAGTCATAGCGTACATGATTGAGCCAACTGCGGAAGCGTATGGTACTCGGCTCATTTCTGCTATCTCAGCTTCGGTACTCGGACTTTGAGTCTTACTCAACTTGGCATTACTTTGTATCGGTAGTTCTCCCTTCTTTGAGTTTTCCATACTAAAACGTTTTAGTACCTTCTCTAAGTAAGTATTCTGACTAAGTCCAATTAGTCTCTTACTTCTTTCTCTTATTATCCTTATTCCCAAAATGTAAGAAGCCTCTCCGAGGTCCTTCATAGCGAAACACTTCCCGAGCCAGGATTTTACCTCCTGCAGAGTCGGAATGTCGTTTCCTATGAGTAATATGTCATCGACATATAGAACGAGGAAGCTTACTATACTCCCACTGGCTTTGACATATACACAAGATTCGTCTTCGCTTCGTACAAATCCAAACTCTTTGACTTTCTCATCGAAACAAAGATTCCATCTGCGAGATGCTTGCTTAAGTCCATAAATGGACTTCTCAAGCTTACACACTCTATCCGGATGCTTCGGATCCACAAACCCCTCTGGCTGAGCCATGTAAACATTCTCAGCCAACTTTCCGTTAAGGAAAGCGGTCTTGACATCCATTTGCCAAATCTCATAATCATGAAATGCGGCAATTGCTAACATCACTCTAATAGATTTAATCTTCGCAACTGGTGAGAAGGTCTCATCATAGTCAACTCCGGGAGTTTGAGTAAAGCCCTTCGCGACCAATCGCGCTTTATATGTGTGTACGTTCCCATCCACGTCGGTCTTCTTCTTGAAGATCCATTTGCACCCAACGGTCTTACGTCCGGGCACGTAATCAACCAAATTCCAAACTTGGTTATCATACATGGATTGGATCTCGCTATCCATTGCCTCTTTCCACTTTAAAGACTCCGGGCCTGCCATGGCTTCCTTGTAGCTATTAGGTTCATCAAGATTTACTAGTGTACCGTCACTAATATACGTGTCCCCTTCGGTAGTAATATGAAAGCCATAAAACTGGGGATGAACTCTAACTCTATCGGAACGTCTAAGAGGTAAGGATTCGTCAATTGGTTCAACCGGAGTTTCCTCCTCGGGTTGAGTGCCAGTGGTAGAGGTTCCTTCATCCATCGACTCTTGAATCTCTTCAAGTTCGATTTGCCTCCCACTGTCTCCTTGGCTTATGAGTTCTCGCTCTCGGAAAACTCCTTTCCTTGCAACGAAGACAACATTGTCCTTCGGTCTATAGAAGAGATATCCAAAGGATGTCTGCGGGTAGCCGATGAAAATACATCGCTCACTTCGAGGTTCAAGCTTGTCGTGAGTATCTCGTCTTACGAAAGCCTCGCAACCCCAAACCTTGATATGTGCCAACGAGGGAGCTTTCCCTGTCCACATCTCGTGAGGTGTTTTGGTAACCTTCTTAGTAGGGACTCGGTTAAGGATATGGGCGGCAGTCTCTAAGGCATACCCCCAGAAAGAGATTGGTAGTGAAGCACGACTCATCATAGAGCGAACCATATCCAATAGGGTTCGATTACGCCTTTCTGCCACACCATTCAACTGCGGTGTCCTAGGAGGCGTCAATTGCGAAACTATTCCACACTCCTTGAGATAATCGTGGAATTCAAGACTTAGGTACTCTCCTCCTCGATCGGATCGAAGCATCTTGATTTTCCTGCCCAATTGATTCTCCACTTCATTTTTCAAAGGTGTCTGACTTTTGCTTGATTAAGTAGATATACCCATATCTACTATAGTCATCGGTAAAAGTCACATAGAAGCGGTTCCCATCCTTCGTGGTTGATCTAAATGGTCCACATACATCGGTATGTATTAAGTCCAATAGACCATCGCCCCTTTCACAAGTACTTGTGAAGGGCGACTTAGTCATCTTTCCAAGCAAACAAGACTCGCATGTGTCATCTTCCCTAAGGTCGAATGACTCCAACACTCCATCCTTTTGGAGTTGGGCTATGCGTTTCTTGTTGACATGTCCAAGACGACAATGCCACAAGGATGCTTTATCCATACTAGTGGAAGAATCAATATTCAAAACATCATTTCCAAAGTCATCAACAATCATAACAGTTTCATATATTCCATTACATGGTATAGCTTCAAAGTAAAAGACACCATTTAGATAAGCCAAAATAGAACCATTCTCATTATTAAAAGAAAATCTAAATCCTTGTCTAAATAAACCATGAAATGAAATGATGTTTCTTGCCATTTCTGGCGAATAGCAACAATTGTTCAAATCTAAAACTAAACTATTCCTAAGCACTAAGGAATACACTCCAATCTTGGTTACAGGCGACGATCTTCTGTTCCCCATGATTAGATTGATCCTTCCTTGCTCCACATCCCTACTTCTTCTTAGTCCCTGCACATTAGAACAAATGTGATAACCACAACCGGTATCAAGAACCCAAGAAATAGCATGATTAGAATCGTTAGATTTGATTGTATATATACCTGCGAAAGATGGCTTGATCTTTCCTTCTTTGATTGCTTGCAGGTAATCCGGGCAGCTTCTCTTCCAATGTCCTATCTTGTGGCAGTGGTGGCACTCTGCCTCCTTCGGGTTAGAGCAGGGCTTGGCGGGATCAACTTTGGTCCCACTAGAAGAGGCACCATCTCGGGCTTTCACCTTGCGATAGTTCTTCGATGAAGCTTTCCTCTTCTTTCCCTTCCCTTGTCCAATAGCCAAGACAGGAGCAGCGGGCGGATTGGGAGTAGGTGCAACAGACTTGTCTTTAAAGTTGCTCTCAGCAACCCTCAAGAGACCTTGGAGTTTGCTTAGGGTGACCTCTTCTTTGTTCATGTGGTAGGTCATCCTAAATTGATTGTACATCGGAGGCAAAGAGTGAAGCACCATGTCGATTGCCAAGTCCTCACCGAAGTCAACATTTAACTTGTGAAGGCGGTCGACATACCTTTGCATCTTTTGCAAGTGCACGGTAAGAGATTCTCCATGACCCATCTTTGCGGAAATCATGTTAGTGAAAATCTCGTACCTCTCTTGTCTCGCGTTTTGGTGGTACCTCTCCAATAAGTCTTGATGCATCTCGTACGGGTACATGTCCTCGTAGGACTTTTGGAATTCGGAGTTCATGGTGGCGATCATGATGCAATGTACCTTCGTTGCATCTCGCTCATGAGTTTCAAAGGCGGTGATTTTGGCTGGAGTAGCGATTTCGGTGTTGATTTTCTCGAGCTTCTCATCAAGGACATACTCTTTGTCCTCATAGCGAGCAATGGTGCGAATGTATCTTATCCATTCGCTAAAGTTCGTTCCATCGAAGGTGACCTTTTGGCAAAGGCTCATCAATGTGAAAGAACTAGCAGCAGCGTTGTTTGCGTTCGACATCTATAATTAGAAAAGGACAAAGATAGATTAGAATAAGAATCCCTAATTATCACCCAATAGGAAAATTAGGGCTAGGATCCAACAATAACATTTACATATTAGAAAAGGGATGCCGTAATCTAACATGCAAATAAATTGAAGGTAAGTGAATGACGATTCACTAATTCTCCATCACAAAAACCTAAACTATTAGTCCTAAGTGTTTTTGAGAATTCCTAGGTTCGGATGAGATTCATTGAAACTATTCAATGGCATGTTTAAATCTCGATATGCCCCTCTTGTTTGTGACTGGGATACCGAGGATCACAAAGCGGGTGTGAATAACCATGCAAATTTACATAGTGCCTTCATTGTAACGATCACCTATTCGATGTGCCGGTAAACCACACACGCTCCATCGAACTATGATATACAATGAATCACCCTTTGCCACCTTCGCTTAGAACCAATTAGTGTGCCGGTAAACCACACACGCTCCACTAACATCTTAGCAAGGTGCAAAGTGTAATTTCATGGGATTGCATCAATTCACTTTTCCTAAAGTAACTAGGATTGGGAAATTTTAAAATATGTGTAGTTACTTTGTATTTCTTATTATACTTTTAATGAGAGGATGAGGTTGCCCTATCCTACCCGTTCGGCTAACGACCCTCCACCAATCAAGCAAGCGGTGGGTGTGAGTGTACACCCATTAAGCGCCATTTTATAGGCCGCAACCTTATACCCACCTTATAGATCGGCTTCGTGAATGAGGCCTACTAACGGTAAGACTAGCATTTAGTTATACATATATATATTATTCTAGTAATATCATATTAGTATAGGGTTGTATTTTAAAACTTTTAAAATCTAGGGCTTGAAATTTAAGTTGTCTAAATTAAAGCTTTTAATCACAAAAGTAAATTTCAAAACATGAGGGTAGGTTTTAAACATTTAAAACATGGAGGATCAAATAACAAATAATTCCAATTAACAATTAATATCCTAATTATCTATATTTGATTTATTCAAGATTTCTTTTTTTTTAAGATAATTACCAAAATAATCAAAATAATTAATTAATTATCATATAAGGAAATTAAATATTTAATTAGTTGATAATTACCTTTAACTAGATCAAGATAATAGTTATATTTATCAGAAAAACGAATTAATATTGATCTAATTAGTTTATGGTAAGTTAAGATAAGATAAGCACAAAGAAATCCCGAATCTGGCCATTCCTGACGCCTGGACTCGCCGAGTGCACAAAGGGACTCGCCGAGTCAGGCCTACTCGCCGAGTCCACTTTGAGACTCGCCGAGTCCATGACTCAGAAACCAAAAAATCGAATTTTGCAGGTTTGTTTCAGTTAATCAAGCAACAATTTACAGAAAACCAAGCTAGGCTCTGATACCACTGATGGGTTTTAGCCATAAGAACTTTCCTATGTGCGCATGCAAAACCCTATTGCTCGGATCTAGGCTTTCTAATAAACATGCTTTGAATCCAAGACTTCTAATTACTAATTAGGTTAAACAAGAACAATGAAACAGATCTAGAATCATACCTTTGAGTTTCTTGTTGATCTTGAGGTCTTGGAGCTTCTAGAGTCACAAATGTCACTCCTCTAATGGCTTACAAACACCAAAGCAAGGAGGATGATTTGGGAGAGAGGAGAGGGGAGGAATTCGACCAGAGTTCTCTTGCTTTTTCAGAAGTGTCGAATTCCCTATGCCATGGGGTCTATTTATACTTGTAGATTCCTTAATGATTACAGATAAGTCCCTATCAGATAATCTTCTCTTAAGGCTATCCAAATCCATTCCATAGATAAGTATATGGACGATTTTAGCTTTCCTAAAGCTCTTAGAATCCGTCCAAAGTATATCCAAATGGATTTACAGTTTAAAGCTTAACTATCAAACAATTGACAGTTTATACCCCTTTATTTAATTAATCTCTTTAAGTCACCAAATTAATTCTAATTAATTCTATGACTTATATTAATCAATACATATTATTCATTATATTATTCCCATAATATATTAATAATATTTATTCTCTCTTAATAAATCATCCTATCAAGTTGCTATGGTGAAGGCAACCCAAAAGGACCATGCACAACCGGATATAGTTACAGCCTTAGACACTATTCCAACAATTTTTGGGTCGTATTTTTGGGTTGTTACATCCATGTTCTTGTTTTTTCCCTTTTGTTTAGACTGAAATCAGTGGAGGAAAATGGATGTTTGGGTTTGATGTTTTACAGGGAAGATTAGAAGGAATAAATCAATAGGTTTTTTGTTGTTTCATTCAATATGAAGTAGAATAAGGAAATGAGGAGTGGTTGTTGTCCCTTTGATTGACTTATTTCACAATAACAACACCTCCAAAAGAGGTGTTCTTGACTAGAACGAAGGAGAATAAGAAAGAAGACGGAATGTTGTTTTCTGGTGTGTTTCGTTGACAACTTTATTTGAGGAAGGAAATGAATGTTTAATTTGAGTGCAGTTTTGTCTAAAATGAATGTTTACTTTGTGTGCAAACTTAGGCAAGTTGAAAGTTGGAAGCAATATTTCCAATTTGGCTGTCAATTTATTTAAGAAGTGTTCTCTGATTTTAGTTTTACTTTGTGTGCAAACTTAATATAACGCTTCTTATTATATATATATATATATATATATATATATATATATATATATATATATATGTATATATATATATATATATATATATATATATAGGGTTAGGTTATTTTGTTTTCACTATCTATTATGTGCATGTATGACTGATTCTGGACCAATCATTTTAGTTATTTTAAGAAAGTAATTAATGCATATTACATGTTAAAGATATTATAGGTATTAATTACATCTTCAGCATTTAATAAGCATTAATTAGTTTCTTAAAATAACTAAAATGATTGATCCAGAATCAATAATACAGGCACACAATAGATAGTGAAAACATTTGAACCTAACTATATATATATATATATATATATATATATATATATATATATATATATAGAGAGAGAGAGAGAGAGAGAGAGAGTTAATTTTATGTTCATTAGACACATAAATTAATGTATGGTTTATAAAATCTATAATAACTTATCTATAGTTGATCACATGTTGTTAGTTATGTATCAATATAAATGGTTATACCCACAAATGAAAATATAATGTTACCTCTATCGTTAAAACTCACATTTGTTTGATTGATAATAATATATTATTTCCAAAATGTTTTGTCAATAATTGAAATCATATCGAAATCAATAGTTTAAGGTTTCTTGATTTACTGATTCAAAACGTCTGATTTTTTACTTCTATAAGTATTTTTACTAAAAAAATTAGTATGAAATTAAAATAATAGGCTATGACCTGGGTCCAAAAACGTTCTCGAAATTTCCACCTGAGGTGTGCAAGTCCCTCAACGGACAAAAACAATTTTAGCAATTTTTAGAAAATAAGTATTATATTGGTTTTGGATTGTTAAAACGGTCGTATCTTTTGCATACAAACTCCATTTTGGACATTCTTTATATTTTGGAAACAGGGAAACATGTACTACGAGACTAGAGTGTTTATATTGCTCACAATTTCTTAATACAAACTTTCAGTTTTCAAACACATTCTGAGGGTTGCAGTTTGAGTTGTTTGATTTGTTTGTCAGATTACACATTTTGAAGTAAGATACCATCTAGTATCCTATAATAGTTGAAATGAACTCATTTATTTTACTAAAGATGAACTAAAACTCAATGGATCATTTTACAAAGAGATTTATTGTGAACTTGACCTTTGACAGTCGTTGACCTAAATTTTGGGATGTCACATAACACTTAAGTTGAGTAGCGACCGTTAGCTAGGTCGTCCTTTAGATAACCATCCCATTATCTTTGACATATTCCTAGAGGGATGCGTTAACAATTCGTAATTTGGATTTTAAATTCTTAGCCTACTTCTGATATGGTTTATGTATTAATATTTAGAGAAATCGGTAGGCAAGAATGTTGATATTATGTGTTGTATATTGTTATTACCGGCAAGAAACTTAGTTATAGTTTAAAATTAGAAGTTTTTTTATTGGTAAGTATGTTGCTATAATTTGTAAAAAAAATCACATGGCTATTGATAGATAAAAAGAAACGTATGTTGTTATTCCAGTTTGTAGAGGTTGGTAAGGATCGAGTCCAAGTTAATAGGTTAAAAATTTAATATGAAAAGTTATACATTGTTGTTTTTTACTTAATCTAGACTGAATGACGTAATATGTTAAGCCAAAAAACATTAAGTGATGTTTTATGAGATTTCAAAAATAGAAACATAATTTTGTTAGTCAAGGAAAGCAATCTTTAAAAGGTTGTATTTACTCTATAGAAACATATACAAATTAGAATAATTATAGTTTAATCCTTTTCTGGATTAATTTGTTTATAAAATCCATCCTCTAATAGTGAATAAAAGATGAATTAAAAGAGGCATTTAAAACACGAAAAAATCACAAGAAGCTACTGTTAAAAATGGTATAACAATGTATTTTAAAAGTACATTTCTAAAATGGTATAATATGAAGTTATTATATTTGACAATAAGGCCAGAAATAGTAACCAAGTTGAGGTAATCAAACAAATAGATGTAGTAGTAGCAACCAATTTGATCTATTTTTAAATTAAATTACCGATTTACCCTTCTGATGAACATTATACATACTAAAATAATAATTTACCCTTCAGATAAAAAGGAAAGTATCATGCTAAAAGAGTCATTTTAGTACATGTGACATCTCAATATCAGCCAACAAATTAGGATATTATGTACAATAAAAAAATAGTAACCAAATTAAGATATCAAACAAATAGAAATAGTAGCAGCTCACGATTTGATCCATGTTTAAATTAAATTATTGATTTACCCTTCTGACGAACATTGTACATACTAAATTAATGAATTACTCTTCTGATAAAAATGGAAGTATCATGCTAAACGAATACACAAAAAAATTAACTACCATGAACAAGAAAATGGGTAGGGGTGCATTTGTCATTCCATCAAAGTACGTTGTTATAATGTGTTTTAACTGGTTTCAATCAAAGTACATTATTATCTTTTTTCTGGATTAAAGGTACGTAATATCTTTTCCTATTTATTTGAAAAGTTTATGAAAAATAGTTAACCGATTTCATGTAATTTGTGACAAATAAAATCGAAATATATGAATACATATATTTGATATAGGAACAAAAAAATAATTGAAAACATTATAAAACCGAAAGAAGGTACTAACCTTCTAGTGCACAACAATGAAGGTTTAAAGCAGAGAATGATGATGGAAGTTATAAGCAATAAGAATGATGTTGCAGGAGAAGTTTTGAAGAAAAAAACAATTGAAAATAAGTGTGAGCCGTTGATTCAAGGATGTATGTGATAACATGAATTTGATTTTTTGGTATTAATGGTTTCCTTATAAAAATGTATTTTATAAAAATGTATTTTATATTAACAGTTATTAATATAAACGAACTTATATTACTGGTTGATATTTAATGCCTTAATTGAAATGGTTTTTAGTAATATGTTTTTAAAGTTAACCATATTAACACCTTTATAACTTGAAATTCAAGATTTAAAATCTGGGAAGCTTTTATTGGAATTAAATACATTCCCTTTCAACAACGAATGTAAGTTAATTTTGTTTGACAATTGGAAAGATTTTATTGGAACTAAATACATTCAATTTGGGAAGATGATGTTAGCAATTTAATCTAAGGATGAAAAACATAGGATTGAAATACAATCAAGGGTCCAGATTGTTCAAGATGATGTCAAAAGGTTTCTGTTTTAATATATAAATTGAAGATTGACAAACTACATATAATTGTATTAGCCAATGCATTATGTGCATCCCATGGGTGGCATTCCTGACATTCATCATTGAAATCCTTAAAGTTACAAGTCATAAACACTAAATCTCCATTGACCTATAATAGATGGAATCGAATAATAAATTAAAATGGAATAAGAAAGGTAGTGAAATGATTCATTACATTCTATGATCATGTTTGAAGTAAACACCAGAGAACATGAAGCATAAGAAAACTCTACCTCATTAAGCTTTCCCATACCAAATTAGGTTGACTAACTGTTAGATGCCATTTTATGCATTGTGTAGGATTAGTTTTAGTAGTATTTTGCATAATATTTTATGTTATTTCATGTGCATAAGCTTAAATAATGTTCAACTCATGTCTTTCGTTAGAATTCATGTACTGCTCATGCTTTTTATGTCAATTTAAGATAGTTCAACATGAGCAGTTAGATGCGTGTTTGAAGCTTAAAATGGAGCTTGGAACTTATGAAGGATTCTGAGGAATGCTTGGAAGATGTTTTGGTCAAGAAACGTTCGATTGAATTGATCACATGAAGATATATTCTACAATTTGAAGCTAAAGGATGTTGCTGGTAGCTTTGACCCACTGTCAGTATTTTCGCCATATCTCATGAACCGTAACTCTGGTTGACCAGATTCAAAATGTTTTGAAAACTAGACGAAATTTCGAAAGACTTGTGAAAAACATATGATTGCAACTCTTGTCCATACGATCACATGGAGCCTTTATGCAATCGCATGTATGCTCGCAACCTGTCTTCGGGGTTTTTTCATGCCAAAATTCATCTGGGAGAAAAAAAAATGAAAAGATGCGATCACAACTACCCTTCATGTGATCGCAACTTTGCCAAAAAGTTTCAAAATAGCCTCCAACTTCATTAAAAAGGTCTGAGACGCGTTTTCTTCAATACATGCGATCGCATGTTATCATATTCTTGCTCCAGAAGATTCCACCTTGAGTATACATACAACCCTCATCATCAATTGTAAAGGTTGGACGATTCCAGATGAAGAAAACCACTTCAGAAGGTGATTTTTGAATTTTTTCAGCAACTTTTGAATACCCGAAGACTACGAATCATCTCACACGTTTAGTTTAGAAGATTTATCAGTAAGTGTTTCTTTTATCTAGTTTAATTTCATTTTTGTCCATGTTTGGCTAAACTTTAGTTTTCAGTTCTGCATAGACTAGTACTTCTCATGTGATTAGTTTTCAGATCTGATTTTCGTTTTGTGTTTCTATCAAGATTTTTCAATTTTGAGTTTAATGAACGTTTGGTTTTAAATTCTTGTTACTATGATTACCTAGCTAGGGTTTATCATTCCGGTTAATCAGTTAGTAGAAACTGTAATTGTTCTTGTCGACTGGTAAAAGTAATAAGTATCATATTGGTTCCATTTTGGGATTTAACTATGGTATAAACTGTAAAAATCATACATTTACGCTTCCGAGCTTATGAGAAGTATTGGGTATTACTGGGAATTTTACACATAACTTAATGCAACTTTTGTGATTTAATTAAGAGCTTGTTTAATTGAATAGTAAAAAGTTAGGGTTAATTCAAAGAGCTTGTTTTGATTAACTAGTTTTGTAACACCGTAAATTTTCAAATAAAATATTCATTTTAAAACACAATTATCTCATTTCCAAAATCACAAAAATCTCACAAACATCAAGTTATCAAAACACATGTCCCAAAACTGTTTATAACATAAATCAAGGATCCTCCAAAAACATATCTCAAAATCGGGTGTGTGTAAAATCAAGCCAGTGCCTTCTCGTGATCCTGAGGAGTACCTGAAACACATAACACATAACACGGTAAGCACGAAGCTTAGTGAGTTCCCCAAAATACCATACACATCACATTAGCCACTCGAGGCTAACTCAATACGACCTTCCGATCAATGTGTCTCAGTGGAGACCCTCCGGTCCCACAACTCGGGTAGACCCTCTGGTCCTAACTCAATAAGCTCATAATAATAATACTCAACATAAATCACAAAGACATAATGCAAAATATCACAACACACAAGTAAGCACATAAGACACCTCGGTCACACAAAGATACCACTAATGGTAAGTATAGTGAGAAGACTCACCTCGCAAGAAATTAGATCACCTCGAACTCAAAATTACCAGTCTAGCTTCCGCCTAACACATACGATAATTATCCCTAATTAATAACGGCTCTCAAAGCAGCTAGACCAACCCTTTTACAAACTCACAGAAGGGTAAAATACCATTTTACCCCTCTATGGCCTTAATAGTCCACAAATTGACCAAACCCTAAAAGTCAACCAAAAAGTCAATGGCAACGCGTACGCAACACGTACAAGTTCTCTATGTTGGGCATACTCCGATGTCATGCATGCATCGGGGTTTCTCGACCCTACGTTGTGCGTATTGGGATTACGCTTGGTGTACGCCCCAATTTTGCTCTTCGCACTCGTTTGGTATTAATCAGTTAAGACCATAGCTCATATCATAAATATGGACTCCCTAGAGGTTCTTACTCCATAAAGTTTGTGACTTTAAGCCTTTTCATGGCTGATGAAGTCACGAACACCCAAAACTCTCATTCTCTTATCTCAAAATGCTCATATCTCATGCATGGGTTGATTCCAACGTCCAAGTCTCGATTTTTATGACACTACACCACTAAAGATACTCAAAGGAGCTCATCATAGTCTCTGGAGCTCAATATCTCATAAAGCATCCAACTTTGGGACCAAAACCCTAAAATGATCTACATGATGCAAAAATCAAAAGAGTGAGAAATATTTGAGCTGTATACCTTAAAATGAAGCTCCAAACTTAGATAAGCTCAGATGCAAAGCATGGAATCCTACTCCTTCTTCTTCAAGGCTCCTCCTTCACTCCAAAGAAACACAAGATCACTCAATAGATCACAAATGGGCACACAAGCTTAATGGATGAGTATTTAGGGTTTGAGAGGGTTGTTTGTCTGAGGATGGTGGCCAGGAATGAGGCCATCATTTCCTTTATATAGGGAAACACCCCAAATTAGGTTTTTCACTCTGGGCCTAGTACGCCGAGCGTACCCTCTGGTACACCTAGCGTACTAGGTGGCTTTCGCATCAAAAACACGCATATGAGTATGCTGAGCGTACACACATGTACGCCCTACGTACCCATTTACCACCTTTTCTCACATATGGGCCAAACTTGACAATTACCAAAAGAACAAGGGCTTATGAGGTATACCTGGTCTTGGGTTATTACAATTATCCCACGATAGAATCAGAATTCACCCTCGAACTCAGGCTCCGAAAATAACTCTGGATACTGCTCATGCATCTCGAACTCTGGCTCCCAAGTGCACTCGGACCCCTTTCCGATGTTGCCATTGGACCTGAACCAGAGGCACCTCCTTGTTCCTCAGAACCTTCACCTTCTGATCCAAAATTGCAATTGGAGTCTCAATATAATTCAGGCTCGCATCCACTTGAAAGTCCTCTAATAGTACCACTTCCGTCTCGTCGGATACACACTTCCTCAACTAAGACTCTTCCTCAACTGAGACATGTGGTAGCTCTAACCGGTAGGCTATCGTACCTACTCTGCTGATCATTCTGAAAGGGCCAATGTATCGAGGCCCCGACTTGCCCCGTTTCTTGAATCAGATTGCCCCTTTCCATAGGAATACCTTCACGAGGACAAAATATCCAACCTGGAACTCTAACTCGGATCATCGCCGATCCGCGTAACTCTTTTGACGACTCTGGGCTGTCAGCAACCTCTGTCTAACCTATTGAATCTGCTCAGTCGTCTTCAACACTATCTCAGTTCCACTCATCACTCGCTGCCCTACCTCTCCCTAAAAAATGGGAGTCTGACACCTCCTCCCATATAAGAGCTCGAAGGGAGGCATGCCAATACTGGAATGTGGTTGTTGTTGTAAGATAACTCAGCCTAGGGAAAATAAGTGTCCCAACTTCCTCCGAAGTCCATAAAACATGCACACAACATGTCCTCAAGTGTTTGAATCATCCGCTCGCTCTGCCTGTTTGTCTGCGGGTGGTATGCGGTACTGAAATGAAAACGGGTACCCAAATCCTCATGAAATTTCTTCTAGAACCTGGAAGTAAAGCGCATGTATCGATCTGACGCTATTGAGGTTGGCACCCCATGCCGTGTTACCACCTCTCTCACATAAATCTTGGTTAGTCTCTCTGCAGAAGAGCTCTCAATGATAGCGAGGAAGTGAGCACTCTTCGTCAGCCGGTCCACAATCATGCATATCGCGTCAACCCCACGTGCAATCCTCGGTAACTTGGTGATAAAGTCCATAGAAATCTGTTCCCACTTCCACTGGGGAATCTCTAGATGTTGTAATGGACCATGTGGACACTAGTGCTCTGCCTTAACCCGACGACAGGTCAAGCACCTCTCAACTACCCATGCCACATCCCTCTTCATACAGGGCCACCAATAGTCTCGCTTTAGTTCCAAATACATCTTAGTGGCCCCCGGGTGGATCGAGAATCTCGATCTATGTGCCTCCTCCATCAATAAACAACGAGCTCCACCTATATATGGCACCCAAATCCGCCCATGGAAAGTCATAAGCCCACGACTGTCTGTTACAAACTCAGAAACCTGCCCAATCACACGCTCTCTCTTGTGGTTCTCTGGTCTCACAGCCTCCACCTAAGCCTCTCGGATGATATCTAAGACTGGAGTCATCACCGCCATCCTCATACACACATCCCAGATCGGAGCGCTCTTGGCTCTGCGACTCAAGGCATCAGCTACCACATTAGCCTTGCCTGGGTGATATAAGATCTCACAGTCGTAGTCCTTCACTACATGCAACCATCTCCTCTGTCTCATATTCAGGTTGGGCTGATCTATCAGGTACTTTAGGCTCTTGTAGTCCATATATATGGTACACCGAACCCCGTACAAATAGTGGTGCCATATCTTGAGGGTGAACACCACCGCCCCCCAGCTCTAGATCATGGGTGGGATACCTCGTCTCATGAGCCTTCAAATGCCTCGATGCGTATGCTATCATGTGCCCCCTCTGCATCAACACCACACCCATCCCTGATATGGACGCATCACAGTAAACTACAAAGTCCTCCACCCTCTCGGGAAGGGGTAACACCGGGGATTCGCACAATCTCTGGCGAAGAGTCTCAAATGAGGTCTTCTGCTCTTGCCCCCAAGCAAAAGTAACACCCTTCCGGGTCCACCTGGTGAGAAGGACGACAATCTTGGAGAAATCTATGATAAATCTCCAATAGTAGCCAACTAAACCCAGAAAACTCCTGATCTCGGTCGGAAATCTCGGCACCTCCCATCTCATAACCGCCTCAATCTTGGCCGGGTCGACCAATATCCCATTCTAATTAACAAGGTGTCCCAGGAACTGGACCTCTTGTAACTAGAAATCACATTTGGAGAATTTGGCATATAGCCTCTCCGCCCTCAATACTCCAAGAATCTCTCGAAGATGCTCCTCGTGCTACTCTCTAGATCTCGAATACACCAGGATATCATCGATGAACACGATCGCCGACTGATCCAACAAAGGCCTGCACACCCGGTTCATGAGGTCCATGAACGCTGTCGGTAAGTTGGTGAGCCCGAAAGGTATCACCATAAACTCGCCTATAACGAGTCCAAAAGGCCGTCTTCTGGATACCCTCCTTGCAGACTCTCATATGATGATATCCAGACCTCAAATCAATATTGGAAAACCAAGACACCCCCTGCAACTGATCAAACAGATCGTCAATCCTCGGTAGTGGATAATGGTTCTTGACTGTCAACTTGTTCAACTCCCAGTAATCAATACACATTCGGTGTGAACCATCCTTTTTCTTGACAAAAAGGATCGGTGCTCCCCACAGTAAGCTACTCGACTGATAAAACCATTCCCCAGCAGCTCGTGGAACTATAAGGGTAACTCCTGCCTCTCTGGTGGCGCAAGGCGATAAGGTTGTTGGATTAGTGTCTAAGTCCATAACTATATTTGGTATGTACTTGACCCGACCCGCCATGGTTCATTTGGGTTGCACTTCACCGGCACAATTTATATGGATAGTCTTTTGAGAATAGAATATTTATGATTTATATTAATATATTATAAGTTCTAATATATTAATATATAACCATTATATTTAATTAGTATTGATCAAGACTTAATTTATAATTAATTAAGTGATCAAAAGGAACTAATTAAATATGGTCTCTTAGATATATATGTAGTGGGCCAAGTTCATTTAGGTTGGGCTAAGTCTTCATGGATAGTCCATGGAGCTTTAACCCATGGATCCTAGGAAATGAAAGGTCATGGGTATTAGAGTTTAACCCTAATCCTCCACATTATATAAAGATGTCCTTGGTTGGTGAAATTGGCACTAGTGTGGGTACACTAAGAGGGCTAGCCGATTTCACTAGAGATAACCAAAGAATTCTTATTCTCAAAGTCTTCCAAGGTGTTTTGGTGATTTGTGATTCCACTTGAGGCTTCCACACTATTGGGGCTAAGCTCTTAAAGCTTGAAGACATCAAGCTACATCAAAAGGTATGTCATCTAACTAGTCTTTGTAGTATAGTTGCTTCATAGTATGCTAGTTAGGATTAAAGCCTTGGAAAGTTCATATTTTCATGTATAATAGAGAAAACATAGATCCAAGGTTTATAAGGTTACATGTACACCATAGGAGTGTTAGAATGCTCAAAACCCAACAGTGGTATCAGAGACTAGGCATGTTTTCTTGTTATACTTGCAAAATCGGCTGAAAAATCGAGTTTTTATGCTGTCTGCTCAGCAGACTCGCCAAGTCCACTGATGGACTCGCCGAGTCCAAGACAAAATGCATCCAACTCGCTGAGTTGGTTTGTGCACTCGATGAGTTGGACCCCCAGACAGCATATATTCGATTGTTTTGGCTGGAGTTGGACTAGGAACATTACCCTAAGATGTTTTTGGACTTATAAACTTGTTTTTGATGTGGTAATGTTCATGCTAAATTAATCTCAAAGATAATTGTCAATAGATTCATGTTTTGTATTAGTTTAAAGTTTAGACTAATTACATGAAAAAGTTTCATTTGATTTATCTTGTTCATATGAGTTGCATAGATTAATAGAAAAGTTAATTGAATAGTTGTTTTCAATCCATTTTAATCTAAAAGTTGATTCTAAAATGTGTTTGTGTAACTTGTCCTCAAGTTACATGAGAAGTCACATTTAAGTTTCTTAAAACTCATAAAATTTATCATAGGTTACAAAAATGAAGGGTCTTGTTCTCATTAAATGATTTTATGACTCCATAACTTGTCCTCAAGTTGTGGAGGTTCAATAGTCTCTTCATTAAATAAAAATATGTGTAACCTTAGTTAAACTCATAAAGCTTCCATAAGTTATGAATTATGAAGAGTCACTTTCTTAATTAGTTTAAAGTCTTCCATAACTTGTCCTCAAGTTATGGAACTTGAAGAGTTTTTTTTAATTAAAACTACTTTAAACACATAAGTTATGGAATTGAAGAATTTTGAGTAGTTTCAAAATTTGCCCTCAAGTTTTGGAATTTGAAAAGTTTTCACTTATGAATACTTTAATTCCAAGTCAGCCCTTAGAATCTTAAAAGTTAAAATTCAACCCTTATACTTTATAATATTATAAGTTAATAATATATATATATATATATATATATATATATATATGTATGTATATATATATGTATGTATGTATATATGTATGTATGTATGTATGTATAAGAGCAAGTCAGTCTTACCGTTAGTAGGCCTCATTCACGAAGCCGGTCTATAAGGGGGGTATAAGGTTACTGCCTATAAAATGGCAGTTTAATGGGTGTTCACTCTCACCCACCGCTTCCTTGATTGGTGGAGGATTGCTAGCCAAACGGGTAGGACAAAGACTATAAATTCTCCCTTCATTAAAAGTATTAATGATAAATACTAAGTAACTAAACCTTTTATAAATACCCAATCTTAGTTACTTAGGAAAATGTGAATAAGGTGCTAATCCATGAAATTACACTTTACACTTTGTTTAAGTCGGTTAGCGGAGCGTGTGTGGTTAACCGGCACACTAACTCGTATTTAACAAGGTAGGAAAAGGGTAACATAATTTTTATCATAGTATCGATGGAGCGTGTGTGGTTAACCGGCACATCGATTGAAGGGTAAACACTTAAGGGTACCAAGTAATTTGCATGGTTACTTCACACCTTGTTTTGTGATCCTCGGCATCCCAGCCACAAAACCTGAAGGGAGCACTCGAGATTGAAACATGCCATTGAAAAGTTCAATGAATCTCAAAAGAACTAGGAGTTTCAAACCAATTAAAACCTAATAATTTATTTCGTTTTTCATGGTGGAAATTGGTGAATCGTCATTCTACCTACCTTCAAATATTCTACAACTAGGATTCCGGCATCCCTCTTCCAAGTTATAAAATAGTTTGTTGGGTCCTAGCCTTAATATTGATGGGTTTTAGCCATAAGAACTTTCCTATGTGCGCATGCAAAACCCTAATGCTTGGATCTAGGCTTTCTAATTAAACATGCTTTGAATCCAAGACTTCTAATGACTATTTAGGAATAAGAACAATGTTAAAATAGATCTAGAATCATACCTTTGAATTCCTTGTTGATCTTGTTGTCTTGGACCTTCTAGAGTCACAATTGTCACTCCTCTAATGGCTTACAAACACCAAATAGCAAGGAGGATGATTTGGGATAGAGGAGAGGGGAGGAATTCGGCCAGGGCTTCTCTACTTTAGGTGAAGTACCGAATTCCCTTAGCCATGGGGTCTATTTATACTTGTAGACTCCTTAAGGGTTACAACCTAAACCCTAATTGGATAATCTTCTCTTAAGGCTATCCAAATCCTTTCCTTAGATAAGCAATGGACGATTTGAGCTATCCTTTAGCTTCTAGAATCCGTCCAATCCATATCTATATGGATTTACAGTCTAAAGTTTAACTATCAAACAATTGACAGTTTATACCCTCTAATTTAATTAATCTCTTTAAGTCACCAAATTAATTCCAATTAATTCTATGACTTATATTAATCAAATAACAATATTATTATTCTTTATATTATTCTCATAATATATTAATAATATTTACTCTCTCTTAATAAATCATCCTATCAAGTTGCTATGGTGAAGGCAACCCAAAAGGACCATGCACAACCGGGTCAAATACTTGCCTAATATAGTTGCAGCCTTAGACACTATTCCAATGGTCTCCCACTTGGATAAGTCTAGTAACTATATGCACAAGTACAATTCGGTTTGCAATCGTAGCTCTCAAAGACGCTTTCAAACTCTGATCTAATCAATCTTGTCCTTTAGATAAGGGATCGTACAGTCCATTGTTAGATATCATGCTGACAATCCTATGGAATGGTTAGTCAAGCATTTAGGTTTCTCGATCTTTGATTTATTTGACATAGAACTTAATCGAACACATCAATTCAGTTCTGACCAGGCCCGACACATAAGTCAAATCAAATCATCGAGCGGCCGAGATATCGCTTTTACCTTCTTAGATAAAAGTTACAGATAAACTTCGACTTATATGCATTTACTTATTCATTAACCAACTATACACAACAATGCGTTTTATAACACCGAGTTACTGATGCGTTTTTGCATTATCAATGTACAATCAATTAACAAATAACAAACCATATATCTAGGTTTTAAGACTATATTATCGTCTTGCGATCACCCTTTTATATCATATTCCATAAGGTGATTCCAGCAAGCGCGAGTTTGTTCCAATGCTCAAAACTAGTTCATAAGCACTCATGAATGTTGCAGCAACACTTTGCTATGTCTAACACCATTTAGAAAATCTACACACCAATTCATCACAATCTTCATTCTACTTCCAACATATGAACGATTGTGGATAATTTGAACAATTCGATTATTCCTAATAAACTCAATTATTCTGGAAGTCAAAACATGCAAAGTGAAACAATAGTTAAACAATTAACATAAGATAGTAACATTACTCATGAGTAAAACTCCTTTATTTAATCATCAAATGTTAATTACATTTATCTATTACACGTTTCTAATACTATCTAATCTATGCTAATATCATCCTTCAGCCCAATACTCCTAGCATGCTGCAAGTGCTTAACCCTACTCAGTCCCTTCGTAAGCGGATCTGCTGGGTTATCTTCTGATGATATCCTCTTCACTACGAGTTGTCCTTCTTCTACATGATGTCTAATGAAGTGATATTTTCTTTCGATATGTCTTGATCTACCATGATCCCTCGGTTCCTTGGTCAAGGCAACCGCTCCTTCGTTATCACAGAAAATTTCCATGGGCTCCTTTATGGCAGGTACAACTCCAAGATCACCGATGAAGTTCTTCAGCCATATTGCCTCCTTCGACGCTTCGCTCGCTGCAATGTACTCTGATTCGCATGTTGAATCAGCTACGGTTTCCTGTTTGGAACTCTTCCATGTCACTGCTCCTCCATTTAGGGTAAAGACCTAGCCCGACTGCAAACGGTAGTTGTCCCTGTCGGTCTGAAAATTGGCGTCACTATACCCTTGCACCTTCAAGTCATCACTCCCTCCGAGGACTAAGAACCATTCCTTCGTCCTCCGAAGGTACTTAAGGATATTCTTCACCGCAATCCAATGTGCTCTGCCAGGATTCCCTTGATATCTGCTAACCATGCTCAAAGCGAAGGCTACATCAGGGCGAGTACAGGTCATAGCGTACATGATTGAGCCAACTGCGGAAGCGTATGGTACTCGGCTCATTTCTGCTATCTCAGCTTCGGTACTCGGACTTTGAGTCTTACTCAACTTGGCATTACTTTGTATCGGTAATTCTCCCTTCTTCGAGTTTTCCATACTAAAACGTTTTAGTACCTTCTCTAAGTAAGTATTCTGACTAAGTCCAATTAGTCTCTTACTTCTTTCTCTTACTATCCTTATTCCCAAAATGTAAGAAGCCTCTCCGAGGTCTTTCATAGCGAAGCACTTCCCGAGCCAGGACTTAACTTCCTGCAGAGTCGGGATGTCGTTTCCTATGAGTAATATGTCATCGACATATAGAACGAGGAAGCTAACTACACTCCCACTGGCTTTGACATATACACATGATTCGTCTTCACTTCGTACAAATCCAAACTCTTTGACTTTCTCATTGAAGAAAAGATTCCATCTGCAAGACGCTTGCTTAAGTCTATAAATGGACTTCTCAATCTTACACACTCTATTCGGATGCTTCGGATCCACAAACCCCTCTGGCTGAGCCATGTAAACATCCTCAACCAATTTTCCGTTAAGGAAAGCAGTCTTGACATCCATTTGCCAAATCTCATAATCATGAAATGCGGCAATAGCTAGCATCACTCTAATAGATTTAATCTTTGCAACTGGTGAGAAGGTCTCATCATAGTCAACTCCGGGAGTTTGAGTAAAGCCCTTCGCAACCAATCGTGTTTTATATGTGTGTACGTTTCCATCCACGTCGGTCTTCTTCTTGAAGATCCATTTGCACCCAACGGTCTTACGTCCGGGCACATAATCAACCAAATTCCAAACTTGGTTATCATACATGGATTGGATCTCGCTATCCATTGCCTCTTTCCATTTCGCAGACTCCGGGCCTGCCATGGCTTCCTTATAGCTATTAGGTTCATCAAGATTTATTAGTGTACCATCACTAATATACGTGTCCCCTTCAGTAGTAATATGAAAACCATAAAACTGGGGATGAACTCTAACTCTATCGGAACGTCTAAGAGGTAAGGACTCGTCAATCGGTTCAACCGGAGTTTCCTCCTCGGGTTGAGTGCCAGCGGTAGAGGTTCCTTCATCTATCGACTCTTGAATTTCTTCAAGCTCGATTTGCCTCCTACTGTCTCCTTGGCCTATGAGTTCTCGCTCTCGGAAAACTCCTCTCCTCGCAACAAAGACAACATTGTCCTTCGGTCTATAGAAGAGATATCCAAAGGATGTCTGTGGGTAGCCGATGAAAATACATCGCTCACTTCGAGGTTCGAGCTTGTCGTGAGTATCTCGTCTTACGAAAGCCTCTCAACCCCAAACCTTGATATGTGCCAACGAGGGAGCTTTCCATGTCCACATCTTGTGAGGTGTTTTGGCAACCTTCTTAGTAGGGACTCGGTTAAGGATATGGGCGGCAGTCTCTAAGGCATACCCCCAAAAACAGATAGGTAGTGAAGCACGAATCATCATAGAGCGAACCATATCCAATAAGGTTCGATTATGCCTTTCTGCCACACCATTCAGCTGCGGTGTCCTAGGAGGCGTCAATTGCGAAACTATTCCACACTCCTTGAGATAATCGTGGAATTCAAGACTTAGGTACTCTCCTCCTCGTTCGGATCGAAGCATCTTGATTTTCCTGCCCAATTGATTCTCCACTTCATTCTTGAACTCTTTGAACTTTTCAAAGGTTTCTGACTTTTGCTTGATTAAATAGATATACCCATATCTACTATAATCATCGGTAAAGGTCACGTAGAAGTGGTTCCCATCCTTCGTGGTTGATCTAAACGGTCCAAATACATCGGTATGTATTAGGTCCAATAGACCCTCACCCCTTTCACACATACTCGTGAAGGGTGACTTAGTCATCTTTCCAAGTAAACAAGACTCGCATGTGTCATCTTCCCTAAGGTCAAATGACTCCAACACTCCATCCTTTTGGAGTTGGGCTATGCGTTTTTTGTTGACATGTCCAAGACGACAATGCCACAAGGATGCTTTATCCATACTAGTGGAAGAATCTATATTCAAAACATCATTTCCTAAGTTATCAACAATCATAATAGTTTCATAAATTCCATTACATGGTATAGCTTCAAAGTAAAAGACACCATTTAGATAAGCCAAAATAGAACCATTCTTATTATTAAAAGAAAATCTAAAACCTTGTCTGTATAAACCATGAAATGAAATGATGTTTCTAGCCATTTCTGGCGAATAGCAACAATTGTTCAAATCTAAACATAAATTATTCCTAAGC
This sequence comes from Lactuca serriola, assembly GCF_051521515.1. NCBI lineage: Eukaryota > Viridiplantae > Streptophyta > Magnoliopsida > Asterales > Asteraceae > Lactuca > Lactuca serriola. The sequence goes on along the minus strand of NC_136410.1, from coordinate 98,052,779 downwards.
ACTAAAGAATACACTCCAATCTTGGTCACAGGCGACGATCTTCTGTCCCCGATGATTAGATTGATCCTTCCTTGCTCCACATCCCTACTTCTTCTTAGTCCCTGCACATTAGAACAAATGTGGTAACCACAACCGGTATCAAGAACCCAAGAAATAGCATGATTAGAATCGTTAGATTTAATTGTGTATATACCTACAAAAGATGGCTTGATCTTTCCTTCCTTGATTGCTTGCAGGTACTCTGGGCAGTTTCTTTTCCAATGTCCTTTCTTGTGGCAGTGGTGGCACTCTACCTCCTTAGGGTTAGGGCAGGAGTTAGCGGGATCAACTTTGGTCCCACTAGAAGAGGCACCATCTCGGGCTTTAACCTTGCGATAGTTCTTTGACGAAGCCTTCCTCTTCTTTCCCTTTCCTTGACCAATAGCCAAGACAGGAGCAGCGGGTGGATTGGGAGTTGGTGCAACAGACTTGTCTTTGAAGTTGCTCTCAGCGACCCTCAAGAGACCTTGGAGTTTGCTTAGGGTGACCTCCTCTTTGTTCATGTGGTAGGTCATCCTAAATTGATTGTACATCGGAGGCAAAGAGTGAAGCACCATGTCGATCGCCAAGTCTTCCCCAAAGTCAACATTTAACTTGCGAAGGCGGTCGACATACCTTTGCATCTTTTGCAGGTGCACGGTAAGAGATTCTCCGTGACCCATCTTAGCGGAAATCATGTTGGTGAAAATCTCATATCGCTCTTGTCTCGCGTTCTGGTGGTATCTCTCCAATAAGTCTTGGTGCATCTCGTACGGGTACATGTCCTCGTAGGACTTTTGGAATTCGGAGATCATGGTGGCTATCATGATGCAATGTACCTTCGTTGCATCTCGCTCATGAGTTTCAAAAGCGGTAATTTCAGCCGGAGTAGCGATTTCAGGGTTGATCTTCTCGAGCTTCTCATCGAGGACATACTCCTTATCCTCATAGCGAGCAATAGTGCGAATGTATCTTATCCATTCTCTAAAGTTTGTTCCATCGAAGGTGACCTTTTGGCAAAGGCTCATCAACGTGAAAGAACTAGCAGCAGCGTTGTTTGCATTCAACATCTACAAAAGAAAAGGAAAAAGATAGATTAGAATAAGAATCCCTAATTATCACCCAATAAGAAAAATTAGGGCTAGGATCCAACAATAACATTTACATATCAGAAAAGGGATGCCGTAATCTAACATGCAAATAAATTGAAGGTAAGTGAATGACGATTCACTAATTCTCCATCACAAAAACTTAACTATTAGTCCTAAGTGTTTTGAGAATTCCTAGGTTCGGATGAGATTCATTGAAACTATTCAATGGCATGTTTAAATCTCGATATGCCCCTCTTGTTTGTAACTGGGATACTGAGGATCACAAAGCGAATGTGAATTACCATGCAAATTCACATGGTGCCTTCATTGTAACGATCACCTATTTGATGTGCCGGTAAACCACACACGCTCCATCGAAGTATGATAAACAATGAATCACCCTTTGCTACCTTTGCTTAGAACCAATTAGTGTGCCGATAAACCACACACGCTCCACTAACTTCTTAGCAAGGGTGCAAAGTGTAATTTCATGGGATTGCGTCAATTCACTTTTCCTAAAGTAACTAAGATTGGGAATTTTAGAAAAATGTATAGTTACTTTGTATTACTATTATACTTTTAATGAAAGGATGAGGTTGCCCTATCCTACCCATTCGGCTAACGACCCTCCACCGATCAAGCAAGCGGTGGGTGTGAGTGTACACCCATTAAGCGTCATTTTATAGGCCGCAACCTTATACCCACCTTATAGATCGGCTTCGTGAATGAGGTCTACTAACGGTAAGACTAGCATTTTAGTTATATATATATATATATATATATATATATATATATATATACATATATATTATCCTTGTAATATTATATTAGTATAGGGTTGTATTTTAAACCTTTTAAAATCTAGAGTTTGAAATTTAAATTGTCTAAATTAAAACTTTTAATCACAAAGTATAAATTTCAAAACTTGAGGACAAGTTTTAAACATTTAAAACATGGAGGATCAAATAACAAATAATTTCAATTAACAATTAATTTCCTAATTATCTATATTTGATTTATTCAAGATTTCTTTCAAGATAATTACCAAAATAATCAAAATAATTAATTAATTATCATATAAGGAAATTAAATATTTTATTAGTTGATAAATATCTTTAATTAGATCAAGATTATTGTCATATATATCAAAAAATTGGATTAGGGTTGATCTAATATGATTAAGGTAAGTTTCCATAAGATAATTATGAAGAAATCCCGAATCTGGCCATTCCTGACGCTTGGCTCGCCGAGTGCACAAAGGGACTCGCCGAGTCCACTTTGGAACTCGCCGAGTCCATGACTCAGAAACACAAAAATCGAATTTTGCAGTTTAGTTTCATACAAACAAGCAACAATTTAATGAAAACCAAGCTAGTCTCTGATACCACTGATGGGTTTTAGCCATAAGAACTTTCCTATGTGCGCATGCAAAACCCTAATGCTTGGATCTAGGCTTTCTAATTAAACATGCTTTGAATCCAAGACTTTTAATGACTATTTAGGAATAAGAACAATGTTAAAACAGATCTAGAATCATACCTTTGAATTCCTTGTTGATCTTGTTGTCTTGGAGCTTCTAGAGTCACAATTGTCACTCCTCTAATGGCTTACAAACACCAAATAGCAAGGAGGATGATTTGGGATAGAGGAGAGGGGAGGAATTCGGCTAGGGCTTCTCTACTTTAGGTGAAGTACCGAATTCCCTTAGCCATGGGGTCTATTTATACTTGTAGACTCCTTAAGGGTTACAACCTAAACCCTAATTGGATAATCTTCTCTTAAGGCTATCCAAATCCTTTCCTTAGATAAGCAATGGACGATTTGAGCTATCCTTTAGCTTCTAGAATCCGTCCAATCCATATCTATATGGATTTACAGTCTAAAGTTTAACTATCAAACAATTGACAGTTTATACCCTCTTATTTAATTAATCTCTTTAAGTCACCAAATTAATTCCAATTAATTCTATGACTTATATTAATCAAATAACAATATTATTATTCTTTATATTATTCTCATAATATATTAATAATATTTACTCTCTCTTAATAAATCATCCTATCAAGTTGCTATGGTGAAGGCAACCCAAAAGGACCATGCACAACCGGGTCAAATACTTGCCTAATATAGTTGCAGCCTTAGACACTATTCCAACAAATATTTCATATTGGGTGTTATATTAAGGACTTTAAATCAGCTATCTTGAATATCTCCCAAAAAGATATCTAGTTCAGACATCTATGATCTTCCCAAATCTCTTGGAACTTCACTTCCTCTACCTCCTCCAAATTCTCCCTAACCCACAAGTTCAAGGTCACTTAAGCCCTATTGGCAAGGCAAGGTCTAGGTGTGAACACATCTTGGAGATGAAGTCACATACTGACAAGCCGGGTGAGTTGGGTGTCAAAGTCTTGAGAAATTTAGTGGTTCAATCACTTTCTAAGTCACATAGTGAGTTCCTTTGGGACTCCTATGAAACAGACTATCACAAGACCCTTAATGATCTTATATATTTGTTTGGTACTGCTGAATCAGTAATGATTTGGAAGGCTAGTGAAGCAAATTTTCTTACGAGATCAACTTCCCAAAACTTTATGGACAGGGACAATAGTGACAGAGGAAATCCTGAAAAGCATTCTCTTCCCAATGGAAAGGGATTGGCCATAGTCAACTTGGTTAACCAAATGGTAAAGAGAAAGGCTAAGTCTGAGATAGTCCCATGTACTATTACCTAAGGGTCCATATGTTTCTATTGCCAAAGGAAGGGGCTTTTGTAACGCCCACAGATCCGGGCTAGTCAATTTAGAGGCAATAAGTGTCGTAAATGACTTTTCGGCAAAAGATTATTTATAATAAATAGTCTTAAACAAGTTGTAGTGTATGTCACAAGGTTTTCGTACACATAAAGAACGCTGAAATCCGAGTTATAATGAAGAAGTTATGACCCGTCGAAGTTTCGCGACGGAACCGGCACGGCACCGGGAAGCGTAAATAGTGAATTTACAATAGAGCGAGTTTTAGCCTTAGCGATATAAATGAAAATCGTAGATTATGTTAAACTAAGAACATCAATAAAAAAAGAACGCCCAAATCTGACTTCGTATGAAGAAGTTATCATTTTTCGAAGTTTCGGATTAGCGGTGTACAGCCCGAAATTCGAATATTAGATCGACTGATTTTTAGCCGACATGACCTGAACGAGAATCGAATATCTCGTTAAGAGTAGTGTAACGAGAAAAAGATGGGTGAAAACAGACGTCGGATGAAGAAGTTATGAGAATTTAACGGACCAATCCTGTCCCGGCCTGTTAATAATATGAAATTTGAAATCGAGTCAAAATTAGTCGAAGGAGTCTTAACGAAAGTTGTAGAATACGTTCCCACCTTCGCGTGGATATAAATAATGTCAAAAACAGAGCTCATATGCGAGAGTTATGAATTTTTGAAGTTGAAGTAGGAAATCTCGAAGGCTGTGCGAAGGGGTACACCCAGCGTACCTTCAGACGCCCCGTGTTCGCATAACGCCCCGCATACGCAGCTCGGAACGCCCAGCGTTCTCCTCTCTTGTGCGGTCCGAAGTATAGCCACTTCGCCCCACCCGAAGCGAGACACCTGCCCCTACGCGCAACGTACCACCGAGGGTACGCCCAACGTTCCGAGGAGGCTTGCGCCTATAAAAACCCTGCGAGGCCAGCCGATTTCTCACACCATTTCTTCAATACTTCTCTCACTACTTTCTCTCTCTCTCTCTCTCTCTCTCTCTCTCTCTCTCAGTGCCCTAAACCCCCCCCCCCTAAACCCTAGATAAGGCCCCTAGCACCCTAAGGAAGCTCCGAGGCTCCCGAAGACCCGAGAAAAAGAGTCTTTCGGTTTCGAAACGCTGCTCCAAATAAAGTTTCGGTTTTCGATAAAATTCGCTGTAAGTGAGTTATGCTTACGCAATTTTTAATATAGCTTCCAAATAATTATAGTAATGTTATTAGGTCCTTAAAATAATTATTTGGGCTATTATTATGAGTTATATCGAGTATTATTTAACGCTTATATAATAGTAATAATAGTTAGACTATTAATTTGTCGCGGTTATCATTAGACTAAACCCTAATGGTGTTGATACTAGGTTTTATCGAAGGAAAATTGTTTCGAGAGTATCGAAGTGCTGTCCGAGTGCTAAGTCACCACCTTTCAGGTGAGTTCATGGTCCCCTTCAACTTACACATAGATATGAAGTATTTACTACATGCTATGTGTGCATATTGTCTGTTTACTTGCTGTCTATGCTTGGTGAAAGATTTTATACATGTTTTAAATGATTTAAACTATATATGTATTTTATATCTACGAAAATGTTGGGGTAAAACATGGGTAGATATAATAGATGAAATATGAGTTGGACGATGAGTTGAGAGGTGATATAGACTATTAGGTATGGGTAAGAGGTGTACGATGTGAGAAGCCTTTTTCCCAAACGATGTCCTCGTCATTCAGCAGAGTATGGATGATAACCACAGACTATTCTAGACAGTCCAGTGGAACACTAGCAGGCTCGCAACCTGTAGGTGTTGTGAACGATGTGTTCACCAAGTGTACTCTAAACCTTGGTGACCATGTAGACTTGGTGCCTAAACCTTGGTGATCATGCAGACTTGACGCCTAAACCCTGGCGACTATGCAGACTTAGTGCCTAAACCCTGGCGACTATGCAGACTTAGTGCCCGTTGTGTAAACCATGGCAACGATGGACTTCGTGCCGATTCCTTTGGATGATCCTTAGGAATGAATGAACGAGGAATAGCTGATTCTTAGGGTAAATCCTTAAGAATGGAGAGTATAATGGGGATGGGTAATGGGGTTTAATTGCTTGATTGTTTAAACATAATAATTGTATTATTGTGGGTTGAAAATCCTATGTACTCACCAGGTTTCCCAACCTGACCCACTCAGTTTATTTATATCACAGGTGTTGATATGAAGTCACATTACACTGAGAGATTTAAAGAGATGTAGATCACTAGTGTAAATAAATGTAAGTTATGTTTATGCTTATGTTTCTGTATTAACAATGACATCCCATATGTTTTAAAATGAATAAAAATACTTTCCTTCGAAACGCTTTGATAATGTATTTATCATGTTTTACTGGGAACAAATTCCGCAACATTTTTATTAAAACAGGTACTCTGATTTTTATAAATCATAAACAAAATCGGTCTTTTCTGGCCGTGAAAATGGGGATGTCACATCTTTGGTTACGAAGCTGCCAAACTTACCTAAGGATGGTAAAGTCAATAAGTTTGATTTTATTTCAGGTAAAGTCCATTGTCTAACTCTATTAAGTTCCTACTTGGAGATTCTTATTACATGATGTGACTGGGTCACATGTTGATGTTTTAAGAATCAAAGAAAAGTAAAGAAACTTAAAGGAAGTATATGCTGATTCTGATTGCGAAGATGGATTTCGATCACATGGTTCAGTGATCACAGTGGCGGATCCTGTATAGGGCCAGGGGGGCCCTGGCCACCCCGGTTTTTTCCTTACTAATACCAGTTGTATACATGTAACAAATCCAAAAAGAAAAAATCAATCTCATGGCCCCTGAGGCATTTGAAATATATGTATCCAAGAAAATCAAATAAATGAAGAACTCAAACCAGGTTAAAATAGTTAGGAATAGAATCAGTTACTAACAAACAACCAGAAATTAAGGAAAGAATTAAAGACGAATCCAAATAAAAAAAATAGGATATTAAGCTCTATAAGAATCAAAGATTATTCACTTAATCTTTATAAAAATACAAAACTCTGAAAAATTATCTCTCCCACTAGACAAATCTCACCGGTAAATCATATCTTACTCACCTCCGCTGTTCACCGAACCATAGATCTTAGCCTTGGTGTGAGCTCTGTCTGTTCTTCGCCTTTGCTGCTCACGTATGTTTCGCCTTTCTGTGTGCATTCCACCCTTTTCTGAACTACTCATCATCTCCGATCAGCAACCTCTATGTTCATTTCATTCTCCTTTTCACTGTACGTGTTATTTTTCCTCTTTTTCTCTCTTTTTATTTTCTCTTTCTCTCACTAGTCATTCTCTTTCACTTTTTTGATTTCTTCCGCTAGTGACCAGTCAATGATAGATAAACTAAACATGTGAATAGAAAACAGTCTTCTGACTTTATTTGTTTATATACTAACTTATCAAAATTGAACACATATACTTTATTTTATTTTATATAAAGAAGTTATCTAACAAATAGTTAAATATAAAATTTAGTATAACCATGTTTATTAAATATGTCCATTTATTTAGTGTTATTTTATTTTATATGAAAATATATGTTAGATTGTTAGTTAAATTCATCATTATTGGTTATAATAAATACATTTAATTTTTCATAATACAATTTCACTATGAACAAAATAATTAGTTTGTTAATTTTGTGGTTAATTTGATATTTATACAATTATTTTTTTTGAAAATTTAATTTTGGCCCCCCTACCAATAAGGTTCGTGTTCCGCCCCTGAGTGATCAGAATTATTGAGCTGTTGCTTAGGAGTTATGACACATTGCTTAGGAATAGATAACAACAAGGTTATCATTTCCACTGTAACGATAAGTTTTTCCGCAAAGCTTTTAAAATAAAAGGAAAATATTTGATTTTATTTAGTTTAAGGATCCTTACAATGGCATCTGTGAAAAAGTGTTGCTTATATGATTCCATTGATAGCAATATTGGAAAATGGATTTGATTCTTTCGTTTGTGGTAATATCTAAATTTACCAATTAAGGAAAGTTTCTCATCACCCAAGTTTCAATTGGACCGAAACTTGGAATCATGCAAGTTGTATAGTATGATGAATGAGAACTTTCAAGCATTGGAAAATTAAGACTAATTACTTGTTCACATGGATGTGTGAGTCAAGTAGAGGACTAAGGGATCGAGTACACATTCATGTGCACTGATTAAGTCCACCACATAAGATCGATAAGACTATTCATCATCATTTACTAAGGTTTAGTAAATATGATTATACTTACAAGCTTAAGTATAATTCTGAAACATTGGAAAATTTCAATGTATGACAGAACGAATAAGAAGAATCAAATTAGGCAGAAGGATAAAAGTTTCTCAAATCTAAAAAGATGGGAGAGTACTTTAGTATCATGTTATATGATCATCTTAATGATTAAGTGACCTTATCACAATTCATCCTCTATGTGCATTTTGATAGCTAAAAAGAGGAGCTATGAATTGTTGAAGTGGTTAAATCAAGAAGATGATTCATACTTCGTTCTAAAAACAATTCGTAGAGTTATACTTTAAGATTGGAACTTGAGTGACATGTCTTAAAGAAGGTTTAAAACACTAGTCAAATGTAAGAGTAAAAGTTTTCTACTCTTGTACATTTGAAATTGGTAAGTTGTGATGTTTTGGATAAAACAAAGACCAACTAAGGCTAATTGTGTTAAGTGTCTGTCTTGATTAGAATCCACACTATCTCTTGAATATTTGGCAAGAAAGTCTTATAGGTCAAGGAGACAGTGGGAGTCTAAAAGATCCTGAAAGGGTTTCAAGAAGTAATCAAGAATAAAAACCTGTATTTCATCACTAGCACACAACTAGAGGTTTATAACCTATCGTGTTGACATTTCTGTGCCCATTCTAGTTAAGTTGGCTATACATTTGAGTTCTACATGTTCTCAATTGTTTGCATAACTACTTGGAAGCAATGGCAGGCCCTTGAGCACATATACCATAAAATCTAAGTGTCATAAGGTTTCTCTTCGATTCATGAAAATGATGGTAAGGAAACTCTTTCACTAAGTAGATTTTAAGTAGATAGCAATTGTGATATTTGCAGTTCTCAAAGTCGTTAGTGGAGCGTGCGTGGTTAACCGTCACACTAACATTGACTTATGAGAAATGGAAAAAGGTCTAAACAATTTAGACTATGATTCCGACATCCCTTTTCGTAGTTCTGAAATTGTTTAGACACACCTGTGAGCTATCTAAGATGCGTTGTATACTTTTGATAAAGCCTTATCAAAGCAATCTAGTATCAGAAATCTGAACTTTGGTAAGAATGTCAATAAAGTATTGACTTCTAGAGGTCTAGCTGATTTCTAAGTACATGTCAAAGCTAGTGGGAGCATAAGTGTTATGCTAATAATCTGTTGGGTTTTGAGCATTCTAACACTTCCTAAGTGTACATGCAACCCTAAATACCTTGGATCTATGTTTTCTCTATTATACATGCAAATAAGAACATCCAAGGTATTATCCTAATCTAGCATACAAAAAACTATGAATGTAACAAGATAGAATACATACCTCTTGATGTAGCTTGATGTCTTCAAGCTTTAAGAGCTTAGCCCCAATAGTGTGGAAGCCTCAAGTGGAATCACAAATCACCAAGACAACTTGGAATACTTTAGAGAATATGATTACTTGGTTCTCTCTAGTGAAATTGGCTAGCCCTTCTTTAGTGTATCCACACTAGTGCCTATTTCACCAACCAAAGACATCTTTATATAGTATGGAGGATTAGGGTTAAACCCTAATACCCATGACCTTTCATTTCCTAGGATCCATGGGTTAAACACTCCATGGACTATCCATGAAAGCTTAGCCCAACCTAAATGAACTTGGCCCATTCCATATATATAAGAGTCCATATTTAATTAGTTCCTTTTGATCACTTAATTAATTATAAATTAATTCTTGATCAATACTAATTAAATAATATGATTCCATATTAATATATTAGAACTTATAATATATTAATATTAATCATAAACATACTATTCTCAAAAGATTATCCATATAAATTGTGTCGGTGAAGTGCAACCCAAATGGACCATGCCGGGTCGGGTCAAGTACATACCAAATATAGTTATGGACTTAGACATTAATCCAACAGTCTCCCACTTGGATAAGTCTAAAACTATTATTGCGTATGACTTCAAACCTAACTGGCAATCGTAGCTCTTAAAGCTGCTGTCGAACTCTGATCTTGTCAACGAACTTGTCCATTAGATAAGGGATCATATATTCCTCCATTCTAGATATCATATGGACTGAGACATGGATTATAATCATTCTCTCTGTCCATTTGTTGTTTCCCGATTTCCGATTTATGACGACTGACTAATTGAACAAATCAAATCAGTCCTGGCCTGGCCGAGCACTTCCATTTGTCATCATCAAATCATCGAGGGGCCCACAGATATCGCTTTTATCCCAAAGGTAAAAGGAATGGATAAACTTCGACTCATATGGCTTGTTCTACTACTTGTTGAATCATACACAAAGGCACGTTTTATAGCACCGAGTTACCAAATGCGTTTTCGTGCAATCAATGTACAACCAACTCATAGTAACAACTCATATCTCTAGGTTTGAAGAATATAAGATATTATTGTCTCATGATCACTCGTGATAAAATCCATGAAGTGATTCCAATGAGCGCGGGTTGAATCCAATACTCAGAACTTATGAGCACTCATGAGTGTTGTAGCCCTTTGTCCAACGCCTTAGACCTCTACAAGCCAACCCATGACAGTCTTAATTCATATCTACTTCCAACATATGACCGACTGTGGATGTTTGAATAACTTAGTCATTCAGGAAGAATAACCCAGTTTATTCGGGAAGTCAAAACATGCAAAATAAAACACAATAATAATTGAATCCAATATGGTATCAACCCTTTGAACATAAATAAAACACCTTTTATTTATCACCATATGATTACACATTATTCATTGTATACTGTTTCAGCTATCAACTTTATTCTTGAATTTAAAACAATAGTTGTCCCATGCTCCAAGCATGTACACTATGTTTTCTTAAACACTAGTCATGCCACACACCAAGTATGCATACTATGTTTGTCTATGATCTTTATTTTGTGAACTAGATCAATTGAACATAACTTCAATGATTCTCTTTTCACACTCCCAAATCCTTACCGCAAATGCAAGAATTCCAAATTCATGCCATTTACTGAAATCTGTTAGATTCTAAACTTATATGCATTGATCCTCTCGTAATGATTATGCACAAAGTCATAAAGACTTGGCAACAATCATTACAGAGTATTCCAAAGGAGATCAACTCCTTGGAAATATCCTTCTTGCATTAAGTTTCCTTAATCTTACACAGATTGAAAATTCTAACTTTGAAACATTTCCAGATTCCATTTTGACTATCACTTCTGAACAAGAGTTGCCTCCTTACAGATTATGTCAATATGGTCCTTCCAGAATTATCACTATACTTCCAATTGTCCTTGAGTAACCAATCTTTGGTAAACCTTAGATTGTCCTCGACAATTGTTTAATCCTTTTAGTCATATCCAGTTCTAAACCTTTTCCCTTCTTAATGCCCCAGGCATTTTGGAAAATTTTAGAACGGATGAATATAGCACATGTAATCGATCCTATATCCGAAGCATATGGGACACGATTCATGATGTCTTACATAAAGACTAAACCAGTCTTTTGCTATAATATTTCCATTTCAATTTGCCAAGTTCTCATAATTCAGATTATGAAAAGGGATGCCGTAATCATAATCGAATTTTAGAACGCAAATAATGGACCCATATACAGAATTTCCTTATGTTGAGCCATTCCAACATGAAATTCATATATATCCTTGACTAAATGCTTAAAACCTCACGATCTAAGCTTATAGATTTGAGATGAAGCATAATTTCCTCTCCCTTAATTATAGCAAAACAACTTTTTCCCAATTGAAACTTTTGTTTTCTATAATTAACATTGCTAAATTGCAATACTTATCATAATTATCATGCTCCCACTAACATGATGATTATTAGCATAACACTTATGCTCCCACTAGCTTTGACATGTACTCAGAAATCAGCTGGACAGTCTGAAATTTAGATTCACACACCCTTTCCGTAGATAGCTCACCTGTGTGTCTAAGCAATTTCAAGAACCATGAAAAGGGATACCGTAATCATGGTCTCAATTGCTTAGGCATTTGCCATTTCTCACAAGTCCATGTTAGTGTGCCGGTTAACCACACGCGCTCCACTAACGACTTTTGAAAATGCAAATAACACAATTGATATCTTCGTAAAATCTACTTAGTGAAAGTGTTTCCTCACCATCATTTTCATGAATCGGAGAGAAACCTTATGACACTTAGATTTATATGGTGTATGAGTTCCTACCCATATGAATTTGTCAAACCATAATCACAAGACAAAGATAATGACAAATCCAAAACCATATGGATTGAACTCAATCTTAACTTCTTGCCACCTGGCAGCTCAAGGGCCTGCCATTGCTTCCAAGTTGTTATGCAACAAACTGAGAACTCTAAGAACTCATATGCAAAGCCAACTTTAACTGGAATGGGCATAGATATGTCAACACGATAGGTTATAAACCTCAAGTCGTGTGCTAGTGAAGAACTTCAGGTTTTATTCTTGATTATTTCTTGAGACTTTCAAGACCTTTAAGACTCCCACTGTCCTCTTGACATATAAGACTCCCTTGTCAAACATCCAAGAGATAGTGCGGATTCTAATCAAGAAAAACACTTTACCCAATTGGCCTAAGTTGGTCTTTGTTTTATCCAAAACATCACAACTTACCAATTTCAAATGTACAAGACTAGAAAATTTTTACTCTTACATTTGACAAGTGTTTTAAACCTTCTTTAAGACATGTCACTCAAATGACAATCTTGGAGTATGACTCTAAGACTTGTATTGGAACGAAGTATGACTCATCTTCTTGATTTAACCATTTCAACAATTCAAGTTCCTCTTCTTAGTCATAAGAATGCACTAAGATTTCCTTAGAGAACTAATTTTGATATGGTTTCTTAATCATTAAGATGATCACAAAACTGATACTAAAGTACTCTCCCATCTTTTCAGATATGAGAAACTTTTATCCTTCTGCCTAATTTGATTCTTCTTATTCGCCCTGCCATACATTGGAACCTTTTCCAATGTCTCAGAGTTACACTTAAGCTTGTAAGTATAATCATATTTACTGAGCTTTAGTAAACTATGACGAATAGTCTTATCAATCTTTTGTGGTGGACTTAATCAGTGCACAAGAATGTGTACTCGATCCCTTAGTCCTTTACTTGACTCACACATCCATGTGGCCGAGTAATTAGTCTTAATTTTCCAAAACTTGAAAGTTCTCATTCATCATGCTATACAACTTGCATGATTCCAAGTTCCGGTCCAATTGAAACTTGGGTGATGAGAATCTTTCCTTATTTGGTAACTAGACATTACCACAAATGAAAGAATCAATTTCATATTTTCCACTCTTGCTTTTAATGGAATCATATAAGCAACAATTTTTCCTCAAAAGCCATTGTAAGGATATTTTAAAATAAATAAAATCAAAAAAATTTTCTTTTATTTTAAAACTTTGCGGAAAAACTTATCCTTACAATCCATATGAAAACTTGTTGTTATCTATTCCTAAGCAATATCTCATAACTCCTAAGAAGTTGCTCAAGAATCCGATCTTCAAACTATGCGATAGAAATCCATCTAAGCCATCAGATTCAGCATATTCTTTCTTTAAGTTTCTTCACTTTTCTTTGATTCTTAAAACATCACCATGTGACCCAGTCACATCATGTATCAGGAATCTCAGAATAGAAACTTAACAGAGTTAGATAGTGGTTTTTACCTGAAGTAGAGTCAAACTTATTGACTTTAACATCCTTAGGTAAATTTGGCAGCTTCGCAACCAATGCCCCTTCCCTTGGCAATATAAACATATGGACCCTTTGATAATGGTACACGAGACTATCACAGACTTAGCTTTTCTCTTTACCATTTGGTCAACCGAGTTGACTATGGCCGATCCCTTTCCATTGGGAAGAGAATGCTTTACTGGATATCCAATGTCATCATTGTCAATGTCCATAAAGTTTTAGGAAGTTGATCTTAGCAAATAGATAAGATCGTTAAGGGTCTTGTCATAGTCTGTTTCATAGGTGTCCCAAAGGAACTCATTATGTGACTTAGAAAGTGATTGAACCACCAACTTTCTCAAGACTTTGACACCCAACTCTCCCGGCTTGTCAATATGTGACTACATCTCCAAGATGTGCTCACACCTAGACCTTGCCTTGCCAATAGGGCTTGAGTGACCTTAAACTTTTCAAGAACTTGTGGGTTGGGGAGAATAATTGGAGGAGGTGAAAGAAGTATGATTTCCAAAGGACATCATCTTCATTTAGGAAACCTTGTTTCACTAGATTTGGGAAGATCATAGGTGTCTATTACAGACATCTTTTGGGAGATATTCAAGATAGTTGATTTAAAGTCCTTAATATGACACCCAATATGAAATATTAAGGCTAGGACCCAACAAACTATTTTATAACTTAGAAGAGGTATGCCGTAATCCAAGCTATAAAATATTTAAAGGTAGGTGAATGACGATTCACCAATTTCCACCAAGATAAACGAAATGAATTATTAGGTTTTAATTGGTTTTGAAACTCCTAGATCTTTGAGATTCATTGAACTTTTCAAAGGCATGTTTCAATCTCGAGTGTGCCCTTCAGGTTTTGTGACTGGGATGCCGAGGATCACAAAACAAGGTGTGAAGTAACCATGCAAATTACTTGGTACCCTTAAGTGTTTACCCCTCAATCGATGTGCCGGTTAACCACACACGCTCCACCGATACTATGATAAACATTAAGTTACCCTTTGCCTACCTTGTTAAATACGAGTTAGTGTGTCGGTTAACCACACATGCTCCACTAACGACTTAGACAAAGTGTAAAGTGTAATTTCATGGGTTAGCACCTTATTCACATTTTTCCTAAGTAACTAAGATTGGGTATTATTAAGAGTTTAGTTACTTAGTATTATCATTAATACTTTTAATGAAGGGAGAATTCTAGTCCTGTCAAACCCGTTCGGCTAACGACCCTCCACCAGTCAAGCAAGCAGTGGGTGAGAGTGGACACCCATTAAGTTGCCATTTTATAGGCAACAACCTTATACCCACCTTATAGACCGGCTTCGTGAATGAGGCGTACTAGCGGTAAGACTGACTTTACTCTTATACATATATATATATATATATATATATATATATATATATATATATATATATATATATATATATATATATATATATATATATATATATATATATATTATTAACTTATAATATTATAAAGTATAAGGGTTGAATTTTAACTTTTAAAATTCTAAGGGCTAACTTGGAATTAAAGTATTCATAAGTGAAAACTTTACAAATTCCAAAACTTGAGGGCAAGTTTTGAAACTATTCAAAACTAATTAATTCCATAACTTATGTGTTTAAAGTAGTTTTAATCCAAAAACTCTCCAAGTTCCATAACTTGAGGACAAGTTATGGAAGACTTTAAACTAATAAAAGAATTAACTTTTCTTTATTTTATAACTTATGGAATTAATTAAGGTTACACCTTTTTTTTATTTTATTTTATTTTATTAAATGAAGAGACTCTTGGTCCTCCATAACTTGAGGACAAGTTATGGAGTCATAAAACCATTTAATTAGAACTAGACTCTTCATTTTTGTAACCTTTGCCAATTTTTATGAGTTTTATGATTCTTAAATGTGACTTTTCATATAACTTGAGGACAAGTTACAAAAACACATTTTAGAATCAATTCTTAGATTAATTTGGATTAAAACCAACTATCACATAATTTTATTCATTAATCTAAATTCACTCATAAAACAAGGTAACACAAAAAACTTTTGGTGATCCATAACTTATTCTTAAGTTATGGAATCCTTTAAAACATTAACACCAAATTTTGTAACTCCAAAAAAAAAACTTTGAATCAAATTTTTTTTTAAAACCTTTTCATATCCATAACTTATGGAGGTTTCAAAAAATAAAACTCTTTAGATCAAACTTTTAAAACTAATAAAATAATCATATTATTTTATCTTTTATTAAATTTGACCTAATTCAACTCATAA
This sequence comes from Lactuca serriola, assembly GCF_051521515.1. Lineage (NCBI taxonomy): Eukaryota > Viridiplantae > Streptophyta > Magnoliopsida > Asterales > Asteraceae > Lactuca > Lactuca serriola. Next base: position 98,036,664 of record NC_136410.1, on the reverse strand, counting down.
AGCAAATTATTCAAATTTTACAAATAATTAGTTTTTCACAAGAACAAGTAATTATCTTAAAATTTGACAAACTTCATGTTTTTTTTTTCAACTTTGAAAATAAAATATTTGCATCAATATAACAGAAAACAACCCGTGGCTCTGATACCACTGTTGGGTTATGTGCATTCTAACACTTCCTAAGTGTACATGCAACCCTAAATACCTTGGATCTATGTTTTCTCTATTATACATGCAAATAAGAACATCCAAGGTATTATCCTAATCTAGCATACAAAAAACTATGAATGTAACAAGATAGAATACATACCTCTTGATGTAGCTTGATGTCTTCAAGCTTTAAGAGCTTAGCCCCAATAGTGTGGAAGCCTCAAGTGGAATCACAAATCACCAAGACACCTTGGAATACTTTAGAGAATATGATTACTTGGTTCTCTCTAGTGAAATTGGCTAGCCCTTCTTTAGTGTATCCACACTAGTGCCTATTTCACCAACCAAAGACATCTTTATATAGTATGGAGGATTAGGGTTAAACCCTAATACCCATAACCTTTCATTTCCTAGGATCCATGGGTTAAACACTCCATGGACTATCCATGAAAGCTTAGCCCAACCTAAATGAACTTGGCCCATTCCATATATATAAGAGTCCATATTTAATTAGTTCCTTTTGATCACTTAATTAATTATAAATTAATTCTTGATCAATACTAATTAAATAATATGATTCCATATTAATATATTAGAACTTATAATATATTAATATTAATCATAAACATACTATTCTCAAAAGATTATCCATATAAATTGTGTCGGTGAAGTGCAACCCAAATGGACCATGCCGGGTCGGGTCAAGTACATACCAAATATAGTTATGGACTTAGACATTAATCCAACATAATCATCATGTTAGTGGGAGCATGATAATTATGATAAAGGTTGCAAGTTAGCAATGTTAATTATAGAAAACGAAAGTTCTCAATTGGGAAAAAGTTGTTTTGCTATAATTAAGGGAGAGGAAATTATACTTCATCTCAAATCTAAAAGCTTAGATTGAGATCTTAATCGTATTTAGTCAAGAATATATATGAATTTCATGTTGGAATGGCTCAACATAAGGAAATTCTATATATAGGTTCATTATTTGCGTTCTAAAATTAGATTATGATTACGGCACCCCTTTTCATAATCTGAATTATGAGAACTTGGCAAACAGAAATGGAAATATTATAGGAAAAGACTGGTTTAGTCTTTATGTGAGACATCATGAATCGTGTCCCATATGCTTCGGATATAGGATCGATTACATGTGCTATATTCATCCTTTCTAAAATTTTCCAAATACATGGGGCATTAAGAAGGGAAAAGGACTATAATTGGATATAACTAAAATGATTAAGCAATTGTTGAGGAAAATCTAAGGTTTACCAAAGATTGGTTGCTCAAGGACAGTTGGAAGTATAGTGTTAATTCTGGATGGACTATATTGACATAATCTGTAAGGAGGCAACTCTTGTTCCGAAGTGATAGTCAAAATGGAATATGGAAATGCTTCAAAGTTAGAAAGTATTCAATCTGTAAGATTAGGAAACTTAATGAAAGAAGGATGTTTCCAAGGAGTTGATCTCCTTTGGAATACTCTGTAATGATTGTTGCCAAGTCTTTGTGAATTTGTGCATAATCATTACAAGAGGATCAATGCATATAAGTTTAAAATCTAAACAAATTTCAATAAATGATAGGAATTTGGAATTCTTACATTTAAGACAGGGAATTGGGAGTGTGAAAAGAGAATCATTGAAATTATGTTTAATTGATCTAATTCACAAACAAAAGGATCATAGACAAACATAGAGTGCATACTTGGTGTATGGCAAAACTATTGTTTAGAAAACATAGTGTACATGCTTGGAGCATGGGACACCTAGTGTTTTAATTCAAGTATTAAAGTTGATAAAACCAAAACAATAAATAATGAGTAATCAGTATGGTGATAAATAGAAAGTGTTTTATTTATATTAATAAGTTTTGATACCATATTAGATTCATTTATTCTTGTGTTTCACTTTGCATGTTTTGACTTCCATAATAACTAGGTTGTTCTTCCGGAATGACTAAGTTATTCAAACCATCCACAGTCGATCATATGTTGGAAGTAGATATGAATCAAGACTATCATGGGTTGGCTTGTAGAGGTCCAAATTGGTGGACAAAGTTGTGCTACAACACTCATGAGTGCTCATAAGTTCTGAGTATTGGATTCAACCCGCGCTCATTTGAATCACTTCATGGATTTTATCACGAGTGATCATGAGACGATAACATCTTATATTCTTCAAACCTAGAGATATGAGTTGTTACTATAAGTTGATAGTACATTGATTGCACGAAAACGCATTGGTAACTCGATGTTATAAAACGTGCCTTTGTGTATGATTCAACAAGTAGCAGAACAAGCCATATGAGTCGAAGTTTATCCATTCCTTTTACCTTCGGGATAAAACTGATATCTGTGGGCCCCTCGATGATTTAATGATGACACATGTGAGTGCTTGGCCAAGCTAGGACTGATTTGATTTGTTCAATCAGTCAGTCGTCATGAATCGGAAATCGGGAAACAACAAATGGACAAAGAGAATGATTATAATCCATGTCTCAGTCCATATGATATCTAGAATGGAGGAATATATGATTCCTTATCTAATGGACAAGTCACTGACAAAGGTTAGAGTTCGTTGACAAGATCAGAGTTCGACATCGGATTTAAGAGCTACGATTGCCAGTTAGGTTTTGAAGTCATACTCAATACTAGTTTTAGACTTATCCAAGTGGGAGACTATTGGATTAGTGTCTAAGTCCATAACTATATATGGTATGTACTTGACCCGACCCGACATGGTCCATTTAGGTTGCACTTCACCGACACAATTTATATGGATAGTCTTTTAAGAATAGAATATTTATGATTTATATTAATATATTATAAGTTCTAATATATTAATATATAATCATATTATTTAATTAGTATTGATCAATAATTAATTTATAATTAATTAAGTGATCAAAAGGAACTAATTAAATATGGACTCTTAGATATATATATATGTAGTGGGCCAAGTTCATTTAGGTTAGGCTAAGTATTCATGGATAGTCCATGGAGCTTTAACCCATGGATCCTAGGAAATGAAAGGTCATGGGTATTAGGGTTTAACCCTAATCCTCCACACTATATAAAGATGTCCTTGTTTGGTGAAATTGGCACTAGTGTGGGTACACTAAGAGGGCTAGCCGATTTCACTAGAGAGAACCAAAGTATTCTTATTCTCAAAGTCTTCCAAGGTGTTTTGGTGATTTGTGATTCCACTTGAGGCTTCCACACTATTGGGGCTAAGCTCTTAAAGCTTGAAGACATCAAGCTACATCAAAAGGTATGTCATCTAACTAGTCTTTGTAGTATAGTTGCTTCATAATATGCTTGTTAGGATTAAAGCCTTGCAAAGTTCATATTTGAATGTCTAATAGATAAAACATAGATCCAAGGTTTATAGGGTTGCATGTACACCATAGGAGTGTTAGAATGCTCAAAACCCAACAAAGGTGCCTTGGGAATAGGAGTCGCGCCCAGAACTAAATCAATCCAGAACTCCACCTGCTTCTCGCGAGGTACACCTGGTAACTCCTCGGGAAAAACATCTGGGAACTCGCACACTATCGGAACCTCGAAGATAGAACTTGGCCTCTATGAAACAAAATGCGTATCCATCACGTACGCCAAGAAGCCCAAATAACCCTGCTGTAAACTCTGCCTCGCCCTGGCAGTAGAGCAGAAAGTTGACCCATATTTGGTACCATCGCCATACATTGTAAGCATTCCCACTCTAAGGTCTCGTATAGTCACCAACTGACGCTCGCAGTCGATCACTGCTCCAAAATGGCTCAACCAATCCATGCCCACGATGACACAAACATCACCCATCGCTATCGACAGCAGATCTATCTGGAACTCGACACCAAAAATCTTCAGCACACATCCTCGAAATACATCAGTAGCAAAAACCACATGCTTGACAGCTATGGAAACACTCAGAGGTCGACTCAACGCCTCATGTCGGATACTGATGTGGCTACTAAAAGCTAAAGACACAAAGGATTGACTCGCACCCAAGTCAAATAACACCAAAGGAGGTATAGAACTCACAAGAAATGTACCTATATACAGCACAGGATAAGCACAATAAATCTCAAAATACATAAATAAGGAAATACGTACCGGCCACGACATCAGGTGTTGTGCGGACCTCCTCCGTTGTCAGCTGAAAAGCTATCCCATGAGCCCTCGGAGCCTCGGCCTTCACCGGCCGACTATCAATAGCATGCAAAGCAGCATGAGTGGAACCCTGGGCTGATCCCTGAACAAGCCGAGGGCACTTGACCTTTCGATGGCCGATCTGATTGCAGTGAAAGCAGACTACAAATCCCTTAGGGCAATCCTTCACTATATGCCTATCTTTGCCACATCTATAGAAAATCCCCGCCCGGAAAGATCCCTCATGAATCTTGCTGCACTTGCCACAAGTGCAGCCCTTATGGCCTCCTAATCTCGAATAAATGGGCTTAGCCCGCTTTGCTACCGCCTGCTACTATGTCGGTCTGCGGTCTCTCCCCTGAGACTCTGCCTCCTCCCTGGTCTGAGTTTCCAGCTTGATCTCCTTCCTCCTAGCATTTGCTTAAAGCTCGACAAATTTCTGATAAGACGAGTTTGCCACGAGCTCTCAAATATCCCTCCTCAGAATGCTCAAAGACCGGCTCATGCGTGCCTGCTCAGTAGACACGTGCTTAGAGCAGAACAACGCCCTCTTGTGAAACATCCTCGTAATCTTTGTTACTGACTCTGTCTTCTGCTTGAGAGACAGAAACTCCTGGTCCAACCATTCCCACTCCACCGGGGGAACATACCCATCTCGGAACATCAACCTAAACCTTTCTCATGTCACTACAGTATGCTCTACAGGAGTAAAACTAGATGTCACAAACTTCCACTAGTCATTCGCTCCTAAGCGAAGCTGGTTTAGCGCGAACTGAACCCTCCAATGCTCTGGGCATGAACAAGTGTAAAAACATCCCTCAATATCAGAGATCCACCTCATAGAAGCAATCGGATCCTGTGTCCCATCAAACACTGGTGGCTTCGTGTTGCTGAACTCCCGAAATAGCAACGAGTCACCTCCCTGTGGCCTGGCAACAGCGACAGTCGCGGTGGCTACAGCAGCAGCCGACTGGGTAATAGCAACATATCGCCAATTAAATGTCTCGATCAGGGTGGTCTTAATAGACCCAAGCATCTCAGGAATCGCCTCTCAAACGGTTGTAGCCAGCTCCTCGTGAATCATCCTGCGAATCTCATCATCACTAGTCCCACTGCTCTCGGGGTTGTGGCGTGTACTAACCATGATGTCTCCGACACACAACATAAAAATCGGCAGAGACTAGATCGAGTGTACTCACACTCGACTACTCATCCCTACTTGCTTTCTGGCATCCTAAAGATTCTTACTTGGGCTGCCCATAGATCCGGTGCTTTCAGTAGTATGGGCCCAATACTACCTTCCACACCAACCTGTAGTCACCCCAAGTCCTCCTCCTAGGATCCCAATTCCCAAGTACTCTACCTCTCACTAATAACAGTCTACTCTCTCAGTAAACCCCTCACAAGCTCATCTAGGTATCTCTTCTATATTTTCTCTCGACTCAAAACTCTCTCTAGGTAATTCTTGCTAGATATTCTCACTCATCTCATACTCAAAGCACATAACAGATAGCATCAACTCCTAGGCTAAGGCATCACAAATCAGGCATCACTAGTCCTAAAATATGAAATACCTAGCCTATCCTCTAGCATGCATAACTAATATCTCATAGATATCTCATAACATAAAAAGTAAGGGTATTTTGGGAAATCACCGTTCGGTCTTTGGTTGATTGTACACACTGCTCCAACTCGTTTTCTCTTAAACTCTTTCTCATTTTAGAAATATCATTTCTTTTTGAAAATTTTTCTCAAATCCTCAGTTTGAGTTCGAACACACCCGGAAGTGCATCCGAATCCCTCAAACCAAGGCTTTGATACCAACTTGTAACACCGTAAATTTTCAAACAAAATTTTCAATTTAAAACACAATTATATCATTTCCAAAATCACAGAAATCCCACAAACATCAAATTATCAAAACACATGTCCAAAAACTGTTTATAACAAAAATCCAGGATCCTCCAAAAACATATCTCCAACTCGGGTGTGTGTATAATCAAGTTGGTGCCTTCTCGTGATCCAAAGAGGTACCTGAAACACATAACACAGAACACGGTAAGCACGAAGCTTAGTGAGTTCCCCAAAATACCACACACATCACATTAGCCACTCGAGGCTAACTCAATACGACCCTCCGATCAATGTGTCTTAGTGGAGACCCTCTGGTCGCACAACTCGGTTGGACCCTCCGGTCCTAACTCAATAAGCTCATAATAATGATACTAAGCATAAATCACAAATACATAATGTAGAATATAACAATACACAAGTAAGCGCATAAGACACCTCGGTCACACAAAGATACCACTCATGGTAAGTATAGTGAGAAGACTCACCTTGCAAGAAATCGGATCACCTAGAACTCAAATCACCGGTCTAGCCTCTGCCTAACACATACGACAATTATCCCTAATTAATAATGGATCTCAAAGAAGCTATACTAACCCTTCTACAAACTCACAGAAGGGTAAAAGACCATTTTACCCCTTCATGGCCTTAATAGTCCACAAATTGACCAAACCCTAAAAGTCAACGGCAGTGCGTACACTGCACGTACAAGCTCTCTACATTGGGCGTACTCTGATGCCATGCATGCATCGGGGTTTCTCGACCCTACACTGCGCGTATTGGGATTACGCTCGGCGTACGCCTCATTTTTGCTCTTCCTACTCATTTAGTCTTAATCAGTTAAGACCTTAGCGCATATCACAGATCTGGACTCCATAAAGGCTCTTACTCCATAAAGTCTGTGAATTAAAGCCTTTGCATGGCTGATAAAGTCACAAAAACCCAAAACTCTCATTCTCTTATCTCAAAATGCTCATATCTCATGCATGGGTTGATTCCAATGTCCAAGTTGCGATTTTTATGACACTACACCACTAAAGATACTCAAAGGAGTTCATTATAGTCTTTGGAGCTCGATATCTCATAAAGCATCCAACTTTGGAACCAAAACCCTAAAATGATCTAACATGATGCACAAATCAAAAGAGTGAGAAAGCTTTAAGCTTTATACCTCAAAATGAAGCTCCAAACTCAGATAAGCTCATATCCAAAGCCTAGAATCCCACTCCTTCAAGGCTTCTCCTTCACTCCAAAGAAACACAAGATCACTCAATAACTCACAAATGGGCACACAAGCTCAATGGACGAGTATTTAGGGTTTGAGAGGGTTGTTTGTCTTAGGATGGTGGCCAAGAATGAGGCCATCATATCCTTTATATAGGGACACACCCCAAATTAGGGTTTTCACTCCGGACCTAGTACACCCAGCGTACCCTCTGTTATGCCCATCGTACTAGGTGGCTTCCGCGTCAAAAACACGCATATGAGTACGCTGAGCGTACACACTCTTACGCCCCGCGTACCCATTTACTACCTTTTCTCACATAAGGGCCAAACTTGACAATTACCAAAAGAGCAAGGGCTTATGAGGTATAATTGGTGTTGGGATATTATAATTTTAGGTAAAAGAGATTATACTAGAGCTTGTTAGTTTTTCTCAATGCCAGCTTAGATAGAATGCATCTCAAATAATCAGATCTGGGCTAGTTGCATGATTAGGAAAGTCGCAACAAAAATGAAATCGTTTGTAATATTGATTTTCGTTTAAATTTGATATCATTGCAAATTATAGTTTATTTAGTTTAATTCAAAACCCCCTTCTTAATAATTTATGTTTTGACTAGTATGTGCCTGATGAAAAATGGCATTAACTTTTAGGCTGTGTCCCTGAGGATTCAACCCTGCTTCCCTATGCTATATTTTTAGTGCAACCAAAAGTGATCATTTTATTTGTTTAAATCGGGTGCGAAAACTGGTCCTAACACTAACATACTGTCACTCTGTACCTAAAAGGTATAGTTCACCCTCAAACTGCACATAACTTCATCATTTTATAAATCCACAAAATATCAACCTTTACAGAAACAAAACAGTTGACTTTTATTATAAACCAGCGTTAAACATTGTTTTGAAATTTTTATTCCGAAAAAAACACAAAAAATTCACTTTCTTTTAGACCTTCCTGCAATGAAATAACCTGAAACCATAAAAAATATCTATTATCTACAACAAAAATAGAAAGTATGCATCCGTTAATACATAATACATACCTGTATATAGTCAACTGACTAGCACTATTCTTCAAAATTATTACTGATCAATTCCCCTTATTGAAATAAAAAAAGAAGAAATAAATGAACTGATTTCTTTAAAGCAAATGTTAAAAAAAGGACCTAAATAAAGTGATAACCTCTTACAATGTTTTGGAGTAATACCATCTCTTCCCTTGTCCACTTTTTTTTTTGCTAAAACCACCTCTCCTTCATGCATAGGATCTTCGCTCTCCATATCATAATTTACAGTAATTGTTTCCTGTAAATGTTCCTCACCTTCATAAATCGGTTCACTTTCATCAACACTTAAGGTCAACGACTTTGACTCATCAATTGTAGAAATTATATCCTTTCATTTTATATCCAATGTCTCACGAACGTTTTCAACATTTCCTACTATATTTACATCATTTACCATAAGAAAATAGATGTGTAGCTTTTCATTCCATGTATTATCATTATGCACAACTTCATCTCTACTTTCATCTTTTTCAGCTAGTGGCACAATACGACTATGGATTTTTTTCATTGTCCCCTTGGGAAGAACAACAAAATTCTTGAAATAGAACTATTTCTAAAGTTAGATCATCATAGGATTTGTTCATTCCATTGTTTGTAGAAGTTTTTGTTAGCTAGACTCATTGTTTTCACCAGTATGTACTTCCACCGGAATCACTGATTCCTATTGGATCAGAATCCTTGTTATTTTGAACTTATTGGCAAGTCCTAACATGTTTAAAATTCCAATTACATTTGTCTTGATTTTCTGTTTGAGATTACCAAAAGCCATAAAATAAAAAGATTAAGCAAGAATGAAAAATAATTTTTCATTCTATAATATGACTTGGGTCTTGATTAAAAGAAAGATATATGAACATGATTATGATTGTATAAAATTAGGGAAGCGGGACAAGCAAGATGATATATTTGATCCACCTCAATCAGCGATGGCTTTGTTACATGAAACCATTAGCACACATCTCATATCAAACCCTTCTAATTTATGGCAAAACAAAAACAACTATAAAATGTAAAAATAACATCATACTAACTAAATAACAATCTTTGGAAGATCCAATTTTTAACTCAAATGACCTAAAAGCTCTTAAAATTGTACTAAAATCCTAAGTTCCTAACTTTTCCCTCAACCGTGAGCTCAAATTTAAAACGATACAACTTCTAACTAAATATCTGATCAAAGAATTCAAATCAACATTATTAAATTTTGCTACCAACTAGACGATGAATCTTTACAATTACACATAACATATCAATGAAAGCAAAGTTATAACGAACTGTGGAAGGATCATTCTCACTTAATAGTTTACAGATCTAAATCTAATTAATAACTGACAAACAATATATATTAAAAATTGGGTTATGAGCTTAAAATTGGGAACTTATCTGGGATTTATACAAAGAGACAAAAAATAATGTTGATTCCATAACAATCAACAAGCTATATAAGTTAGTTTCATACAGTAAACTTTAGGGCTTATATATGGGCCTTCATGGTGGTTCTAGGGAGGAGTATGGTCATTTACTCCAATTGCTCCTCATCTCCCTCCTAACCGAATAATTGAATCGAACTAGAGAGTTCTTGCAGAAAACTAAATTTGTTTCCTGACTAAAGAATCAGCAACCAAAGACTCAAAGAGTAAAGATAGAATTAATGGACTTGGTGGTAGTTTGTCAATCGAAGACGAAAACTGAAATCAACAAAAAATTTCTAAGTACTTCCTCCATTTGTTTTTGTAGAATCCACATAAGGTGATTTTGAAACCGATTAAACGAAATAAAATTATGAAATACGAAGAAGTGTACCTTGATCTCGCAATTCCGATGATGGCAGAGCAGCTAGAACAGGGAGGCTGTAACACTTGGTTTACATATCGGATCGATTTGGGGCTCCGAGGAGTCAAAGACATGGTTTTTGGGTAAAACCATGGCTCACGACGTGACCATAGAGAGGTCACGACGTGAGTAGTGATCAACTAAGATTCTAATTAAAACTAAGCTCATGACGTGAGCATTAGGAGCTCACGACGTGAGATGCGCTGCAGCCCAAGCTCATGATCTTTTTGGGTTTCGTTCGTATTTAAACCCCATAAACTTCATTTTAGGGTTCCAAACACGGCCTCCTTCATCCCTAAGCTTAGTAAAACCCTAACTCTGGCCTCTCATTGTGACTCTTGAGCTTTTTGGTGGCTTGGAGAAGAAGAGATCACCAGTGAAGCATAGTTTCAGCTTGGAAATTTCCATTTGTAACCTCTAGCTACACTTATGGACCATTATGAGTAACCAAGACCCAAACTTTATGTTTCCTTGTTGCTAGATCTAAGGTTTTAGGCATGTTTAGCCATGGTTTAAGAGTTAGAGTGTTGGGACTCCATAAAGTTGGCAAATTTATGGGTCTAAGGGGTCCTTTGGTACTTATATCTTATGGGTCTGAAGTTTGGAGGATGTTTGAGTCCATGCTTTAGAACTTAACTCTTTTTTCTTCATAAATGACCTAGTTTGAGCTCAAGTCTTGTATTGAGCATACAAGACCTTAAAGTATCAATTTTTATGATCCTAGAAGTGTTAGGAAGCCTCCTAGAAAAGATAGATTAGTGGCTTAATGGATTAATAAGTTTTTGGATCAAAATGGCACTCAGATGGATCTCATGATGTGAGGAGATGCATGTCACGTCGTGAGGGTTGTAAGGCTCGACTGTTTTATCCTGTAACGGCTCACGATGTTAGCCATAGATGGTCACGTCGTGAGGACGGTTGACTGTTGACTTTAGTTGATCATTGACTTTTTGGCCAAGTTTGACTTTGGGTCAAACTTGAGGATTTTGGGCTTAATTGAGATCCTACCTGGTTTTTAGTGATTAGCGAATTTGCGGGCGCAAGCAATGCTTAAAAGGGATCGTATCGTAGTGTTTCAAAATTTTTTGATTCAGGTGAGTTTTCCACACTATACTTATGGATCAAAGGCACCAAGGCCGACCCATTGGATTGGATATCCTGCTCTGTGATAGTATTTCATAATGTTGTAGTGATCTGTTAGATTTGAGTCCTGGTATATAGGATGTGAGTATGCAGTAGTGATCTGTAGATCTGTCTAATAGTTTGTTGGTCGGTTATATGTTTATTTGTTATATTTGCACATGTTTTGATTTGTGGTTGAGGCATTACTGCTATGTGCGTAAGCCAACAGACCGGGGGCATTCCAACCTGATGGTTTATTGAGCCCGAGGGTATTCCATCCCGAGGATGACTGGACCTATTGTATATTGGCATTCCCACCTAGGGTATTCCATCCCAAGGATGACTGGACCCGGAGGTTGACTGGGCATGGGGTATTCCAACCCGATGATTGATTGGACCCAAAATGCTTGTTTATATATGTTAATTGTTGTGTGGTGGTATTTTAGGGGAAATCATTAAGCTTTGGCTTACAGTTTTAGTTTATGGTTTTATGTACTTTTGATGATCACGAAAAGACGAAGGCGTGACCATACACATCTTCCTGTCTGATGACATCATGATTTTGGGACACTTTGATATTCGATAAACATTTTGGAAACATTTTTATAACTAAGGGTTGTTTTTGAAAGTTTTAAATTGTTATGATTTTTGGGATGTTACAAAGGTGCAATCGAAGCAAGACGAGCATCGTGGGGCGGCGATAGGTAAAGAATAGTGAGGGATTGCCGAATTGTCATTATCAATCAGTGAGATATACATCGATTATGTTTTTTTTTCCCTTTGAAAATTTTGGACCAAAAGGCGGGTTAGAAAGGATGACACGAGAATTGATCCTAAAATGAGTAAAATCTATAATATACTATGGCATATTAAATCTATGGCGGCATAAAATAGAATTTTTTAAGTTACAATAAAATATTTAGTAGCATATAATAATTTATATTATATAAACTTTATAATTTTCAGAGGTAATTTGAATTTTAGTGCCATTAATTACAATAAAATATTTAGTAGCATATAATAATTTATATTATATAAACTTTATAATTTTCAGAGGTAATTTGAATTTTAGTGCCATTAATAAGTATGAATATTAGTGTCACAAAATATTAAGTGCCACTAAATTTATTAATTCGCATATAAAATATGTCATTATAAATATAGTATAGTAGTACAAAAATAAGTGTATGACATTAAATCTCATTTTGTAGTGATTCATTATAATTCAGATTTCTGAATAATGGTTATGAAGAGATTATTTATCCTGTAACTTTATTAAAAAATGATTGGTATATTATTTTAAAAATTAAAAATTTAGTCTGGGTTTTTAGGATGTTACAAAATAAAATAAAATAGAATTTTGTACAAGTATTCTGCTTTTATAAAATATAAATATTATTTTCCTTTAAGCAGTATTATATATTTTATTTTATAAATAATCCTGATAATAGAAAAATATTAGGGTATTTGGTTAACTTAAGAAGGGGACAAAACAAAGAGCAAAACAAGGGAAAGTGTCTGTCGTTACATATATATATATATATATATATATATATATATATATATATATATATATATATATATATATATATATATATATAAGTATCATGGTTTGATTTTTTTGTGAAACAGAAGCACATTTTATTACTTTAATGATTTTATAATTGTAATTAAGAATGTCCTTACGCGAATAATTATTATTATTAGTGTGATCCAGACGTATAATTCATAAGTGATGATTGACGAACAATGTCCGTACTATTATATTTATTTTATGTGTGAATTTATGGTAACAATGTGTATATCTTTGCTGTATATATATATCTCAAAATTAACGAGAAACAATAAGAACAAAAACATGGACGGTAATAGGTTTGACTCAATCATTTTGTCTCTTAATTAATAGATATTATAAATCTATATTATTAGTATATGGTTATCAAAAATATAAATATTTTATTTATTAAGAACTGCAAATCGAACAAAATACATATATACCAAATATTGTTTAAGTTTAAAAAAAAACGTTTGTTTTACGTTGTCATCCTAAGCTATGTCTTAAAACCCGGGTTTATCTTGTTGGTAGGATTGATTTGACTGTGACCTAGTAGTGAAAGAACGGGTTGAACGAGTTTTTACTTATTTCTGACTGAGATTGAACTAGCATGGTTTCAAAACATTGTTCATGTATAATCTTTTGTGAAATGGTGAAGTTTGTCACGTTATATATAACCTAACAAACCTCATCATTTCACAAAAGATTATGCATCAATGATATATATATATATATATATATATATATATATATATATTTGAATGGATAACACACACCTCTAAATTCTAATCCTAACTACTCATTTATCAATAAAAATACTTGAACTTTCAACCTCTTAAAGGATAAACACATTTTCAAACACATTAATATCGTTAGGTCAAAGACGTGTTAGTGTTTATATAATGTTAGTGATAAAGATTTAATGGGTAATGGTGAAATTGATTATAATCACTAAATATTGAACAATAACCTTATAAAACAAAAGTCTAAATTTGAATACATAACCACTAATCTTCCCTCGTGTAACATGAGGTTATGTAGAATAATCATTGATTATTTGTAAACAAACAAAAAAGCAACAATCTTATTAAACTACCAAAAAGCAAAGAAAAAGAAATGATATATAGCTAAGGGATAAAAGAAGCCGTCATCAAAGGCTTTGACACCCGTTCTGAACCATGTTTAAGAAAGAAATTAATTTTACACATGCTAAATATCCATAAAAAAAAAAAAAAAAAAAAAAAAAAAAAAAAAGAAAAAAAACAATTTTATGCAAGTCATCATTCAGGGAAGGTATCAAGGTCTCTTGGCTAGAAACAAACCCTGTTATAAAATTTTCATATAATTCAAAACTAAACTTTGACGACCATGTTGATGTATAATATGTGAAAGTGTTTCACATAAAACGACTCGGCCATCGCCAAGTTCTATCAAGTTGATGTCAAATGATTAAACGATCAATATGCCACCATCCACATATATTATCCTAAAAAGAGTTAGTCGTAGAACACAAGATAAAAAGATGAGTCACACTCAATGTCTCCATTGTAGATAGGGCACCTGACAGAATGAAGTTCGATACCTCAAAGATCAAGGTCCACTCAGTTGGAAGCCAATCGTTATCAATTTTGTTGGTGTTTATTTTGAACAATGTGGTTTTTGGGATCACCAAAAGAAAATTTGATTTTCGTAAGAGCATAAAAATCATTGTCCGAATTTTATATTTCACCTTTCTGTATGGATTTCCACGAAATTCAAATTATGGATACAATCCTACAAGGAACAACTTTGATTCTATACACAAAAAGAAAGTCACGAAAACTAGAGGATTATAGAATATATGTATTCTTCGTTCTCACCAAATGTGTTGTCAATGAGTATAAATACCCAGTACATCCAAATTAGAGAAGCATGATAGTTATGGGAAGCTGCTAGAAGTTAATAGGAAGCTTTATGTCCAAATCAAATAATTAATGATGTCAAAAGAAGGCTCAAACCAAACAGCCTCAAGGCAGTTTGAGTTGCCTTTTTACCTTTCATATATACTACATAAGTTATTGGATCTGCTAGGGGCGTTGCCCCTAGGAACTTGCAATCCATTGACCCACCATTTTGGTTGCACCAAGAACAATTTCGTCTTATATAATGTGTACTTTGTGCCTTCTAACTTATATAAAATCAAAATTTTAACTCCATTGGCAATCTTGCAAATTTGATTACACTAAAATGGCTTGTTGATACTAAAATGACAAACAATACAATATAACAAATTTATTTATAAATAAAAATGTTGAATCGATTGAATTTTCATATTTGTATATTACACATTTCAAAGATGTGAGAATCAATGTGTCCTAAGGATTGAACTCGACAAACCATTTAAATGATTGGAGATAACATAAACACAAATTTTAAGAAACCATCTAGTAAAATAAAACATGACACTATTATCAATTTGTATGTCACAATTCATTCTTGATTGTATAAAAGTCAAGTCCCAAGCTTTTCGAAGTGCTACTACACTTCATGATCATATAAGTAATTCTTTTATTCATGTAATTGATTAAATTTTATCAAAGGAATTAATAAGAATATAAATTCAATATTTTCTACCACACGTCTGAACATACTAACTTAAGATGTTTTACTATGTTTGTTACATTCATAAAGTGTGAGATTTCCTCAGAAGTCCCAAGCTTTTCGAAACGCGACTATGCTTTATGATCATATAACTAATTCTTTTATTCATGTAATTGATTACATTTTTGCAAAGGAATTAATAAGAATATAAATTCAACATTTCCTACCATAGGTCTGAACATACTAACTTGAGATGTTTTAACTATGTTTGTTCCATTCCTAAAGTGTGAGTTTTCCACAGAATTCGTTGCTAACATGATATTAGAAAGGGCTTATGTGTCTCACTATTATGGATTTATATGGATTCTAGTCTCATCCCTATGATGTAATTGTGTACTAAGTCTCGGGCCAAACCTCTTGTCAAATGGTTTGCCAAGTTATGTTGCAGTCTTACAAACTCCACTAAAATTACATCATTAATGATTAAATCCCTAATTATGCTATATATAACACCCAAGTATCTAGATCTACCATTATAAAATCCAATATAAGCTTAAGCCAAAGTGGTAACACTATCACAATGGATAGAAATAAGCAATCAACTTTGACCACGACAAAATCGCATAAACTAAAATCTTTATCCACTTTGCTTCTTTACTAGTTGGCGATAACACAATAAAATCATATTCATTTGTGGAGTTTGTGATGCAATTTTGCTTTTTATAGGCCAAAAAATTAATACCTCTCCCAAAGAACTAATAAACCATGTATGGAAGAGTGATCCTCTAGTTTACAAATCCGACTTGCATTAAAATATCCTTCTAACACTTAAGGGTACCCATTAAAATATCCTTCTAACAATTAAGGGTACCCTAGATATAAAAAATAAAAGTACTAAAAATAAAATTATTGTTCTAAGTTATTTTAGGAAAATGCGAATAGTTGCTAATACATGAATAACCCACATTATTCTTTATTATCTGCTTATAGAGCGTGTGTGGTTAACCGACACGTAAATTTGAGACGTGATATGAAGATGATGTCGCACTTGTGGTTGTAGTTTGTTAGCCGATCATATGTAGTTAACCGATACGTCAAATATAGAACCATGACATAGTCAAGGGGTCATTCATTTTTCTGTGGTTGATTCACAATCTTATTTGTGAGGCCTCTGTGTCCTAGGCACAAATAGAGTAAATCCAAGATTCACATGCCATTGAATAGTTTCACGAATCTCAAAAGATCTAGGAATTTCATAGTGATTGAAATTGGTAAAGTGTATTACCTACCTAAGATAAATTCGTGATATGATTACGACATCCCTCTTTATAAATTGAATTGAAATTTTTAATCCTAGCCTTAAAATAAATTGGGTAATAATTTAAGGATTAAAATCGAATAACTAAATTATGTCTTTCTTTTTAGATGTCGTGTATTAATGGTATTCCTCTCCCACCTCTTCCACTCACTGATTCTAACTTCCCCCTCATTTTTGTTCTCCAAAGAGAAAAGCTCACTTACGAGGTTAACTATCTCGATTGGATGAGAAACCTATGGATCATAGTGAGGTATGAAAACCATGAATATGTGCTTGATGAACCTATTCTAGAAATCGATAATAACTCAACTATTGAAAAATAATTTTCTCACACCAAACACGTGGATGGCTCGAATAAGGTATCTTGCATCATAATTGTTGCCACGTCCATGAACCTCCAGAAGGCTTTTGAGAACACTTGGTCGTATGAAATAAACTTGCAACTGGTTGAAATGTTTCAGCAAAAGGCAAGGAAATAATGATTTGAGATTGTCAAAGCCCTAACGTTATGCAAACTTAAAGAAGGTGGATCGGTGTGTGCTCATGTTCAATAAATGAAGAGCTACATATACCGACTTGAGAACCTTGATGTTGTCTTTGATAAGAACCTAGTTATGGACCTAATCCTTGGTTCTCCCCCTAGTTCATATGATAATTTCATCATGACCTATCAAATGAATAGTGTGGAAAAGAAATTGATGGAACTCTACGGCCTCCTCCAGGAAGTTGAAGTCGGTGTAATGAAAACTCATGGTACACCTCAAGCTCAGGTACTCATCATTCAGAATGGTGGTGGACACATGGAAAAGCATTCTAATCCAGAGAGCAAAGGGAAAGCAATGGTTTCACATTCCCATAAAGGAAAGAGTGATACTTTTATTCCACATGTGAGTAATACTAAAGAAGCATTTTCTTTCTACTATGGCGTTACGGGTCATTGGAAGCGAAGCTGCCCTAAGTACTTGAAAGATATCAAGGATAGAAAAGTTCAAGAGACCGGGTCTAGTTCAAGTAATTATATTATCAAATTTCATAATACTACTACCTCTAATTCACGGGTTCTTGGTTTTCACATATGCACTGTATTGCAGGGACTAAAGGAAAGAAGGAAGCTTAAGCATGGAGATTTGAATATAATCATGGGGAATAAACGAACATCGCACGTCTCGATGGTTGGAGTGTTCGAGCTGAAACATGGTAGTGGAGTTTTGATTAATTTAGTTGATTTTTGTTACTCTTCCGATATGTCTAGAAACATTATTTCTTTCCATGCATTGTATAAACAAGATTTTTAGTTTTCATTTGACAATGCAAAGTGTGATATTTTAGTTTATAAATATGGTTGTTTTATATTTAAAGCTTCCCCTTGAAATGAATATATGAAAGTGTTGTGTGTGTTTCTAATAATATCAATGTTAACAAAAATATTGATTCTTCTAATATGTTAGATAAATCATGCTTATGACATTGTCGCATTGGCCATATAAATAAGAAACGCATCGTAAAGCTCCAATCATAAGGAACCTTGGAATTATTCGACCTAAAATCGGATGATGTACGCGAGTCTTGTTTGTTAGGCAAGATGACTAAGTCACCATTCACATGGACTTGTGAAACAGGTGAATGATTGTTGGATCTCATACACAGTGATGTGTGTGGACCCTTCAGATCTACCATAAGGGACGGTAAACACTACTACACTATATTTACTGATGATTCCAGTAAACATGGTTATGTTTATCTGATTAAACATAAGTCAGAAACTTTTGAAAAGTTCAAAAAGAGTTTCACAACAAAGTATAAAATCAGTTGGGAAAGAATATAAAGGTTCTCCGATCCGAAGGGAGAGGAGAGTACCTTAGTATTGAGTTTAATGATCATCTTATAAATTATGGAATAGTTTCAGAATTGGATCCTCCAAAAAACACCACAACTTAATGTTGTTGGTGAAAGGATAAATTAGACTTTATTGGACTTGATTCAATCTATGATGATGTATGCTGCATTACCAATTACGTTTTTGGGACATGTACTTGAAAACAGCCCCCCATATCTTAAACTGTGTTCCATCTACGAAGGTTCAAAGATAGCTCATGAGATCTGACCGAAATAGTTCCTTCACTCAGTCATATTAAGGTATGGGGTTATGAGGTCTTCTTTCGACGCGAAACCCAAGATAAACTTGAATCCATATATATATGAGAAGTTTCATTATTTCAGTTATCCATAAAAGGCTTTTGGATATTGGTTTTACAAATCAAGTGAAGAGGTGGTTTTTGTAGCTCGAAAATGAGTGTTCCTTGAGAGAGAACTTATATCTTAAGAACTTAGTGGGAGTCAAATTGACCTTGAAAAAATTCAAGAGCCAACTGACAATGAACCTATAGTTGACTCTAGTTCTCAACAAGAGGTTGGGAAACCCATTGAGCCTAATGACATATCATTACCTCTTCACAGATCCGACTAAGTTAGCAATCCTCCCGAGTTTTATGGTTTCCATATAACGATGAAAGGAATCATGTTGATTAGTGATAGAACATTGGTAAATATGGATGAGCCGACTAATTACAAGGAGGCAATGAGAGACCCTAAGGAAGCCTAATGAAAAGAGGTAATGGACAACGAAATTCAGTCCATGATGGATAACCAAGTTTAGAATTTGGTTGATCCAACACCTGGTCTTAACACAGTAGGTTGTAAATGGATCTTCAAGAAGATACCTGCATGGATGGGAATGTACACACACTTAATGCTGGGTTGGTGGAAAAAGGTTACACTCAGACTCAAGGAATTGATTATGAGGAAACATTCTCATCGATAACTAAGATAAATTTTATTAGGATACTTGTTGCCATAGTTGCCTTTTATGAGTATGAGGTGTGGCAAATGGATGTTGAAACGACTTTCCTTAACGAGAAACTTTTTGCGGATGTGTACATGACACAACTTGAAGGGTTTGAACATGTTTGGTATCCGAATAGAGTGTGTAAGGTTGAGAGGTCCATTTATGGACTTAAACAACCGTCGCGAAGCTAGAATATGTGCTTCTATGAGAAAGTCAAAGTGTATGGTTTTTTGAGAATTCCATATGAGACTTGAGTGTATGTAAAAGCTAGTGGGAGTATCGTTTTCTTCCTAGTGTTGTGGGAGTATCGTTTTCTTCCTAGTGTTGTATGTGGATTACATACTACTCATAGGAAATAGTGTTCCAGAGTTGCAAAGTGTAAAAACTTGGCTTGGGAAGTGTTTTGCCATGAAATACTTAGGAGAAGTGGAATATATACTTGGTATAAGAATCTATAGGGATAGATCAAAGCGTTTAATAGGACTTAAAGATTAAATATGACAAATTACAAGAAAGGAAGTATCCCTATGAATTATGGGATTCGATTGAGTAAGACTCAGTGTCCTAATACAATTGATGAACATGATAGAATGACTCAAATTTCATATGCTTAAACTATAGAATCAATCAAGCATGCTATAACATGTACTTGTCTTGATGTATCGTATGCTTTGATCATGGAGAGTCGGTATAAGGAAAGTCCGGGAATAAGTCATTGGACGACTGTCAAGAACATCAGATTATTTGAGAAATACTAAAGACATGTTGCTTGTGTATGGTGGTGAACAAGAGCTTGTTATTAAGGGCTATAGTGATGCGAGTTTCCAAACATACATACATACATATATATATATATATATATATATATATATATATATATATATATATATATATCTATATAATTCAAAGTCACGGTCTGGATGGGTTTTCGCTTTGAGTGGTGGTGTAGTGACATGGAAAAGTTCCAAGCAGGAGACGGTGGCACACTCTACATGCGAGTCTAAATATATTGCTACAAGTGAAGCATCCAAGGAAGCTACCTGGATCAAAAACTTCATAAGGGCGACCTTGGAGTTGTTCCGAGTAACAAAGTTTCATTGGAGATATTTTGTGATAACGAAGATGAAGTCGCTTTGACTAAAAAGCATAGGGATCATGGAAGGTCAAGGAATATAAAGAGAAAATACCACTACATTTGAGATAGAGTTGAGGATAGAGATCTAGTTGTTAAGTGAATCATCATAGGAGAATCCAACTAATCCATTCACAAAAGGGTGACCAAGGAAAAACATAGTATGCATGCTAGGAGCATCTACATGAGAGACGATGTAAAGTTTAGTAGTTAGTTGATTGTTTTGAAATATTTTAGAAAAATGAATAAATTTTGTAATTATTATGATGATTAAATAATGGAGATTTATTTATATTCAAGTTTGTTACCATTTAGTCATTTCCAATTAATTTATTGTTCTGTTTCGTTTATGCATGTGTAGATCCCCACTTCTCGAGTATTAATTTACCCAAACTCCCTAATCGGCCATGCTCTTGGGAGTAAGTATTGAATTAATATTGTCATGAAGTGTTAGTAGATTGTATATAGTGATTACACATAACATGGAGATTATGACTAATGCTCATGAGTGCTTTATAGAGATTTAAGTATTGGAGAAACCAAATGTAATATCCTGTTTTGAGAAGTTTCTTATTTCGGTATTGTGAACAATAAATGGATCAAGTAAAGGCCTTGGGCTTCCATGGAATAGGATTTAGATCCTCTTGGATGTTGATAATAATGGTTATGTGATACAAGCCCTTGGTTTATGTTTTGGAGTCGAAGGGTAAAATGGGAAAAATGATGTTTTAGACTTCTTCCATGAACTAAGGATTTTAGTTCAGTATGTTGTAACTCAAAAGTAATTATATAAAATTGTGGGGCTCTTTAATACCTTTTTGTGCATATAAAGAACACAAAAAACGAAATTGAAACGAAGAAGTTATGGTTGGTTGGAGTTGAAGTAGAAATTGGGGGTTTTGTCCTACGCAGGGCGTAGGAAAATTACGCAAGGAATAGGAAAGGTGTAAATGTTGAAATATTAGACACAAGTTTAATAACCTATGCATGGCATAAGTTATGCTACGCAGGGTGTAATCACGGCAGATCAAAACCCTAATTTTTCGGTTTTGAGACCTATTTAAGGGCTCTAACCTATGTAAAACCCTCAAATGACCAACCTCCTCTTACTTGTTTTTTGAGCCTTGACATCATTTATAAGCTTATTTCTCCTATGTAAGGTTGAATCTTGAAGAGGAAGGTGGTGTAAAAGTGTATAGAAGAAGGGTTCAAGTATAGATGCAACAAGGTTACTTCATTCCTGGACCATTGTAAGTAAAAATCTTCTAACTTGTTCATTGGTTTCATAGATCTACTTATTTGTAATATTTGTCACTTTTTGATCCCTTGAGCTAATTTTTTGGGAGTTTTAAGAACTTCATCACCTTTTAAGCTATATGGAACACTCTTAGGACTTATTGGACTTGGAGAATTGTGCTTTGGTGCTTTTTCATTAACCCATGCAAACTGTGTTAGCAATTTTGGTCATTTTAGTGCATAAAGTTTAGATCTTAAGAGTTTGTGACCTTGTTATGGATAAAGTTGGAAATTTTATCCATCTAAACATCATATTGATTTAGATCTGAAGGATGGAGACTTGGACTTAATGGATTAAGTTAAGAAAGATGCATTTTTGGTCCTTTTGAGACTTAAAGACTAGATCTTGCTTATTTTGACCATCCAAATACATAAAGTTGGAATCATTATGCATTATGAAACTATTAGGACCAGATCTGAGCTTTGAGTGAAAGGTATTAATGTATTAAGTGCTTAAAATGAAGTTTTGCAACATACACTGTATGTGGGGTGTAATTTGGGCTACGCCCAGCGTATCATGATTTTCACTTGTTTTCTAGATAAGGCTCTACGCCATGCGTAGAGCTAGGTGTACGCCGCACGTAAGTCAACAAAAGGTTGACTGTTAACTTTTTGATCAGTTTGACTTTTGATCAACTGTGAGGGGTTGAGGACTTAGAAGGGCAAAATGGTATTTTGCCCAAGTGAGGATTTATCTTGGTTTTTAGACTTATAAGTTGGGGTATTTACCTTAATTTCTAATTAGGGTTTTGTTTGTGGATATGTTTAGTGGCGGGGACATTAGCACCAGTAGCTCGTGTGAGAGATCTATTCGTTTACGGATCAAGGTGAGTCTTCTCACTGTACTTGTGGGTTGAAGGCACCAATGCCGATTCATTGGATTGTGTTATGTAGAATGCTAGCTGTCTTTGTGAATCTTGTATGTATGAATGGGTTGTAATACACCCAAGGGATGGGCCCATTTTTGTATGTTTGGGTTGAAATAAACCCTAGGATTGGGCCCATTATTGTATGTTCGGGTCGAAATAAACCCCATGGTTGGGCCCATTATTGCATGTTCGGGTTGAAACATACCCCATGGTTGGGCCCATGATTGTATGTTGGGTTGGTATATACCCAAGGGCTGGGCCCATTGATTAGTATGGTATGTGGTATTTTGGGGAACTCACTAAGCTTTGTGCTTACAGTTTATATTTAAAATGTTTCAGGTGCTTTTGGTTTCAAAAGGAAGGGCCCGACTTGATCACACTGCATCCCCTGGAGATTTATTATGCACTGAATGTTTATGAATTACTCCGATGTTTTTAGAATACTTTGACTCTGATTGTCTTTTGGGACAATGAGTGAATGGTTTTTGACTTATTTATAAATGAAATTCTTACTCGATATTTTTGGGACGTTACACCAAAGCTCGGAGACATTACTTCATGGATTCAATCACGAGTAATTATGAGAGATAATATCTTTTATTCTTAAAATGGAAAGACATTGAGTTCTTTGCGTACGAGTTGGATGTGTATTAGTCTTACTCTACCGCTATCTATAACTAGTGGCCATAACTGGTAAGTCTATGCATGATTTGATGAGTAGACAAATACTATGTAGTCAAAGTTTATTTATTCCTTTTCACCTTAATGAGAAAAGCGATATCATGGGACCCTTTGTGATTTTATGATGATATTCATGTGCATGGCCAAGGTCGGACTGAATTGATGTGTTGAATTTGTAGTCTAATTTGATCGTCATAAATCGGAAATCTAGAAACATAATGATAAACTGTTAGGTTGATTCATTATCCATGACTCAATTCATAATGATATCGTGTAGAAACAAAGTAATAATTGATCACAGATCTAAGGGATGATACTTGATGAGATCGAAGTTTGGAAGTTGTTGTGGAATGCACACTTTGTTGGTTATTCGAAGATTATTCGATCAATAGTAGTTAATGACTTGTCTAAGTGGGAGACTGTTGGAAATAAGTGTCAAATGTCATAACTAATTGGTGTAATTTTGAGAATAATAAAAAAGTCCTTTTGGGTTACTCCAAAGAGCTAAAATAGCGAGAAAATGATTTAAGAGAGTGAGATAAATATTTTATTAATTTATTATAGGTTAATAAATTAATTAGAAACTAGTTAAAATTAACTATAATTAATTAGGATTTAATTAGAATTAATCTAGATTTATTTGAAAGGTGTTGGTACTAATTGTTAATTATTCAATAGTTGAGCAAGAGGAACATTCTGGATCCTCATAGAGGTGGCCAATTTTGGGAAGGTTCCAGAAGCCTTCTAGAATCTATCCAGGTAACATATAAGGTAAAGATTTGAATCATGATTAAATCTAATTATTTAATTGATTGAAATCAGATTTATTTGCAAGTTACCACAACTATATAAAGATCCTTATAGGCCTTCATAAATCCGATTTTACCTTCTACAAGGTTGTGATTTTTGAATCTCATAAGCCTCTCTCCTCTCCCCTAAAATTTCTAGGGTTTTAGTATTTTGGGTGTGAGCCATTAAAGGCATTCATACTTTGGGTGCTATATCTTCCAAGAGAAATTAAGTAATTCAAAAATCTTCAAGTTTTTAATAGTAAAATACAACTTTTTCATAAGGTTAGTAGTTCTATCTATCTTGTAGCTTTAAATTCATAGTTCTGAATGTACATTGTCATAATAGTAAAACCTAAATCTAGGGTACATATACACGTACGGTTTATATTCAAAGCTTTCGTTGCCTAAATTTTGTGTATAGATGCATAGAAAACCCTTCAATACTCATGGAAGAGCAATCACTATAATTTTTTTTTTCAGAATTTGCTCAACATAGTGTGATTGTATTATTGTAGTTCCCTTGTTTACTCGGTTAATCCCAACTCCAAGGAACATTCCAGACTCTCCCATGTCATTTGTAGAAAACTTTGAAGATAACAACCTATTTGTTTCATCAACTTGAAGTTGATTAGTTCCAAAAACCAACATGCCATCAACATAAAGGTAAATAATCACATTGACACCGGAAGAATCAAACCGGCAATAAACACATTTTTTATTGGTTCAAAATGAATCTACTTAACATAATAACCTCATGAAAATTTTGATGCCATTTTGTAACACCTGGTTTTTCAAGTATAAGTTATGTGCCTTGTAGTATTATGGTGTTGGTATTTTCCCATCACCACGACGTGATAGTCATTTAATTACCACAACATGGTAAGAACCTTGCCACAGTGTGGTGGCAGCTGGGCCCAAAACTCTAGATCTCATGCCTTTGGCTTATCTAAAGGGTGTGATGGATATGGTTTAGCCTCCATTACCCTCTTAAGTCCAGAGAGCAAACCCTAATCCTATATTTCCATTCTTGAGCTCATTTTGGTGCTTTTGGTGATCTTTGAAGAAAGAATGAGAACATTTTGGAGCAAGGAACCTTGTGGCAAGTTCAAGGGTTTCATTTAAGCAACTTCTGGACCATTGTAAGACTTCTTATCCAAATCTTGTTGGTTGGTTTCTTGTAGAAATTAAGATCCATGCTTATTTGGCCTATTTAGTGGAGTTTGGGTGGTTCGTTCCATTAAAGTTTGCAACTTAATGGATCTGTGAGGTACCAAATGCTTTATATATTCCATATATGACCTTCAAATCTATATTGATGCCATGCATGGGGTTTTGACCTTATTTATCACCTTTGTGACCTAATTTGGGAGGAGAAATGCACGTATTTAAAGAAAGGTTTTTATGAAGCTTTTGGGTGCTAGGAAGCTTCTTAGAAAGTATGAGTGTTGAGTTTAATGGATTAGGAGCTTAATCCATTACGTTGTTTTGGTCAGATCCCGTAGCGTGGGGAGTAACTCACCATTGTGTGGTGGCAGGTTTCATATGCGTTTGTTTTGACGTGTGGTTGCCACGGTGCAGTTAGTGGTTATCCACAAAGTGGTGGCTAACCATTAACCGTTGGCTTTTTTTGACCAGGTTAACTTTTAGGCAATTTGTTAGTTTTAGTTAGTAGACTAAGGCTTGGCCTTCTGTGATTCATTAGGTGATGTGTAGTACCAGCTTCCTGACCGTGTGAGATATGGCGTAGTCTACTTTGATTTGTGAGGCGATTCTTCTCACTATACTTTGTAGAGTGCTAGATTGTCTTTGAGACTCTTACATGTATGTTGGGTGGGGCCTGTTATGCATTTTGGGTGGGGCCCTTTAAGCATGTTCGGCGTGGCCCATAATGTATGTTTGTCGGGGCCCATTATGCATGTTGGGTGGGACCCGTTAGGTATGTTGGGAGGGGCCTATTTTGGTATGTGGTATCTTGGGAAACTCACTAAGCTTCGTGCCTACATTTTAAAGGTTACTTGTTTCTAGTACTTCTAGTAGAAAGGGTAAAGAGTCGGCTTGATTGCACTACATCCACCAATGGTTTCCGCACTTTGTGATTTTGGGATTACTCTGATGTTTTCATGAAAATTGCAACTTATGTTTTGGATTATTTGAATTATGAAATTTATGGAATTTTTTATTACTTAAAAAAAGTGAAAATTTCTTAGTATTTTTGGGATGTTACACATTTTTTTAATGTGTGTGCTTCACCTTATACAAAGATTTCATAAGCATACACATCTTATGATCGTCTTCGGGCATAACATAACCTTTTGGTTGTTTCATGTAAGCATCCTTGTCAAGCTCACTATTCAAAAATGATGTTTTGACATCCATTTGATAAAAATCAAATTGTGAATAGTCGTCAAGAAATTAACATTATAATCGTAGATATACCTGTTAATGATGTGTATTTGTCACAATAATCAATACCATGTTCTCTAAACCATTGAATGACTAACTGGGATTTGAACTTGTAAATAGTTTAATATAACCTTCATCTTTCTCTTGAAGATCCATTTTCAAACTTATGATTTGGAATCTATTGGTAAATCTGCCAACACACAAGTGTTGTTATCTAAAATCAATGACATTACATCGCCAGTAGCCTCCTTTTAAAAGCCAATGTCTCATGGGGATCCATAGCCTCTTTAAAGGTATTTGGACCATCCCCAACGTGGTTGCAATATGAATATTATAATGTCACTTCGTTCCTTGCTTCTTCCACAAAATATTGGAAGTTGGAACTAAAATCTTTAGTAATTTGACATCTTTTGCTTTTACGGACCTGATGTGTTTCTGGGACAAAAACATTATCTAAACTTTTTGAAATTTTCACCTTTAATGGTAGGAATTAGGTCCTTAGGCCTTTGTATAGATGAAAGAAGCAATAAAAATTGCATTATGAAATTCAATAATGGTATTAACGCACATGATCATTAGTCTTTATAACATAGAACATGTAGGATTTGGAATTTTTTCATATCTAATGAAAATGCAATCAATTCCTTTTTCTCCCACATTCGTTCCTTTGGGCTCAGACAATTTTACAATCGCTAGACAACCCTAAACCAAAAAATACCTCGAGTTTAGAGCTTTCATGAACGAAAGCTCGTATAAGGTTATTTGTTTTCCATTTATCTGAAAATCAATTTAATACATACCATGTCGTAATACCCAAAATGTCTAACTAAAACCTGAAATAAGAGAGTATCAAGTATACCATATTCTTCAAAACTTGTTTTTTGTTCAGCCACATCATTTTTTGTGTTGTATATGGATTCGTTGTTTCATGGATGATTCAAACTAATTGTAAATAATTAGGATCCATATACTCCCCCTCCTTAGTAAGTTCTAATACATTTAATTGAATTGTCCAATTACAGTCCGTTTTCGGTTTTGTTTATATTAAACTTTTTGAACGCTTCATCTTTAGCATGCAGTAAATACACATAACATAACCTAGTTGAATAATTAATAAAAGTAACCATATTTCTTTTTTATTTCCAAGAGAAGATTTAGAGTGGAAAATACATAAACCACTATGTATCACATTCAAAACATGCGAAATTCTAGTAATATTAGGGTACGGTTGTTTTGTGATTTTCGTAAGCATGAAAGTCTTACACTTTTCAACACTACTTTCTGAGTTCGGTTAAACCTAACTTTAGACATTTCATGTCCCCTTTTAAATTTAATATGACCTAATCTATTATGCCAAAATATAGGATTATCTAAATTTGAAGTAGAACCACAAATATATAATTACCACTAGATGTCAATTATTTAACAACATATAAACAGATTATTATTTCATAATAATATCCAAAACCTACAAAAATACCACATTCTCATATATACTTATCCAACTCCATAATTTGTGTATATCACATATGATATAACAAGCCACTCGAAGCAACATTCATTCGAATCTTTGGCACAAGCAAAACATTAAATATAATAATTGTTTTCCTAACAGTGAAAATCAAAATAAAAATACGCCTTCATAAAATTGGCTTCAATGAGTCATCTCTCGTGCATAAAGCGGGTCCTTCTTCAATTGGTTCAAATTCCTCAAACCATCCTCTATTTCTACACATGTGATTAGTAGCAGCCAAGTCAATCTATCAAGAGTTATCACTACTATCTTTTGCATACGAAACTTTTGGATTGGTGAATCATAATTTGGAACTTATTAATGAAGATAATTTTAAGGTTGGCCTTTCAACTCTCCTTAGTCTTTAGACCCACCTTGTCTAATCCATTACTTTCGAAATCATTATTGGTGAGTTTCGCATGAAAAACACGCTTAACATGTCCAATTCTGTGATATCCAAGAAACCAAGTCCTTAGGTTTCTTGTTGGGTTTGGCATGGTCATTATACTTGCATTTCTTGCATTCCCTTTGTTGTTTTGACTATTTTTCTTCTCTTCTACCATGTGGACATCACCCTTTCCAACATCAAACTTTCCTTTTTTTTGTCACATTCTTGAACCTATAGTGATTTCTCAATCTGTATATGACTCCTGAGTTATACCAATGATATTTCCTTCTTTTGATGTCTTAATGTATGCTTAAAATCCTTTCGACAACATGGTAACTTGAAAATCACACTCGACACACTGATTCTTTTCGCCCATGTTCACCTTGTGAAGTGTAAGTTGACCTAGACTATGAAGATTTCGTTTTATTGCTCTGTAACCAATATTCATTCTATTATCTTGTAATTATGAAAATCACTCACTGAGAACTTTTTACTCAAATCATCTTGAACAATATATTTAGTCTCAAGAGAATTCACAATTCTATTGCACTCTCTCTATATGTCGAGATCATTAGACAAAACGTTGAGAATATGGAATTTGCAGATGTAGCCACCATTTTCACCGCTTGCTACACCTACTTGTTTGTTCCAACGTCCCCTCTTCCATAATCTCATGGATCAACATACTCAGAATGTAACCAACCTTCAATAGCATAAGAAGAAAGGTATCTTCTTTTTCTAACAGTAGAAAACATTTCATTTGAATTTCTCCAACTTGTTAAAGTTGGATTTCGTGTCTTTAATAAATTCACTCGCACTCATTATTGTAGAAACAATAAATATCAAATTTGATTCCTAATGTTTAGTTTAAATGAGGTGATTTTTGGAATCACAAAAGATCCTGAATTTCTTGTAGGATCATTTAAATCAGTATCCGAATTTGATGTTCCGCTTTTGTGCCTCGTTTTTTCAAAAAATACAAACTATGAGGATAATTCTACAAGGAACAAATTTATTTCTATTGCTCTTGTGAACTCATAGTGCAACTTTTCTTTAGATTTGAACCCGTAGCATGACATTTCCCATGGCTTGAATCTATTTTGAGTGTGAATATGAAAGTTGTGAAATGTGATGTTGTAAAATGAAAGATTTACCACATATTTATATGGTTTTTTTTTGAGAAAAAGTTAGGCATTAGGGAGTTTTAGCCTTTTGGCACCGGTTACAAGGGGGCTCGGGAAAACAACCTAAAAATGAAAGATTCTCGCCGAATTCGAAGTGTTCGAATCTGTGTTCCCAGTGGGAGTGTAATTACCAAAGATCTTTCCTAAAGGCATCTCCAACCTACCAAATATCATATTTTCCACCACACTTTTGCCTTCATTCACCTGCAAAAATCAATAATATTATTCCAAATATGGAGTGACACTATTCATTTCCCTATATAAAACGGAGTTGAAGTTTCAATTTTTGATTGTAGTCCCTTGTTTTTATGTTTATACATTTTTTAGTTTATTTTTTTATGTTAATTAAAATTTAAATGTAATATTTAATATTTGCAATATCATGTTATATATTAAATTATATTAACTAATCATTAATCATAAATATGAAGTTTAATCTTTATATATTGAATCATATAAAATTTAGAATACTCACGACAATATATTTTAGAAAAACATATACACAAAGCGTTAGTTGATCATTCATGAGAAATTTATTCCAAAATATAAATATTTACTAGTTTTTTCAAATATGTGTATAATATTTCTATAAAAAAATATATAATATATATTTAAAGTGACTATCCAATAAGTTTTGCTTCAATAAATTTATAAATAATTCAAATTAAATATATATAAATAATTTATTTTGTTATAAGTTTACGATATAATATTATTGTAATATATATATATATATATATATATATATATATATATATATATATATATATATATATATATATATATATATATATATATATATATATATATATCAAAAGCTAATAAGTACAAATCAATGTAAGTTACAAATGTAACATACTAGGAATGAGTTTAATATTGTCTAAGCTCACACCTCATCACCACTAACCATCACTAAATATATAGGATACGTACCATTAAACACATCATTCCATCTTATTTATTTGATTAAATTTAAATAAAAAATACATAAAAACCATATAACTTTTTTTAAATACTACTTTTTCATTAAATTTAAATACCAATTTATATTAAATAAAAATTACATTAATTAAAAAAATAACATTAAAAAGAAAAATTACATTAATTAAAAAAATAAAAAAATAAAAAATAACATTAAAAATAAAAAACCTAAAAATACCAAGCATAACTAACATAAACTGCCCATATTCTTACGGCGTGTTCTAAAAGACTTTCTCATCGTGAGAAAAAGCTCAAAATCTTCGCTGTCGAGGTCGTCTACTTTCATTTCCAAGATTTATTCATCGGTTTTTGTTTGAAGTGTCGCTTATGCCTCTTGAAATGACGTTTGCGCTTCAATAATTTTTTTGTTCCACTGATTCAGAATCTCGACCTTGTTCTCTTGAACTTGTACATATTGATCAAATTTATCTCCAAAATGATCTATAACATTAGATCCCATAGACGTCGACCCCGATTTTTTTGCTTAACTTCTTCCAACGGGCCGATAAAGAGGTTGCTCGTTTTCAAGATCGAGCGGATCATCATTGATGTCGATATGTGTTCATCCGCCTGATTGGTGGGAAGTTGCATCTGAGTTTCTTGAACTCTTTGAACCGGAAGAGGTTTTTGAAGTTCCTTCCGTTTGTTGTATCCATTTTGGAGCGTATTTCAATTTTAGCCACACTTTCACATATGGAAAAGCTTTGCGGGTTGGCATTGTTTTTTCAAATTGGTCCAAGGCCGCCATGAAGACATCAAAATCGTTTGACCAGCTTTTGCGTATATTTTGGAGGTGGTTGTAAATGCCTCTAAAATTCCGTGCATTTTAGTCGAATATCGCGCCACTTGGAACTAATTTGATCGTGATTTCGAGATTCACTTCCAGATAATGCATAAAACACTTTTCAACCTTTCTCCCCAAAACAATTGAAGGTTTGATTATCTCCTTCAATTGGGTCTTGGGAAACCAAAACCCACGCCTCCGCTAGCTTTGCTTCTTCCTCTTTTGTCAATGGCACCCTTTCTTGGGTAGTAGTGGGTCGCGCCAGTTTTTTTTCCTTTATTCTTTTTTGGTTGAGGTGGTGGCGAAGGTTGTGTTTCTGAAATGAAATCCGGAAAATGAGGTGGTTGTGATGATTATGGATTGAATTGTTGTTGGAATTGTTGAAATTGTTGTTGAAAGGCCGGGAAAAGTTGGTATTGTTGTTGGAAAAATGGTGTTTGTTGGATTGGGGAACCTATTTCAAAAAAATTGACAAAACCACCTTGATGTCATTCCATGGTCGGGAATTGACAAGGGTGGTATCTAATGCAAAAAACGTTATCGGGTTTACGATTTCTAAAGTTGGGGGGGGGGTATTTTGGTTGGGATCCATTTTTGATGGTTGTGAAAATGTTGTGTGTATTTTGTGTATAAAGAAAGAAAACAATGGTGTAAGAAATGATGATTAAAAGTTCATTATGTATAGATATAAAATGTTTGTTTAAAAAAAGAATTAATTTTTTTCTAAAAAAAATAGCCGTTCAACGTCTAAAACCATTCCAAATCGAGGGAGAGGCCTGATTGACCATTTGTGTTTGTTGACCGGAGCACAAGCCACAACGACCACGCCCGACTACGAATGGTCAAAATAGTGTGCACGACTCGTTTTCGTGGCCACGTAGTCCACGGATCGTTTTGTGGTACCTATAGCCGTTCAACGTCTAAAACCATTCCAAATCGAGGGAGAGGCCTGATTGACCATTTGCGTTTGTTGACCGGAGCACAAGCCACAACGACCACGCCCGACTACGAATGGTCAAAATAGTGTGCACGACTCGTTTTCGTGGCCGCGTTGTCCACGGATCGTTTTGTGGTACCTATACCATTTGGCCTAACTAAATAAACAAGTAAAAATGTAATTATCCCTTTGTTTTGTTAGGTCACGAAACCTAATTGCCAATTTAATCATTTCGTCCATAGTTATAGGTATATTGTGATAATAGTTATAGGTTTATTGTGATATCTTACACTAGTTTTTAAAGACGCTTGGAAGTAGTATTAAAAAATCATGTAATTTATCCGTAGAAATTTTATTTTTTATGATCTACTTTTTTAAATGAAAATCTTTTTGATACATGTCACGCTCTCATTGATTAAATTACACAATATGACATTTTGTGGTTTTTTTCCATTTTATTAAATTACACATAATATTTAAATGTAATAATTGCAATAAATGTAATAAAAAATATATATTAATATCATTAATTGATATTTTTCTAATTTCAAAATTTCTAAATTAAAGTCTCGTTATCTTCTCATATTTATTTATCTAAATTATTAGTTTAAATTTAAAATAAAAAAAAACTTTAATTTTAATAATTCAATATTTTTTTAATTTTTATTAAAAATTCAAAATTTTCAAATGTTAAGAGTTTCATATTTAATTTTTCTCTTTAATAAACTCATATACTAAATGGGTCTTATATCTAGTTATATAATATATATTTAATGATACTTTTAAATTATATGAAAATTTGAATATCTCTAATTAAAATAAGAATTTTGCGTTGAGTTGTTTGACTTTAACCAAAAAGGTTGTGACTAGAGTAATAATTGTGATCATTTTTCCTAGAGAACGAACAATCACTAGGGTTTTTTTTTTCTTTACAAATTGATACAAAAAGTCAAACAACCGCTTCCACTTTTTTTTTTTTTTCTAAACATGTCCAGGTCGATGTTTTAAAAGAATGGGCATGAGGAAACATCCCTTAACTAGTTCATTATATAAATTAAATTTAATTAAAGTAACGAACAAATGTAAGTGGGATCAGGTATGTATTATAGAAGTCTTCAGTTTTTAATACATAATTGAAAAAAATCTTAACATTTTTTTATTACTGCGATGGTCACAATTTTCTGGTAGAATTTTCATCTTAGCCCACTTAACGAATTTTACGGTTAACTATGTTATCCTTTTTGCAAAATCAGTCATAAACTTGAGTTTAAAGTTCAAATTTGATCCCTATAGTTTGCAAAAAATTAAACAACAAGGTTTATTAATTTTTTTTTCTGTTTATATATATATATATATATATATATATATATATATATATATATATATATATATATATATATATATTGTTTTTAACTTTATTTTTCAGCAATTTGATTTTTTTTTTTACTTTTTATTTTCTATTTTGTTTTTCAGTTTTACTTATTTATGGTTTTTCTGATGTTTTTATTTATTTTAGTTCAAGTAATGAACTTCAGTTCAATTTAAAATATTATAACAAGTTTTTTTTATAGAAACCGACTATTATTATTTACTTTGCTTAGTTTTTAGTTTATAATTAAATTGAAAAATATTATCTTGAATTTTAACTATTGATATTACATATAGTAATATGATTTAATTTCCAAGTTATATCACACATTGAAACATTAATTCTCAATAAATAAGTTGTTTGTGTTTTTTTAATTTTCATTTATTCGTAGCATAAATATGATTGCACTAAAGAACAAAAAAAATATAAAGCAAATAAGTTGGACCGAAATTATAAATATAAATAGATCTTTTTATTTACTAGAATAAAAATAAAAAAATTACAAAAATTATAAATTACAAAAATTGTAGTATACTCAAATATATTAATATATTTTATACTTTTTGAAAAAGGTCAAGAATAATTAAAAATACGAAAAAATAAAAACATATAATACGAATACAAATACAAAAACAAATACGAAAACAATGAAAAAATTAAAAATACAAAAAACAAAATAAAATATAATACGTAAAAAAATATGAAAACAAAACTAAAAAAATATAAAAATTGTATAAGTGTATAAATATGTTAGAGTAAATAAAAAACTATAATAAATAAAGTATATATATATATATATATATATATATATATATATATATATATATATATATATATATATATATATATATATATATATATAGGTTTAGGTTCTATGGAAAATAAAAAAACCTAAAAAAAACCCTAAAAATCATAAAAATGCATAAAAAATACTTAGAGATCACAAAACTTTTTTTTTTGACTTTATAAATGAAAAAAATGTAGTTTTTTCTTCAAATTCGTTGAAATTTTTTTTGAAAAAAAAATCAATTTTTTTAACGATTTTTATAAAAATAAAACCTACGATATTTTCATATATAAACTCAAAAAAAAAAGTTTTGCGATCTATAAGTATTTTTTATGCATTTTTATGATTTTAGGGTTTTTTTTATTTTCCATATAATCTTTTCTTATATATATATATATATATATATATATATATATATATATATATATATATATATATATATATATATATATATATATATATATATATATATATATACGGGATCGTTCAATTGAGAACATTTCTTCTCGCGAGAACATTTGAGAACAAATTTGAAAAACACAATTTTTTTAATTAAAATTATAAAATAATATTCATATAAATATAAAAAATGGTTACAAATAATTAAAAAACCTACTAACTAACACCACTCATCATCCAACCAACACCACCCACCACCACCACCCGCCACCACCACCCATCACTAACCACCACCACTAACTACCACCCACCACCACCACAACCACCAACCACCACATCGCCTCCACCACCCACCGCCACCACCCCCACTCCCACCTACAAAGATTTGTTATTGTGTTTTTTATACTTTAGATTTTCTCTTGTATATAATCACATGTGATTATATGTATCGAGTCACATGTGATTATATGTATCGAATCATATGTGATTTATATGTTATTTAATACATATAATCACATGTGATTAAATACACGTGAAATACATATGATTATATGTATTTAATCACATATGATTTACATGGAGAATATTTGTTTTCATTTGTTAATTCAATAGTTGTTCTTGTGTATTTAATCACATGTGATTATATATATTTAATTACATATGATTCATATGGAAAATATTTATTTTTACGTCGATTCAATAATTGTTGTAATATATTTAATCACATGTGATTATATGTATTTAATCACATTTAATTTATGTGGACAAGATTCATTATTTCTTTCTCAATTCAATAGTTGTACTCATGTACTTAAGAACATGTGATTATATGTATCAAATAGCATATGATTTATATTGATAATATTTCATGAGTCAATACTTTTTCTTATGTATTTAATCATATGTGATTGTATGTATTAATCACATATGATTAGTGTGGAAAAAGAAAAACTATTTTATCAAAAACGCAAAAATGAATCTTGTGTACAGAAATCATATCTGACTAAATGTACAAGAACAACTGTTGAACAAGAATGTGAAAATGAATATTGTTCATATAAATCATATCTAATTGGATACATATAATCCATGTAATTAATCACACAAGAACAAAAACTGAATCGAGAGCGCGAAAATAAATATTTTTAGATACAAATAATCACATGTGATTATATGCATTTAATCACATATGATATATGTGGACAATATTTATCTTTATGTTCTCGATTCAATAGTTGTTCTTGTGTATATAATCATATGTGATTATATGTATGTAATCACATATGATTTATTTAGGCATCATTATTTTGTCAATATAAATCATATTTGATTAGATATATATAATTACATGTGATTATATGTATTTAATCACATATGATTCCAGTTGACAAAGAACAATTACTGAATCGAAAATATGACAATGAATTGTATCCACATAAATCATATATGATTGGATACATATAATCACATGTGATTATATGTATTTTAATCAGATATGATTTATGTAGACAATATTTATTTTTGCCGTTTCGATTAATAATTGCTTTTGTGTATTTACTCACATGTGATTATATGTATATAATCACATATGATTTGAGGTAGACAAGATTCATTTTTGCCTTCTCGATTCAATAGTTGTGTTCATCTACTTAATCACATATGATTATACATATAATCACATGTGATAAAATACATGAAAACAACTATTGAATCGGCAAAGCGAAAATGAATTGTTTCCACATAAATCATATGTGATTCGATTCATATAATCACATGTGATTACATGTATACATATGATTACATGTATACATATGATTATATGTATACATATGATTTATATGGATACGATTCATTTTTGTCTAAATAAATCATATGTGATTAGATACCTGTAATCACATATGATTAAATACACGAGAATAACATAAAAATGTATATTATCCACATAAATAACATGTGATTAGACATATATAATCACATCTGATTATATGTTTTAATCATATATGATTAAAGTGAACAACATGCATTTTTGCGTTGTTGATTCGTTAGTTGTTCTCTTATAATTAATCACATGTTATTTATATTGACAAGATTCATTTTCACATTTTCTCTTCAACAAAAATTTTTATATTTTTAATCACATGTGATTAAGATTCATTTTTTTTCATATAAATCATATGTGATTAAATACATATAATCACATGTGATTATACAAAAACTATTGAATCGAGAAAGTGAGAATGGATTTTGTCCACATAAATCTTTTGTGATTAGATACGTATAATTACATATGATTATATGTATTTAATCAAATATGATTTATATGAACAGTATTCATTTCCACGTTTTCGACTCAATATTTAGTCTCATGTATTTAATCACATGTGATTATATGTATTTAATCACATATGATTTATATAGAAAAAAATATTTTCGCATTCTTGATTCAATAATTATTCTCATGTATATAATCACATATGATTAAATGTATCTAATAACATAGGATTTATATGGACAAAATTCACTTTCAAGTTTTAGATTTAATAAAATTTTCATGTATTTAATCACATGTGATTAGATATATTTAATCGCATATGATTAATTTAGATAATGATTTGTTTTTGTGTTCTTGGTTAATATTTGTTATCATGTATATAATCACATGTGATTGTATGTATCTAATCACATATGATTTATATAGACAATATTCATTTTTTCCAAATAAAATCATATGTGATTAGAATTATATAATCACGTCTGATTAAATGTATTTAATCACGTATGATTAAAGTGGAAAAAACAATTATTAAATCGAGAACGCGAAAATGAATCTTAGCCATATAAATCATATGTCATCTGATACCCATAACCACATGTTATTATATGTATCTAATCATATATGATTTATGTGGACAATAATCATTTTCATGTTCTCGATTCAATAGTTGTTATCGTGTATTTAATCACATGTGATTACAAATATCTAATGTAACTCACCACCTTAATATGAGAGTTAATGTAACTCACCTCCTTGAACTTGAAAATCAGCTAGCATAAACAACATGGATCATTTTCTTTCCGAAAATCTACATAACAGTTATAACATTATTTATCTTGTGCTTTGGTTTACTACTTTTATAAAACTTATGTATATATTTTCTTATTTTCTCTTTGATTGTAGTGCGCTTTTGGGGATCTGTTTTCTTACATTTCTATGCATTCTTAAATTTTGATAAAATAATATTGGTAAATTTCCCCCTTTTATCTTTTTATAAATATAAAATCTTATTCTAATGATTTTTGGTTGATTTTATATTAAATTTACAAGTTAGTAACTTGAGGCTGTCAGTTTCTGGACCACTCAACACTCTTGGAATAAACTATACCAATCTACTAAGAATTACATCAGTCCCTTTATATGTGGGAAACTATACATCCATATCTAATTATAGGATTTGGAATTTTGTCATTTGGAGTTTTAATGAATTTATTATGATTTTTTGAAGACAATGCATGAAATCTGTGACAGCATGGACCAGCCTGAGAGGCTTGCCAATTTTACCCCTCAAGGAGTTGGAATTTCAAAATGTTATTCAAAGTTTCAAGAAACTAAACAAACTAATATTTCTAGAAAACTAAGTCTCATGATTTATAGATGTTCTTATTGACCTATACGAATTTTAGAAGTTGGAGGACAGATTTCGGAAAATTGATCATAATAGCTTTTAAATCACTTTTGGTGCTCTATTAAGGACTTAATGGTTAAGCATTAAGTTTATCACTTTTTATATGATTGTTGGTTACTTATTAGGCTATTAAGATGTGAAATTCAATGTAACCTAAGGGTCTTAATTCTTGGCTTTATGAGGGTTCAAAGTTAAGCATTTTCACATAAAATGCTACTTTTTCATTGAGGCATTTCATTGAACACTTGGTGTTCATAAAAAATATATACAAATATCAACTTTACTAGCTATTGTTATTGTGTGTGTGTGTGTGTAATTATAGAGATAAGAGTGACCACCTGCAACGTTGATATACTCTACAAATCCATTCCAATGTATTATGTGTAGATAATATATTGAGTTATTGATGGGTGCTAAGGTCTAAAGTGGAATAAAACGAAAAGGAGAAGACAGGGATTTCATATTCTTGTTGTAACATCCATAAATTTTACGCCAAATTTAAACTTTTTAAAATCATAAATAAAATCAAACAACGTTTGTTTACAAAAATGTTTTTTAATCAGTATCCATCAAAGTGTCCCAAAAATCATAACATATGGATGAGGAGCAGTACGGTCACGAATTCACTTTTCCATGATCTCCTGAAATACCTGAAACAATAAACTAAAAACTATAAGCCTGAGGGTTACTGAGCTACCCCCAAAATACCAATACCACACTGATAATACCATATCAGTAATAATCAATCAATCAACATCCATACTGGGCCATCGGCCTGACTGGACCGCCCTACAGGGCCTACAGTCTATCTGGATCTATCCCAAGCCTTCGACATGACTGGTTCGCCACGTGGGCCTATAGTCTCCCCGGACCGCTCATAGGGTGTGTTGGCCTACATCACAAAGCATATCCACCTCAACCCAACCCATAAGCAAATATTATGTGCGCATAACTATCATATACTGGCATATATAAAAATCAAGCATATTTATCACTGGTCATCATTCATAGAATTCTCTTGTAGCTAGCGTACCGACCTAACAGGTCACTAATATACCAATCCCTACAGATCATAAGAGCATACCATACTGTCTACCCCGATTCCGATCTAACGGATCATAACCACATATAGCATACCATAACAACAACAACTAAAGGGCCGACCTTGGTGCCGTAGACCCTATCGATATAGTGAGGATAACTCACCTCGTAGATTTCGACTCGGAAGGTAAGCTCTAACTCTCGGATCACTTGACACAGGCTCCACCACCTATAGCACAACATGCTCGTAAGTCTTTAACCTTATAAGGTACTCCATAACCCACTAGTCAAACCCTGATCAAAGTCAAAGCCCTCAGTCAAGGTCAACAGTCC
Source organism: Lactuca serriola (assembly GCF_051521515.1). Lineage (NCBI taxonomy): Eukaryota > Viridiplantae > Streptophyta > Magnoliopsida > Asterales > Asteraceae > Lactuca > Lactuca serriola. The sequence continues at coordinate 97,996,389 of NC_136410.1, read as the reverse complement.
ATGTTGACCTCGACTTGCCGAGTACCCTCAGCTACTCACCGAGTTCCTTGAAGCACATTCCAACTCGTCGAGTCATGGGGTGACTCGTCGAGTTCTTTCGATTCTCGGTCAAACTTTAAGGTCACTTGTCGAGTTCCCTCCTTGCAACTCGACGAATACACCCGAATACATATCCAGGAGAAAACTCATCTGACTCGCCGAGTTGTTCTTCAACTCATTGAGTCTATGGAAATCATCATCAGACTCGCCGAGTTGTTCATCCAACTCGTCGAGGTTACGGTCATCTTCATGTGACTCGTCGAGTCGACCTTGCGACTCACCGAGTCCATTCAGTCCTTTTTCCATACACACCTATTTTGAGCCATGTAGCGGCTCCAACTCACAGATCGAAGCTTCTTGGGCATCCTTATCACGTAAAGTTGCAAACTTTACATGCATGCATGGCTTTAAATGCTCCAAATGCCATATCTAAGCTCTTAATGGGGTTTCATGCCCAAGAGGGACCTCAATCACAACCAAAAGTGCAACTTTATGCTTCTAGAATCCGAAGAGGGTCCAAATCTGAAGTTACAACTTCAGATCTAGCCCATTGCTCATCATACCAACTTGATATTCCAATAAAACCCTAAAACTCAACCAATATAGGAGATCTATAAGGAAAATGACGATTTAGGTACCTCTGGAAGGTGATATCTGAGATGAATGTTGATTTCCATACTCTAACTGCTCCAACCTCCTTCTCCTCCAAGTCTTCTCCTTCCAAAAATCTTTTTTTCAAGCTTTAACACATACACAAGGCACACACACACACATAAGGGCTCTCAAGGACTCTTTAGAACTGTAAAGAGGTCCAAGGGAGGCTAAGGCCCTTTAAATAGGGGTATAAACCCCGGTATTTAGGTTTTCATCTGCCAGCTCCTACTCGTCGAGTCCCAATATGGACTCGTTGAGTAGGTCACTTAACATGCGATCCCACCCCGTTGCTACTCGACGAGTTGGGCAATCAACTCATCGAGTAGAGCTTACCCCAATACATCTTGTTTAAAACAATACCTGAGAATCGAGGCATTACAAATCTCCTTCACTTGAACTAGACTTCGCCCTTGAAGTCCGCTAGAATGAACAAGGCCGGGTAATGCTCGCGCATCTCCGCCTCCAACTCCCATGTCCACTCGGATCCCCTTCGATGTTCCCACTGTACCTTTACCAAAGGTATTTCCTTGTTCCACAGAATCTTCTTCTTCATTTCCAAAATAGCCACAAGCCTCTCCACATAGCTCAGGCGCTCATCGACCTGAATGTCATCCAACGATACCACTGCCTCCTGATCCATAATGCATTTTCGCAATTGCAAAACATGAAACGTGATGTGGATCCGGCTGAGCTCCTCCAAAAGCTCTAGCCTATAAGCCACCCTGCCGACCCTGGCAACAATCCTAAACGACACAATGTAATAGGGACCCAGTTTTCCCCTCTTCTGAAGTGTATCACACCCTTCCAAGGTGAGACTTTCAGGAGGACCATGTCACCCACCTGAAATTCCAGCTCAGATCGACGTTGATCGGCATAACTTTTCTGCCGGCTCTAAGCAGTTTGCAGTCGCGGTCTAATCTGCTGTGTCATCTAGGTAGTTTGTAGAACTACTTCTGTCCGACCCATTACCCTGTGCCCAACCTCACCCCAGCAGACTGGGGTCCTACGCTTCCGCCCATACAACAGCTCGAAAGGCGGGGCGCCAATACTGGAATGATAGTTGTTGTTGTAGGCGAACTCTGCAAGCGGTAGGTGGGAATCCCAACTCCCACCGAAATCAATGACGCACGCCTTCAACATGTCCTCGAGGGTCTGAATTGTCTGCTCACTCTGCCCATCAGTCTGCGGATGGAACGCCGTGCTAAAATGCAGTCTCGTACCTAGTTCCTTGTGGAACTTCTGCCAAAAACGGGAAGTAAATCTGACATCCCGATCAGACACAATGGAAACTGGGACCCTATGGCGAGAGACAATCTCGCGGACGTATAGGTCGGCCAAATTCTTTGCCGAAGAACCCTCCCATATGGCTAGGAAATGGGCACTTTTGGTCAATCGATCCACGATGACCCATATAGCATCGAACCCCTTTGCCATCTTCAGAAACTTCATGATGAAATCCATCGCGATCCGTTCCCATTTCCACATGGGAATCTCCAGAGGTTGCAGCTTACCGTGCAGCCTCTGATGTTCGGCATTGACCATCCTACAGGTCAAGCACCTCTCAACAAACCAAGCGATATCTCGCTTCATACCAGGCCACCAATAAATCAATTTCAAATCACGATACATCTTGGTGGCTCTCGGGTGAATAGAAATCTGAGACTTATAGGCCTCTTCCGTCACGGTCTGTTGGACCCCTCCGGACATTGGAACCCCAACCCGACCGTAATGGGTCAACAATCCGCGGCTATCCTGAACAAACCGGGTGCTTTCTCCCTTAATCCTTTCCAACTTCCAATTCTCCGGCCTCATACCCTCAATCTGAGCATCCCTGACTAAACCCACCAGCGGGGAATCCACCGCTATCCTCATACACTTGGCTGGGGTAGAGGACCCAGCCGACTTGCGACTCAGAGCATCCGCAACCACGTTCGCTTTACCAGGATGGTAAAGGATCTCACAATCATAGTCCTTGACCACATCCAGCCACCTGCGCTGCCTCATGTTCAGGTTAGGCTGATCCATGATATGTCTCAAACTCTTGTGATCTGTGTATATAGTACAACAGACCCCATACAGATAGTGCCTCCAAATCTTGAGAGTGAAGACCACCGATTCCAACTCAAGATCGTGCGTGGGGTATCTTGTCTCGTGCGACTTCAGCTGCCTTGATGCATAAGCTATCACTCATCCCCACTGCATGAGGGCTACCCCCAAACCTGTGATAGACGCATCACAAAACACCACAAAATCCTCAACTCCCTCGGGGAGTATCAGCACTGGCGCCTTGCATAAACATTGCCTCAAGGTCTCAAATGCCCTTTGTTGCTCAGGGCCCCAACGGAAATCTACCCCCTTCCTCGTTAGACGAGTGAGGAGTACGTCAGTCTTGGCGAAATCACGAATGAATCTCCGATAATACCTTGCTAAACCCAAGAAACTCCTGATGTCTGAGGGCGATTTCAGAGTCTCCCATTGCATAACTGCCTCCACCTTGACCGAATCGACCAAAATCCCCTCCTGTTTAACGAAATGTCCGAGGAACTGGACCTCTCACAACCAAAACTCACACTTCGAGAACTTGGCATACAACCGTTCTCGTTGCAGAACCTCCAGTAGCTCCCTGAGATGCTCTTCATGCTGCTCTCGGGTCTTGAATACATCAAGATATCATCTATAAACACAATGACCGAGCGATCAAGCATCGGTCTGGATACTCGGTTCATTAGATCCATGAACACTGTCGGCGCGTTGGTGAGCCCAAACGGCATCACCACGAACTCGTAATGACCATAACGAGTCCGAAACGTGGTCTTCTCCACGTCTTCCTCCCTCAACCTTACTTGGTGATATCCTGATCTCAAGTCAATCTTGGAAAACCAAGATGCACCCTGCAGCTAATCGAAAAGATCGTCTATCCTTGGGAGTGGATAACGGTTCTTCACCGTTAATTTGTTCAGCTCCCTATAGTCAATGCACATCCTGTGCGAACCGTCCTTCTTCCTGACGAAAAGGATTGGTGCTCCCCAGGGTGAACTACTCGGACGAATAAACTGCTTACCCAACAGCTCCTGCAATTGAGATGACAGCTCCTGCATCTCAGTCGGTGCCAATTGGTACGACGCCTCGGCGATAGGGCCGCACCTAGCACTAGGTCAATCCTGAACTCAACCTACCTCTCCGGAGGCACTCCGGGTAACCCCTCTGGAAACACATCAGCAAACTCCCTCACCACAGGGACCTCAGAAACTGAGAGCTGCTCTCTAACCCGCGTATCTACCACATACACCAAATAACCGGCACACTCGTGTTGAATATACTGTCGAGCCCTGGCTGCCGAATAAAACCCTGATCCCAACTTGGTGCCCTCACCATATACTACAATTTCTCCCCCACTTTGTAACAGCCCGAAATTCAGGTAAAATTTATGACCCTTCTATTTTGGAGAGTTGGCATTTTGGTCCCTTAAAGTTATATGTTGGATTGGTGATTACGTTGGGCGTACTGAGGCGTACGCCACGCGTACTCACGTGCTTAAATTGTACGCGGACTCGCCCGGGTACGCTGGGCATACCCAGGGGTTACGCTGGGCGTAGTGAGCCCAGATGGAAACCCTAATTTCTAGCTTGTGCACTATAAAAGGAACATGTAGTCCTTTGCCCTAGCCACCACAACCCCTTGAGTGGGTCCTTTGAGAGCTGAGATCCATGCTTTAGCTTGTGTGTGTGTTTTGAGCTTGAAGTTATCCTTTCAAGGTGAAGAAGGAGAAGGAGGAGCCATTGTTGGAGCTAGAAGTTGAAGAACAAGTGTAGATCCAAGTTCTACAGTGGTTGGAGATCCCTTCTGAGGTAAAAAGCTCAAAGCTTTCCTTGTTCATCATAAGTTTTTCTTTTTGGACCATTTTTAGGGTTTTTGGTTCAAAGTTGTAGACTTTGTGTTCAAAGAGTCTCCATGAGCTTAGATCTGACCTTTTCTAGTGTATATGGTGTTGAAGATTCATAAAATCCAGTCTTGGACGTGGATCTTGTGTCATGCATGAGTTATAGTCTCATTATGGAAAGAGGAAAGGTGTTTTGAGCACAAAGTGACCTTTACAGCTATGCAAGGGTTAAAGGTTTCAACTTTATGGATTATGTCATATTAGAGGAGTCATATCTGAATTTTGGATGCAAGTCTTAACCGATTAAGACCTGAATGAGATGGATAAGGAAGCTGGGTATTACACTGAGCGTAATCCCAGTACGTGCGGCGTAAGGGGCCCCGTACACCGATTCTGTGAAGGCTCCGGGTACGCCCAGCGTACACGTTTAGTACGCGCAGCATAACCCGAAAGGTTGACTTTTGTCGACTTTTAGGGTTTGGTCAACTTTAGTGTATTTGAGCCAAGTAAGGGGTAAAATGGTCTTTTACCTTTCCTGAGAGTGATTAGAAGGAATGGTCTAGCCTTGGGAAATATGTTGTTGACGAGTGTTTATTTCATATGATTAGGCGGAGGCTCGGTCTTACTTCACTGAGTCCGGGATTTCCGAGTTACCAAGTTACACGAGGTGAGTCTTCTCACTATACGTTACCTAGAGTGGTATTATGTGTTGACCAGAGGGTCTTATCTGTTATGTGTGAGATTATGTGCTATGTGTTATATGTATGTGTTGGATTAGTGTCTAAGTCCATAATTATTTTGGTATGTACTTGACCCGATGGTGCATGGTCCTTTTTGGTTGTCTTCACCAAAGCAACTTGTTAGGATGAATTATGAATAGAAAGGATTAATTATGATTTATTAATATATTATGAGAATAATATATTAAAGTAGAAATCATATTGTTTAATTAATATTAGTCAAGAATTAATTGATAATTAATTTTGTGGCTAAAAGAGATTAATTAAACTTAAGGGACTGGAACTGTAATTATAAGATAATTTCATTTGGGCTATGGATCACCTTGGAATAATAGGTTGGACGAATTCTATGGGGAAACCCATTAGAAATCGTCCAAGGGATATTCTAAAAGGGTCCATGGGCTGCTTAGGGCTTAAGCAGTCAAATTAGGGTTTCCTAGTTGAAAACCCTAATAGCCTACATGTATATATAGTACCCTTAAACCCCAAAAACGTTGCTAAGAGTTCCACTAGGGTTTCTGGATGTTTTTGGGCAGCCTCCTCTATGCTTATTCTTCATCCTCTTGCTCTTGGTGTTTGTGAGCCATTAGAGGAGTGACACTTGTGACTCTAAGTTTTCTAAAGCCATTACAAGGAGGATTTGAGATTGTTATTGCTACATAACAATCAAAGTAAGATCTAAACCCCATTCTCATGTTAATATGATTAATAGTATGCTAGATCTAGGGTTTAAAGTCTTGGATGAATTGCATGTACAATAAAGAAACCTAGATCCAAGCATTAGGGTTTGCATGAGCACATAGGATGTTCTTATGGCTAAATCACATTAGTGGTATCAGAACCTTGATTTTTTTCTATTGTATTGATGCCTAGTATATTCATTCTTGTTGAAAAAACGATTTTTTGCCCCCCTGACTGATGAACTCGGCGAGTTCGAGCGTCAGTTAGAGCAGATTTCGGGATTTTTACCGATTTTGACTTAAGATAAATGCCATAATTGTTTAAAATTAATAAAATACGAATTTTATTGATTCCTTATGATTATCTTTGTCAAAATAAAAGATTTTGGTCATCTAATTAGATAATTATTACCTTATTTGATAAATGTTAAATTATTTGAATTATTTGATCATTATCTTGCAAGAATTTGAATTAGATCTAATTAGATAACCACCAATTAATTGTTAATTGTCTTATTTGAATTATGTGATCTAGAATATTCTTGATAAAGTTTGGAAAAGTTTCAAATTAATCCCTTTACGATTTATAGTTTAAATTTGAACTTAAAAGTTTTGTTTTTGAAATTTAAATTAGTTAAACCCTAATGTTTTGAAATGTTTCAACACTTGCCCTCAAGTTTTGGAATTTAAAAGTTGATTAAAAGTTTAATTTAGAAATGTTAAATTCTAAAAACCCTAGTATTTTGAAAAGTTCAAATTACACCCTTATGGTTTTAATAATTAATTAAGGTGTGTAATTAAAATAGATTTAATAAACCCATAAAGTTTTGGTTTACATTTAATTAAATTAAAAGTATAATTTATTAAATTAGAACACCTAGTATTTTAAAAGTGTAAAATACACCCTATACTATATATAACATTAAAAGTCTAGTATTATATATGTATGAGTAAACAGTTAGTCTTACCGTTAGTAGGCCTTATTCACGAAGTTGGTCTATAAAGGGTGTTTAAGGAAATTGCCTATAAAATGGTGATCGAATGGGTATCCACTCTTACCCACCGCACTCTTGACCAGTGGAGGGTCGTTAGCCGAACGGGTAGGATACGACAGAAACCTTCCGTTATAAGTATAATGAAGTATAAAGTAACTAAATGTTTTACAAAATTCCCAATTTAGTTACGTTAGGCAAAAGTGAATTGATGCAATTCCATGAAATTACACTTTGTGCCATTGCGAAGACGTTAGTGGAGCGTGTGTGGTTAACCGACACACTAAATGGTTCTAAGCAAAGGTAGCAATGGGTGACTCATTGTTTGTCATAGTTCGGTGGAGCGTGTGTGGTTAACCGGCACATCGAATAGGTGACTGTAACATTTTGGGGCACCATGTAAGTTTGCATGGTTATTCACACCCTGTTTTGTGATCCTCGGCATCCCAGTCACAAATCGAGGGGCATATCGAGATTTAAACATGCCATTGAAAAGTTCAATGAATCTCAAAAGATCTAGGAATTTTCAATAAATTTAAAACTTAATTTTGTTTTGTTTTTCATGGTGGAAATTAGTGAATCCTCATTCACTTACCTTCAAATGTTCTACAATTTGGGTTACGGCATCCCTCTCCCAAGTTGTAGAGTATTGAGTTGGGTCCTAGCCTTAATATCTCATTTGGGTGATTTATTAAGGACTCAATCAATCAACTAACTTGAATTTTCTCCCGTTTTGTAGATGTCAAAGTATGACAACTATGGTCTTCCCAAATCCCGTGGAACAAGATTTTCACATGAAGATGATATTCCACGATTCAATCGAGGAACACGAGATCATGCTTCGCTTCCTCCACCTCCTCCTATTGCTCTCCCTAACCCACAAGTTCAAAAGATTGAAAAGTTCAAACTCACTCAAGCCCTTTTGGCAAGTAAACATGAAGAAGGATAGTTAGTGTGTGCACACGTCCTAGAGATGAAGTCACACATTGATAGGTTAAGAATGTTGGGATTTGTTGTCTGTAAGGAGCTGGCTGTTGACTGGGTTCTTCAGTCATTTCCTGACTCATATAGTGAGTTCGTAAGAGAGTACTATATGATGAACCATGACGTAACCCTCATCGATCTCACCAATATGCTTATTGCTGCTGAATCAGCGATGATTTGGCACACTGGAAAAGCAAAGTTGATTGGTGGATCTGCCTTCCAGACCTCTATGGATATAGGCAATGACAACGAAAGGCATGCCATGATCGAAAAGTTTGATCATAAGAGAAAGGCAAAGTCAGAAGTAGTTCTGTGTGTTGTTCCAAGAGAGTCAATTTGCTTTTATCGCCAAGAGAAGGGGCATTGGAGACGAAGTTGCTCTATTTACCTAAGAGATCTAAGAGATGGGAGAGTCAAAATGTATGGCTCTACTTTAGGTAAAATCCATTAACTAACTCTTTTAAGTTCCTATTATAGATTCTTAATACATGATGTGATAAGATTACATTTCGATGTTTTGTAGGATCGAAGAAAAGAGAGGAAGCTTAAGGGAAGAAGTGAGCGGAATCTAATCGTGAAAAAATGGATTAGAATCTTAAGCTACTACTTGGAGTTAGAATAGATTGCTTAGGAATATGTAACAACATAGTTTTTTAGTTGAATTGCATTGTAAGGACAAATTTTTCCGCAATAAAATAAATTTTGATTTTATATTATTTATTTATCCTTACAATGGCGTGTATGAAAAATTGATGTTTGTAAGTTTCTATTATTAGCAATAATGGATTTGATTCTTAATTATGTTATTTGTGGAAAGGTCAAGAATTTACCAAATAGGGAAAGTTTCTCATCGCCCAAGTTTCAACTGGATCGAAACTTTGAATCATACAACTTGGTTGCATGATGAATGAGAAATTTCATATTTGGAAATTACACTAATTTGTTGACAAAGTGTCAAGTGAAGGACTAGGAGATCGAGTACACAAGCTTGTGTGTTGATCAAGTCACCACAAGAGTGACAAAGATATTCGTCATGATTTACTAAAGGTTAGTAAATATGATTATACTTATAAGATGAAGGGTAATTATAAGTTGATTGAAAGAGTTTAAATCAATAATAGAACGAATAAGAAGAATCAAGTAGATAGAAAGATAAAAGTTTCTCTATTCTAAGAAGAAGGGATAGTACCTTTTATTATGTTTTATGATAGGTCTTAATGATTAAGAACCATATCTCAATTGATCCTCTAAGTGAGTCTTAGTTCAATTGTATGTCTAAGAAGAGGAATCAAGAATTGAAGAAATGGTTAAATCAAGAAGTCAATCATACTTCGTTCCAAAAACAAGTCTTAGAGCTAAGATTGTGAATTGAGTGACAAGTCTTAAGAAGGTTTATAACATTCATCAAATGTGGAATTTGAAAAAGTTTTTTATTCTTGCTCATTTGAAATTGGAAAGTTGTGATGTCTTGGATAAGACAAAGACCAACTAGGACCAATTTTGTGAAGTGTTTTGTCTTGATAAAAGCTACACTAACTCTTGAATATTTGTTTGTCAAGAAATGTTTATTGACAAGAGAGTCTTATATATCAAGGAGTCAGTGGGATTCTTAATGGTCTTGAAAAGTTTCAAGAACTAATCAAGAATAAACCTTATCGATCATCACTAGCACACGACTTGAGGTTTACAACCTATCGTGTTGACACTATCTTGTTTCTATGCGGTTCCAGTTGAGTTAATTATGCATGTGAGTTCTATAAGTTCTCATTTGAACGCATAAAAGGCAAGCACTTTGATCAATGAAAAGTACATTGATAGAAAAGGGTGAGCTGCTTAACTACTTGGAAGACATGGTGGGCACCCGTGTTACCATAAGGCAAGAGATCAAGATTGAGAAGGTTCGGTCCATATGAGTTTGGATTTGTCGGAAACTTTGGTTTTGACAAATTCGTATGGATAGGAACACATACACCATTAAAATCTAAGTGTCATAAGATTCCCTCCTTCATGAAGATGACTGTGAGGAAATGCTTTCACTAAGAGACATTTTAAGAAGATAGTGATTGTGAAATTGTATTCTCAAATTCGATTATGGTTACGGTATCCCTTTCCATAATCTGAATTGTGAGATTTGGCAATTAGTCTAAATTGTTTGGACACACATATGAGCTATCTAAGGCAAAGGTGTATAAGATTAAGAAGCTTAGATAAAAGATTATCAAAGCATTAGGTATTAGAAATATGAACTTAAGAAATTTAATAGGTATTGTTTTTTGGAAGTTTAGCTGTTTTCTGAATACATGTCAAAGCTAGTGGGAGCATAAGTTTTATGTTTATATGATAATAATCATCATGATAGTGGTAGCATAAAACTTGTTCTTGTATGATTATTAAGACAAGTATTGCAAGATTAGCAATATTAATTATAGAAAACAAGAGTTATACTTTGCAAAGTCGTAAGGGTTGAATAGTTGTTTTGCTATAATTAAGGGAGAGAATATTTTGCTTCATTTCACATCTAAAGGCTTAGGTTGTGGAATGTTAATAAATTTAGTCAACGATACATAGTGTGTTCTCAAATTTCGATTATGATTATGGCATAGTTCGAATTGTGAGAACGTGGCACATAAAATATTATGGCATAAGGTTGATAAAGTATCAGATCTTTATGCATCGTGTCCCATACGCTTCGGGTAAAGAATCAATTGCACATGCTATAATATTTGACCATTCTAAAATTTTTCCAAATGTCTGGCGCATTAAGAGGGAAAAAGGACAAGAATCGGTTTTTGAATAAGATAATTAAACAACTATCAAAGGACGATCCAAAGCTCGCTAAGGATTGGTCGCTTGTGAGTAGTTGGAAGTATGGTATTGGATGGAACATATCGACATTATTATGAATAGATAAGATTCTATTAATAATGAGTTGTCATATGGCAAGTATGGAAATGTTTCAATATTAGGAGTTGGATATTGAGAATCTATGTCTAGATTAGAAACTTTTATGCAAGAAGGATGTTCAAAGGAATGTACTTTGAGTGAGAGACATCATATCTATAGAATTGTTTTTGATAGAGACTGGCCAAGTCTTGATGATTTTGAGCTATGACTTTACAAAAGAATCATTGCATAAAATGTTAGAATCTAGCATAAGTAACAAGAATTTGATATTCTTATACTTATGATAAGAATTGGGAGTTCTGAAATGAGTATGATTGGAAATGTGTTCATTTGATCTATTTCACAAAGTAATGACCGTAGGTAAACATTGTGTGCATGCTGAGAGCATGGGACAAGTGTAGTAATAATTCAAGTAAGAAGTTGATTACCCGAAACAACAAATAATGAGTAATCAATATGGTGATTAAATAAAATGTTTTATTTATACCCAGAGTTTGGGGCCATATGGGATTAGTATTATTCTTGTGTTTCACTTTGCATGTTTTGACTTCCCGAATAATTAAATTGGTTCAGAACAATCAAATTATTTGAACGGACCACAGTCATTCATATGTTGGAAGTAGGTATGAATGAAGATTGTCGTGAATTGGTGTGTGGATTGTCTAAAGTGTATTAGACATAAGCAAATGTTTGCTGCAACGTTCACGAGTGCTTATGAATATGATTTGAGCATTGGATTAAACCCATGCTCACTTTGATCACTTCATGGATTTTATCACAAGTGATTGGTGAGACGATAACATCTTATATTCTTGAAAGCGAGATGTGTGAGTTGTATCTTGTGAGTCGGTTACACATTGATAATATGTAAACGCACCAGTAACTTGGTGTCATAAAACATATTGTTGTGTGTGATTCGGTGAGTGAGTGCAAGCAAGAATTGAATCAAAGTTTATCCGTTCCTTTTATCCAAAGTGGAATGAAAGCAATATTTGTGGGCCCCTCGATGATTTAGTGATGGCACCTAAGCGCTTGGCCAAGCCAAGACTAATTTGATGTGTTCAAATGTAGTCTGTTATCAGTCGTCATAAATAGGAAATCGGGAAACAGTATAGAGAGAATGATTGAAATCCATGTCTCACGTCTATACGATATCTAGAATGGAGGAATATATGATCCCTTATCTAAAGGACACGATTCTGATAGGATCAGAGTTGATAGCAGTTTTTAAAAGCTACGATTGCAGATCAGGATCTGAAGTCATACACAGAATATTTATTAGACTTATCCAAGTGGGAGACTGTTGGATTAGTGTCTAAGTCCATAACTATTTTGGTATGTACTTGGCCAAATGGTGCATAGTCCTTTTGGGTTGCCTTCACCAAAGCAACTTGATAGGATGAATTATGAAGAGAAATGATTAATTATGATTTATTAATATGTTATGAGAATAATATATTAAAGGAGAAATCATATTGTTTAATTAATATTAGTCAAGAATTAATTGATAATTAATTTTGTGGCTAAAAGAGATTAATTAAACTTAAGGGGCTGGAACTGTAATTATAAAATAATTGCATTTGGGCTATGGATCACCTTGGAATAATAGGTTGGAAGAATTCTATGGGGAAACCCATTAGAAATCGTCCAAGGGATATTCTAAAAGGGTCAATGTCACACCCCCAAACCAGAACGGCGGAAACGTTCGGGGGCGGAGGACGTCATATTCAGTATCATAACAGTTTATAGAAAGCAAAGTACACACCACCATATATAAAGGTTTTAAAAATGTTTATATCATTGTATTCATTACATGTTCAAAAGATAAATGCATAAACATCTTTCAAAAGAAGTAAATAATGCCAGCGCGTTATTCACCAAAGGTTGATTTCCAAACCTGCTTAACGATTCCCTGAGAATACAAGTTATTTCAAAGAAAAAGTGTCAACAATTAAGTTGATGAGTTCATAAGTGATTTAGAAACATTGAATTCCATTCCAAAATGAGTGTATATTTTTCCAAGAAAATCCCATATTTCCTTATAAAAGTGTGAAATGCATGAGAATGTTGGTACAAAAAAAACGTAGATAGTTGAACCAAGAAAATCCCTTATTTTCCTAATAGTTGTTTGTTTAATGTCCAAGACTAACATTTTGAAGCAATCCACATGCTTTAGAAAAGTTTTAAACATAGATTTATATAATAAACCTATTAGAAGATTTCAGTTTGTTAGATAATGAATAACCGTAGTAACTACTTATTCATTATTCAAAAGTACTATAATAGTTGTATATCCGATGAGTTTTATAACCATACTGAACATAATATGCCTGTAGCGACGTTCTTCAGGCGTCGTATCGTTATGAAAAACTGTCACCCCAAAAGACGGACTGTAGCTAACAGTCAGGGTGCGGGATCATGACTTCCCGTATAGATCTATACACATTTGACACGTTCTCCGAACGGGAGACTCTGGTTATAGACATGACTTGTAGCGATACCTTTTATCTAAAAGGCAGTGTTTGAAGATATACACGTCTCATGGATTCTCAACTAAGTCTGTATTAAAGTGATAGTTTTGTATGCAAAGTTTATCCTTTTTCACAATGTTTGACCAACATAAATCACAAGTTTTTAGAATATATGAAACGGTTTAACAACGAAAGATGCTTTGGTGTTACTAAATACTTTGTATAAATCTATTGCATGCAAAGTATAACAAGAGTTTTCGCATAATAGAACTAAATCACAAGTGATTCATTTGATAGAAACGAGTAAATGAGATTTTTACGAAATACACGATAATAACGGTATGTTTACTTGTATTCCTCCCCTAAAAGAGTATAAAAGCATTTAAAATGTATTTAAAGAGTGTTCGAAGGGGGATATGAACTCACTTGATAGTTTGAAGATAGCGAGATGGAAAACCGGGCAGAGTTTCGCCTCGGGAAACGGACTTTTCTCGGGATTCTCGGGAATCTCGGGAGTAAAATCGACCCTCGGGACTTGAGCAAAAATGTCCAGGGCTTCGGGTTTGAACAGGCACGGAAATCGAGGCAAGATCGTGAGAGAAAGGAGAGAAATGAGCATTTTTTTTCGGAAAGCCTCGCATTCTATTTATAGGGGGGTCTGAGAAGCCTCGTACGCGAGGCGTACGCTCGTACGCAGCGCATACGCGTACGTCATGCATGACCGAAGCCTCGACTGCCTCGGCTTCGGATGGGATGGCGGGTCGGACGGGTCGGTCGGACGGGCGGGTCGGACGGGTCGATAGCCTCGCATAGGGCGACGTGGACGATCTGAGGCCAAGGCCCTCGGGTACGCAGGGCGTACAGGGATACGTGGCGCGTACCTCGGATGAGGACGATGACTCCTCTTCGGATAATACTTGATTTTTGAATTAAATAAATATATAATTTATTTAATAAACTTCAAAAATTCATATCTTCTTCATACGAACTCCGTTTTCAATGGGCATTATATCCACGCGTAGGTGAGACTACGCTCTACAACTTTCGTTTAGACTCCGTTGGCAAATTCCGAAATTATTTTTATTATTTATTTTATAACTCATCGTGTTTAAGGAATTTCTTTAAAAATTCATAACTACTTTATCTGACGTCGGTTTTTGCCAGACTTTTTACCGCTGAAATACCATTGTCGAGACCTTCGATTCTCGTTTAGGTCATTCCGGCCAAAAGTCGTTCGATCTCCGATTCGAGTTTTTAGCTGTCTGCTGCTAAGCCGAACTTGGAAAAATCTTAATTTCAATATACGAAGCCGGATTTGAGCATTCTCTTTAAGTATGATCCCGGTTTAATGATATTACACATAATAGGAATTTAAATAGATACTTTTTGGGGCATTTTATTCTCAAAGTAAATTTTATTACCCCAAGATGGTTACAATACTTGACTTTTTAGGTCAATACAAAGAGTTGAAATATCGGGTTGTTACAGTCAATGGGCTGCTTAGGGCTTAAGCAAGCAAATTAGGGTTTCCAAGTTGAAAACCCTAATAGCCTACATGAATATATAGTACCCTTAAACCCCAAAAACGTGGCTAAGAGTTCCACTAGGGTTTCTGGACGTTTTTGGGCAGCCTCCTCTCTCCTTATTCTTCATCCTCTTGCTCTTGGTGTTTGTGAGCCATTAGAGGAGTAACACTTGTGACTCTAAGCTTTCTAAAGCCATTACAAGGAGGATTTGAGATTGTTATTGCTACATAACAATCAAGGTAAGATCTAAACCCCATTCTCATGTTAATATGATTAATAGTATGCTAGATCTATGGTTTAAAGTCTTGGATGAATTGCATATACAATAGAGAAACCTAGATCCAAGCATTAGGGTTTGCTTGAGCACATAGGATGTTCTTATGGCTAAATCCCATCAGTATGTTGTATGATTTTATAGACCGGACCGGAGGGTCCAACGATACAGACCGGGCCGGAGGGCCCAACGAGCTATGACCGAACTAGAGGGTCCAATGAGCTACGGGACTGGAGGGTCCCGCTGAGACACATCGACCGGAGGGTCATGCTATAGCCTCGAGTGGCGTATGTGTTGTATGCAGTGTTTTGGGGAACTCACTAAGTATTTATGCTTACAGTTGTTGTGTTATGTGTTTCAGGTACTAGCGAGGACCGTGGGGAGGCGCCGGCATGACTCATACACACTAGAGAAGGGATTTGATTTTGTGATCTTGGGAAAATGTTATGTTTCGATAACTATTGTTGAATACTTTTGAGAATATTTTTATATAAATTTGGTTGCTGAAAAATGAAAAAATTGTTTTGGAAATTACGTTGTTACAAGTTGGTATCAGAGCCTTGGTTTGAGGGACTCGGATGCACCTTTAGGCGTATCTGAACTCAAACTGAGGATTTGAGAAATTTTCAACAATAAAAACTAAATTTTCTAAAAGAGCAAAGGAGTTTTGAGACAACCAGAGCAGAGTAGTGTGTACGGTCAGCCAGCGCCCGAACGGTGAATCCCTAAAATACCCTTACATTATGTGTTATGAGATATGCTATGTTATGTTATGCATGCTAGAGTAGGCTAGGTATTCAAATTAGGACTAGAGTGGCCTGATTTGTGATGCCTTAGCTTAGGAGATTTCTGCTGCTATGAGACGCCTTGAGAGCGAGTAGGTAGCAGATAGGAGCTCATGAGAGGTCTATCAGAGGGTAGCCAATGCTTACTTAGAGTAGAGTACTTGTGATCTGGGATCCAAGGAGGAGGACTTGGGGTGAATGTTGATGCGGTGTGGTCAGTAGTATAGGGCCCGTACTACTGAAGACACAGGATCAGTGAGCAGTACAAGTAAGAATCCTTTGGATATTGGAGGACGAATAGGGTTGCGTTATCGAGTTCGAGTATGCTCGATCGAGTCTCTGATGTTTACATGTTGTATTTTAGAGGCATCACGGTTGGGACATGACACACACCTGAGAGCAGTGGTGTCAGCGACGAGGAGATCCGTCGATTGATTCATGAGGAGGTGGCTGTTGCCATCCGGGCTGAGATTCTAGAGATGTTCGGCGACATAAAAACCACATTGATTGAGACCTTTGACGAGCGATATGCAGCAGTGACTGAGGCTGCGGCTGCTACAGCTACTGCTGCTGTTGCTGCTGCCAGACCTTAGGGAGGTGACTCGTTGTTGTTTCGGGAGTTCAGCAACACGAAGCCACCAGAGTTCGATGGGACGCAGGACCCGATTGCTGCGATGAGATGGATCTCTATCATTGAGGGATGTTTCTATACATGTTCTTTTCCAGAGCACTTGAGGGTACGATTCGTTCTGAACTAGCTCCGCTTGGGAGCGAAGGATTGGTGGAAGTTCGTGACGGAGAACTTCACTCTGGCAGAGATTTCTGAGGTGACCTGGGAGAGATTCACCGCCATGTTCAGAGACGAGTATGTTTTCCCGGTGGAGAGGAATGGTTGATTCAGGAGTTCTTGACCCTCAAGCAGGGTACTGATTCTGTTACAGTTATTACCAGGAAGTTTCATGAGAGGGAGAACTTTTTCCCTGAGCAGGTGTCTTCTGAGCAGGCTCGCATGAGCCGGTATCTGAGTGTTCTGAGGAGAGATATTCGGGAGTTCGTGGCGAACTCGACTTACCGGACATTTGTTGAGCTCCAGGAAAATACCCAGAAGAGGGAGATTGAGTTGGAGACTTAGGCCAGGGAGGAGGCCGAGTCACAGAGGATGGATCGGCGGCTGGCTCAGTCTCAGCCGGCAGCCAAGCGGGCTAGACCCGCTGATTCGAGATCCGGGAGCGCGAAGGGCCGCACTTGTGGGAAGTGCAGAAAGAGTCACGAGGGGTCGTGCCGGGCAGGAGTATGCTACATGTGCGGGAAGGAGGGGCATATCGCGAGGGATTGCCCCAAGGGATTTTCGGTTTGCTTCCATTGCAACCAGACCAGCCATCAGAAGGCCGAGTGCCCTCAACTACTTCAGGGATCAACACAGGGATCTGCGTCTACTGCTAGGGCTACTGAGGTTCGGCCAGTGAAGGCTGAGGAACCAAAGGCTCGTGGGAGAGCTTTCCAGTTGACTGTGGAGGAGGTCCGCGTAGCGCCCGATGTTGTGGCTGGTATGTATTCTGTATTTATCTTTTATTTGAGTTGAGATATTGTGCTTATATGATGATATGTGTAGGTACTTTTCTTGTGAGTTCTATGCCTGCTTTGGTATTATTTGACTCGGGTGCGAGTCGGTCATTTGTTTCCTTAGCATTTAGTCAGCACATTAGTATCCATTGAGAGGCGTTGAGTCGACCTCTACGAGTTTCCATAGCTGACGAGCGAGCGGTGTTAGCTACGGATGTGATTCGAGGATGTATACTTGAGATCTTCGGTGTAGAGTTCCCGATAGATCTGGTCCCGATTGCGATGGGGGACGTGTGTGTTATAGTGGGAATGGATTGGTTGAGCCGATTTGGAGCTATCATAGACTGCGAGCGTCAGTTGGTGACGATACGAGACCCTAGTAGGGGGTACTTACGGTGTACGGCAAGGGGACCCGATGTGGGTCAGCGTTTTGCTCGGCTGCCAGGGTGAGGCAGAGTTTGCAGCAGGGCTGCAGCGGATTTGTAGCTTATGTGATGGACACGCGAGTGGCCGCTGGGAGGCCAAGTTCGATTGATGAGGTTCTGATAGTGTGCGAGTTTCTGAATGTTTTTCCTGAGGAATTGTCGGGTGTGCCTCCCGAGAGGCAAGTGGAGTTATGTATCGATTTGGTTCCGCGGGAAGCACCTATCGCCAAGGCGCCTTATCGCCTCGCACCGCCTAAGATGCAAGAGTTATCCTCGCAACTTCAGGAGCTGTTGGGGAAGGGGTTTATTAGACCGAGTAGCTCACCTTGGGGAGCGCTGATCCTTTTTGTCAAGAAGAAGGATTGTTCATACCGGATGTGTATTGATTACCGAGAGTTGAACAAGCTGACGGTCAAGAACCGTTATCCGTTACCGAGGATCGACGATCTGTTCGATCAGTTACAGGGAGCGTCTGGGTTCTCCAAGATAGACTTGAGGTCGGGATATCACTAGATGAGGGTTCGGGATGAAGATATCCAAAAGACAGCATTCAGGACTCGTTACGGCCATTACGAGTTCGTGGTGATGCCTTTCGGGCTCACCAATGCACCAGCAGCATTCATAGACCTCATGAACAGGGTGTGCATGCCTATGTTGGATCGTTCGGTGATCGTATTCGTTGACGATATCTTGGTGTATTCAAGATCCAGAGAGCAGCATGAGGAGCATTTGAGGGAGATTCTTAGAGTTGTGAGATCGGAGAGGCTTTACGCCAATTTCTCCAAGTGTGATTTTTGGTTACGAGAGGTCTAGTTCCTAGGGCACCTCGTTAACCAGAAGGGGATATTGGTCGATCCGGCAAAGATCGAGGCGGTGATGAGTTGTGAGGTGCCGAGGTCACCTACCGAGATCAGGAGTTTCCTTGGGTTGGCTGGTTATTATAGGAGCTTTATCAGGGATTTCTCTAAGATCGCCGTGCCACTCACCAAGTTGACTCGGAAGGGGGTTACATTTTCTTGGGGTCCGGAGCAGTAAACCTCATTTGAGACACTTCGCTAGAGATTGTGCAAAGCCCGGTTCTCGCACTCCCAGAAGGGATGGAGGACTTTGTAGTGTACTGTGATGCATCTATATCAGGGTTGGGAGCGGTGCTTATGCAGAGGGGGCATGTGATAGCATATGCATCGAGGCAACTGAAACCTCATGAGTCAAGGTATCCCACCCACGATCTGGAGTTGGGGGCAGTGGTGTTCGCCCTCAAGATCTGGGGTCACTATCTGTACGGGGTTCAATGTACTATATACACGGACCACAAGAGTTTGAAATATTTGATGGATCACCCCAACCTGAATATGCGCCAGAGGAGATGGCTGGATGTGGTGAAGTATTTCGACTGTGAGATCCTGTACCACCTGGGCAAGGCTAATGTTATAGCCGATGCCCTGAGCCGTAGGGCGGAGGGCGCCCCGATACGAGATGTTTGCATGAGATTGACAGTGATGACTCCGGTATGGGACGCCATTCGAGGGGCCCAGGCGGAGGCCGTGAGACCGGGGAACCGCAAGAGGGAGCGAGTGATTGGGTAGGTATCGGAGTGTGTTACCGATAGTCGAGGACTTATGACATTCCAGGGTCGGGTTTGGGTACCGTTTGTGGGCGGAACGCATACCATCTTGATGGAGGAGGCGCATAGATCGAAGTTCTCGATCCACCCCGGGGCCACTAAGATGTATTTGGACCTGAAGAAGGAGTATTGGTGGCACTGTATGAAGAGGGATGTTGCATGGTTCGTAGAGAGGTGCTTGACCTGTCTCAAGGTTAAGGCTGAGCACCAGCATCCGCATGGTAAGTTGCAGCCGTTAGAGATTCCCGAGTGGAAGTGGGAACAGATCACCATGGATTTTATCACCAAATTGCCGAGGACTTCCAGGGGTTTTGATGCAATTTGGTTGATTATGGACAGGTTGACGAAGAGCGCTCACTTCCTTGCCATTAGTGAGAGCTCTTCCACGGAGAGGCTGGCAGAGTTGTATGTTCGGGAGGTGGTATCGCGGCATGGAGTACTGATCTCGATCGTCTCAAATTGAGATGTGCGTTTCACTTCCAGATTCTGGAAGAAATTTCATGAGGAACTGGGTATGAGGCTGCATTTTAGTACCGCATACCACCCACAGACCGACGGGCAGAGCGAGTGGACGATTCAGACGCTCGAGGACATGCTTCGGGCGTGTGTGTTAGATTTCGGCGGGAGTTGGGAAACGTATTTGCCATTGGCTGAGTTTTCCTATAACAACTGCCATCACTCGAGCATTGGTATGCCACCTTTTGAGCTGTTGTATAGAAGGAGGTGTCGTACCCCCATTTGCTAGGGCGAGGTAGGGCAACGTGTGATGGGTAGTACGAAGATAGTGCTTTAGATGACATAGCAGATACGGCAGGTCAGACAGAGGTTATTGACCACTCAGAGTCGCCAGAAGAGTTACGCGGATAGGCGACGATCCGAACTCGAGTTCCAGGTCAGTGATTTCGTGCTCCTGAAGGTATCTCCTTGGAAAGGAGTGATCCGATTCAGGAAGAGGGTCAAGCTGGGAACCCGGTATATTGGGCCGTTTATAGTGATCACGAGGGTGGGCAAAATAGCGTATCGCTTTGAGTTACCCGCGGAGTTGGACCAGATTCATGATACCTTCCACGTGTCGCAGCTGAGGAAGTGTATTGCCGATGAGTCGGTAGTGGTACCATTAGAGGATATCCAGGTGGATGCAAGTCTGAATTATGCTGAGAAGCCGATCACAATCTTGGATCGGAGGATCAAGGTTCTGAGAAACAAGGAAGTGCCCCTGGTTCAGGTCCAGTGGCAACATTGGAGAGGCTCCGAGCTGACTTGGGAGCCAGCATCGGAGATGCGGGAGCAGCATCAGGAGTTGTTCGCGGCATCAGACTTCGAGGGCGAAGTCTGGTTCTAGTGGGGGAGAATTGTAACAGCCGGATATCCAGGTAAGCTTTATGACCCTTCTATTTTAGAGAGTTGGCATTTTGGTCCCTTAAAGTTGTATGTTGGATTGGTGAGTACGTTAGGCGTATTGAGGTGTACGCCGTGCGTACTTACGCGCATAAATTGTACGCGGACTCGCCCGGGTACGCTGGGCGTACCCAGGGGTTACGCTGGGCGTAGTGAGCCCAGATGAAAACCCTAATTTCTGGCTTGTACACTATAAAAGGAACATGTAGTCCTTTGCCCTAGCCACCATATCCCCTTGAGTGAGTCCTTTGAGAGCTGAGATCCGTGCTTTAGCTTGTGTGTGTGTTTTTGAGCTTGAAGTTATCCTTTCAAGGTGAAGAAGGAGAAGGAGGAGCCATTGTTGGAGCTAGAAGTTGAAGAACAAGTGTAGATCCAAGTTCTACAGTGGTTGGAGATCCCTTCTGAGGTAAAAAGCTCAAAGCTTTCCTTGTTCTTCATAAGTTTTGCTTTTTGGACCATTTTTAGGGTTTTTGGTTCAAAGTTGCAGACTTTGTGTGCAAAGAGTCTCCATGAGCTTAGATCTGACCTTTTCTAGTGTATATGGTGTTGAGGATTCATAAAAATCCAGTCTTGGATGTGGATCTTGTGTCATGCATGAGTTATAGTCTCATTATGGAAAGAGGAAAGGTGTTTTGAGAATAAAGTCACCTTTACAGCCATGCAAGGCTTAAAGGTTTCAACTTTTTGGATTAAGTCATATTAGATGGGTCAGATCTGAATTTTGGATGCAAGTCTTAACCGATTAAGACCTGAATGAGATGGATAAGGAAGCTGGGTATTACGCTGGGTGTAATCCCAGTACGCACAGCGTAAGGGGCTGTGTACCCCGATTCTGTGAAGGCTCCGGGTACGCCCAGCGTACACGTTTAGTACGCGCAGCATAACCCGAAAGGTTGACTTTTGTCGACTTTTAGGGTTTGGTCAACTTTAGTGTATTTGAGCCAAGTAAGGGGTAAAATGGTCTTTTACCTTTCCTGAGAATGATTAGAAGGAATGGTCTAGCCTTGGGAAATAAGTTGTTGACGAGTGTTTATTTCATATGATTAGGCGGAGGCTAGGTCTTACTTCACTGAGTCCGAGATTTCCGAGTTACTGAGTTACACGAGGTGAGTCTTCTCACTATACGTTACCTAGAGTGGTATTATGTGTTGACCAGAGGGTCTTATCTATTATGTGTGAGATTATGTGCTATGTGTTATATGTATGTTGTATGATTTTATAGACCGGACCGGAGGGTCCAACGTTACAGACCGGGCCGGAGGGCCCAACGAGCTATGACCGGACCAGAGGGTCCAATGATCTACGAGACTGGAGGTTCCCGCTGAGACACATCGACCGGAGGGTCATGTTATAGCCTCGAGTGACGTATGTGTTGTATGCAGTGTTTTGGGGAACTCACTAAGCATTTATGCTTACAGTTGTTATGTTATGTGTTTCAGGTACTAGTGAGGACCATGGGAAGGCGCCGGCGTGACCCGTACGCACTAGAGAAGGGATTTGATTTTGTGATCTTGGGAAAATGTTATGTTTCGATAACTATTGTTGAATACTTTTGAGAATATTTTTATATAAATTTGGTTGCTGAAAAATGAAAAATTTATTTTGGAAATTACGTTGTTACACACTTGGGGTTCGAACCACCACCTGCTGTCCCTCACAGTCGATCATGGCGCCAAAACGGCTAAGCCAATCCATCCCTACAATCACACATACATCCCCCATGGGGATAGGAATCAAATCTATCGGGTAGGACACCCCAAAAATCTCCAACTTGCATCCCCGGTAGACCAAAGAAGCAGAAACTCCGTGCTCGTTGGCGATTGAAACTTGCAACGGGCACTCAAGATCACCCATCGGCACACTGAACCCTCTAGAGAAGGTCTGAGATACAAAAGATCGAATCGTCCCTGAGTCAAATAATACCAAAGCGGGCAAAGAATTTACTAAAAACGTACCTAATCATAGGTACAATCAATAAGCATAACACAAATACAATAACTGAGATAGAGAATAGAAACATACCAGCAACCACATCTGGTGCTAACTTGCCTCCTCGGCCGTGAGCTTGAAGGCGCGACCCTGAGCCTTCGGAGGCTCCACCTTGACTGGCCTCCCATCTCCAATCCTCACAGTAGCTGGTGCGGAACCTTGCGTCGGCTTGGCGGCAAGCTGCGGACAGTTGGTCTTCAAATGACCAACCTGATGTCACTGGTAACAAATCCTCATATCTGTTGGAGGGGCGGATTGATGACAGTCTCTGGCATAGTGCCCCTCCTTGCCACATTTGTGGCACCCACCTCCTGCTCGACAAACTCCCGAATGAGCCTTGCCACACTTTCCATAAGTGCGGCTTTGATGGCCTCCAGACCATGTACTAGCGATCTTAGACCACTTAGGCGCCGAATGAGACTGTGCCAGTGCCTAATGCTGTTTCTTCATCTACAGCTCTATCTCCAACTCACGCCGCCTCGTGGCTTCCTGAAGGTCTAGGAGGGTATCACAACGCTGTGTAGCCACAAACTACCGTATATCTGTCTTGAGCATACTCAGATAACGAGTCATCTGAGACTGCTCTGACGCAAACTCCGGGAAAAATATAGCCCTCTCAGTGAACATCCGGGTGATCTCCATCATAGACTCCCCATCCTATCTCAATGTCAACAACTCCTGAGCAAGCCGCTCCCGTTCCACACGCGGAACGTAGCGGGTGCGAAACATATTCCAAAACTGCTCCCAAGTAATAGCAGCCTGCTGATCATTAGAATATGAACCTGTCGTCAATCTCCACCAGTCCTTTGCCTCGAGCCTAAGCAGGTTTAGAGCACACCTGACCTTCTGGTCAGCAGGACATGAACACGTGAAGAAACAACCCTCCACGTCAGACAACCACCGTATAGCCCTGATTACATCCTGTGTACCATCAAATGTCGGGGAATTCATATTATCGAAGTCCCAGTACTGGAAATCCCTGCCGGATCCTCCTCCAACCCCTGCCGCAGTTACAGCTGAAGTGGCTGCAGTGGCAGCTGTCTCTGCTAGAGCTGCATATCGCTCATCAAAGTACTCCACCATCGAGGTCTTAAGCGAACCAAACATCTCTGGAAGCTACGCTCGAAACGCAGCAGCAATCTCGTCGTGCATGATCTCCCGGATCCTGGCATCTAACTCCTCGGTCCCTATCTGAACCACGAGCTCAGGTGTTATCGGCACCTCCAACCCTCCATCTCCCGACCCCGATCTTGATCCTGATCTGGATCCCGAAGCAACACATCTCGTCACCACCATACTGAAATATATATACAAGTCATCAGATAAATAACATAATATCGGGAGACCAAAACCCACAAACCCTAGGGGTGGTGATTTCCTTGCTACGCATATGGGTCCTATGCTTTCAGTAGTACGGGCCCATACTACCTTCCACACCTACCCATATTTGTCTCAAGTATCACCACCATGCCCTAACAATATCATCAACATTGGAAATGCGCTCAACCCTTACTTCTAGGGGAACACCAAATATCTCGCATCTAGTCTCACCACTTATCATGACTCACACATCCATGAAACTTCCATCATCCCCTGCAGCGCCAGTGCATGCTAGCTGCACATTACGCTAGACCCAATAGACTTTCGAATATCCAATCCTACCCGACGGCCGAATCAACATTCTCAGGCTATAAGGTCTTTATTATGCACAGCCGTGATGCATACACTAAACATCTACAGTTATGATGTCAATTTCACGTACAAGAAACCCTAGGCTACTAGGCATCATGTAATCAGGCAAATCTATCATATGATTCCCGAAGATCCCTAGCCTAGCATTGGCATGTTGTTCTAACGTATCAGAATATCAAATAACTACATGGTATTTTGGGGTTTACTTACAGGCTCCAACTGATCGTACCTTTTGCATCCTCCATCCTTTATTTTGGAAACCATTTTAAAACTTACTTTCCGAAAATCTCCTTGATTTGAGACTGGATTCATATAAGTGTTCCTCCAATTCACTCAAACCAAGACTCTGATACCAACTTGTAACATCCATAAATTTTACGCCAAATTTAAACTTTTTAAAATCATAAATAAAATCAAACAACGTATGTTTACAAAAATGTTTTCAAATCAATATCCATCAGAGTGTCCAAAAAATCATAACATAAGGATGAGGAGCAGTACAGTCACGCATTCGCCTTTCCATGATCTCCTAAAGTACCTGAAACAATAAACTGAAAACTGTAAGCCCAAGAGCTTACTGAGCTACCCCCAAAATACCAATATCACACTGACAATACCATATCAGTAATAATAAATCAATCAACATTCATACTGGGCCATTGGCTTGATTGGACCGCCCTACAGGGCCTACAGTCTATCTGGATCTATCCCGAGCCTTCGGCATACTGGTCCGCCACGTGGGCCTACAGTCTCCCTGGACCGCTCATAGGGTGTGTTGGCCTACAACACAAAGCAGGTCCGCCTCAACCCAACCCACAAGCAAATACTATGTGCGCATAAATATCATATACTAGCATATATAAACATTAAGCATATTTATCACTGGTCATCAATCATAGAATTCTCTTGTAGCTAGAGTACCGACCTAACAGGTCACTAATATACCAATCCCTACGGATCATAAGAGTATAGCATACTGTCTACCCTGATTCTGATCTAACGGATCATAACCACATATAGAATACCATAACAATGACAACTAAAGGGTCGGCCTTGGTGCCGTAGATCCTATCGATATAGTGAGGATAACTCACCTCGCAGATGTCGACTCGGAAGGTAAGATCCAACTCTCGGATCACTTGACACAGGCTCCACCACCTATAGCACAACATGCTCGTAAGTCTTTAACCTTATAAGGTACTCCATAACCCACTAGTCAACCCCTAATCAAATTCAAAGCCCTCAGTCAAGGTCAACAGTCTATGTTGACCTCGACTCGCCGAGTACCCTCGGCTACTCGCTGAGTTCCTTGAAGCACATTCCAACTCGCCGAGTCATGGGGTGACTCGTCGAGTTCCTTCGATTCTCGGTCAAACTTTAAGGCCACCCATCGAGTTTCTTCCTTGCAACTCAATAGATACACCCGCATACATATCCAGGAGAAAACTCATCCGACTCGCCGAGTTGTTCTTCAACTCGTCGAGTCTATGGCAATCATCATCGGACTCGCCGAGTTGTTCATGCAACTCATCGAGTTCACGGTCATCTTCATGTGACTTGCCGAGTCCATTTAGTCCTTTTTCCATACAGACCTATTTTGAGCCATGCAGCAGATCCAACTCAAAAATCCAAGCTACTATGGCATGCTTATCACGTAAAGTTGCAAACTTTACATGCATGCATGGCTTTAAATGCTTCAAATGCCAAATCTAAGCTCTTAATGGGGCTTCATGCCCAAGAGGGACCTCAATCACGACCAAAACTGCAACTTTATGCTTCTAGAATCCAAAGAGGATCCAGATCTGAAGTTACAAATTCAGATCTAGCCCATAGCTTATTATACCAACTTCATATTCCAAGAAAACCCTAAAACTCAACCAATATAAGAGATCTATAAAGAAAATGATGGTTTAGGTACCTCTGGAAGATGATATCTGAGATGAATGTTAATTTCCACACTCTAATTGCTCCAACCTCTTTCTCCTCCAAGTCTTCTCCTTCCAAAAATCCTCTTTTTAAGCTTCAACACATACACAAGGCACACACACACGAATAAGGGCTCTCAAGGACTCTTTAGAACTGTAAAGAGGTCCAAGGGAGGCTAAGGTCCCTTTAAGTAGGGGTACAAACCCCCGGATTTAGGGTTTCATCTGCCAGCTCCTACTCGTCGAGTCCCAATATGGACTCGTCGAGTAGGTCACTTAACATGCGATCCCACCCCGTTGCTACTCGACGAGTATGGCAATCAACTTGTTGAGTAGGGCTTACGCCAATACATCTTGTTTAAAACAATACCTGAGAATCGAGGCGTTACGCTTGTAAAATACCTAAATCTGATTGCGATTCAGATAGAATGTCTCTTATGATATGAGATTAAGTATCTTCCAACGCCTGATTTATCTTCCAACGACACCTTCATCTTTGGTGGCTTCCTCCACCTCCGACTATTTATTCTCCGACTAAGCTGGGGAGTCAAATCTATATTGCAGCAGCAACAGGATGTTTGAAAGCAGAAAATAACTGAATTAATATTTTCTCTTTTGATACAAATATGTTAAGAGATGGAGATCGTGACAGACCTCGAGAACTAAAAATTGACATTCTGATCGAATTGATCCAATCCTCCTTCTCTTTCTCTGAATTTACGATAAAGTGTAGTAGATCTGGTGGAGAGCTCGAACATAATTACTTGTTAAGGACATCTTCAACTCCTTTCACAGTAAGACAGGCGGCCATTAGAATCACACCAGTACTTGAAATCGTCATAGTCGTTGGTGTTGGGCGGTAAATCGTCATTACAAATCGCCATAACGTAGCCATCTGAGTTGCCGATGGAGATTACAAATTGTGACTTGTGAGGGCTCGATTTGGTGATGCTCGTGACCTGATGGAAACTCGTGTTTGTTGTAGGATGGAGTGAGGCGGGAGGGGACGATATTGGTGCGGAGGACCAGATCGGAGATAGGTGTCAATGGTTTTTGCGTGAATAAGTGTATCAATTGGAATAGTTATGTTAAATAACACATATGCCCCATCTAAATTAAAACTTACACGCATTTTTTTTCATCCGATTAAGATTTGTTCTCAAATGTTCTCAATCTAAAAAATGTTCTCATTTAAACATAACTCTCTCTCTCTCTCTCTCTCTCTCTCTCTATATATATATATATATATATATATATATATATATATATATATATATATATATATATAATGAAAATGAATAAAGTTAATAAAAACGAAAAATAAAGTTAAAAAACCAGATGACGTAATTTTTTGCAAACTAAAGGGACCAAATTTGAACTTTAAATCCAAGTTTATGACTGATTTTGCAAAAAAGATAACATAATTAACCATGAAACTCGTTAAGTGGGCTACAGTGATAATTCTGCAAGAATGTTGTGGGCATAGTAATAATAAAAAAAATGTTAGAGCTTTTTCCAACTACGCGTTAAAAACTTATGATTTTTATGATATTAGTCCTATGGATTAATGCAAATGAAGATGATATTTTTTTTTCTGTGTCTGTAAAGGCGAATATATTTTTCATAAATTTAATTATTTATTTTCCTTGACTTTTTACACAAATGACAACCGATCCATTATCAATCGTGAAAAAAATATATGGTCTCATAAAACAATTAATTTAAAGAAAAAGTTCATTTATTACGAATGTTGTGCTCTGAAAAACTACACGGTATTCATATCTTTTATCAAATTATTTTGAAGTTTGTATTTATTTATTTTTGTAGATATTTTCAAAATGTATTTGCAGGAAAATGATAAAAAAAAATGGATGTAAAATAAAGAAATTAATTGAAACAAAAAGTTAAATAGGGTGAACCGGTTTTTAGAAGTTTCAAATTTCCGAATATGCCACGGTACAAAATTAGTGGTCAATTTTGTAACAAACTATGTGATACTTTAACAAATGTTGTACCGTTTTATCCTTTTATAAGATTTTCTTTACTATTGATGACTATGTTATAAAGCATATAAATTAATAACCAATGTTATATACTGAATGTTATTGTGTATTATCGGTGATATAGCTATTAGGAGGGGGCTAATTATGGTAAATATCGTGGTAATTAGTTTAAGAAAGTTGATTTGTATAAAACTAGATTATAGCACGCGTTAAACGCGGGAAACGCATAAAAAAACATACAAGCATTTATAGATATTTTATAATGATTATAAAAAAATATATGGTTATTGGTATTATTGAAATGTGTAGAAAATACATTGAACACGATAAATATATATAATCATTGAAAGATCTTTTTGTAGACATCATTTTTTGTTTTATTAGTTGAACGACTTTCCTCGTCTCATATAGTTATGATATTTATATATTTATAAGCATTTTAATTAGACGTTCATTGCATAATAATGTTACCTAATTTAAACATATATTGACAACCAATATACTGTTTTTTCTATTGCATTAAATATTGACATGTATTTCATTTATTCAAATAAAGTTATGCAATATAATTTATAAAATGTTAAATGTTATATAGATTTAATTTTAGTATATCATCAATGAAGATTCTTTTCTAAATCATGATTGGTTTATTTTAAATTGATTATAAATATAAATGTTAGCTTTTATGTTTGTTCTTATTTATTTGGTGTTCGCAAAAATTTTGCATTAGTTTTTGCGCAACTTTGAATAATTTTAGTATATCATCAGTGTAATTTGATATATCTTTCAATTATATGAAATATCAAATAATGACATTTCATTACTATTGTGATAACTTAGTTTATATATTGTATTTTCAATAATCTTAACGGTTTTATTTTTTCTAATAACCGTAACGCTTTTAGTAAATGTACTTTTTACAAATCTCCTAATATCTTATAATTTTTATCTTACTTTATAATTTTTCATAACTATGTTATTTTCAAGATTGACTGCTTTAATAGTGTTTTTTTTTTTCAGTCTATTCAATTCTATATTTCATTGTACAACATCATCGTTTGTATTTATTCTGAAATTTCACTTTAAAAATGTGTGATGTTTACACCTTGATATTAATTTTTTTAATAAACTCATGTAATAATTATGGAATATATATCTCATTTTAATTAACATTCACTTCCTTTATTATATCAAATTCCTCATTAAACGGATATACTTTTGGAAAAAAATAATTATAATAGGGCAGCATTATTTAAGACGTAAATGTTTGATATACTTTTGGAGAAAAAAAATCAGGATCATTGAAAAAAATTTATATAAAGAAAATACAAATTTAAATTTGTTGAAATTATGGATGAAATTACTGACGGAAATTTATTTTGGAGGGAGTTGTATTTTGTAAGGTATAATAATATTACAAAATTTGAAATATCTATATTTGTTGTGTAAATTAATAAATTTCATTGTTACTATACAAAGATAAAAAAAGTAGGTTGATATGATATATACAAAAACATAATAATTTCAATGATATTTTAAAATCATACCAAAATTAACCGGATTCTTATGACATAAAAATTAAAAAAAAAAATCATAATCATCTCTAATATATAAAAGTAACATTTTCGTAATTAATGTCAGTTCCCAAGATAGTTAATTTTTGTTTTGTTAAAGGTACATAATATCTTTTGATGTTTATTTGAAAAGTTTCAGAAAAGTAGTTAACTGATTTCATGTAATTTGTGACAAAGAAAATCGAAATATATGAATACATACATTTGATATAGGAACAAAAAATAATCGAAAAAAATATAAAAAGCGAAAGAATGTACCGACCTTCTAGCGCACAAGAGCGAATGTTTATAGCAGAGAATGATGATGGAAGTTATAAGCAATATTAACGATGTTGTAGGAGAAGGTTTGAAGAAAATAAACGATTGAAAATAAATGTGAGTCGCGGATTCAATGATGAATCGTATATGTATGTAATAATTTGAATATGATTTTTCGGTATTAATGATTTCCTAATAAAAAAAGATTGTATATTAATGGTTTACTAATATAAACGGATTTATATTAATGGTTGATATTAAGGCCTTGATTGAAATGATTTGTTAGTAATATGTTTTTAAAATTGACCATATTAAAATCTTCATAATTGAAAATTCAAGATGTAAAATATGGAAAGCTTTTATTGGAATTAAATACATTCCTTTTCAACGAATGTAAATTATTGATTCATGATTGGAAAGCATTTATTGGAATTAAATACATTCCATATGGGGAAGATGATGTCAGCAATTTGATCTAAGAGTGGAAAAATAAGATTAAAATCCAGATTATTTAAGATGATGTCATAATGTTTCTCTTTTATTAATATTTAAGATATTATATTATACAATTCTATAAACATTAATTGTTGTTATATACCGAGAAAAATTATTATATACGAATCATTTCACTTATTTTAATGAGAATTTGGTCCGGCCCATTCATTAATCCATTAATTTAGCACCAAACTAATAGCCCGCTTTCGTTTTTCTTTTATTTACCACCTAATTAACTAAAGTAATACACTTCCAACGTCTTTTCCTTCTATCAAATCCCTCTTAGGCTTATGAATATGGATTACATGACCATCAATCTTGAGCTCCGATACAAACGAGAGCTACAAGAAGGCAATATCCCCTTTTGACTTATGTAATTCTGTTACACAAATGAGGAGCCAATGGAAAATAAG
Source organism: Lactuca serriola (assembly GCF_051521515.1). Taxonomy (NCBI): domain Eukaryota; kingdom Viridiplantae; phylum Streptophyta; class Magnoliopsida; order Asterales; family Asteraceae; genus Lactuca; species Lactuca serriola. The sequence goes on along the minus strand of NC_136410.1, from coordinate 97,965,101 downwards.
TGGCATTCTAGTACATTTTTTAACGGCAGCCACGTATTATACAAGAGAAGAAGCCAGCAGGAAGTAGAGCAATACAACAAAGAGTTTAACAAACCAAAAAAAAGGCAACAAACAAACCAAAAGCCAACTAAAACTAACAACAAAATAGGGGAGAAACACCAACAAAAAGTCTAGCACTGACATCCAAATGCAGAGACACCAACATGTGCGGTTCTACTATGGTTCCCGTAGAGGCACTGGTAATGCCTGGTTTTTCAGGACGCAGTGCACAAATTTTCGACAATTTCGATTTTTTTTCTACTATCGTGACACTACTAAAATTTCTTGTAACATCCCTACTATGAAATTTTGCGTTTGCCCCTGGACATCAATCAACCAAAACCAGCTACTCAGAACCAAAAGTGCCAGAAAAGAAACAGGGGTATAAATGTCTTTCGCCATTAAGGAATAAAATTCCAACCGACAAGGTTTTTTTTAAGGTTGCAAAACTTGATTAACTTGGCCGAGTCATCGGCGAGTTACTCAGACCCGACACCCTGCTGAGTCGAGTTTGGCCTCCTCAGTCTAACAACTCGGAGAAAATTCAAAATTGATCAAACAAACTTAGACATGTTCTACCCATAGGATGAGTTTAGATTAATTCTTAGGAAACATTTATATAGTCCCTGATGACTGCCCATTTTTTTTATCCCCCCATCGATGTGGGACTCCTCTAGATGAGGGTTAAAAGTGATAAGACTTCCTCTCCTTATATAATTGGTGAGAATGGCAAACGTTTCATCCCAAAGGCGACATGTGTAACACCCGAAAATTTGAGGAGCAACTTTGGATATAATCACCTTCGGAGGATTCGACATGGCGTGTTGGAGGAACCAACACGACATGTCTAGATAAGAAAAATGTGGCTTTCATTAAGGCTAACACAACATGTTTGTGCCATAACACAACATGTTGGCGGCTGGTGGAGAAAACCCTAATTTTTTTTGGGTGTTACACCTTATTTAATCTACTTAAGCCCTAAGAGTTGGTCTCCTTACCGGCCTCCATTGCCACTAAAACCCTAAAATCGATCTTTAAGTCTCTTAGTAGTGTTCTTGAGCTAGTAAGAAGTTCTTGGTGCTCATTTATGGTCTTTGTGAAGGAAGAGGAGATCTTGAAGTTGCTTTGCTTGGGGAAAAGGCTTTGGATCCGGAATCATCATCTTGTGGGGAAGATTTCTGAGGTATCAAGTTTGCATCTTGTCTTGTATATGTTTAGATCTCTTCATAGTTAGATTGTTGTGCTTTTGGTCCCTTTTTGGGTTGTTGTATGAGTTAGGTCGTTTCAGGGCTTGCTTGTTCTTTCCGATCTGTTTTTTTTTTGTATCCTTGAGCATAAGGGTGCAAACTTTATGAGATTTTTGGTGTCATGCATGCATTAAGTCAATTATTAAGTCTTTTTAGGCTTAAGAGTTTTGGGTTGAGACTGTCTTGCTTTGTGCGGCCAGTCAACAAACTCGGTAAAGTTGATATCAATATGTTATATGTATGCTTATTTGTTATGTATATGTTGACATGGTTTATGTGTGGTTGGGTTAAGGCGGTCATGCTTTGTGCTGAAGGTCAACAGACCCTGGGCAGCTCGGATAGACTAAAGGCCCATAAGGCGGATCAATCAGGCTGAAGGCCCGGAGAATGGTCCAGATAGGCTGAAGACCCAGTGATGTATTCCAGTCCTGCCGAAGGCATGGAGAACGGTCCGGATAAGCTGAAGGCCCAATGAGGCGGTCCAGTCATGTTGAAGGTTTTGTGAGCGGTCCAGATAGTCTGTAGGCCTGCGAGGCGGTCCAGTCATGCTGGAGGCTCTGTATGTATGTTGTTTGTTAGTATATGTTATATGTTTGTGGGGTGGTATTTTAGGGGGAAATTCACTAAGCTTTGTGCTTACAGCTTTGGTTTATGGTTTCAAGTACTTTAGTGGACCGTAGCAAGGAAAAGGCGTAACCATACACATCCTTGGTTTTACAACTAATGGGACCTTGGGAGACTCTGATTTTAAATAACGTTTGAAAACAATGGATTTTGTAATACATCTAATAAAAAAAGGGTTCATTTTGAAAAGTTTAAAATTGTTGAATTTTTGGGATGTTACAAGTTGGTATCAGAGCCTTGGTTTGAGTGAATTGGAGGAACACTCGTGTGAATCCAATCCCAAACTAAGGAAAAAAGATTTCAAAATGGTCTTTAAATGGTTTTCAAAATGATCAAGGAGGAAGTGATGTGTACGATCAATAGGAGCCAGTAAGTAGACCCCAAATTACTACACAGTTATTTGATATTGTGATATGTTAGAACAACATGCTAGTGATAGGCTAGGGATCTTCAGGAATTTCATGATAGAATTTTCTGATTATATGATACATGATAGCCTAGGATCTTCCTTATATGAAATTGACATCATTACTGTAGTTTCTTAGTGTATGCATCATTATTCTACATAATTAAGATTCTATAGCCTAAGAATGTTTGGCTTAGCCTTATTTCCTATTCTTGTTTGATCAAGGGCTTAGGGTAGAATCGAGTATTCGACTATCTATAGAATCCAGTGTTATGTATGATTTGATGGGTTTTGAGCAAAACAACATTCCTATGGTGTTCATGCAAACCCTAATGCTTGGATCTATGTTTTTCTACTTGTACATGCATAATTTTCCAAGACTTGCATAAACCCTAATCTAGCATATCTTAAAAATCGAAATCATATGTAATAAACTAGTTAGAACATTACCTTTGATTGTTGCTTGAAGAGCTTGAGCCTTTGAGAACCTTAGCACCTCAAATGTTGTGCCTCTAATAGATCACAAACAACAAAACAATTGGAGAAGGAAAGAGAGAGAGGGGGGAAGGCTCAAAATTGGCTCCTAGAACTCTTAGGGTTATGTGTAGCCAAAAATTGGTAGCTAGAAGGGTCCTTATATAGGTAAGGAGTTAAGGTTTCAGTCAAACACTTATTCAGGTGGTTAGGCTCTAAGCAGCCTATAAGAATCTTCTGGAATCCCTACCTTGGACGAATTCTTATGGCCTTATTCCCAAGAATCAGTCCCATAGGTTAATTAATATCTTTTGATCACAAAATTAATTCCTAATTAATTATTGACCAATACTAATTAAACAATATTATTTCTCTTTTAATACATTATTCATATAATATATTAATAAACCATAATAACCTCTTTCTCTATTATTCATCCAGTCAAGTTGCTTTGGTGAAGGCAACCCAAAAGGATCATGCTACAACCGGGTCAAGTAAATACCAAATATAGTTATGGGCTTAGACACCTAATCCAACAGTCTCCTACTTGGATAAGTCTAATAACTATAGATGCAAGTATGACTTCAGAATCTGATTAGCAATCGTAGCTCTCAAAAGCCGCTATCGAACTCTAACACGTCCTTTAGATAAGGGATCATATAGTCCTCCATTCTCAAGATATAGTCTGGACAATCACATGGAACATAGTCATACTTATTTTCCAGCAGTTCATTTCTCAATCTATGATCTGTCTGCCATATAGCTTAATTGAACACATCACCTCAGTCCTGACCGGGCCCGACACATAAGTCAAACCAAATCATCGAGGGGCCCAAGATATCGCTTTTACCCTCATAGGATAAAAGGAACAGATAAACTTCGAATTATATGCATTTACTATTTACTCATCAAATCATACACAACAATGTGTTTTATAACATCAAGTTACTGAAGTGTTTACGCATTATCAACGCACAACCAACTCGCAACCAATAAACTATATATCTAGGTTTAAAGACTATTATATATTCTCGTCTCACAATCACTTGTGATTAATTCGATGAAGTGATTCAAGTGAGCACATGTTTAATCCAATAATCAAATCACATTTCAAGAGCACTCATGAACGTTGTAGCAAACCTTTGCTATGTCTAAACACTTAGACAATCTACAAACCAATTCATGACAATCTTCTTTCATACCTACTTCCAAAGTATGAGCGACTATGGATAGTTTAAATAATCTTATTATTTAGGAAGTCAAAACATGCAAAATGAAATAGTAGTAAATAATTGACATAAGACAGTAACATTACTCATAAATAATACTCCTTTATTTAATCATCAAAATGTCAATTACAATTTATCTATTACAAGTTTCTAAAGCTATCTAATCACTAAAACTAATATCGTACTTCAGCCCAATGCTCCTAGCCTGCTGCAAGTGCTTAACCCTACTCAGTCCCTTCGTAAGGGGATCTGTTGGGTTCTCTTCTGATGATACCCTATTTACTACGAGGAGTCCCTCTTGTACCTGATGTCTAATGAAATGATATTTCCTGTCGATATGCCTGAATCTGCCATGATCCCTCGGTTCCTTAGTTAAGGCAACCGCACCTTCGTTATCGTAGAAAATCTCCATAGGCTTCTTTATGAGTGGCACAACTTCAAGGTCTCCGATGAAGTTCTTCAACCATATTGCCTCCTTTGATGCTTTGCTTGCTGCTATGTACTCTGATTCGCACGTTGAATCAGCTACGATCTCCTACTTGGAACTTTTCCAAGTCACTGCTCCCCCATTGAGGGTAAATACCCAGCCCGACTGAGAGCAAAAGTTGTCTCGGTCGGTCTGAAAACTGGCGTCATTATACCCTTGCACTCTCAAGTCATCACTCCCACCAAGGCTAAGAAACCATTCCTTAGTCCTTCGAAGGTACTTAAGAATATTCTTGACTGCGATCCAATGTGCTCTACCAACGTTCCCTTGATATCTGGTGACCATGCTCATAGCAAAGGCCACATCAGGACGAGTACATGTCATAGCATACATGATTGATCCAACTGCGGAAGCATAAGGTACTCGGCTCATCTCTGGTATCTCGGCTTCGGTACTCGGACTTTGAGTCTTACTCAATTTGGTATTGCTTTGGATTGGTAACTCCCCTTTCTTGGAATTCTCCATACTAAAACGCTTTAGTACTTTATCCAAGTAAGTACTTTGACTAAGTCCTATTAGTCTTTTACTCTTGTTTCTCACTATCCTTATCCCAAGAATATAGGCAGCTTCTCTGAGGTCCTTCATAGCGAAACACTTCCTAATCCAGGACTTAACTTCTTGCAGGGTCGGGATGTCATTTCCTATGAGTAGTATGTCATTGACAAACAAAACGAGAAAGCTAACTATACTCGCACTGGCTTTGACATACACACACGACTTATCCTCGCTTTGCATGAAGCCAAACTCTTTGACTTTCTCATCAAAACAAAGATTCCATCTGCGAGATGTTTGTTTCAATCCATAAATGGATTTCTCAATCTTAGACACTATATTAGGGTGTTTTGCATCGAAAAAAACCCTCTGGCTGACTCATGTAAACATCTTCAGCCAACTTTCCATTAAGGAAAGCGGTTTTGACATCCATCTGCGATATTTCATAATCATGAAACACAGCTATGGCTAGCATAACCCTTATAAACTTTATCTTTGCTACTGGTGAGAAGGTCTCATCATAGTCAACTCCGGGAGTTTGAGTAAAGCCCTTCACAACTAATCGCGCTTTATAAGTGTGTACTTTCCCATCCATGTTGGTCTTCTTCTTGAAGATCCATTTGCACCCGGCTGTCTTACGACCCGGTACATTGTCAACCAAGTTCCAAACTTGTTGTCATACATGGATTGAATCTCGCTGTCCATAGCCTCTTTCCACTTTGCAGACTTCGAGCCTTCCATGGCTTCCTTGTAGCTCTTAGGTTCATCCAAATTTACTAGTGTACTATCACTAATAAACATATCACCCTCACTTGTTATATGAAAACCATACAACACGGGTGGAACACTAACTCTACTGGAAACGTCTAAGAGGTAGGTCTCATCAATCGGTTCAATCAGAGTTTCCTCCTTGGGTTGAGCGCAGCATTAGAGGTTCATTCATCGCTTGATTCTTGAAGCTCTTCAAGATCAATTTGCCTCCTACTGTCCTCTTGGATTATGATTTCTCGCTCTCGGAAAACCCCTCTCCCCGCAACGAAGACAACATTGTCACTCGGTCTATAGAAGAGATATCCAAAGGACTTCTGCAGGTAGCCGATGAAAATACACTGCTCACTACGAGGTTCGAGCTTGTCGTGAGTCTCTTGTCTTATGAAAGACTCGCAACCCCAAACCTTGATATGTGCCAACGAGGAGCTTTCCCTGTCCACATCTCATGAGGTGTTTTGACAACCTTCTTAGTCGGGACTAGATTAAGGATATGGGTGGCATTCTCTAAGGCATACCCCCAAAATGAGATAGGTAACGAAGCATGACTCATCATGGAACGAACCATATCCAATCCGGTTCGATTGTGCCTCTCAGCCACAACATTTAACTGCGGTTTCCTAGGTGGTGTCAATTGCGAAACAATTTCACATTCCTTAAGGTAACCATGGAATTCAAGACTAAGGTACTCACCACCTCGATCGGATCGAAGCATCTTAATTTTCCTGCCCAACTAATTCTCCACTTTTTGCTTAAACTCTTTGAACTTTTCAAAGGTTTCTGACTTGTGCTTGATTAAGTAGACATATCCATATCTGCTATAATCATCGGTAAAAGTCATGTAGAAGTGGCTTGCATCCCTTATGGTGGATCTAAAGGGCCCACACACATCGGCGTGTATGAGATCCAATAAACCTTGACCCTTTCACAACTACCAGCGAAGGGTGACTTAGTCATCTTTCAAAGTAAACAAGACTCGCATACGTCATCGTCCCTAAGGTCGAATGACTCCAGCACTCCATCCTTTTGGAGTTGGCCTATGCGCTTCTTGTTGACATGTCCAAGACGACAATGCCACAAGCATGCTTTGTCGAAACTATTGGAAGAATCGATATGCAACACATCATTTCCTAAGTTGTCTACAACCATCACAGTTTCATATATTCCATTACAAGGCAATGCTTCAAAATAGAAAGAACCAAGAAAGCATTAATAGAACCTTTTTCATTATCAAACGAAAATCTAAAACCTTTTTTATACAAACCATGAAAAGAAATAATGTTTCATGTCATTTCTGACGAGTAACAAAAATTATTCAAATCTAAACCTAACCCACTACTAAACACTAAATAGTAAACTCCAATCTTGGTGATAGGTGACGCTTTCCTATTCCCCATGATCAATTTTATCTTCCCATGCTCCACATCCCTACTTCTTCTTAGGCCCTGCGAATTAGAACAAATGTGAAAATCACATCCTGTATCAAGGACCTAAGACATAACATGTGATGAGTTGTTAGAATGAATAGTATAAATACCTATGAAGGATGGATTTATCTTCCATCCTTGATATCTTGCAAGTACTTTAGGCAGCTTCGTTTCCAATGCCCTTTCTCGTGGCAGTAGTAGCACTCTACGTCCTTCGGGTGGGAGGAGGGTGCAGTGGGACCAGCCTTGGTTCCACTAGAAGAGGTGCCATCGTGGGACTTTCCCTTGTGACTCTTAGAAGGAGCCTTCCTCTTCTTGACCTTCCATTGCGCAATTACCAAGACGAGGGCGGTAGTAGGAGTTGATGCAACAGATTTGTTTTTCAGACTACTCTCAACAGCCCTTAGCAAGATTTGAAGCTTGCTTAGAGTGACCTCCTCCTTGTTCATGTGGTAGGTCATGCAGAACTAGTTGTAACAATGAGGTAAGGAGTGAAAAATTATATCTATGTCCATCTCCTCATCGAAGTTAACATTTAACATCAGCAAGCGGTCCACGTATCTCTGCATTTTTTGCAGGTGGTCCATGACAGATTTTTCATCCTTCATTTTGGTAGTGATCATCATAGTGATGATCTCGTACCTTTCCTGCCTCACGCTTTGATGGTACCTATCCATCAAATCTTGATGCATCTTGTAGGGGTAGTAGTCTTCGTAGGACTTTTGGAGTTTAGCTACCATGGTTGCGAGCATGATGCTATGGACTTTCATAGCATCTCGCTCGTGAGCCTCGAAAGCAACGATTTCTTCAGGAGTAGCAGTGTTGGCATTTACCTCTTTTAGCTCCTTATCAAGAACATACTCCTTATCCTCGTAGCGGGTGACCATGTGGATGTTGCAGATCCAATCATTGAAATTGGTCCCATCGAAAATCACCCTTCCACACAAGTTCATGAGTGAGAATGAGCAGGAAGGGGTCGAGCCTGAAGCATTGTTGTTCAAAGTAGACATCTGAAATAGAAAAGAGACAAAGTTTGATTAGATAAGAATCCCCAATTAAACACCCAAAATGAGAAATTAGGGCTAGGATCCAACAACATTATTTAAAATTTAGAAGAGGGATGATGTAATCTAAATCACAAATAATTTGAAGGTAAGTGAATGACGATTCACTAATTTCCACCATGAAAAACAAAAAAGAAATTAAGTTTTAAATGTATTGAAACTCCTAGATCTTTTAAGATTCATTGGACTTTTCAATGGCATGTTTAAATCTCGATATGCCCTTCATGTTTGTGATTGGGATACCAAGGATCACAAACAAGGTGAGAATAACCATGCAAATTACTTGATACCCTCGACGTCATTTACCACCTAACCAATGTGCCGGTTAACCACACACGCTCAATTGATATATGCTAAACATCGAGTCACCCTTTGCCCCATTTTTAGTCCATATTAGTGTGTCGGTTATCCACGCACGCTCCACTAACGACTTGGCAAGGGTACAAAGTGCAATTTCATGGAATAACATCATTTTACATTTTTTCTAAAGTAACTAAGATTAGGAATTTTATAAAAAAAACATTTAGTTACTTTATATTAATCATTATACTTTTAATGAGGAATTAGTTGCCTTATCCTACCATTCGGCTAACGACCCTCCTCCAATCTAGGAAGTGGTGGTGAGAGTGGACACCCATTAAACTGCTATTTTATAGGTAGCAACCTTATAACCCCCCCCCCCCTCCCCCCCGCCCCGCCTCTTATAGATCGACTTCGTGAATGAGGCCTACTAATGGTTAAGACTAGCTTAATCTTATACATACATATTATTAATATTATAATAGTATAATACTATAAGGTTGAATTTTAAACTTGTAAAATTCTAGGGTTTAGAATTTAAATATTTCAAAATTAAACTTTTAATAAAAAATTTAAATTCCAAAACTTGAGGGAAAGTTTTGAAACTTTTCAAAAATAACTAGATCAAATTACAAATAATTTAACAAAACAATTAATTAGTGATTAACTAAATTTGACCTAATCCAATTACATAGCAAGATAATTTAAACAAATAATTCAAATAATTAGGGTTATCATATAAGGCAATAATTATCTAATTAATTTGCAATTATCTACTATTTTGATAGGGATAATCATATAAGTTTATTAAAAATCGAATTTTATTAATCAAAAACATTTTTGGTAATTATCCCAATCCAAAATAGGCCAAAATCCCGAGATTTGCACTCTGGCCCGCCACCACGTCGTGCCAATCTATGCCACGTCGTGGTCACCAAGCAGAAGCTAAAAACGAAAACCTTTTGCTTTGAACGATTAAGATATGCATCAAACACAAAAGAAAAACAACCTAAGCTCTAATACCACTGATAGGTTTTGAGTAAAACAACATTCATATGGTGTTCATGCAAACCTTAATGCTTGGATCTATGTTTTTCTACTTGTACATGCATAATTGTCCAAGACTCGCATAAACCCTAATCTAGCATATCATAAAAATAGAAATCATATGTAATAAACTAGTTAGAACATTACCTTTGATTGTAGCTTGAAGAACTTGAGCCTTTGAGAACCTTAGCACCTCAAATGTTGTGCCTCTAATAGATCACACACACCAAAACAATTGGATAAGGCAAGAGAGAGAGAGAGAGAGAAGGGAAGGCTAAAAATCGGCTCCTGGAACTCTTAGGGTTATGTGTAGCTAAAAATCGGTAGCCGGAAGGGTCCTTATATATGTGAGCAGTTGGGGTTTCAATCATACACTTATCCGGCTGCTTAAGCTCTAAGCAGCCCATAAGAATCTTATGGAATCCCTACCTTGGACGAATTCTTAAGGCCGTATCCCCAAGAATTCGTCCACCCTATCTCTAGGGTTTCCTTACCCTATTTTGCAAATATCCAATAATTACAATATCAGTCCCCTAGGTTTTAATTAATATCTTTTGATCACAAAATTAATTCCTAATTAATTATTGACCAATATTAATTAAAAAGTATGATTTATTTTTTAATACATTATTGATATAATATATTAGTAAACCATAATAACCTCTTTCTTTATTATTTATCTAGTCAAGTTGCTTTGGTGAAGGCAACCCAAAAGGACCATACTACAACCGGGTCAAGTACATACCAAATATAGTTATGGGATTAGACACCTACTCCAACATGATTAGCATACACGAGTGCTGCAAGGTTGGTGGAAGTTTAATGAGCGAGTTCAGTTCTTGGTCGGGATGACACCTGGGATGGTTGGCCACTCTTGAGAGAGTGTGGTCTGGGCGAAGGTGTATCTGAGATGTTGGGAGATAGATATCGAGGATTTCGAATGAGGATATGTTTGATTTTTTTTTTTTTGCATTTTAGTGCCAGTCGACTCCACCGCTCGAATATTGCTCGCTTTGTGCTTTGTGGGACTCACATTGATGGGAGCTAACTATCTAATGAATACATTAAATTACATGCTATGGAGATTAAATAATCCTAAAGTGAAGGATTTGGCCCTATTACGCACCTCTCGTCTGAGTCTAACCGTTGTAGCGTTGGGTCCTTTAGTCAAAAGACTATTTAAGTTTTGTTGCATGTAACTGTATTCATGAAGTGGTTGGTTGGCATTGATCGAAGCCCATCCGCAGTTGATGGCTGGGAGATGGGGGAATCTAGGAGAGCCTAGGAAGTATTTTAGCACAATTTTCTGCTGTTGAGCTAGTATCGAAAGTATTATTATGAGTAGGTCTCAGAGGACCCGAGTTGATTCTTGAGGAAAGTATGGATAGGTGTGGAAGTTTATTGGGCCCGTACTACTGGAAGCACATGATCCATACTCGAATCAAGGAAATTTTTAGGGATTTTAAGGACTGGTCGGGAGAAAATGGAATGGTTGGATACCATAATTCGTGGCAGTAGCTCTGTATTTGTCGATCTTGGTTTTGGTTGCTCGGGCATGGGGTTGGGTTGGTAATGGTTCGACCCCAGTGATGATGTTTTTTTTTGTTAATTTGGATTGTTTGGTGCAGACATAGATGAGCTTGTTGGTTTTGAGGTCTCGAGGGTTTTTCTCAAGACCGTACATTCGAGTCGTGGGACTTAATGATGGATCGACCATTATGATTGGATTGGGGATTTTAATGGGAAGTAGAATGGTTGACTTGTGGTTTGGTATGTCGCTATATATAGAAGAAATTTTGCTCTTTCAGTCTTCCGGGTTCAGAGGAGGAGTAATCAGGCTTGTGAATTGCAATGTTGGGATGTAACCCAGTATGGGGACTGTTGGTCGTGGTGTTTAGAGGCAGGTTGCCAGCTCGGTAGTGCGCATGTGGGTGTATGTAATTTGGATGTTGGTGATGTGATCAAGGGTCCATGTTCTTAGGTGATAGGCAGACCAGGTACCTATTTAGCGGTTAGGATTGCATGCAAGGAGTGTATGTTTTAGGATCATAAGTCTGTATCAGGTTATGATCTTGTAAGGGAACCTAAATATTAAGTGGTCATGACTGGGAATTTCAGAGGCCTTCAGCTAAAATTCCGAATTCTCTTTGGATTTGTTTGATTCTTATCTGGAAGATCATCCTGTGTATATTATTCACTCTCGGGGTCAAATATGGTGGTACCTGGTTGAGCCGATTTGAGTTAAGGTTTGGTTTCAACACCCGTAGGCTGGTAGTTTGGACCCTAAGTGGGGGAGAACTGGGTATTATGCTTGGTGGATCATCGTTCTGTTTGGATTCGTGGTATTGGAGAATGTCCTTTTTGGGTTCTACGGTGCGAGTGTGTGGGGTCTTGATTCAGGGTTTGGCCAAGGAAGAGGTATATAGAGGTGGGTATTCTAGGAGCTCGCTGCAGCTATTGGTCCCTTTTGGGGGTGCTAATGAATAAATAAGGAGCCGCTGGGATTACTCAGGATGAAAACCGGTGACGGAAGGAAATTGTCATCTAGTGGTGTGAATTTCTAATTATAATCTAGACTGGGCATTGATCGATTAAAGAATCAATTTCAGAAATTGGTACGATCACAATTTTTGGTCGCGTCGTTTGTCTTTTAGCAGAGGTTCTCTAAAGGATTGGAGTAGTGGCAGTTGAAGTTCTATGGATGTGTCCACCTATCACCAAATTTGGTATGTTCTATGCTCCTTTGGTCTTTGGGTATGCTTACCCTCAATGATGGTGTGGAATTTTGATTCATAGCAGGCTTGGATTGGGTGGTATTCATGATTAGTTTAGAAGTCTTCTCGTGTTTGTTGCGTATTGGTGGAACCTGTTCAGTCTCAATCAAGTATGGAATTTTGTTTCCATCGATCATGAGGATGTCTTCTGTTAATGTTTTAGGTTCGTCATTCGATAGAGCTTTGATATCTCTACTCTTTTTGATGAGGTTATGGGTTTCTTAAGGGTGTGCATTGTGTTAATTTAGTGTGTGTATGTAGGCTGGACAAGACAGATTTGGGGCTTGGTTCGAATTATGTGCATGGTTCCTTTGGGTGGTAGCCTTTGAATTGGATCAAGGGTGCAACCGTTATCCTGTTCTCGAGTCGTGGGAGACCATGATTTTGTTAGGCTTTACATTGGTTGTAACTGGTTTTGTGAAACGGATTGGACGTTGCTTTGTTGTGCGGTTAGTGTTGAGAGGATATTGTTTAGGTCCCTACAAGGAAGTGGAAAGAGTTAAGAGCCCTTTCGGCCGTGGTGTGAGTCGCGAATTCCAAATATAGGTTGTGGGATCAGTAATTTATTGCTTGATTGATGGATTTCTTCTGATTATGGTGCTTTCGATATTGGTGCACTGATGGAAACCGGGAGGCTCAAAATTAGCAAGTTTGGATAAAGGGAACAATTAAGGGTTGTTAGGAGTATCGGTCGTGTATCAGAAAGTCTCTCAGAATGTTTGCATTATAATCACGATTGCTCACAAGCTGTTATTAGGGGTTGAGAAGATTTGGAAACCGGTTATGAAGTCTCAAATCAAAGTTCTTCGTTAATGTATCAGGTGTTTTTCTTGATAGGGGTACATTTGAATTGTGAAGGATTGGAGGTAATGTGGGATTCCTGGAATTCTCTTCTTTGCTCCTAGGATCAGTGGGTGGAGTGGCGTGTCAAGGAGTCACAGGTTAATTAAAGGGTTTTGGTACATCTTATGGACTTGGGATTAGTGGGAAATTTGTGATTTACGTGTCTGGGTTATTCCAGATAAGGTATTGAATTCCTGGTATTGAGATGGTTAGTGATGGTGTCTTTTATCACGGATCTGGTATGTGGTTGGGGTTATGTGTTCTCGGGTATCTATAAATTCTTTCAGGCTGGATAGGTTGTTTGGTTCGGGTTGTGAAGTTGAGTCCTCATGGGGGCAGTTTTGATTGGTGTTGTCTATCATGGAGTCTGACATTGTTCAGGGTTCTTAGTTTCAGGTATAGCAGTTGGGTATCTTCTATTTTGGATTCGACATCAGTAAGGGTGGGCAGTCATCAGAGCGGGGTGACTTCCCCAGTCATTTTTTTTGGAATTCAGGGATTTCAATCAAGATCGGCAGTTCAATAGTGGAGATTGTAAGGGATGATTTCAAGGACGAAATCTAATTTAAGTGGGGGAGAGTTGTAACACCCGAAATTTTGAGGAGCAACTTTGGGTATAACCACCTTCTGAGGATTTGACACAACATGTTGGAGGCACCAACACAGTGTGTCTAAATAAGAAAAACACGACTTTCATTATGGCCAACACGACGTGTTTATGCCATAACACAGCATGTTGGCGGCTAGTGAAGAAAACGCTAATTTTTAGGGTGTTGCACCCTATTTAATCTCCTTAAGCCCCAAGGGTTGGTCTCCTTACCATCCTCCATTGCCACTAAAACCATAAAATTGATCTTTAAGTCTCTTGGTGGTGTTCTTGAGCTAGTAAGAAGTTCTTGGTGCTCATTTATGGTCTTTGTGAAGGAAGGGGAGATCTTGAAGTTTCTTTCCTTAGGGAAAAGGCTTTAGATCCAGAATCATCATCTTGTGGGGAAGCTTTCTAAGGTATCAAGTTTGCATTTTGTATTGTATATGTTTAGATTTCTTCATATTTAGATTGTTGTTTATTTGATCCATTTTTGGGTTGTTGGATGAGTTAGGTCGTTTCAGGGCATGTTCTTTCAGATCTTGGTTTGTTTTGGTATCCTTAAGCATAAAGGTGCAAACTTTATGAGAGTTTTGGTGTCATGCATGCCTTAAGTCAATTATTAAGTCCTTTTATGCTTAAGAGCTTCATTTAGACATGCATGAACGTAACCTTGGCAACTTTACATGGTTTTCTAGCTCAAGGAAGTCAGATCTATGTTTTGGGGCTATGTCTTTATGGACTAAGTGCTTATTGGTTAAGCCCTCGCACTATTAAGCTTATGGATTGAGTTGTTGGAAACTTTATCCTTTTGGACCACATAGGGCTAGATCTAAGCTTTAGAGCTCTTGGTATCGGAGAAAACAACTTATTGTATTAAGCTATTGAGTCTCGGGAAAACACAACTTGTTTGCAAGCCAACACGACGTGTTGGTTGGGGTTTTCCCGATTATCTGAATGATGGAAGAACATGGCGTGTCCAAGGGGCAACACATCATGTTTGGTCAACATTGGGTTGTTGTCTTTGACTATGACCAAGCACTACTAGAAAAAAGGCCTTTTACGACGCTCATTGCGCGTCATAAACCGCTCAGATGACGCGCAAATGCGTGTCAAGGAAGGCCCTGTCATAAAGAGAGACGACGCGCTTTTGCGCATCGTCTATAGACGACGCGCATTTACGACGCGCATTTATGACGCGCATTTACGACGCGCGGTTATGACACGCAATGCGTATCAAGGAAGGCCCTGTCATAAAGGAAGACGACACGCATTTGCGTGTCGTAACCTTACGACGCGCATGTTTATGACACGCAATGCGTATCAAGGAAGCCCCTGTCAAGAAAGACCATGTCATAAATAAAGATGACACACAATTTTGCGTATCATAATTTTAAATGTTTAAAAAAAATATTATTTACAGATTTACTAATTTTTCATATTAAATAATACATTAGAAATCTCATAATAATAAATAAAATACCATAAATAACAAAGATAATTCATTTCACTAATATGTCAAATACAAATAATTATTCCAATAGTGAGTAAATGTTATAAAAAAATGAACTCATTTATATACAATTGCATTATCTAGCTTACTATGTGCCAACAACTTCTATCTTTTTCCTTCTCTGCATAAACTTCATTAGCAGCATCCTAAAGAACTTCTATCTTTTTCATCAGCAACATCCTCATAAACTTCTATCTTTTTCCTTCTCTGCATAAACTTCTATCTCACACTCAATGTAGTTTTAAACATCAGGTTTAAAAAATCAACTTTAAGGTTGTCTTGTTAAAGAGAATGACTAGAATAGATTTCCCTTTTTCACAAGGCATGTGCTTGCTTGCACATATATATGGAATCATTCTAACAAAAAAAAACTGTTCATGTCAACTACTCCAAGGACTATTACGTAATTTAACATGAAGAATTTTGTCCAGATGAAAGGATTGACTTTAAACTTTATAAAAATCATTTAACAGAACTTACCTGACCATGAAGCGTGTTGATCCAGGATCTCCTTGCCTTCCTGCTCTGCCACGAAGCTTTGTAAAGCAAGAAATAAATTAAAAAAGTGATTCTGAAAGTATATGCTAAATTTATGTAAAACCTTAAAACACAATACTGATGCAAAGTTACCTGATTATCAATTCTTCGGGACTCATGCAAAGATGTCCCAATGACATGGAGACCACCAAGTCGTTTGACTTCCAATCCTTCATGAAAGCAATGAATCTCACAGTCCTTTAGAACTGATAAATAGGCAATTGCAATGCAAGGACCAAGAGGGTACATCTCTGCCTGTTCTTCCACAAGCCTTTGCAGTTCATCTAAACCCATTGACTGGCTCATTTCAATTGACTCTGAAATTATAGATTTTGCCTTCTCATATGTCCAACTCTAGTTCTCACTTTTGCCCACGTATTTAGCTGCGTTATTTACCCAAAACCATATACCATTCACATTAACGTTAGGGCCAAATGAAAGAATAGCTACCTATTTCTAATTACCAGCATCCTACTCTCAGTTTTTTTTCGTATCAAGACATTGTACTTTATACTTTAAAAAATCTACCCATACTCCAAATTTTTCTTATTAGGACATTATAACTCAAAAAACCTACTACCTAAAATCATATAGCAGTGAGAATTGCTTTGTATTTGAATGAAATTTCTATAACTGGGTAGATTTTTGAAAGTAGAATGTTGTAAGAGGAAGAAATGAGGGTGGGATGCTATAATAAACAAATCAAGCTACATGAAGTCATAGATTACTAACCCATTAGAGCCGTCTTGGCTAGCAAAGCTAATGATGATGGTCCAATTTTCATTTTTGATAACACCTACACAACCGGAAGATAACTGATTACTAGGGGCTAGGGAGGGCACAACAATAATACCTGAGAAATTACCTTTTGTGACTTTGGGTCCTCAACCTCAACATCAGGAGTATCATGACTCATATGTGAAAGTATGCTTTCCTCTATAACTTCCTTTGCAAGCATCTGAAATTAACAATATTAACATAACGTTAACCTATTATTCGGTGCGCCTTGCATTATAATAATATGACATTTGCCAATTTGGGATTGAGAGCTACAATTATTAAATGAAAATTAACTCCATCTACAAGAAAGATATTGATTATCGGACCCACCTTGGGGTTACCTCCCAATATAATGTTTGTGCCCCTTCCAGTCATATTTGTAGATATGGTGATAGCATATTTTCGTCCAGCTTGGGCCACAGTTTGAGCCTCTCTTGCAGCATACTGAAAACAATAATCAAGTTGCCATGTTACATACATGGTTAACCCAAAATCCTATCTATTTTCATTGATAAATCCTACAAAAAGTAGACAACAAACCTCTGGTCGTGCATTGAGGACATTGTGGGGAATCTTGCTAGCCCTCAACAAAGCAGACAGATATTCTGAGTTCTCGACACTGCACCAATAAATAAATAAATAAATAAAGATAAGAAAATATATTCACACTTGGTTGCATGCATAAAGATGCAGAATGAATACCACAAAATCACAAGTGAAGAATGAATTTCATTGAAGTAGTAGTACCTAGTGGTCCCCACTAAAACAGGACGACCAACTCTGAACATGCTTTCAACTTCTGCACGAACATATTCCCATTTACCACGAGCATTCTATTTGCAAAACAATTAGAAGCACTGTTAAAGATGATAAAAGGGTAGAATGGTTATTGAACAGAATAATAATTTCTTACTGCAAAAGCTTGGATAGGTAAATCATGACGAATATTTGCCATATTTGTGGGAACTTCAATAACAGGCATCTGGAACATTTTCAAGAACTCCTTTTCCTGTAAATATTGACAATGCATCATAAGTCGAGAAAGATATCCTGTAGTTGATTCAGCTCGAGAACAATATGTAATTCGAGGATAAATGAAATAAATAACAACGTACTTTCATATATCTGTTTACAATAGAATCCTACTTTCATCCTTTTCATATTACAGCAATGGATTTGAAAAATCTAAACAATAATAGCAATGTCTTTCAAAATGAACAGCACTTTTCACGGCTATAATTTGATAGAATTTTTAAAGTACAACATCCTAAGAAGAAAAAAAAATGAAAGTATACAGCTATAACCATAAGTGGTATAGTTTTCAAAGTACAGTGCCTTATGAAAGATATCTTTTTTAAAGAGTATGCTAGTATGGTAGAAAGCAATGAAAGTAGGATGCTATAACACACAAATAGATGAAAACAAGTAGTTATTGTTACTTGTTATATTTTTAGCCCATATAGAAAGTGAATACTTACTTCAGTTTTTGCAGTTCCTGTCATCCCTGAAAGCTTTGGATAAAGCTTAAACATTGATTGGTATGTCATTTGTGCCACTACAACTGAATCAGCCTGCAAAGCCCAAGAGGAATACAAGGTAATAGCTTTAAACAAGAGTTGTCAAAAAGAATGATGATGTGGCAGGCAATCACAATATATACCTGGATTGGTAACCCTTCTTTTGCCTCCACAGCCTGGTGAATCCCCTCTGACCATCGTCTGTTTTCTTCCACTCTCCCTGTCAACTTCAAATGAACATTAATTTACAGCAATATAACTAGTTTTTTCTCCTAAAATAAAAATACGATGTTTTTAATACCTCGTTTATTATAAGAGCTTTCCCATTTTTAACAATGTACTGGACATCTTGGCGATAGAACTCCTTGGCTTTCAAAGCATTCATGACAAATCTACATTATACTAATGATAAGAGTCCAAACAATAACATATGAAAATAAGAATATAAAGTTACCTAGCCCAAGGGTCATTCTCGTCCCATAGATCTTTTGTTTCTAGAGCCATCTCAACTAGGGCTATTCCTTCTTCTGTCAACTCCACTGAATTATATAAATTTGATATTGAAATGAAGCTTAAGTTCATGACTAATTTACCTTTCAAAGTTATATAAATGTGAGTGAATTTGATATTAATGTCTCGAACTTGATATTACTGTCTCCAATCTATCTAGAAATTTACCTTACTATCTCCACCTGGCACCAGACCCTGAAAAATAACAGTTCAGGGTACCAACCTCTGTCATTTATTTTGCAGTTTGTATATCCCTAAAGATGCAGCAAGCAATCCGTGTACTATCACATTTGTTGCAACCAATTTTATAATTTAAAAAAATCAGACTCAAAACAAGAAATAATTATATATTTTGAATTTTATAATAATTATCTGCATATCTTCTAATTGGTGAGGTGAAATGTGTATAAAATAATAAAGAGGTGCAACAAGCCCATAATGGTGAAACTTCGGGGGGCTAAGATCCCCACTACAGAAGTAAACAACCTTAAGTGGAAATTAGTTTATTTTGTTCGCTTTATTTAAAAAAATAAGATTAAGCCAATTATGATTTAAGAATAGTAGAATACCAACCTGTGTCATACATCTAGTTGCTAGGATACAGATCAATTTATTGAAGTATGGGTCATCACCCTGCTTTTTATTTTTTATTTTTTTATAAGATAAAATTTAATAAAAAATTAGTTAGAGACTTTTATAATGATCAGTGAATGAAATTGGAAAGTCAAACTAACCACAGCCCAGTCAAGTGAGTCAGCAAGTGATTTGGATGATGACACATCAAGGTCAAGGCCAACAAAAGCAAAAATGTGTAATAAAGGTTCAAGCATTTCTTTTGTTGGACTAGGATGTCGCTTGTAAACAATATTTATTTACTTAATCAAAATATAATATATCCATCAATGTGATTAGCTTAAATAGTTAGCAACTCTACAGTAACAGATCACAGTTGTGACCGTATTGTTGGATTCTCATATTGAGATAGTAAAGGGAATCAAATCAGTTTAGAAATTGTAAGTAAGTGAGATTCAATTCCTATTACATAAATTAAATTCCAACTCCTAAACACTAAATTGATTTTTTTTATCATTATCAAAACACAATTGGCTGATTACTACTCATGTGTATGTATAATAATAGTAAATTGAATCTAATAGGAATACATAAATTTTTATTTACCTGTGAGGTTGTCACTGTGGTAGGTTGCTTTGAACCTTGTTCATTAATCTTTGGACAATCCCCTTTTGGTTCAAACATTTAGTCAAACACCTAGTGTGCATAAAAAAGTCAGGTACTTATATCATAAAATATTAACAATTCCATGAAAATATATGAGAGAAGGTAAAAAGGCACAAAAAATCGTCCAAAAAGAAGGACCAGTGGGACATGAAACAGGTAACTATGGTTGAAAAAGGAAGAATTACCTTTGAAATAGGCCTACTACGCAGATGAAATAGGCAACAGTGGTGGTATAGTGGTGGTTCTGGGCTGTTGCGAAGGCAGTGTGGTGGTGGCTCAGGGCTGGTGTTGTGGTGCGATGTTGTAACGGTGGAGTCTGAAAGCAAACACAAATTGTGATGGAAGCTATTGTTGTTGGTGATGTCCGATTCATCAAAAGAAAATCATTCTTCGATCAATCTTCTATTTTGTGAAAGAAGATATTACTATTTCAAATGTGTTATGTTTGATTAGGGTTTGCACATAGAAGGAAGTGAAAGTCGATCAGAGAGGAAGGGGTTTGCAGAGAGAAAGAAGGGAGAGAATGAAGTCGATTTTGGTGGGTGTAGAGAGCAGAGAGGAAGAGGAAGCGGGTGTTCAAAATTTTGGGGGATTTAGTTTCCCCCCTTACCTATCAAGGAGTCCCAGAAACGCGCGTTTATTAAAATTATAAAGCGACATTTGTAGAGGACGCCCTTTTTATTATAGGTGCCCTCCGTGTTTTTAATATTTTTACATGAGACACTAATTTAAGGGCACTCAGTAATGCACGACCTAAATCCTTAAATTTTTTGAAGAGATGACACTTTTTTAATGTCGCTCTCTAATGCGTAACATAAATCAAAGAGCGTCGTGTTTTGCGCGTCGTAAAAGGGTCTTTTTCTTGTAGTGAAGTTGGACGGTGTGTGTCGAAATACACCTAATTTTACCTCCTATCTAACTAGCTATTCGACTAAAGACAGTGTACCTTTTCGCAAATCATATAGCACAAATAGTCGTGTATCGAACAAAGGGAACGGTTTTAATCAACTAATGTATCTACTAAATATTAATGTAATAAAAGAAAAAGTTAATTTGGTTTTTATATGATTTTGCAAGTTCAGACAAACTTATTCGCTTAACTATCAAATTCGATCAATTACTAAGAACACTTATGTTTAGTTTGAATCCACTTCTCCTCAATGGTTAGCTACTAATTATGGATAACCATTGTTGGCTTCAAATTATTATATTATTAGTAATTTAAGTCCAAATTTACTAATGTTTAAATAATTCATGTAGAACCATGCATGGTCACACATAATTAATTATGAAGTATGAATGGAGCTATGTAAGATTTATTAAACAAACACAATTAAGGTCATAATTTATGTTCTCCATCATAGCTAAATTTAATTACTTCAATTACTTATCTAAGATTTTGTCGATCCTAGCTCAAGCAATTTAATGATCACTAAATCACTAGGTGTGTCAAGTTCATGTAGTTTAATAGTCACTAAGCTACACAGAACATGAATTCAAGAAATTTATGTATCAAATATTAGCATGTTAGGTATTAACAATCAAATACAAGCATATAACCAACAAGTAAATTCATAATTAATGAACTAATCCATGAGTTGAATCATCATCTAGCTAAACAGAAGTAGCTACATTCGGCCACTCATGGCTGATAAAATAAATCCAAATTCAATAATTAAAGGAATGTTCAACGTGTACCAAATCAAAGTAATGATTATGATCTTCAATTACTTGTTCTTCCATGGATGCATAACACTTGAATTCTCTTACTTGTTTTTCTCTAGAATTCATCTTCTAAACCCCCAAAAATCTCCACCCGAACTCCCAAATTCGTAAGTGCCAAGGAGATATATTTTTCGAAATTATTGCACTTCACGTCGTGAATTAGGACTTCACGTCGTGAATTAAGGGGATTCCTTATCGGACAAGGATTCTGACTTCTCGTGCAGTTATCTTCTAGAAACACCCACTCCACGTCATGTAAGAGAAGTCCACCTCGTGTGTTGATCTTTTCACTGAGTTTTCCTTCTTTTAGTTCTTTAAACCTCCAAAGTTCCGCTTCTTGTTGCTTTTGGTCCTTATTCTTCAAGAGTGCTCATTTTGGCTGAAAAATACAATTCAATCTTATAAGTACCATTTATCTTTGCAAATAACCAAAATATGTATAATGTATTCAAATATTGCCTAAAAATGGGTTTAAATATAGCAATATCAAATACCTCACACTTATCTATTGGTTGCCCTCAAGCAAAACTAATTAACTTTAAGTCAAACTCTCATCACAACATCACATAAGACAATCCATTTTGAACTCAACCATTTTACCAAGAACTCAATGCACATATTTGTGTCTAAAATCCTAACAACTTCCCCAATCCTAGCTACTCACAATCCTTATAAACCTTCACCCCTTAGCTTATACAACACTCATTTCTGCAAGCCTCTGAATCAATCCTCATAAATCTTTCTTAAGCTCAAGGTATTTTGGTTAAGCTACCCAAGCATACATAATCTAGAAAAATTACAACTCTTGATACCAGGAGCGGAGCTAGGATTTACGAATAAGGGGGGCTGACAGCTTCATATCGTAGTATTATATGAAAATATATCACAAAGAAATTTTTGTTTCCATTAATCTCAATCTTCAAAAAATTTCAATTAACTATAAACATCAACTCGTATTCATCCGTTAACCTGTAATTTTGGGTCACACACACCTTGTATTCGTTTGAAAAAAGAATCGGTAGTTCTTTTTTCTCATAATTTACCCAATGATTATAATAAATTAATTAACTAAATTATGAAACCATAATTAAGTTATTAATGACAAGTAACAGTAAATAAAAGTATGCAAAAGATATAAAATTTACCTTAAAAATGAAATCATGTTGATGAATCTGTTTAGCCGGAAACGAATTTTTAATTGCCAATTAACCTCTTTGAATAAAAATAGCCACATTGCCTTTGTTGAATCGTCGAAACAAACGCTGCTTATAAACAAATAGGGATTATAATGAGATAGCTACGGATGAATTGACATAGTTGGGAGTATAAATCAATGGCTAATTAAAATAAAATAGATAGGGATGGAGGCGGTGGTGTTTAGATGTGGGCCTCAACTTTTTTAGTGATAATACCCTCATTGTTTTTATGTATAGCAATTGTTTTCTTTTAAAATAATTGGGAAGGGTCGGACATTGTTAAGTAAACGATGTGGGTTAGAAGTTTAATGGTTAGATTAATTTATTTATAATATAACTAAAGTTTGAAAAATGATTGAGGGGGGCAAAGCATCCGACAGCCCCCTACTGCCTCCGCCTCTACTTGATACCACAATGGAGCTCTTGGAATTCTTTACTTCTTTGATTTTGATCTTTGATTTCATTGAATTCACCATTTATATTGTTTGATTTATTTTGTATCTTCTACTTTTGGATTCTTCAGATTTTTTGATCTTTTGATCTTTATACTTTGATAGATCCAAAAATTCTTGCAACTTTTTAGTAATTTCTCTTTATTTTATAACTCACTTTTTCCTCTCAAATCCTACATGCTTAAGCAAGGGAGCTTAACTTCAACTTTTATTGATTAGTGTAACATTCCTTTGAAATTAAAGTAAATAAATAATAAACCCTAAAACCCCGAGATGTAAATATATCATTTTCTTATGATTTTATTGTAGCCCTAAATTTAGAATAATTTAGCAAGGCGTTGGTTTTGGGGGTTAAATGTCATAAATTTTGGAATATTGGGGGTTAATTGTAATTTCCGTATTGGCATGTAAAGATTTTCAGAAGTCAAGGGGTGTTTGGTAAAGTATTGGACTTAAATTGAAAGGATTTTGGAATGCTGAGGGCTAAATGGTAACTTATGAATTTGTTTTGAAAAGATTCTGAGTGGAAGGGACCGGTTGTGTCAAATTCGTATGAAGTTTGAATGGAACATGGGATTAAACTCGATGCCTTATTTTCCCTCTCGTTGCATCACTGAACCCTAACCCTAGGCAGAAGATAGCCGCCATGTGTAACCCTTTCAGCCGCCACCACCAATCTCGCTCGTTTTTCCGATCAGTCAAGCTGCCGAGATCGCAATTGCCTTCCCTTCCAGCAAGATCGAGCGGCCACTGTGAGTACGTCCGCTGCCACCATTCATCTATTGTCTTCTTCTTCTTCTTCTTCTTGCGCGATCCATAATTGCATCACGTTAGTTACCGGTGCTACTCCGATCGCCCTTCGCTATGTTTCTGTCCAGTAATCGCCGACGTCGCCACTATAGCTATTTCCTCCGTCGACATCCTCCTCCAAGTCCAATGTGTAGCTATGTGGTGGGTGTTCTTCCCGTGTGTGTGTGTGTGGGTGCGTGTTTCAATATCTTTGGCAGGTGTTTTTTGGCCGGAGAACGAGAAAATCACCATGGCTGCCAACCATGGTGACTTCCGCCACTTTTTCTTTTCTATCGCCACCAACCACCATGGAAGGTGGCTGTGCGTGTGTGATTTATGGTGTATCTATGCGTTTTTTATGGTGTGTTGTTATATGAGCAATTTATGGCCAGAAAACCAAGGAAAACCCACCATCACCACCATAAGGTGGTGGCTGCCACCTCATACTGCCATTATGTCGCCATCAGCCGCAACCTTGTGTGGCTATGGGCTTATGTATGTGTTTGTGTTGATGAGTGAGAAGCGTGTGATGTTTTTGGGCCTAATACCGTAACCACCACCACCGTAAGGTAGTGACGGCCCGCGAACCACCACCAACCACCACTACTCGAGGTAACAGTGAGTGGTGTCTAGCCTAGTGAAACCCTAATTGACCTAAAAACCTAACCATTAGATTAATTGGCTTGTGACTGGGTTGGAAACCCTAATTAGGGTTTAGAAAACCCTAATTTTGGAGATGTTAGTTTTTGATTTGTCGGGACCCGCGTTTGGAGCAGTGGATTGAAGTTATGACTTATGCCTGATTAGATTATATGTTTGGCCTAATGGAGTGATGGACTTAATGGATTAAGTCCATAATGGGTTAAGTAAGAAAACTTAACCCTAATCAGCATTTTATGTGAAAACCCTAATTATGTTGGGCTTCGAGTTGGGCATTTTCTTTTGGGCTTAGGTGTTTGGGTTCTTAGTAGGCCATCCAAGAACAAGTATATGGACTTGAATGTTTGGATGGGCTTTAGGGTAAGGACCATGTGAGGGGTTTGGGCCTAATTTGGAAAATTGGGCCATAATTAGGCCTTGGTTAATTGTTTTGCTTTTGGGCCTTCGGAGTGTGAGTTTGGGCCTTGGTATTGGACCAAGCTAGGTTAGGGGTGAAATGTGCTTTTCACCCCAAGTGTGGGCTTATGGTTATGGATTGAAACTCAAATGCTAATTGGGTTTTGTATTGACGATTGACAGTTCGGGGATTTGTCACCCAATAGCTAGAGAATTATTCGCGACACTTGAGCAGTGCGAGGTGCGTTTTCCTCTTGTTTGAACAGGTCGAAGGCACCGATGTCGGCCTATATTTATGATTGTATGTATTCTGGACTAAGGTCCAATGTCAGGCGGTGCTCGGTGTATGTTTGTTTTTCGGATTACAATCTGATGTCGTGCGGTGCCCGAGGAATGTTTGTATGCTTGATGTCTTTGTGATTCTTGCATGTGTCTGTATTTGTATGTTTCCGAATTAGGGTTTGATGTTGGGAGATGCCCAATGAATGTTTATATGCTTTCCGGATTACGGACCGATGTCGGGCGGGGCTCGAGGAATATTTATATGCTTATGTTATGCGATTATTCTATGTGTATTTGTTGATATGTTTATATGTATACCGAGCTTTGCTCGATGCCGGGCGAGGCCCGATGTCGGAAAATGTCTGATGTTGGGCGGGGCCCGATAAAGGAGTGGGGCCCACAATATGTTTATATGTGATTATGTGTATGGTATGTGGTAGTTTGGGGAAACTCACTAAGCTTTGTGCTTACGGTTTTCAATTTTGGTTTTGGTACTTCTGGTAGTAAAGGGAAAAGCTCGGGATGACTACATTGCACACACCATGATGTTTTAGTTTGGGATGTTTACTCTAATGTTTTTGATATGGATACAATGATTGTAATGTTTTGGATACTTTGACTTATGTTTTTGACGGATGTTTTTATAACTATGTTTTTATTTAATAATTAAAAATGAAATTTTCGGGACCATATTTTATGTATGTTACAGTTAGAGGCATTAGTCTAAGTGTAGTGACTACATAAGCTCTACTGGATAGATTTCAGGGTTAGGCTGCAAAACACATTATGCCATATAAACTACCAGATTACCTTTCATATCTCATGGCTTTTCACAAGGAAATGGGAAGCCATAAATACAATATAACATATGTTGGCTCAATTAAACATTTGAGCTCGTATTGGATCATCCCACATAAAAATAGCAACTTAAGTTTAAACTAGATTCAATTTTTAGATTATTATTATTTCAAATTTTAAAATTTCCTAGCAATTTACTTTTTTCGACCCCTTACCCCACACATATTACATACAATGCCCTCATTATATGCATAAAATAATTTAAATGCAGGAAAATGGAGAAAAAAGAACAGACTCCCCTGGGGTAGTAGTGGCGAGATCGATTATGAAAGTATGGATAACTTCGAACATCTTGAATATGTGAATGTGGATCATCTGAGATATGTGAATGTGCCGACGAAATGTGAATCTGAGACTTGAAAGTTCAACAATGTAGTGTAGAAAATCTTCAAAGCATAGTTGATCAATGTGGGAAAGCATACGCCACATTTTATGGTTTAGAGAAAAAGGAACATCCCAATTATGTAGATCACGTTGTGGTATTAGAATCTACGATGTGTTATCGATTGAAATTGTCTTTGATAGCACGATAGGTTCTAGCTCACGACGTGGAGTTATGGTCCACGTCGTGTAAATTCGGTTTCACAGAATGTATTTGCACAATGATTCTTCGATGCAACTAAATATATAAATGCTTTTAGGCCCTTCCAAATCTCTATGATTTCTTTGACTCTTCCCTTTTCTCTTTATTTTCTTATGAAATTAACCCCATACTCATTAAAAATCATGGGTCTCGAATCTTGAATCTAAACGACACGGCTTTACTCGAACTCTCCAAACTCTATTCTCTCATCATCCTGCTCACGATAACTCACCAAATCTGCAACAAAGTAAGTAATATTGGAAAGAAGAAAATAACCATCCCATAGTAAGTAATAGTGGAAAGAAGAAAACAACCATCCTGTCTCTATTCTCTATTCTCTCAACAAACCCGATAAAGTTGATATCGATATGTTATATCTATGTTCATCTGTTATGTGTATGTCGACATGGTTTATGTGTGGTTTGGTTGAGGCAGTCCTACTTTGTGCTAAAGGTCAACAGACCCATGGCAACCTGGATAGACTGAAGGCCTGTAGGGCAGACCAGTTAGGCCGAAGGCCCATAGAATGGTCCAGATAGGCTGAAGGCCCGATGAGGTAGTCCAGTCATGTTGAAGGTTCTGTGAGCGGTCCAGATAGTCTTCAGGCCTGCGAGGTGGTCCAGTTAGGCTGAAGGCTCTGTATGCATGTTGTTTGTTAATATATGTTATATGTTTGTGTGATGGTATTTTAGGGGGAAACTCACTAAGCTTCATACTTACAGTTTTGGTTTATGGTTTCAGGTACTTCAGTGGAGCGTAGCAAGGCGAATGCGTGACCATACACATCGTTGGTTTTACAACTAATAAGATCTTGGGAGACTCTCATTTTAAATAACATTGAAAACAATGTGTTTTGTAATACTTCTAATAAAAAAAGAGGTCATTTTGAAAATTTTAAATTTGTTGAATTTTTAGGATGTTACAACCTGCGATGGATTTAAGAGTCTATGTTTGATGAATTTAAGAGTCTGACAAAATAAAATATGGTCTTTGATGAGGATCGATCTTTAGAGCATCTCCAATGGGGACATATTTTAGAGCTTTTTATTATTAATTGATAACTTATTTTCATTTAATACCATTGTAATTGATTTTTTTTGTATATTTATATTGATCGCTCAATATATATCGAGTGGTTAATATACTATAAAGCTTTGGACATCTAACCCCTTCTACTTCTATTATATTTTATTTTTACCCCCTTGATTATATCCTAGTTTTATATATTTTCCATTTATTTAACTATTTATTTAATTATTCCTATCATATTTTTTCATTTATAAAATGTTTATATACTAAATTCTAATGATAATGTAATTCAAAATACTTTATATTAACTCATTTTATGTTTAAAAAACAACTAATTAAATATGGAGATTTTATAAAATATTTTAAATAGATGAGGATAAATTAGTTATATTTAAAAAAAAAAGCTCTTTAAATAAGCTTTGACATTTAGAAGTCAAGATTAATTATATAATGATATGACATTTACTTAAGTGATAAGATAGTGCAACCATTGAAGATATGCTTAGACCTCAATGTTTAGCATCAACAACCTTAGCCACCCAACCACCATGTTGTTTATGTTTTTTTTAGGTAGATGATTTGTACACAACAATTTTTCTCCATACACAACAATTGATGCTTTAAAATGTTCTACTGTACAACTATATAATACATAAATTGTTGTGTATGGCAAAAAACTGTTGTGTACAAATCACTTCCCTTTTCTTTAACATATAATGAATATAATGTGTTTCATAAGTACACATGTAGGAAAAGACAAAGATTTGCTAATTGATCAATACGGTATGTATTTATATATTTGCTTCTTTTTTTTTGGAACGGCAGAAAAATATTATTAAAAAACAAAAACTAGCAAGAAGCCAGAAAAGTTAAATGAGAGAAGTAGCAAGATAGGGATTATGAAGCCACTCTGTCCAATTTAACATAACCCTACTACATCTATTAGAAATCCAAAAGAAGGATTTCTCAACAACGTCATCAAAAATACACGATTTTTTTGGTAAGACTGTTCCAAAAAACAGACATATTACGAAAACTCCATAGGCACCAAAGGAAGTAATGATGACCGCATCAAAAGCCTTTCGTTGACCTCATCTGAAATTCACATCATCCTCCCAATGAAGAAGAGCATGCACCGAAAACTGGGATGGAGTAGAAATCCCCCACCAAATTGCGACCCTGCCCCAAATATCTCTAAGGTCATGACAACCAAAGAAAATATGGTCTATAGTCTCAACTGCAACCATGCAAATAGGGCACATAATATACGGGACCGGTATACCTCTACTCGACAACCTCTCCCTTGTAGGGATACTAGAAAGCTTAATTCTCCAAACTAGAATATTAAGCTTAATAGGAACCTAATTATTCCATCTCGTGCCCGTGTCTCCCGAAGGCGCCAGAGTAGTATCCAAAGCATACCTAACCTAAGAAATAGAGAAAGAATCATCACCATCCAGAGACCAACCCAGCCTATCCAGGACCTCCTGAAGATGTATCCCCTGCACCACTTCCAAGAACGAAGTCTACTGCGTTTCTTCAATCCCGCCTCTAGGCATTCGCCTAAGATTGTCCGTATTCCACCCAATTAAATAACGATCCCTGACATTAGCTGATCAGTGGATATCCAAAGCAAAAACTCGATGAAATGAAATCGAAAGAGGATTATTGCCTTGCCACTTATCATGCCAAAAGGAAGTAAAATCCCCATCACCAATTCTAATCGGAGAAAGGTTATGGAAATCAAATCCATTATCCTTAAGATCATTGACAATCCTTGTAATACCATTCCAAGGTCCCTTCAACTGACTTCTAGGAATCAGCGGAATATTAGAATTCCCCAAACCATATATACTTTTGACCACTTTCACCCATAATAAATTAGGTTTATGAAAAAACCTCCACTTCTAGCATAATAATAAAGCCCTGTTAAAGGAAAACAAACTGCCAACCACCAAACCTCCAACATCTTTAGGGGCAAACACTTTATCCCACCTAACCCAATGCATACTACGATTACCCAAATCAGCTCCCCAAAAAAACACTGATCTCAATCTCTCCAACTCCTTTATCACAGTAAGAGGCACCAGATAAATAGACATCAAATAACTCGCAACAACCCCAAAACTGCTTTAGTAAGAGTGAATCTCCCGCCAACAGACATACACTTGGCTTTCCACCCCGCTAATCTTTTCCGGAAAGTATCAACCACCGGACCCCAGGATACAATTCTGCTCATATTTTGCCCAACCGGAACCCCGAGACGCGAAAACGGGAAACAACCCGACGAACACCCCATACAATTAGCCATATAAGTAACCTGAGCATCCGTGACCCCCACACCATATAACTTGCTTTTTAGCAGACTGATTTTTAGACCTGATGCTAGGAAGAAACATCTAAGAACACGAACAATATGTAAGGCATTTTCCTGATTCCAATAAGCTAAGAGAACAACATCGTCTGCATAGAGAAGATGGGAAATAGTATTTCCTCCAATGTTGATTCCCCTATAAACATTGGCCAACTGGGCCCTAGTAATGGCCACATGCAAGCCCTCCATAGCCAACACAAAAGAAAAGGAGATAAAGGATCCCCATGTATCAAACCTCTAAACATATGTAATTCCTTAGAGGGAAATCCATTCACCATGACAGACACTGTAGCCGAAGATAGCATCTCCAAAATCCACTTGCACCACAAAGAACCGAACCCCATTATTTTCATGATGTCAATCAGGTATTCCCAAGAAAGAGAATCATACGCCTTTTCAAAATCCACTTTAAAAACTAAAAGAGGATTTTTATAGGCTTTACTCCAAGCTACATTTGTTGGATTAGTGTCTAAGTCCATAACTATTTTGGTATGTACTTGACCCGATGGTGCATGGTCCTTTTGGGTTGCCTTCACCAAAGCAACTTGATTGGAGAAATAAATAAAGAGAGAGGTTATTATGATTTATTAATATGTTATAAGAATAATATATTAAAGGAGAAATCATATTTGTTTAATTAATATTGGTTAATAATTAATTAAGAATTAATTTTGTGATCAAGTGTAATTAATTAAACTAGAGGGGCTGAATTGTAATTATGTGATAGTTGCAAAATAGGGCAATGGTTATCCTTGTTAAAGGATGGACGAATTCAAGGATAAGGATATCCTTGAAACGTTCAAGGCTTAAGAGATAAGGGTTTTTCAAGGCTTATCTTATGGTTGCTTGATGGGCAAGTAACTAGATAAGGATAAGGACTGAAACCCTAATCCCAACCCTATATAAAGACCCCTAAGGCTCATGAATTCGTCTAAGCCTTCCCTAGAAGTCCTAAGGACGAATTCAATACCTCCCCTCTCTCCTCATTTCTTCTCCACTTGTTCTTGGTGTTTGTAAGCCATTAGAGGAGTGACACTTGTGACTCTAAGCCTTCCAAAGTCAATTCAAGGAGGAATTGGGATTGTTATTGCTACATAACAATCAAGGTAATATCATAAACCTAATTTTATGTTAATATGATTATTTGAATGCTAGAATTAGGGTTTATAGTCTTGGATTCAATGCATGTACAATATAGAAACCTACATCCAAGCATTAGGGTTTGTATGAGCACATAGGATGTCTTATGACCAAAACCCATCAGTGGTATCAAAGCCTTGATTGGTTTCTATTGTATTGATGCTTGATATATCTGAAAAATTCTTTTTTTTGGTGTTTTGGAGGCTGGACTCGCCGAGTCTATAGCTGAACTTGCCGAGTCCAAGGTGACTCGACGAGTCAACTCGTCAGATAGAGCTTATCTCGGGATTTCTTGCTGTTTTTGCATTGGGATAGTTACCTTATCATGTTAGATCAATATTAATCCGATTATATGATATATTTGATAATATTTTTGATCTAATTGAAGATATTTATCAATTAATAAGATAATTGTTTCCTTATAAGATAATTAATTAATTATTTTGAGTAAATTGATAAATTGTTTTGCAAGAAATCATTAAATAAATCAAATATGGATAATTATGTGATTAAATGTTAATTTGAATTATTTGTTATTTGATCCTTGTTGTTATGAAAAGTTTCATATTTTTCCCTTTAGGTTTTATAGTTTAAATTTGAACCCAATAGTTTTGTAGTTTTGAAATTTAAATAGTTGAAACCCTAATGTGTTGAAATGTTTCAAAACTTGCCCTCAAGTTTTGGAATTTAAAAGTTGATTAAAAGTTTAATTAGGAATGTTAAATTCTAAAACTCTAGTATTGTTTTGAAAAAGTTCAAATCACACCCTTATGGTTTTGTTAATTAATTAAGGTGTATAATTAAAGAAGTTTAATAAATCCATAAAAGTTTAGGTTTACAATTTAATTGAATTAAAGGTATAATTGTTAAATTAGACCACCTAGTATTTTGAAAGTATAAAATACACCCTATACTATATATAACATCAAAAGTCTAACATTATATATATATATATATATATATATATATATATATATATATATATGTATGAGTAAAAGTCAGTCTTACCGTTAGTAGGCCTCATTCACGAAGCTGGTCTATAAGGGGTGTTTAAGGAAATTGCCTATAAAATGGCGATTGAATGGGTATCCACTCTTACCCACCGCACTCTTGACTAGTGGAGGGTCGTTAGCCGAACGGGTAGGATAGGACAAAAACCTTCCATTATAAGTATAATGAAATATAAAAGTAACTAAATGTTTTCATAAAATTCCCAATCTTAGCTACTTAGGCAAAAGTGAATTGATGCAATTCCATGAAATTACACTTTGTGCCCTTACGAAGACGTTAGTGGAGCGTGTGTGGTTTACCGGCACACTAAATGGTTCTAAGCAAAGGTAGCAAAGGGTGACTCAATGTTTGTCATAGTTCGGTGGGGCGTGTGTGGTTTACCGGCACATCGAATAGGTGACTGTAACATGTAAGGGCACCATGTAAGTTTGCATGGTTATTCACACCCGCTTTGTGATCCTCGGTATCCCAGTCACAAACAAGAGGGGCATATCGAGATTTAAACATGCCATTGAAATGTTCAATGAATCTCATAGAATCTAGGAGTTTTCATAGATTTAAAACTTAAATTTCTTTTTCGTTTTTCATGGTGGAAATTAGTGAATCGTCGTTCACTTACCTTCAAATATTCTGCAATTAGGGTTACAGCATCCCTCTCCCGAGTTGTAGAATATTGTGTTGGGTCCTAGACTCAGTATTTCATTTGGGTGATCTACTAAGGACTCAATCAATCAACTAACTTGAATTTGTTTTTCTCCCGTTTTGTAGATGTCAAAGTTCGACAACTATGGTCTTCCCAAATCCCGTGGAACAAGCATTCCACATGAAGATGGTATTCCATGATTCAATCGAGGAACGAGAAATCATGCTTCACTTCCTCCTCCTCCTATTGTTCTCCCCAACCCACAAGATCGAAGAATTGAAAGGTTCAATATCACTAAAGCCCTATTGGAAATGAAACATGAAGATGGTAAACCCGTGTGTGCCCACGTTCTAGGAATGAAATCACACATTGATAGGTTGATAATGTTGGGTGTGTCATTCCCGGATGAGTTGGCTGTTAATTGGGTTTTGCAGTCACTTCCTGGATCATATAATGAGTTCAAAAGAAAGTATTATATGATGAATCATGACGAAAACCTCATTGACCTAACTTACATGCTCATTGCTGCTGAATTAGAAATGATTTGGCGAAGCAATGGAGCGTATTTGTTGGAAAAGTCAACCGACCATGCTTCCGAGGACGTTCTAGGAGAACCGACATACGTTTACTGCCAAAAGAAAGGGCGTTGGATACAAGTCTTCCCAAAGAGCCTGAAGAGTCCAGAAGATGGGAGAGTCAAAGATTATGGCTGCGCTTCAGGTAAAATCCACTATCTAACTCCATTAAGTTCCTATTCAATAATTCTTAATACATAATGTAATAAGATTGCATTTGAATGTTTTACAGGATCGGTGAAAAGAAAGGAAGCTTGGTGAAAGAGCAAGATGAATCTAATCACAAGGAATAGATCTTGATCGCATGGACTTGAAGATTAGAATTTGATCTTAGATAGTTATGATAGAGTTGTTAGAAAATTTTCTTTTGAAATACATAGTTTTCAATGGATTTTGCATTGTAAGGACATATGTTTTCCGCTGCTTTTATAAATAAAATAAATTTTCGTTTGACTTATTTATTTATTTGTTTATTTCCTTGCAACGAAATCGTTATGAAAATTGGTGTTTGCATATTTCTACAACAAATGGATATGATTCTTATTTATGGTGTTTATGGAAAAGTCGAGAATTTACCAAATAGGGAGAGTTTCTCATCGCCCAAGTTTCAATTGGACAGAAACTTGGAATCATGCAACGTGGATGCACGATGAATGAGAAATTTCGTATTTGGAAATTAGACTAATTCATTGACAAAGTGTCAAGTGAAGGACTAGGAGATCTAGTACACAAAGTTGTGTGTTGATCAAAGTCCACCATAAGAGTGACAAAATATTCGTCATGATTTACTAAAGGTTTAGTAAATATGATTATACTTATAAAATTAAGTGTAATTCTGAATTGATTGAAAAAGTTTAAATCAATAGTAGAACGAATAACAAGAATCAAGTAGGCAGAAAGATAAAAGTTTCTCCATTCTAAGAAGAAGGGAGAGTACCTTTTATGCTTTATGATAGGTCTTAATGATTAAGAACCATATATCAATTGATCCTCTAAGTGACTCTTAGTACAATTGTATGTCTAAGAAGAGGAATCAAGAATTGAAGAAATGGTTAAATCAAAAAGTCAATCATACTTCGTTCCAAATCAAGTCTTAGAGTTAAGATTATGACATTGAGTGAAAAGTATTAAGAAGGTTTATAACATTCATCAATTGTGGAAAGTTGTGATGTCTTGGATAAGACAAAGAACAACTAATACCAAAATTATGAAGTGTTTTGTTTTGATAAAAGCTACACTAACTCTTGAATAATTGTTTGTCAAGAAATGTTTTGACAAGAGAATCGTATATGTCAAGGAGTCAGTGGGAGTCTTTATAGTCTTGAAAAGTTTCAAGAACAAATCAAATAAACCTTATCGATCATCACTAGCACACGAGTTGAGGTTTACAACCTATCGTAATGACATTATTTGGTTTTTGTGCCAATCTAATCGAGTTAATTATGCATGTGAGTTCTATGAGTTCTCATTTTGAACGCATAAAAGGCAAAGCACCTTAATCAATGAAAGGTACATTGATAGGAAAGGGTGAGCTGCTTAACTACTTGGAAGACGTGGTGGGAAGCTGTGCTACCATAAGGCAAGAAATCAAGATTAAGAAAGTTCGGTCCATATGAGTTTGAATTTGTCGTAAACCTTGGTTTTAACAAATTCACATGGATAGGAACACATACACCATTTAAATCTAAGTGTCATAAGATTTCCTCCTTCATGAAAATGATTGTGAGGAAATGCTTTCACTAAGAAAGATTTTAAGAAGATAGTGATTGTAAAATTGCATTCTCGAATTCAATTATGGTTACGGTATCCCTTTCCATAATTTGAATTGTGAGGTTTGGCAATTAGTCTTAAGTGTTTAGACACACATATAAACTATCGAAGGCAAAGGTGTATAAGTTCAAAAAGCCTTGATAAAAGATTATCAAAGCATTAAGTATTAGAAACATGAACATAAAAAAATTCAATAAGTATTGATTTTTGAAAGTTAAGATGTTTATGAATACATATCAAAGCTAGTGGGAGCATAAGTGTTATGTTTTATAATAATCATCATGATAGTGGGAGCATAAATGTTATGATTGTATGATTATTAAGGCACGTATTGCAAAGTTGGCAATATTAATTATAGAAAACAAGAGTCATACTTTGCAAAGTTGTAAGAGTTGAAAGGTTGTTTTGCTATAATTAAGGGAGAGAATATTATGCTTCATTTCAAATCTAAAGGATTAGGTTGAGAAATGTTAATAAACTTAGTCAAGGGTACATAGTGTGTTCTTAAAATTTCGATTATGATTACGACATTCCTCTTCACAATTCGAATTTTGAGAACATAGCAAATAAAACATTATGCGTCGTGTCCCATACGCTTCGGGTATAGGATCGATTGCAAATGCTTTAATGTTTGACCATTCTAAATTTTTCCAAATGTCTAGCGCATTTAGAGGGAAAAGGACTAGAATCGGTTTTGACTAAAATAATTAAACAACTATCAAAGGACAATCCAAAGTTCGACGAGGATTGGTCGCTTGTGAGTAGTTGGAAGCATGGTGTTGGATGGACCATATTGACATTATTATGAATAGAAAAGATTCTATTAAGAATGAGTTGTCATATGGAAAATATGGAAATGTGTCCATATTGGATGGACCATATCGACATCATTACGAATAGATGAGATTCTATTAAGAATGAGTTGTCATATGGAAAATATGGAAATGTATCCATATTGGGAATTGAATATTAAAAAAATCTATGACTAGATTAGAAACTTTTATGCAAAAGGATGTTCATGTTGGAATTTTGAGCAATCTAACACTTCCTAAGTGTGCATGCAACCCTAATAAACCTTGGATCTATGTTTGTCTAAATACATGCAAAATATTAATTTTCCAACGTTCATAACCTATCTAACATGGCATGGGGTACTTTTAAACATAAAAGAATTAGATGAGATTACTTACCTTTTGATGATGAGTTTGATTCCTAAGGAGTTTGAGGGCCAAGCACCAATAGTGTGAATGCCTCAAATGGAATCACAAATCACCACAAACTCTTGGAAAACTTTGAGAGAGTATACACACTTGTATTTTCGGCCACACACAAAGTCACACACACTAGTTCACTAGTTGCCATTTCATGCTCCATAAGCACGCTTATATAGTGTGCATGGTTAGGGTGAAACCCTAATAACCCATGACCTTTCCTTTTCCAAGGATCCATGGGTTAAAAGCTCCATGGACTTCCATCCAAGCCTAGCCCATCAACAAATGAGTGTTAGCCCACACCATATAAAATAAATAGCCCGTAATCTAATTAGTCTTCCTTTTAATCTCTAAATTAATTCATAATTAAATTAAGACTAAAACTAATTAAATAACCTCATATTAATATATTATAACTTATAATATATTAATAAACATATGTGTATAACTCTCATAAAATTATCCATAAATAGTTCGGGTGAGATGCAACCCAAATGGACCATGCCGGGTCGGGTCAAGTATATACCAAATAAGTTATGGACTTAGACACCTTATCCAACAGACTCCCACTTGGATAAGTCTAATAACTATATTTGCATATGTTACTTTAGGAACCAACCAGCAATCGTAGCTCTCGAAAACTCTGTTGAACTATGAAGCGCCATTTTAGATAAGTGATCAAATAATCCTTTGTTCTCATGATATCAGTCGGACAAATACATGGAACAACGTCGTACTTATTGTCCAGCAGTTTGTTTCCCAATTTTCCGATTTGTTTGACAAAGAACTTAATCGAACACATCAATTTAGTTCTGACCAGCCGGTACATAGGTCACAACAAAATCATCGAGGGGCCCAAATATCGCTTCTATTTCTAGAAGGAACAGATAAACTTCGACTCATATGCTTGTTCTACTACTTGTTGAATTTGTACACAAAGGCAAGTTTTATAACATCAAGTTACTGATGCGTTTACGTGCAATCAATGCACAACCAACTCATAGGTAACAACTCATATCTCTAGGTTTGAAGATTTATATGATATTACCGTCTCACGATCATTCGAGATAAATTCCATGAAGTGATACAAGTGAGCGTGGGTTTATTCCAATACTCATAACTTATGAGCACTCATGAATGTTGTAGCAACCATTGCTATGACTAAACCCATTTGGCCATCTACAAACTCGATTCATGACAGTCTTGATTCATACCTACTTCCAACATATGAACGACTGTGGAGTGTTTAAATAACTTAGTCATTCGGAAAGAATAATCTAGCTATTTTGGAAGTCAAAACATGCAAAGTGAAACACAATAATAATCGAATCCAATATGGTCTCAGAACCCTTTTGAATATAAATAGAACCACCTTTTATTTATCACCATATTGATTACACATTATTCATTGTATAATGTTTCAAACAATCAACTTAAGACTTGAATAAAAACAACAGTCGTCCCATGCTCCTAGCATCTACACTTTGTTTTTCTAAACAATAGTTATGCCATACTCCAAGTATGCACACTATGTTTATCTATGATCCTTACATTGTGATGTAGATCAATTGAACATGATTCCATTGATACTTTCACAATCCCAAATCCTTATTGTAAATGTGAGAATCCCCGATTCCTATCATTTACCAAAAAATCTGTTAGATTTTAAACTTTCATGCAATGTTCCTCTTGTAATGATTATGCACAAAGTCACCAAAACCTTGTCACCAGTCATTACAGAGTATTCCAAAGAAGGTCAACTTCTATGGAACGGAAGTCTCATATTCAAAGTACATTGCTTTGAACATCCTTCTTGCATTAAGGTTTTCTAATCTTACATAGATTGAATAACTTCCACCTATGGAGACATTTCCATAGTCCCATTTTGACTATCACTTCCAAACAAGAGTTACTTCTTTTCAGAATATGTCAATATGGTCCTTTCCGACAACTTACATCATACTTCCAACTTTCCTTGAGCAACCAATCTTTGGCGAACCTCAGATTGTCCTCGACAATTGCTTAATCACTTTAGTCATATCCAGTTCTAGACTTTTTCCTTCTCAATGCCTTAAGCATTTGGAAAAATTAGAAAAGATGAATATTATAGCACATGCAATCGATCCTATATTCGAAGCATATGGAACACGATTCATGATGTTTGACATAAAGACATGATACTAGACAAGTCTTTTGCTACAATATTTTTTTATTTTCCATGTTTTCAAAATTTAACTATGAAGAGGGATGCCGTAGTCATAATTGAATTTTGAGAACGCAATATATATAGAATTTCCTTAAGTCGAACCATTCAGACATAAAATTCATACATATATCCTTAACTAAAGATGATTAAACTCTCAATCTAAGCTTTAGGATTGAAAAGAAGTATAATTTTCTCTCCCTTAATTATAGCAAAACAATTTTTCAACCCCTGAAACTTCACGAATTGAAACTTTGTTTTCTATAATTAACATTGCTAACTCGCAACACTAAACGTAAAAATCATGCTCCCACTAACATGATGATTATCAGCATAACACTTATGCTCCCACTAGCTCTGACATATTTCCAGAAATCTGCTGGACTTCTGAAATTTAGATTCATACACCCTTTCTTAGATAGCTCACATGTGTAACAGCCCGGAATCTCAGGTATTGTTAAAGTTATGTTTTTGGGGTGTTTTAAGAGGGGACTCGGCGAGTTGGAGCCTAGACTCGCCGAGTAGGACCGCAGACCTGGTCGCGGGTTCGCGACTGGACTCGACGAGTCCAGATATGGACTCGGCGAGTCGGCGCTGTTTAGCGAAAACCCTAACCGTTCAGGTTTGGGACGTATAAAAGGGACTTATTGGCCGTCATTGTTCATTTTAGCCTTCTGAGAGGAACCCTAAATCGATTGTGTGCATCTGGAGCAAGGTTAAAGGCCATTGGTGATTTTGAAGGAGTTGTTGTGCAAGGAAGAGAAGGGCTTGGCTAAAGGAACAGCAAGGGAGTCACGTTCTGAGGATTGGGGACACAGAGAGTACATCATCCAGGTAAGAATTCGAGTATACTCTGCTATGGTGATGTGTTTAGAGAATTAGGGTTGCATGGCATGGACTCGCCGAGTCCGATGAACAGACTCGGCGAGTAGCTTGAAGAATAACTGGGACTCGTCGAGTTGTTCTTCAGACTTAGCGAGTTGAGTCGGGGTGGCCCCGCGATTCTTCCAGGAGTAACTCGTCGGGTCAAGGAGGATACTCGACGAGTAGAAGAGGAATCTTAGAGGATTGGAGGACGTCTAGACTCGCCGAGTCGCCATGGCACTCGCCGAGTCCGGTCGAGTTGACCGTTGACCGTTGACCTGAGTTGACCTATGTGTGTCTTCTTAGGGTCAGTTAGCTTAGAAGATAAAAGTGTTAATAAGAGATATATGATGTTATAGGGAGTTTGTAGCTCGACGGATCGAGCACGAGTGATTTCAGGATTTGCTAGCTTTCAGCATTTACGAGGTGAGTCTTCTCACTATACTGTACCCGGAAGGGTTTGACTGTGCGACCGGAAGGTCGGATATGATATGTGATATACGTGCTATATGTGGTAAGTTAATTGTTATGCGTGCTATGTATGTTTATGTGGGCCGGAAGGCAATATGTTATGGTCCGGAAGGCGATTATGTTATGGGCCGGAAGGCGTTGTGTTGTGGACCGGAAGGTCAGGGCCTGGAAAGGCGTATGTGCGTAAGTTGTATATTGGGGAACTCACTAAGCATTTATGCTTACAGTTGTTATGTATGTGTTTCAGGTACTAGCGAGGACCGTGGGAAGGCGCCGGCGTGATCGGTACACACTGAAGGATGTTTTTATGATCTTGGGATTTAGACAATTTGTATTTGACATGACACTTAAATTATTTACGCCTTGTTTGAATGAAAGTACTTTATTTTTAAAATGAAAAATTTGTTTGAAAATTTGCGCTGTTACAATTGGTATCAGAGCCTTGGTTTGAGGGATTCGGGTGCACCTTCGGGGGTAACTGAACTCAAACCGAGGATTTGAGGAAAGTTTTTAAATA
Source organism: Lactuca serriola (assembly GCF_051521515.1). Classification (NCBI taxonomy): domain Eukaryota; kingdom Viridiplantae; phylum Streptophyta; class Magnoliopsida; order Asterales; family Asteraceae; genus Lactuca; species Lactuca serriola. The sequence continues at coordinate 97,924,449 of NC_136410.1, read as the reverse complement.
AAGGCATAAACTTTTGTAAATGGTTTTGTGGTAAGCAAGAAAGAAGCAGTGTGTACGATCAGTCAGCGCCCGAACGGTAAAGATCCCCAAAATACCTTACAATGTTATGTTATGAGATGAGTTATGATATGAATTGTTATGCATGCTAGAAGACTAGGTATTCATGATAGGACTAGAGTGGCCTGATTTGTGATGCCTTAGTCTAGGAAATTTGTCGATGTGAGATGCTTGATAGCGTGCAGGTAGATAGTGCATATCAAAAGTAGAGTACTCACTATCCGGGGTTTGGGGAGGAAGATTTGGGATGAATACTGATGCGGTGTGGTCGGTAGTATTGGGCCCGTACTACCGAAGACACCGGGTCAGTGGGATACCCAAGTAAGAATCCCTGGATATCGGAGACTGAGTAGGGTTGCATTATCGAGTGCGATTATACTCGATGGAGTCTCTGATAGTTTTATGTCGTATTTCAGAGACATCATGGTTAGACCACGCCACGGAGCGAGTTCGAGCGGTGTGAGTGACGAGGAGATTCGTCAGATGATTCACGAGGAGGTAGCTGCGGCGATCCGGGCTGAGATCCCGGAGATGTTTGGGTCTATTAAGACCACCCTGATGGAGACGTTTGAGGAGCGGTACGCCGCATTGACTGAAGATGCAGCCGCTTCAGCTACCACAGTTGTGGCCGCTGCCAGGCCACAGGGGGGTGACTCGTTGCTGTTCCGGGAGTTCAGCAACACGAAGCCACCTGAGTTCGATGGGACGCAGGATCCGATTGCCGCGATGAGGTGGATCGCGGATATAGAGGGGTGCTTCTACACTTTTTCATGCCCGGAGCACCTGAGGGTACGGTTCGCTTTGAACCAGCTCCGTCTGGGAGCGAAGGATTGGTGGAAGTTCGTGACGACGAACTTCACTTTGGCATAGATTACAGCAGTGACATGGGAGGGGTTTACTGCTATGTTCAGGGACGAGTACGTTCCCCCGGTGGAGAAGGAACGATTGGTTCAGGAGTTCTTAACCCTCAAGCAGGGTACTGATTCGGTTGCGGCGATCACGCGGAAGTTTCATGAGAGGGCGATGTTCTGCCCCGAGCTGGTGTCCACAGAGCAGGCTCGGATGAGCCGGTACTTGGGTGTTTTGAGGAGGGATATCCGGGAGTTTGTGTCGAACTCCACCTATCATACTTTTGCTGAGCTTCAGGCGAATGCCAGGAAGCGCGAGATCGAGTTGGAGACCCAGGCCAGGGAGGAGGCCGAGTCTCAGCAGGTGGACCGGCGGTCGGCTCAGTCTCAGCCGGCAGCCAAGTGGACCAAGTCCGCCGATTCGAGGACGGGAGGTCCGAAGGGCCGCACTTGCGGAAAGTGCGGCAAGGGTCACGATGGGGCGTGTCGAGCTGGTGCTTGCTACAAGTGTGGCAAGGAGGGGCACATTGCTAGGGAGTGCCCCAAGGGGTTTATGGTTTGCTTTCATTGCAACCAGACAGGCCATCGGAAGGCCGAGTGCCCTCAGCTTCGTCAGGGATCTGCACCTACTGCCAGGACTACTGAGACGCGACCGGTGAAGGTCGAGGCCCCGAGGGCTCGTGGAAGAGCCTTTCAGCTGACTGCGGAGGAGGTCCGCGCTGCGCCCGATGTTGTGGCATGTATGCTGTAATTCATGTATTTATTTTAAAGTTGAGATGTTATGCTTATGTTATTATATGCGTAGGTACTTTCCTTGTGAACTTTGTGCCTACTCTAGTGTTATTTGACTCGGGTGTGAGTAGGTCCTTTGTATCCTTAGCCTTTAGTCAACATATCAGCGTTAGTCGTGAGTCGTTGAGTCAGCCTCTGAGAGTTTCTATAGCTGACGAGAGAGTGATTTGTGCCACGGAGGTTCTCCGGGGATGCGTGCTAGAGATTTTCGGGGTTGAATTCCCAATTGACCTGATTCCTATTGCGATGGGTGATGTCTGTGTCATCGTGGGCATGGACTGGTTGAGCCGATTCGGCGTTGTCATCGACTGTGAGCGTCAGCTGGTGACTATACGAGACCATAGTGGGGGAGTCCTTTCGGTGTACGGCGAGGGTACCCGTTCAGGATCAGCTTTTTGTTCGCCCGCTAGGGCGAGGCAGTGTCTACAGCAGGGCTGTAAGGGTTTTGTGGCGTATGTGATGGATACGCGGGAGGTTTCCGAGAGACCGAGGTCAGTTGAGGAGGTCCCAGTGGCGCGTGAGTTTCCAGATGTTTTCCCTGAGGAGCTGCCGGGAGTACCTCCTGTGAGGCAAGTGGAGTTTGGTATCGATCTGGTTCCGGGGGCCGCGCCTATTGCTAAGGTGCCTTATCGTCTTGCACCTCCAGAGATGCAAGAGTTGTCCTCGTAACTCCAGGAGTTGCTGGGGAAGGGATTCATTCGGCCGAGCAGCTCGCCGTGGGGAGCACCTATTCTGTTCGTCAAGAAGAAGGATGGTTCACACCGGATGTGCATTGATTACCGGGAGTTGAACAAGTTGACGGTCAAGAACTGTTACCCGTTACCGAGGATCGATGATTTATTCGATCAGTTGCAGGGAGCATCTTGGTTCTCCAAGATCGATCTGAGGTCAGGGTACCATCAGGTGAGAGTGCGGGATGAGGACGTCCAGAAGACAGCGTTTAGGACGCGATATGGGCATTATGAGTTTGTGGTGATGCCTTTCGGGCTCACCAATGCCCCGGCTGTGTTCATGGATCTCATGAACAGGGTATGCAGGCCGATGTTGGATCGGTCAGTGATTGTATTTATCGACGACATCCTAGTGTATTCGAGATCTAGAGAGCAGCATGAGGAGCATTTGAGGGAGATCCTTGAGGTATTGAGGTCGGAGAAGCTTTATGCAAAGTTCTCCAAATGTGACATCTGGTTGCGGGAGGTCCAATTTCTAGGACATGTTGTTAATCAGGAAGGGAAATTGGTCGATCCGGCCAAGGTTGAAGCTGTGATGAGTTGGGAGGTGCCGAAGTCACCCTCTGAGATCAGGAGTTTCCTTGGGTTGGCAGGGTACTATCGGAGATTTATTAAGGATTTCTCCAAGATCGCAGTGCCGCTCACCAGATTGACCCGGAAGGGTGTTGCATTCTCATGGGGACCCGAACAGCAGACTTCCTTTGAGACACTTCGCCAGAGGTTGTGCGAAGCCCCGGTATTAGCTCTCCCGGAAGGGATGGAAGATTTTGTAGTATATTGCGACGCATCGATTTCGGGACTGGGTGCGGTGTTGATGCAGAGGGGTCATGTGATAGCTTATGCGTCGAGGCAGCTGAAGCCTCATGAGGCGAGATATCCCACGCATGATTTAGAGTTGGGGGCAGTAGTGTTCGCTCTCAAGATTTGGCGTCACTACCTGTATGGGGTTCGATGTACGATATACACGGACCATAAGAGCTTGAAGTATTTGATGGATCAGCCCAACCTAAATATGCGTCAGAGGAGGTGGTTGGATGTGGTCAAGGATTATGATTGTGAGATCCTGTACCACCCGGGCAAGGCTAATGTGGTAGCCGATGCATTGAGCCGCAGGGCGGAGAACACTCCTTTGCGAGATGTATGTTTGAGACTGACTGTGATGACTCCAGTATTGGATACTATTCGTGGGGCACAGGCCGAGGCTGTGAGACCAGAGATGTAGAAGAAAGAGCGGGTCGTTGGGTTAATTTCAGAGTTCGTTAAGGATGGACGAGGGCTTCTGACGTTTCAGGGTCGGATTTGGGTACCGTTCGTGGGCGGTACGCGTATTACTTTGATGGAAGAGGCTCATAGATCGAAATTCTCGATCCATCCCGGTGCTACGAAGATGTATTTGGATTTGAGGAAAGAGTATTGGTGGCCCTGTATGAAGAGGGACGTCGCATGGTTCGTTGAGAGGTGCTTGACCTGCCGTAGAGTTAAGGCCGAGCACCAGAGACCGCATGGCAAGTTACAACCATTGGAGATTCCTGAGTGGAAGTGGGAACAGATCACTATGGATTTCATCACCAAATTGGCGAGAACTGCCAGGGGAGTTGATGTGATTTGGGTGATTGTGGATAGGTTGACGAAGAGTGCACACTTCCTTGCCATCAGCGAGAGTTCTTCAGCGGAGAAGTTGGCGGAGATATATGTGAGAGAAGTAGTATCTCGGCATGGAGTGCCGATCTCGATTGTTTCAGACCGTGATGTGCGCTTCACTTCCAGGTTCTGGAAGAAATTCCATGAGGAGCTGGGTACTAAATTGCATTTTAGTACCGCATACCATCCCCAGACAGACGGCCAGAGTGAGCGAACGATTCAGACGCTGGAGGACATGCTTCGAGCGTGTGTGTTAGACTTCGGGGGTAGCTGGGATGCGTATTTACCCTTGGCAGAGTTTTCCTACAACAACAGCCATCATTCGAGCATTGGTATGCCACCTTTTGAGCTGTTGTATGGTAGGAGATGTCGGACCCCCATTTGCTGGGGAGAGGTGGGACAGAGAGTGATGGGCAGCACAGAGATCGTGCTTCAGACGACAGAGCAGATTCAGCAAGTTAGACAGAGGTTATTGATCGCCCAGAGCCGACAGAAGAGTTATGCAGATAGGTGCCGATCCGAGCTTGAGTTTCAAGTCGGCGACTTCGTTCTCCTGAAGGTCTCTCCTTGGAAAGGAGTGATTCGATTCAGGAAGAGGGGCAAGTTGGGGCCCCGGTATATTGGGCCATTTCGTGTGATTGCAAGGATAGGCCGGGTAGCCTATTGTTTGGAGTTGCCAGCGGAGTTGGGGCAGATCCACGACACTTTTCATGTGTCGCAATTGAGGAAGTGCATAGCCGATGAGTCGGCAGTGGTCCCATTAGAGGATATTCAGGTGGATGCGAGCCTGAATTATGCTGAGAGACTAGTGGCCATCAGGGATCGGAAGATCAAGGTTTTGAGGAACAAGGAGGTACCTCTGGTGTTGGTTCAGTGGCAACACCGGAAGGGATCGGAAATGACTTGGGAGCCGGAACGTGAGATGCGGGAGCAGCATCCGGAACTATTTTCAGAGTGAGACTTCGAGGGCGAAGTCTAATCCTAGTGGGGGAGAATTGTAACAGCCCGGAATCTCAGGTATTGTTAAAGTTATGTTTTTGGGGTGTTTTAAGAGGGGACTCGGCGAGTTGGAGCCTAGACTCGCCGAGTAGGACCGCAGACCTGGTCGCGGGTTCGCGACTGGACTTGACGAGTCCAGATATGGACTCGGCAAGTCGGCGCTGTTTAGCGAAAACCCTAACCGTTCAGGTTTGGGACGTATAAAAGGGACTTATTGGCCGTCATTGTTCATTTTAGCCTTCTGAGAGGAACCCTAAATCGATTGTGTGCATCTGGAGCAAGGTTAAAGGCCATTGGTGATTTTGAAGGAGTTGTTGTGCAAGGAAGAGAAGGGCTTGGCTAAAGGAACAGCAAGGGAGTCACGTTCTGAGGATTGGGGGCACAGAGAGTACATCATCCAGGTAAGAATTCGAGTATACTCTGCTATGGTGATGTGTTTAGAGAATTAGGGTTTATGGAACCCTTTTGTGGATAGATTGAATGTTACCCTAGTCCCCCAAACGATTGTAACCCTGTATTGGGACCTTTAGAGGTCCAGAATGTCCCATGCCTGTGCATTTCGGGAATTGATGAAGGTTTTGGATTGGAATCCTTATGCCTTAGGTCAATATGTAAATTATAAGTCTTGGGGTGTATCATGAGCACCAAAATGAGGAACTTACGTGATGGACCAGTCTAGGAAGGCCAGACCTATGAATGGTCGGAGCAGTTCTGACCTTAGGAAGCAGTTTGAGCGGTTGCATGGCATGGACTCGCCGAGTCCGATGAACAGACTCGGCGAGTAGCTTGAAGAATAACTGGGACTCATCGAGTTGTTCTTCAGACTCGGCGAGTTGAGTCGGGGTGGCCCCGCGATTCTTCCAGGAGTAACTCGTCGGGTCAAGGAGGATACTCGACGAGTAGAAGGGGAATCTTAGAGGATTGGAGGACGTCTAGACTCGCCGAGTCGCCATGGCACTCGCCGAGTCCGGTCGAGTTGACCGTTGACCGTTGACCTGAGTTGACCTATGTGTGTCTTCTTAGGGTCAGTTAGCTTAGAAGATAAAAGTGTTAATAAGAGATATATGATGTTATAGGGAGTTTGTAGCTCGACGGATCGAGCACGAGTGATTTCAGGATTTGCTAGCTTTCAGCATTTACGAGGTGAGTCTTCTCACTATACTGTACCCGGAAGGGTTTGACTGTGCGACCGGAAGGTCGGATATGATATGTGATATACGTGCTATATGTGGTAAGTTAATTGTTATGCGTGCTATGTATGTTTATGTGGGCCGGAAGGCAATATGTTATGGGCCGGAAGGCGATTATGTTATGGGCCGGAAGGCGTTGTGTTGTGGACCGGAAGGTCAGGGCCTGGAAAGGCGTATGTGCGTAAGTTGTATATTGGGGAACTCACTAAGCATTTATGCTTACAGTTGTTATGTATGTGTTTCAGGTACTAGCGAGGACCGTGGGAAGGCGCCGGCGTGATCGGTACACACTGAAGGATGTTTTTATGATCTTGGGATTTAGACAATTTATATTTGACATGACACTTAAATTATTTACGCCTTGTTTGAATGAAAGTACTTTATTTTTAAAATGAAAATTTTGTTTGAAAATTTGCGCTGTTACAACATGTGTGTCTAAACAATTTTCAGGACTATGAAAAGGGATGTCGTAATCATAGTCTCAATTGCTTAGGCATTTGCCATTTCTCACAAGTCCATGTTAGTGTGTCGATTAACCACACACGCTCCACTAACAACTTTTGAAAATGCAAATAACACAATTGATATCTACGTAAAATCTACTTAGTCAAAGCGTTTCCTCACCATCATTTTCATGAATCGGAGAGAAACCTTATGACACTTAGATTTTATAGTGTATGAGTTCCTATCCATGTGAATTTGTCAAAACCATAATCACAAGATAAGGTTAGTGACAAATTCAGCCTTACATGGATTAAACTTGTTCAGTCTTGGTTTCTTGTCACCTTGGTAGCACAAGGCCCACCAATGCTTCCAAGTTGAACTCTGATAACTCACATGCAAATTCAACTTATTTGAAGTAGGTACAGAAATAAGAATTATGTCAACACGATAGGTTGCAAACCTTAAGTCGTGTGCTAGTGATAAATTACAGGTTTTACTCTTGATTAAATCTTGAAACTCTTTCAGGATATTTAAGGCTCCCATTGTCCCCTTGACATATAAGTTTCCCCAATCAAGAACCATTCCTTGACAAAACAAATATTCAAGGGATAGTGCGGATTCTTATCAAGACTAACACTTCACACAATTGGTCTTAGTTGGTCTTTGTCTCATCCAAGACATCACAACTTACCAATCTCAAATGTACAAGAGTAGAAAACATTTTACTTTTACATTTGACTAGTGTTAATAAATCTTCCTTTATGTCACTCAAGGTTACAATCTTCGAGTATGACTCTAAGAATTGTTTTGGAACGAAGTATGACTCATCTTCTTGATTTTAACCAATCCAACAATTCATGACCTCTCTTCTTAGCCATAACAATGCACTAAGACGTCCTTAGAGTATGAATTTGTGATATGGTTTCATAATCATTAAGATGATCATGAAATATGATACTAAAGTACTCTCCCATCCTTTCAGATTTGAGAAACTTTTATCTTTCTGCCTAATTTGATTCTGCTCATTTGTTTTGTCATACATTGTAACCTTTCCAATGTTACAGAATTATACTTAACCTCATAAGTATAATCATATTTACTAATCTTTAGTAAATCATGACAAATCAATCTTTGTGGTGGACCTTGACCAGCGCACACCCAGTGTACCTAATTCCTTAGTCCTTCAATTGACTCACATATACACGTGATCAAAGAATTAGTCTTAATTTTCAAAGATGAAAATTCTCATTCATCATACAATACAACTTGTATGATTCCAAGTTTCTGTCCAATTGAAACTTGGGTGATGAAAAACTTTCTTCATTTGGTAAATTCAGACACTACCACAAATGAAAGAATCAAATCCACTTTCCAATATTGCTATTACTGGAAACATATAAGCAACAATTTTCCACAGATGTCATTGTAAGGATATTTTTAAAATAAATAAAATTAAAACCCTTTTTTTTCTTTTATCTTAAAACTTTGCGGAAAAACTTATCCTTACAATCCACATGAAAACCTTGTTGTTATCTATTCATAAGCAATATATTATAACTCTTAAGCAACAGCTCAAAATTCTGATTACCGAACCATGCGATCGAAACCCACCTTTGCAATCAGAATCAACATATACTTACTTTAAGCTTCCTATCTTTTCTTTGATTCTTAAAACATCAGCATGTGACCCATTCACATTATGTAATAAGAATCTCCAAATAGAAACTTAATAGAGTTAGACAGTGGACTTTACTCGAAGTAGAGTCAAACCTCTTGACTTGATCAACCTTATGACCTTTCAGGTGAATAGGGCAGCTTCGCAACCAATGCCCCTTCCTTTGGCAACAAAACACATGGACCCTTTGGTAATGGCACATGGGACTATCTCAGACTTAGCCTTTCTCTTTACCATTTGGTCAACCGAGTTGACTATAGCCGATCCCTTTCCATTGGGAAGAGAAATCTTTTTCTAGATATCCAATGCTACCATTGTCAATGTCCATTTAAGACTTGGGAAGTTGTTCTTTTAATCAAATTTGCTTTACTAGTGTTCCAAATCATTGCTGATTCCACAACACCAAGCAAATAGATAACATCATTAAGGGTCATGTCATAGTCTGCCTCATAATAGTCCCAAAGAGACTCCCTATGTTACTAAGAAAGTGATTGAACATCCAACTTTCACGAGACTTTGACACCCAACTCTCCCGGCTTGTCAATATGTGACTTTATCTCCAAGATGTGAGCACATATAGACTATGCTTGCCAATAGGGATTGAGTGACTTTAAACTTTTCAAGAACTTGTGGGTGAGGGAGAATAATTGGAGGAGGTGGAGGAAGTGAAGCATGATGTTGAGGGACACCATCTTCAAGAGATTTGGGAAGATCATAGTTGTCTGAACCAGACATCTATAATGGGAGAAAATCAAGTTAGTTGATTCAAAGTCCTTAATATAACACCCAATATGAAATATTAAGGCTAGGACCCAACACAATATTTTATAATTTGGAAGAGGGATGCCGTAATCCAAGCTATAAAATATTTGAAGGTAGGCGAATGACGATTCACCAATTTCCACCATGAAAAACGAAATAATTTATTAGGTTTTAATTGGATTTGAAATTCCTAGATCTTTTGAGATTCATTGAACTTTTCAATGGCATGTTTCAATCTCGAGTGTGCCCTCTCAAATTTTGTGACTGGGATGCCGAGGATCACAAAACAAGGTGTGAATAACCATACCAATTCACTTGGTACCCTTAATATTATCACCTAATCAATGTGCCGGTTAACCACACACGCTCCATTGATCTATGACAAACATTAAGTCACCCTTCGTGATCCTTACTAGTCCAAGTTAGTGTGCCGGTTAACCACACACGCTCCACCAACGACTTGGTAAGGTACAAAGTGCGAATTCCATGGGCTAGCACCAAATTCACATTTTTCCTAAAGTAACTAAGATTGGGAATTAAATAAAAAATATTTAGTTACTTTATAATATTCATTATACTTTTAATGAGAATTTAAAGTCATTGTCATACCCGTTCGGCTAACGACCCTCCACCGATCAAGCAAGCGGTGGGTGAGAGTCGACACCCATTAAGTTGCCATTTTATAGGCAACAACCTTATACCCACCTTATAGACCGGCTTCGTGAATGAGGCCTACTAACGGTAAAACGACTTGTTCTTATACATATATATAATAATTAACCATTAATGTTATAAATAGTATAAGTGTTGAATTTTAACTTTTAAAACTCTAAGGGTTGGAATTAAAGTTTATTAAAGTGTGTGAAACTTTACAAATTCCAAAACTTGAGGGCAAGTTTTGAACAATTCATAAACTTTTGGATATTCATAACTTATGAGTTTTAATTAAGTGTTTTAAAGCTTTTAATGAAGAGTCTCTTGGAAATCCATAACTTGAGGACAAGTTATGAAGTCCATAAAAGCATTTATTAGAAAAAACTCTTCAAGAAAATGTAACCTACAACTTCTTAAAAAAACATTTAAAAGAAAAACTCTTGGAATTCCATAACTTGAGGACAAATTAAGAATTCCATTAAAACACATTAAGATCAAGAATTAACTAACAAACAATTTGCAAATAATTCCTATGATCTAACAAAACTCATATGAACATGAACATCCACATCAACAATTTCAAGAATCATATGAACACATATAAACTTGAAATTTTGATTATAACTTTGAAATTGGTCCACCATCATCATTACCACATCAAAAACAGGTTTTATGAGTCCAAAACAGTTTAAGGTAATGATTCTAGACCAATTCCAGCACCAAAACGCGAAGATATGCTGTCTGGGGGTCCAACTCGTCGAGTGCATGAACCAACTCGCCGAGTTGGATGAATTTTGTCTTGGACTCGTCGAGTCCCTTTATGGACTCGGCGAGTCTGCTGTGCAGACAGCACATAAACTTCGATTTTCAGCAATTTGCATCAAGTATTCAAGAAAACAAGCCTAGGCTCTGATACCAGTGTTGGGTTTTTGAGCAATCTAACACTTCCTAAGTGTGCATGCAACCCTAATAAACCTTGGATCTATGTTTGTCTAAATACATGCAAAATAATAATTTTCCAAGGTTCATAACCTATCTAACATGGCATGGGGTACTTTTAAACATAAAAGAATTAGATGAGATTACTTACCTTTTGATGATGAGTTTGATTCCTAAGGAGTTTGAGGGCCAAGCACCAATAGTGTGAATGCCTCAAATGGAATCACAAATCACCACAAACTCTTGGAAAACTTTGAGAGAGTATACACACTTGTATTTTCGGCCACACACAAAGTCACACACACTAGTTCACTAGTTGCCATTTCATGCTCCAGAAGCATGCTTATATAGTGTGCATGGTTAGGGTGAAACCCTAATAACCCATGACCTTTCCTTTTCCAAGGATCCATGGGTTAAAAGCTCCATGGATCATCCATGGACTTCCATCCAAGCCTAGCCCATCAACAAATGAGTGTTAGCCCACACCATATAAAACAAATAGCCCATAATCTAATTAGTCTTCCTTTTAATCTCTAAATTAATTCATAATTAAATTAAGACTAAAACTAATTAAATAACCTCATATTAATATATTATAACTTATAATATATTAATAAACATATGTGTATAACTCTCATAAAATTATCCATAAATAGTTCGGGTGAGATGCAACCCAAATGGACCATGCCGGGTCGGGTCAAGTATATACCAAATAAGTTATGGACTTAGACACCTTATCCAACAGACTCCCACTTGGATAAGTCTAATAACTATATTTGCATATGTTACTTCAGGAACCAACCAGCAATCGTAGCTCTCGAAAACTCTGTTGAACTATGAAGCGCCATTTTAGATAAGTGATCAAATAATCCTCTGTTCTCATGATATCAGTCGGACAAATACATGGAACAACGTCGTACTTATTGTCCAACAGTTTGTTTCCCGATTTTCCGATTTGTTTGACGAAGAACTTAATCGAACACATCAATTTAGTTCTGACCGGCCGGTACATAGGTCACAACAAAATCATCGAGGGGCCCAAATATCGCTTCTATTTCTAGAAGGAACAGATAAACTTCGACTCATATGCTTGTTCTACTACTTGTTGAATTGTACACAAAGGCAAGTTTTATAACATCAAGTTACTGATGCGTTTACGTGCAATCAATGCACAACCAACTCATAGGTAACAACTCATATCTCTAGGTTTGAAGATTTATATGATATTACCGTCTCACGATCACTCGAGATAAATTCCATGAAGTGATACAAGTGAGCGTGGGTTTATTCCAATACTCATAACTTATGAGCACTCATGAATGTTGTAGCAACCATTGCTATGACTAAACCCATTTGGCCATCTACAAACTCGATTCATGACAGTCTTGATTCATACCTACTTCCAACATATGAACGACTGTGGAGTGTTTAAATAACTTAGTCATTCGGAAAGAATAATCTAGCTATTTTGGAAGTCAAAACATGCAAAGTGAAACACAATAATAATCGAATCCAATATGGTCTCAGAACCCTTTTGAATATAAATAGAACCACCTTTTATTTATCACCATATTGATTACACATTATTCATTGTATAATGTTTCAAACAATCAACTTAAGACTTGAATAAAAACAACAGTCGTCCCATGCTCCTAGCATCTACACTTTGTTTTTCTAAACAATAGTTATGCCATACTCCAAGTATGCACACTATGTTTATCTATGATCTTTACATTGTGATGTAGATCAATTGAACATGATTCCATTGATACTTTCACAATCCCAAATCCTTATTGTAAATGTGAGAATCCCCGATTCCTATCATTTACCAAAAAATCTGTTAGATTTTAAACTTTCATGCAATGTTCCTCTTGTAATGATTATGCACAAAGTCACCAAAACCTTGTCACCAGTCATTACAGAGTATTCCAAAGAAGGTCAACTTCTATGGAACGGAAGTCTCATATTCAAAGTACATTGCTTTGAACATCCTTCTTGCATTAAGGTTTTCTAATCTTACATAGATTGAATAACTTCCACCTATGGAGACATTTCCATAGTCCCATTTTGACTATCACTTCCAAACAAGAGTTACTTCTTTTCAGAATATGTCAATATGGTCCTTTCCGACAACTTACATCATACTTCCAACTTTCCTTGAGCAACCAATCTTTGGCGAACCTCAGATTGTCTTCGACAATTGCTTAATCACTTTAGTCATATCCAGTTCTAGACTTTTTCCTTCTCAATGCCTTAAGAATTTGGAAAAATTAGAAAAGATGAATATTATAGCACATGCAATCGATCCTATATTCGAAGCATATAGAACACGATTCATGATGTTTGACATAAAGACATGATACTAGACAAGTCTTTTGCTACAATATTTTTTTATTTTCCATGTTTTCAAAATTTAACTATGAAGAGGGATGCCGTAGTCATAATTGAATTTTGAGAACGCAATATATATAGAATTTCCTTAAGTCGAACCATTCAGACATAAAATTCATACATATATCCTTGACTAAAGATGATTAAAATCTCAATCTAAGCTTTAGAATTGAAATGAAGTATAATTTTCTCTCCCTTAATTATAGCAAAACAATTTTTCAACCCCTGCAACTTCACGAATTGAAACTTTGTTTTCTATAATTAACATTGCTAACTTGCAAAACACTTGCATAAGTAATTGAGTGACCACCCGTTTTTTCTTTTACCCTAGAATTACTTTCTGTTGCATGGTGTGCATGGGGTTTAGACATTTTTGAGACTCTTGGAACAACAGCAAAGAGTTTATAATACCCAAACCAAATATCACATAAGTCTCTAATCATGTGATCTGGATCATTAACATCCTTAAAACGTATAAAACCAAAGCGTTTTCCCAGTCAATACTTCTTATTAGCAATAAATACGTCTACCACTTTGCCAAGACGATTACACATACGCCAAAGGTCACTATTTATTACATAATCTGGGAAATTAGTAACATAAAATGAAGAAATGTGCTTACTCGATTCCTGATTCCCACTCCTGAACATCTGTGAGCGTTGCGGTCCCGATTTCCTAGACCCTGACTCCTTAGGCTGCCAATGATCTGTAAACGCTGATCCCATATAGAGTCTGAGATTCAATTGGCCAATACCCGAATAGAAGAAGGAGATTGAAAACGCCTGAAGTGCTTAAGTGGTCGTACGATCACCTTGCCGACGTTTGGACCTGCCGGAAGGGAATTCAAATTCCAAAATCGCCGAAAGTATTTATACGTTTTAATTCTGTAATTGATAAGAGATTGATATTAATTCTTGCATCAGTGTTTGATATTAATATCCAATGAATTTATAGTTAACATATTAATGGATTTACAAGTTACGTTATTTAAATAGCCAATACAGAAATTAAACCTTTTGTTATGAATTTTAATCAAATAATGATTCTAAATTATGATTTTTTTTGTCATATATAATGTTTCTAAAAATATTTTTATATGATTTACCGTATACGAGTACTCTCCAAGTAATCCAAATATTTGTTACTCCTCCGTCGGCCGAACAGATACCAAGTAACAAGTTCTACAACATTGGTTTTTTTAGAAATGGAGATGGAAATACGTATAAGGAACAAAAATATAAGATGACTCCTACAACGTTTTTTTAGAGATGGCAAACATATTATAAAAACGTATGACATATTTTTACTATATACGATTATGTCTGTCGTAAATCATTAGTATTTGAAAAAAAATTTAGGACATTGTCCATCATAAAATATGTATAGTTCTAATTGTATGTAATATATTCTCATATTTCTAGTAGTGCAACTTGTTGGTGCCTTTTCCATTGTTCTAGTATAACTAGTTGTTCCAAAAAAAAATGTTACAACACTTCCAAGACACCTCATGTAATAATTGTGCTAATCTAAATTTAAGTAATTGATGTAAAAAAAAGTCGCTTTAGAAGATAAATTTTGATTGTTATTGTAAAATAATTGCTTAATGATGAGAAGACAAGATGTATTAATTTGTTGTATCAACTTTTGAGATTCAAATGGGAGGATATCATTTGGCCAAAGAAGTAAAAATATGATATTAGGATGTAAAATAAATATCAAATGGCTCATAGCCTAACGATATTAGATGTTGTTTTCATTTCTTGAGGTTGCGGGAAACATTCTTGTCACGAACATAGATGATATTATGAGTAGTTTAAGAGTATGTTAGATTTATCTTTACGATAAAAAATAAATGAGCAATATCATATTTACCACATCGAGATATTTTCACTTGAAGCCCAACCCCATACTCTCTCAAATTGTGATATTAGAAATAAAAAATAGATTGTGTAACACAACTATAGTCTAGTAGATTGTTTATTAATTGGTAAACGAAATATCATTTTAGTACATATCATTCTTATGCTTGATTTTTGCTTGGTTGGAATCTTGGTGATTGTGGTATATACTAGGTAAAAATCAAGTTGATAACTTGCATGATATCTTCGATAAATTCGATGTTATCATGTTGAAATAGTACCCAGAACGTGTAATACATCAAAAGATAATATGTTCTTATTTTTAAAAGAGAAAACTCTACATAAACATTGTTTTAACTAATGATGGCTAATTAACTTAACATTGTTTTATATATTACACAAATGTAATTATTAACTATATAAGTAATTGTGTGTTCTTCTATTGATTAGTTAAACATATCACAATGTTTCTAATGAAGTGATAAAAGCATAAAGTGGGTGAACGGAAACTAGCATCTCACAGAAAACCACCTCATCCATTTTAAGTTTACCTTCCTCTTTCCTTCGCCGATTGTTTTTTTCGCACAATTATCAACCGGGAGCTCATTTTCTTCCTGTAAAATAATGTCATAATGTAAATATATATATATATATATATATATATATATATATATATATATATATATATATATATATATATATATATATATATATATATATATATGATTGGAGATGGTAACTTTAGCTCGGCAACATTTACTAATGGTGTAACATGAGTTGTATCTTATATCTAACAATTCAAATATATATAATAATAAAATAGCTAAAAAGGAAATGGAAGAAAATTTAAAATTGTCATATATGAAAGAAGCTCTACCCTTGTGGCATAAGCAGTCGACGAGCTCGATCTTGATGTACTCCTCTCTTCCATATCTAAAATCAACTGCAAAATGAACGATTTCATCAAATTCTTGAATCATACCATTTTCAAAACAAACAAACAAAATCAAATCTAGCACAAATCATTACAACACGATTAATTGCTCTACATAAATGGTCAAATCCAAGTGAGGTAAAACCTTTAGCACACGACTCTCGAGCATGGAAAGTCGATCAATAAGGGTGCCTTTGTGATGAACATCGTCAAGGGCAGACAATAATGTTTTGCAATTCATCTGCTCCTCGAGCTTCTCTTTATGGTTGTCTTCATGATCATAATCATCATCATCGTCATCATCATCATGACTGCCATTGTTGGTTGTAGTAGATCCAAATCTTGTTGATTTGCTATGTTTTTCCTCTAACATCTGTAACTGAGAAAAGAGTTGGGTGTGTGAAGCCAAGTTCAATAAACAGAATATGAATCAAAAGAAATGAATAGATTACCAGTCGATCGAGACGATCGATTCTTGGGAGAACAGGCAAAGTTGGTTCCATACTCTGGTTGCATGCAAAGTCCTCAGAGCTCAGATTCTGAAGTTTGATAATAATGTAAAGAGAAGGTGGGGGTTGGCTTTAATGGCGTAATAAGTTAAAATGAATGATCGACTAAAATATGAATAAACTTCTAAGGGTGGATTGAAGGTGGACCCTTCAACATTGTTTTATATATCATCTGATTATATATAAAAGAGAATTGAATTGGAAGTTCTTCCCTATCGTTTTGTATGGATTTAAATTTGTACATCAAGTAAACGTACAAGCTATGATGCATTATGTCTAACTTGTTAAAGCTTAATTATATTGTTCTTATTTTCTAAAGAATATTTTATGGGGGAAGAAGAGAAAATCTCGTAGAAAATGGAAAGCCCACGTCTCCATATCCATGCCCATGCCCATGCTCTTATCAATTACACTATTTCCATCCGTTCACATATGATACATGCATATAAAATCCATCGATCTAACATTATTTTTTATATTTTGATATTAAAAAATAAAACTAGCTAGGTCGGTTTTATGATGATAAGTATTTAAAAAATGTGATTTTATCACTTCATATACTTCTGTCACAGCCAACAACGTGAACATGGTCAAACTGATTCATGATTGACACTGTTCAAAATAGATCTAACGGCTCAAAACTAGCATGATCTAATTTAGTTTTTGCATATACGTAAATATAATGGATATGAATTATGATGTGTGAAATAAATGATGTGGCTTTTATACATTATCTCTTCTGATACTTAACTAGCAAGTTGTCATCAAATGGCTGCAAATGTGTCCACGTTGCTGCTTGATATTAATATAGCGTCGATCAAATCCGATGCATAAAAAGAGTCAACTCGGACCGAAACAATAACTAGAGGGTGGGTGTTTGGCTGTACTTATTAACAAACGTTTTTAATTTTTTTAACCTTTTAACTTGCAGTGGTTATAGTTATATCAAAATGGAGTTTTTTTAAAAAATGTTTGGATTAGTTTATCCGATGTCAAAACGTTATAAGTTGATAAACAATTTTTAGTGTTTAGCAAAATGACCAAAAAAATGCTTCCTAGAGATGTTAAACATCAATAAGTTAAAAGGAATTTTGATAAGTTAGGGGTTAGTAACTTATCAAAAATGATTTATCTTTGGTTCCACATAGCTATAAACTGTTTTATACAAACAGTCTATCGAAACACTCATTTTAACTTGTACCGGTGTGAAACCAGTAATAAGTTTAAAAAATTTCTTTTTTTTAAGCTAATCCAAACACCCTCTGAATTCTAGTGTAGTATTGTCTGCATTCTATAAGTTTTTGGTTGATATGAAAACGTTAATCCATGACTTCTAAACTATTAGCTGTTAAGCTCTCCTGCATGTCGGTATCTATCGAGGATGACTAGATTGCATCTGTTATTGGTATCCAACGAAGATGGATATGTTATCTATGTTAACGATAGTTGAAACATAAACATATTGTCATTGTTGCTGAAAGTGTTGATAATAAGGCTTAATTTAAGTTCAATTTTGTGCATAAACATGAAGAACAAATACTTACAGGGATCAATGATAACTTCAATGATGTTGAAGATGATGATGCCACATTATGATCATTTCAGTTTCCGTATAATGGTGTTTTAGTGATCGATTTTGATACCAAATGACTTCCAGCCCAGCGTATCGGCTGTTTTCCTCTTTTCTTGAGTTGGAGAATTCAAGTCTCGTTTGAAATATAGATGAATTAAGAAGTAGGTTATATTTGCTGATCGATTTTAATGTATGAAATTACGCATACAGAGAAGATTTAGAATAGAGAAATTAAATATCCTCCTATTTTTGTTCCTACAAATCCCTCTACCGGGCCAATTAAATGATGACATGTGTCATATTAATGTATTAAAATATCATTAAATAACCATTAAATGATACACATGTCACTATTCAATTGGGTAGGAGGATTTATAGGAAGAAATAATAGGAGGATATTTAATTTCTCTTTAGAATATGAAAGGGAAGAACCGTTAATGCCTCATGTATGTCCTCCTATATGTGTGTTTAATTGATAATTACTTAGAGCCAGACATAATTAATTGGTTCATCAAGTTATGGACATGTGGCAACTCCATCATATATTGTACACATAATTAATCCCCGAGACCTAATATGTCATTATGAAAATGTTATGCTACATAATATATTATACCTAACACATAAAAATCATTATAAAAATTGTCTAAGGCCATACTAAGAGGTTATTTCGATTTTTTTTTGACTTGGTTGATTGACTATTTATATTTATTTATCAGTTTGCATGGCCAAGTGAATTCATATTTCATATTAACATCAAAACAGAAAAGTAAAGCCTAACACGCCATTTAGTAACAGATTATACTTTTTATTTTCTTTTTTGCTTGCAAGAAGAAAGATTTTTATTAATTATTTTCTTTTTTGCTATCCTTCAAAATTTTAGGAGTAGTTGAAGTGCAGTTTTCCAGTGTGTTACCCTGACATTATGTTTTGGGTCTACACATTATTAAGTTTTACCAGAATGAAATGGTGGATAACCTTGACCTAAACTCTTTACATATAGTCATGAGGAGATAATCTCAAAGTGTTCAGATCACGAAAATAAATTTTGTAAGCCTTGCCATGATTGAGACTTGATAGGTAACCTTTTATCAGTAATATTAATTTAGATTTGTTGGTTGTCTGTTAGTTATTCAATTCTGGAAAAGCACTGCGATCACCATTTTATCCTTGCAAAATAGTACACATTAAATGCATAAATATATGTATTTATACTTATAAATGGTGATAGATATCATATGAGTGAAAATAATCTCTAATGAAAAGATATACCACCGTAGGTTAATGGATCTACTTTTTGTTCAATCAAGCTATTATAATCATATGTTTTAATTGGGCTAAAACTGATTCTGAATGAAGTTATGATCTTTCATTCTTTTGAAGCCGCTTAAAAGAGTGTATTTGATTAAATTTACATCCGTCAACTAACTCTAATGGGCCTTAACTTTTGGAATAAGTTATCGATCAAACTGTAATTAAGTTAATTAGGATCGACCAATTATATAATGGAGATAAGAGCATATGTATTAATTTACACTTTATTTTTACATTCTAAAATAAAATATAGTATAGAATGATTAATCTTCAACCTCATTTTATTTGATCATCTATTTTACATACAAAAAATATTCCAAAAATGTTCTCTTTCACCAAGCTTTTTATATTTTTATAATTACCCCTTCTAATTATAAGGTTTTATAAAATTGTCCAACATCTTTTTGTTACGACACCATTACAATAAATATTATTGAATAAATATAACCAAAATATAATGTTTGTAGGAAAATAATTCAAGTTAATTGTCATATTAATAAAACAAATATTTTATTAAATAAATAATTTTGTTTATTGTATATTAAAAAAAAATACACACATCCGTTTATAGAAATAATATACTTATATTTGAAGAAATATTACAATATGTTTAAAGAAATATTGCACATACATTTAAATAAATACTACATATTCATATGTTGGAATATCTTTTCCACAAATGATCAATTAATGCATTTCATAGAATAGAATGAAGTGAGTTTCTTTATTTTTATGCATTTATACTGAGCAAGAATTTGTTGAAATTGAATATCTTCATCGATTGAATTTGTGTATGTCAATGTGAATTTTTGTGAAATATGTGTGTGCCAATTTGAATTTTTCTAAAATATTGTCATATGTCAATTTTATGTTTTATTAAAAACGTTATCGCGTTATAAATTATTAAAAACAATATTAAAATTTTAAATATATTTGAAAATATAACAATGTAGTTAAATATTTCAAATTACATAAAAACAAAATTAAAGTTAAATAAACAAAATACATATATACATACCAAAGTAGATGAATCAAATTTATTTACATAGTTTCCTAAACTATTTAAATGATGTTTATCGACTATCTCAAACTCTCTCATATTAGGAGTGTTTCATCACAAATGAATATAGTAATGCGTACAAGTACGAGGGAGTGTACAACTTTATGTAGGAAAATAGTAAAGTTATATCGGTGCAAGGAAGCATATAGATTTTCAAGGGAAAGTTGTAAAGTCGTACTGGTGTTAGTGGGAATATGACTTTGTGGAGAAAAATGGCAAAGTCGTATATTAATGTTTGACAAGATGATCTTCTCTATTAAGCGAATAAAATACACCAAAAAAAATTATATTTATTTTCACTTCCACAAGTTGTAAAGTAAGTTCAAGCGAAATATTAGGCGGTCTTAAAGGCCGGGGGTCGAATTTCTTCAGCATATAGTAAGATTTCATTAGATTATCCCACGAATTATGAATGTATGATCTTATGTATTTGAATTAGGTTCCATGTAATTTAAATGATGGAGAAGATTATTGAAATATATTTGTTGTTTAAAGTAAATGTTTTCTATTGCTAACAATAAGAAAACATATAATGGAAATATTTCATCTTTAGACATGTTGGATTATTAGTTAGATATTATGGAAATGTGATGAAAAAATGATGAATGTATGATTAATTTCATAAACATTACCTAATTGTAAAGTCGTGGATCAAAGATTTGTGGGTTCTCAAATTAGGTACAAACAAAAAAAGAAGTTGGGTTCTTCCAATTTATATAAACTAGTGTGTATTCATGGTTTCACCAGGGGTTAATTTTTTATCTGATTTAATGTCGATATTTGTTCAGTATGGAGTGAATACAATTGTAACTATTAGTTAGGGACCAAAACTAGCAGTTGCTTAAAGTAAAACAGTAAGGAACCAAAATTGGTAATTAGTTAAAGTATTGTGGTCATATTGTAACTATTAGTTAGGGTCTAAAACTGGCAGTTGCTCAAAGATAGTAGAGAATATCCAAGATAGAGGACCAAAAGTGCTAACTTCACAAACTATTATGATAAAAAGTTGAGGAGGGACCAAAAGTGGCAAAGTGTTGAAACTTTTGTGACAAAACTTTGAAAAAGTTAAGGAATGACCAAAAATGACAAAGTGTTAAACTTAATTTGGAGGAGGTAAAAGGATCAAAATAAAGTGTAGCGACCAAAAGCATCAAACTCCCTAAGGAACTGTGGTAGAAACCAGAAATCACTAAAGTTTATTATTCCTAAGTGTGATGGTCTTCTTTGGTTTTTTGCTCATTTGTTGTTTCTATTTTATGTGTGTATGATGTTTTGAGGAAAGAAGTGTTGTATAGTAGAATATTGAAGAGGGGGGGGGGGGGGGGGGGACCAAAAGCGCAAACTACACAAATTAATCTGGCAAAAACTTGAGGTGTCACATTTGGCAAATGCTAGGGGACCAAAAGTGGCAAAATCTTGAAACTTTTGTGTAACACTTTGTTCATGGTGCTTTTCAGTTTAGACCCTTAGGCGTGAATGTAACAACCCATTATCTTTCAAGTCAATAAAAGTCAAACCCTCTAAATAAAATTCGAGTTTTGTTTATTTTGTTAAGATTATAAGGGTTAAATATGATTTAAAATATATAAATGATGTTTTTCTATAAGTATTTTAATGTTTGGGATATAAACACTTAGACTAAAAACACAATTTTGGGACCAAATTAGGAACCGAGAACATGCGAAAGGTCCTACTCTTCAGACCGAAAACCCCACCGAGAACACCCGCTTGGCTGAAATCATATTCCAACCGAAAACCCTTTCCGACCGAAAACTCCCTTAAGACCAAGAACCCTCTCGATATATATGATTTAACTCGAAAATATTAGTCATTTCTCACTTTTCCAACCGAAAACACACTCATTTTTCTCTCAAGTATCAACCAAGAATCTTCAAAACTTCAAGCAAAATCCTTCAAATCTTCATAATTTTCACCAAGAACACCAAGAACAATCTTCAAATCTTCAAGTTGACCGAAATCCCTCCTGACCAAGAACCACTAGAACGAAATCCCTCCTGACCGAAAACCCTTCCGGACCAAAGATTGATTTCGTCAGAATCAAAAACTCTCCTTTTGGACCCACTTTCACACTGAAAACGCCTAGAACTATCCCGATTAATTCCTAAGGCTTTTGTAAGTATTCATTACATAATTAAAGTGTTGTCTAACACTTTAATGATTATTTAAATATTACTTAATTTATTATTTAAATTAATATCTTATTAATTTAAATACGATATCGTTTATAAATAATATTAGGATACGACTACCTTTACGTATTCTATCCGAGGATCATCGTTAGCACTTCGCGACTCAACTGAGCATATACATTCAAGGTGAGTTCATATCCCTACGTTTTCACGATTTTTAAATTGTTTTAATGGGGTGGAGGGGATACAAGTAAAACACAGGGAATCTTCTGTTTAAAAATATAAAGTGCTTATTATATTTTCTTACCGTTAACATGTATTTGAATGTGAAATTACTAAATACGCCAAACATCGTTACTGTTAAACTACAAAATACATTAAGTCGCAACGGTTTTTACATCAAAGGAACAAATAAACTATTTTACAAACGTATAAACTATAATGTGTATAGTTTATGGAACAAGGGAAACTACTTTACTAAGATCAGGTTACAACACAGAAAAAAAAAACTTATAAACTATAATATGTATAGTTTATGGGACAAACGGATTATTTTTACAAAGTTACATGTTATTTATTGAAAGGTTTTTCGCTTTATTACTGGTAAACTCGTTGAATCAGTTTATGAGACGCCTTCACGTACTTATCTAAGCACCAACCAAGTCTTGACTTATAACCAGAGTCTCTTGTAGGGATAGAGAGATATTTGTGTATAGGCCTGGAGTGACAAATGTCGTTAACATTCCGACACATGAAGAACGTCGCGATCATGCCATCATAGGTTACAATATGGTTATAAGAACTCACATGGAGAAAATGACTCATCTACCTAGTAATATACTTTTTAAAGAGTCTAAAAGGTTATTAACATCACTTCTAATTTATAGAGCATACATATTTTCAGCTAGTTCTATTTATGAATAAAACTAGGTATCATCAAATTAAGTATGTCATTTATATTTGTACCTTTCGGTCTTGGAACATTTAAGACTACAACTCGGTTTTCATGGAAAATATAGGATTTTCCAAGATTAACATCAGTATTTTATAAGTAAACAGTTTGCAACTCAACTTTCTGAAAAGAAATGCGATTACTTATCGAAAACAATGTTTTACAGTAGAGCGGGTGCAACTAGGAACATATTTACAAAAGATTCAACACTTATTTATGAGACATACCAATTACATGAATCTAAACCTCGAATCACAAATTATAAACATAGGAAACTAATAATTTCTGATCTGAAAGTACTATGACTATAACTTATTTACAAAGAAAATATTGGATTTTCTGGGGGAAAACATTAACATTTTCAAAGAACAAAGAATATAGTTTCTATAACAAAAATGCTTATGAACTCACCAACTTTAATGTTGACACTTTTCAAACCACTTGTATTCTCAGGAAAGTTAGTAGTCAGGTTCCTTCACAGGAGTTACAAAGACGGAGCATATTAGTATCACATCTTATCTTTTGCTATAGTTTTAACGTTAAGCAATGTAATGTTTCGAATACAATGTAAATACTATGTTATCAATGCAATGGTTGTTGTTAATTTGGTTACTATTATACATGTTTTGTGATACTGTACATGACGTCCTCCGCCCCCGAACGTTTCCGCCGTCCCGTTTTGGGGGTGTGACAGATTGGTATCAGAGCAGTGTTTATAGTGAACTAAGTATATCAACCAATAAAAGATATACAACTATAAACACATTTGGATAAAAAAAACGCTGACAAAAAATTGTACTTTTAAAATATATTACTATTTTCATAAAATTATACATACGTGCCTAATATATATACTATAAAAAGTATCACGAGAAGAACAAAACAAAACTATTTAGATGTTGGACACTACAGTCAAACCTAGACAGATATGTAATCATATTTGGGATAAATATAACCTAATCAACTATATTTATTTAAGATACGACTAACATGTGTTTAGGAGTCATAGTGGTTTGCGTGAACTATGACTCCGTTTTGCTTGCAAATAAGATAATAATGCCTTTAAATAATTGTTTGTCCTTTGAAAGTGTGGTTTGCGACCTTCAACTATGCTAAATATAGTTTATTACGTTGGTTTGTCAAGACAATTTATATGATCATATAAATATATAAATACATATAAGTTAACATGTCTAGATGTTTTAATAGTATATATAGGTCATATAAACTTGCATCTAACACAAATATAATAGCTTTAGCATGATAAAAATAATTTCTTGTTTTGACTTTTCTGTCCCTGTTTTTAGAAAAAATATAGAAAAATTATCGTAAGTCGAAATTAGGATCCGTAAGCTCTAAGAGTTTGGAAAATGAGTCTAATTTGTTTATAATTTTATTATAATTTTTAATGGCCTCAAACCAGTATGAAAATGTTTATCTTCACAGACTGGTCCGAAATCATTCCTGAAATGATAGGCAGTTTTGTAAAAATCACCAAATATTGTATAAAATCGTATGAATGTGTGAGAATAGTCATTTTAAAGTTATAAACCTGAACTTTTTGCATGTAAATTAGTTTTGAAAAATATTACCATCAAGGTGGTCAAAACAGTCCGTAATTAGACCAAATCGTTTCTGTTAATAGCTAATTTTTGAGTTTATGTTATACATGTTTGAACACAACACTTATTTTTGCTATTTTGAGTGTATAATCTCAGATCTACAAGTTTACATGTAATATATAAGACAACACATACTTTTCTCATGGTTTTTATGAAGATCTAATTTCTAAACATCATGTTCAAGTAAAAATCCGAAAGTTAAACACATAACACATTGGTACATGAAAATATCCAACGGTTAAACGAGAGTTGACTTGTATCCTCCCCCCAAAAACATGAAAAATACGAATGATATGGGGGTATGAAGCTCACCTTGGGGTTTTCAAGATGTAGATGAAGAAGATAAAGAATTTTTCAATCCTAGCTTGCTTCTTTGAAGAGATCTCGAAATGATGGTTGTTCTAAGACTCATTTTCACGAAAATGGAGTGTAAGAAGAAGGATTTTAGTGTAAAATTGGACATAACAATATATTTTAATCAAAGGCTTACCAAGTTATGAAGCTTGAAGAAGACTTTCTTAAACTTCACACTCACAAACCCACGAATCTTTGAAGAAGAAGAAGAGAGAATCCTTGAGTGTTGAGAGAAAATGCATTGAAGATGAAATTATGAATGAGGGCGGAGAGAAGGGAGATAGGCCGAGGGGTGAAGAGGTGAGGGAAGAAAGAGAGATGGACTCTTGATAAATTGATGGGAAAGGTCTTGATGTATGGTGGTTAAAAACTTGGAAGTATGTTGTGTAATAATGTGGTGGCAAGCCTAATATCCTCTTAATCCCTTTTATTATTTTATTTTTTTATTCATGGCTATAACCAATTTAAGAGAGGTGTTCGGCCCATTAGGGCCCAATGAGAGGTTATCGGCCCAATAGGGACCGATAAGAAAATATTGGTCCAATAAGGGTTTTGGGTTGAGAATTCTTGGGCTAAGGCCCAAAGATGATTTTATTTGGCTTATTGGATCGAGTTTTTAGGTCTTCATGTGGTTGCTTCGGCTTGGATGACAATGTACACATGTATGAACTTAATATCATAGACGTTTGAATTTCACCAAATGAAATGTTACAAGATTACACAAAGAGTTTTTCTTGTACAAGGGCCAACTTCCTAACCCAAATTTGCTAGTTGTGACATCATCCCCCCGTTAAAGGGAATTTCCTCCCAAATTTCGTTCTAAAGCAACTCTTAGATACTAAGGAAAAGATGCGGGTATCTCCGTTTTGTCTAGCCTCTTCGGTTGTCTCCCTGGTGTTTTCGAGGTCGGTGACAGTGTCGTCGGGCACTTGCCCTTTTTGCTACTCGTGTGTTGGTACCTCAGCCTACACGGGGTGTTCTGTGTTTATGTCTTCTTTTTTTAGGTGAATGGGTGGTTGCAGTTAATGAGAATTGATTACTTGATGTCCCCAAAAGTTGTGTCTCTAACCCTAAGGCGAACACTATTGCCACTATGGTTAAGGTCACGTGATGTGGTTGATCTTAAAACTCTTAGGCTGTTTTGGGAGTTTCTTACTATGGGATTCTGAACTAGTGGGAGGTTGATCTTTGCTTGTTCCTGAGGGCAGGTCAAGTAAGTCTTCGATTCGGGATAGGGGATATCAATCCTTGAGGAAGATTTTGTTTGATTCTTAGTAGTCTGTGATCTTATGGACACTTAGCATTTCCTATTTATGAGTTGGATAGGCATTCTCTAAGGTTCAAGTCTTGGTTTGATAACTCTCATACTTACTAGGTCATTCCATCGACCGGATACCTTCGGTGTTTATGTTGGTGTTAAGTGGTCTTGGTGGTCTGGCTATGAGAATGGCTCCTTGAGTTGAGTCGATCTTCGAACTCAACTTGGCATGTAGGTGATATTTCTGAAAGGACTTTGAAAACATCTTCGGGGGGGGGGGGGGGGTTATAAATCTCTAGGTTACCCTCAGTGTCCTTTGCTTCTTGTTTCCTTATCCTTATTATGGGCTAGGGAAGAGCATGGTATTTCTTGCACGGGTACCTAAGGGTCTAGACGCCCGAGATAATTCGAGGGTTGTCGTTACAAGTTGTAGGTGTTTCGTTAGTCGATTGGTTAAGGCGAAGAGCCTCGTTGGCACATGAATTTCTTATGGTGAGGATAAAGTTAACCCATGTCAATTGACACCGTTGGGCTCCTTATTATAATAGATGTTGGATTGATCTGAAAGGGGTGGTTGTTTGAAATGATAGTGTGTTCTACGTACACATTTGTAATGTTACCAATTTCATTCTTGGTATTACTATTGTGGTTATTTCGTTCTAAATTTTTGGGGTGTCCTAGCAATACGAGTTCCTTGATATAAACAATATGATTTCGGAGTCTGATTTCTTTTAGACCTCTCTATGATGGTTTAATGTAGCCTATTCGTACATAATTTAAATTTGAAAAGATTGTAGACTGAGTGATCATGTCCTAAATCTACAGTCAGACAAGGAACAAGAATTAAGGCGGAACCACGCACTCTAAGTTTGTAGAATCTTAATTACACACGGCCTTATGTTTACACTAAGTTATCATAACTTCCGCAAGGATCTTTAGTTTTTCTATGAATGATATGATTAGTTCGGATGAGGGAGCAATTTATGATTTTTGCTGACAAAAATCTTGGTGAAAATTCGATGCTTAATTTTTTTTGGAAACGTACCAAAAATCTCGGTAGGGTTCCTCACTTCCCCTTCATGTCCAGTTGTTAAACTCCTCCTGCTCCTCCGTCATTCCTATCTGTTGGACAATTCCTCTTGAAATTTCCCATTTCACCGCATGTATGGCATACTGGTCTTACTTCTAGGTTGAGGGTTAGAGTGACGAATGGGGCCGGGGCCCTACAGCGGTGGGTGGTGTGCCCCTTCTTGTTGCATCTATTGCAATGTAATTCACGACAGACTCCATGATGATGGTTGCTGCACTTTCTGCAGAGTAGGAGGTTTCCATGATATAGTCTTCTTAGTGTTGGAGTAGTAGGGCCAGTGGGGGTAGGGGCTGCTACAGCTTGTTGCCTTTTAGTAAGCCCTTGAGTCAAGCAGCTTCCTTTCTTGTTCCCTAGCTTTCACTTCATGACCTTAAGTTTGGATTTTAGGCTGTCGTGGTTAGTTGTCACTCGTTCTTTCCTTGGTTGTTACCATGGTTGGAATTGACGACTCCATTTCCATTTCCATTTGGGTTGTAGGCATTGAGTTGTGCCATGACAGCTGTCACGGAAGCTGTTACAGCGGCTTGGAAGGTTGCGGGGTCTATCTACAGAATTGGTGTTTCGCCGACTAGCTGGTTGTTTCCATGGGAAGACATGACTCTGTTGCATGATGAGAAACAGTATCATGAGTAACTATGGTTATCTGTAGTCGTATCTCATCTATGATTATAGATATGAACCTATGCATGTATGCATATAAATCACATGTTTTGTTGCATGATTCTTGTTGTCTTGACCTACATCCCTATGATGTACTAATGGTAGTATGTAGAAATAGGTATTGTACAAATGTTAAGTTACCCTAATAGATTATAGATATCGGATCCTTAAGTTGGCTCAGGTTACATGAGTTCTTGGAGGGCGTACCTCTCTTGATTTACTACTACTAGCTGTGACGAATTACATGGTAAACCTAGGACTTAGTGTGAATAGTGTAGTGACTCTCATATGCCTAAATAGCATACAAGGTGTCCAACCATTTCACTCATTTCACAAGTGTCCTCTTCCGCTCTCTACTCTGCTAAGGTTGCCCTAGCCTCATCTACAATGAGTTGTCACCTAAGGGTGACCACCTCTTCCTCTAGAGGGCATAGTCGGTTGGTAAGGTCCTCTTGTACTGCTTGCTGGTTCGGTACTGATTCCGAAGGGTGAGGCGTGCTAGTGATCTCTCTGGCGTCTTCACCCTCGTCTGTTCCCTTATCAGATTCTTATCTCTCGTAGTCCATTACTTGGTGTTCCTCGGGGCTTACTTTTGGGTTCTCCCTCGATCCATTCATTTGGCTATTACCGCAAGGTAGTAGGGGTCTTCGGGGTGAAGCTCAGCCATGTTGCATGTGCGGGAATAAGGGTAGGAGATACATGTAGAAGGTTTAAGTATGGAGGTCATATGATATTCTAAAGTACTACTATAGCATTACATGTTTGATCCTAGGGTTTCCTGGTGTACGAAATCGATAATTTTTTAGACTTGTTACTATTTGGTCTCAGAAAATACTGTTGGATTAGTGTCTAAGCCCGTAACCATATTTGTCAAGAACTTGACCCGATTGTGTATGGTCCTTTTGGGTTGCCTTCATCGGAGCAACTTGACTGGAGAAATAATAGAGAAAGAGGTTATTATGATTTATTAATATGTTATAAGAATAATATATTAAAGGATAAATCATATTTGTTTAATTAATATTGGTCAATAAATAATTAAGAATTAATTTAGTGATCAAGTGTAATTAATTAAACTAGAGGGGCTGAATTGTAATTATATCATAGTTACAAAATAGGGTAATGGTTATCCTAGATATAGGTTGGACGAATTCAAGGGATAAGATATCCTTGAAATCGTCCAAAGGATAAAGGATAAAGGGTTTTTCAAGGCTTATCTTATTGCTACTTGGTGGCCAAGCAACTAGATAAGGATAAGGACTGAAACCCTAATCTATACACCTATATAAACACCCTTTTGGCACATGAATTCGTCCATGCCTTCCTAAAGGGTTCTTAGGGCTGATTTCATACCTCCTCCCTCTCTCTCTCTTGTCTCTCCATTTGCTTTTGGTGTTTGTGAGCCATTAGAGGTACTACACTTGTGGTACTTGCTTTCAAGACTTAGGGTTTGAAGATTTGAGTTGTTATTGCAATATAACAACAAGAGGTATGTGATCTAATCTTCTATGTGTATTTCGAAAATACTAGTGCATATTAGGGTTTCTTTATGTGTTCATAATGTTGTGTATCTAATAGTGAAAACATAGATCCAATTCTAGGGTTGCATGCACACATAGGATTGTTTGTTCAAAACCCATCAGTGGTATCAGAGCCTTTGGTTAACTTGTTTTCAATTAGTATTATATAATTGTATGAACTTGACATATTAGGTTTTATAGCCAATAAACCCTAAGAGGCTAGGATTTTCGAGATTAAGGCTCATAAACCCTAATTTGCGAAATATTTGAAAGGGTTTTCAAATCCCTTCCTTTAGCCTCAAGGTTTCAAAATCTAGGGTTTGCAAACCCTAGGATTTTCGAGATTAGCCTCCTCCCCAAGATAAGATCCTAAATTTTAGGGATTTGGATTATCCTATATCTTGTAATTATCCTTTAATGGTTATATATGGTAATTAAAGACTTTAAATTATCCTATCCCATGATTTTCAAAATTTAGAGGGATTAAAAGGATTAGGATAAATTAATTGTTTAATTGGTAATTATCCTTCATGATTTAATTAATCCCTTATGATTTAATAATTTAAATTAATAGTTTAATTCAAGATAATTATTAAATCAAGAGTTTTAATATTTAAAATTTTAATTTAAATAGTCTTAAATTTCGAAAATTTTAAAGTGAGATTAAAACCTAATTGTTTTGAAAAGTTTCAAAACCTGCCCTCAAGTTTTGGAATTTAAATTGGTTGATTAAAAGTTTAATTTTGAAAAATGTTAAATTCTAAAACTCTAATTTTGAAAAAGTTCAAATTACACCCTTATGGTTTTATTAAATTAATTAAGTGTATAATTAAAAGAGAGTTAATAAATCCATAATGATGAGGTTTATATTAAAAGTGTAATTTATAAAATTTAAACCACCTAGTATTTTAAAAGTGTAAAATACACCCTTATACTATGTATAACATTAAAAGTATAATATTATATATGTATAACTAAAATGCTAGTCTTACCGTTAGTAGACCTCATTTACGAAGCCGATCTATAAAGGGGGTATAAGGTTATGGCCTATAAAATGGCCGTTTAATGGGTATCCACTCTTACCCACCGCTTCCTTGATTGGTGGAGGGTCGTTAGCCGAACGGGTAGGATAGGGCAATCCTTTCTTCATTAATAAGTATAATGAATCTATGTAAAGTAACTAAACGCTTTTGCAAATTCCCAATCCTAGTTACTTTAAGCAAAAAGTGAAATTGATGCAATCCCATGAAATTTCACTTTACACCCATGCTAAGAAGTTACTGAAGCGTGTGTGGCTAATCGGCATACTAATTGGTTCTAAGCAAAGGTGACAAAGGGTGACTCAATGTTTGTCATAGTTCGATGGAGCGTGTGTGGTTTACCGGCACATCGAATAGGTGACTGTAACAATGAGGGTACCATGAACATTTGCATGGTTATTCACACACACTTTGTGATCATCGGCATCCCAATCACAAACGAGAGGGGCATATCGAGATTTAAACATGCCATTGAAAAGTTCAATGAATCTCAAAGGAAATCTAGGAATTCTTAATACATTTAAAACATAATCCTTTATGTTTTTCATGGTGAAGAATTAGTGAATCGTCATTCACTTACCTCCGAATTATTTGCATGTTGGATTACGGCATCCCTCTTCTAATGTGTAAATAATGTTGTTGTTGGATCCTAGCCTTAATGTCTCATTTGGGTGTTTCATTAAGGATTCAATCAACTAACTTGAAATTTCTCCCGTTTTGTAGGTGTCTGATTCTAACCGTGGTCTTCCCGAATCCCAAGGAAAAGGTGTTCCTGTTGAAAGTGAAAGCTTGTTCCAAAGTGAAGGATCAATGTGGACTAGCTTGATTTTCACTTCCTTCTCCTCCTCCCGTTGTTCTCCCTGACCCACAAGAACGAAGATTTGAAAGGTTCAAGATCACCGAAACCCTATTGGCAATGGAACATGAAGATGGTAAACCCGTGTGTGCTCACGTCCTAGGGATGAAATCATACATTGATAGGTTGATTATGTTGGGTGCGTCGCTCCCCAATAAGTTGGATGTGGACTGGGTTCTTCAGTCACTCCCTAAATCATATGATAAGTTCATAAGAGAGTATTATATGATGGATCTTGACGCGACCCTCATTGACTTAACTTACATGCTTATTGCTGATGAATCAGAAATGATTTGGCGAAGTAATGGAGCATATTTGTTTGATAATTCAACCAACCATGCTTCTGTGGACACTCTAGAAGAACCCACCTATTTCTGCTGCCAAGAGAAGGGGCAATGGATATGAAGCTACCCAAAGGACCTGAAGAGTCTAAGAGATGGGAGAGTCAAGAAGTATGGCTCTACTTCAGGTATAAAATCCACTATCTAACTCCATTTAAATTCCTATTTTATACATAATGTGATAAGATTACATTTGCATGTTTTGCAGGATTAGAGAAAAGAGAGGAAGTTTGATGGAAGAGAAAGATGAGTCTGATCACAAAGAAATGGATTATGATCGCATGGATTCGAAGATCAAATTTTGAGCTTAGGAAGTTATGATAGATTTGTTAGGAGTATTTGATTACATAGTTTTTTAGTTGAATTTTGCATTGTAAGGACATGTTTTCCGCTGTTTTTATGAATAAA
The DNA here is from genome assembly GCF_051521515.1 of Lactuca serriola. Classification (NCBI taxonomy): domain Eukaryota; kingdom Viridiplantae; phylum Streptophyta; class Magnoliopsida; order Asterales; family Asteraceae; genus Lactuca; species Lactuca serriola. Next base: position 97,891,826 of record NC_136410.1, on the reverse strand, counting down.
ATAAATTTTGGTTTTATCTTATTTGTTTATCCTTGCAATGGAATATATGAAAAATTGATGTTTATGTACTTCTATTATTAGCAAAATGGATTTGATTCTTAATTAGATTATTTATGGAAGTGTCTAGAGTTTACCAAATAGGGAGAGTTTCTCATCGCCCAAGTTTCAAGTGGATAGGAACATGGAATTGTATAACAAGTATTATATGATGAATGGAAACTTTCACATTTGGGAAATTTGGACTAATTCCTTGACAAAGTGTAAATTGAAGGACTAGGAGATCAAATACACTAGTTCATACGTTGATCAAGTCTACCACAAGAGTGAAAAAGATATTCGTCATGATTTACTAAAGTTTAGTGAATATCGTTATACATATAAGATTGAGTATAATTCTAAGTTGATTGAAAGAGTTTCAATCAATAGCAAAATGAATAAGAAGAATCAAGTAGGTAGAAAGATAAAAGTTTCTCTATTCTAAGAAGAAGGGAGAGTACATTTTATTATGTTTTATGATAAGTCTTAATGATTAAGAACCTTATCTCAATTGATCCTCTAAGTGAGTCTTAGTACAATCTATATGTCTAAAAAGAGGAATCGAGAATTGTGGAAATGGTTAAATCAAGAAGTCAATCATACTTCGTTCCAACATCAAGTCTTAGAGTTATACTCCAAGATTGTGAATTGAGTGAAAAGTCTTAAGAAGGTTTATAACATTCATCAAATATGGAATTTGGAAAAAGTATTTTCTTATTCTTGCACATTTGAAATTGGTAAGTTGTGATTTCTTGGATAAGACGAAGACCAACTAGGACCAATTATGTGAAGTGTTTGTCTAGATAAAAGCTACACTAACTCTTGAATATTTGTTTGTCAAGAAATGTTTCTTGACAAGAGAATCTTATATGTCAAGGAGTCAGTGGGAGTCTTAATGGTCTTGAAAGGTTTCAAGAACAAATCAAGAATAAACCTTATCAATCATCCCTAGCACACGACTTGAGGTTTACAACCTATCGTGTTGACACTAATTTTGTTTCTATGCCATTCCACTTGAGTTAATTATGCGTATGAGTTCTACGAGTTCTCAATGGGTTGTATAGGGGCAAGGCACCTTGTTCAATGGAAAGTACATTGAAATGAAGGGGTGGGCTGTTCAAAAACTTGGAAGTAATGGTGGGACCCTTGATGGCAAGAAATTAAGAAGAACAAGTTCTACCCATAAGAAGTTTGAATTTGTCACTAACATTATCTTGTGATTATGGTTATGACGAATTCACATGGATGAGAATGTATACACCACAAAATCTAAGTGTCATAAGGTTTCTCTCATTCATGAAAATGATTGTGAGGAAACGCTTTCACTAAGAGAGATTTTGAAGATAGCATTATGTGATTTGGGTTTATCAAATTCAACTATGATTACGACATACCTCTTCATAGTTCGAATTGTAGGAAATGGCAAATAGGTCTGAACATTATAGACTTATTGATATGAGTCCTAGAATCATTTAGACATATACATATGAGTTGTCCAAGGAAAAGTGTATGAGTTTGAGAAGCTTAGATAAAGTCTTATCAAAGCATCTAGTATTAGAAATATGAACTTAAGAAATTGTTTTCTAGAAGTTCAGTTGATTTCTGAATACATGTCGAAGCTAGTGGGAGCATAAGTGTTAAGATGGTAAAGAAATAATCGTCATGTAAGTGGGAGCATGATTATTATGGTAAGTATTGCTAGTTAGCAATATTAATTATAGAAAACAAGAGTTATACTTTGCAAAGTCGTAAGGGTTGAAAAGTTGTTTTACTATAATTAAGGGAGGTAATATTATGCTTCATTTCAAATCTAAAGGCTTAGATTGTGGAATGTTAATAAATTTAGTCAAGGATACATAGTGTGTTCTCAAATTTCGATTATGATTAAGGTATTCCTCTTCAGAGTTCGAATAGTGAGAACGTGACACATAAAATATTATGGCAGAAGATTGATAAAGCATCATATCTTTATGTAAGACATTATGCATCATGTCCCATACACTTCGGGTATAGGAATAATTGCATATGCTATAATATTTGACCATTCTAAAATTTTCCAAATGTCTAGCGCATTAAGAAGGAAAAAGGACAAGAATTGGTATTGACTAAGATAATTAAACAACTATCAAAGGACAATCGAAAGTTCGTTGAGGATTGGTCGCTTGTGACTAGTTGGAAGTATGGTATTGAATGGACCATATCGACATTATTATGAATAGACAAGATTCTATTAAGAATGAGTTGTCATATGGTAAATATGGAAATGTTTCCATAATTAGGAGTTGGAAATTAAGAATTTATGTCTAGATTAGAATATTTTATGAAAAAGGATGTTGAAAGGAATGCACTTTGAGTGAGAGACATCACATCTATAGAATTATTCTGTAACAATTTTTGATAGAGTACCTTGTGATTTCGTTGGCCGAGTCTTTGGGATTTTTGTTCCGTGACTTCACAAGAGGATCATTGCATAAAATATTAGAATTTGACATATTCTAAAAGATGGAAAGAATTTGGTATTCTTACACTGATTATAAGGATTGAGGATTGTGAAATGAGTTTCATTTGAAAAGTTTTTCAATTGATCCATTTCACAAAGTATGGACCATAGGAAACCAAAGGGTGCATGCTTGGAGCATGAGACAATTGTGGTTATGATTCGAGTTATAAAGTTGATTATCTGAAACATTAAACAATGGATAATGAGTAATCAATATGGTGATTAAATAAAGGTGTTTTATTTATACTCACAAGTTTGGGGTCATATAAGATTAAGTATTATCATTGTGTTTCTCTTTGCATGTTTTGACTTCCAGAATAATTGAGTTTATTAAGAATAATCGAATTATTCAAACGGTCCGCAGTCGGTCACACGTTGGAAGTAGGTATGATTGAAGACTGTCATGAATTGGTTTGTAGATTGTCTAAAGTGTATTAGACATAACAAAGGTTTACTATAACGTTCGTGAGTGCTTATGAATATGATTTTGAGCATTAGATTAAACTCACGCTCACCTAGATTCCTTCGTGAATTTTGTCACGAGCGATTGGTGAGATGATAATATCTTGTATTCTTGAAACCGAGATGTGTGAGTTGTATCTTGCGAATCGGTTACACATTGATAATATGTAAACGCACCAGTAACTTGGTGTTATAAAACTTATTGTTGTGTGTAATTTGGTGAGTGAGTGCAAGCAAACATTGAGTCGAAGTTTATCCGTTCCTTTTACCCAAAGTGGAATAAAAGCGATATCTGTGGGCCCCTCGATAATTTAGTGATGACAAACGTAAATGCTCGGCCGGACTAGGGCTAATTTGATTTGTTCAATTAGTCAGTCGTCGTAAATCGGAAATAGAGAAACAAAAGATAGATTGAGAGAATGATTTCAATTCATATCTCACGTCTATATGATATCAAGAATGGAGGAATATATGATCCCTTATCTAAAGGACATGTTCCTAATAAGATTAGAGTTCGGCAGCGTCTTTGAGAGCTACGATTGCTAATCGGGTAGTACTTACTATTATAGCTACTAGACTTATCCAAGTGGGAGACTGTTGGATTAGTGTCTAAGTCCGTAACCATATTTGTCAAGTACTTGACCCGATTGTGCATAGTCCTTTTGGAATGCCTTCACCAGAGCAACTTGACTAGAGAAATAATAGAGAAAGAAGTTATTATGATTTATTAATATGTTATAAGAATAATATATTAAAGGAGAAATTATATTTGTTTAATTAATATTGGTCAATAATTAATTAAGAATTAATTTAGTGATCAAGTGTAATTAATTAAACTAGAGGGGTTGAATTGTAATTATGTGATAGTTACAAAATAGGGTAATGGTTATCCTAGCTATAGGTTGGACGAATTCAAGGGATAAGATATCCTTGAAATCATCCAAAGGATAAAGGATAAAGGGTTTTCAAGGCTTATCTTATTGTTACTTGGTGGGCAAGCAACTAGATAAGGATAAGGATTGAAACCCTAATCTCTACACCTATATAAACACCCTTTTGGCACATGAATTCGTCCATGCCTTCCTAAAAGGTTCTTAGGTCCGATTTCATACCTCCTCCCTCTCTCTCTTGTCTCTCCATTTGCTCTTGGTGTTTGTGAGCCATTAGAGGTACTACACTTGTGGTACTTGCTTTCAAGACTTATGGTTTGAAGATTTGAGTTGTTATTGCAATATAACAACAAGAGGTATGTGATCTAATCTTCTATGTGTATTTCGAAAATACTAGGGCATATTAGGGTTTCTTTATGTGTTCATAATGTTGTGTATCTAATAGTGAAAACATAGATCCAATTCTAGGGTTGCATGCACACATAAGATTGTTTGTTCAAAACCCATCAAATACTCCTATAGTATTTTTAAACTTTAGGTTTGGTTCTAATGTTCCTATAGCATGTAAGGTTGATAAATTTTAGACTCGTTGCAACACTACCCTCACTCCCAAACACATATTGGTCGTATCTCAAATAAATATAGTTGATCAAGCTATATTTATCCCAAATATGATTACATAACTGTCCGGGTTTGACTGTAGCGTTCAACATCCAAATACTTTTGTTTTGTTCTTATTATGATACGGTTCTAGCAAGTATGTATACTTTTAGAAGATACTTATATTTTTAAGGTATACTTTTAGAAAATACTTATATTTTTAAGGTATACTTTTAGTCAGAGTGTTTTTAGTCCCATTGTATTTATAGTTGTACATCGTGTATGGTTAGATATACTAGTTCACTATAAACAATGCTCTGATACCAATCTGTCACACCCCCAAACCAGGACGACGGGAATGTCTGGGGGCGGATGACTTCATGTACAGTATCATCACAATTGAATATGAATGAAACATAGCAACCAAACATCATACATTTCAACATACCAACATTCATTGTATTACACATCATACTTGTTTAACAATTACACAAAAATAACAAGAAGTAAATTTTCTTGAAGTCGCACCACTTGATTTCATAGCAGAGCTGATTACCTGTTACTAGTTCCCTGAGAATACAAGTCGTTTTGAAAATCGTCAACTAAAAAGTTGGTGAGTTCATAAGCATTTTTGTATAAAAATGGTTTTGCACTTGTTTAGAATGGTTCTCTTAGTACTTTTAGAAAATCCGATATTTTCTATGAAAATGATTTGTAAGTCTCGTTCCAAAACTGTGAATATATGCATGCTTGTCCTTTTTTATCTTTTGTTTGTAAAAGTAAAGTGAACGTTCCCAGAAAATCCGATATTTTCTGCCTGCAAAAGTGTTGTAGTCTTAAACCCTAAGACTGGAAGTGTAAGAAACTGAATACTTGAAAAATGACTTGCAGTAGTATAGCTTAATAAAACCGATGAAGTGTAAGCTTCCCTTAAACCAAAATCGTATTGTTATTCGCTATGTGAGTCGTTATAACCATACTCGATAATGACCAATCCGCCTGTCATGACGCTCTTTAGGCGCCGACATATTTAAGGTAAGGTTTTGTCACCCTAGACGGACCTAGTCTAACTGTACCGAACAGCTCAGGGTGTGGGGTGTCAACCCCGTATAAATCTATACACAAACTCCCGCTCTCCCTCTAGGAGACTCTGGTTATAACTATAGGCTACGGTTGTACACTCGATAGGCGTCAAACGCAATATCCTACAAGAGCCTTAACATATTTTACGTGAACTATGACTTCGGTTTACTTGTAAATAAGATAATTATGCCTTTAAATAATTGTGTGTCCTTTGAAAGTGTGGTTTACGACCTTTAACTATGCTAAATATAGTTTATTAAGTTGGTTTGTCAAGACAATTTATATGATCATATAAATATATAAATACATATAAGTTAACATGTCTAGATGTTTTGAGAGTATATATAGGTCATATAAACTTGCATTTAACACAAATATAACAGCTTTTAGCATGATAATTCAATTTCTTGTTTTGACTTTTCTGTCCCTGTTTTTAGAAAAATTATAGAAAATTATCGTAAGTCGAAATTATGATCCGTAAACTCTGAGAGTTTGGAAAATGAGTCTAATTTGTTCATAATTTTATTATAATTTTTAATGTCCTCAAACCAGTATGAAAATGTTCATCTTCACAGACTGGTCCAAAATCATTCCTGAAATGATAGGCAGTTTTGTAAAAATTGCCAAAAATTGTAGAAAATCGTATAAATGCGTGAGAGTAGTCATTTTAAAGGTATAAACCTGAACTTTTTGCATGTAAAACAGTTTTGAAAAATATTTCCATCAAGGTGGTCAAAATAGTCCGTAATTAGACCAAATCGTTTCTGTTAAAAGCTGATTTTTGAGTTTAGGTTATACATGTTTGAACACAACATTTATTCTTTGCTATTTTGAGCGTATAATCCCATATCTACAAATTTACATCCATATTCTAATAAAAGAATAGGTTGATTCTCCTTTTGTCATGTGTCACACTATTAGCTATTAAGCCTCCTAATTAATGTGATATCACATGGCAACCTATTAATTTCTCATTTCAAATTTCAAATTTGTCACTATAATTTCATTAAATTAAATAACATTAGAATAAAAATAAAATCAAATTAATACAGATTATAAAGTCATGTATTTATTTAAATCAACGATTATAATTTTATATAACTAAAAAATAGTTATTAATTAATAATTTATTTAAAATAATGAGTAAATTACACTAATGGTCCCTATGGTTTAGGGTAATTTACACGTTTGGTCCCTAACTTATTTTTTTAACTCGGAAGGTCCCTATTATTTGTTTTTATTACACGCTTGGTCCTTGTCTTACCTAAAAATACTATTTTGGCCTAGATTTTTTTAATTTATTTTAATAAACACACCCCCGGCCCCACCCATCTCACTTTACCTTATCTACCCAATATTTTTCCCTAATTAAATAATAGTCTTTTTAGGTAAGACATGGACCAAACACGTAACCAAAACAAACAATAGGGATCAAATGCATAACAAAAACAAACAGTAGGGACCTTCCGAGTTAAAAAAAATAAGTTAAGGACTAAGCTCGCAAATTACCCCAAACCATAGGGACCATTTGTTTAATTTACTCTAAAATAATATATTAATAATCTTACGTTTTTATTATGAAAGTTTAATTAATTTTGTAACTGTGGTTCCCACAGGTTATAAACTAGTGTAATATATAAGACAACACATACTTTTCTCATGGTTTTTATGAAGATCTAAGTGACAAACTTCATGTTCAAGTAAATATCCGAAAGTTAAACACATAACACATTGGTACATGCAAATATCCAATGGTTAAACGAGAGTTGACTTGTAGTGTCCCCCGAAAACATGAAAAATACGAAAGATATATGGGTATGAAACCCACCTTGGGGTTTTCAAGATGTCGATGAAGAATATGAAGAATTTTTGAATCCTAGCTTGCTTCTTTGAAAATACAAGTAAAACACAAGCAATCTTGTGTTTAAAAATATAAAGTGTTTATTATATTTTCTTACCGTTAACATGCATTTGAATGTGAAATTACAAAATATGCCAAACATCGTTACTATTAAACTACAAAATACCTTAAGTCGCAACGGTTTTTACATCAAAGGAACAAATAAACTATTTTACAAACTTATAAACTATAATGAGTATAGTATATGGAACAAAGGAAACTATTTTACTAAGATCAAGTTACAACACGGAAATAAACTTATAAACAATAATAGGTACAGTTTATGGGACAAACTGATTATTTTTACAAAGTTACATGTTATTTATTGAAAGGTTTTTACTTTTATTACTCGTAAACTCGTTGGAGTAGTTTATGAGAGGCTTTCACGTACTTATCTAAGTACCAACCATGTCCTGACTTATAACCAGAGTCTCGTGTAGGGAGAGCGCGATATTTGTGTATAGATCTGTACAGGACTGACAACCCCACACCTTAACAGTTAGCTACAGTTAGGCTGGCAGGCCTGGGGTGACAAATATCTTAACATTCCGACGCCTGAAGAACATCGCAATCAGGCCATCATAGGTTACAGTATGGTTATAAGAACTCACATGGAGAAAACAACGACTCATTTAAGTAGTAATATACTTTTTAAACAGTCTAAAAGGTTATTAACATAGCTTCTAATTTAAAGAGCAAACATATTTTCGACTAGTTTTATTTATGAATAAAACTAGGTATCATCAAATTAAGTATGAGATTTATACGTGTACCTTTCGGTCTTGGAACGTTTAAGACTACAACTCAGTTTCTGTGGAAAATATAGGATTTTCCAGGATCAACATCAGTATTTTACAAGTAAATAGTTTGCAATTCAACTTTCTTAAAACAAATACGATTACCTATCGAAAACAATGCTTTATAGTAGAGCGGGTGCAACTAGGAATATATTTACAAAAGATTTAACACTTATTTACAAGACATACCAATTACATGAATCTAAACCTCGAATCACAGATTATAAACATAGGAAACTAATACTTTCTGATCTGAAAATACTATAACTATAACTTATTTACAAAGAAAATATTGGATTTTCTGGAGGAAAACATTAACATTTTCAAAGAACAAAGAATATACTTTCTATAATAAAAATGCTTATGAACTCACCAACTTTAATGTGGACACTTTTTCAAACCACTTGTATTCTCAGGAAAGTTAGTAGACAGGTACTCTCACAGGCGTTACGAAGACGGAGCATAGTTGTATCACGTCTATATTTTGCTTTAGTTTTAACCTTATGCAATGTAATGTTTCGAATACAATGTAAATACTATGTTATTAATGCAATGGTTGTTGTTACTTTGGTTACTATTATAAATGTGTTGTGATATTGTACATGACGTCCTCCGCCCCCGAACGTTTCTGCCATTCCGGTTTGGGGTGCGACGGATTGGTATCAGAGCATTGTTTATAGTGAAATAAGTATATCAACAAAAAAAAGATATACAAGTATAAACACAATGGGATAAAAATACTCTAACAAAAAACTGTACTTTTAAAATATATTAATATTTTCATAAAAGTATACATACGTGCCTATATATATATATATATATATATATATATATATATATATACACTATAAAAAGTATCACAAGAAGAACAAAACAAAAGTATTTAGGTGTTAGACACTACAGTCAAACCTAGACAGATATGTAATCATATTTGGGATAATATAGCCTGATCAACTATATTTATTTGAGATATGACCAACATGTGTTTGGGAGTGATAGTGGTATTGCAACATGTCTAAAACTTACCAACTCCATATCCAAAGGAATACTAGAACCAAACATAAAGTTTAAAATACTACAGGTGTATTTTATGATACTATACAAATAACCATAAGTCTAATAACTTATCAACTATGTATACCAAGAAGCTCTAGAATCAAACATGTAATTATACTATAGGAAGATTTTAGGCACTGTAACTAACTTATGTGAAAAGTAAAAGACCCTTACTGGTAGGTCTATAATTATTGACTGTATACATTAAGATTATACATAGTTGAGATCTTATAGACTTATAATATGTGGTTTTAGCTAAATTTTATGTTCCTTGTTTGGTTGTGGTCTTAGAATAGGATCACTTATTCGAAGGTCTATTGGATCTTGGTTATAATAATCTATATACACTACGTGATTATAGGAGGACTCGATAAGGATTATCATAAAAATTTCGATAGAAATACTTTTATTAACCTCATAAATTCTTTGACACTCCCATTCTCGCACGAACAACATAAGTAGATGTAGTCACTCCACTATAACAGACAAGCAAATGAACTGAGGAAAAACCAAAAGAGGGTTCATGAGGAAGATCCCGAGAAAGGACCGGACGAAGAAAAAGGCCCTAGAGAGATCGTTAGCGAACCCTACCCTATGAGAAACAAACCGGAGAGCCCGCTCGGGCATTTGGATCCAGATTAGGGTAATCATAGGAACGATAACACCATAGGAATGCCAGGAGAAAGCCAACCCTTACCGTTGGAACTAGAGAAATCATAGCTAGGACAGAGAGCATAAGAGAATATTCGTGAATCATGTTAGGAAGCCGAGCTCCTTATGCGTCACGCTAATAACTTAAAAACGAATATAACTGGTGAGTTAGTGATTATACTACTCACACTATGTGTTAGGCTTATCACTTCTTTCGTAACAACAAATACTAGTATATCAAGTCATAGAATTTCATATAAGGGTGGTAACTATTAAAAATTCATAAGTTTATTTTACATAGACCTCTGTTATGAATTGATCATAAAACTCTATAAAAGCAAGAACATGATACGCACAGAACCAAGGTAACATAGTTCAATAGACACACAACTTATAGCCACTACTAAATACTTACCGCCGTTTCATTCTTTTAAACCTAATGGTAGAAAGATGCCTCCCCGTAGACTTATAGGGTGTGATCATACCAACACTAATGCACCAGATCCTATCATAATTCTGCAGTTAAGCGTGATTGGGTGAGAGTAATACTAGGATGGGAGAGTTTAGCATTTGTACAATACCTATTTCTACTCTCTATCATAAATACACCATAGCGATGTAGGTCAAAACTTTGTGAATTGTACAACAAAATGTGAAATTTATATGTATATATAAGTAGATAAAGTACAACTAGCAACAACCATAGTTACTTACAAGCTCGTTTCTAGCCGTGCAACAGAACCATGCCTCCAAAAGGAAGTAACCAACCAACCGACGAAACGCCATTTCTGTAGATAGACTCCGCTACTTTTTATGCTGCGGTCACAACCGCCATGTCAGCCGTCATAGCATATCTCAATGAAAATAACACTAGTGAGAATGGAAATGGTGTTGTCAATCCCAACTACAGTGATAACCAAGGAAACCAAAGAGTGCCTACCTACAAGGATACCCCAATGTAGAAACCTAAGAACATGAAACAAAAGTCAAGGAACGAGAAAGGGGGTAGTTCGACTCAAGGGCCAACCAAAAGGCAACAAGCAGTAGCAGTCCCTACCCCCGTTAGCCCTACTACCTTAACACCGACAACACCATACTATGGAAATCTCCCACAATGCAGCAAGTGCTGCTACCATCATTATGGAGTCTGCAGAGTGTTCCATTGCATCAAATTCAACAACAAGGGTCACACCGCCAGCCTTTGTAGGACTCCGGCCCAACACATCACTCTAACCACCAATGTTGGAACAAACCAAATACACCATGCGTGTGGTGAGACCGAGCATTTCAAGAGAATTGCCCAACAAAAAGGAATGATGGAGGAGTGGGAGGAGTTTAACAACAAGACGTGAAGAAGCAACGAGGAACTCTTTTGGGATTTTTGATACGTCTCTAAATAACAATAATTAAGCATCGAATTCTCACTGAAAATATTTGCTAATTAAAAACAAAATTATAAATTGTTCCTTGCAGGTGAGTTATTATGGTTGAGTGTAAGCATTAGAGTCATATATAGTTAGGATTCTACAGGCTTAGAGTGAGTGATTTCGCCTAATTTCCTGCTTCTTGTTTAATTGTGGATTTAGGGCAGAGTCACTCATTCGACGGTCTTCTCAATCTTAATTATACATGATCCGTATACACCGAGAGATTATAGAGGGACTGGGTAGGGATCATACTATGAGAATTCATTACTAATTTTAGGAGCACTCTTACTACCTATACTCGTAAAATGTAGTGCAAATATTCACAACAGTAATAAAAAGGATAAGACAGAAGGCACTAAAGAGATATACATAGAATACACCATCACTCTAAACAAATACTTCTTCCAAATCGACTTAACACCCATTATGATAAGAAGTTCCGAAGTGGCCATTAGAAATGGATTGACTTGGTCCTCATCATACCAACTCCATGTGCTACAAAAAGACTCTTCGCCTTAACTGACCGACTAACGAAATCCTATCAATCTATAACGACGAACCCGACACAAACCTTCGAATCGTCTGTCTCGTTTCAAAACTCAGAAGTACCCATGCAAAGGGTACCACGCCTTCCTAGCTCACTCCGTAGACAAGAAACTTAAAGTGAAAAACATTGAGGATGTTCCAAAAGCCCGTAACCTTCTCGAAGTATCCTCAGCATACCTCTCAAGAATACCACTCGTTCAACATGAATAGAGACTAAGGACCCATACATCGAACCTATCACTACTAAGTGTATACGCGAGGATGATATATAATTAAGATTCTACAGACTTAGAATATGTAATTTCGCCCTACCTCCTGTTCCTTGTCTGTTGTGGACTTGGGCTAGAGCCCGTCTTTTCAATCTTAATTTTATATGACCTGTATATGCAAGGCGATGATAAATCAACCAAGTATGAGTCCTACCATGAACCTCGGGACAAGGCTGCCCAAGACTACGAGTGGATATGTTGCTATTCGAGTGAACATAGACAAGTGAACTAAACCCACACCCTTCCCCGTCCTAAGTACAATTTACGATATCTAAACAGGAAGTCAGGTTGAATGAAACAAAGTCACATACTAATAATAAAGGTCCACTGGGACACCAAACGAGAACCTAAAGTTACATAGGAACGACAAGATCAATAGGAATAGAAGTACCCACCTCTTTCCCTAGTTCAAAGAATAACCACTCAGAATTCGAATTTCAGGACGAAGTTCCCTCTAACCGGGGGGGGGGGGGGGGGGTAATGTAACAAGCCGTTATTTTTCAAGTCAATAAAAGTCAAACCCTTTATATAAAATTCAAGTTTTGTTTATTTTGTTAAGATTATAAAGGTTAAATATGATTTAAAATATATAAATGATGTTTTTATATAAGTATTTTAATGTTTGGGATTCCAACTGAGAACCCTCTCGATATATAAGATTTAACTCGAAAACATAAGTCATTTCTTACTTTTTCAAATGAAAACACACCCATTTTTCTCTCAAGTATCAACTAAGAATCTTCAAAACTTCAAGCAAAATCCTTCAAATTTTCAAAATTTTCACCAAGAACACCAAGAACAATCTTCAAATCTTAAGGCTGACTGAAATCTCTCCTGACCGAGAACCACTAGAACGAAATCCCTCCTGACCGAAAACCCTTCCGGACCGAAGACTGATTTCGGTCAGAACCAAAAACTCTCCTTTTGGACCCATTTTCACACTGAAAATACCTAGAACTATCCCGATTAATTCCTAAGGCTTTTGTAAGTATTCCTTACATAATTAATGTGTTTTCTAACACTTTAATTATTATTTAAACATTACTTAATTTATTATTTAAATTAATATCTTATTAATTTAAATATGATATTGTTTATAAATATTATTAGGATACGCCTACCTTTTATGTATTTTAATATGAGGATCATCGTTATCACTTCGCGACTCAACTGAGCACACACATTTGAGGTGAGTTTATACCCCCGACGTTTTCACGATTTTTAAATTATTTTAGGGGGGGGATACACGTAAAACACAAGTAATCTTGTGTTTAAAAATATAAAGTGCTTATTATATTTTCTTACCGTTAACATGCATTTGAATGTGAAATTACTAAATATGCCAAACGTTGTTACTGTTAAACTACAAAATACCTTAAGTCGCAACGGTTTTTACATCAAAGGAACAAATAAACTATTTTACAAACTTATAAACTATAATGGTTATAGTTTATGGAACAAAGGAAACTATTTTACTAAGATCAGGTAACAACACGGAAACAAACTTATAAACTATAATATGTATAGTTTATGGGACAATCAGATTATTTTTACAAAGTTACATTTTATTTATTGAAAGGTTTTTCGCTTTATTACTCGTAAACTTGTTGAAGCAGTTTGCGAGACGCCTTCACGTACTTATCTAAGTACCAACCAAGTCCTGACTTATAACCAGAGTCTCTTGTAGAGAGAGCGAGATATTTGTGTATAGATTTGTACGGGGTGACAAATATAGTTAACATTCTGACGCCTGAAGAACGTCGCGATCAGGCCATCATAGGTTACAATATGGTTATAAGAACTCACATGGAGAAAATAACGACTCATTTACATAGTAATATATTTTTTAAACAGTCTAAAAGGTTATTAACATCGCTTCTAATTTACAGAGCAAACATATTTTCAGCTAGTTTTATTTATGAATAAAACTAGGTATCATCAAATTAAGTATGCCATTTATACTTGTACCTTTCGGTCTTGGAACGTTTAAGACTACAACTCGGTTTCTATGGAAAATATAGGATTTTCTAGGATCAACATTAGTGTTTTAGAAGTAAACGGTTTGCAATTCAACTTTCTGAAAACAAATACGATTACTTACCGAAAACAATGCTTTACAATAGAGCGGGTGCAACTAGGAACATATTTACAAAAGATTCAACACTTATTTACGAGACATACCAATTACATGAATCTAAACCTCGAATCATAGATTATAAACATAAGAAACTAATACTTTCTGGTCTGAAAGTACTATGACGATAACTTATTTACAAAGAAAATATACATTCTATAATAAAAATTCTTATGAACTCACCAACTTTAATGTTGACACTTTTTCAAACCACTTTTATTCTCAGGAAAGTTAGTAGACAGGTACCCTCACCGGCATTACGAAGACGGAGCATAGTAGTATCACGTCTTATCTTTTTCTATAGTTTTAACGTTAAGCAATGTAATGTTTCGAATACAATGTAAATACTATCTTATCAATGCAATGGTTGTTGTTACTTTGGTTACTATTATACATGTGTTGTGATACTGTACATGACACCCTCCACCCCCCGAACGTTTCTGCAGTTCCGGTTTGGGGGTGTGATAGTGGAAGGTTTTGCTGATTTGGTCCCTGGGGGCAAAATTGTCAACTTCGGGGAAGTTGGAGTACATTGGGCGTACTCCCTGTATCTTAGGTTACTCATGCAGGTTGATCGCGGAGCTCATCCATGTATGTTAGGTGTACGTGGAGTACGCTTATTGTGCGTAAGCAATCTTCAAACCCTATTTAAGGGCTTGTACCCTATATAAACCATAAGATGGCCTCTTTTTGCCTTATTTAACCAACCTCCATACCCTTGAAACCCCTAATTCGTTCCTTAGCCTTTGTGTGGTGCTTTTGAGGTCTTGCGGGGGATTTTTGTGAATCTTGAAGGTAAAGTAGAAACTTCAAGACTCATGCGTTGGAGGAGGGCCTTGAGATCGAACTTTAGCACCTTCATTTTGTGGATTTTGAGGAATAAAGTTTAAAGCTCGTCATCTCATTTCTTACATCTACTCCTTGGCTTGTTTTGGTCATTTTGGTCCCTTTGGTTGGTGGTTATGAGTTAAGGACATTCTTGGAGCTTATCCTTGTAGATCTGTACACATTAAGGGGTTTTTGAGCATAAAGGTGCAAACTTTATGGTGGTTTTGGTCTCATGCATGTGTTAAGTCACTTATTGATCTCTTTTGAGCTCTAAAGCCCTGTTAAGCCATGCATGCATGTAAAGTTGCCAACTTTACGTGATAAACCACCTTAAGGAAGTCAGATATGGGTTTGGGGTGAAGTCTTAATCGATAAAGATCTGAAAATAGGAAGTCGATCAAGATGGTGGAGTATGTTGGGCATACAAGCGTGTATGTTGAGTGTACAAGCTGAGTACGCCCCGCGTACTCAGCAGATTGGGTCTCGGTTTTGGGCCATGTTGGTATTTGGTTGTCTTAGACCTTGTAGGGCCATCTGAATTCTTTTATTGGGCTGTTGAGATTTTATTGGACTATCTTAGGTGAAGGCCCATGAAAGCATATTTGGGCTTTGGGTGATTATTTTAGATTTTAGGCTTTTTGGACAATTAGTTTTGGCCTTGGCCTTGGGCTAAGTTCAGAATAAGGTAAAAAGGTCTTTTACCCTAATTTGGACTCTTAGTGTGATTCGGGATCCAATTATTGATTGGATTTTATTTTGTGATTGATAGTGCGAAGATTTTAGCAGATTTGCAGTCAGAGATTTATCTGTGGGTTTGTGATGCTTGCATGAAAGATCAGTAGGTGGATCTTGGCACTTCTCTGTAAGACCCAGAGTATTGGTCTCCGACTAGGTAAGGAAAGACCATGATATGGCTCATGACATAATGACAAGGCTATGGTTGGCACATAACATTCTCTATTGTATATATGATATGTGGTATTTTGGGGAACTCACTAAGCTTTGTTGTTACGGTTTATTGTTTACTGTTTCAGGTACTTCCGGTTCGAAAGGAAAGGGCTCGGCTTGATCGCAATGCAAATACCCATGTTTTTCCACAACTTTATGATTTTGGGATTGTACTCTGATAACTGCTTTATTATTAAATACTTCTAAATGTATGAGTAAAAGAAAATTGGGTGTTTTGATTATATAAAAAATGAAATTTCTTTACCATGAAATTTTGGGATGTTACTAGTTGGTATCAAAGCCTTGGTTTGAGGGATTCAGACACACTCTTGAGTGTGATTGAACGTAAACTGAGGAATTAGGAAATTTTCTTAAATGTAAAATGAGTTTC
Source organism: Lactuca serriola (assembly GCF_051521515.1). Lineage (NCBI taxonomy): Eukaryota > Viridiplantae > Streptophyta > Magnoliopsida > Asterales > Asteraceae > Lactuca > Lactuca serriola. The sequence goes on along the minus strand of NC_136410.1, from coordinate 97,875,308 downwards.
TAAAAAGATTTTGAAAAGAAATTAAACTACAAAAATGATTTTTATACAGACAAAGGGGGTGTGGTGTGTGCAATCAGCTGAGATCAAGTAAGTGATACCCATAATACCCATACATGTCTATTAGGATTATATGTTATAAGAATTACATGCTAAATTAGGGCAAAGGATCTGCTCAGGATTTCATGTTAGGAGAGATGGCTTTACATGCCTGGTTGTTTGAGCCTTAGAATTGCATGCTAGTATGGTCATTAGATATTAGGATAGACTGGCTTGATTAGTTGGCATGTTGGTTAGATTTTTGCTTGTTTTGTGCTTTGTGGAACTTTTAAGTGATATGAATTAGCTATTAAGTCAATATGTTGAGTCACATGTGAAAAAGGTTGGATAATCTTTGAGTGATGGATTTGACCCTATTGTGCAGCTCTCGTTTGAGTCTGACCATTGTAGGGATGAGTCTGTTACTTGAAGGATTATCCAAGCTTTGTTGCATGTATTGTATTCACGAAGTAGTTAGCCGACATTATTAGGAGTTCTTCAGCATCTGACGGCAGGGTGAGTTTGGAAACCTAGGAAAGTCTAGGAAGTGCTTCAATAAGTTTAATTACGCTGTTTAGTGATCATTAGAGTATCAATTTGAGAAGGTGACTTAGAAGATTTGGGATGATTCTCGAGGAAAGTGTAGATAGGTGTGTAAGGTAGTATTGGGCTCGTACTACTAAAAGCACAGGATCCATACACGAATCGGGGAGAGTTTCGGAGAATCTAGGAAGCCTAAGGGATGATGATTCTTGGGTATGTTATGATCTTTTGCATGTTGTTTTTTAGTATGGTGATGAGCACTCAGGAAGGTGGTTCAGGTTCTGGTTTCAGCTCAGGTGCAGGTACTGATCCGATTAGCGAGCATATGCGGGAGTTCATCTCGTCGGAGATTACCCACGGTATTGTGGAGTAGACTCATGTGATCTTTGGTGCGGTCAAGGAGGGGATTTTGGAGATTTTGGATGAGCGTCTGGGCGCGTTACGTGCTGAGGTTTTGGAGATTGTTAGGGCTAGCACTCTTTCCTTCCGTGAGTTTCATGTTTGTGGAGCTCCCAAGTTCTTTGGGGAGAAGGACCCCATTACCAGTAGGAGGTGGTTAGCGGACATGGCTAACGCTTTTCAGACGAGTTTCTACCCTGAGGAGTCAAAGGTCATATTTGCTTCCTGTCTTCTGAAAGATAGAGCTCGAGATTGGTGGCAGGAGGTAGACTTCACCTTGGGAGGTGATGCCCTGGAGATGATGACTTGGGATGAGTTTGTGACCTGTTTTAGGGCTGAGTTCGCACCAGATATTAAGGTACAACAGTTTTCAAGGGTGTTCTTGGACCTTCGTCAGACTATGGAGACTATGGCAGAGATCACTGTGAAGTTCTAGGAGAGATAGATCTTTTGGTTCCACAGTATGCAATGGATGAGGAAATGAAGAAGGTAAGGTATCATGATATGCTAAGGGATGACATTAGGGAGTTTGTGAGTATTTCTAGGTGCAAGACCCTGAATGATATGATTTCTAGAGCCCGAGAGCGGAAGATCGATATGAAGCATCTGGGGAAGAGGGAGCCAGAGCATGTACATGTAGTGCAGGGTCCTGTGAAAAGACCCAAGACTTTAGATCAGCGATTGAGGTGCTAGTAGAGTCGGGGTCATTGCAACACGTGGGGGAAGAAGCATGATGGGATTTTCCGTTCTGGGGGCATGGGCTGCTACAAGTGTAGTAGGGTTGGTCATGTCAGCTAGGATTGTCCTTAGGGACAAGCTCGTTACGTTTTCACTGCAACCAAGTGGGCCACAAGAAGGCCGACTGTCCAATGTTGAGGGGCGAAGCAATGAGTGGACCTACTCTGGTTATTTTGAGTATCACTGATGGTCGTGAGGGTAGGGCAGGATCCCCTGCAGACAGGAGCCGATCATTGAAGTGTCAGTCGGGGGGGGGGGGGGGCAGGTTCCAATAGGTGCTATTGCAGGTATGTTATCTTTTGCTTTCTTCTTGATTATTATCAGTATTTATATTGCTTTGGAATTTTCTATCGGTTTGGGTAATCATTGTCTTTGGTTTATTTCTCTGTTATTGTTTGGGTCATCAAGAATTGTCATATGCTATTTTGCATGCCAAGGGTCAGTAATGTGCCGTATCTTGCTGGGATTTCGGGGAGTGATAATATGGATTTCAAGAGTTGTGCGGTCATTGGGAGTGGCTAGTGTTGGAGCACTAGTATTGATAAGCACAGGTTATCGACGGTTCAAATTATAAGGATGTATGATGGGTTGGGAGTCCATCAAACTTCATGGGATGAGAGAGCATCGACGAATCCAATGAAGGCAGAATCGTTCAAATTTCTGGAAGCTAAAATAGGCATGAAACTAGGATGAGTTTCACATCCCAGACGGGTGGGAAGACGACTCAAGTGGCCATCTGGATTGAAGATTGTGTAAGTTGGGAGTTCAGGAAACTTCCAATAGCTGGTTGACATCTTCTTGGTGATGGATAGCAGGAATATAGATGGATCCAAGTTGAGGATTGTGTTAGAGACTCTCTTCCTGTTCTTGTATGATTAAGGCTTGGGGGTTCGAAGCATGATTCGAACACCTGATTGGGGTATAGTGAGATGTAAGTTCGATTCTGGATGAGTATGGATGGATTGGTAGATGAGAAGGAAGACCATGGGCGGTGGCCATGGCAAGATAGGAGTGTTTTCAAACTGCAGGTGGCCCGTAGCATTCACTAAGTTGCAGGTTGTGTTTAAGTGTTGTAATATTGTAGGGTGACCCGTAGTATTCACTAGGTTGGCAGATAGTGTTGGAGTGTTGTAAGACTGTGGGGTGGCCCGTAGCATTCATTAGGTTGAAAGATAGTGTTAGAGTGTTGTAAGACTGTGGGGTGACCCATAGCATTCACCAGTCCTTGAGTAGCGGTGAGGGTATGTCAAATCTATGATTTCGCTTGTGGATTTCTTCAGATAGATTATACCAAAGTAGGTCAGTTTGTAAGACTATGGGAAGGCCACAACATTCATGAAATTAAGGAAGTGGTGGGATGTATGAGGCCGGTTGTGATATAACACTACATTTGGTCATGTATCATTCACTATTAGCATTGGATTTGGTGATATCGATTTTGACGGTTGGTTATGATCAGTTGGATTAGGATGGTTGTTGGAGCCATAGTGGTGAGATAGCTAGGACAATTCTTGTCAGATTAGGCATTAGTGCGGAAGTCGCATGATGCGACTGTGTAAGACTAATTGTCTCAACAACCAAGTGGAAAATCTAGTGAATCGGTTATTCGGTAGGTAAGTTGGGACTAAGGAGGTCTCGGTTGCTTTTGAAAAGCGGCTTGGGGCAACAAGATGAGTGATGTGCACAAAAGTACCCACTAATTTTAATATTTATAACCTAACAAACTTAAACTAACTATGCACTTATAGGTAGTGTACCTAGTCAGATTACAGTACAGCTTGGGTAAGTCGGGTGTCGATCACAGGGAACGGTGTTACTAATTAATTTACTTACTATTAAATTAACCTAATTATTAACAAGTTTAAAAAGGGGTTTTATCTGATTTTACAAGACCAGACAAACTTAACTCAAATTAAATAAGTAAAAACACACTCTTGTTTAGTTTGAATCCACTCCTTTCTCATGGCTAGCTAATTATTATGGATTATCAAGTTGGTTTTAATTGTATTAGTAATTTAGTTCTAACTTTACCAATAATACTAATTCATGTCAAACTATGTATGTTCACACACAATTAAACACATAACTAATTATGAATGTAAATATGCCATATAAGATTTGTTATATAAACGCAATTATAGTCACAATACACGTTCTCTAGCACAGCTAAGCTTATTTACTCTAATTACTAACTAAGATTGGTCAATCCTAGCTCTAACAATTTAATGTTCACTAAATCATTAGGTAAACAAGTTCATGCAGTTAATGGTCACTAAGCTAACATAGAACATGCAATCAAGCAATTAGAGAAACAAACATAAGCATGCTAGGTAATACAAATCAAACACAAGCAACTTTACCAACTAAACTAATCCATAAAATTGAGCTATTCATAAGTTAGAAGCTTCATCTAGCTAAACAAGAGTAGCTAGATCCAGTTGCTCATCATAGCAACTAACAAACTAACACAAATTGAAGTGATATAAAACATGTTCTTAATTAACAAAAATAAACTAAATTATGGACCTTCACTCTTTTTGGTGTTGAAAGCCTCTTCCCAGAACTTTTCTCTGCTCAAAATCGTCTTCTGGAACTCCTCTTTCTTGCCAAAAGTCTCCTATATTCGTAATGGTCAAGGATTTATATAGTTGCTGATATCCATAAATTCACGTCGTGAATAATAAGATATTCACGTCGTGAGTTGTAGATAACCGTGCCCGTCAAGGATTCCTTCACCCGCGTACATATCTTCTAGAACCAACTCTTCACGTCGTGAATTCTTTAAGTCTCACGTCGTGAGAACGTTATTTCCAGATTTTCTTCTCTTTTAATCTTTTAATTCCCAAAGTTTCTTTCTTTAATGCTTTTAGTCCCTTTTCTTCAAAATGTTTTATTTTTGGCTACAAAGAACATTTAAGCTCATAAGTACCATTATTCTAAACAAATTACCAACTTATTAATAAAAATGTACTTAAATATTGCCTAAAAATAAGTATAAATATGGCAATATCAATGAGCTGAGGTGGTATTAGTGATTTGGGACTAGTGTGTGGAGTCTCTTGTTATTGGGAGAATATGCTAAATCACTTGCAACTTGGATTAAATAATCTCAGAGTAATTGATTCGACCCTGCTGAGCAGCTCTCGTTTGAGTCTAACCATTACAAGGATGAGTCTTCTACTTGAAGTATTATCTAAGCCTTCTGTCAAGTAAGAGTGTTCTGCAGCAATGAGTGGTCAGTGATTTTGTTCCTAATAAGCAACAAGATAATCAAGGGTTTGAAGTGTTTGGATTAGTTCGTAATGCAAGAAGAATGGATATAGCAATGATTCGGTTTGGATGGTCTGTCGGGGAGTCAGAGGAGTTCAAGATCTCAGATTTCGGGAAGAGTAGGCATGGTTATTTATGCAGGGGATTGATTTAAGTGGAGAAAGGTTTTGTTCTTCATCAAGTTTTGGAAGCTCTACTAAGGTAAGGTTTGGTTGCCTTTGGGAAGGTCGTGTATGCTTAGGGTTGTGGTTGTGTTCCTCAGGCTGTCTGGGGTGCCTGGGATTATAAGGATTGATTTCAAGGATGAAATCAAATATAAGTGGGGGAGAATTGTAACACATGGTTCATTGTGCTTTTTAGTTTAGACCCTTGGGGGTGGAAGGTTTTGTGGATTTGGTCCCTAGGGGAAAAATTGTCAACTTTGGGGAAGTTGGAGTACGCAGGGCGTACTCCTTATATGATGGGCGTACTCATGTAGGTTGATCATGGAGCTTATCTATGTACAATGGGCATATGTGGAGTACACTTAGCGTACGTGAGCAGTCTTGAAACCCTAGTTTAAGGGTTTGTACCCTATATAAACCATAAGATAGCCTCTTATTGCCTTGTTTAACCAGCCTCAATACCCTTGAAAACCCTAATTCGTTCCTTAGCCTTTGTGTGATGCTTTTGAGCTCTTGTAGAGGATTTTTGTGTATCTTGAAGGGAAAGAAGAAACTTAAAGACTCATTCTTTGGAGGAGGGCCTTGAGATCCAGATTTAGCACCTTTATTTCGTGGTTTTTGAGGTATAAAGTTCAACGCTTGTCATCTCATTTCTTAGATCTACTCATTGGCTTGTTTTTGGTCATTTTGGTCCCTTTGGTTGGTGATTGTGAGTTAAGGACGTTCTTGGAGCTTATCCTTGTAGATCTGGACACATTACGGGTTTCTTGAGCATAAAGGTGGAAACCTTATGGTGGTTTTGGTCTCATATATGTGTTAAGTCATTTATTAAGCTCATTTGAGCTCTAAAGCCCCGTTAAGCCATGCATGCAATTAAAGTTGGCAACTTTACGTGATAAACCTCTTTAAGGAAGTCAGATCTGTGTTTGGGTTGAAGTCTTAATCGATTAAGAGCTGAATATAGGAAGTGGGTCAAGATGATGGAGTACGTTGGGCATAAAACGTGTACATTACGTGTATAAGCCCTCAAACGTGTACGTTGAGCGTACAAGTTGAGTACGCCCTGCGTACTCACACACATTGTGCTTAGGTCGTTTTGGGCTCTCGGTTTTGGGCCATATTGGTCTTTGGTTGTCTTGGGCCTTGTAGGGCCATCTGAATTCTATTATTGGGCTGTTGTGATTTTATTGGACAATCTTAGGCGAAGGCCCATGAAAGGGATTGGGCCCAATTTGGAAAATTAGGCCTTATTTGGGCTTTGGGTGATTATTTTAGATTTTGGGTTTTTGGACAACTGGTTTAAGCCTTGTCCTTGGGCCACGTTTGGAAAAGGGTAAAAAGGTCTTTTACCCTATTTTAGACTCTTAGTGCGATTCGGGATCCAATTATTGATTGGATGTTATTTTGTGATTGATAGTGCGGGGATTTTAGCGGATCTGCAGTCAGAGATTTATCTGTGGATTTCAGCTATCTGAGGTGAGTCTCCTTAATATACTATGGGTTGAAGACATCAATGCCGTCCCATTGGCTTATGCATTATCGGAAGACCAAGAGGTGGCCCTTAGCATTGTATGTAACACCTGGAGGTGGCTCCTGGCAAATTTGTATGCAATACTAAGGTTCGGACCCTGGCAGTTAAGTAGATTGTTAGTTGTAGATTGTATGCTTGTTGTCTTTGTGATGCTTACATGGAAGACCAGGAGGTGGCTCTTGGCACTTGTATGTAAGACCTAGGGTATTGGCCCCCGACTTGGCAAGGAAAGACCATGATATGGCTCATGACATAATAGCAAGGCTATGGCTGACACATATCATTCTCTATTATATGTATGGTATGTGGTATTTTAGGAAACTCACTAAGCTCTGTGCTTACGGTTTAATGTTTATGGTTTCAGGTACTTCCGGTTCGAAAGGGAAGGGTCCGGCTTGATCGCAGCGCAAACACCCATGTTTTTCCGCAACTTTGTGATTTTGGGATTGTACTTTGATAACTCCTTTTGGACTGCAGAGGGTCATCCTTCCAAGCCATATTGATCGTAATCAAAACAAATGAATATTGGTAGCAAATACAAACAAATACTATCAATAATCAAAACAAATAAACAACAACAAAACAAATGAGAATTATACATAGAAAAGAAGATAGAAATTTACCAGAACATCAATGAAAAATACCATAAAAAATAGAAGCGGGTTGTGTTTTTTATTGATAAAAATAGGGTATTACAAGTATGATGATTAGATTGTGATGACAATCATAATCAAAATATTAGTGACTCTATCAATGTATGTTATAAGATCTAACATGAAATATAATTTTGTTAGAATTTAATCACTCGTAAATATAGTTGTCTTGATGATTAACAAACAAAAGATGTTTTTTTTCAAACAATTTCATTGTGTTTCATTGTATTGTTTTTTTTATGGATTGGAGCTTACTTGTGAAGTGATACCCAAAGCATATTAACATTTATAGGTTAAACATATTTCATAACATCAAAATCCACTTGCTAAAATTTATTCCCCTTTATAAAATCAATCACTTTTACCCATTTTCCTATCAGTAATACCATCCAATGGCTTTAACAAACTATAACTAACAACCATTGAAATCCACCCTCCAACCAGAACCCTAGTCGCAGAAGACCTCACACAAGACCCACCCACCACCGCCCCAATCCCGCCAAACAAAGCTAACGCCACCGACGCCACGACCACCACCACCACAATTCTAGCAGTATAATCACCAACCGCCATAGCCGCCACCAAAGGAAACACAGAACCACACAGAAACGCCAATGCAGAAGCCGCCCCCGCCTTGTAAGGATTCGGTAAAACTTCATTTTCTTCTTCTTCTTTCATCTTTGTCACCACCTTCATCGCTGGAGTTCTCACCGGAGCAATGGGTTGATCATTTTTAGGGGTTTCAATCTTGATTTCTTGTAAGCTTGAGTTTTCTTTTGATCGGTGTTCTTGATTCACACTAATTTCAATGTCTCTTTGAGTTGAAACGGAAACGAATTCACCTACAGCCATGCTGCAAGCTCCGGCGACTGCTCCGGCGAGACCAGAAAGGATCATGAACCATTGACCCTCTTGAGCTGCACCAACACCAATCATGAGAGATGTAGTGGATAATAACCCATCATTGGCTCCTAAAATGGCAGCTCGAAGCCATTGAGCTCTTTGCAAACGGCTAACTTTGTTATTTTCTTTTTTAACATTGCAAACCTCCAGTGTTTTAGGAGATTCATAAACCATGATATAAATTTGTAAAAAAAAAAGATTATGTAGAACACTTGGGGGAGTGTGGCTTTCGTGCTTATGGCACACACTTGGTTGTGAAAACAATATATAAATTTTATGAATGTATTGAAAAAGATTAAAAATCTTAGGTGGTATCGTGCAAGATTCTAAGGTGAATTTTTTGGAAAAATATAATAAAGAGAATGTTTGTCTTTCTTTTTCAGATGTTAGTGATTGTATGATTGAATTTACAAGATACCCGTTTAGTGAAGTTATTTTACATTTTGGGAGTACGATAAAGAAACGAATCCCCCTTCGTAGAAGCCTTGAAGCAACCAGTTAAAAATGTTGTCTAGATAAATAATATTTAAAAAGTATTTGAGAAAAAAATCATTAAATGTAAATTTCTAAATAGTTGGGACATAACCCAGAAAACCTAATTTTCATTATTTTCTATAATAATTCATTTTTTCTACATATTATTAAGTCATGTCCTCATTAAGTCGATTAATTAAAAAAAATAGTAACTTCTTTGGCAAAAATGCAAGGTGGAAGTTGTTTAAAAAGGACAATAGGTACACAATGCATGATCTAAAAACAACAAAATATTGTTTATCCATGATTTATGTGTAGTTTATTCTAAAAAAAAAAAAGATAAAGAAAGTTTACTTGGGGTAATGTGTGGTGGCAAAGACAAAAGGACTCATTCTTAGTGATACTAAGCAACCAAACAAAGATAAATATTCTTCTTGTTATGAAAGAAACAAGATTGAACTCCATAAGTGACATATCATATGAACAAATCGAAGAATTTTCCCTAGAATTAAACCCCAAGTAATATAAAATCATCTAAAGTTTGGCAGATTGAATGTAGCTCCAAAGTATAGCAACGCCATTACCTAGGTACCGAAATTTTGGATCAAGAATTCCCACAAAACCTATAAAATGTTAATGTCGCAAAATTTCTATCTTAAAGTTTCTATTTTTATCCAAAACACCATCAAGAACCAACCTTTTTGACTACTTGCAAAGAAATTGAACGATTATACCTCAAATGGTGTTTTTTTTTTATTGATAAAAATCAAGAATCCACATATATGAAATCAATGTATAACCAACAATTGAGCTAGCGATAACCATCTCTTCTATCTTGTTCCTCTGCCTCCTTATTTGCAACTTCAACAGATTTAAACCAAAGAAACGCCTGTTTTTCAACTCATGGATCAATCTACAGATGAATATGATAATTAGGTTTCATAAGTAATCAGAATCACAAACTTACAGCAGTTGGAACACCAGTAAACGCAAAGAATCCAAGCACTGGTGCGTAAAATATGCTATCGGAATTCAACACTCCAAAAACGGGTTTTTGATTCACATACTCAAAAACAGATCCAACCTACATCCACCCAAAAAAGAAAACCCAAATCATTTTTCTCACTGAATCAATCAGAAATAGCTAGTAATCAGTAATTACAGCGGCAATGGCGGTGATAGCAGAGGCAAGCAAGTAGACGAAGAATGGGGGCTCGAAAGAGGACGAAGATGAAGTTTGCTGGGTTTCATTACGAGCCCATGGCGGTGGTTCATCGGAGTCCGGTTTAGCCCATGAGGGAGTTGATTGTTCTTCTTCGCCTTTAACAGCAAATACAGTTATCCTTCTTCTGTAAGAATTGCTGCTTCTGTTTGTTGTCTTGTGAGGGGTTCTGAGAGTGAAAATTGAGGGATTTTCTAGGGTTTTTGTGAATGTGGATAAGGTAGCGAGAGGTGGGTGTAATGTGCAGAGGGATAATGTTTGCATAGGCATTTTTTTGATTGTCGAATTGAAAGTACAAATTGAATAGAACGGAAATGATTTGTTCAGACTTCAGAGAGAGTTTCTTGACTGAGATCGGGTGATTTCAGCTTAAATTGGTTTGTGATTTTTGATAGATTGTGTTTAGATGGTAAGTTGGAACCATTGGTCCAGAAGAGTTGTCCCTTACAAATATCTCATTTTCATTTCCCTTTTCTGAATGATACGTACTTGCAATCCATCGGAGATAATAGATCAAACTTTTAACAGGTTCGAGGGTCTACTGACTCATTTATCTCATTCTCTTCTTTATCACATTTTTTTTCTTTTATTATTATTGTTTTTTTATCTCATGTTTAGGTTGGAGGTCTACTCAGACATTTATCTCATTCTCTTTTTTCCGTGAGAGGGTGTGGTCGTGGTTTGTACCACTTCAGCCGCACACACCACTTCTAGACTGTAGTTTTGTGCGGTTTAGGCCGCACTACGTCTGGAGACTACCGTGAATCATGATTGGTTGTTGAGTTTTTTCAGCGTTGAATGGTCTTTGCAATAAATTTTTTTTTTCTTTTTTGCCTTTCTTTCTTTTATATATATATATATATATATATATATATATATATATATATATATATATATATATATATATATATATATATATATATATATATATATATATACACTTCATTTTTTTTCACACAATACAAACTTTTCTCTCTCAACTTTTAAAAAAAAATTACCTATCTCTCTAAAAAATAGCATCTTCTTCATCTTCTTAATTTTAATGTCATGTGTGTGTGTTTTTTTTAATCTTTTTTTTTTGTGTAATGCAATGTAATTTTTTTTGAATTTTTAATGTAATGTTTTTTTTTTAATTTTCAAGTAAAAAGTTATGTTTTTTATTAAAAAAGAAGTTTTAATTAAAATAGCTAAAAAAAATAATAAATAAAAGTGTGGCAAGAAACCATATTTGTGTGGTAAAAAATAATGTGATGCTTATGTGGCGGTTAAGAGAGTGTGGTTTCGGTAACACCACTCCCTCCAGCCTTATCTCATGTTTAGGTTTTTATCTCATGTTTAAGTTGGAGGGTCTACTCACACATTTTCTTCTTTATGTCATACGCGCCATTTCAATACCATGTCGTTTTTACTATAAAAATGTGGTTTTTTGCCACACATATCTTGGTATATATATATATATATATATATATATATATATATATATATATATATATATATATATATATATATATATATATATATAGAGAGAGAGAGAGAGAGAGAGAGAGATTGTAGAAGGAAGCCACAGTAGGCTACGGTAAGAACTGTAATGTGGGGGCGGTCTACCACATCCTGTAATGCTTGTTCCAGGTATCAATTATTTCTCAAATTTTAGGGTTTTAGACTGGAACTCGGAGAGTTGGGGAGCTCCAACTCATCGAGTAGAAATCATTTTGGACGCGGGACTTAGGAACTACTCGACGAGTTGGAAGGCCCAACTCGACGAGTAGACGCTGTAAAGGAAAACCCTAATTTTCAGGGATTTGTACCATATTTAAAGAACTTATTGCTCATTTGTAGCTTCTCTCATCGTCCTTACAGCCCATACAAACCCTAGTTCGAGCCTTATACCTTCTTGAGTGTGTGAGAGAGCTTTGGAGAGTGATTTTGGTGTGGTTGTGAAGGATTTTGAAGTTTGAAGAAGGTGAGGTAAAGAGAGAAGTAGTAGATCTGACATCTACTATGTATTGGCAACCATCTTGAGGTATAGAGTTGCTACCTTGGCCTTTATTTGCTTAGATCTCATCTCATGAAAGTATATGGTCACTTTTGGTGCATAAGGGTATCATTCTCGGATTTGAACTTATCATGAGGATATAGTTTCAGATATGGACACCTCTAGGCCTCCATGGACATAAAGTTGCTCACTTTATCTAGTCTTAGCCCTTCTCCATGCCCTAAACCTTGTATGAACCTTAGTTTTGAGTGTTTTGGCCTCTTACTGCCTTGCATGCACGTAAAGTTGACAACTTTACGTGGTAACTACACCCTAGGGGCTGGATCTATACTTTTGAGCCTTGGATGCAACTAAAAAGGACTGAACATGAAAAGGGCTGAAGGGACTCGACGAGTTACTTAGCCAACTCGACGAGTCAGGCAGGGTTTACCCATTTTCGGGATCCTGAGTGATCTCGGTCTAGAGATTTCGGCCTAGAGTTTTTGGTCCCTTGGACACTGAAGAACTCGACGAGTTACTCAAGTAACTCGACGAGTTGACTCGAGATTTCTGTTTTATGTACTTTGAAGGAACTCGATGAGTTGCTAGATGCACTCGACGAGTTGGGGTCAAAATAGACTGTTGACCTTGACTTTGACCAGGGTTGACCAAGTTTAGCTTTGAGGGTATTTATGGTATTTCGAGATTTTGACAAGTTAATCACAAGATGGTTGTAGACAGTTGAGTTGGAGCTACAAGTTGAGACTTATCTTATCATATCAGCATTTCTTGAGTGGTGGGTCTCCTCACTATACCAATAGGTCGAAAGCACCAAGGCCGACCCATTAATTGTTATGTGGCATGCTAGTTGGTTATGGGATATGTGGTATGCTAGTTGTAATTGTAATACTTGCATGAAAGACCTCGGGGAGTTCCTGAGGCACTTGGGTGTAAGACCTTGGAGGGTTTCCATGGCATCCTTAGTAAAGACCTCGAGGGTTCCCGAGGCACCTGGGTGTAAGACCTTGGATGGTTTCCATGGCATCCTTAGTAAAGACCTCGGGGGGGGGGGGGGGGGTCCCGAGGCACTTGGGTGTAAGACCTTGGAGGGTTTCCATAGCATCCTTAGGTTAAGACCATGTGGGGGTTCCCATGGCACCCGGAGTAAGACCCTGGAGGGTTTCGAGGGTATCCCTATATGTTGTATGCATGACTTATGTGGTTTATGTAGTTTTTATAGCTAATATGAATTATGTGATTATGTGGATTGTGTGGGGTATGCTCTGGGAACTCACTAAGCATTAGCTTACAATTTGTTGATTGTTTCAGGTACTTCTGAGCATAAGGGCAAGGGCAAGGCTTGATGGCGCGACATGCACTTTCTCAGACGTTTTTATACGACACTCTGATATTTGAAATTAAATTGTTGATGTTATGAATTTGAAAACAATTATTCATGAGATTTTGTGGATTATTGGAAATGTTTTGATTAATTAAAAATGAAAAAATTTTATTTGAAAAATTGGGTCGTCACAAGTTTGTATCAGAGCCTTGGTTTGAGGGATTCGGGCACACTTTCGGGTGTGTCAGGACTCAAATTAAGGAAATGGTAAAATTGTTTTCAAAAATCAAAAGATAAAAACTTCTTAAAATGGAAAAAGAAGAGAGTATAATGCGTGTGATCGACCGAGCTCAAGTAAGTGGTTCCCCAATATGTTAGCCATACTGATAGTTGGATTATGATAGTCAGATGGATTTTGCTATGCGTATGCTTTTAAAATTCTATACGTTTAGGAGCTTATAGCCTTAAAATTATTGATTTGGCCTTATTTCCTGCTCCTTGTCTGGTTGTGGTCCTAGGGTAGAATCTATTATTCGAAATTCTATTTGATCTTGTTCTATGACGAATTTGAGTTATCAGGCAAAACCTTGGGGAAGGTACATGTAGGTGTGGAAGGTAGTATTGGGTCCGTACTGCTGAAAGCATAGGACCTATACCCGAACTAATGTTAGAGTTATAACTTCTAAGGAGAACCAGTGTGGGAGGATCCCTTTTTGATTATCTTGATCATTCCGTCTTATCAGGATGGTGGTGACGCGGTTTGGAGCAGGGGGTCAGGATTAGGATCCGGATCTGGGTCGGGCGACGCTACTGAACCCATTGATGAGAGGCTGTGCGAGCTTATTCAAGCTGAGGTTACCAAAGGCATCCTTGACACCACCCTAGTATTTTTTAGACAGTCAAGGAAGGGATGATGGAGATCATGGAGGAGCGGCTCAGGTCTTTCCAAGCCGAGATGGCTGCGGGCCAGGTTAGGGCCCGAACTCCCTCGTTTAGGGAGTTCAAGGCATGCGGAGCACCGAAGTTCTTTAGGGTCAGGGACCCCATAGTTAGTTGATGCTGGGTGGTGGACATAGAGAACGCACAGCGCACGAGCTTTTTCCCTGATGCGGCAAAGGTGGGATTTGCCTCGTGTATGTTGAGGGATCGAGCTCGGGATTGGTGGGAGGAGGTGACTAGCCAGGTGGGAGGAGCCGGTGTGGCTGAGATGACATGGGCAGAGTTCGTCAGACGTTTTGATTTAGAGTTTGCACCACATCTTGAGGTGCAACGGCTAGTGAGGGAGTTTCATAAGCTCAAGCAGATCACTGAGACTGTAGCAGAGATCACCGCCAAGTTTCAGGAGCAAGCACTGTTGATCCTACAGTATGATCTAGATAAGGATATGAGGAGGACGAGGTATCATTCCATGCTCAGGGATGATATCCGAGAGTTTGTGAGCTTTACAGGGTGCAAAACCCTGAATGAGATGGGGAGAAGGCCTGTGAGCGGGAGATGGAGTTGGACTTCCGCACCAAGCGGGAGCCCAAGCAGGCACAGATAGTAGTAGGTCAGGCTAAAAAGCCTAAGACCTCGGATTCATCCAGTGTGGACCAACATGGCTGTGGCCGGTGTGCCAAGTGTGGTAGATCTCATGGTGGAGTTTTCTGGGGGACGGGCCAGGTATGTTATACGTCTGGTCAGCCGGGCCACGTGAGCATGGATTGCCCCAAGAAGGGTCTGATTTGTTTCCACTATGAGGATCACTGATGGCCACCTCACTAAGGTGAATGTTCCAGCGGTGAAGAGTCGCGTATTTCAGCTGATTACTGAGGAGGCTCGGGCAGTGCCAGACGTCATGGCTGGTACGTATTTTATTTTCCTGTTTGATTTTGACTTGTATTTTTTATGTGTATTTATGTGCTCATGTATAGGGGCCTTTTTGGTTAATGGTATGTTGGCTCACGTTCTATTCGACTCGGGTGCTACCCGATCGTTTGTATCTCTTGCGCTTAGCAAGAAGTTTCGGGATGCGCTGGGGACCCTAGAGTCCCCAATTGAGGTAGAGATTGCATATGACCGCACTGTGAGTGCTGCAAGGGTGTATTGGGAGTGTGTCCTGATTGTGCTTGGGGAGAGGTTATGTGTTGATCTAGTCCCGATACCGTTGCGAGGGCTAAAGGTGATCGTCGGGATGGAGTGGTTGGGGGATAATGGGGCCATGATAGATTACGAGCGCCAGCTGATGAGGGTTCAAACCCCAAGTGGGGGAGAATTGGTTATTCATGGAGAGAGGGCCTCGCAGGGGCCAATCCTCTATTCAGCTGCAAAAGCTAGGAGACTTCTTCAGCAGGGTTGTTCGAGATTTTGGCATATATCTCGGATACGAGGGTTGAGACCTCGATGGATTTAAGTGGTGTATCGGTTCTACAGGAGTTTCGGGATGTGTTTCCCGAGGAGTTACCTAGAGTGCCTCCGGAGAGGCAAGTGGAGTTTTGCATTGATTTGGTGCCAGGTGCCTCTTTGATAGACAAGGCACCGTACCACTAGCTCTTCCCGAGATGCAGGAGCTATCTACGAAGCTTCAGTAGCTGCTAGACCGAGGGTTTATCTGACAGAGCAGTTCCTCGTGGGGAGCACCGATCCGATTCATGAAAAAGTAGGACGGATTACACAGGATGTGTATTGATTATCGAGAGCTGAACAGGTTAACAGTGAAAAACCATTATCTGCTTCCGAGGATTGATGATTTGTTCGATCAACTGCAGGGTGCGTCTTGGTTTTCCAAGATTGATCTTCGGTCGGGGTACCATCAGATGAGGATTCAGGATGAGGATATATCAAAGACAGCTTTCAGGACTCGGTATGGGCACTATGAGTTTGTGGTGATGCCATTCGGGCTCACCAATGCCCAAGCAGCGTTCATGGATCTCATGAACATGGTGTGTAGGCCAATGTTGGATTGGCAAGTGATCGTGTTTATCGATGATATTTTGGTATATTCTAAGACTAAGGAGCAGCACGAGCAGCATCTGAGGGAGGTATTAGAGACATTAAGGATGGAAAGGCTTTATGCCAAGTTCTTAAAGTGCAATTTCTGGTTGAGAAGAGTATCTTGATCAATGTTATATACATGACAAAGCAGTGTATAGGTTAAAACAAGCTTCTCGTGCACGGTATGAAACTCTAACTCATTTTCTGAAACAATCTATGTTTAAACAAGGTTTTGTTGAACCCACTTTCTTTCGTAAAACGGAAGGTGATCATTTGATGATCGTCCTAATTTTTGTTGATGATATTTTTTTCATATCAACAAATCCTTAGCTTACATCTGATTTCCGAATATTTATGGAAACAAAATTTGAAATGAGCTCGATGGGTCCAATTAACTTTTTTCTTGGATTGAATATAAGACATAACAAACAGGAGATCTTCATAAACAATAAGGAATTTACAAAGGCATTTCTTACCAAGTTTGGTATGACTGGTGATTCAAAGGTTACTGATGGCATTCATAACGAAACTCACTTCGTCTCTTGACAAACCTGGTGCTAATCTTACTTTGTTTCATCAAATGATTGGATCTTTACTTTATTTAATGTCAAGTAGACCTGGTATCATGTTTTCTATTTGTTATTGTGCCAGATATTAAGCGAATCCGAGGGAACCGCACATGACAGAAATGGAGAATATTTCAGATGTTTACAAAAGACAACATCTTTGGGATTATGTTATCTAACTAACATTGGGTTCTTTTTTTTCCAGGCCTATTCAGATGCTAGTCTTGGAGGTTGTGGTCTTGATTGGAAGAGTACCACTGGTGGCTGTCAATTCTTAGATAAGAAATTAGTGAGTTAGCAATCGAAGACAGAAACATGTACATCTCAAATAATTTGGATTCAAAGTCAATTAAGGGATTATGGTCTAAGTATGAAAAATATACCATTATATTGCGATTCTGATGTTGTTCACATATTTCACAATCTTGTTCAACATTCCAAAACCAAGCATATCGCATTAAGATATCATTTTATCAAGAACCATGTTCAATTGTATAGAGTCGTAACAGGAAAATCTTGTTTTTCATAGTTATAACTTTTACTGTTCAACTAGTACTAGCTGCGATTGATCGTAACGAGTCGTAGTCTGTTTTAATATTTTCTCTTTTATAAAATTTTCAAAAATATACAAGTATTTTTGTTTGTTGAACATTAATGTTCTAGGATGTAACATTGTATTCCATCGTATACTTTCGTCCATATCTTACAACAACTCCACAATAACCCTTAACGATTCAAGTACATACCAACTTGGTCTATGGTTATTAAAATTATGTGTTCATGATCATAAGGTCATTCTTCCCATGATCTTTTGAAACCTAAAATATCCATTTCCCTAAATGAATTTATGATTATTTAATCATGGTTTTCGGTTAACCTTTGACATTCTGAGTCTATACCAACTTGGAATTATGGTTTTTCGAAAATCGTTTCTAGGATCAAATTCATTTTCACCATGACCTTGTGCAAAACTTGTTTACCATCTTCTTATTTCATAACCAAATAAAATTGAGGTGTGCCAAAACTCTGTGTTTATAATCTTGAAATCATTATCACCGTGATGAAAGTCAAACCCACAAAACAACACATTTTAAGGAATTGACGGTGAACAATTTATTGCTCTAGTTTTTAACTCATGAATTGACGGAACTTACCGATTTTCAAAAACTCATAATTTTTCATGCCGCAAAACCTTAATGAAATTGATTGATTCCAAATCATTTCTACTAAATATGTTTAGTTTTTATTTTTCTTATTGTGAGATTTCCGAATGAACATTCTTTTCTACTTTGGTACTTAAATCTTAATCAATGCCTATGATTACTTGAATTTTATTATAGTGATCAATCAAATGTTTTCTTTTGTATCATTGCAATTATTTAATTAGAGTTCCAAATATGTTATGAAATGAACCTACCTATTTAGACTTATGAAAAGAAGCCCTTAATAACTTGTTAACAAGTTGACGATTGTATTTCAACGGGAAACCACACAAGCACTTCTCAACATCTCTTGAATTTGAAGGAAGATAATCTTTATATGGGATCATACTTCTTTCATATCAAAATAATTTTGATATCACAACATTTCCAAATTTTTTATTATTGATTCTCTCATATTCTTTGGAACACATTTGCACTAGAATCCTTGTGGTTTTGAGTCAAACCAATTTGATCCAAGATTCTACTAAGTTTAGTTTACGATTCTAGTCATTCTTCATGTGGTTAGATGAAAATCTTCTTTGACCTTGTTCTATTTGGAGATGATGTAACATTGGTCGTAATTCCAATGGATATTATTTCAATTTTTATAAAATTGAAGGGTGGATTCAGTTGTTACAAAATTGTTGCAAACTGAATTGGCATGTTCTTTCTTTGGTGATGTGAAGATTTCACTGCAACGGTTGCAATTTATCGTAGTGGATCGTATTGGTTACTGACCGATGCGAAGAGAACTTCAATGTGAAAGCTTATTCATATCGATCACTATATCTCCATTATAAAGATTTCGTGAGATGACATCTTCTTATTGGACCTCAATTACGTAATGATGGGTGTGGTAATCAAGACTGATGTGGGATTAGATGTGTACTCATGATAGCTCTTGGCGGTTCATCTTTCCTACTTTACCAGTCATTTCAAAATTCAAATTTGATGTTCTGGTTTCTCTTACCTATAAATACCCAGTTCAACACATACTTACACCTTCAAACATTTCAGTGCTATTGCAAAAGAATTCTATCATCTTTTCTTCATTATATGTGTCTTTGTCTGAATCACTAATGGAGTCCTCTTCCAGTCACATCTCTTTCATCCTCCTTAATAAATGAAAGTCTTTTTGCCACATGTTATCTTCTCTTTCATTTGGACACATGACATTTTCTAGAATTTTTGAATTTACTATTTTCCACTTGTCATTTTATTGTAATTTTCATTTTATTAAATTAAATTTTCACATTTAATATGTAAGGTTATATATATGTAAGGTATTTATTAGAAAGGATTTATATATGTAATGTATTAAATGTATTAAAGTCTCATTAATTTTAATAATTTAAATTTTTTTCATTTTTCTTATAAATTCAAACTTCTCAAATTGTTAAAATTTCATATTTAATTTTTTTTTAAATAAACCCATGTAATACATGGGTCTCACACCTAGTGAATTAATATGCATCATTGAATCATCTCGTAGTAAAGGAAACTCAAAACATGATCTTGGATATTGATGAGTCAAAGTACTTAACTGATGTTCAAGCGATGATTGTGTATTTGAAGCATTCAATTTTAAGAAAAGGCCTAACACATTATTCAGAGGTTCCTTTATCTGCTCTCATGTTGGCTTATACTTCTTCAATTTACAATACTGTTTTAGATGTTATGAACTTTGAAGTTCAAGGGAAAAGGACGCAAATCTCAAAATCTACTTTCTGCAAGTTAATAGGGTTACGAACTGTGAAGATTATTCCAATCAAGATATACTTAACCCTGTTTCGATAAACAAAGCTTATCATCAAATAGGATATAAGGAGGATTTTGTCATGCTTTCGAAGTTCAAAAAGTCGTTGTTACCGCCAGTTTGGAATGCTTTATTCACCATTTTGTTTTGTTGTTTTTCTGAGCGAATCATTGGCTTAGATAATGCAAACAAATTGTTGCATACTTTGCTTTATGCATTGTATTCTGGTGATAATATTGACTTGGGTTAAATATTACGGGTACAGTTTACTCAAAGTATTTCTCCTTGAAAAAAGATTGTGACATCTCGTGTGCAAGATTTTGGTCAATCGTAGTGAGTAATGCTCGTGATCATTTCAAAGTTCCTATAATGGATGATGCTCATATGGTCAATTTTGTTGTGTTGAATACTTCCACTTTTACTTCTTTAAATTCGAAAGATTTTCATTATGTTGGAGCTATTTCCGAATTGATGCTTAAAGAAGTCCTGGCTAAAAATAAAGTCATTACGATCTATAGGAAAATTCCCAAACCTGGTTCAAGATCCATGTCTCATTCGATGCAAGTGGGTTTGGAATCCACTGTTTCTCCAAAACAAACAGGTGGAAAGCGAAAAAGAAAATTGTTCAAGAAGGTGTTTCCGAAAAGGCTTCTAAAGAAGAAAAAGTAGAAGCAAGTTCTAGTCATTGATGAGGATGATGATGCCACGATTAGTGATGGTCGTATTGATGATACTATGATGCTGGAAGATACTGGTAGATCCTCTAATGTGAATGCTTAGGTGAATACTACTATTTTATTTTCAACTCTGATTCTTGTTCAGAACGATGAAGATATTTGTCACAATATTATGCAAGAACCAATTGTTAATCTTTCTTATTTGCAGTCACAATCACCTATTGTTCCACCTCATTTAATTAAAAAAGAAGAGCATGTGTCTGAAGAGAATGATTATTTCAATGTTCCAGATGACGATGAATTTGAACAAATTAGGTTCTTTCAAACTTTTGTTGAACCAATTCTAGCAGCCTCTTTTCTAGATGATGAAATTGATCTTGATGATGAAATAGTTGTTGCTCTTGCCACCATAAAATATTATAAGATGATAAATCGAAAGTTGAATGCTTTGGTTCGTAGGGTTGATTCTTACTTTCCTACCAATTTTCAAAATCTAATGATTACTCATGAGAATACTTTGAAAACAATTATTGGTGAAAGTAAAAGATTATTTGATGCTCAAGACAAATTTATTGATGAAGCTACTCTAAAAGTTCAGACTGTTCTTCTTACATCCAACAATGCTTTATCAAAACTTGATTCTATTTGAATGAAGTTAAGGAGCTTAAAACTTCAATTCTTGTTGCTAACACTGGTCATAATCAAGAGGTTGTTAATTCCATTAACACTCTTGTTTCACTTTATGATACTGAAGTAGAGATGGTTGATAAGCTGGCTGTGAAGGAATAGAAGATTCGCTCTTGGTTGGAGTTGAAGCAAACAAAGAAAGAACTTGAGAACGTTAAAGAGGATATGATTTTAACTAAAGGGAGAAACTTTGAGATCAATCAAATTTTAGTTCGTATTATGGAAGAGAAGTATGCTCCATATGTTGATTATATGTCACAGTTATTGGATATGAAATGTGCTCCCATTCTCCCTCAAATAAAACTTAGTGTTGCGATTTGTGGTGCTACTTCTCAACAAGGGGGGATGAGATTGGAAATATTTTTTAAGAGGAACCAACTATGAATTTAAAAAGGAATCCATTTGTGTCAAAATTCCTTATGATGTTCCCAAGTTGATGAAGAAAGTTGATGCTTTGAAGATTCAGATTGGGCATGGATCAATGAAAAGACAACTGAATGATAGTATGTTTGATTCTCGAAAAGTTTTCAGAAGATGGTGTTGGTTCTCATTCTGTTAGAATTCTTACTCCAAATGAAGTTGATCCTAATGATGATGAAGTTGAGAAAGAGGAACAGAGGAAAAAAAGGAAGATGGGATTGAAAGATTAAAGCAAATAGAGTTTGAGTTTGCTAGGATTGATGCTAAGAAGAGACATAAATAAGCAACAAAAGATTCTCTAAGACATTTGTGGCCCAAATGGACTATGGAAGAAATCAAGATGTTGTAATCAAGAAGGTTGAGAAGTATTGGCTTGAACCCAATTCATCATATTTTGTTGAGAACATTGTTGATTTTCAATTAGATTTTCCAATATGTGGGAGAGATTTTCTGTTTAAAAGCTTTAATCATTTGGCTAAAATTCCTTTATCTAACTATCGTGTGAACTAGAAGATTTTTACATTCTATCTCAACCATTTCCAGCCACAACACGAAGTCTGGTTATTCAAACGTATTATGTCAGTTAAGAAGTTTAAAGAAACTAAGATTGATGAATCTTCAAACTACAAATTCACAATTTGTAGGGTTGATATCAAAGAATGATTTGTGATTACTCTTGCTGATTTGCACATCATAAATCCTCATTATTGCATTGTTCTTTATGGAATACTGAAGAAGCATGAATAGAGTTTGGTTCACAACTTTTGCATATCACTCGCATGATCATAAATTATTGTATGGAAATTAGCAAGATGGACGTTGAAGTTTCCAAGATTGTGAAATAAAACAATACTGTGAAACCTCAAGAACCAACAAAGCTGTTAGAAGTAATGAAAGAAGGATTTATTCAGATGAATCCTTGGTGGATTGTTTACAATGTGCTTGAAGATGGAAAGGTTAAGAACAAGATGTTATACTTGGATGATTAACAT
Organism: Lactuca serriola; assembly: GCF_051521515.1. Classification (NCBI taxonomy): domain Eukaryota; kingdom Viridiplantae; phylum Streptophyta; class Magnoliopsida; order Asterales; family Asteraceae; genus Lactuca; species Lactuca serriola. Next base: position 97,852,785 of record NC_136410.1, on the reverse strand, counting down.
TTTTACAGTTCTGGTTTTTTGAATAGTATTCTTGCAAGGGCTGAGATGTGCAAAGTAAACACCAAGAAAGATTTGAAATGGGTTTCAGAAATTATCAGATGGTAGATATGGGTAAGGCTTCTTCATATGGGAGTTATTGGTCCGTTTTTAAAAAATCAGAATTGAAGGTTCATTTAGCAACTCAATACAAAAGGGGAGATTATTAGGATTGTATTTTACAATGTTGTATTTAAGTTTTGCAATGTGAAATGATGTTCAGAACGATTGTAATGTTTAGTGTTAATATGAATGGTCTGTTTGTGTTCGCATTGACTTACATAGGTTTGTAGTTATAAGTTTGTTTTTGTGATAGTTGTATGTAGCCTAGGTGTCCAGATCTGATTGGTCAGAGCTCAACTGCCTTCCGTGCATGTCATATATAAGGAGTGCTTGTTGATAGTAGAGAGGAAGCTTTTAAGGAGTCTTACAACAAATTGTAATTGCATTCCTTTGCTCTCTAATGAAAACCAAGATCTTATTTACACTCGTGTGTCCTTCTTAATTACATCTTTGATTGTGATTTCTTTCTTATTGAATCTAACGATCCAACACAACAATTTTCGGAGATGTTTCGGGTGGAGTATGTTCCACTTATGGAGAGAGAAAGAGAGAATGGCACATGAGTATATTTCACTCCAGAAGACGAAAAAATCGGTGATGGAGACCATCAAGATGTTTCCCGAGAGATCCATTTTCTGATCGGAGTATGCCGCTTCAAAGCGGATGCAGACGTTGCGATACTTGACTATGCTCAATGCTGATATTCAAGAGTTCATGCCAACTCAACATTACTGGACTTTGGTTGAGCTACAGTCGAATTCTAGGAGGAGAGAGATTGAGTTAGAGAAGCAAATGAAGAAGGAGAGACCAATTTCACTATAGCTGTAGCTGGTGGCCAAGCAGTTCAAATCTGCTGACTCAACATCAGGAGCAGTAGAGTGAAGAAGTTCCAAGTGTGGTAAGTGCAGAAAGTTTCATGGTGGGAGGCGTCGATCTTTTGTGTGTCGCAGATGTGGGAAGGAGGGAAAATTTGGAAGGGATTATAGGCAAAGTGCACGGGTTTCCTTCCATTGCAACCAGGAGGGCCACATCAGAGCTCATTGCGCTCTCATCATTTTTCGGTGAAGTGCAGAAACCTACACCCTCAACTTGGTAGTTACTGGATGGACGACATGGGACAGTTGGAGTTCCAAGGGCTGAAGTTTGAATTATATGTTCTTCAATTCGGTTGGATGTTTCATTGTTGATGTTATTCGTATCTTTTCTATTTATTTCTGTGTTGTTTTAGTTGTAATATTAAATTACTAGTTGAATGGTATTGTTTTAATCAACCTTGATTATGTTCTAATTCATTATTTATGATTGGATTGATTGTTGATTGTGGGGTTTGTAAATGTGTGTTGGAAATCTTAGAGTTGGTTTGAAGGATTCATATTCTCTATTGCCTCTGGATATCAAGGTGTGGTTGTTACGAAAAATGTGGTAATGTTTTGGGTTGACTCGGAATGTTGAAGGGTTTTTGAGTCATCGGAGTCTACCAATTCCAAGTTAGTGAGAGCGGAGACTTTGTAGCAGGAGAATCTGGTACCTGGATGCAGTCTTTAGCCAAGATTGCTCTAGTTAAAGACTTTCATGCAACTATTAATCTTCATGGTTGTGTGTTGGTTCATTGCCAGTTGTCAAAATTATTTTCGGATCGTCTTAGTTGTTTTTGTGTTGGTGTTCCATGAGGAGTTATCATGCATAAAGGGTTTTTGGTTGTTAGGAGCTCAGGTCAAGGGTTATGATAAGGATCTCATCGTCTGTTCTTGTTTTATTGGGACCTTAGGGTCCGAGTCAAGACCAAAAGGCATGATTGGGATAATTTGAGTTTCATAGGTTCGGTGTGTGCCTGCGTTAGGCGGTGAGAAATATTAGTGATTAGCAGATCGGGGGTAATCCCAAGAGTTGTTAGTAGTTGGTAGATCAGGGGTAGCTCAAGGGTAGTTAGTAGTTAGTGGTTTAGAGATAGTAGATCCAAGTGGGTATATAGTTTAGTTTGGTGTATTTCTGATTGGATTCCGTTCAGGATTTCGCTTGTATGCATATATTGATAACAGTGGTTAATTACGTAGATTCTTGTAACCCTAAACACCTCTACAGATTGAAGTTCTTTATCGAGCTCTTCTGAGGTGTTATGACATTAATCATACGGCATTTTCAGTGCCATACTTGTGTTCTTTGTTACGTTCTTATTTAATATCCTGCTTAGAATCATACGATCCTAAAAGAACTTTGTTCTAACAATTGGTCTCAAAGCAGGAGATTGTGTGATCAATACACATTACTTCTGTATTCATAATACTTTAGGGTTTCTGCTTTTATCGTATAGATAGAAGCCGACGTCTTCATATCGACGACAACTCTGTTTTTGATAAAACCCTAATCTCAATTTTACAGGTTTGATTCTAGCAGCTCACCATGTCTCACGATGATTCGCATACAAACACCATAAACATCTTAAACATCATCGGATCAACAACCAGAGTACCCATACTCTATACTCAAGACTACGAAGTATGGGCTCATCACTTTGAAGATTACGTGGTTGGATCTGAAGACAATGGCTATCTCATCTGGGAAGCTATCACTCGTGGACCGTTTGTACATTCGGGAACAAACACGACTGTTAAGTCGCAAAAGAATTACAACAAGCTGGTGACGGATGTTGAGAAAATGCAACAGGATGAGAAGGACAAGCTCTTGTGTAACATTAAAGCCATGCGAATGATAAGATTCACCCTGCAATCTGACACCTTTCGGCTAGTAGGTTCATGCACAACTACTAAAGAGATCTGGGATAGGTTGAAGGAACTTTACTCAACTGATGAAGACCTGGAACACTCCATTCAAACTCCGTTGCTGTCAGAATTTGGAGTTTTCGAACATAAACCTGAAGAGAAGCTTGTACAGACCTTTGATCGGTTCAATCATCTCCTCAGTAAGATGATCAAGCATGGGATAGAGAGAAAGCTGATCGAGCAGAAAGTAACGTTCATGAACGGGCTGAGACCAGAATGGATGGCTGTGGTTTCCACTGTGAAGGCGCATGAACAGTTCAAATCGTAGTCGCTAGCGAAACTAGTAGGTATACTAAAGTCTCATGAAAGTGTTGTAACCAAGGAAGCGAAAGTGATCTCTAGTATGGGATCGTTGGCTCTTGTTTCTAAAGGAAAAAGTACTGCAGAAGAAGAAGAAGAGTCAGACATGTCAGAATGCGTCCTTACAAGTGAGGAGTATGCCTTGATGGTCACAAATCCAAAGAAATTTGCAAGGAGAAAATTTCCCGTCAGCAAGAACCGAAACTGGCAGGGAAGTTATAGTTCTGAAAAGATGAAGGATGAACCGAAAGTCTCCTCTCAAAAGGATGAAGAGAAAAAGGAGAGCAAGCTTGCGGGAGACTCTGGATACGACTGCAACTATTGTCACGGCAAGAACCATTTTGCCAAAGATTGCATGATCAGAAAGATGGCTGAGAAAAGAGAGGGTGAAGATGATGAGGCGTATTATATGCGGAAATTAGAAGAAGTAAAGAAGAAAAAGGCGTCCAACAGCTCGATGAATGCCTTAATTGTATAGGAGAATGTTGGGGAAGATGAGTTCGGTGGCGTAGAAGTCTGGTCAACCGACTCTGAAGACGAAGAGGTTAGAAGACCCACTCATGGAAAGGCATATGTGGCAAAGAATGAAGGTTCGGGTGGAAAGTGCTTTATCGTCACTGCTGGTCCATCAACCGAAAGTGCAGATACGGAATTGAACCTGACAGAAGACAAGTGCTTTATGGCCAAGTCGGTGTGTGAGAAGATCAACGACTGCGATCGATTGATCAAAAAGGTACATTCTATTTTTCAGTCTCTTAAAATCTCAAAAACTGATTATCAAGAAGAATTAAATGAATTAAACTTTAAATTTTCTAACCTAAGTAGTAGCCTCATGCAAACCTGCTTAGCAAATTCTAACCTAACTGACCAACTCGGCAGGGTGTCTTCAAAAAGTGAGGAAAGGAGAATGTGGATTGAGCTGAAGGAAGCGGAGTTAGTTAGAGCTAGGGATGAATGTATTTATTTGCAAAGAGACAATTTAAAGTTATTAAAACAAAGAAACGTTTTCTGTTTAATTGCGAAGCGTCTTTATACTAATATTGCTCAATTACACTTAAGCTGTGAAATTGGCAAGAAAATTCATAAAATGATTTTGCCCTTTCTTGAATTTAAGGAAGATGAAGTTATAGCAGAATGTGAATCAGAGGTGCCCTCTGAAGAGACAGCAAGTTCGTATAGGCTAGGTTTGGATAAGATAGAAACCTTCATCGATTCTAAGGAACATAAGAGTATGTTACAAAATATCTTAGATGAAAATGATAGGCAAAAGATTAAAACTGAAACTATACAAACATTCGATCTGTAAAATGCCAAAATTGTTCAAGATAATAAAATAAACTTAGATAATTCGTCTGAATTTGATGCGGAAAGCGAGATGAGTGAAATCTGAGTAGAGGATGAAGTTGATTGCTCGAAGTTTATGAAACATGAAACCGAGAATGAAAAACCTCTTATATCAGAAAACTCCGTTGAGTTTGCTCGTTTGTCAAAAGAACAGAAACCAAAACTCAAGGAAAAGGCCTTGGTCTATCAAAAGGTTCAGACCGTGCCAAATCAGGTTTATGCTGTGACTGGGGTCACTCAAAGGCAAACGGCAGAATTAAGAATCATAGTTGATGAAGATAACGCTGAACGATGCGAAGACTATTTCTGGTCTGCTCCTATTGACAACGCAGACGAGACTGTGGGACTATCTGATAAAACCACATGGACAGTCAAAGGTAGATACATACCAGTTTCCATCAACAAACCCTCCAGTTTCGATATTCCAAGCTCAAGTGGAACCAAAGATGTTCCTGAGGAACCAATGGTTGAACCTGATGTTCCAATCAAGAGGGAAGAACCGAAAGCTCAAACTAAGAAGAGCACAGAATCTAAAATGAAAGGTAAGACAACTACAACTCAGAAGGAGAAACCAAAGGCCAGCTTCAATATTCACAAATCTCAAAAGGAGCTAGCTGAACAGAAACGCTTGAGAAATCAGAGATATGCCACGAATCTAAATGAAAGGAAAAAGCATTGGAATTCTCAAAATCCCAACTATGAGCCTCTCAGGAAAGGATCCATCGGCAAGGGAAAGGAAAAGTTGAAGGAAAATTTCAGTCCAAATTCCTACTATTCCAAATACCAGAACCGAAAGTCATGTCTCGGTCCTGAACCCACTGTTGGTCCTCGACCTAGACTCGGTCCTCGACTTAGATTCGGTCCTCAACCCAGATTCGGTCCCAATCCTAGTAATGGATCCTCCAAGTCCCAAGTTGAAACAAATTCTTTAAAGGACATCAAAGGAAAAGGAAATCTGGAATCAAACTTTGAGAAGGAAAATAAGAAATCCTCTACTAAACCTAGGAATCAAACGAAAAATCCTAAACCATAAAAACAACCCCAACTGATACACTAAAATTTAAAGAAGATAAAACAAAAATCAAGGTGTATACCATTAAAAGAAAAGATCAAACCACTCTCATTAAACGAACCTTTTTAGTTGATGTTTCTGCAGTTATTCCTTTCTCTGTGAAAAACTCACTAGGACCCAAGAAACTTTAGGTTCCTAATTCTGCTTGAATTTGCAGGTAATCAGTGACGAGCAGTTTGACGACGAATGGTATATAGACAGCGGCTGCTCGCGTCACATGACAGGGAGGAAGGAGGAGCTAAGAGAGTTTCGGTCCTTGAAAGATGGTGGGTCTGTGAAGTTTGGAAACAATTCTTATGGAACAATCAAAGGATACGGCATGATAACAAATGGAGACTTCTCGATTAGAAAGGTGGCTTATGTAGAAGGATTGCAACACAATCTCATTAGCGTGTCACAATTAGTTGTAGGCACGGGTTTGAAGGTATCATTCGATGATGAGGGGTCTGAGATAGTGGAAAACAATCCAAGAAGGTACTGCTGAAATCTGCACGAAAGGGAGAGATGTACCCTCTGAATCTTAACCCAATTCGAGGGACACTAGCTATCTGTCTACTGTCAAAGGCAAACACCGATGAAAGCTGGTTATGGCATTGACGTCTATCACACCTGAATTTCAAAGACATCAACAAATTAGTGATTGGTGATCACGTTCGAGGCCTTCCTCTTCTCAAGTTCGAAAAGGAGCATTTATGTGCAGCATGTGAGAAGGGTAAACAGAGCAGAAGAAGCCACCCTACACGTATCAATACTAAGATAGTGGAAGCACTTGAACTGTTACACATTGATTTATGTGGACCTTCTGCAATAGAGAGTATCGGTAGAAGTAAGTACATTCTTGTTATTGTAGATGATTTTTCACGCTTCACTTGGGTTTTCTTTCTTAAGCAGAAATCAGATGCTACTCCCAAGCTGAAGGCATTCATCAAGAAAATAGAAGTACAACTAAAGAAAACTGTCAGAAACATCAGAAGTGACAATGGTCTGGAATTCAAGAACAAGGATTTTGAGGACTTTCTGGCTGATAAGGGGATAACTCACAATTTTTCGGCCCCTTATACACCACAGCAGAATGGGATTGTTGAAAGACGAAACCGCTCGTTTTGTGAAGCAGCCAGAACCATGTTAAGTTTCGCTTCCCTACCTTTATACTTCTGGGCTGATGCAATTGCCGCTGCATGCTATACTCAGAATCGGTCCTTGCTCAACAAGAGATTCTCCATAACTCCTTATGAGATCATCAACAATAGGAAGCCGAATGTCAAATTTTTCCATATCTTTGGTTCAAGGTGCTTCATTTTTAATTCCAAAGAGAACTGAAATAAGTTTGATGTTAAAGCCGATGAGGGCATATTTCTGGGTTACTCTTTGTCATCAAAAGCATACAGGGTGTTGAATAAGCGTTCCAAAACAACTGAAGAGACCTATTATGTCACCTTTCATGACAATTATATGCAGAAGGTTCAAAGGACTGAAAGTGCCTCAGGAGAAATATTCCCAAAATCTGGACAGGTCTCGGTTCCAATATGCAACCTGTTTGAGGAATACATTCATCTATTCGGTGAACCAGAAAAAGCAATCCATTCAGAGGCAACGGCATCAGATAACAAACTCGATAATCTCAAGAAGATCATAGAAAAAGCTACTAAAGAGATGGAAAGCGAACCACCAAGTACTAACTCATCAATAGGCTCTCCAAACAAAGATTCAACGTTCCAGGGGGAGAGCTCTACAACCTCACAAACAAGCGGAGCTTCTGTTGAGGGGGTGAATCCAAGTTCATATCCTACATCTAAAGGTTCAGATGATAGGGCAAACACTGATCCAAAACAACCAAGTGATAGTCAAATCGAGGGGGAGAAACCAACTTCCACAAGAAATGCAGACTCTGATGCTGACAGAGATTTCACTTCGCCAGTCGAGGCGGAGAAGGACAAAGAAAGTGATAGTTCTACTGACGAAGGTGAGAGTGATCTGTCAGATGTTAAAATAGAAGTAGAAGCTGAATTGAATCCAGAATATGATCCAACCTATCCTCCATTAGTAAAATGGACAAAAGATCGTCCCAAAGAACAAATTATTGGTGAAACCTTAGAAATAGTTCTACTGACGAAGGTGAGGGTGATCTGTCAGATGTTGAAATAGAAGTAGAAGCTGAATTGAATCCAGAATATGATCCAAGCTATCCTCCATTAGTAAAATGGACAAAAGACCATCCTAAAGAACAAATTATTGGTGAAACCTCAGAAAGTGTTCTTACCCGATCTCAACTGAAGGCGAAACAAACTGCATTATTCTCTAAAGTGGAATTTTGTATGTTTAATTCGGTTATTTCCAAAATTGAGCCGAAAACTGTAAATGTTGCACTTGATCATTCAGAATGGGTTCAAGCAATGTAGGATGAGCTCCATGAGTTCGAACGCAACAAAGTTTGGAGGTTGATTCCTACACCAAAAGATGCTTCTGTTGTCGGCCTGAAATGGGTTTTTAGAAATAAGCTGGACAAAGAAGGGAATGTCATTCGTAACAAGGCTCGGTTGGTTGTAAAAGGTTATTGTCAAGAAGAAGGGATAGATTATGAAGAAACCTTTGCTCCAGTAGCAAGGTTAGAATCTGTCAGAATCTTTCTTGCATATTCTGCTCACAAGAACTTCGAAGTTTTCCAAATGGATGTCAAATGTGCTTTCTTGAATGGAGAATTAGAAGAAACCGTTTATGTTGAGCAACCGCCTGGTTTTGTGAATGAAAAATACCCTGATCATTGCTATGTCCTGGATAAAGCTGTCTATGGGCTAAAACAAGCACCGAGAGCCTGGTATGAAACGCTAACTCGCTTCTTGAAAATGTCAAAATTTAAACAAGGTTCGGTTGACCCAACCTTCTTTCGTAAGAAGGAAGGAGAACATTTGATGATTGTTCAGATTTATGTTGATGATATCATCTTCAGCTCCACGAATCCTAGCTTAACAGCTAAATTTAGGAAGTTGATGGAGACTAATTTTGAAATGAGCACAATGGGTCCAATTAACTTTTTCCTTGGTTTGAATATTAGACAGGGACCAGAAGGTATCTTTATAAACCAAGAAGCATACACCAATAACTTACTGACAAAATTTGGAATGAATGGTGACTCAAAAGTGAAGGTTCCTATGGCATTTGGCACTAAGCTAACCCTATCTTTGGAGAAACTTGCTGATATGGGCATATTTAGTTATAAAATTCATGCATTATCTTAATACTTTATGTTGATTTATCTCATTTAATTAACAAAAGGTTCTTAATTATTTTATAATTTCATTTTTCAGCAACAATTACATGCTCGGAAGGAAAATGAAGCGGAATTGGCGATTGGACGCTTGGATCTTGGATTTTGAAGAAAGAAGGATGTTGCTGGACAGCTTGACTCATCCTCAGTGTTTTGGCCATATCTCACGAACCGTAACTCTGATTGACGAGATACAAAATGTTCTAAAAACTAAACAAAATTTTGGACAACTTTCGTGTTTTGAGAAAATGCTGATTCCAAACAGACTCGGCGAGTAGGCCATCAACTCGCTGAGTTGGTCAGAAGTTTCACGATTCTTGACTTTGCCTTGCCACACACGGGATTTTAAGTGATGGACTCGGCGAGTAGGTCACTGGACTCGCCGAGTAGCCCCTGTTTTCATAATATATATATATATATATATATATATATATATATATATATATATATATATATATATAGAAACACTTCTCATTGGAACCCTAACGAATGGGGGAAGTTTAGGACGATTTTTGGAGGCCAGAAGGGTTCTTAGAAGCTGTGGTTTTCGAGATTTCAACCTAGACATCAACTTGGAAGAAGATCAAAGGCAATAACACACTACTTTTATCTTAATCTTTTGCATAAACCATGTTTCAATCATTAGATTATGTTTTTAGTTTGTTATTTGCTGTAGATATGAGCTAAAAACTCATAACTTATGTTTAGGATAGATGATTTTGTGATTATGGTTTGATTTATGGTAGGATTGATTCAATATTGGTGATTTTGTTGATTCTAGCTTGTTAAAGAACCTTATGTGTGAATGATAACTATTTTTCTGTTAATAGGAAGATAATTAAGCTGCATGAACATCTCTTAGTTGTTAACCTCATATGTTTATGTGACCACTTTATCATATGTCTAGGATTAATGAACATGAAACTAGAATTAATAAGAAAAATAGGTAAATTCATGTGTGAGCTTGTGTGATGACCATCAACAAGAGGTTAACTAAAGGACCAAATTAGTTAACCATTACAAGTCTAAATTAACCCGAATAAATAACCTAGTGAATTGAATTAAATTAGACAACTGGCCACTGTTTGAGTTAGTTTGTTCTCTAAGGATTAGTGCAGCGAACGTGAATCTAATCACTTGAATCGGTAGCCAATAGAAGAATGAATCCATTGCACTATTACCATAATATCAACCATAGGATCAATTGAGTTGAACTAAACAAAAGTTCCCTTCGTTATTGAATTTAGTTCAATCTTTGTTTATATAGTTCTTAGTTTCTCAGTTTAAATTTTAGTTAATTGTTTAAGTTTCTAGTCTTGCAAAACTAGAGAAAACCCATTATCTATTACTTGTTTTATTTAGATAATATTAACATTTATTTTAATTGTTTACCGTTCCCTGTGTTCGATACCCTACTTGCTTGAACTATATTACTAATCGATAGGTATACTGCCTTTCGTGTGTTTATTTTGTGTCTAAGTTAGTAGGATTAAAACTAGTTCGTTTCACACACATCACCTGCTGTTGATATAACACTTTATCGTCAAATGATCGGGTCCCTTATGTATCTAACAGCTAGTAGACCAGATATTATGTTTTCTGTTTGTTACTGTGCCAGGTTTCAAGCCAATCCAAGGGAACCTCACATGCTTGCTGTGAAGAACATTTTTTGATATCTAAAGAAAACTTCATCTCTCGGTCTCTGGTATCCTGCAAGATCTGGATTCTTCATCCAAGCCTTCTCTGATGCTGATCTAGGAGGATGTGGACTGGACAGAAAGAGTACTACAGGTGGATGCCAATTTCTTGACGGGAAACTTGTTAGTTGGCAGTCCAAGAAACAAACCTGTGTTTCGTTATCCACAGCCGAAGCTGAATATATTGTTGCAACATCTTGCACCTCTCAAGTGGTTTGGATTCAAAGTCAACTAAGAGATTATGGGCTAAGTATGAAGAAGATTCCTCTCTATTGCGAGTCCGAAAGTGCAATTAGGATTTGTCATAATCCAGTGCAACACTCAAAAACCAAGCATATTGCATTTCGGTATCATTTCATCAAGGATCATGTAGAATATGGGAATGTGGAAGTACACTTTGTACGATCTGCTGATCAATTAGCTGACATCTTTACTAAAGCCTTACCAGAAGCAACCTTTAACAAAATCTTACAAGGCTTGGGCATGATGGAAGGAGAGTCGGTACCGAATCCTCAAAACTCTCATTAAAATTAGACAACCGAAATGGACAGACCGCTCGGTCTATTTCGGCTCTAGACTTTTAGGGAACCGAAATGGACAGACCGCTCGGTCTATCTCGGCTCCGTAATTTTCTGGAACCGAAATGAACCGAATGCTCAGTCTATTTCGCTTCACTCATTTAAAATAAGGTTTCGGTTGTATATTCTGTGCATATCTCTCTTTTGATTTGAACTTAATTATTTTATCTTTCTGTTTTTATTCTTTTTTAGAAAATTTCAAAATTCCAAAAATATTTTATCTTTCTGTTTTTATTCTTTTTCAGAAAATTTCAAAAATTCCAAAAATATTTTATCTTTCTGTTTTTATTCTTTTTCAGAAAATTTCAAAATTCCAAAAATATTTTATCTTTCTGTTTTATTTTTTGTTTGTCTCGTATGTTTGTCTGTTTGGTTTGTCTGGTGTGTTTCTTTACTTTTCATAGGTGATATGAATACCCAAATAATCGACTGTGGATCTAAGGAAGGTAAGATTCAATTTCAAAATGAACTAGTTAAGGGTCCCTAGAAGCATGCTGCTGCATGTTGTCTTAAGCCTCTACGATCTTGAGCAGGCCTTAATGATTCGATTAACACCCATCGTTTCTTCCAAATCAGGCTAATTTATATTACTCGGTCTAGAGCTACCTTACTCTTCTCATATGAGTAAAGAGTTTCTCTGCTTTGTCATGATTATCTAGCAGAAAGTACATTCAGTTCTTTAGCCACCTCCTTATATTCTCCATCTACTTTCGGTTCACCAACGTAACCCTAGAGACTCTCGGTCTTTACCACTGAGGTTTATGGTTACACAACATCTCTGTTTGTGATCTTAGATACATTTACCACGTGCTGAGTGAAACCTAATATCCAACACCAAAAATGAATTGACGGTGAATTATACATTCAAGAACTTACTGGTTACCTGAAGAAATCTCTCTTTTTATTTTTGTGTGATCTTTTATGAAATTGTCTACTACCAAGGCATTTCTTCCCAAAGAGATCCAGTTTAATTTTTTTTGAGATTTCTGATTTCTCTATAGTCACTAAAACAATAAAACCCACCTACCTGTTCTACAAACCACATCGGTCTCACAGGTACTTCTTCCAACGTTCGGTTTTATGTTGAAACTTGAAGTTTGGTTGAAGATAAGCTACCCTAAGCCTATGATTAAAAGAAGCCTTTCAATGTTTATTAACAAACAGTTGAACGTATTTTTCGGGAAACCACACAAGCACTTCAAGTATCTCTTGACTTTGAAGGAAGTGATTCTTGCCCGGAATCCTCTGCTTTCTGTCTAATTATAAGACATCACTCACATCCCATATTTGATTTGTTTCTTTATCTTTGTCACACTTATGCACGAAAATTTTCATTTTCCAACATTCTGGTTACTGTTTGGTTTGAGTTTTGGGTTATTTATTGTAACCAAACGAGGGGCTAATGTGGAATTTTAAACACCGATTGAAGATAAGATTTAGGCGCGTGAATTTGAACGGTTTCTAAAGCCATGCGTGCTGACGTATACCTGGGAGTAAACAAACTGTCACATCGCGTTTTTTCAGGCGACATTTAGTGATCTCATCATAATCATCACGGTTTTCTCTCTCCGGGCAATGGTATATAAAGGGTTGAACATCTTATTTGTCATTTACCAGCATTCAATTCTCTCAAACTTACCAGCATTCAAGTCTCTCAAACGACGAGTAAACAATGTTCATCATCTTCTTCATTCATCAATGGCGACTTCCTCTTCAGTACATGAACACACGGCATCATCATCCTTGCTCACCTTTAAACCTAACCAAAATATGATCATTGAACTTAATCCATTCTTATATGACTCATATATGCTGCAGGTTGTGGAATGTTTAAAATATTCCCCCTTGGTTTTAGCCCTAACCGAGGTTGAAGTAGTCCCAATGTCGCTGTTATCACAGGTTTATTCCACGGTGACTTATGACAAAAACAAAGATCGTATCTATTTTACCATCCATGACAAGAAGGCTTCCGTTTCAAAGGTGAAGTTATGTTCGATTTTGAATCTTGCAGTAGATTCTTCTGTCATCTCGCCGGACTTCATCACCACATCTCAACTATTTTCAATGATGTACGAGATAGGGTATACCGATGTGCTAACAACCATTACCAAAGTGAAGAAATCTTGTTTACCCTCTCAGTGGAATGGCTTGCTCACTCTACTGATTAAGGGTTTAGCAGAAGGATGTGGTGGTTCCAATACTACAAGCAAGGGTTTTCTCGCCATTCTTTACGGCCTCTACAACGGGATCAATCTTGATTATGGCTCTATAATCTGGTCTCAGGTGGTGCAGAGTCTCAATACATCGACACGACATTCTGAAGTTTCATGTGGGCGTTTTGGACCCTGATTACAAGGAAGGCAATTAATTCTTTAGAGATTTCGATCATGCAGGATGGTCTACTTGCTTCTATTGCCACATTCCATACAAAGAAGATAATTCTCTCTGATCCGCTCAAGTTTCCTCATTATGGAATGACTCCTGAAACTATGTATCGTGGCGTTACAGAAAAGAGCAATGTCTTGGCTGACTATAGGAAACTTCCTCCTATCGGACCGAGAGTTCTGTCTCCAGAGCAACAAGCAGCTTTGGATGCACTAGAGAAGCCTACCAACAAAGGAAATAGGGTTTCAAAGAAAGAGGATCCTGAGGAACGTAAGTCCAAGTCCTCTAAATGCAAGTCTGGTGAAGGCGATACTTCTCAACCGAAACAGAAGAAGATAAAGAAGATGGCTCGCAGACCTAGAGGGAACACCCCTCCAAGCACAGATCATGCAGATGAGCAAAGTGAGCCCTCTTCTGATTCGACCGAGGAGGAGGCCCAATCCGAAGCAGCCAGCTCCCCAGCCGAAGCTTCACCCAGCTGCCGCGTGTGTCCGAGCCTCGCATAGCCTAGCTCCGAGCCTCGCAGGTGCGCCAGCAAGCTGCGGTCCACTTAGAAGCCGACAGCGAGCCCTCGCATGTGCGAGCCATGCGAGGCATGTGCAAGACCCCCTCTGCGAAGCCTCTTAGCCGTCGGATCCGGAGACTTCTCAGCCGTTGGATCAAACTTCGGACCCTATAAATAGAAGGGTACCTGCGAGGGTTTCCGGTTACTTTTGGAATTTAGCCATTTTTAGCCCCTCTCTCCATATTTTCTTCATCTTAACATCCCGCAAAGCCCCGGTATCAATTGTAAAGCCCAGAATACCCCACGAAGTGCCCGAGAAGCTCGGAAAATTTATCTTTTCGGTTTCGAAGCCCGACTTTTGCAGAGCCCGGTTTCTCAATAAAACTCCCGGTTTTATTAGAAACGATCGTTTTAGGAAACGAATTGCTGCCCGATTTTCACCAAAATACGTGAGTGTGTAGTTACTTTCAATTTACACATAGATATGAAGTATTTACCTTGAAATACGTGTTATGTGTAAATATGCTAATTGTTTATTCGAGGTGACTGTTGAATTGATGTTTTATACAAGTTTTAAACTGTATATGCTTTTTATCTACAAAATATGTTGGGTAGAACATGGGTAGATGAAATAGTTGATGTGTGTTAAAATGGTGAGAGGCCTCGATGTCGATGTCGATGTTGTTGTTGTTGTTGTAGTCATCTAGCGAAGTATAGATGACGACCACGGACTTTCTAGATAGTCCAGTGGAACACTAGCAGGTTCGCAACTTGTAAGTGTTGATGAATTAAATGTTCATTGGCGTACTTCATCCCCCTCATGGTTGCCTTAAGGACATGTATGGCTGAGGAAACCCCTTAGCAGTAGTGTCCATGCCGATGATAATCCTTAGGCTAGGTCCCTTGTGATAGGTGTTTAGGGACGTAAAGTGAGGACAACGGGAATGGGTAATCAGGGTTATTGTTGATTGGTGAACTTAATAAGTATATTATTACTGTGGGTTGAAAACCCTATATGCTCACCAGGCTCCCAAGCCTGACCCACTCAGTTTTATGATTACAGGTAGTGGACCCTGAGCATAGTCGGAGGATGACGAGAGATTTTTGGATTATAGGCCAGTAGTTATAAATAACTGTTGAAAGGCTTATAATGTCTTGTTTATGCTTTTGATCTGTATCGGAACATGACATCCCGAGGTTTTGATATATATATGGAAAATATATACCTTCTTAATGAAGGATTTTGATAAACTTTTATCATATATTGTTTGGGGACCAATTCCGCAATATCTTATAAAAAGATTTCTCAGATTTTATTTTAAAAAGCATAAATTAAATCGGTCTTTTCTGGCCGAGAAATATGGGGATGTCACATATCTGTTTATATTGTTGTGTTGTTTATGATACTTAGGGTTTCTGATAGTCATCAGGACTACTAATAGTCCCAGGGTTACATATAACCCATTACTGATTATTATGGTTTTGTTATATGTGATATTTCGGGGGAACTCGCTAAGCTTTAGCTTATAGTTGTGGATTAAATGTTTTCAGGTACCAGTGGTGATCATGGGAAGGCAAAGGCTTGAATGTACACACTCATCAGCAACATTGGAGATTTCACATCATTTCTATTACTCTGAATTTCAAACATCTATATTTTGGAGCAAATGGATTTTCTTAACTTGGGATTTATTTAAAATGTTATTTTACCTTAATGAAAAATTTGTTTATGAAAATGGGACATTACAAGGTAGGTGCAATATGAGCTTAGAATAAAAGTACATGTATCATTTTATTTAACACACAAAGCATGCATTCGGTTTTCCCATTTTATCCGGAGGTGTAGGGACAAGAAAAGCACATGTATATATCGTGGGTCATGGCCAGTGATGAGCATGTGCAATGTGGGCATGTGCACAAGGACCATTTTTTAAGGGGCATAATTTTTTTAGTATATTCAGTTTCAACCCAAATCTAAATGCAAAGATAGTCCAGTTCAACTCTCATCGTAGTCCAGACGAGAGAAGGCAAGGCATCATCGCAGATTGGCAAATCACAATAGTACAAAATTTATTTAGCTATCACTTAGAGCTTAGGCTTCATCGTATAGCATCGAGGGTGAAGGGTTTAGGGTTGATTAATTATTCAGTCATTTGAATCACATAATCAATCATTATTAGGTAATCAATTACCATCACTAATTCAACACCGACCATGATCATCAGTTATTAAGTTTATAATTGAATACTTCAAACTTGCTCATTAATTGAATGAATAGATTATCAGATTTAGAAATCAGAATGTTAAACTTAAATCATTATCAATTTGACAGTTTATCACTTATTTACTTTATTATAAATCAGATTATAGTTAATATCTATAGTTAATGACTTCATGTTGAAATTCTAAAATCTGATTGAATGTTGAATCAAGTTAATAAATTACCAAATAGTATAAGAAACTAAAATCAAATTATCATATTATGTTTATTGTATAAATGTTTATTGGAATTTAGAAATCAGAATGTTGAATCATTATCACTTTATCAGATTATCGTTAATGTTGAAAATCTAAAATTTGATTGAATGTTGAATTAGATTATCAGATTATGTTTATTGTAATTAGTTGAATGTTGAAATTTGAAAGTAATGAACTTGTAGTGATAAATTCTAAACAACCATTCGGTAGTTTAAAACGTAAAAAGAGAAAACTATAAAAAAATAGAGAAAGGCTGAAGTCGGTGCTCTAGATAATTTTATCCATAGGCAACATGTGTTAAGTGCATGTTGAAGAACAAGAACATCTAGAACTAGAAGTATAAGAGGCAGAAGATCAAGAGCCCATTAAAGAACTTGTTGATATATGTGATCCAAGAAGGTGGGAAAATTTTAATTATTAGCATATTAAACTTTTGTTAATTATGTATGGTCCCTATGCTAAATTTGGTAGACGGTTTTCTATAGCTTTATACACAAGAACTCTATCAATTTTGGGGAAGTGTGACATAGAATGGCTTGTATATTTGAAAGATCTCGACATGGTATTTTTTTCTATTGTAAAGTGTTTAGAAAAGGAATTTCGAAAGGTAAATGGTGTAGTGAAGGTTATTCAGATTGACACCATGTTACCACTAAATTTACAGAACACGAAATTTCCTTGGATCATCTCACAAATAGGAAGACGTGGTTTGATGTGAGTAAAAGATTGAACTTGAACGAAACAATTGATAAAGCTCAATACGAGCAATTCAAGAAATAAAGAGATTATTGGAAACAAGTCCTTTTGAGAATCACTGCACTAGTGAAGCTTCTTGCTAAACATAATTTATCATTTTGTGGATCAAATGAAAAGTTGTATAAAAAAGGTAGTTATAAATTGTATTTTTTGTTCCAGTTCCACCAAATACCTTTTTGTTAATTACTATGATTGATTCCACTTTTTATTTGTTAATTGTATTTAACAAGTAATGGAATTTTTTTGGTGTCATTGACCCGGTTATCAAAGAGCATGTGCAGTGGATCACAAGTGATAGGCTTCATCTGAATTATCTTGGACACATGATCGAAAGCAAACTAATACTTTTGATAGCTCAAGAAATTAAAAAAAGAACTTATCAAAAAGATAAAGAAAGCAAGGTACTACTCAATCATACTTGATTGTACTCCTGATTCAAGTCACCAGGAACAAGTCACTAATAGTGAGGTATCTAAAGTTGTCATATATTTTTGTTGCTGTTGAGGAGTCCTTTTAAGTTATTTAAATATTGACGATACATCAGCAAAAGGACTATTTGATATTACACTTAAGGAGTTAAAGTCTCCTGGTCTTGAAATTAATGATATGTGTGGCCAAGGCTATGATAATAGACCAAATATGAAAGGAAAACACCAAGTAGTGCAAAAGAGATTTTTAGATATAAAACCTTGAGCATTTTACACTCCTTGTGGTTACCATTCTCTTAATCTAACATTATGTGATATGGATAACAAGTGTGTTAAAGGAAAGAACTTTTTTGGACTCATCCAACACATTTATACTATCTCTGAAAATTCTACTAAAAGGTGAGAAATTTTGAAAGATAATGTTAAAGCTTGGAATCTTAATTCATTGTGTCAAACGCGTTGGGAAAGTTGGGTTGAGAGTGTAAAGGCTATTAAACTGTAATTTGTTGATATACGGGAAGCTTTACTTCAAGTTGGATAAAAGGATAATGATGTTGTAATTGCAAGTGAAGCAACTTCACTAGTAGAAAAAAGAACTAGGTGACTTTGAATTTTTTGTATCAATTCTTATCTGGTTTCAAGTATTAAACCAAGTGAATATTGTGAGTAAAAAGTTACAATCAAATGATATGCATAATGATAATATTATTACAAAAATAAACAGATTGATTAAGTACATCCAGGATTATAAAGAAACTGGTTTTTCAAAAGCAATTGATAAAGTTAAGGAGATTAATAATGAAATGGGTATTGATCAAATATTTCCACAAAATCGTTTGATTCAAAGGGGAAAAAAGGTTTGATGAGAGTTCAAGAAGAAAAAAAGTGTCATTTACAGCTGAAGAGAATTTTAGAGTTACTTATTTCTTATAGATTATTGATCAAGATATTTCTTCTCTTGAGACAAGATTTGAAAAATTGAAAGAGTCTAAAAAATTATTTGGTTTTTTATTTCCACATAATTTGAGGAGAATTGAAGATAAAGATCTTAAGTCGTCTTGTCATTCACTTGAAAAGAACTCAAGTTTGAAGAAATATCGAATATTGACGCCGAGGAACTTCATACGGAGTTGAAATTATTTGACACATTGGAAACAAATAAATACAAAATATTGTTGACTATTCCAGTAACTGTGGCATCTGCAGAAATGAGTTTTTCGAAATTGAAGTTTTTGAAATCTTACTTACGCTCCACAATGACCCAAGAAAGACTTAGCGGTTTGGCGATGATATCTATTGAGAATGAAATATTAGAGAGTACATAATACACAAAGTTGATCAACCAATTTGCTATCAAGAATGCTAGGAGAGCTTCATGAGTCGTCAGTTAGCTGTTACGATAAGTAATTACTCACTAAAATACTAAGATTTTGACATGTTTACTGCTATAAAGTTTATCTTTGTTTTTTTCTAAAATAGTTTTTGTAATTTAATTCGTTACAATTAACACCCAAGGGTCTTTTTCTCGACTCGTCCTGGGAATTTGAATCCTTAGGATCGGCCCTGTCGTGGGTGTCATAATGATGATGAAAATGAGAGTTGTCATATTCTTGGCCATTATCACATTGAAAGGTTTTAATTTCGGTATTGAATTGGTTTTTTCTATAAGCCCAAAAGTGAAGAAATTTGGAAAACACATCAGATTTGTTTCTAAGAGGATATACCTAAACAAAATGAGTAAGCTGATCAAGGAAAATCACATAATTTTTTTATTCCACTATGACTTTGCAAGGGAGAAGTCCACATATCGGAATGAATAACTTGAAATGGAAATAACGCATCAGTTTTAAACAAATCAAAAGAAAAAAAATATGTTTGCTAAGTTGACAAGCATTACAAAGCACATGTGAATCCTTATTATTACATGATATTAAAGGACTAAAAATTAAATGCTTGAGAATGGGTTGTCTCGGATGACCAAGTCTTTTGTGCCATAGAGATGAGCTAAGGGCGAGAAAGGCATGAGGAATCGGAGCAGTAAAAGGGTATAAATTTCCAGATCTATCACATCTGATTAGAATTTTCTTAGTGAGGAAGTTCTTTACAGAAAAACTGAATTCATCAAATTTAATGGAATATTTATTATCTTGAATAAGTTTACGAACAAATATGAGATTTTTAATTAGTTGAAGGGTAATAAGGACGTTTTAGGTATAAGGTGCGAAAAGGATTGAAACAAAGAGTTGAATGACCAATTTTAGTAACCGAAATACGAGATCCATCAATGACTAATACTGATGAATTAGAATTATTGCACCTATTGCTAAAGACTTCAAAATACTTAGGTCGACATAAAGGTGAGCAGTGGCCCCGATATCCATGTATTAATTAGCATTACTGAGGTCTTGAAGAGTCATGGAGATGTACGCTTGTGGCAATGTGGTACCCTGATCACACACATATTGAAAAAATTGCCAAATTATGGGATTTTGAGATTGTGGGCCAGTTGATCTGCTGATGAGGCCTGTTTTGAGGGCTATTCGGACATACATAGGTGGGTGAAAGAAGGATCCCGAGATCATTATTTTTGGGTCACTGGTGAGTAAACAGACCATGCTAGGAGTAGAATACTTCATCCCAGCCATTGTTCTGCGATGGAAATAATGAGCCAGGAGCAGAGCTCCTACCATGTCGACCTTGTCCTCCTCGGCGACAACCTCTGTCGCCACCCTTATAAGTACGATCGCCACCTCTGTCAGAGTTAGAAGATCATCGATTTTGATTTGAGGGGAGATTTTCATGCGTGGTGTTGAGAACTGTTAGAGCTGAAGAATTGTCATGATGAATAGGTTGCACCATACGGGTTTGTTCATTTAGCATAGCACGTTCCTCCAAGGTAAGAATCTACCTCATTTAAAGAAACGTGTGAAAGGGTTTTTGATGTATGATTGTGGTAACCACATGAGCAAATTTTTGTAATAAACCATTAATGGTATATATCACCAAATTCCTTTATGAAACCGAAGGCACAATGTTTGAGAGAAGATCAGTAATTTCTTTTATTTTGGTGTAGTATGTCATTACTGTAAAGTCCCTAATAGACAAATTACGAAGTTCATCATCCAGGTCCATTGTTGTGGATTCTTTATTTTCATTGAAAAGGGTTTTAATCGATTTACAAACATCAGCCATTGTGGAATCATTTTTTTATAATGATTTGAAGAATGGGTTCGGTGAGAGTCCCATATAGCCATTTTTTACTATATTATCAACAGTATCCCACACTGGATCACCTAGGTTGGAGGAAGAACCATCAAGATGATTATACACAATGATGGGATTAAAACAACTTTTAATCTATGAAGATCGATTAGATCTTGAACAAGTATATGAATATGAAACAGCAAGAACGCAATATTAATAACTAAGCAAAACGCAATATTAAGAACAAAACAGCTTGAATCAATCGAGTCGAATGATTAAATAAAATCCCTAGAAGAGCTCGATTAAGAACATCAACTGTAAAGGATTGGAAGATTACAAGTACGATTACAGGAAAATATATTGTATACTTGATTAATCGTTGTATCGATAATCTCTAGAATCTTAACCTAATATGCATGCAAGCATTAACTTAAATACTATACATAAAAGGCTCTCGGTTGGACAGGCCCAAACCGGAGAATAAAAGGCTAATCTAACGAGCCCAAAAGACGCAACATCAAAACTCTTTTCAGCCCAACAATCTCCCCCTTTGCGTCAATTTGGAGCGAGACCTTCACTTCTTACTTGGGCCGGCGGCTGAAGCTGGTACCTTCTTCTTCACGGTACTAAACAGACACTTGGTTATGGAAAGGATGGTCTGTCTAAACCGGATGTACCAATTGATCATATCATTGAAGTACTTGATGTCATCAGCCGAATTGTCTTTACACTGCTTGATGATGAATAAGATGTGCTCCAAGCAAGTTGTAGTGTAAAGATGTTTGTCAGCTAAAGCGAAGAGACATTTCTGTCCTTCGGCTCTAGTGAACATCACAGAGTTTCGCCTCGAATCTATCTTGCCCATTTGCATTTGATTCAGATCACTGGCCGATCCCACAGGTTTGACTTTCGGTTTCTTCTTAAAAACTGTGGCAACCTCCTGATCCATTAGGGCCACCTCCATGATATAGCATGCCAGCATCCTTTTGACATGGTGTAAGATGGGACCATATTCGGCTTCGTTTGTCAGCAGGATATTGTACAAGACTATCCAATCATGAGGGTTCAGATTGGGCAGATCCGCCAGAGAGATCATGTGAGCAGTTCTTGCAGATCCTCGGATAAGCTTGAACTTGACGTTTGTGAATCTCCCACGGCAAAAGGCTTCATCACCCGAACATTGACAATCTTCTGGGCGCTCCATGTAAGGTATTGAGGGCGAGCGGCCTCCAGGTAGAAGTCAATGAGCTCCCTGTCAAGCTCATCGTTCGGATGCGGGACTTCAGAAACATTAGAGAAGGCGTGGAAGATGAACGCCTTTCGAGTTAGCGACATATCAAACTGCGAATCAATAGTGTTGTTGCAGTCGAAAGATATCATCGGCTCGAGCCACAGTATGCATGGAGTCTCTATGGCCTCTTTTATCAAACGATCCCTGGTCCAGGCAGGGAAGAGCAACTTTCTGCTCTCAAGGAGATCGTGGGCTTCTTTTTGCTTTCGTTCGGCTTCTTCAGCCTCACGCGCCACACGACTGGCATAGTCTTCAGCATTGCGACTGTTCTTTCTTTTTAACATGTCCGCAATGGTCTCCTTGTCTTCATCTTCATCTTCATCTTCATCCTCAGCTATGTGTTTACCCTTGTTCTTCACACCCGAACCCGAGGCATGACCAGTTGGGGGTGGTTCGGTTGTGTGAGTAGCTTTGGAGGACGGAGGTGGTTTCGATCCTTTCTTCTCTTCTCCCCCTTGTTTCGGAATGGACACGAAACTCGGCAGGCCTTCAATCTTGCTTAAGAGGTCCATGGCCGGGGAGAGCTTTTCAGCGAGGGTGCGCCTCACCGAATGATTAAGGATGGGATCGTGTGCCTCAAGGATGTTTGAAAGAGCTGCGTGGACATCCGAAACACACATCTTTATGACCTCCCTCTCGGATCGAAGAGCTTCCAATTGTTGTTCGGAGTTGGAAAGCTGCGTGCTCTTGACCTTTAGGGTAGTTGTTTTACTCGCCAGAACGTCCATCAGAGAGTTCTCTGCCGCAAGATCCTCTTGTAGTTTTGCCAGACGGGCATCGATGGAGGCACGGAGTGCCGAGTTGTCGTCGCTGATATTTTGTCGGAGGGTAGCGAACGAAGTCAACTCCGTCGAGACGAACTTGGCCAATTGCTGAACAATCGGTTCCAGAGTTGTCTTTGTGGCATTGGCGCTTTCCTGCAGAGACTGCAGCAGGACAGAAGCGTCATTGAATAGTTTATCGACTTTTTCGGTCGCTGCCTCACAGGCTCGGGTGGAGGCGTCTATAGCAGCAGTTGCTGAGGCCACGGAATCATGTTGAGCCCTGGAGAAGGCGTCAACAATCTTCTGAAGGGCAGCTTCAGACATAGATGACTGCTGGTTGGAAGAGGAGGCGAGAAGCTGATCAACCTTCTCGTTAAGCTCGCGAAGATGCTTCTTTGTCACTGGAGCATCATCCTCCTCATCACTCTGAACTTGAAACGGACTATAGTAGACCAAATCAAAGTTCATGTGATCACCACCAAGGTATTGATCATCGCCATCGGAGGCGTCTTCTGGAGATTGAGGTGGTGGTGAAGTTGGGGGTGTTGTGGGTTTGGTTGGTTCAGGTTGAGTGGGTGGGGGGTTAGTTTCGGGTGGTGGTGGTGTATGGGTTTCGGTTTGTGGAGGTTCGGTTACGGTAGGGGTTTGGGTTACAGGTGGTGTTTCGGTTGATGTGGTGAATATGGGTGGGGGTATAGGAATGGAGTTTGGGGGAATAGTGGGGTTTATGGTGGGAATGGAAATAGGTATTGTGGGTGGAGGAGAAGGAACTGGGGATTGATGAAGTTCCATGTCCGGGGTTGGGGACCGAGGGGGTGTGTTGTCTCGTTGAGGAGATTCGTCTCCTTGGGATCCCTCAGAGTCCGAACTCCCACCTTCGGATTCGCTTGATGAGGAGGGAAGGACGAGCTTTCGCTTCTGTTGGGTCTTCCTCCTTTTCGGTTGAGGGGATGAAGCAGCCTTCGGTTGTTTGCGCTTCTTGGGAGAAGGTCCCTTTGGAGCTTTGGACACTTGCTTCCCTTTGTCACCCTTTTTGCCCCTGGCCACCAGTTTGTCAGCATCATGAATCGATCGCAGCATGTCCGGTGTCAGTTCCCGCGGACCAGTTTGGCGAAACTCCTTGATCGTTCTGATCAGTCTGCTATCAGCGGGCACATCGGCATACATCGACTCCGGGATAGAGCCAATGAAGGAGAATTTTGATGCATCGGATACGATGATCTTCTTGGTATGAAAGGTACCAATAGAAGACATCGATGCACCGTCGGCTGTGGGAACGTTAAACTTGTCCATGGCCCATCTTGTGATCAAGATCCAGAACCGGGCCAGCGACACCTCGGAGTGTCGGGAAGAGGAAGAGAGGCTCTGAATCAGTTGTTGCCAAAGGACAAACCCATAGTCCAGATTGATCCCGTTGTACACCCCATACATAATCGACAGGAAAAGACGACTGGCCCCGTCTGATCCTGAGCTCCTCTCTGACATTCCCTTGAAGAGAACTGTAAATAACCCATTCCACTGGGGCGGTAGGCAGGACTTCTTGAACCTTGCGACGGAGGTGAGAACTTCCGTGTAGCCCATGTTGTAGAACATGTTGTACAGCATACCAACCGGAATCGTCTCCGGGTGAACTCGCGATGGGTCAGCAGCAAACCCAAGCATGGTGCAGAAGCGGGGGCGAGAAATCGACGTCTTGTGTTCCGCCACTTCGAAGAATACCCTGTCGACGGCCTTGTCGTAGTAAGCCGTTGCGTAGACCTGAGATAAGGCCACCATTGGCACCGTTTCAATCCTTGACAGTGCAGGAGCAAGCTGGGAGTATTTGAGACACTCGATGACCGGCGACATATAGGAATCATAGGCCAGTGGGTTGAGATCAATCACCAGGCATTGCTGAGGTCGGATGGGAAGAATCTGAGAAGTTGCATGAACTGATGAAGAGTCAGCCATTGTTGCAGGTTGGGAGAAGAAGATGACCGGGAGAGAGTTTGGAAGTAGTTTTGCTTTGGAAATTATGGGGGCAGTAAAGAGGTAAAAGGCGGTGTTGATGGGTTTTTATAGTAGGTGACAGGAGAGAGAAAAATCGTTTCAAATCTCTTATGGAAATACGAAACGGGTTTTTGGAGTGACTGATTGGTGACAGTTGGGACGTGCGATGATCACGTAGGAGAGAGAGTGTCAGATTCCTAGGATCACGCCGCCCAATAAGCGCCGGTTCAGAGAAAGAAATCGTTTCCATTTCCACATGCGCCTGTAACTTCAGAGATATGACGCTTCGACATTGCACACGCGTCCTCAAGTGTCAGAAGAAACGCGGCCGTTTCAAATTCACGCGCCCTCCTTTTTACCGTCGTTTGAATTTCTATCCATTTAACTCCCGCCGAGTCAGCAACTTTTTGTCTTTTCCCCTTTTTAATCAGCTGTATTCAATTTAGGACCCACGTGGCTGATTTTTGGCCTCAACTTCATTAGTAACGCTTCAGTAATAATCCAGCCTGTAAAGTAATTAGTAACGGAATTTTTGAAAATCTAGGATTTTCGTGCAAAGAGTGTAAAAGAAAAAGAAATAAAGCAACTCTTTTTAGGATAATCTGTGATGTCCATAAGGACACGAAACTGATGATCCCGGGCACGAATCTCTTCCTTCAAGGTTAAGAAGAACCTCAAAGTGTTAATGTGGAATCCCGTTGAATTACGATCAAACATTTATTAAGAAATGTTGAAAGGCTTCTTGTAATTAAGCTAAGAAATGGTGGGTTCGCTTTGATTCAACAATGCAATTCTTGATATAAGAACGAATGTGAACAAAGTACTTGTGAGACCGGAGTAGTCTGTTGAACAAGTAGGTTGGAGTTGATTTTGAAGTGGCTTGGATTAATATGAAATCTCAGATAAAAAAAATTTAAAACTAGATCCCTTGGGAAGAAATGTTATGGTTTGTAACAATTCATTGGAATCATGAAAAAAAAATTGAGACTCCATGAAGGTACATTCGTCAATTCATTGGTGAAAACTTGATCAAATTAATTTGTCACCGTCAATTCTTTGGTGTTGAATTTTGGGTTTCACTTAGCTCGTAGTGGCACGAAACTAAGATCATAAACACAGATGTTGTGTAACCATAAACCTCAGTGGCAGTTTCTGAGAGTCTTAAGGGTTACAGTGAGGAAACGAATGTAATGGAGAAGAGTTATAGGGATGGTGAAAGGAAACATAGTACCGAATGCCATTGGGACTTTGACTTTTGAGTCTCCCATCATGCCAAACTTCGCTAGGAGAGTCTTCGTGTAAGCTTCCTGATTGATAAAGATGCCTTCGGGTCCCTGTCTTATATTTAAACCAAGGAAAAAATTAATAGGACCCATTGAGCTCATTTCAAACTTAGTCTCCATCAACTTTCTGAATTCAGCTGTTAAGCTGGGATTCGTAGAGCCAAAGATGATGTCATCGACATAAATTTGAACTATCATAAGGTGGTTACCTTCTTTTTTGCGAAAGAAGGTTGGGTCAACCGAACCTTGTTTGAATTTTGACATCTTTAAAAATTTTGTAAGCGTTTCATACCAGGCTCTCGGAGCTTGTTTGAGGCCGTACACAGCCTTATCCAGAATATAGCAATGATTTGGATACTTTTCGTTCACGAACCCAGGAGGTTGCTCCACATACACAGTTTCTTCAAGTTCTCCATTGAGAAATGCACACTTGACGTCCATTTGGAAGACCTCAAAGTTTTTGTGAGCAGCATAGGCCAGAAATATTCTAACAGATTCTAGTCTAGCTACTGGAGCGAACGTCTCTTCGTAATCTATTCCTTCCTCCTGACAGTATCCCTTGACTACCAGACGAGCCTTGTTCCTAATGACATTACCTTCCTTGTCCATTTTGTTTCTAAAAACCCATTTAAGACCAACAACCGAAGCATCTGGAGGAGTTGGAATGAGGCGCCAGACTTTGTTCCTTTCAAACTCGTTCAGTTCGTCTTGCATTGCTTGAACCCAATCAGACTGATCGAGGGCAGTGTTCACTGTCTTCGGTTCAACTTTTGATACGAATGAGTTAAACATACAAAACTCTACCTTTGAGAATAAAGATGTCTGTTTTGCCTTCAGTTGAGATCGGGTCAAGACCTTATCAGATACATCACCAACTACTTGAAAGATAGGATGATCTCTGGTCCATTTGGTAAGAGGAGGGTAATTCGGGTCGAAGGTTGGATCTAGTTCAGCACTGATCATCTCTTCGGGCTCAGATTGGCTATCGTCATCAAGCGTCATATCATCATGCTCCCTCTCAAATAATGAGTCTTGAGAAACATGAGGCTCAGGATTTTGTTGTGGTGCTGGATTTTCAAACGTTGAAGCACCTTCGTATGGAGGGGCATCTTCGGTTGGAGAGACACCTTCGGTTGGTGAAGGACCTTCAGTTGAAGTAGTAGAGCTTGGCTCCTCCTGGACTTGTGAGCTAAGCTCCCCCTCGACATGAGAACTTGGCTCCCCCTCGACAGAAGCAGTGTTGGTTGAAGATTCATTAGTGAGCGATTCTCCTTCATGCATTCTTTTCGCAGCATCTTCCACAATTTGTTTCATATGATCAATTTTGTTGTCAGCTGCACCTGCTTCTGAGAGAGAAGTTTTTTCCGGTTCATCAAAGAGTTCCAGAAATTTCTCGTACAAATTGGCAATTGAGACTGTGACTTGGCCAGTTTGAGGAAATATTTCCCCGACAGTGTCTTCTATGGCCTGTAGCTTCTTGACGTAGTTATCGTCGAAGGTCACATAGTATGTCTCTTCAATCCTTCTTGATCGTTTGTTTAGTACCCTGTACGCCTTGGATGTGAGTGAGTACCCCAGAAAAATTCCCTCGTCGGCTTTGACATCAAACTTGTTGCGGTGTTCTTTAGAGTTAAAGATGAAACACCTTGAGCCAAAAACGTGGAAAAATTTCACATTGGGCTTTCTGTTGTTTAATATCTCATATGGTGTGAGCGTGAATCGCTTGTTGAGATAGGACCTGTTTTGTGTATAACAAGCAGCAGAAATAGCGTCAGCCCAAAAATAAAGAGGTAAGGAAGCGAAACTT
This sequence comes from Lactuca serriola, assembly GCF_051521515.1. NCBI lineage: Eukaryota > Viridiplantae > Streptophyta > Magnoliopsida > Asterales > Asteraceae > Lactuca > Lactuca serriola. The sequence goes on along the minus strand of NC_136410.1, from coordinate 97,824,760 downwards.
AACATAGTTCGGGCAGCTTCACACAGAGATCGGTTTCGTCTTTCGACTATCCCGTTCTGCTGTGGTGTATAGGGAGCTGAGAAATTATGACTAATTCCCTTTTCTGCAAGAAACTCTTCAAACTCCCTGTTCTTGAATTCGAGATCATTGTCGCTCCTGATGTTTCGAACGACCTTCTTGAGCTGGACTTCAATTTGCTTGATAAACACTTTCAGCTTTTGAGTCGCTTCAGATTTGAGTTTAAGAAAGAACACCCATGTAAATCGAGAGAAATCATCAACGATGACAAGAATATACTTGCTACCACCGATGCTTTCGATAGATGAAGGACCACACAAATCGATATGAAGTAATTCGAGTGGTTCAACAACTTTTGTGTTGATTACGGATGGGTGACTTTGACGACTCTGCTTTCCCATTTCGCATGCAGCACATAGATGCTCTCTGTCAAACTTGAGCAATGGAAGACCCCTAACATGACCTCCAGTGACAAGTCGGTTGATGTCTTTGAAATTGAGATGAGAGAGTCTTCTGTGCCACAACCAGCTTTCGTCGAATTGAGCTTTTGATAGCAGACATATGGCTGGGTTTCCTTTGATGGGTTTCATGTTCAGAGGAAACATTTCACCCTTTCGCTCTGACTTCAGAATCACTTTCTTTGTCTTTTTCTCTATGATTTCAGAACCTTCATCATCGAATGAAACTTTGAGACCTGTACCTCCAACAAGCTGAGATACACTGATGAGGTTGTGTTGAAGTCCTTCCACATACGCCACTTTCCTTATTGTAAAGTCACCATTCGTTATCATCCCATATCCCTTTATGGTGCCGAAAGAGTTATTTCCAAACTTAACGTTGCCACCATTTGCAAGAGATCTGTATTCCCTGAGCTCCTCTTTCCTCCCTATCATGTGACGCGAGCAGCCACTGTCGATGTACCATTCTTCGTCAAACTGCTCGTCACTTATAACCTGCAAAAATTAAGCAGATTTAGGAACCCAAAGTTTCTTGGGTCCATGTGAGCTTTTCATGGGAACGGGAATAGTAAGAGAGATGTCAACTAGATATGTTCGTTTTATTAGAGTTGTTTCATCTTTCTTTTTAATGGTAAAGACTTTTATTTTATTGACATTAGGGATGTTCGTTTTGGACTCAGGTTTGGATTCATCGACCTTCTGCTTTCCCTTCTGTTCAGCAGATGGATGAGGTTTTTGAGAACCAACGGAATTAGCGTTAGAGCAAGATGGAGATGAATGGTTGGAAGTAGAAGAACTAGAAGAATTAGGAAGAGAGGATTTGGACTTGGATGGAGATGTCTTCCTTGCTGATGACTCTAGGTGACCCTTTTGCTTTTGATCGTTGGTGGGGTTAACCTTCGAGTCTTGTTCTTTGTTTATTTCGGAGCCGAACCTCTGTGTTCGGTTGGAGTTGTTCTTGGAACCGAACCTTTGGTTTCGGTCGAAGTCCTTTTCAGAACCGAACCTTGGCTTTCGGTTGGTGTTTTCTTGTGAACCGAACCTTGGCTTTCGGTTGGTATTTTCTTGTGAACCGAACCTTGGCTTTCGGTTGGAGGAACTTTCAGGCTTTCGTACAGGATTGTTTTCATACTTCAGATTCTTGTCCTTGTGTGTATAGTATGCGTTCTGGGAGTGCCAGAATTGTTTCCTTTCAGAAAGATTTTTCCTGTATCTTCGGTTCCTCTCTATCTTCTTATCCCTCATCTGCTTAGGTTGATGATGAACGTTCGCTCTTGTTTTTGCTGTCACTTTGACTGATTCCTTTTGAACTTCAGGAGTTTTTCTTTGAGCAGAGGGAACAGATGGAATATCTGAAGAAGATTCAGTTTGCCCTGAGGAAGTGGAAGGAGTATCTGATGAAGTTTCGCTTCGAGCTGTAGGTGTTGAAGGAATGTCTTCTTTTGCTAAACAATTATCCTCTTGACGAATTTCTTTCGTACCACTGGTGCTTGGTTCACTGAAATTATCGGGCTTGTTCAAGGGTTCAGGTATATATCTCCCTTTTCTCATCCAAGAGGTTCTTTCAGATAGGCCAACGGTTTCGTTTCCATTATCAATAGGAGCTTCCCAGAAATACTCATCACAGCCATCAGCATTGTCTTCGTTAACAATAGCTGTGAGTTCAGCTGTTTGATGTTCGGTTACTCCAGTCACCTTGTATACTTGATTTGGAGTGGTCCTGACCTTTTGATACACAACAGCCTTTTCTACTAATTTCGGGGACTTTTGTTGGGACAATCTAGCGAATTCCACAGAGTTTTCAGAAATAAGATTTTTGTGGTTTTCAGTTTCGCTTTTAACAAATTCTGAGCAGTCAACCGTATCCTCCACAGAAATTTCACTCATGTTTTCGTCCTCGTTAAGCTCAGATGCATTTTCAACATCGATTTTGTTTTCTGAGCTTACGTTGGCGTTTAGAGAGTCAAATTTTTGCATGGTTTCGGTTCTCAGTTTAAGTCGGTCATTTTCGTCCAAAAGGTTTTTGAGCATGTCCTTGTGGTCTTTGGACTTAATGAAGGACTCAATTTTGTCCAGTCCATACATATAGGTCGGATTGACATCATCAGACGTAGTGCATGAGCTGACCAGCCTGAATGTGTCGGACTGAAGGGCGAATCTGATCAACCTAAGTGCCTTAATATTGCACTGGAGTTTGTCTTTTTCATCTTGCGCGATATTCGTCACGTCCTTGAGCAGATCATTGTACTCTTTTTGCGTCTTAATGATTATGGACGTCGTAGAATGAGAAAACGGTCCACTGATGATGGCTTCCCATATGAGATAACCATTGTCCTCCGATCCAATCACATAATCTTCGAAATGATGCGCCCATACTTCATAGTCATGGGTGTACAAGATTGGAATCTTTGTCGTCGAACCGATGCTGTTGGAAATATTAATAGGGTTTGATTGCGTTGCGTCCATAATGATCGTAAAAACCTGTTCAAAGATCAGACTTGTAATAAAGCAGATTAGGGCAAAATAATAAATACTAAGATACGTCAATTAAGATGACAGCTCAATAAATATCAATGATTGCGGAAAAACCCTAATGGAAATCTTTTTCACAGAAAAGATGTGTATCGATTACACAGTCTCCTGCTCTGATACCAATTGATGGGATTAAAACAACTTTTAATCTATGAAGATCGATTAGATCTTGAACAAGTATATGAATATGAAACAGCAAGAACGCAATATTAATAACTAAGCAGAACGCAATATTAAGAACAAAACAGCTTGAATCAATCGAGTCGAATGATTAAATAAAATCCCTAGAAGAGCTCGATTAAGAACATCAACTGTAAAGGATTGGAAGATTACAAGTACGATTACAGGAAAATATATTGTATACTTGATTAATCGCTGTATCGATAATCTCTAGAATCTTAACCTAATATGCATGCAAGCATTAACTTAAATACTATACATAAAAGGCTCTCGGTTGGACAGGCCCAAACCGGAGAATAAAAGGCTAATCTAACGAGCCCAAAAGACGCAACATCAAAACTCTTTTCAGCCCAACACACAAAGTAAGCACAACAATGCGTTTTGAACAGTTCTTTCCATGAATCGTAATTTAGACGATCCAAGTTGAGAGGTAGAGGTATGTAAGATTTAATATTGGTGATCCCGTAGATTCTATCGGTGGGGTTATGTAACACCCGGATTCCCAGGTATGATATTTTGTTCCTTTGTTTTTGGGTTTTGTGGGGGAACTCAGCGAGTTGGCGTCTAGACTCGCCGAGTATGGTCACGGATTTGTACGTGAGTTCACAGCTGGACTCGGCGAGTTCATGAGTGGACTCGGCGAGTTCACGATGTTTAATGAAACCCTAATTTCCAGTGTTTGAGACCTATTTAAAGGGCCTTAAGGCCGTCATTTGCGGCCACCTACCCCATAGAGAAACCCTAAAGAGATCTAGAGCGTTTGAGAGGCTAATCTTGATCTTTGGTGGGTGTTTTTGCAAGAAGGAAGTGTTTAAGGCAAGAGGAGGCTGAAGGAGGTGCGATTTTTTGGTGGTTTTGAGCTCATAGAGATTTCATTGAGGTATTATTCTCGGACCTTCTTCAGTTTTGTTGTTGATTCTTAGTGTTAGGGTTTTCCTAACCCTTTTAGATATTGATTAAGTGGTGTATTTGGTCCCTTCTCGAGTTTGTGTTTTGGATCTGGACCCAAAGAGGTCCAGAGGCCTTAACCCTTGGAGCTTTATGAGTCATTTTGGAAGTCATGAGCTTGGAATGTCATTTTTGGGGCTAAATCACCATTTTGGACCATTTCTATGTTATTTGTGTGTCAAGGTCCGAACTTTACGTGATTATCATGCTTGGGGAGGCTAGATCTATGATTCTATGGAACAGATCTGACCTCAGAAGTTGTTTTGAGTTTGTGCATGGCATGAACTCGCCGAGTCCAAAGAATAGACTCGATGAGTAGGTTGCATGTTAATCACTCAGTGAGTGGACTTGTCGAGTTGGGGGAATGACTCGGTGAGTCAGGGAGAGTCAGGGGTCTGAGTTCAAGTTGGAACTCGCCGAGTTGTTCTTGGAACTCGGCAAGTTGAGTCGGGTCGCCCTTGTGCACTCGCCGAGTCGGGTCAAGTTTGACCGTTGACCTTGTTGACTTTTAGGGTTGAGTACAGTTGTATTTATGAGAATATTACTTTATGTGATTAGGCGGAGGCTAGATCATACTTCTTCCGAGTCAGATATTTTCCGAGACATCAAGGTGAGTATTCTCACTATATGCTACCTAGAGTGGTACTATGTGATGACCAGAGGGTCTTATGTGTTATGTATGAGATTATGTGCTATGTGATATTTGTATGTTGTATGATGATATAGACCGGACCGGAGGGTCCAACGAGCTATGACCGGACCTAAGGGTCCAACGAGCTACGGGACTGGAGGGTCCTGCTGAGACACATTGACCGGAGGGTCGTATTATAGCCTTGAGTGGCGTATGTGTTGTATGTGGTATTTTGGGGAACTTGCTAAGCATTTATGCTTATAGTTGTTGTGTTATGTGTTTCAGGTACTTGTGATGAACGCGGGAAGGCGCCGACATGATTTGTACACACACGCATTGGAATTTTTGTAGAGATTCTGGGGAAATGTTTTGTGATAATAACATTTGATACAATGTGTTTGACATTATTTATGAATGAATGAATGTTTTTAAAAATGAAAAATTATTTTGAAAATTTACGTTGTTACAAGTTGGTATCAGAGCCTTGGTTTGAGGGATTCGGATGCATCTTCGGGCGTATCTGAACTCAAACTGAGGAATTGAGAAAAAAATTTGTTAATGAAGTAAAAATTTTGAAAAGAGTAAAAAGAGTTTTGAAATAAACAGAGCAGAGCCATGTGTACGATCAGCTAGCGCCGAACGGTGAATCCCCAAAAATACCCTTACATTATGTGTTATGAGATATGTTATGTTATGCATGCTAAAGTAGACTAGGTATACATATTAGGACTAGAGTGGCCTGATTTGTGATGCCTTAGGCTAGGAGATTTCTGCTGCTGAGATGCTTTGAGAGGAGAGTACTTGTAATCCAAGATCCAAGGAGGAAGACTTGGAGTGAATATTGATGCGGTGTGGTCAGTAGTATTGGGCCCGTACTACTGAAGACACCGGATCGGTGGTCATTCCAAGTAAGAATCTTTTGGACAACGGAGGACAAGTAGGATTGCATCATCGAGTATGTGTATGCTCGATCGAGTCTCTGATAATTTTTGTTGTATTTCAGAAGCATCATGGTTGGGACTCGACACACACCTGAGAGTAGTGGTGTCAACGACGAGGAGATCCGTCGATTGATTCATGAGGAGGTTGTTGCTGCCATTCGGGCTGAGATTCCCAAGATGTTTGGGGACATCTAGACCACGTTGATTGAGCCTTTTGATGAGCGGTAAGCAGCATTGACCGAGGCTACTGCAGCTGCAGCTACTGCTACTGTTGCTGCTGCCAGACCTCAAGGAGGTGACTCGTTGTTGTTCCGGGAGTTCAGCAACACGAAGCCACCAGAGTTCGACCAGACGCAGGACCCGATTGCCGCTATGAGGTGGATCTCTGACATCGAGGGATGTTTCTATACGTGCTCTTGTCCAGAGCACTTGAGGGTTCGGTTCGCCTTGAACCAGCTTCGCCTGGGAGCGAAGGATTGGTGGAAGTTCGTGACGGCGAACTTCACTTTGGCTGAGATTTCCGAGGTGACCTGGGAGAGGTTCACCGCTATGTTCAGAGAGGAGTATGTTCCCCCGGTGGAGAGGCAAGGGTTGATTCAGGAGTTCTTGACCCTCAAGCAGGGTACTGATTATGTGGCAGTCATCACCATGAAGTTTCATGAGAGGGAGATGTTTTGCCTTGAGCAGGTGTCGTCTGAGCAGGCTCGTATGAGCTGTTATCTGAGTGTGCTGAGGAGAGATATTCGGGAGTTCGTGGCGAACTTGACTTACCAGACATTTGCTGAGCTCCAGGCAAATGCCCGGAAGAGGGAGATCGAGTTGGAGACTCAGGCCAGGGAGGAGGCCGAGTCTCAGAGGATGGATCGGCGGCCGGCGCAGTCTCATCCGGCAGCCAAGCGGGCTAAACCCGCTGATTCGAGGTCTGGAGGCACGAAGGGACACACTTATGGGAAGTGCGGTAAGAGTCACGAGGGGTCGTGTAGGGCTGGGGTATGCTACAAGTGTGGGAAGGAGGGGCATATCACGAGGGATTGCCCCAAGGGATTCTCGTTTTGCTTTCATTGCAACCAGACCGGCCATCGGAAGGCCGAATGTCTGCAGCTTCTTCAGGGATCAGCACAGGGATTTGTGCCTGCTGCTAGGACTACCGAGGTTCGGCCGGTGAAGGTCGAGGCCCCGAAGGCTCATGGGAGGGCATTTCAGTTGACCGCGGAGGAGGTCCGCGCGGCGCCCGATGTTGTGGCTGGTATGTATTCTTTTTTTTCATCTTTTATCTGAGTTGAGTTTTTATGCTTATATGATGATATGCGTAGGTACTTTTCTTCTGAGTTCTGTGCCTGCGTTGGTATTATTTGACTCGGGTGCGAGTCGGTTGTTTGTTTCCATAGCATTTAGACAGCATATTAGTGTCCGTCGAGAGGCGTTGGATCGGCCTCTGCGAGTTTCTATAGCTGATGAACGAGCAATGTATGCTTCGGATGTGATTCGAGGATGTGTCCTTGAGATCTTCGGTGTGGAGTTCCAGATAGATCTGGTTCCGATCGCGATGGGGGACGTGTGTGTTATAGTGGGTATGGATTGGTTGAGCCGATATGGAGCTGTGATAGACTGCGAGCGTCAGTTAGTGACGATCTGAGACCCTAGTGGGGGAGTCCTTACAGTGCACAGCGAGGGTACATGTGCGGGGTCAGCATTTTGTTCGGCCGCCAGAGCGAGACAGAGTCTACAGCAGGGCTATAGAGGATTTGTGGCATATGTGATGGATGCGTGGGTTGTTTCAGAGAGATCGAAGTTGGTGGATGAGGTTTCGATAGTGCGCGAGTTTCCGGATGTGTTTCCAGAGGAATTGCCGGGTGTGCCTCCGGAGAGGCAGGTAGAGTTCGGTATTGAGTTGGTTCCAGGAGCTGCGCCTATCACTAAGGCGCCGTATCGCCTTGCGCCTCCAGAGATGCAGGAGTTATCCTCGCAGCTTCAGGAGCTGCTAGGGAAGGGGTTTGTCAGGCCGAGCAGTTCGCCATGGGGGGCGCCGATCCTTTTTGTCAAGAAGAAGGATGGCTCGCTCCGGATGTGCATTGATTATCATGAGCTGAATAAGCTAACAGTCAAGAACCGTTTCCCATTGCCGAGGATTGATGATTTGTTTGATCAGTTGCAGGGAGAATCTTGGTTCTCCAAGATCGATTTGAGGTCTGGGTATCATCAGGTGAGGGTGCGGGAGGAGGACGTCCAGAAGACGGCATTCAGCACTCCTTATGGGCATTACGAGTTCGTGGTGATGCCTTTCGGACTCACCAACGCACCGGCGGTGTTCATGGATCTCATGAATAGGGTGTGCAGACCGATGTTGGATCGCTCAGTGATCGTGTTCATCGACGACATTTTCGTGTATTCGAGATCCAGAGAGCAGCATGAGGAGCATTTGAGGGAGATCCTCGGAGTTCTGAGATCGGAGAGGCTTTATGCCAAGTTCTCCAAATGTGAGTTCTAGCTACGAGAGGTTCAGTTTCTGGGACACCTCGTTAACCAGAATGGGATATTGGTCGATCCGGCCAAGATTGAGGCGGTCATGAGATGGGAGGTGCCGAGGTCACCCAACGAGATCAGGAGTCTTCTGGGTTTGGCCGGCTATTATTGGAGATTTATTAAGGATTTCTACAAGATCGCCGTGCCACTCACCAAGTTGAACCGGAAGGGTGTTGTGTTTTCTTGGGGTCCGGAGCAGCAGACCTTGTTCGAGACACTTCGCCAGAAATTATGTGAAGCACCAGTGTTAGCTCTTCCGGAAGGGATGGAAGATTTTGTGGTTTATTATGATGCATCGATATCCGGATTGAGAGCGGTGCTTATGCAGAGGGGGCATGTGATTTCTTATGCATCGAGGCAGCTTAAGCCTCATGAGTCGAGATATCCCACTCCTGATTTGGAGTTGGGAGCGGTAGTGTTCGCTCTCAAGATCTGGCGACATTATATGTATGGGGTCCGGTGTACGATATGCACGGACCACAAGAGCTTGAAGTATTTGATGGATCAGCCCAACCTGAATATGCGCCAGAGGAGGTGGTTGGACGTGGTCAAGGATTATGATTGTGAGATCCTGTACCACCCGGGCAAGGCTAATGTGGTAGCCGATGTATTGAGCCGTAGGGCGGAGGGCGCCCCGATTCGAGATGTTTGTTTGAGATTGTCAGTGATGACCCCGGTGTTGGATGCTATTCGTGGGGCCCAGGCTGAGGCTGTGAAGCCAGAGAGCCAGAAAAGGGAGCGAGTTGTCGGGCTGGTATCAGAATTTGTTACCGATAGTCGGGGGCTTATGACATTTCAGGGCCAGATTTGGGTACCATCTGTGGGCGGGACGCGTACCATTTTGTTGGAAGAGGCTCATCGATCGAAATTCTCGATCCATCCCGGGGCCACTAAGATGTTTTTGGACCTGAAGAAGGATTATTGGTGGCCCTGTATGAAGAGGGATGTCGCATGGTTTGTAGAGAGGTGCTTGACCTGTCGCAGGGTGAAGGCCAAGCACCAGCGTCCACATGGTAAGCTGCAACCATTAGAGATTCCCGAATCGAAATGGGAACAGATTACCATGGATTTCATCACCAAATTGCCAAGAACCGTGAGGGGTGTCGATGAAATTTGGGTGATTGTGGAAAGATTGACGAAGAGTGCTCACTTCTTGGCCATTAGTGAGAGCTCTTCCGCGGAGAAGTTGGCAGAGATGTACGTGAGAGAGGTGGTATTGCGGCATGGAGTGCCGATCTCGATTGTCTCAGATCGAGATGTATGTTTCACTTCCAGAATCTGGAAGATGTTTCATGAGGAATTAGGTATGAAACTGCATTTTAGTACCGCATACCACCCACAGACTGATGGGCAGAGTAAGCAGACGATTCAGACGCTCAAGGACATGCTCCGGGAATGTGTGTTGGATTTCAGCGGGAGTTGGGACACGTATTTACCCTTGGAGGAGTTTTCTTATAACAACAACCATCATTCGAGCATTGGCATGCCACCCTTTGAGCTGTTGTATGGGAGGAGGTGTCGAACCCCTATTTGTTGGGGAGAAGTAGGGCAGCGTGTGATGGGCAGCACCGAGATTGTGCTTCAGACGAAAGAGCAGATCCAACAGGTCAGACAGAGGTTGTTGACCACTCAGAGTCGTCAGAAGAGTTATGCGAACAGACGCCGGTCCGAGCTCGAGTTTCAGGTCGGTGACTTTGTGCTCCTGAAGGTCTCTCCTTGGAAAGGAGTGATCCGATTCAGGAAGAGGGGCAAGTTGGGGCCCCGATATATTGGTCCTTTCAGGGTGATCGCGAGGGTAGGCAGGGTAGCCAATCGTTTGGAGTTACCAGCCGAGTTGGGTCAGATTCATGACACTTTCCACGTGTCGTAGTTGCGAAAGTGTATAGCCGACGAGTCGGTAGTGGTGCCATTAGATATTCAGGTGGATGCGAGCCTGAATTATGCCGAGAGATCAGTGGCGATCAGGGATCGGAAGATCAAGGTTTTGAGAAACAAGGAAGTGCCGCTGGTGCAGGTCTAGTGGCGGCATCGGAAAGGGTCAGAGTTGACTTGGGAACCAGAGCGTGAGATGCGGGAGCAGCATCCGGAGTTGTTTGCAGAGTGACACTTTAAGGACGAAGTCTGATTCTAGTGGGGGAGAATTGTAACACCCAGATTCCCAGGTATGATATTTTGTTCCTTTATTTTTGGGTTTTGTGGGGAACTGGGCGAGTTGGCGTCTAGACTCGCCGAGTATGGTCGCAGATTTGTACGCGAGTTCACAGCTGGACTCGGCGAGTTCATGAGTGGACTCAAAGAGTCCACGCTGTTTAATGAAACCCTAATTTCCAGGGTTTAAGACCTATTTAAAGGGCCTTATGGCCATCATTTGCGGCTGAAAGTCCCCAAAATTGCTTGTGTATCAATCAGATCCATTTGATGGTGCGGAATCCCAATCAATTGGATGATGTCAGATCAATATAGAAGAGAAGGAGAAGAAGAAGATTAAGAATCTAATGATGTATTCAATATGAATGATGCTCCATACAATAGATTCTCTTTCACACACACTTCTTCTCTCTAACTTTCTCTCTCTTCTCTAGCCTTCTCTCTTCTAACCGTACACTCCCACATGCACTCCTCAATTTATATGGACCTCCATCCATACACATGTGTACAACCGCACACCCTGTGTACGGCCGTACACACAAACCGCAAACACATTGAAACGAACCAAAAATACGACCCAAAAATTTCATTTTAATATAACCAAAAATCATAAATCTGAGTATCATATAATGAAACCACACACTATGTATCTCAAACCATAGTAAAATACTGTGAGGAAAACTGTATCACAACTGTATCAAAACATATCAAGAAACTAAATCAACTCCCAGGACAAAAACTGAAGCTGTGGTGTGTGCGATGCCATCATCCCGAGCTCTTCCCCTTGCTTGCGGAAGTACCTGAAACCAAAACTGAAACTGTAAGCACGAAGCTTAGTGAGCTCCCCCAAACTACCACATACCATACAATACATATAAAGCACATACTGGGCCTTGCCCACTGCATCGGACCGAAGTCCGGAACTAGCTGCATCGGACCGAAGTCCAGAACTGACTACATCGGACCGAAGTCCGGAACTAACTGCATCGGAACGAGGTCCGGAACTGACTGCATCGAACCGAAGTCCGGAACTGACTGCATCGGATCGAAGTCCAGAACTAACTGCATCAGACCGAAGTCCGGAACTGACTACATCGGACCGAAGTCCAGAACTAACTGCATCGGACCGAAGTCCGGAACTGACTGCATCGGACTGAAGTCCGGAATTAACTGATCATAGCATAACATAACACATATCAACTAATATAAACACATATACTGCATACTGCATCGGACCGAAGTCCGGAACATATAACACACAAACATGCTCGAACACATAGACCTCAAGCATACTGCACTGCTGCTTCGGACTGAAGTCCGGAACTGCTACTAACTAAACGGGCCGGCATTGTGGCCGTAGACCCGTTCCTACTGGAAGGAAACTCACCTCGTGAACTGGCTGCTGTGTGTATGGCTCTGGAAGCTAACTGCTGTTGCTCCGGTATCTCCCCGGCTACAAATCCATAACACACTCAATCAAATGCTAATCACTGTACTGGGGTAAAATGACTCTTTTACCCTTGGTCAAAGTCAACTCTCCTGGTCAAAGTCAACCTACAGTTGACCTGACTCGCCGAGTTGGGCCGCCAACTCGCCGAGTCCCTATTCTCACTTCTCAACCCTACTCGCTGCTACTCGTCGAGTATGGCATCAACTCGATGAGTTCCTTTTCGAATCTAAAACTCAGGGAATCTGCATCCGACTCGCCGAGTCGTATGAACAACTCGACGAGTTGTTCTTCGAGCTAAGAAGATTGCCTTGGACTCGCTGAGTTGTATGAACAACTCGCCGAGTCCCTCCATTACTGAGTCTGACCTCAAACTCGCTGAGTCCACTCTACCACTCATTGGTCCCCACTCGGCATCACTCAAAAAGGGAAAAATCGGGGACTCACGACTCGACTCGCCGAGTCGTTCTTCCGACTCGCCGAGTCGCTTGCATGCAACAACTCTAAACTCGATTCTGCTTGAATCCAGTGTATAAAACTTATAGATCTGGGCTCCCTTAACTCGATTAGCACGTAAAGATTCTATCTTTACGTGCCCAAATGCATCCATGAAGATAAAATGGCTCAAAAAGCATAATAAAGGCTAGATCTAGGGTTCTCATGCAAAGTGTCTTCAAAAAGGCAATAGATTCGGGCTCTACAACTCCTAAATGAATAGATCTAAGGATATCTCGACCTATTAAGGCATCCATACAACTATAGGGTTTGGGAAATACATCAAACTAGCCCTAAAAGTGTTCTAATGGAGGTTTAAAGCATAAAACAAAAGGAATCCGAAGAATACCTCAATGAACTCTGATTTTGCCATTGGATCTTTGCTCTACACCTCTTCTCCTTGTTCCTTTCTTCTTCCTCCTCTTCAAGCCTTCAAAATTCACACAAAAACACTTAAATCACTCAAAGGATGGATTAGGGTTTTCTCACAGCTCTCTGAGGGTGAAGGAGGCGAGTTTGGGGGCTCATAAGGTTGTTTAAATAGGGTGCAACCCGGGGATTTAGGGTTTCTTCCAGGCAGGCAGACTCGCCGAGTCCCGAATATGGACTCGCTGAGTCGCCGACTAACACGTGCTCGTAATCCCGTCCCTACTCGGCGAGTCGGGCTATAGACTCGCCGAGTCCCTCAAGAAAACCTCTTAAACAAATATCATGGAAGCAACATACCAGAGACGGGGCGTTACAATTCTCCCCCACTTGTCTCAGACTTCGTCCTCGAAGTCTGCTACGGCTGAATCTGCAAATAACTCCAGGTAGTGCTCTCTCATCTCCTCCTCGGCCTCCCACGTCCACTCAGACCCATTCCGGTGCTGCCACTGCACCTTCACTAACTGAATCTCCTTGTTCCTCAAGGTCTTTGTCTTCGGTCCAGAATCGCGACCGGCCTCTCAATATAATCCAGGCTGCTATCAACCTGAATATCCTCTAGGGGAACAACTGCTGACTCATCCACCAAACACTTCCTCAACTGAGACACATGGAAAGTGTTGTGGATCTGGCTAAGCTCTACAGGAAGATCTAACCGATAAGCAACCCGACCCTCCCGGGCCAAAACCCTGAAAGGACCAATAAACCTGGGACCCAGCTTGCCCCTCTTCCGGAACTTGATGACACCCTTCCAAGGTGAGACCTTCAGAAGGACCATATCACCCACCCGGAACTCCAAGTCTGAATGCCTCCTATCGGTGTAACTCTTCTGCCGACTCTGCGCAGTCTGCAGTCTACTACGGACCTGCTGGATCAACTCGGTCGTCTTGAGCACCACCTTTGTGCTCCCAATGACCCGCTGACCGACCTCGCCCCAACAAATCGGGGTCCTACACTTCCTCCTATAAAGCATCTCAAAGGGAGGTCGATCAATACTCGCATGATAGCTGTTGTTATACGAAAATTCCGCTAACGGAAGATACGAATCCCAACTGCCACCGAAATCCAGAACACATGCCCTGAGCATGTCCTCGAGAGTCTGAATCGTCCTCTCGCTCTGCCCGTCCGTCTGAGGGTGGAAAGCGGTGCTGAAATGGAGACGAGTACCCATCTCGTCGTGGAACCGCTTCCAGAATCTAGATGTAAAACGGACATCTCGGTATGACACCACCGATACCGGCACTCCATGACGTGCCATGATCTCACGCACATAGATATCGGCTAACTTTTCTGCCGATATACTCTCCTGGATCGGGATAAAATGAGCACTCTTCGTCAACCGATCCACTACTACCCATATCGAATCTACTCCTCGTGCGGTCCTGGGAAGGTTGGTGATAAAATCCATGGTGATGTCCTCCCATTTCCACACGGGAATGTCTAACGGCTGTATCTTGCCGTGAGGCCTCTGGTGCTCCGCCTTGACCTTCCTGCAGGTCAGGCATCTCTCAACATACCAAGCGACATCCCGCTTCATGCAGGGCCACCAATAATCGGGTTGAAGATCTCTATACATCTTCGTCGCCCCTGGGTGGATAGAAAATCGAGACTTATGAGCCTTGTCCATCAACACCTGCCGTACTCCACCCCAGTACGGTACCCACACCCTCCCGTGAAGCGTCAGCAATCCCCGACTGTCATAATCAAATGAAGCTACTCGGCCCACTATCCTCTCACACTTTTGCCTCTCCTCCTTGAGGCCCTCAACCTGAGCCTCCTTGATCCGCTCCAACAATGGAGTGATCACTGTCATCCTCAAACACAAATCTCTAATAGGGGCTGCCGACACTTTGCGGCTTAGGGCGTCGGCCACCACGTTGGCCTTCCCTGGATGGTAAAGGATCTCACAGTCATAATCCTTCAGCATATCCAACCATCTCCTCTGCCTCATGTTCAGACTCGGCTGATCCGTAAGGTACCTCAAACTCTTGTGATCCTTGTAGATAGTACAACGGACCCCATAAAGGTAATGCCTCCAAATCTGAGGGCAAACACAACTGCCCCCAGCTCTAAATCATGGGTAGGATAATTAGCCTCGTGAGGCTTCAACTGTCTCGAGGCGTAAGCTATCACATGGTCTCGCTGCATCAACACTGCTCCCATACCTGTGATCGAGGCATCACAGTAGACTACGAAGTCCTCTACTCCCTCTGGCAAGGTAAGGATCGGGGCCTCGCACAATCTCTGTCTGAGGGTCTCAAACGCTGCCTGCTGCTCAGGCCCCCAACGAAATACCACCGACTTCTTGGTCAGTCGGGTGAGCGGCACTGCTATCTTGGAGAAATCCTGAATGAATCTCCGGTAATACCCTGCCAACCCTAGGAAGCTCTGAATCTCGGATGGAGACTTCGGGACCTCCCACTGCATCACGGCCTCTATCTTGGCCGGATCTACCAAAATACCCTTCTGGTTGACGAGGTGACCAAGGAAATGAACCTCGCGCAACCATAACTCACACTTGGAGAACTTTGCGAAAAGTCTCTCCCTCCTCAAAACATCCAGCACCTCCCTAGGTGCTCCTCGTGCTTCTCCTGCATCTTGGAATACACCAAGATATCATCTATGAATACTATCACTGACCGATCCAGCATCAGCCTGCACACGCGATTCATGAGATCCATGAACGCGGCTGGAGCATTGGTGAGCCCAAATGGCATCACCACAAACTCATAATGACCATACCTGGTCCTGAAAGCAGTCTTCTGCACATCCTCATCCCTAACCCGCATCTGATGATAACCAGAGCGTAGATCGATCTTGGAGAACCAAGACGCTCCCTGAAGCTGGTCAAATAAATCATCTATCCTCGGAAGTGGGTAACGGTTCTTCACCGTTACCTTATTCAACTCCCGATAGTCTATAAACATACGATGCGACCCATCCTTCTTCCTCACAAACAGGATCGGCGCTCCCCAAGGCGAACTACTCGGCCGAATGAAACCCTTGTCTAGCAGCTCTTGCAGCTGCGTAGACAACTCCTGCATCTCAGGGGGAGCTAGACGATACGGTGCCTTGGCTATCGGAGCCGCACCAGGAATCAGGTCGATCCTAAACTCAACCTGCCTCTCAGGAGGTATTCCCGGTAAATCCTCGGGAAATACATCCGGGTAGTCTCGCACTACCGGAACATCATCTACTGCCACCTTACCCTTCTCCCGGGCATCTACAACATAAGCTATATATCCAGCGCAACGCTGCTGGAAATAACGTCTCGCTCTCGCGGCGGAACAAAAGGTCGGTCCGTGATGTGGCCTCTCGCCCTGAATCACTAACTCTCCCCCACTGGGAGTGCGAACCCTCACTAACTGCTGCTCATAATCAATCACCACCCCATTGGGGCTCAGCCAATCCATGCCTACTATAACCTTATTCCCTCGCATGGGAATAGGAACTAGGTCCACCGAAAACTGCTCGTCAAACAACTGAAGCGAACACCCTCTATATACTCTGGCGACCCTCACGGTCCTGTCATCTGCTATCTCAACCTCTAGTGGACAATCCAGCTCCCCTGGAGCTCTACTAAATCTCTTGCTAAGCGCAAGTGATACGAATGATCGGGTAGCCCCCGAATCGAATAATACCATAGCAGAAATGTCGTTCACAGAGAACGACCCTATACAAAACATATAATCATAAGCAACAATCAATTAGTAAAAATAGAGATGAAGGGAAGATACATACCCGTCACCACATCAGGAGTCGCTCGTGCCTCCTTTGCTGTCATCTGAAACGCCCTACTCTTCGCCACTGGCGCCTCGGCTCGGCCCTGCCGGCCATCTGTAATCCTCAGAGTAGCAGGGGCAGGTGCAGCCACCTTCCCTGCTGCAGCTAAACTCGGACACTGGGACTTTTTATGTCCCCTCTGATTGCACTGAAAGCAAATCAGATCTAATGCTGCAACAGCAGTAGCAGGGGCCGTACAATCCCTGCTCAAATGCCCAATCCGACCGCACTTGTAGCAGCCGGAACTCCCTGCCTTGCACGCCCCCTCGTGCAATCTCCCACACTTGCCACATCGATCGTAGCTCTGCTAACTCCTGGATCTGTGATCTGAAACCTTGGGCTTTTTGCCCGAACTACCTGTACCCGAAACCGCCTCCGGTTTCCTCTTCTTCTCCATCTCGAGATCAATCTCCCTCTCCCGAGCCCTAGCAATCATGTCATCCAGCGTTTTACAGATGGACCGGCTCACAAACTGGCGGATATCACTCCGCAACATCTCATGATAACGGGCCTTCTTCATCTCCTCATCGGCTGCATACTGAGGAACAAGAAGATCCCTCTCCCTGAACTTGGGGGTGATCTCCGCCACGGTCTATGTAGTCTGGGTGAGGTCCTGAAACTCTCTAGCTAACTGCTGCACCTCAATAACCGGTGCAAACTCCGCCCTGAACCTGGTAGAGAAATCAGCCCAGGTCATGGCATCCAACGCTGCATCATCTCCAATGGTATGTCCGACCTCCTCCCACCAATCTCGTGCCCTGTCCTTCAGAAGACAGGACGCCAATCTAACCTTGTCCCCCTCGGGACACCTGCTCGTGCGGAACGCGTTGGCCACATCCGCCAACCATCTAGTACTCGCTATGGGGTCCCATGCCCCGTGATAGTCTGGAGCTCCACATGCCCTGAACTCCCTGAATGTAAGTGTGCGCGACCCCATCATGGCCGCCACCTCGGCACGGAAAGTGCCCAACCTCTCATCCATCAGCTCTAGGATACCCTCCTTGATCGAACCGAAGATCACAGGAGTCTGCTCTACAATGATACAAGTAATCTCTGAAGAAAGAAACTCTCAGGTCTGCTCATCTATGCGCTCGTCCCCCGAGCCTGAACCTGATCCCTCCCCGGCACCTCCACTGCCGACTGCTGGTCTTGAACGCAAAACCACCATTCTGAAACACATCACAACGACATCAGAAAACTGAAATATCTTGAGGGATCATTGATACTACAACTAGCTTCCTGGTCTTGTCTCGGCCTTCCTTGATTCGAGTACGGATCCTCTGCTTTCAGTAGTACGGGCCCATACTACCTTCCACATCTATCCGTACTTTCCTCAAGAACTGCCTTGACTCCACCAAGTCACTCTACTGCTACTGATCTCTGCTACTCTCATCCTAGGCTTGCCCTAGGGAAATCTCTGACTCCACTCAACCAGTCCTCAGCTGCTGAAGGCCTCCTTATAATGCTAATTAGCCATCACCTGAATACCATCACATGTGGCGAGGCTCAGATAATCCTTCAAGTAAAAGACTCGTCCCTACAACAGTTGGACTCAAACAAGAGCTGCGCAATAGGGCCAAATCCAACACTCTAAGATTATTCAACCCTGATCACATGTGGTGTGACGTATTCACCTAATGGCTAACTCCCATCACTCAGAGTCCCACAAAGCACAAAGCAAGCAACATTCGGATAAAGGAAACATACTCAAGCAAAATTATTCTCATAACGAGAAACTGTACTAGCATACAATGCTAAACTCATACTATCAGGCATAACCTAAACCGGCTATCCTACTGCTGTCTACTCAATACTAGCATGCAATACTCATAAAGCTGAAACACATATAGCAGGCACATAAGGCATCTTCCTAGATCCTTAGTCCTATACTAGCATGCTGTTCTACTGAAACTGAAACTGAAACTGGAACTAAAACTGAAACTGAACTAATAAACTTGTATAGGTAATTTGGGAGTACTTACTTGAGCTCGGCTGATTGCATGCACCACACCCTTATCTCGTTTAAAATTCCTTTCTTTCTAAGTGCTTTCAAAATTCTTTAGAAAACATTTTCATTTTAAAAACCTTTTTATTTTCCCCTTAGTTTGAGTTCAGATACACCCGGTAGTGTATCCGAATCCCTCAAACCAAGGCTCTGATACCAACTTGAAACAACCCAAAAATACGACCCAAAAATTTCATTTTAATATAACCAAAAATCATAAATCTAAGTATCATATAATGAAACCACACACTATGTATCTCAAACCATAGTAAAATACTATGAGGAAAACTGTATCACAACTGTATCAAAACATATCAAGAAACTGAATCAACTCCCAGGACAAAAACTGAAGCTGTGGTGTGTGCGATGCCATCATCCCGAGCTCTTCCCTTTGCTTGCGGAAGTACCTGAAACCAAAACTGAAACT
The DNA here is from genome assembly GCF_051521515.1 of Lactuca serriola. Classification (NCBI taxonomy): domain Eukaryota; kingdom Viridiplantae; phylum Streptophyta; class Magnoliopsida; order Asterales; family Asteraceae; genus Lactuca; species Lactuca serriola. The sequence goes on along the minus strand of NC_136410.1, from coordinate 97,805,798 downwards.
GTAAGCACGAAGCTTAGTGAGCTCCCCCAAACTACCACATACCATACAATACATATAAAGCACATACTGGGCCTTGCCCACTGCATTGGACCGAAGTCCGGAACTAGATGCATCGGATCGAAGTCCGGAACTGACTGCATCAGACCGAAGTCCGGAACTAACTGCATCGGACCGAAGTCCAGAACTGACTACATCGGACCGAAGTCCGGAACTAACTGCATCGGACCGAAGTCCGGAACTGACTGCATCAGACCGAAGTCCGGAACTAACTGCATCGGACCGAAGTCCAGAACTAACTGCATCGGACTGAAGTCCGGAACTAACTGATCATAGCATAGCATAACACATATCAACTAATATAAACACATATACTGCATACTGCATCGGACCGAAGTCCGGAACATATAACACACAAACATGCTTGAATCACATAGACCTCAAGCATACTGCACTGCTGCTTCGGACTGAAGTCCGGAATTGCTACTAACTAAATGGGCCGACATTATGGCCGTAGACCCGTTCCTACTGGAAGGAAACTCACCTCGTGAACTGGCTGCTATGTGTACGGCTCTGGAAGCTAACTGCTGCTGCTCCGGTATCTCCCCGGCTACAAATCCATAACACACTCAATCAAATGCTAATCACTGCACTGGGGTAAAATGACTCTTTTACCCTTGGTCAAATTCAACTCTCCTGGTCAAATTCAACCTACAGTTGACCTGACTCGCCGAGTTGGGCCGCCAACTCGCCGAGTCCCTATTCTCACATCTCAACCCTACTCGCTGCTACTCGTCGAGTATGGCATCAACTCAATGAGTTCCCTTTCGAATCTAAAACTCAGGCAATCTGCATCCGACTCGCCGAGTCGTATGAACAACTCGACGAGTTGTTCTTCGAGCTAAGAAGATTGCCTTGGACTCGCCGAGTTGTATGAACAACTCGCCGAGTCCCTCCATTACTGAGTCTGACCTCAAACTCGCTGAGTCCACTCTACCACTCACTGGTCCCCACTCGGCATCACTCAAAAAGGGAAAAATCGGGGACTCGCGACTCGACTCGCCGAGTCGTTCTTCCGACTCGCCGAGTCGCTTGCATGCAGCAACTCTAAACTCGATTCTGCTTGAATCCAGTGTATAAAACTTATAGATCTGGGCTCCCTTAACTCGATTAGCACGTAAAGATTTTATCTTTACGTGCCCAAATGCATCCATGAAGATAAAATGGCTCAAAAAGCATAATAAAGGCTAGATCTAGGGTTCTCATGCAAAGTGTCTTCAAAAAGGCAATAGATCCGGGCTCTACAACTCCTAAATGAATAGATCTAAGGATATCTCGACCTATTAAGGCATCCATACATCTATAGGGTTTGGGAAATACATTAAACTAGCCCTAAAAGTGTTCTAATGGAGGTTTAAAGCATAAAACAAAAGGAATCCGAAGAATACCTCAATGAACTCTGATTTTGCCCTTGGATCTTTGCTCTACACCTCTTCTCCTTGTTCCTTTCTTCTTCTTCCTCTTCAAGCCTTCAAAATTCACACAAAAACACTTAAATCACTCAAAGGATGGATTAGGGTTTTCTCACAGCTCTCTGAGGGTGAAGGAGGCGAGTTTGGGGGCTCATAAGGTTGTTTAAATAGGGTGCAACCCGGGGATTTAGGGTTTCTTCCAGGCAGGCAGACTCGCCGAGTCCCGAATATGGACTCGCCGAGTCGCCGACTAACACGTGCTCGTAATCCCGTCCCTACTCGGCGAGTCGGGCTATAGACTCGCCGAGTCCCTCAAGAAAACCTCTTAAACAAATATCATGGAAGCAACATACCAGAGACGGGGCATTACACACATACAACATTACATAAAAATATATTTTCCTAGAAAAGCAAAGTATAAACCATATTTTTGACCCAAATATCTCCCCCTTGGTTTATAACTTTCTTTTCTAATTGGCCCAACAAGCTCCCCTTAAAAAGTAGCTGGCTTTTCTTGTTAATCTTCATTGGGAGCTTGGCTTCAGCATTAATCTTCAAATTTCTTCACAGCATCAAGATGAACATATGAATCTTCAATAAATGACTTCATCTTGAGCAGTTGGGATTTCTGCATAATTTGACATTGAACGCACATTGGGTGAGGAGGCTTCTTGTAGAGATTCTTGAAAGATAGCGCTTTCAGCTTGAGAATCTTCAGAGAGAACAACGGAGAGAAATAATCTACTGGATCACTTCAGCAGGTTTAAGATAGCAGTAGAATAATTGAGGAGGCTTCAATGCAATCTGTCACATAATCTTCAAGTACAGCTTCACCATGCTTCTAGGGTTGACAGATTGAATGTCGAAAGAATAATCTTCATTTCTTACTCCTTCGAATGTGAATTCTTCGATGCTCACGAATGAAGCCTTGGCTCAGAAGATCTTCAATACAGTCTCCACGAGTCTCATCTACGCCTGAAATCACTTTTCAAGAAAAAACAAAACTAAAAGAAAAATTAGCACAAAAAAATATTTTTGGATTTTTAATTTTCTGATTTTTGTTTGATTTTTGAATTATTTTTAATTCTCCTCCTAAAATTTAAATTAGAAGAAACTATGACAAATTTAACAAAAATAAAAATGATATCTAACTTTAAGAGAGATTTGGGAAAAAAAGTTTTTAGACAGCCTTTATCCACTTATCGGTACCTTTCATATTCACATCTTTGTCTGGTCGATCGTCGGTATTATTGTCCACTTAAACACGAAAAATTGTGACAAAATTAGGACATACTATAAGTGACAAGACATTGTGATCCTAAGTTCCTAGATATTATATCTAATCCTAAGTTTCTAGATACTATATCTTAAGGACCATTAGCTGACGACGACCAGGGATATTGTTGTCCACCTAAATTGAGTAGCGAGATCTATAGACAATCTGTATATGTTCAATTTTAAGTGTACTAGAACGTGTTTCCCGCTTCCTGATATGCCCCAGCCATCAAGAACTTCCAGAGTACTCCTTACACCGGGTGAGCAGACAACCATTCAGAGAGAAGATAGATTCAGAATTCTATTACTTATTACTTATTACTTCAGAGGGGTTGAGAAGTAGAAGGTTGCATATGCTGTGTACCAGGTCGGATTAGAATTCGCGTAGAGGAGACAACATATGGCTAACAGATAAGAAGTCTTTCACATATATAACCTGCAGAGAAATAGAGTTGCATATGTTGTGTATCAGGTCGGATTGGAAGTCACGCAAAGGAGACAACATATGACTAACAGACGGAAAGAAAGAAAATGATATTCTACAGACCTAGTTTATCGGAATTTACCAGTCGCCCCATCCAACCGGAATTAAGGACAGAAGCCGCACATCGAGGAAAAGTTAAACCACGGTTCCAAGTACGGGTTCATTTAATGTGACGAGTAGATTCCCATGTATATCTCCCTGCTCAACCTATCCAAGCGTCGTATTGTCAGTCTAAACGGAACTATCTAGGTCAAGATTTGTCAAGTCATTTGATTTCCTAAGTTCAATTCTCCCTAGTCAAGTCCATTTAAAATTTTTTTGTGCCTACCGACGCATCAAACCAGAGCATAGACCCTTCAACTTCGGGTATGTTACGTAGACTTAGGTTGCCTGTTATCACTTTATCATATCACTTCCCAAAACATCTCCCTCAAGCACATTCCATAACCAACATATTATTATTTTGTTTTTTCTGATTTTCTAATTTTTTATGTTTTTTTAAAATTTTCTAATTTTTGTTTTGTTTTTATTTCTCCCCTTAAATTTGTGCATAGGAGAGAAACGAAAGTAAATGCGAAAATTTAAACTATCCTAAAACAAAAATTAGTCTTTAAAGCAAATCAGCTTAAGAAAAACTCAGGAGTATAGAGAAGAAAACTCAAACCGTAAGTCACCGATTGAATTTGCATCTAGAAGGTCTGAGAACAGCACGCGTAAACTCAGAACAGATCCGAAAATTCTTCATGTCGTTAAGCACAGACCCCATGTGATCCCTTCCTTTCTTCCCTTCCCGCAAAGGACGCATACTCTCAAACAATGTCTGAATGTTGTACAGTTGAGAGATGTCCCCTATCAAGTGTCAGGAACAGCCACTACCAACAAACCAAAGTCTGATGATATGCCTCCATAGCTGCTCCGACACAGAGTGGGGTCAGTTGGTCTTTGGAACCCAATCCATTTTGAAACTGGGTCGACCTTTGTCATCTTTGCACGATACTCTCTCCCATGACATGTCCTGCTTATCACAAACAGAAGATGTAAAAATATTAGAAGCGTTAGAAGATTTGGGAGAGTGAGCCTTTGGAACCCATTTGTAGTTAACCCATTTCTTTTTCGATCTGATGGGTGGCTCAGCACTTGATTTTGAAGTTGATGTCGGACGTTGAGATGACATTGATTTTGACTTCATGGGAGCATCTCTTGGATTTGGCTTCTTGGCCGACATTCCCTTCTTGCCCTTGGGATTTTGATTCTTGGCCTTGTAGGATTGATTCTTGGCCTTCTGCGCGTTCCAGTCATCATGGTCTGAATGCGACCTTGAGGGGTTTCTTTTGAAATATCTCCCTCTTGGCGCGTTCTGCCACCCTGGTGCGTAGTAGGGAATGTATGCGCGATTTGGACAGTTTCGGGCAATGTGTCCAGGTGTTCCATAGTGAAAACATGTCTTTTTCTTCACTGTGAAGTTGTTTCTTCCTGCCCCTGGTGGCGTATCTTTGCCTTGTCTCTTGTTGTTCCCACATGCACACTTGCAACAAGAACTCTGTTGCGTTGGAATTAGTGGCCTGTATTTCTCAACGGCAGGTTGATCAGAAGCAACTGAGTTCGAAGCAACAGATTCAGAGTTCAAGGAGATGTTGGTTTGTTCAATGGTGTTCTCCTTGTTCTCATCCTCTGCTACTTTACCTGCATAAGAAGTAAAATCATTAGTATCATTCATCTCAACATCCTCAGTTGCCTGTTCAACAACTGGTTTACCGTATACCATAAATGGTTCTCGGTCAATCTCTTCCTGAGTCAAAGGTATGGATATATAGTTATGATTAAAAGGGGGAGGAACACTATCATACCCAAGACCCTTGTTTTGATTATCTTTGAATTTCAATTGATTTTCAAATAAGGACTCGACTGTCTTACTTGACGCAATGTAATTTTTGAAACTAACATCTGTTTTTCCACACTTTATTTTCAAAGCGTCAAGTTCTTCAGTTACAGCAGCAAGTTTTTTCTTAATGTGATCATAATTTTCACACTTGTTGCTGTAATCTTCTTGGAGTTTTCGGAAATCCTTGATTTTGGTTTCTAATTGAGCTTTTAATGGTTTTTGTTCTTTCCTAATGGTGTATCTTTCATATTTTAGGTCTTCATTTTCCCTTTTTAGCAAATCAATTTGTTCGCGAAGAAATTTAATCGTAGCTATACAAGATGGAGTACATGAAACTTCATTTACCAGAATTGATGTGGAACTCATTTTTTTTTTTTTATTATTTTTGTTTTTTTGTTTTTTTTAATTGCCCTTTGACTAAAAACTCAAAAGTCAACCCTAAAAGTCAAATTTAAAAAGTCAAACCGAAAAGCTAAATATAAAAAAATTAAAAGTCAAACGAGAAAGTCAAAGTTTAAAGTCAAATGTCAAACTTGAAGGTCAAAGTCAAAATTTTAAAGTCAAAAGTCAAATATAAAAGTCAAAATTAAAATCAAAAAAATTTGGGTTGAAAATGGATTTTAAAAATAAAATTTTGAATTTTTAGGCTGATATTGTGAATTTGCGAAAATATAAACCGACAATCACAGGTTATGATTTATGTTTCGAAGGGATGACACAAAGGTTGTGCTAGTCGAGTTGGTAAGGCGCGTTGTACAATAGACCATCTACCCGGGATCGATCCCCGGCAGCCCTAATCTTCCTTTCTATTTTTATGGATGCTGCGAAGCGAGGATGAGCTGCGAAGCGATGCAAGGACGCTGCTGCGAGGACGAGGCTGCGTGCGAGCCGGACGCTGTTTAGCCGAGAGCGAAGCTGAGCCGTGGATTCCGAGGCGAGATCGAGAACCGAAGACCTAGCGGCACACTCCGAGCCGTAATCCGAGACCGCACACGTCCGAGCCGCACACCGAGCCGGCCGCACAAACCGAACCGCACACTGCTGAGCCGCACACCTTCAAACGGGCCGCACACCTTCAACAGATTCGCGAAAAAAACGACGTTTTTCACCCTTTTTTGCTCCAAAACTCGATCAAAAACTCGTTTTTATGAAAAATACAAAGAAGTAACCCCCTTTATTTTTGCGAGATCTATCCAAAAACGCTATTATCTTTTCAAAATAAGATCAAATAAGCTCCAGATCTGAATAAATTGATTGATACAACCAAGCTCTGATACCAATTGAAAGTCCCCAAAATTGCTTGTGTATCAATCAGATCCAATTGATGGTGCGGAATCCCAATCAATTGGATGATGTCATATCAATATAGAAGAGAAGGAGAAGAAGAAGATTAAGAATCTAATGATTTATTCAATATAAATGATGCTCCATACAATAGATTCTCTTTCACACACACTTCTTCTCTCTAACTTTCTCCCTCTTCTCTAGCCTTCTCTCTTCTAACCGTACACTCCCACATGCACTCCTCAATTTATATGGACCTCCAGCCATACACATGTGTACAACCGCACACCCTGTGTACGGCCGTACATAGGGTGTGCGGCCGTACACACGTGTACGGCCGTACACACAAACCGCAAACACATACAACATTACATAAAAATATATTTTCCTAGAAAAGCAAAGTATAAACCATATTTTTGACCCAACAGCGGCCAACAACCCCAGAGAGAAACCCTAAAGAGATCTAGAGCGTTTGAGAGGCTAATCTTGATCTTTGGTGGGTGTTTTTGCAAGAAGGAAGTGTTTAAGGCAAGAGAAGGCTGAATGAGGTGCAATTTTTGGTGGTTTTGAGCTCATAGAGATTTCATTGAGGTATTATTCTCGGACCTTCTTCAGTTTTGGTGTTGATTCTTAGTGTTAGGGTTTTCCTAACCCTTTTAGAGATTGATTAAGTGGTGTATTTGCTCCCTTCTCGAGTTTGTGTTTTGGATCTGGACCCAAAGAGGTCCAGAGGCCTTAACCCTTGGAGCTTTATGAGTCATTTTGAAAGTCATGAGCTTGGAATGTCATTTTTGGGGCTAAATCACCATTTTGGACCATTTCTATGTTATTTATGTGTCAAGGTCTGAACTTTACGTGATTATCATGCTTGGGGAGGCTAGATCTATGATTGTATGGAAAAGATCTGACCTCAGAAGTTGTTTTGAGTTTGTGAATGGCATGAACTCGCCAAGTCCGAAGAATAGACTCGGCGAGTAGTATGCAGGTTGCCCGTTAATCACTCAGTGAGTGGACTTGTCGAGTTGGGGGAATGACTTGGTGAGTTAGGGATAGTCAGGGGTCTGAGTTTCAAGTTGGAACTCGCCGAGTTGAGTCGGGGTGGCCCCGTGATTCATGCCAGGTGGAACTCGTCGAGTCCAGGGAAGTACTCGACGTGCCAAGAGAGGGTCTAAGAGAGTCAGTGGACACGTGTAGACTCGCCGAGTCGCCCTTGTGCACTCGCCGAGTTGGGTCAAGTTTGACCGTTGACCTTGTTGACTTTTAGGGTTGAGTACAGTTGTATTTATGAGAGTATTACTTTATGTGATTAGGCGGAGGCTAGATCATACTTCTTCCGAGTCAGATATTTTCCGAGACATCGAGGTGAGTCTTCTCACTATACGCTACCTAGAGTGGTACTATGTGATGACCAGAGGGTCTTATGTGTTATGTATGAGATTATGTGCTATGTGATATTTGTATGTTGTATGATGATATAGACTGGACCGGAGGGTCCAACGAGCTATAACCGGACCTAAGGGTCCAACGAGCTACGGGACTGGAGGATCCCGCTGAGACACATTGACCGGAGGGTCGTATTATAGCCTTGAGTGGCGTATGTGCTGTATGTGGTATTTTGGGGAACTCACTAAGCATTTATGTTTATAGTTGTTGTGTTATGTGTTTCAGGTACTTGTGATGAGCGCGGGAAGGCGCCGTCATGATTTGTACACACACGCATTGGAATTTTTGTAGAGATTCTGGGGAAATGTTTTGTGATAATAACATTTGATACAATGTGTTTGACAATATTTATGAATGAATGAACGTTTTTAAAAATGAAAAATTATTTTGAAAATTTACGTTGTTACAGGTTAGTTAAAGAGATAACCATTTCTTTGTTTGGCATGGTGGAGAAGTGATGAAATTGAATAAGAAGATTGATTACAAACAAAAAATATAATGTTGGACACATTAAACCTCACAAACTACACCTAAACCACATAAATTGTACGTACTAAAGCGTACAATGTAATGCGGTTTAGAACTTTTTCGTGTGGCTTGTGGTTTCCAAAAATATCAAATAAGATACGTGTCACAGTTTGCGGTTTCAATTCTAAATCGCAGTACACTATAAGCATATACAGTTTGAGTCAAAAGCACAGACCGTACCGGATATACGGTTTGAGTTTTTTTAGAAACCGCAACGTGGAGGTTGTAAACCGCGTTATGTCGTACGGTTTGATGAGTGTGGTTTTGTATGGTTTCTACGGTTTATGCGGTTTTGACGAATAACCTAATATATTTACAAAATCAAATTTGAGGTAACGATACAACAGTTTGATCATAACACGTGTAACATTTTATTAAACTTAGATTTGTAATTACAATATAACATTCTCTCTCATATTATATATTGTATAACAATAAGCTTCATGCAATCTACCAATCCAATATCTATTTGTACCATTTTTATAGATATTAATCTACACTGTATAGTGCGGTTTAACAAAATTACAAACCACAAATCGCACCACTAAAGTTCTAAACCGCGTTATGTAGTGTTGTTTGGTGCGGTGCGGGTGGTTTATGCGATATATATATATATATATATATATATATATATATATATATATATATATATATATATATATATATATATATATAAGATCAGGTGAAAACTCAAAAAATAGTGAGGACTGAAATGACAAATGTTTGCCGTAGGATTGAAAAAATAAAAGGTTCAAATTTAATTTTATTTATCGTCAAAATCTCGCTAGTTGATATAACGTTTTTGTAATTATGTGCGAGATTTTGGTATTTTCCGACAAATGTTAATTGTTTGGAGGGTTAAATAAGTAAAATGGAAAAAATAAATAAATCTCCCTATGCGCGTTCACTTCTCCACCCCTATCACCCAACATTTTTTTTTCGCCACATGTGAAACCCTTATTTTTTGGGGTTTTTTCTCATCAATTTCGTTTTTCCTCATAACTTTTTTTCTTTGAAAAATAAAATCTAAAAAAATCAAAGTTTTTAAAATTTAATTCTCTACCGAATGAGCACAATAATCAAATTTTGTAAAAAAAATATTTTTTATTAAAAAACCAATTTTTTTTTATAAAAATCATAAAAATTTAAGGAATAATTCTTATAAATATACAAGTGACTTTGTAAAAAGAGATTTTCAAAATAAAAAATTTCAAGGTGTTCATTTTTTAGTTTAAAGAAATATTAGTTCTTATAAAATATAACAAATTTTTTTTTATCCAAATTCACAAAAACAAATGATAGAGTTTCTTGTTAAACTATTTTAGTGAGTTTGTAAAAGAAATTTTTAAAAAAATATATTGTTAAAGAAGCAAATGTTTTGTTTAAATGATATATATATATATATATATATATATATATATATATATATATATATATATATATATATATATATATTATAAAAATTCAGACATTAAAATATTCGTTCTTCAAATTATTTTTTTTAAAGGTTTATCATATATCATATATTATAAACTTTTTGAAATTTTTTTATAAAAATAAGATTGTTAGATACCAAATTTTATTTTAAAAAATTAACAATATTTTTTTTTTAAATGTTGATCATAATATAATCCAAAATGAGATGATTCAAAATATTTACCATTCAAACAAATCTTATGACTCAACATGTTTATGATCATTAAATTATTATGATCTAAAATCATTTTGATTCAAATATTTTAGGATTCTTAATAATATCATTTATGATTAAAAATTAAATGATTTGAAATATATAATGATCCAAAATTTATTTTTTTTAAAAGAATTTATTTAATTGAATATCTATTATTGATCCAAAATCATATGATTCAAAAATAATATGATAAAAAATACCATGATTCAAAATAATTTGATTTAAAATTTTATGATCCAAAAATAACATTATTCAAAAATATATGAACGGAAATATTATGATGCCTAATATTTTTATTATTTAAAACTTTTATAAGTGCTAAACATTAACAACTCAGACCGATATTTAGTTTAAAAATATAAAAAAAAAAACAAAAGTAAAGAAAACACTAGTAACTTCAAATATGTAGTAAAAACATTAAAATAAAAAAACAAAAATTTAAAAGACTATCGTGTGTGGGACGGAAACGATGTGGAAGGGCCTACGTGACATCTTCACAATGCAGTTAAGGAAGAAGAAACATCACCCCCAAATCTTGTTGTGTTATACATTGTTACCACAACAACTCCCTTCAACAAAACTTTCTCTCTCTTTCTTCCTCTGCTTTTCAGCACATCAAAGCTGATTTCCCTTCAATGAATATCACCTCCTAATTTTGTTGCTAAAAAATGGCGGAGAGAAGATGGTGTAGCGTTATGCACTCACCAACGAAATAAATTTTAATAATACATTTACAAGCTTATTTAACATTTATCTTGATAGGTACGAAACCATTTTGACTATACATAAGTGAACATCTAAGTAGTGACACATAATTGAAAATTAACCTTATACAAATTTATAAGTAAACGAAGAAGGATATCTAAAGACAAAGACGAGTTGTGAAATTTTCAAAAATGAAAACGAATTTTAAAAAATTATCCAAGACCAAGACTAATACAATATTCATGACCAAGACGATATCCAAGACCAAGAAAGACGATGAGAAGAACATGAGAACGAAAACAATGAAAATAACAAAGAAGTTTACTGTTTACAAGTATTGGAGTTCTATCAAAAATTATATTAAGTAATTTTTTTTTCTTTAGGTATTTCTAATAAAATAAAATATATATCTATTTGATTAAAGTGAAAACACTATTAACTTTTTACTTTGTTACGAGATTAAACAGACAAAAGAATCAAAGGCTCAGACCTCAGAGCAAACTCGCAACCGTTTATGCAATTAAGCCGTCTAAACTTTGGACTGACCAATATTCTAAAATGGGCTAATATTTTGAACTGGGCTTAGTAGTTGTGGGCTTTGCCTTACCATGTTTAGTTGTTAACCAAATTTTGCATTTTCGGTTCTTTTTCATTGATTGGTTTATCAAGGACCCTTTTGTTTTGTATTTTTTTTAGAATTCAAACAATGTACATACTTACATATGCATGTGTCTAATTTTACACCGTGTGTTATAGACATGATATAACATTAAATGAAAGGAAGGCTTGCTTTTAAGGGTTGGAAAACTCATGTCATTTATATGGTATAAACCTTTTAGTATATTGTCGATCATTGAACCAAATTCAATATCTAACCAGTTTCAAGCTCAGATTTGATAGATTTTTTGACTTTTGGGTACCAAAAATGATTTGTTAGCAAAAGACACTTTTGACATTTTCATGTTCCTATGTTTTATTTCTTCACATTTTCTTAAAGTAAGAGATATAATGTTGACTTATATGATCACACCAATGACTCATGTTGAGCTATTGGTACTTTTATGATATGCACTTTTAATATAGTGAGTCGGTGAGGCCATGCAACATGGATCATGCAAATGAGTAGGGATGTGCATTTGGACCGAATATCCGAACCGAAACCTGAACCAGAACGACCCAAATTAGGACTGAATAAGTTATTTGGGTCGGTTTTCGGGTATCTATTTTACCCAATTCGGGTTTCGGGTTATTCGGTCCGGGTTACCCGAATAAATGTTTAATCGGGCCAAAAAGACCGACCCGGAAAATGAATAATCACTTGAACCGAATAACCCAAATAAACTGAAATGACCCGAATAACCCAAATAAAGAAATTTTATATTTGGTTCAAGAAAAAAAATTATTTTAATATTTTTTTTTCTTTGAACTAGATATAGAATTTCCTTATTTAGGTTATTCGGACAATTTCGGTTTATTTGGGTTATTTGGATCATTTCGGTTTATTTGAGTTATTTCGGTCCTTTCGGGTTAATAACCAAACCGAAACCCGTATTACCTAAACCGAACCGGTCCCGTATTAGTATAATCGGTCCGGGTTTCAGTTCCCACTTTTCATCCAATTCGGGTTTCGGGTTATTAAGGTTCGGGTCGGTTTCGACCCGACGCACATCCCTACAAATCATTGTTTTAACTCATGTGTTTTTTGCTATACCTTTTTAGAAAATAATATATATTCGGATTTTAGATTTTAGATTTTAGATTTATAAATTTAAGAAAAAAAAAATTCTACAGCGCCTTCATTGATGTTTTATAAAAATTGTGATTTCCATTTTATTAAAACAAATCATGTGAAGCTATATTTTATAAAAGAAAAAGAAAAAACTTATTTCCATAACGATATTATATTATACATTTATACTAATTATCTAAAAAAATAATTAAAAAAAACCTTAGATTTAAAAATCAACTTAGATTCAATGCATATAAAACCTTAATAATATGAATTTAGTTTTGCGTTTTGGTTAACTTCGAATTTTTAGTCCATGATCTTTAAATATGATTCCACAAAAAAAAATAATAATAAAAATCTAACATAAAAAAGAAAATGAAAGTTATAGCACACATATATTTGAAAATTATTAATATTACAGGCTTATACAACTTTTTAAGAAAAATAAATTTATTAAAATTCAAGAAATGATTTCAAATAACTGTGACGTCTATATTTGAAGTGATATCGAAGGGTCTTATTGTTAGAAAGGCAAAAACAAGATTTTGCATGATTTATCGGTAGCAATTTATAAAGTATTTTTGGATTGTGAAGATGAAGTTAATTGCAAACATTGCTCGTTTTAATCAACAACAGGTGTATAGCAATCTTGGTGCGAATAATCTTTCAGCCCCTATTTCTGATAAGGGACTTAGCATGAACAAACAATCCTATGCTAATGTTATTCAAGGAAATCAAACTCATTTGAAGACTGATTGTGTGACTTGCTGGCTCTAGTTCTTAACAGAAGTTGTATTAATTTCAAAGATGATACCTTAATTCTTGTGGCCTGTGTTTGAGAATTTACAAATCTTACTAACCTGAGATCCATTTGAGCTAATGAAAGGTTCCTACTCTTAAAATGTATTATTTAGGAGGACTTTGGGTTATGTTGAAGTCTCAATCTATTCAAGCATGCCAAAATTTCAAATGACATGAAGGTATAAATTCCTAGTTCTCTCAAATTTTGAAGTGGACAAAGATTTTATGGTTGAAGATCGTGTAGCTTGGGTTGATGTCGAGGGGATTCCAATTCATGCTTGGTCTCATCGTTCCTTTATGAGGATTGCTTCTAAATGGGAGAGTTACTTTTCACTAAAGATTCCAAAGGAGCTAATCGTTTTATTGTGTGTTTGCGTATTAAAACGAAGGATTCACAGCTTATCTTGGAGTTTTTTAAGGTGATTCTTGAAGGTAGAGTCTTTTATGGTTCAGGCTAAAGAGGTTATAGGTTGGATTCCATATTTTGTGGAAGATGATTCAAAAATTGAAGTTGATGAAGATGTTGATTGTGAGAATGCTCACCATGTGAATGAAGAAGAGGAGGGGGGAATTGTTGGGGAGAATAATTCAGTTCAGGTGGATTCTTGGGTTGAGGATAAAGATGAGGAACGAGTACCAAATTCTTTTTATTATGCATTCTTTATACATTCTTCATTATAACAACACTTTTAAAGTGTTAGGATGACCTTTTTGGTCTTGAAGACATGATTAAAGACTCTTCAAAACAACGACAAGATAGAGATAATGATGGTCCGTTATATCCCCGGAGATTCACTCCAAATCCATCAGTCGAGCCTGATTTGGCTGTCAACATCACCTTCTTCCCCATGTCGTGATGTTGTTGTTGAGGCTAACTTAGTTTTGACGTTCTTTATATCGATGGGTTTATACTTTATATTTATAAGAATATCAACTCTTCTTTATATTACTTTTTCTAAAAAGTAATATTTCATCGTTTCGTATTTTATGACACGCACCGTTGTACAGTGTTGAACATGAAACTTCAAAAAATCTTAACTTCTTTATACGAAGTCAGATTTTGACGTTCTTTATACTTACGGTTCGTAATCACGATTACTACAACTTCCGTCAAGATTATTTATCGTAAATAATCTTTTATTTATAAATGCTAATTAACATAATTTATTAAGTATAAAATAAGCTTTTATACAAATATTACATAGTCATAACATTTGTCCAAACTTCATGTACTATATATATATATATATATATATATATATATATATATATATATATATATATATATATATATATATATATATATATATATGTATCATCTTTGAAGAATTCTTATTCATTTATTGCAATTATTCTATTTTAGGATTTTAATTATAAATTGAAAATTAATATCTATTATCCCTTAAACGTCTATTCGAACTCATGGGCGCTACAACAGAGCATTATGATAGAGAATTGTAGCAGAGCATGCTGACAAGGCATTGTAGCAGATCACTATAACACAACATTACTATAGAGCATTCTGACAGAGTATTATGGCTGAAAGCTCTACTGGTGAGCGAAAACCTTGTTCAGTGATTGAAAGCTCAGATGGCAAGTGAAAGATCCACTGGTGAGTGAAAGCTCTATTCGGAAACTGAAAGCTCTGCAGATGAGTACAATCACTGTTTGGTGGCTGAAAGCTTTGTTGGTGAGTGAAAGCTCAATTTGGTGGCTAAAAGCTATGTTGATGAGTGAAAGCTCATTTTGGTGGCTGAAAGCTCTGCTGGTGAGAAAAGGCTCTAAAGTTAGTGGCAAGGTGACATGTGATTGGTTGACACCTTTCATGGACCTATAGAATGGTAGGCTTGGCCCATTAGGATTTAAGGTCTCATCCTTAGTCTATAAACAGAGATGCATGCTAGTCATTCATTGGTACCTTTTGTGTATTGAATTTTAGTGAGTAATTGAATCTCTGTTAAATTATATTTGTAACCTATATTTGAAATCTCATAAATAAAAAAATAAAACTCTCCTTTGCCTCGTAGAAGTTGGTCACCTTGACCGAACCAAGTAAATTGTGTATCTTTGTGTGCTTGTGGTTTCGTGTTTATCCGCTTTACTTCCTAACAAGTGGTATCAGAGCTGTGGTTTGTGTTTCTACGATTAAAGATGTCTACTCACAAGTTTGATTTAGAGAAATTTAATGGTTTAAATTACTTCACTTTGTGGAAGGTGAAGATGAAGGATCTTCTGGTTCAACAAGGATGTGCAACGGCACTGGAAGAAGAAGCAAAACTACAAAAGTACGTGGCAGCTGAAAGGAAGATTGATATTTTGATGAAGGCACACAATGTCATTTTGCTGAGTTTGTAAAATGAAGTACTCTAGGAGGTCCTGCTTTTGGGATCTAGGAGAAACTTAGTGATAACTCCCAAAACAATTATCTAATGAACAGACTGTATCAGAAGAACCATTTGTATACTCTAAGAATGTTTGCAAGTGTCCAAGTGAAATATCATCTGGATAACTTCAATCGCATTATCTTGGATTTAAAAGGGGATGATGTGAAGATTGAAGATGAAGATCAAGCGCTCATTCTCTTATTTTCTCTTCCGAACTCATATGAGAATTTTGTTGATACCATGGTATATGGTAGGACAAGGATCATTGTGAATGATGTGAAGGATTCTTTGATGTCCAAGGAACTGAAAAATAGTAGTTTTAGTTAGAGAAGAAGTTTCCAATTTTGAATTGTTCACAGGCAGAGGCATGATAGAAGAGGTGAAAGGGAGAAACAGAAGGAGGTCACATTCAAAATTGTAGTTTAAAGGTTCATTTAAGGCAAAATGTTATCGTTGCAAGGAGAATGAGCACTTCAAATGAAATTGTCCACAAATGAAGAATGAAACTTTCAAGAGTGAATCAAACATCAATAACTTTGTTGTTATGGTTCAGGAGAGTTCTAGTGAAGGAGGCGATAGTGATGCATTAACTGTATGTTCAACTAGTTCTACATATGTTTGGGTTGTATTGTGGAGCATCATATCACATGACGCACAATTATGAATGGTTTGACTATTTTAAAGAGTGTAATGACACAATCAAGATGGGTGATGATTGGGTAAGCATTATAAAGGGCATTTGCACTGTGCATATTAAGATGCACGATGGTATAGTTAAAAAGTTAGATTGTTGGTATGTTATGGAGCATCGTAGGTTTGGGACACATGAGTGAGAAAGGCATGTTAGTTATAAGTAAACAAGGACTGATTAGTGGAGAGGTTAGTAGAAAGATAAAGTTTCATGAAGCTTGTTTCAAAGGAAAGCATCATAAAGTGATGTTTGGTACTGGTCAACACACAAGCAAGGAAATCCTAGAATATTTTCACTCAGATCTATAGTGGTTGTAACACCCCGATTCCCAGGTATAAATTTTACAGTTTTATATTCATATTTAAAGGCCTACTCGATGAGTTGGATGCCCTAACTCATCGTGTAGAAACAGATATTGTCGTGTGACTTAAGGGACCTACTCGACGAGTTGGAGCTGGAATGTGAAACCATAATTTCTAGGGTTGTACACCCTATTTGAAGGCTCATTAGCCACCCTCTGCCTCTCTTATCGCCTCCTTTGACCTCAGAAAACCCTAATCGTGTATTACTCCCCATTTTGTGTGTGTCAAAGCTTGGAAGGTGGTATTAGTGCAAGGAACTTGAAGACTCAAGAGCTTGGATAAAGGAGAAGCTTGTAGATCCAGTACCTACTTCACTTTGGCTTCCATTTGAGGGTAACAAGTTGTCACCTTGATCATCCTAGTGTTAGATCTCCTCATTCAAGGGTTTAAAGCCATTTCTAGCATATTTGTGGGTCATTTCTAGTATTGAGCATTATCTGAAGTTGGAACTACAGATCTGGACTCCTCTAAGCCCTCATAGTCATAAAGTTATCGAATTTATCATGCTTTTGCCCTTCTCTTTAGCTTAAACCTCTTCCTTAGCTTGGTTTTGGCATTTAAGGCCTTGCATGCACGTAAAGTTTGCAACTTTACGTGGTAACCATGCCCTATGTGGCTAGATCGACAATTTGGAGCCTTGGTCTTGCTTAAAAGCATCAGAATAAGAAAAGGACTAAAGGGACTCGACGAGTTGCATGGTCAACTCGACGAGTCGGATGAAGATTGCCTATTTTTGGTTCTGCATGGACTCGGCGAGTCAGCAAGATGACTCGACGAGTTGGTTAGGGTTTTCCCAACATTCTGGACACTGTACGGACTTGATGATTTGTCAGCAAACTCGCGAGTCGACTAGGGTTTTCATGACTTCTTGAGTTCTGAACGTACTCAACGACTCAGTGAGTTACACTCAACGAGTTAGGTCTACATGGACTGTTGACTTTGACTTTGACCAAGGGTTGACCACTTTGTCTTTGGAGGGTAATTTGGTAATTAGGGTATTTATGGAAGTGGATCATTGGTGATTGTAGGTGTTGGTGTTTGGAGACGTGATTTGGGAATTTGATATTTCAGTTTCGATCGACATTGTGATGTGAGTTATCCTCATTATACTAACAGGGTCGAAGGCACCAATGCCGGTCCCTTTTTTGGATTGTTATATGGGTTATTGCATGATGATATGCTTAGTGACCTGTTAGGTCGGTATCCTGGTATATAGGATGATGCTATGTTAGTCATTGGTTAGGTCGGTATCCTGGTATATAGGATGATGTTATGGTTAGTGATATGTTAGATCAGTATCCTAGTTATAGGATGATACTATGTTAGTGATATGTAGAATTGTATGACTATCTTTACATGCTAGCTAGCGTATGATATTTATGTGCACATGATTTTTTGATAGGGGGTTGGGTTGAGGTGGTCACGCTTTGTGCTTGTGCCAACATACCTAGGGCGGACCGGATACACTGCAAACCCGATTAGGGTGTACTAGTTAGGCCGAAGGCCCGACGAGCTGTCCGGATAGGCTGAAGGCCCTGAGAGGCGGTCCAGATGTGCTGATGGCTCGGAGAGCGGTCCAGATAGGCTAATGGCTCATTATGCATGTTGTTTGTTTATATGATATTGAAATGGTTTGTATGGCGTTGGTATTTTGGAAGAACTCACTAAGCTTCGGGCTTACAGTTTTGGATTTTGTTTCAGGTACCTTAGATGATTGCGGGAAGGCAAAGGCATGATCGTGCACCTCCTCACATTTTTATGATCTTGATTTCTGGGATACTCTGATGTCTAAACTATTTTGAAAACACTTTGTATTAACTTAATGGTTTTTGAATGGTTGAAAAAGTTTTAAATTGGCCTAAATTTTATGGGTGTTTCAAGTTGGTATCAGAGCCTTGGTTTGAGTGAATTGGAGGACACTCGTGTGAATCCAGTCTCAAACCAAGAAAAAGATTTTTAAAATGATTTTCAAATGGTTTTTAAAATAAGAAAGGAGGATGTAGAGTGTACGATCAGTCGGAGCCAATAAGTAAACCCCAAAATACCATGCAGTTACTTGATACTGTGATATGTTAGAACAACATGCTAGTGATCGGCTAGGGTTTCCTTTATATGAAATTGACATCATTACTGTAGTTACTTGGTGTATGCATCATGGTTATACATAATTAAGATCTTATAGCCTTAGAATGTTTGATGTGGCCTTATTTCCTGTTCTTGTTTGATGAATGGTTTATGTCACACCCCAAAACCACGAACGGCGGAAACGTTCAGGGGTGGAGGACGTCATGTACAGTATCACAACAGTGTAATATAATAAACAAGCAACAACATCATCCATTGCATTATAAATAAAATTTTAATACATGTGTGTTCTTTCATTGTAGTAAGACACCACAAGTATACAATCAAAATAAAAGACGAGACTTGTCTGCTCCGTCTTCTCAAAACCTGGCCTCCGTACATGTCTACTGATGACCTGATAATACAAGTTATTTTGAAAGCGAGTATCAGCTTTAAAGCTAGTGAATTCATAAGTATTTAAGTGTCATTGTGTTGTTTGTGAAAATCTATTATGAAGGCCATGTACATTTTTTAAATAAAAATGTTGATGTAAGTATGAAAAACCCTAGAAAATCCCTTATTTTCTATCAGTTTGAGATGTAGTCTTCTACCAAGACCCGAATGTTTTTTTATGACTATGTAGTCTTCTACCAAGACCCGAATGTTCTGTTATGACTATGTAGTCTTCTACCAAGACCCGAATGTTCTATAAGTAATATGATAGTTTTTCCTTTCTATTGACTAGTACTAAAAGTGCTTAGTCTAACTCATCGTTTATGTGAATATATCACAAAATAAAGTAAACAGGAAAAAGCATAATCATGTAAGTGTTATCCCTGGGTGACCAGGATTTACACGACCTCGCCGAAGCGAAAGATAGACCCTATGGACATCCGAAGAGTGTCCCCTCATCCTCTGTAGCGGCAGCAGGGTGGAGGGAGGGTTAGTCCTATAACAGCGTTAACCTAATGATCCTCTGAAGATTCACATCTCATCCACTGTTGCAACAGTTGGACAGAGGGATGGTTAGTCCCATCACTGACTACTAAATAAGTGACAACCTTAGACATCCGTAGACATTTATCGACCACTGGTGCTAATCAGTGGGGTTCGGAATGGTAAGTCCCGCCGAGATATCCCATTGAACCGGGATAGGAAAGACAATTTACACAGTAAGTACTACTAAATCATCCTTGTAGTTCTAAGTACAAGTATCCAGGTAAGTAAATACAGGATAATGCACCTATATAGAAGTGTTCCTGTATGGTATTCATGTAAGTGTGTTCGTGTAACAGATAAGTATATGTAAACATATTCATGTATCATGTATTCCTAAATACGTGTACTCATGTATCATGTAAGGTACTGTATAGACTCATGAATGAACTAACTCTTGTGTGATTCCTTGTAATAGGAATAATGTTCTGTTTCTTCTAACTATCCCTATGATAATTAACTAGAAAGTAAGTGGTTGTTCAAGTAGATTTATGCACCCTCGATACACCAGGGTGTGGGAAACTGAACGAAGGATGAAAACTATAATCTCTAACATATAAATGAACATATGCGCATAAGTATAGTTTGATTCAAGAAGGTAAAACAATGGTTTTGCAAGATATCTAGGAGTTTTGAACAATAATTAAGAATGACTTGATGTCATTTTAATAAACATTTCAAAACTAATACTTTTGTTATCAAGGTATTTTAAGATAGAAAACCACTTCATGTGTCACCTTTTGAAATATGTGAAATCTACTGAGTGAAAACATAGTTATAAAATACATAAGATTGATTTAATAACATATTGTTTTCTACTTGTATTCCCCCCCCCCCATTAAAGCATTTAAAATCATTTAAAACATTGATTAAGGGGTATCAACTCACCTGTAGTTGGTGATTGGAATGAATTGAACTGTATAGGATTGCTAGGTGTCAAGCGAGGACTTGTACACACACTACGATCCTAATGAACATATAATCACACATATATGCACTCAATTAGTCTTAAGTTACTAATTGATAAAGCTAAGACATCCTAGACATAATAAACACTTTATATAAGTGTTTTAAGCCCTAAGGATTGCATCTAAGCTATTGTGGGACAAGGTACTTGTGTTTAGGGTTCCAAAGGACCCCATATATGAGTTTAATCCTCATATACTAACACACATGGAGTTTACGGTTGTAAACTCTTGAGTTTACGGCCGTAAACTCCCAACCATGGGGTATTTGTGTGTTTTAAAGTCCCAAATGATTTCTAGAATTATTCCAACTTGGTGGTTCCATCCTTGAAGGGGTTTAAGGCATAGAAACACTCCATTTAGGAGTTTACGGCCCTAAGGCCATTTCCCTTGGAGTTTACGGCCGTAAACTCCCTTGGGTTGTTGTTTTGTTGTTTTCAAGCCTCATGCATTTGAAGGATAGGTTCTAGACATTTGTTTAAAGCAATTGGGGACCCTAGGCACACTTTGGTGCCCTTGTTGGGTGTTTACGGCCTAGGAGCATTACCAAGGCCGTAAACTCACTTCAATAGGTGATTTTGATGCTTTCAAGTCTCTTGCACATGTGGTATAGGTTCTAGGCTTTTATTCCAAGCATATGAAGGCATTAGGCACACTTTGGTGCCATTCTTTCATGTTTACGGCCCAAGAACAAAGTCTTGGCCGTAAACTCACTTTGATAAGTGATTTTGATGTGCTTTGGTCCTTCAATTAAGTGGGAAACAATTTCATGTAAAGTTCTAGGGCTTTAGGTGTCTTAATAACACCCTTTGGTCCATTTCTATGGAGTTTACGGCCTAAGATACACTTGGGCCGTAAACTCTCATTTGTTTGTGTTCTTTGATTGTTTTCTTGTCCTTAATACTGTTGGGTTTTGAGCAATCTAACACTTCCTAAGTGTGCATGAAATCCTAATAAACCTTGGATCTATGTTTTCTTCTAAAATACATGCAAATAATAATTTCCAAGGTTTCTTCCTAACTAGCATAGCATAAGGATTATGAATCATAAAACTACTAGTAGAAATACATACCTTTTGATGGTGGTTGATTGCTTGGAGTTTGAGAGCCTAGCACCAATAATATGAATGCCTCAAATGGCATCACAAATCACCACAAACACTTGGAAAAACTTTGAGAGAGTAGTATACTTTCTTATGAAATCGGCCACCACTAAGTCTCACACAACTAGTGTCTCATTTCTTGCATCATATGCTTCTTTATATAGTGTGCATGGTTAGGGTGAAACCCTAATAACCCATGTCTTTTCCTTTCCAAGGATCCATGGGTTAAAAGCTCCATGGATCATCCATGGACTTCCATATTAGCTTAGCCCATTAACAAATGACTATTAGCCCACACTATATAAAATATAATAGCCCATAATTTAATCAGTCTTCTTTTTAATCTCTAAATTAATTCATAATTAATTTAAGACTAAAAATAATTAAATAACATGACTTCATATTAATATATTATAACTTATAATATATTAATAAATCGTAAGTATACAATTCTCATAAAATTATCCATAAATCGTTTGGGTGAAGTGCAACCTAAATGGACCATGCCGGGTCGGGTCAAGTATGTACCAAATAAGTTATGGACTTAGACACCTTATCCAATAGACTCACACTTGGATAAGTCTAATAACTATATTTGCGTATGTTACTTCAGGAACCAACCAGCAATCGTAGCTCTCGAAAACTCTGTTGAACTATGAAGCGCCATTTTAGATAAGTGATCATATAATCCTCTGTTCTCATGATATCAGCCGGACAAATACATGGAACCACGTCGTACTTATTGTCCAACAATTTGTTTCCCAATTTTCCGATTGTTTGACAAAGAACTGAATCGAACACATCAATTTAGTTCTGACCGGTCGGTACATAGGTCACAACAAAATCATCGAGGGGCCCAAATATCGCTTCTATTTCTAGAAGGAACAGATAAACTTCGAATCATATGCTTGTTCTACTACTTGTTGAATTATACACAAAGGCACGTTTTATAACATCAAGTTACTGATGCGTTTACGTGCAATCAATGCACAACCAACTCATAGGTAACAACTCATATCTTTAGGTTTGAAGATTTATATGATATTACCGTCTCACGATGACTCGAGATAAATTCCATGAAGTGATACAAGTGAGCGTGGGTTTATTCCAATACTCATAACTTATGAGCACTCATGAATGTTGTAGCAACCATTGCTATGAGTAAACCCATTTAGCCATCTACAAACTCGATTCATGACAGTCTTGATTCATACCTACTTCCAACATATGAACGACTGTGGAGTGTTTAAATAACTTAGTCATTCGGAAAGAATAACCTAGCTATTTTGGAAGTCAAAACATGCAAAGTGAAACACAATAATAATCGAATCCAATATGGTCTCAGAACCCTTTTGAATATAAATAGAACCACCTTTTATTTATCACCATATTTATTACACATTATTCATTGTATAATGTTTCAAACAATCAACTTAAGACTTGAATAAAAAACAACAGTCGTCCCATGCTCCTAGCATGTACACTTTGTTTTTTCTAAACAATGGTTATGCCATACTCCAAGTATGCACACTATGTTTGTCTATGATCCTTACATTGTGATGTAGATCAATTGAACATGATTCCATTGATACTCATTTCACAATCCCAAATCCTTATTGTAAATGTGAGAATCCCCGATTCCTATCATTTACCAAAAAATCTGTTAGAGGTTAAACTTTTATGCAATGTTCCTCTTGTAATGATCATGCACAAGGCCACCAAAACCTTGTCATCAGTCATTACAGAGTATTCCAAAGAAGATCAACTCTATGGAAACGAATTCTCATATTCAAAGTACATTGCTTTGAACATCCTTCTTGCATTAAAGTTTTCTAATCTTACACAGATTGAATCACTTCCACCTATGGAGACATTTCTATAGTCCCATTTTGACTATCACTTCCGAACAAGAGTTACTTCTTTTCAGAATATGTCAATATGGTCCTTTCCGACAACTTACATCATACTTCCAACTTTCCCTGAGCAACCAATCTTTGGCGAACCTCATATTTTCCTCGACAATTGCATAATCACTTTAGTCATATCCAGTTCTAGACTTTTCCCTTCTCAATGCCTTAAGCATTTGGAAAATTTAGAAAATGAATATTATAGCACATGCAGTTGATCCTATATCCGAAGCATATGGGACACGATTCATGATGTTTGACATAAAGACATGATACTAGACCAATCTTTTGCTACAATATTTTTTATTTGCCATGTTTTCAAAATTTAACTATGAAGAGGGATGCCGTAGTCATAATTGAATTTTGAGAACACAATACATATATGAATTTCCTTAAGTCGAACCATTCAGACATAAAATTCATATATATATATATATATATATATATATATATATATATATATATATATATATATTCTTGACTAAAGATGATTAAAATCTCAATCTAAGCTTCTAGAATTGAAATGAAGTATAATTTCCTCTCCCTTAATTATAGCAAAACGACTTTTTCAACCCCTGCAACTTCACGAATTGAAACTTTTGTTTTTCTATAATTAACATTGCTAACTTGCAACACTAAACGTAATAATCATGCTCCCACTAACATGATGATTATCAGCATAACACTTATGCTCCCACTAGCTCTGACATATTTCCAGAAATCTGCTGGACTTCTGAAATTTAGATTCATACACCCTTTCTTAGATAGCTCACATGTGTGTTTAAACAATTTTCTGAAGTATGAAAAGGGGTACCGTAATCATAGTCTCAATTGCTTAGACATTTGCCATTTCTCACAAGTCCATGTTAGCGTGCCGGTTAACCACACACGCTCCACTAACGACTTTTGAAAATGCAAATAACACAATTGCTATCTACTTAAAATCTACTTAGTGAAAGCGTTTCCTCACCATCATTCTCATGAATCGGAGAGAAACCTTATGACACTTAGATTTTATGGTGTATGAGTTCCTATCCATGTGAATTTGTCAAAACCATAATCACAAGATAAGGTTAGTGACAAATTCAGCCTTACATGGATTAAACTTGTTCATTCTTAGTTTCTTGTCACCTTGGTAGCACAAGGCCCACCAATGCTTCCAAGTTGAACTCTGATAACTAACATGCAAATTCAACTTATTTGAAGTAGGTACAGAAATAAGAATTATGTCAACACGATAGGTTGCAAACCTTAAGTCGTGTGCTAGTGATAAATTACAGGTTTTACTCTTGATTAAATCTTGAAACTCTTTCAGGATCTTTAAGGCTCCCACTGTCCCCTAGACATATAAGTTTCCCCAGTCAAGAACCATTCCTTGACAAAACAAATATTCAAGGGACAGTGCGGATTCTTATCAAGACTAACACTTCACACAATTGGTCTTAGTTGGTCTTTGTCTCATCCAAGACATCACAACTTACCAATCTCAAATGTACAAGAGTAGAAAACATTTTACTCTTACATTTGACTAGTGTTAATAAATCTTCCTTTATGTCACTCAAGGTTACAATCTTGGAGTATGACTCTAAGAATTGTTTTGGAATGAAGTATGACTCATCTTCTTGATTTTAACCAATCCAACAATTCATGACCTCTCTTCTTAGCCATAACAATGCACTAAGACGTCCTTAGAGTATGAATTTGTGATATGGTTTCATAATCATTAAGATGATCATGAAATACGATACTAAAGTACTCTCCCATCCTTTCAGATTTGAGAAACTTTTATCTTTCTGCCTAATTTGATTCTTCTCATTTGTTTTGTCATACATTGTAACCTTTCCAATGTTACAGAATTATACTTAACCTTATAAGTATAATCATATTTACTAATCTTTAGTAAATCATGACAAATCAATCTTTGTGGTGGACCTTGACCAGCGCACACCCAGTGTACCTAATTCCTTAGTCCTTCAATTGACTCACATATACATGTGATCAAAGAATTAGTCTTAATTTTCAAAGATGAAAATTCTCATTCATCGTACAATACAACTTGTATGATTCCAAGTTTCTATCCAATTGCAACTTGGGTGATGGAAAACTTTCTTCATTTGGTAAAGTCAGACATTACCACAAATGAAAGAATCAAATCCACTTTCCAATATTGCTATTACTAGAAACATATAAGTAACAATTTTCCACAGATGTCATTGTAAGGATATTTTTAAAATAAATAAAATTAAAACCCTTTTTTTCTTTTATTTTAAAACTTTGCGGAAAAACTTATCCTTACAATCCACATGAAAACCTTGTTGTTATCTATTCATAAGCAATATATTATAACTCTTAAGCAACAGCTCAAAATTCTGATTACCGAACCATGCGATCGAAACCCACCTTCGCAATCAGAATCAACATATACTTACTTTAAGCTTCCTATCTTTTCTTTGATTCTTAAAAACATCAACATGTGACCCATTCACATTATGTAATAAGAATCTCCAAATAGAAACTTAATAGAGTTAGTCAGTGGACTTTAACTGAAGTAGAGTCAAACTTTTTGACTTGATCAATCTTATGATCTTTCAGGTAAATATGGCAGCTTCGCAATCAGTGTCCCTCCCTTTGGCAATAAAACATATAGACCCTTTGGTAATGGCACATGAGACTATCTCAGACTTAGCCTTTCTCTTTACCATTTGGTCAACTGAGTTGACTATGGCCGATCCCTTTACATTGGGAAGAGAAATGCTTTTCTAGATATCCAATGCTACCATTGTTAATGTCCATTTAAGACTTGGGAAGTTGTTCTTTTAATCAAATTTTCTTTACTGGTGTTCCAAATCATTACTGATTCCACAAGACCAAGCAAATAGATAAGATCATTAAGGGTCATGTCATAGTCTGTCTCATAGTAGTCCCAAAGAGACTCACTATGTTACTAAGAAAGTGATTGAACATCCAACTTTCACGAGACTTTGACACCCAACTTTCACGAGACTTTGACACCCAACTCTCCCGGCTTGTCAATATGTGACTTTATCTCCAAGATGTGAGCACACATAGACTATGCCTGCCAATAGGGATTGAGTGACTTTAAACTTTTCAAGAACTTGTGGGTGAGGGAGAATAATTGGAGGAGGTGGAGGAAGTGAAGCATGATGTTGAGGGACACCATCTTCAAGAGATTTGGGAAGATCATAGTTGTCTGAACCAGACATCTATAATGGGAGAAAATCAAGTTAGTTGATTCAAAGTCCTTAATATAACACCCAATATGAAATATTAAGGCTAGGACCCAACACAATATTTTATAATTTGGAAGAGGGATGCCGTAATCCAAGCTATAAAATATTTGAAGGTAGGCGAATGACGATTCACCAATTTCCACCATGAAAAATGAAATAATTTATTAGGTTTTAATTGGATTTGAAATTCCTAGATCTTTTGAGATTCATTGAACTTTTCAATGGCATGTTTCAATCTCGAGTGTGCCCTCTCAAATTTTGTGACTGGGATGCCGAGGATCACAAAACAAGGTGTGAATAACCATACCAATTCACTTGGTACCCTTAATATTATCACCTAATCAATGTGCCGGTTAACCACACACGCTCCATTGATCTATGACAAACATTAAGTCACCCTTCGTGATCCTTACTAGTCCAAGTTAGTGTGCCGGTTAACCACACACGCTCCACCAACGACTTGGTAAGGTACAAAGTGTGAATTCCATGGGCTAGCACCAAATTCACATTTTTCCTAAAGTAACTAAGATTGGGAATTAAATAAAAAATATTTAGTTACTTTATAATATTCATTATACTTTTAATGAGAATTTAAAGTCATTATCTTACCCGTTCGGCTAACGACCCTCCACCGATCAAGCAAGCGGTGGGTGAGAGTGGACACCCATTAAGTTGCCATTTTATAGGCAACAACCTTATACCCGCCTTATAGACGGGCTTCGTGAATGAGGCCTAGTAACGGTAAAAGAACTTGTTCTTATACATACATATATATATATATATATATATATATATATATATATATATAATAATTAACCATTAATGTTATAAATAGTATAAGTGTTGAATTTTAACTTTTAAAACTCTAGGATGTGGAATTAAAGTTTGTGTGAGACTTTACAAATTCCAAAACTTGAGGGCAAGTTTTGAACAATTCATAAACTTTTGGATATTCATAACTTATGAGTTTTAATTAAGTGTTTAAAACTTTTAATGAAGAGTCTCTTGGAAATCCATAACTTGAGGACAAGTTATGAAGTCCATAAAAGCATTTATTAGAAAAACTCTTCAAAAGTGTAACTTATGACTTCTTAAAAAAACATTTAAAAGAAAAAACTTTTGGAATTCTATAACTTGAGGACAAATTATGAATTCCATTAAAACACATTAAGATCAAGAATTAACTAACAAACAATTTGCAAATAATTCCTATGATCTAACAAAACTCATATGAACATGAACATCCACATCAACAATTTCAAGAATCATATGAACACATATAAACTTGAAATTTTGATTATAACTTTGAAATTGGTCCACCATCATCATTACCACATCAAAAACAGGTTTTATGAGTCCAAAACAGTTTAAGGTAATGATTCTAGACCAATTCCAGCACCAAAACTCGAAGATATGCTGTCTGGGGGTCAAACTCGTCGAGTGCATGAACCAACTCGCCGAGTTGGATGAATTTTGTCTTGGACTCGTCGAGTCCCTTCATGGACTCGGCGAGTCTGCTGTGCAGACAGCACATAAACTTCGATTTTCAGCAATTTGCATCAAGTATTCAAGAAAACAAGCCTAGTCTCTGATACCACTGTTGGGTTTTGAGCAATCTAACACTTCCTAAGTGTGCATGCAATCCTAATAAACCTTGGATCTATGTTTTCTTCTAAAATACATGCAAATAATAATTTCCAAGGTTTCTTCCTAACTAGCATAGCATAAGGATTATGAATCATAAAACTACTAGTAGAAATACATACCTTTTGATGGTGGTTGATTGCTTGGAGTTTGAGAGCCTAGCACCAATAATATGAATGCCTCAAATGGCATCACAAATCACCACAAACACTTGGAAAAACTTTGAGAGAGTAGTATACTTTCTTATGAAATCGGCCACCACTAAGTCTCACACAACTAGTGTCTCATTTCTTGCATCATATGCTTCTTTATATAGTGTGCATGGTTAGGGTGAAACCCTAATAACCCATGTCTTTTCCTTTCCAAGGATCCATGGGTTAAAAGCTCCATGGATCATCCATGGACTTCCATATTAGCTTAGCCCATTAACAAATGAGTATTAGCCCACACTATATAAAATATAATAGCCCATAATTTAATCAGTCTTCTTTTTAATCTCTAAATTAATTCATAATTAATTTAAGACTAAAAATAATTAAATAACATGACTTCATATTAATATATTATAACTTATAATATATTAATAAATCGTAAGTATACAATTCTCATAAAATTATCCATAAATCGTTTGGGTGAAGTGCAACCTAAATGGACCATGCCGGGTCGGGTCAAGTATGTACCAAATAAGTTATGGACTTAGACACCTTATCCAACAAATACACCTACAATTGAGTCTAAGGCAGTAGCATAACACAAGGAACAAGCTAGGCTCGGTTTTGGGAGTTTACCGCCCAAGAACACCTTGGGGAGTAAACTCCTAGATCTAATGATTTAGCCATCTGAATCATGTTATAAGCACATAATAAGTATTCTAAAACTACTAGAAAGAGTTACTCACGTTTTGGTATAAAAACCCGAAGATCCGTGAGAGAGAAAATGGCTTTTCTCTAGTTGGAAATGTGAATAATGAATGAATTTGGTTCAGAAATCTATTTATAGTCCTAAGATATTTTTGGCAGAAAATATTTTTATTCCAGAAATGATCTCTAATATAATAGAGTGTTGGAATAATAGTGTTGCACAAAACCCTAGTGCACCCACTCTCTTGATTTTTCCTGAAGTGTAAACCCTGAATTACTCAAACTTACGCGAAAAGTCTGAAAATTCACTGTGACTGCTATAACTTCTATTGAAGTGATATAGTTTGCACAGAATGGAAATTTCGGGTTGTCACAGTTTAGGGTAGGATCGAATATTCAGGTGTCTATAGGGTCTAGCGTTATGTATGGCTAGCATACACTAGGGCTGCAGGGTTGGTGGAAGTTTTATGGATGAGTTGTGTGGGATCAGTCCGCCAGTTATGAGATATTTAGCCTTCCTCTAGGAGTGAGGATTGAGTGCATGCCATGCTTACGTATATTGTTAGGGCGTTGTGATGATACTTGAGACAAATATGGGTACGTGTGACCATCCTCAGGAGTAGCAGACGACTCAAGTTCCTTAAGCTCCTTTTCGAGGACATATTTCTTGTCCTTATACCGAGTGACCATCCTGATGTTCTTGTTCCAATCCATAAAGTTGGATCCATCAAAGATGACTCTCCCACAAAGGTTCATGAGAGAGAAGGAGCCGGTAGGGTTTGATCCAGAAGCAGGATTGTTGGAAGACATTCGCAAAGAAGAAAGACAAGTTTATATTATATATAAGATAGTCCTTAATAAGATACCCAAATGTAATATTAAGGCTAGGATCCAACACAATATTTTATAACTTAGAAGAGGGATGCCGTAATCCAACCTATAAAATATTTGAAGGTAGGTGAATGACGATTCACCAATTTCCACCATGAAAAACGAAATAAATTATTAGGTTTTAATTGGTTTTTGAAACTCCTAGATTCTTTGAGATTAATTGAACTTTTCAATGGCATGTTTCAATCTCGAGTGCGCCCTTCAGGTTTTGTGACTGGGATGCCGAAGATCGCAAAACAAAGTGTGAAGTAACCATGCAAATTACTTGGTACTCTTAATATTTATCACTCAATCGATGTGTCGGTTAACCACACACACTCCACCGACCTATGATAAACCTTAAGCCACCCTTTTCCTACCTTGTTAAGTCCAGGTTAGTGTGCCAGTTAACCACACATGCTCCACTAACGACTTAAGCAAAGTGCAAAGTGTAATTTCATGGGTTAGCACCTTATTCACATTTTCTTAAAGTAACTAAGATTAAGAATTTATAAAAACATCTAGTTACTTTATAACCATCATACTTTTAATGAGGATTAAAGTCATTGTCTTACCCGTTCGGCTAACGACCCTCCACTAGTCAAGGAAGCGATGGGTGAGAGTGGATACCCATTAAGTTGCCATTTTATAGGCAACAACCTTATACCCCCCTTATTGACCGGCTTCGTGAATGAGGCCTACTCATGGTAAACTGACTTGTTCTTATACATATATAATTATTATTATTAAACTTATAATATTATAAAGTATAAGGGTTGAATTTTGACTTTTAAAATTCTAGGGGTTGGAACTAAAGTTTTACCGAAGGGTGTGAGACTTTACATGTTCCAAAACTTGAGGGCATGTTTTTTAACTTTCAAAACTTTTAATCTTTCATAACTTATGAGTTAATAGTTTATTAAAATGAGAGAATTTTCATTTTATGTAACCTATGTGTTTCTTTAATGGACTTTAAAAGAGTTACTTTTGGTAATCCATAACTTGAGGACAAATTATGGATTCCATTAAAACACATCAAGATCAAGAATTAAACTACCAAGCAAGTTGCAAATAATTCCTATGATCTTCTAAACTCATAAGTTCATGAACATTCATATCAAAAATTTCAATAATCATAAATAAACCATACAAAACTTGAAATTTTGATAATAGCCATTGAAAATGGATTAGCATAACCATTACACCATCTAAAACAAGTTTTATAAGACCAAAACAATTTAGGGTAATGTTTCTAGTCCATTTCCAGGAGCACGAACCTACTCGACGAGTTGGATGAATTATCTCATGGACTCGTCGAGTCCCCCCATGGACTCGGCGAGTTCATGCTGCAGAATGCAAAAAACTTGAGTTTTTTCAACAATTTGAATCAAGTATCAGGATAACAAGCCTAGTCTCTAATCCACTGAAGGGTTTTGAGCATTATAACACTCATATGGTGTACATGCAACCCTAGAAACCTTGGATCTATGTTTTACTAAGATATATGCAAATTTACTTTTCCAAGGTTCATAACCTAACTAGCATGATATGGGGAACTTTGAAACTTAATAAGCTAGTAGAGTTACATACCTTTTTAGTAGTGGTTGATTGCTTGGAGTTTGATAGCCTAGCATCAATAATGTGGATGCCTCAAATGGAAGTCACAAATCACCATAAACCTTGGAAACCTTTAGAGAGAGTATGAACACTTGTAGAAATCGGCCACCTTTGCTCACACACAACTATCATCATTTCAAGTGCCAAGGACTCCTTTATATAGTGTGGTGGATTAGGGTTACATCCGTGTAAACCCTAATACCCATGACATTTCATTTCCATGAGATCCATGGGTTAAAGCTCCATGGACTTACCATGCAAGCCTAGCCCATTCTAAATAAGCATTAGCCCACACTATATAAATACACGAGTCCATATTTAATTAGTCACACTTTTGATCACTAAATTAATTTTAGATCAATACTAATTAAATAATATGATTTCTTATTAATATATTAGAACTTATAATATATTAATAAATCATAACTTATACTATTCTCAAAAGATTATCCATATAAATTGTTCGGGTGAAGTGCAACCCAAATGGACCATGTCGGGTCGAGTCAAGTACATCTCAAATATAGTTATGGACTTAGACACCTTATTCAACACTGAGGTCTAGGGCAAAGGACCGGTGGAGGTTGATGGCGGGGTCGTATACAGATGATCAGAGAGTTGCGGTTACTTGGGAGGA
Organism: Lactuca serriola; assembly: GCF_051521515.1. NCBI lineage: Eukaryota > Viridiplantae > Streptophyta > Magnoliopsida > Asterales > Asteraceae > Lactuca > Lactuca serriola. The sequence continues at coordinate 97,773,158 of NC_136410.1, read as the reverse complement.
GTTCAGGGATATGTTCCGTGCTTGCTATATTTCGCGGGTCGAGTTGGAGCGGTTAGCTCATGAGTTTTCAGATTTGAGACAGGATGCAGAGTCATGACAGAGATCACTCGTATGTTCACTGATAGGGCGATGTTCTATTCATAGTTTGCTTTCGAGCAAGCTCATACGACACGTTATCTGAGCATGCTCAAGACTGACATCCGTCAATTTGTTGCTACCCAGCATTGCGATACACTGTTGGAGTTATAGGAGGCTATTAAGCGGCATGAGCTTGAGATCGAGTTACAGTTATGGGAGCAGAGACAGGACCCGATGCAGTCACAGCCGGCGCCAAAGTGGTCTAAGACCGCTGATACTAGGTCCGGAGGCCAACATGGCCGCACTTGTGGCAAGTTTTGGAAGGGTCATTCGGGAGTTTGTAGATTTGGTAATGCGTGCTGCAAATGCGACAAGGAGGGGCACTTTGCGAGTGATTGCCGCTAGCCAGCCCCGGTTCACGATATGAGGATCTGCTAAGACTACCATCAGGTTGGTCACGTAAAGACCAACAATCCACAACTCGTTGCCAGGACGGTGCAGGCTCTAACGCCGGCTACACTGAGGATTACTGACGGGGGTCATGGTAGAGCAGAGCCTCCGAAGGCTCGGGGACGTGCCTTCTAGCTTATGGCCGAGGAGGCCAGGACAGCACCAGATTTTTTTGATGGTATGTTGCTATCCTTTGTCTTACTGATTATATTTTCTTTATTCTTATATGTTTTGTACCATGTTAGATACATTCTTAGTGAACTCCTTACCTACTTTGGTGTTATTTGACTCCAGGACGAGTCGGTCTTTTGTCTCTCAATCATTTAGTAAGGAGTTCGGTTTGCCAGTAGGGGAGTTAGAGTGTTCGTTGCATGTCTCTATCGCCAATGAACACGATATTTCTTCTTCTTTAGTCTATCGGGGTTGCGTGTTGGAGATATTTGGGGTATCTTTTCTGATAGACTTGATTCTGATTCCCATGGGGGAAGTATGTGTGATAGTGGGTATGGACTGGCTGAGTCGATTCGATGCCATGATCGACTGCGAGGGTCAGCGTGTGGTAGTTCGAACCCCAAGTGGGAGAGAACTTGTTATCTTCGGTGAGGGCACCTGAGTGGGTTCAGGGTTTTTCTCACCTATCAGGGCTCGATAGTATATTCAGCATGGGCATGCGGGTTATCTAGCGTATGTGGTGGATACGCGGGTTAGGGATCAGGTCTTGGTTTTATAGGTTCCCATAGTCAGGGAGTTCGCTAACGTGTTTCCGGAGGAGTTACGCAGAGTGCCTCCGGGGAGGTAGGTCGAGTTCAGGATCGACCTTGTGCCAGGTGCGGCCCTATAGCCTAGGCGCCGTATCGATTGGCACCACTAGAGATGCATGAGCTGTCATCACAGCTACAGGAACTGTTGGGCAAGCAGTTCATTCGTCCAAGAAGTTCTGCATAGGGAGCACCAATTCTCTTCGTTAGGAAGAAGGATGGTTCACACCGGATGTGCATTGACTATCGGGAGTTGAACAAGTTGACGGTGAAGAACCGTTATCCACTCCCGATGATAGATGATATTTTCGATCAGTTTTAGGGAGCATCTTGGCTCTCCAAGATAGACCTGAGGTCTGGGTACCATCAAGTCAGGGTTAGGGAGGAGGACGTGGAGAATACCACATTTTGGACTCGTTATGAACATTACGAGTTCCTGGTGATGTCGTTTGGGCTCACCAACGTGCTGGCAGTGTTTTTGGACCTGATGAATCAGGTCTATAGACTAATGCTCGATCACTCAGTCATCGTGTTCATAGATGATATCTTGGTGTACTCCAAGACTAGGGAGCAGCACAAGGAGCATCTTCGGGAGCTATTGGGAGTCACGAGGCGAGAATGACTTTATGAAAAGTTCTCGAAATGCGAGTTTTTGTTACGAGAGGTTCGGTTCCTTAGACATCTCGTTAACCAGGAGGGGATTTTGGTTGATCCGACCAAGATCGAGGCGATTATGCAGTGGGAGGTTCTGAAATCTCCCTTGGATATCAGGAGCTTCTTGGGATTGGTTGGGTACTACCGGAGATTCATATAGGATTTCTCCAAGATTGCAGTACCCCTCACTCGTCTGACGAGGAAGGGGGTGGATTTTCGGTGGGGACCTGATCAGCAGAGGGCATTTGAGACCCTCAGACAGTGACTTTGTGAGGCTCCAGTCTTGACTCTCCTGGAGGGAGTTGAGGATTTTTTAGTGTTCTGTGATGCATCCATCATGGGACTGGGAATGGTCCTCATGCAGAGAGGATGGGTGATAGCCTACGCTTCACGACAGTTGAAGCCTCATGAGACGAGATACTCCACACACGATTTGGAGTTGGGAATGGTGGTATTCGCTCTCAAGATTTGGAGACATTATCTCTATGGGGTTCGATGTACCATTTACACGGACCACAAGAGTCTGAAACATATCATGGATCAGCCAAACTTGAAGATGAGGCAACGCATGTGGTTGGACGTAGTCAAGGATTATGACTGTGAGATCCTTTACCCTCCAGGTAAAGCGAACATGGTTGCGGACGCTCTGAGCCGCAAGTCAGCTGGGTCTTATACACTAGTGACATGTATGAGGATATCAGTGGATTCTCCACTTTTGATCTTGATCAGGGAAGCTTAAGCTGAGGGTGTATGGCAGGAGAACTGGAAGCTTAAGAGGATTAGAGGCGAGATCACCCTATTTGCGCAGGACAGTCGGGGGTTGCTAAATCGTTGCGTTTGGGTCTAGGTTCCGATGTCCGGTGGGGTCAGACAGATTGTTCTGGAGGAGGCTCACAAGTTTTTCTTCTCTATTCACCCGAGGGCCACCAAGATGTATTGGGATATGAGCTTCAGTTACTGGTGGCCATGCATGAAGTGGGAGATCGCTTGGTACGTGGAGAGGTGCTTGACCTACAGGATCGTCAAGGCCGAGCACCACAGGCCGTATGGAAAGCTGCAGCCTTTAGAGATTCCCATGTCGAAATGGGAGCAGATCACTATGGACTTCGTCGTCAAATTGCTGAGAACAACAAAGGGTTTCGACGCTATATGGGTCATCGTGGACCGATTAACCAAGAGTGCCCATTTTCTGCCCATTCGGGAGAGCTCATTGGCCGAGAAGCTGGCCGATGTGTAGATACGTGAGATTGTCGCTCGCCATAGGGTCCCGGTCTCTATCATTTCAGACCGTGATGTTCGTTTCACCTCCCATTTCTAGTAGAAGTTCCACGAGGAACTAGGCACGTGGCTGCATTTCAGTACCGCATACCATCCGAAGACAGACGGCCAGAGTGAGTGGACCATTAAGACCCTCGGGGAGATGTTGAGGGCCTACGTCATTGACTTTGGTGGGAGTTGGGACTCGTACCTACCCCTTGCGGAGTTTTCCTACAACAACAAATATCACTCCAACATTGGTGCTCCACATTACGAGTTGTTGTATGGACGGAGATGCCGCACCCCAGTCTGTTGGGGGAGGATGGCTACAGGGTGATGGGTCAGACCGAGGTAGTCCTGCAGACTACCGAGATGATTCAGTAGATCAGACAAAGGTTGTAGATCGCATAGAGTCGACAGAAGAGTTTTGCCGACCGACGCCGATATGAGTTAGAGTTTTAGGTCAGTGACATGGTACTACAGAATATCTCACCCTGGAAGGGTGTGATTCGCTTCAAGAAGAGGGGTAATTTGGGTCCTCGATACATCGGGCCATTCGAGATCATTTCCAGGGTTGGTAAAGTGGCGTATAGACCGGATCTCCCAGAGGAGCTTAGTCAGATCCACAACACTTTTAATGTTTCAGAGTTATGAAAGTGCATATTAGATGAGGAGGAAGTGGTATCATTGGATGATATACAAATCGACGAGTACTTGAATTACGTGGAGAGGCTAGTGACCGTTTTGGAGAGGAAAGTGAAGGATCTACGAAACAAGGAAGTACCTTTGGTAAAGGTACAATGGGAGCGTCGGAGGAGATCCGAGTGGACTTGGTAGTCGGAGGCAGAGATGTAGGAGCATTATCCGAAGTTGTTCACCACAGTAGACTTCGAGGACGAAGTCTACTCCAAGTAGGGGAGAATTGTAACACACCGACTCCTAGGTATAAATTTTATAGTTTTATATTCATATTTAAAGGCTTACTCGACGAGTTGGATGCCCCAACTTGTCGTGTAAAAATGGATATTGCAGCGTGACTTAAGAGACCTACTCGACGAGTTAGAGGACCCAACTCGACGAGTTGGAGCTAGAATGTGAAAGCCTAATTTCCCAGGTTTTGCACTCTATTTAAAGGTTCATTAGCCACCCTCTGCCTCTCTTATCGCCTCCCTTGACCTCAGAAAACCCTAATTGTGTATTACTCCCCATTTTGTATGTGTAAAAGCTTGGAAGGTGGTTTTAGTGCAAGGAACATGAAGACTCAAGAGCTTGGATCAAGGAGAAGCTGGTAGATCCAGTACCTACTTCATTTTGGCTTCCATTTTGAGGGTAACAAGTTGTTAAATTGATCATCCTAGTGTTAGATCTCCTCATTCAAGGGTTTAAAGCCATTTCTATCATATTTATGGGTCATTTATGGTATCGAGGATGATCTGAAGTTGTAACTGATGGGTTTTAGCCATAAGAACTTTCCTATGTGCGCATGCAAAACCCTAATGCTTGGATCTAGGCTTTCTAATTAAACATGCTTTGAATCCAAGACTTCTAATGTCTAATTAGGTTAAATAACAACATTGAAATAGATCTAGAACCATACCTTTGAGTTCCTTGTTGATCTTGTGGTCTTGGAGCTTCTAGAGTCACAAATGTCACTCCTCTAATGGCTTACAAACACCAATAGCAAGGAAGATGATTTAGGAGAGAGGAGAGGGGAGGAAATCGGCCAGGGTTCTCTTACTTTAGGTGAGATGCCGATTTCCCTTAGCCATGGGGGCTATTTATACTTGTAGACTCCTTAAGGGTTACAACCTAAACCCTAATTGGATAATCTTCTCTTAAGGCTATCCAAATCCTTTCCATAGATAAGCCTTGGACGAATTTAGCTATCCTTTAGCTTCTAGAATTCGTCCCTTGTATATCTATAAGGATTTACAGTCTAAAGCTTAACTATTAAACAATTGACAGTTTATACCCCTTTATTTAATTAATCTCTTTAAGTCATCAAATTAATTCTAATTAATTCTATGACTTATATTAATCAAATAACAATATATTATTCTTTATATTATTCTCATAATATATTAATAATATTTACTCTCTCTTAATAAATCATCCTATCAAGTTGCTATGGTGAAGGCAACCCAAAAGGACCATGCACAACCGGGTCAAATACTTGCCTAATATAGTTGCAGCCTTAGACACTATTCCAACAGTCTCCCACTTGGATAAGTCTAGTAACTATATGCACAAGTGCAATTGGGTTTGCAATCGTAGCTCTCAAAGACGCTGTCAAACTCTGATCTAATCAATCTTGTCCTTTAGATAAGGGATCGTACAGTCCTCTGTTAGATATCATGCTGACAATCCTATGGAATGGTTAGTCAAGCATTTAGGTTTCTCAATCTCTGATTTATTTGATATAGAACTTAATCGAACACATCAATTCAGTTCTGACCGGGCCCGGCACATAAGTCAAATCAAATCATCGAGCGGCCGAGATATCGCTTTTACCTTCTTAGATAAAAGTTACAGATAAACTTCGACTTATATGCATTTACTTATTCATTAACCAACTATACACAACAATGTGTTTTATAACACCGAGTTACTGATGCGTTTTGGCATTATCAATGTACAATCAATTAACAAATAACAAACCATATATCTAGGTTTTAAGACTATATGATATTATCGTCTTGCGATCACCTTTTATATCGTATTCCATAAAGTGATTCCAGCAAACGCGGGTTTATTCCAATGCTCAAAACTAGTTCATAAGCACTCATGAATGTTGTAGCAACCCTTTGCTATGTCTAACACCATTTAGACATTCTACACACCAATTCATGACAATCTTCATTCATATCTACTTCCAACATATGAACGGTTGTGGTCAATTTGAACAATTCGATTATTCTTAATAAACTCAATTATTCTGGAAGTCAAAACATGCAAAGTGAAACAATAGTTAAACAATTAACATAAGACAGTAACATTACTCATAAATAAAACTCCTTTATTTAATCATCAAATGTTAATTACATTTATCTATTACACGTTTCTAATACTATCTAATCTATGCTAATATCATCCTTCAGCCCAATACTCTTAGCATGCTGCAAGTGCTTAACCCTACTCAGTCCCTTCGTAAGCGGATCTGCTGGGTTATCTTCTGATGATATCCTCTTCATTATGAGTTGTCCTTCTTCTACACGATGTCTGATGAAGTGATATTTTCTGTCGATATGTCTTGATCTACCATGATCCCTCGGTTCCTTGGTCAAGGCAACCACTCCTTCGTTATCATAGAAAATATCCATGGGCTCCTTTATGGCAGGTACAACTCCAAGATCACCGATGAAGTTCTTTAGCCATATTGCCTCCTTCGACGCTTCGCTCGCTGCAATGTATTCTGATCCGCACGTTGAATCAGCTACGGTTTCCTGCTTGGAACTCTTCCATGTCACTGCTCCTCCATTTAGGGTAAAGACCCACCCCGACTGCGAACGGTAGTTGTCCCTGTCGGTCTGAAAACTGGCGTCACTATACCCTCCCACCTTCAAGTCATCACTCCCTCCGAAGACTAAGAACCATTCCTTCGTCCTCCGAAGGTACTTAAGGATGCTCTTCACTGCAATCCAATGTGCTCTGCCAGGATTCCCTTGATATCTGCTAACCATGCTCAAAGCGAAGGCTACATCAGGGCGAGTACAAGTCATAGCGTACATGATTGAGCCAACTGCGGAAGCATATGGTACTCGGCTCATTTCTGCTATCTCAGCTTCGGTACTCGGACTTTGAGTCTTACTCAACTTGGCATTACTTTGTATCGGCAATTCTCCCTTCTTCGAGTTTTCCATACTAAAACGTTTTAGTACCTTCTCTAAGTAAGTATTCTGACTAAGTCCAATTAGTCTCTTACTTCTTTCTCTTACTATCCTTATTCCCAAAATGTAAGAAGCCTCTCCGAGGTCCTTCATAGCGAAGCACTTCCCGAGCCAGGACTTAACCTCCTATAGATTCGGGATGTCGTTTCCTATGAGTAATATGTCATCGACATATAGGATGAGGAAGCTTACTATACTCCCACTGGATTTGACATATACACAAGATTCGTCTTCACTTCGTACAAATCCAAACTCTTTGACTTTCTCATCGAAGCAAAGATTCCATCTGCGAGACGCTTGCTTAAGTCCATAAATGGACTTCTCAAGCTTACACACTCTATTTGGATGGTTCGGATCCACAAACCCCTCTGGCTGAGCCATGTAAACATCCTCAGCCAACTTTCCGTTAAGGAAAGCGGTCTTGACATCCATTTGCCAAATCTCATAATCATGAAATGCGGCAATTGCTAGCATCACTCTAATAGATTTAATCTTCGCAACTGGTGAAAAGGTCTCATCATAGTCAACTCCGGGAGTTTGAGTAAAGCCCTTCGCAACCAATCGCGCTTTATATGTGTGCACGTTTCCATCCACGTCGGTCTTCTTCTTGAAGATCCATTTGCACCCAACGGTCTTACGTCCGGGCACATAGTCAACCAAATTCCAAACTTGGTTATCATACATGGATTGGATCTCACTATCCATTGCCTCTTTCCACTTCGCAGACTCCGGGCCTGTCATGGCTTCCTTATAGCTATTAGGTTCATCAAGATTTACTAGTGTACCATCACTAATATACGTGTCCCCTTCGGTAGTAATACGAAAACCATAAAACTGGGGATGAACTCTAACTCTATCGGAACGTCTAAGAGGTAAGGACTCGTCAATCGGTTCAACCGGAGTTTCCTCCTCGGGTTGAGTGCCAGCGGTAGAGGTTCCTTCATCTATCGACTCTAGAATTTCTTCAAGTTCGATTTGCCTCCCACTGTCTCCTTGGCTTATGAGTTCTTGCTCTCGGAAAACTCCTCTCCTCGCAACGAAGACAACATTGTCCTTCGGTCTATAGAAGAGATATCCAAAGGATGTCTGCGGGTAGACGATGAAAATACATCGCTCACTTCGAGGTTCTAGCTTGTCGTGAGTATCTCGTCTTACGAAAGCCTTGCAACCCCAAACCTTGATATGTGCCAACGAGGGAGCTTTCCCTGTCCACATCTCGTGAGGTGTTTTGGCAACCTTCTTAGTAGGGACTCGGTTAAGGATATGGGCGGCAGTCTCTAAGGCATACACCCAAAAAGAGATAGGTAGTGAAGCACTACTCATCATAGAGCGAACCATATCTAATAAGGTTCGATTGCGCCTTTCTGCCACACCATTCAACTGTGGTGTCCTAGGAGGCGTCAATTGTGAAACTATTCCACACTCCTTGAGATAATCGTGGAATTCAAGACTTAGGTACTCTCCTCTTCGATCGGATCGAAGCATCTTGATTTTCCTGCCCAATTGATTCTCCACTTCATTCTTGAACTCATTGAACTTTTCAATGGTTTCTGACTTTTGCTTGATTAAATAGATATACCCATATCTACTATAATCATCAGTAAAAGTTACGTAGAAGTGGTTCCCATCCTTCGTGGTTAATCTAAACGGTCCACATACATCGGTATGTATTAGATCCAATAGACCCTCACCCCTTTCACACGTACTCGTGAAGGGTGATTTAGTCATCTTTCCAAGTAAACAAGACTCGCATGTGTCATCTTCCCTAAGGTCGAATGACTCCAACACTCCATCCTTTTAGAGTTGGGCTATGCGTTTCTTGTTGACATGTCCAAGACGACAATGCCACAAGGATGCTTTATCCTATCCATACTAGTGGAAGAATCAATATTCAAAACATCATTTCCTAAGTTATCAACAATCATAACAGTCTCATATATTCCATTACATGGTATAGCTTCAAAGTAAAAGACACCATTTAGATAAGCCAAAATAGAACCATTTTCATTATTAAAAGAAAATCTAAATCCTTGTCTATATAAACCATGAAATGAAATGATGTTTCTAGCCATTTCTGGCGAATAGCAACAATTGTTCAAATCTAAAACCAAATTATTCCTAAGCACTAAAGAATACACTCCAATCTTGGTCACAGGCGACGATCTTCTGTTCCCCATGATTAGATTGATCCTTCCTTGCTCCACATCCCTACTTCTTCTTAGTCCCTGCACATTAGAACAAATGTGATAACCATAACCGGTATCAAGAACCCAAGAAATAGCATGATTAGAATCATTAGATTTAATTGTGTATATACCTGCGAAAGATGGCTTGATCTTTCCTTCTTTGATTGCTTGCAGGTACTCTGGGCAGCTTCTCTTCCAATTTCCTATCTTGTGGCAATGGTGGCACTCTGCCTCCTTCGGGTTAGGACATGGCTTAGCGGGATCAACTTTGGTCCCACTAGAAGAGGCACCATCTCGGGCTTTGACCTTGCGATAGTTCTTCGATGAAGCCTTCCTCTTCTTTCCCTTTCCTTGACCAATAGCCAAGATAGGAGCAGTAGGCAGATTGGGAGTGGGTGCAACAGACTTGTCTTTGAAGTTGCTCTCGGCGACCCTCAAAAGACCTTGGAGTTTGCTTAGGGTGACCTCTTCTTTGTTCATGTGGTAGGTCATCCTAAATTGGTTGTACATCGGAGGCAAAGAGTGAAGCACCATGTCGATCGCCAAGTCTTCACCGAAGTCAACATTTAACTTGTGAAGGCGGTCGACATACCTTTGCATCTTTTGCAGGTGCACGGTAAGAGATTCTCCATGACCCATCTTAGCGGAAATCATGTTAGTGAAAATCTCATAACGCTCTTGTCTCGCGTTTTGGTGGTATCTCTCCAATAAGTCTTGGTGCATCTCGTACGGGTACATGTCCTCGTAGGAATTTTGGAATTCGGAGTTCATGGTGGCAATCATGATGCAATGTACCTTCGTTGCATCTCGCTCATGAGTCTCAAAAGCGGTGATTTCAGCCGGTGTAGCGATTTCGGGGTTGATTTTCTCGAGCTTCTCATCGAGGACATACTCCTTATCCTCATAGCGAGCAATGGTGCGAATGTATCTTATCCATTCGCTAAAGTTCGTTCCATCGAAGGTGACCTTTTAGCAAAGGCTCATCAACGTGAAAGAACTAGCAGCAACGTTGTTTGCGTTCGACATCTACAAAAGAAAAGGACAAAGATAGATTAGAATAAGAATCCCTAATTATCACCCAATAAGAAAAATTAGGGCTAGGATCCAACAATAACATTTACATACTAGAAAAGGGATGCCGTAATCTAACATGCAAATAAATTGAAGGTAAGTGAATGACGATTCACTAATTCTCCATCACAAAACTTAAACTATTAGTCCTAAGTGCATTGAGAATTCCTAGGTTCGGATGAGATTCATTGAAACTATTCAATGGCATGTTTAAATCTCGATATGCCCCTCTTGTTTGTGACTGGGATACCGAGGATCACAAAGCGGGTGTGAATTACCATGCAAATTCACATGGTGCCTTCATTGTAACGATCACCTATTCGATGTGCCGGTAAACCACACACGCTCCATCAAACTATGATAAACAATGAATCACCCTTTGCCACCTTTGCTTAGAACCAATTAGTGTGCCAGTAAACCACACACGCTCCACTAACTTCTTAGCAAGGGTGCAAAGTGTAATTTCATGGGATTGCATCAATTCAGTTTTCCTAAAGTAACTAAGATTGAGAAATTTAAAAAAATGTGTAGTTACTTTGTATTACTTATTATACTTTTAATGAGAGGATGAGGTTGCCCTATCCTACCCGTTCGGCTAACGACCCTCCACCAATCAAGCAAGCGGTGGGTGTGAGTGTACACCCATTAAGCGCCATTTTATAGGCCGCAACCTTATACCCACCTTATAGATCGGCTTCGTGAATGAGGCCTACTAACGGTAAGACTAGCATTTAGTTATACATATATATATATATATATATATATATATATATTATTCTAGTAATATCATATTAGTATAGGGTTGTATTTTAAACCTTTTAAAATCTAGGGTTTGAAATTTAAGTTGTCTAAATTAAAACTTTTAATCACAAATATAAATTTCAAAACTTGAGGGCAAGTTTTAAACATTTAAAACATGGAGGATCAAATAACAAATAATTCCAATTAACAATTAATGTCCTAATTATCTATATTTGATTTTATTCAAGATTTCTTTGAAAGATAATTACCAAAATAATTAAAATAATTAATTAATTATCATATAAGGAAATTAAATATTTTATTAGTTGATAAATACCTTTAACTAGATCAAGATAATAGTCATATATATCAAAAAATCGGATTTAGATTGATCTATTATGATTAAGGTAAGTTTCCATAAGATAATTATGAAAAAATCCAGAATATGGCCATTCCTGACGCCTGGACTTTGGAACTCGCCGAGTCCACTTTGGAACTCGCCGAGTCCATGACTCAGAAACCAAAAAAATTGAATTTTGCAGGTTTGTTTCAGTTAATCAAGCAACAATTTAAAGAAAACCAAGCTAGGCTTTGATACCACTGATGGGTTTTAGCCATAAGAACTTTCCTATGTGCGCATGCAAAACCCTAATGCTTGGATCTAGACTTTCTAATTAAACATGCTTTGAATCCAAGACTTCTAATGTCTAATTAGGTTAAATAACAATATTGAAATAGATCTAGAACCATACCTTTGAGTTCCTTGTTGATCTTGTGGTCTTGGAGCTTCTAGAGTCACAAATGTCACTCCTCTAATGGCTTACAAACACCAATAGCAAGGAAGATGATTTAGGAGAGAGGAGAGGGGAGGAAATCGGCTAGGGTTCTCTTACTTTAGGTGAGATGCCGATTTCCCTTAGCCATGGGGTCTATTTATACTTGTAGACTCCTTAAGGGTTACAACCTAAACCCTAATCGGATAATCTTCTCTTAAGGCTATCCAAATCCTTTCCATAGATAAGCCTTGAACGAATTTAGCTATCCTTTAGCTTCTAGAATTCGTCCCTTGTATATCTATAAGGATTTACAGTCTAAAGCTTAACTATCAAACAATTGACAGTTTATACCCCTTTATTTAAATAATCTCTTTAAGTCATCAAATTAATTCTAATTAATTCTATGACTTATATTAATCAAATAACAATATATTATTCTTTATATTATTCTCATAATATATTAATAATATTTACTCTCTCTTAATAAATCATCCTATCAAGCTGCTATGGTGAAGGCAACCCAAAAGGACCATGCATAACCGGGTCAAATACTTGCCTAATATAGTTGCAGCCTTAGACACTATTCCAACAGTAACTACATATCTAGACTCCTCTAATCCCTCACAGTCATAAATTTATCGAATTTATCATGCTTTCGCCCTTATCTTTGGCTTAAACCTCTTCCATAGCTTGGTTTTGGCATTTAAGGCCTTGCATGCACGTAAAGTTTGCAACTTTACGTGGTAACCATGCCCTAGGAGGCTAGATCTACAATTTGGAGCCTTGGTATTGCTTAAAAGTGTTAGAATAAGAAAAGGACTGAAGGGACTCGACGAGTTGCATGGTCAACTCGACGATTCGGATGAAGACTGCCTGTTTTTTGGTTCTACATGGACTCGGCGAGTCAGCGAGATGACTCGACGAGTTGGTTTGGGTTTTCCCAACATTCTGCACATTGCATGGACTCGACGAGTCAACTAGGGTTTTCACGACTTCTTGAGTTCTGAAGGAACTCGACGAGTTAGTGAGTTGCACTCGATGAGTTGGGTCAACATGGACTATTGACCTTGACCGTTGACTTAGACTTTGACCAATGGTTGACCAGTTTGACTTCTGAGTGTACTTTGGTAATTTGGGTATTTATGGAAGTGGATCATTGGTGGTTGTAGGTGTTGGTGTTTGGAGCCGTGATTTGGGAATTTTATATTTTAGTTTCGATCAACATTATGAGGTGAGTTGTCCTCACTATACTAACAGGGTCGAAGGCACCAATGCCGACCCTTCTTTTGGATTGTTATCCTAGTTATTGCATGATTATATGCTTAGTGACCTGTTAGGTCGGTATCCTGGTATATAGGATGATGTTATGTTAATGACTGGTTAGGTCGACATCCTGGTATATAGGATGATGCTATGGTTAGTGATCTGTTAGATCAATATCCCGGTTATAGGATGATACTATGTTAGTGATATGTTAGATCTGCATGACTATCTTTACATGATAGCTAGCGTATGATATTTATGTGCAACATACCCAGGGGGACCGGATAGACTGCAAATTCAATTAGGGCGTACTAGTCAGGCCGAAGGCCCGACGAGCGGTCCGGATAGGCTGAAGGCCCTGAAAGGCGGTCCAAACGTGCCGATGGATTGGAGAGCGGTCCATATATACTGATGGCCCTGCGAGGCGGTCAAGTTAGGCTGATGGCTCATTATGCATGTTGTTTGCTTATATGATATTGACATGGTTTGCATGGCGTTGATATTTTGGGGGAACTCACTAAGCTTCAGGCTTATAGTTTTGGATTTTGTTTTAGGTACCTCAGATGATCGCGGGAAGGCGAAGGCGTGTTCGTGCACCTCCTCACATTTTTAAGATCTTGATTTTTGGGATATTTTGATGTCTAAATTATTTTGAAAAAACTTTGTAATAACTTAATGGTTTTTGAATGGTTGAAAAAGTTTTGATTGGTCTGAATTTTATGGGTGTTTCAGCGGTCATCTCCAGTAAAGACTCATGGTGGATGCTCATGCTTTGTGATGTTCATTGACGATTATTCTAGGAAGGTTTGCTTGTGCTTTCTAAAGTCAAAAGATGATGTGTTTGAAAAGTTCAAGGAGTGGAAGACAATGGTTCAGAAAAGGACTGGAAAACAAGTAAAGACTCTAAGAACTAATAACAAGTTGGAGTTCTACATTGCTCCATTTGATAACTTCTGTAAAGCAGAAGGTTTAGCGAGGCACCACACTTTATGACACACACTACATAAAAAAGGAGTGGCAGAACGGATGAACCAAGAACTCATTCAATATGCAAGGTGCATGCGAATATTTTTTAATTTATCTAAGAAATTCTGGGAGGAAGCAATTAACACTACTTGCTATCTGGTGAATAGATCACCATCAATTGTTATAAACTTCAAGACTCCTTAAGAGTTACGGTCATGGAAACCCTATAAGTATTTTGGTTTACACATATTTGGATGCCCCGCATATGCTCATGTGAATGATGGTAAACTTGATCCAAAGGCAATAAAGTGCATATTTCTAGGATATGTGACAGGAGAAAAAGGTTATCAACTGTGATTTACAAAAGAATGAAGAACTCCGAAATTTATCATGAAAAGAGAAGTGACCTTTGATGAATCTACCATGGGTAGCCAGAGAGAAGGTGATAAAAGTGAAGCAGGGAACAAAGATCGGGGTGCTAAGAAGAAGGTGGAGTTGTAACTCAAACTCTAGATAGGGTTGTGATAAATGAAGAAAAACAAGTTGGAAATGAACAACGTAGACACGATGAGACCCAAGAACAACCCAAGGAGTATGTGTTTAGTGATGCGGATGACGGAAAGAAGGATGAGCCGGAAAATATAACTAAGAGAAGACCGAGTAGGGTTATTCAAAAGCCTGCTAGATATGTGGGAAGTGTAAGTTCATGTGACTTTGACTCCATTGCATTTACCCTGGAAACTAGAGAATATATTGATACTGAAGAGCCTTAATTGTACAAAGAGGTTGTGGTAAGTAAAGAAGTAACTAACTGGTTGATGGCAATGAAATAAGAAATGCAATCATTGGAAAAGAATGAAACATGGGATCTTGTTCCATTACCAAATGGATAAAAAAAGTCATATGCAAATGGATCTTTAATGAAAAGGAAGGAATTCCAGGAGTTGAAACAACTAGGTTCAAATAGAGGTTGGTAACAAATGTGTTTTCTCAAAAAGAAGGAATCGATTATCACAAGGTGTTCTCACCGGTCGTCGAGCACAAGATAATTCAGATTATTTTGGCCATGGTGAGTGTACTTGATCTGGAGCTTGAACAACTTAATGTGAAAACTGCATTTCTTCATGGAAACTTAGAGGATAAGATTCATATGTCCTAGCCAGAAGGATTCTTTGATTCAAAGAAGGATCATGTATGTTTGTTGAAGAAATATCTATATGATTTGAAGTAGTCTCCAAGGAAATGGTACAAGAGGTTTAACTCATTTATGATCTTGTATGGCAACATTCGGAACCAGTTTGGCAATTGTGTTTACTCAAAGAAATTGTAACCTAATTCCTACATATATATGTTGCTATACATTGATGACATGCATATCGCAACCAAGGACATGGCTCATATAAATGACTTGAAGGCAATTCTAAAGAATGAGTTTGAGATGAAGTATTTAGGAGATTTAAAGATGATACTTTAATGGATATTCAAAGGGATAGAAGAGCAGGGCGGTTGTGTATTTCTCAACAAAAATACATTGAAAAAATCTTGCATTCATTCTACTTTGATCAATCCCAACCAATTAGAACTCCTTTGGAAGAACATTTTAAACTTGATCCAAGTTCTATAACCATAACTAATGAGAAAGGAAGTACATGAACAGGGTTCCATACTCAAGTGTTGTTAGAAGTCTCATGTATGTAATGGTCTATACCAGACCTGATTTGGCTCATTTAGTCAGTGTTGTAAACAAGTTTATGAGCAATCCTGGAAAAGCTCATTGGGAAGCACTCAAGTGGATCATACGATACATGGGAATAAAGGATGTTTGTTTGGTGTATAGAGCTAACACTCAAAGTGACTGGGTCGGATGTGCAGATTCAGACCATGATGGTGATCTGGTGAAGAGAAGACCACTGACGTGCTATATCTTCACTCTATTTGTAATGCCCGCAAATTCAGACTAAAAGCTTAAGAAATTATTCATTTTATATGAATAAATCTAAAAACTTAAATGTGATGATTTCTAATAAATAAATAAGAATTCGCCATATGTATTACAGACTATATAAATACTCATTTAATATGTACACATTATGTGGACAAATATTATGAATATCTAATATTTATAGAAAATCTTCTAAATTTATCGTTGAGCGATAAAATAAAGTTTTTGATAAAATATTAATTTGGATAAATAATATAAGCGAAAGTCATTATAATCGTAATTACGAAACCGTGAGTATAAAGAATGCCAAAATCTAACTTTATACGAAGAACTTGTGATTTTTCAAAGGTTTGTGTTCGACACGATACATTGTGTGTGTCATAAAAAGTGAAATGGAGATTGGTTGCTTGTTATCCAAAAAATTCTAAACGAAAGTTGATGTAACACTCATAAAATTCATGAAAATTAAAATTTTTCAACCAATCCAAAAACCATCATTTTTTACATTGTAGTTTTTAAAACGAGTTTAAACATCAGAGAAATCCCAAAATCATGAAACAAAACATGAGGATGTGCATGATCATGCCTTCACCTTCCCGCAATCCTCTGAGGTACCTAAAACATAATCCAAAACTGTAAGCCCAAAGCTTAGTGATTTTCCCCAAAATACCAATACATAGCAAACAACACAATTATAATAACAACATACAATGGGCCCAATCAACCATCGGGTTGGAATACCCCAGGACCCTCAACCATCGGGTTGGAATGCCAACATACTATGGGTCCAATCATCCTTGGGATGGAATGCCCTAGGCCCTTAACCATTAGGTTGGAACGCCCCAGCCTGTTGGCTTACATGCAAAGCAGTGAAGCCTCAGCCACCAACCGATCATGTGCACATAATACAGATAAACATACTACTAACCAGTCAACAAACAGATAGACAGATCTTATAGATCACTAAGCATAGCAACATCCTAAATACCAGGATACCGATCTAACAAAATCACTACAACACTATAGCATACATAGTAGGATATAAAATCCAAAGGCTGCACCGGGGCGGGTGTCGACTCCCTCATCTGCAAATCAATCTCAATCTCACGCCGCCTAGTGGCCTCCTTCATATCCAACAATGAACCATAATGCTGAGTAGAAACAAACTACCTGATCTTCGTCTTGAGCATTCTCAAGTAACGGGTCATCTGAGCCTACGCAGATGCAACAAACTCATGGCATAACATAGCTCTCTTCGTGAACATCTTGGTGATCTCCGTCACCATCTCAGAACCCTATATAAAATCCATATACTCATGAGACAACCTCTCTCACTCCACCAGCGGAACATCTCAGAAAACTGCTCCCATGTCATAGCCGCCCTCTGCTCAGCATAATAGGAACTGGTAGCGAGCCTCCACTAATCCTTCACTCCGGACTTCAGAAGGTTCAGAGCGTACCTGACCTTCTGGTTAGCAGGGCATAAACAAGTGAAGAAACATCCCTCCATATCAGATATCCACCTCATGGTAGTGATCGTGTCTTGCACCCCATCAAAGGTCGGGGGCTTCAGATTGTCGAAGTGCCGATACTGAAAAACCTGACTTGGTCCAACACTTTCAGCCACCACGACTGTAGCAGCAACAATCTCAATAATGGTTGCATATCTTTCATCAAAGTACTCCATCATAACGGTCTTAATAGACCCAAACAGCTTCGCTATCTGACCCCGGACAATGGTCACAACCTCGTCATGAAGAATCTCCCTAATCCGGGCATCCAACTCATCCGATCTCAACTCACCTCGTAGTCATGATACTGAAAATACACCAGCGAGATATCATATAATATGCATAGTATAACAAGGGAACCAACTCCCAACAAGCCCTAAAGGTTGTGACTTCTTTGTTACACATACGGGTCCTGTGTTTTCAGTTGTACGTGCCCATACTACCTTCCACACCTACCCGTAATTGTCCCAGAGGATCACCATAACAACCCTAAAAATCCTTTTTAACATACTCATAATCTCAATCCTCACACCCTAGAGGATAACCACATATATCAAAACTAGTCGGCTGACCCCACACCACTCATTCATAGAACTTCCACTAACCCTGCAACACTCGTGTATGCTAGCCATACATAATGTTGGAACCTATAGACATTCGAATATCTGATCCTACCCTAAGCCCTTCATCAAACAAGAACAGGAAATAAGGTGAAACCAAACATTCTCAGGCTATAAGATCTTAGTTATGTTTGACCATGATGCATACACCAAGCAACGACAGTAATGATGTCAATTCCATTAAAGAAGAACCCTAGGCTATGATGCATCATATAATCAGGCAATTCCATCGTGAATACATCCTGAAGATCCCTAGCCTATCACTAGCATGTTGTTCTAACATATCATAATATCCAATAATAGTAAGGTATTGTGGGGTCTACTTACTGGCTCCGGTTGATTGTACACATCGCATCCTCCTTGATTACTTTGAAAACCGTTTGAAAATCATTTTAAAAATCTTTTTCCTTAGTTTGAGACTGGATTCACACAAATTTTCTTCCAATTCAATCAAACCAAGGCTCTGATACCAACTTATAACACTCAGAAATTTCATTAAAATTAAACTTTTTCAACCAATCAAAAAACCATCATTGTTGACATTGTAGTTTTCAAAACGAGTTTAAACATCATAGAAATCCACAAATCATGAAACAAAACATGATATGGGGGGTTTGGAGGCTGATAAAAGATTAACCCTAGGGACTTAAGGGGATTATATAGGGTACAAAACCCTAAAATTTAGGGTTTCTCATCCATCTGCCAACACGCCGAGTTTCGCTTCACCAACTCTCCGTGTTGGTCCATAAAAATATGCGACCCAAAATCCTTCAACACGCCGTGGTGAGGCTTCCACCACGTCGTGTTCCAATGGCAAAACATAATTAAAAGAATAATTCTCATACCTAGAATTCGTGATGTTACAGTTCATGTCCTTGTAAATACAAATATGTCGGTATAAAGAACGTCGAGAACGGAGTTCGTATGAAGAAGTTTTGAATTTTGCAAAGCAATTTACAATGTATTACTTATAGACTGTAAAATAAAAATAAAACACAAATTAGCCGACAAAATCTAAATGGAAGTTGTAGTACTCATTGATACGAAAATAGGGATATAAAGAACGTCAAAAATGGAGCTCGTATGCGTAAGTTATGATTTTTAGAAGATTTCGAAAAATACCTATATAATATGATGTGGCGACACCAGAGTTCGCCACGTGGCATAACTAGAGACCAAGTTTGATGATGACATGGCACCAGAAGGCGTCAACACATGCCCCACCAACAAGTGGAGACATAGCACCACTAGACAGGTGACACGTGTTGCGACTGGAGGCATTCTCTTCCTCCCTAAGAATGTCGATGTGGAAAGAGCTAAAGATGACATGTGGACAAGCACGACACATCCTTTAAAATTCTCTATATAAACTCAAATGTTTGGTTCATTTTCACTCAATTCCCCTCCAAATTCTCTCAAACTTTCCCAGAATCCCGAGGCCCGACTTTAGGTGTTTTCAAGTGTTAGTAACAAAGCTCCGGTGCATCAAACAGCCCAATGAAATAGAGCTTTCGGTTTCAAATACTGAAATCTTTTTATGAACAACTAAGAAAGGATTATTCTTATATTTATGCGCTTATGTGTTTTATACGATATTTTATTCAAATTATATAAGTATTTAATAATAAAATAAAAATATGTCTTGAAAATTAAATATTATTAGAACAACTAATCTTCACCTAGTCATAGTATACATAATGAGGATTCCGGAGATATAAGGTATGTTCGAATCCAACTTAGAACGAAGAAGTTATGGTACGTTGAAGTTTCGTGTTAAATCCGATTCGGCTATGGATGTCGCAAAATAGTGGATCGGAGATGGATCACTTATTAGCCTAAGTGATCTAAACTAAATTCATAGTAGTCATTAAACCGAGAGCGTGCACATAGAGAACATCCAAATCTGACTTCGCATGAGGAAGTTATGATTTTTTTTAGTATTTAGCACAATAGTGTGTAACATTAATATCGAAATTTAGAATGGTCAGTTGTTAGGAAAAACAATCTAAACGAGAGTTGAAATTCTCGTCCATATCTATATGTCGATATAAAGACAGTTGAGAATGGATATCGTACGAGTGAGTTATGATTTTTACACGAACTTTAACAGTCTAAGCTTGTATAAATAATTTTAGAAATAAAGTCAAAATTAGCCGACATAGTCTAAATGAAAGTTGTGAATCTCGTCGATAGCTACACGTGGATATAAAAACCGTCGAAAACAGAGCTCATATGACTTTGTTCAAGCTTTTTATCCATTTTACTCTCTAGTTCCCGACTAGTTTAGCAAAGCCCTGCGTTGTCAGATATCCATAGAATAAAAGCTCTCGCATCAAAGTTTTGCCCACATAATTCCCAATTTTCTTTAGCTTACTCTGTAAGTCAAGCTACGATTATTTATTTTAAGTGTAACTTTTAATTATAGTCATAGTCGTTGATGGAACCTTGTCCTAGATGAGACCTTGCTTCTGACTCTGGGATGAGATCTCCTCGGTTGCCTGGTTATAACTGCAAGATCACAAAGAACAAGGGCCGTCAGCCGCTTCCCGGGAGAATGCTCCGACGGTCAAGTTAGGATGACTTTAGGGTTTGTGTCTGTTCTCTCAGGATTGGTTAGAGAGCTTACCTCGCTGGTCTTGTGTGCACATCCTTTTATACCTAGCGCTCCTGCCTGGTTCGTACCAGACAAGATCACTTTTGGAGGAGACAAGGTCAGAGGCGCTGATTGGAGGGTCGTGCGCCCTCAACCGCTAGAGCGCTCTCATTGGCTCCGACGGTAATGCTCTGATCCTGCCCTTTGTCTCCTGACCGTATCTTTTGTCTTGGAGCAAGGAGCGTTACTTGGCGGACGCGAGCCTTCCGCCTGTCCGTTCCGCTCCCGGGGGTGCCAGCGGGCGCTGAGCCTGTTGGGCTGAGCCTGGCTGGTGTGCCCGACTCTAGGGCTTGGACGCGGTTCTGCTGTGCTGCCCGAGGCACACCATCAGTCGTTATTATGAACCTATAATTAAGATTTATCATTGATTCCAAGTCGTTATACTGATTGATCTACTTACGGGAGTGATGTCTAGGCTGAATTTAGTGAGACGTTTAAAGTGGGATTTCCAAATAGTATACTATGTATACCAAACAGACATTCCCTCCAATATGATCCTACCTGGTTATTCTTTACTTGATAGATCTTCATGTAGACATTGGGATTGTTGTAGAATCTAGACTATTAATATATAGTCGCTAGAGTTATGAAACTAGACTAATACTTGGTATTTTATACGATTAGGTCTTTGAGTAGTGTTAAGGCGAAGCGATGCCCTAACCTCTAGTCACCTACTCTTGACAGGTAAGTGCATAGTTACTATCAAGTACAAAATATTAATAAAAGTATTTGTATATAGGAAAATTATTTTGTAACAATTACCTGTATTCTATGTTATTTATATAACTATGATAGTACTGTCTATTAGGAACTGCATTGGACATAATTGTCTTTAGTATAAGTATTAATTAATTATATTAGGACTTGTATCATGTGTTTAGTTCCATATAAATTATTTATGGACTAGGTCTCATTCTGGGGTAGAGTGTGAGATCAAAGCCGAGTGTCGTATTCCTCCTCTTTCTTGGATTGACTAGAAATGGTGTGTCCACATCAGACAACTAGCAACTATGTTTGGGTCATCAATAAAAGTAGATGACAACACTTGACTATTCTTGGCAGTTTAGTGAATTACGTTGCTAGTGTGGACTTATAACTCACAGTCCTAGATAAGATATTTATTAATAACTGTAAACGTTTGTTGCCTTCATATTACTTACAATCGCCATGGACTTCCCTAGCTGTGTAGTCAACTAGATACTCAAACGGTTTATCAAGTAGGGTGATTCCTCTAGATAATCGTTGACTTAGGATTGGTGAATCAGTTGGGCGAGGTACAATGTCTTAATGATATATAAGTCAGATCTTATATATCTATATTATCTGTCAACGATTATTTTGCAGGAATGATACTATGAATTATTGTCATTAAATTAATATGGCTTGAAAACACCCTATGCATCTCACTAGGTTTCCTAAACGTGACACACTCATTTTATGTGCATCACAGCCGTAAGGCTGCTGAAGCTTAGTTAGCATGTCAAATGAAATAAGAGATGAACATGTTATAGTATTTCAGGACCTTTATATATTTACATAGTAATTTATGTTTCAAAACGAAAATTGTAGATCTCGCCGATAGCTACATGTGGATACAAAACTCGTCGAAAACGGAGCTCATTTGAGTAAGTTACGATTTTTTTTAAGAATTCAACGAAATTCGTGCGTAGCTATGCAGGAACAAAACATATAGAAATGAATTTTCATTTTGTTAGAGAGAAGGTAACTATGGATGCATTGGATGTCCGTATTATATCCACTAATGATCAAGTGGCCGATGGTTTTACCAAGCCAATTACTCACCATATTTTGGAATGCCTGAAGTACAATCTCAACCTCCAACCGGTTAAGATTGAGGAGGAATGCGAACAAAAGTCGATGACTTAGGCTAACAGATATAAGATTGAATATAAGGTTGCTTGTATCGATAGAATTTATGTTATTTTAATGTATGTAATCCTTATCTTGTAAACTCGTGTGTACATGAATTTACAAGATATTTAAATAAGATAAATTATATTAATGATACGAGACCTAAGGGTCCTTCACGGCAAACCATTCTTTCAACTGCATGACCGTTTCCTTTTGCTCCCCTTCTTTAGTTTAGACAAGTGTCATCTATATGATGATTATTAGTTATTAATGCTTGTTATAACACTCTTATTATTAATCTTTGAATATACTTATTGTTTTCATTCCTAGACACCAAAACATCTTCTTCTCTTCATCCAATTTTTAATCTCTTATATCCTTCACCGATTATTAATAATAATATGATTGTCTGTATTGTGCTTTTTTCCTGCAAAGGTTTTCATTTAATTCTTTATGTCTTATTTGCTCTTTATTTACATGTGGTTCTTCCATGGTTGATTGATTTCTACAACAAAGTTGCATACTATTATTGTATATAGATAAATCGTTTCTTTTAAATGTAAGTCAACCATGAAGAAAAAAACTTGTTCATAAAATATATGTTTTAAGTTGAATTCCAGCCTTTGTATACTACCTAATGAATAGCAATATGTCAAAGTGTGGGGTAAATAATTGCACATGGTTCAATCTGATTTCTAAGACATCTAAAAGAAATAATTCCTAAATAAATACCGTTAAGTACGGGAAAAATATATGAGATTAAACACAATTGACTTTTTAATTTGACAAGTATCAAGTCTTGCATTTATATACATTTATCTTTTAATTTTGTACATTGTGTTTTTGGTGTTACTATTAGCACGATTAAATGTATTTAATGTAACTATCAATTGTCATAACGATTGAGTTTGTGCACACACCAACCTTTTCATTATTTTACTATGAAGTTCTTTTATGTTTGTTTTATATATTACACCGTTTATAAACAAAAAAGTTTCAAACATACCCTTAATTTTTTATATTTTAAGTTGAACTCTAATAGATTTATAATATATTTTTTATACATATTTTTAATTTTTTATAGTTATTTTATTACCTAGTTAAATCATAAATGTTCAAAAATAATCATAAATATAAACATAATCTTGTTTTCAGATGTTAATATGTAGTATCAATGTACCATGTATCTTCGGTTGATTAACAATTATTCTTGCGTAAAGAGTAAAGACTTTTCATATATAATATCAAAAGTCTCATTGAGACGCTAGTTTGAAACCAAGTAGCTTATCATACTTTAAAATCAATATGTAGCATCGATGTTTGTTAGGATTCATAAAGTCATTGTTCTTGTCAATTTTAGGGTCGACTACGTTTTTCATTTATTTTAATAGTTTTTATTATGAAAAAATATGGACATACACTTCCATCTATGACTTTATTTAAGGTGATCAACATGCGTCTAGATGGCCTAGCCAACTAAGATGCATATTCGAAAAAATATCAAGACTTGAAAGCAAAGGGTTCAATTTTTCATGTTTGACCAGGCATTTAACCGGATATAATCGGCTTAAGCCCAAACGGAAATTTTTATAAACATGCTTATTATAATCAACTACAATCTTTAATCAACATGAACAAAAAAATCAACACACGGTGTAAAATGGAGTCTGTAACAAATTACAGTCTTACTGACCTACTTTTTACGTATATCTCGTTGTTTATTAACCTATTCACTTCTTTGGACCTTTTTAATTTTTCTTGAATATTTAGTAAAACTTGCTAAGATGCATATTCGAAAAAATATCAAGACTTGAAAGCAAAGGGGTTCATATTTTCATGTTTGACCAGACATTTAATTGGTTATAATCGGCTTACGCCCAAGCGGAAATTTTTATAAACATGCTTATTATAATCAACTACAATCTTTAATCAATATGAACAAAAAAATCAACAAACAGTGTAAAATGGACTTTATAACAAATTACAGTCTTACTGACCTACTTTTTACATATCTCTCGTTGTTTATTAACATATTCACTTCTTTGGATCTTTTTAAATTTTCTTGAATATTACTTAAAGACAGTTAACAAATTTATTTACAAACCCGGTTTCAAAACATGGATCTTTCTAAGTTTTCCTCAACCGAACTTGGATTTTTTTGACACAACCCAAGGTCGGGGCCCAAACTCCATAATCAAGTCTTCTGAACAATTATACTTGAAATTTGAAAAATAGGAAGTTATAAATCCATTTTTTCCCTAGAGTTGACAAAGTTGACCAATGCTCTATAAGGGTTCGAATAAGGACCCAGCCATGATCAGCCATAGAAAGACCAAGCATGATTAGACCGGTCATATCCATTGAAGGCACTTTCAAGTTTCAACCGTCGATGGTATCGTTTGGTCTAAGAATTAAGTTTGGAAGTGCGGTAGGGTCTAGAGAGTTGAGACCGAGCCCAAGTGGAACATGATAGTATTACTATTAGTAGGTATTTTAATACCAATTTGTTTTATTTGTCATTTTCTAAAATCTTTAAATATTTTGTAAGCCAAAATATTAAATCATTTAGACTAAAAAACATAGAATTGTTTACTTCAAAATATTAAATATATAAAATAAACATTAGATCCTGCAAAAAACATTACAGGTTGATGTGTTATATTCTATAAGAGTAAATTACACGAATGGTCCCTATGGTTTGGGGTGATTTGCGTGCTTGGTCCCTAACTTTTTTTTTTAACTCGGAAGATCCCTACTGTTTGTTTTTGTTACGTGTTTGGTGCGTATTGTTTGTTTTTGTTATACGCTTGGTTCCTGTCTTACCTAAAAAGATTATCATTTCAATAGGGAAAAATGGTGAGGTGGGTAAAATAAGGTGAGGGAGGTGGCGTTGGGGGTGTGTTTATTTAAATAAATTAAAAAATCAATGACAAAATAGTCTTTTTAGGTAAGACAATGACCAAGTGCGTAACAAAAGCAAACAATAAGGACTATCGTTCGTTCTGCACGTGCTTCTCCGATTGCAGTTTTCAGAGACGATGAGAGATCAGTTGTTTGTTTTTCTAATCGACATTATATACTTTTACAGTTTTACTATATGTGTTAATTAATTAGAGTAATTTTGGTTGTATGATTAGAATAATCATGCTGGAATTATATTAACTGGAATACCTTTTAACATCGACATGTTTGTTAATTACAACTTTGTGCAACCATGAGTTGATTTGTGAATTTACAAGTCCTTGTGACGTTGTTCATGCATAATAGGGCAGTGGAATGCTATTGGAGTCTGGACATCATTTGTTTATAAGTAATATTAATCAATGAATGTATTATGCAAAGATAAATAGAAATATGCACCTAGGGAGCTAATGTATGACAGTATTAAAAATTTCATTTTATGTCCACTAAGTGTCTGCTGAATGTCTTTGGTTGTATGAATAAAGTAAATATGTTATAGCTCTTAGCAAGTGTCATGTTTGTTTATTGCAAATAAGCTGATTTGAGAACTTAAAAAAGTTCATATGACATTATTTATGTTTAATAGGACATTGGATTGCTCTAATATGTCTTCAAGTTTTATAAGTACATAATTCCATAACAAGATAAATAGACTTGTACATCATGGATGTTGATATATGATTCCTTTTTGGTTGTGTATTTTTATGATTGAAGTATACTGAATTAGATTAAATGATTATCATTGTGTTTGTTAATTACAACTCTTTATGATTCATGTCATGTTGTATAAGAAAAAAGGATATTAAAAAAAACATAAATAAAAGAATAAAAATAATTGTTATTAAAAAAAACAGTAAAAAAAGATTTAAAAAAAAAACCTTAAATAAAAACTATTACTTAGAAAAACAAAAAAAAAAGGTGAAATAAAAGAGAAAGAGAGAAAATTCAGATATTTAAAATAAAAAACTATTAAAGAAAACTGAAAAGTAAAGAAAAATGATAATAAAAAAAAAAAATACTATTTTAGTTAATATTTTTGAAACAACACAAGAATGGTAAATTTTTTTTTTCAGTCACCCTATTATTGTCAAAAAGTCCCGTAATTTATGTCAACGATCACCCCTTGTGACGGTTTGGTAAGGGATGTGTACTTTTGTATTCGTCTCATCTTTCATCAACTAAAAATATATTTTTATCAATAAAGTATCTTAAATCAAACCATATTAAATAAAATAAATGGTGTATTACATCATGTGGGGTTCATTTAAGATGTTACTAAATAAATTATTAAAACATTAGGGTAACATATTAAGAACATTAATACAACACCGTTTTATTTCATGATTTAATATTAGTCAACGTAAAATAAAAGTTAATAGTTATCTAAACTAAATTAAAAAACAGTTAGGCTAGATAATCCATTTTACCAAAATAATGGTGGTGGTAAAACATGTTTTATTATATGAATTTTATAATATTGACCGATTAAAAAAACAATGAGAGAAAGTTGAAAATTGTTGAAATGAAGATATTACCATGGACATATGTTATAACATTGTTGAATAGGATATCAAACACAACAATAGAAACTCACTACTGAAAGTAGCAAGTTATCTAAACTAAATTAAAAAACAGTTAGGCTAGATAATCCATTTTACCAAAATAATGATTGTGGAAAAACATGCTTTATTGTACGTATTTTATAATATTCACCGATTAAAGAAAACATGAGAGGAAGTTTGAAATTGTTGAAACGAAGATATTGTGATGGCCACATGGTATAACGTTGTTGAATACGATATCAAACATGACACAAGAAACTCACGACTGAAAACATTTAATTTACAACAGTACAACAAAGCTTAGTGAGTTCTCTTAAAATATCACACGCCACAATATACATATAATGCATGCATACATGAACCTTCAGTCTGACAGGACCGCCTCGCAAGGCCTACAATACATCTGGACCACTCTCCTGAGCTTACAGTCTGGCTGGACTGCCTCGTAAAGGCCTACAATACACCTGGCCCGCTCTCTTTGGCCTCCAGTCCATGACTGGCCCGCCTCCCACAACATACAGATGATCTATAGCTGGCCTACAACGCATCGATGGCTCGACCATGTATCTTAGCCTACCGCATATAGCAGGACCGCCTCAACCCACTACCCGATATGTGAACATATAAATTAAAGAAGAGCATAAACACAAACAATTATCTACACTAGTCTACATGTCTAACAACCCACTACTGCATAGAGGGTCTCATACAGTACACTACGCCACAACTGGAATATCACTAATAAATGCATAGTTATATGTAATCAGATGTGAGATAGACAGTCGAACATGTGATCCCACTCTAGAGCCACAACCAAACAAGGAACATGCAAAAAAGCCTAGTTCAAGAGTTCTTAGGCTATCCTACATGACTACATGCAACCCCTAGGGCACTCAACTAGACGATCACCTACCTTCTAGTACTCTAACCAGCATACCAATGCTCCTATATCCTAACATACAAGGATATATACTATAACACGTAGTATAGTGAGGAAACACACCTAAAACGAAGACCCGATGAAGCATACCAACACTATCAACTCCTCGTACCGATCAGACCTGCGAACTGAATAGCACCAAAAAAGATCAATCCTTTATCAATAACCCACGTCCTTCAAGTTTGACCAAAATTCAAACAGGTCAAAAGTCAACGTTCAACCAAGTCAACACTCACCACGACGTGGAGATCTCTTGGCCACGTCGTGGGCATGTCAGGACAAAACAACCGACATGCAGGACCCCACCACGTCGTGGCAAGCCCTTGTCCATTCCATGGTTCCTGGAAGAATGCCATATTCTTTATTAAGTGCTTAATCCTTATAGTCTAAATCCATGACTTCAGATCTGGTCCTTTTCAATGACTTGATGGATAAAGTTTCCAACTTTATCCATTAGCACTTTGTTAACGTATCCCACTAGGAATACATTAAAGATAACTGACTTGTTATCTTTAGGACAACCTAGCTAACGGTCGTAAATCTATCTTAGTGACAGACCCGAGCCCCTACCTTACGCGCTAGGACCCTCTCGCTTGGCGCCCTCGTGCCTAGGTACAACTCCTGATGACAATCTCCGGTCTATAATAGGACAAAACATAGCTAGTCTCCTCCCAGAGTGACACGTGTTGCGACCAAGGTGTTGTCCTCTGCTTACTATGCACGAATAGCATATGACCACTAGTGATGCACGGTCCTCAAATGTGACTCCTCAACGTTCTGTCGACCCAGACGGGACAAAAAACATTGTTGGGATTGTGCACATGAAACATCAGGTATAAAAAGGGTCCTTCTTCTCCAGAAGAAGGGATCACTTTCTTTCCATCAAAACCCTAATTACCTTATCCTCAAACAAAAACTAACTAGACTGTCATAGCTTTGTCCCGGGACCACCTCTCGGACGTCGATTGACGTTATCTTTAATGGGTTTTGAGCATTCTAACACTCCTATGGTGTACATGCAACCATATAAACCTTGGATCTATGTTTTTTCTATTATACATGTAAATATTCAATATTCCAAGGTTTCATCATAACCGGCATAATATGAAGCAACTATACTACAAAAGCCTAGTTAGATGTCATACCTTTTGATGTAGCTTGAAGTCTTGAACTTTAAGAGCTTAGCCCCAATAGTGTGGAAGCCTCAAGTGGAATAAAAAATCACCAAAAACACATTGGAAAACTTGAAAGAATAGAATGCAGACTAGAAACCAACCCACTCTTGTATCCTCACACACTAGTGCCATTTCATGTACTAAAGACCTTTTTATATAGTATGGAGGATTAGGGTTTCATCTATGTAAATCCTAATACCCATGACCTTTCATTTCCATAGGATCCATTGGTTAAAAAACTACATGGACTATCCATGCAAGCTTAGCCCAACCTAAATGAACTTGGCCCATGCTACGTATATAAGAGTCCATATTTAATTAGTTCCTTTTGATCACTAAATTAATTCTAAATTAATTCTTGATCAATACTAATTAAATAATATCATTCCATATTAATATATTAGAACTTATAATATATTAATATAAATCATAAACATACTATTCTCAAAAGACTATCCATATAAATTGTTCCGGTGAAGTGCAACCCAAATGGGCCATGCAAAATCGGGTCAAGTACATACCAATTTTAGTTATGGATTTAGACACTAATCCAAAATCACTAACAACCACCACAAGGCCTTAGATCTTTACACAAACGATTAGGGTTTGATATGGAGAGTTCTGAGAGCAATAAGGACGAAGGGAGGCTGAATGAGATGCTTAAATAGGGTGCAATCCCATAGATTAGGGTTTCACTCAAACAACACCTACTCGTCGAGTCAGTCTTCCGACTCTTCGAGTGGGTCACTTAAAATGTCTGCGGATCGCGACTCTACTCGACGAGTTGAGCCTCCAACTCGTTGAGAGAAAAGATAAGAATACTTTTGAATTAAATGTGTACCATGAGTCGGGTGCTACATTAACATTGCTAACTTGCAACACTTATCATAATTATCATGCTCCCACTAACATGATAATTGTTAGCATAACACTTATGCTCCCACTAGCTTTGACATGTATCCAAAAATCAGTTGGACTTCTAGAAATCAATACTTTATTTACTTTCTTACTAAAGTTCAGATTTCTGATACGAGATGCTTTGATGAAACTTTATCAAAATCATACACCTTTCCTTGGATAGCTCACATGTGTGTCTAAACAATTTTAGAACTATGAAAATGGATGCCGTAATCATAGTCTCAATTGTTTAGACCTTTACCATTTCTCACAAGTCCATGTTAGTGTGCCGGTTAACCACACACTCTCCACTAACGACTTTGAGAATGCAAATATCATAATTACTATCTACTTAAAATCTACTCAGTGAAAGCATTCACTCACCATCATTTACATGAATCGGAGAGAAACCTTATGACACTTAGATTTTATGGTGTATGTGTTCCTATCTATGTGAATTTGTCAAAACCATAATCACAAGACAAGGTTAGTGACAAATCCAAACTCATATGGACTAAACTTGTGCAATCTTAACTTCTTGCCACCTTGTAGCACAAGGGCATGTCATTGTTTCCAAGTAGTTATGCAAACAACTAAGAACTTGTAGAACTTAGATGCATAGTCAACTTTAACTGGAATGGACACAAAAATAGGAATGTGTCAACACAATAGGTTATAAACCTCAAATCGTATGCTAGTGATAAACTACAGGTTTTATTCTCTGATTAGATCTTGAAACTCTTTCAGGATATTTAAGACTCCCACTGTCCTCTTGAAATATAAGACTCTCTTGCCAAGAGCCATTCCTTGACAAACAAATATTCAAGAGTGTCACACCCCAAAACCAAAGAATGTTGGAAACGTTCCGGGGTGGAGGACGTCATGTGAAGTATCATAACAGTGTAAAGTAGTAAACAAGCAACAACATCCTCCATTGCATTAATAGTAAAGTTTTAATACATGTGTGTTCTTTCATAATGTACAACTATAAAATGAATAATCAAAATAAGATGAGTCTTGTCTGTGCTCCGTCTTCTCAAAACCTGGCCATCGTACCTGTCTAACTGATGACCTGAGAATACAAGTTATTTTGAAAGCGAGTATCAGCCTAAAGCTGGTGAATTCATAAGTATTTAAGTGTTATTGTCCTCTTTTGGAATGCTGTTATGAATGTCATGTAAATCTTTAAATGGAACAGTTGATATAAGTATGAAATGAAGTCTTCTACCAAGACCCGAATGTTTTTGTAAGTAAAAATGATAGTTTTTCCTTCTTTTTGACTATTACAAACAGTAATTAGTCTAACTCATCGTTTATGTGAAAGTATCACAAAATAAAGTAAAATAGGAAAAAGATATGATAGTCTTCTACCAAGACCCAAATGTTTTGCTATGAAAATGATGATTTTTCCTTCTTTTTGACTATTACAAACAGTACTTAGTCTAACTCATCGTTTATGTGAATTTATCACAAAATAAAGTAAGTAGGAAAATGTATTAATGTAAGTGTTATCCCGAGGTACTAGGGTTAACACGACATCGCAGTAAGCGAAATGTATATCCTATCACAAAGTAAAGTAAATAGGAAAAGTATTAATGTAAGTGTTATCCCGAGGTACTAGGGCTAACACGACATCGCGTAAAGCGAAATGTATATCCTATCACAAAATAAAGTAAAATAGGAAAAAGTACTAATGTAAGTGTTATCCCGAGGTACTAGGGTTAACACGCCATCGCGTAAAGCGAAATGTATAACCTATCACAAAATAAAGTAAATAGGAAAATATACTAAAGTAAGTGTTATCCCTGAGGTACTAGGGCTAACACAACATATATAACCTAATGAACATCCGAAGATTGTCCAATTGTCCTCTGTAGCAGCAGCAGGGCGGAGGAAGGGTTAGTCTCGTAACTGACTCCTAATATAAGTAATAACCTTAGGCATCCATAGATGTTCATCGACCAGTGGTGCTAATCAGCTGGGATTCGGAATGGTTAGTCCCGTCCAGATATCCCGAGGTACTAGGGATAGGCAGGACAATTTATACAGAAGGTACTAATATATCATCCTCGCAAATCGAGATACAAGTATTCATGTAAGTATACATAGGAAAAATGTATCTACGTAAAGGTATTCATGTAATGTATTCATGTATCATGTAAGCATATGTAGACATACTCATGTATCATGTAAGCATATGTAAATGTACTCATGTATCAGGTAATGTACTGGTATAGACTAATGAACGAATTAACTCTTGGGTGATTCCTTGTAATAGGAATAATGTTTTGTATCTTCTAACTATCCCTATGATAATTAACTGAAAGGTAATTGGTTGTTCAAGTAGGTTTATACACCCTCACTACACAAGAGTGTGGGAAACTGAATGAAGGATGAAAACTATAACATCAATACATACATAAGAACATAAGTGTATAAGTATAGTTTTGTTCAAGAAGGTAAAAATGGTTTTGCAAGATATCTAAGAGTTTTGAACAATAATTAAGAGTGACTTGATGTCATTTTAATAAACATTTCAAAACTAATACTTTTGTTATCAAGGTATTTTAAGATAGAAAACCATTTCATGTATCATATTTCGAAGTATGTGAAATCTACTGGATGAAAACATAGTTATAAAATACATAAGAGTGATTTAATAACATATTGTTTTCTACTTGTATTCCCTCCCCCCCCATTAAAGCATTTAAAATCATTTAAAACATTGATTAAGGGGTATGAACTCACCTGTTGTGAGTGGTTCTAGCGGGTATGCGTGTATGGATGAGAAGTTCCACGAATGAAGTCTTGAGACACAATAAGTCCTAAATTACATATAAGGACACATATTGACATGAATATAGTGTTTATAACGTCTACATGAAAGGAAACACCTTCCGGGACTAGGTAACACCTTGACCAAGTGTTGGAATCACATGTGATTCAACATAGGAAGGTATAAAGGCACTCACATGAGTTTACTACCATGAGTTCACGGCCCAAGGGAGTTTACGACCGTAAACTTATGGCTACTCATGTGGGAATGCAAGTTTGAAGGCTAGGGAATGATTTAGGGACATTAGCTCTAATTTAGGATGAAGAAAACCCACTTTCTTTGATGTTCTAAGGAGTTCACGGCCCAAATGAGTTTACTACCGTAAACTCATGGCCATTTATGTTTATGAGGATCCTAAATGTAGCACCTGGTTCCTGGTATGTATTCTTGGTTATTAACTCTCCTTATATATTGCATTTTAACTTTGGACTCGGCGAGTTGAAGGACTAACTTGCCGAGTAGAAGCGGGACTAGACGCGGGATCTACTCTGTCTACTCGACGAGTAGGCTCGTGGGACTCGGCGAGTAGACCCTGTCTGGACTAAAACCCTAACCCGGGTGTTTGCACCCTATTTAAACGACCTAACCCAACCTCCATTTCCCCTAGCACTCCCAGAGATCTGTAGAACAAAACCCTAGCCCCCTTTGTGTCCTTGTGGATGATTTTTAGCATTGTGAAGGTGGTTTGGAGCTTGGGAGAAGAAGGAGAAGGTTGAAGAGTGCAAGAAGGGAAGAAGATCTGGAATCTACTCTGTGAAGGGCTTCTATTCAGGTAGAAAAGTTCCTACCTTGATCTTTAGTTCATTAAATCCCTTTTTTGTCCCTAAAAAGTGGTTTTAAGCCCTAAGAACCTAAATCTCTATGTGTTTATGGTTAATGTTCTGCAAGGACTTCGGATTTGGACCTTTTGGACATCCTAGTAGCATAAAGTCTCTGTGGTTGAGGTGATTGAGGTCCCTATTGAGTGTAGGACCTCTTAAAGAGCTTGGAATTGCATGTTTGAGCTCATAGGGCCATGCATGCACGTAAAGTTTGCAACTTTACGTGGTAAACATGCCCTAGGACCATAGATCTGTGGTTTTGAAGCGTTGCATGTCTCAGATCTGGCCTACTCGGGAAATGGGTCGAGGGACTCGGCGAGTTGGATGAACAACTTGGCGAGTCCTATGAAGATTTCTTGGAGCTCGCCGAGTTATTCTTCAAACTCGGTGAGTCATATGAACTTTCACAGAGCAAGAGGGGTTAAAGCGTTGAAGGTTCAACCCTTCGTACCTGCACGCGGAATTAACCGTGTAACGTAGTCCCAAAACCCCAAACCCTCGTATGGGGTGTTATGGTGTGGATTGGAAGCGAGAAGGGGATCCGCTCGAGAAATCGGCGAGTTGCTCGCGGACTCGGCGAGTCGGGACTTGAGTTGGCCCCATAGTCCCGAGTGGTGAGTCAAGGGTGAGTCAGTAGGTGGGGAGAGGGACTTGGCGAGTAGGACCGGATTAGTAAGCGAAGGACTCGGCGAGTTGCTCGCAGACTCGTCGAGTCCAGTCAGTTGGAAGTTGACTTTGACTTAGATTTCGACTTGGTCAAGGGTAAAAGGGTCATTGTACCCTAAGTACATCTAGCAGTGTTTGACTGATCGTTTTGTGGGAATTATAGCCGGAGGATGTCCGGAGCAGTAGCAGCAGCAGTAGACAGTCAGTTCCTGATCGGATCAGCAGCTACTTTGAGGTGAGTTACCTTCCAGTAGCGGTGGGTCTACGACCACAATGCCGGCCCACCAGTAGGAGTTGTACATTAGATGAATGTCTTCATGATATCATCTAGGTTTGCTACTACACGATATGTTATATGCGAGCATGATATGTTAAATGTGATAGAAGTAGAGTTTGGTTGTTAGGACCGAAGGGTAGTTCATACACCCCATATATGTTTGATAATTTGTTATGTTATGATATATGTGTAAGTAGTAGTAGGGGTGAAATAGTCCCCGATGATCGGTTGTCAGGACCGACGGGTAGTCAACACCCCAGAATAGCTTGACACGGGTAGACGGCACCCCAGAATGGCCGCACGGGTAGTCGACACCCCAGAATGGCCGTACCGGGTAGTCAGGCACCCCAGAATAGCCTGTCAGTATGTATGTTATGTGTTTGTATGGTATGTGGTACGATGGGGGAGCTCACTAAGCTTTGTGCTTACGTTTTTCAGTTGTTGTTTCAGGTACCTCTTCAGTTAGGGGAAAGGAGCCGACACGGTAGCGGCATATCACACACACTCTTGTTTTCCGTACTATGGATTTCTGGGATGTACTCTGAATTATTACTATGATATTACCGGTTTTCAGACATGGATTATTGTTATGAATGTTTTGTAATGATGTTCCGATGTATCAACCTAAATTAAAAATGAAAATTTTAACCGGTAATTTTGGGACGTTACAAGTTGGTATCAGAGCCCTGGTTTGAGGGATTCGGACACACCTTCGGGGGTGTCTGAACTCAAATCGAGGGATTAAAAGATTTTCCAAAAAGAAAATGTTTTCTAAAAAATTGAGAAAAGAGTTTTGAGAAAGAACGAAGTGTGTGGTGTGCGCGACCGGCCGAGCTCAAGTAAGTATTCCCCAGAGTACCCATAACAAGTTTATGTTATGTTTATCAGCTTTTGTAGAACAGCATGGTAGAATAGGACTAAGGATCTAGGGGTGATGCCTTACGTGCCTGCTTTATATGTTTTAGCTGTATGAGAATTGCATGCTAGTATTGAGTAGACAGCAAGTAGGATAGCCTGATTAGGTTATGCCTGATAGTATGAACTTAGCATTGTATGCTAGTACAGTTCCTGTAAGCAGATAGAGTTGATTGAGATTGTTACCCTTGTCTGAATGTTGCTTACTTCATGCTTTGTGGGCCTCTGAATAATGGGAGTTAGCCATTAGGTGAATACGTCACGTCACATGTGATCAGGGTTGAATAATCTTAGAGTGCTGGATTTGATCCTATTGTGCAGCTCTTGTTTGAGTCCAACCATGATAGGGACGAGTCTCTTACTCGAAGGATTATCTGAGCCTCATCACATGTGATGGTATTCAGGTAATGGCTAATTGGCATTACAAGGAGGCCTGCAACAGCTGTGGACTGGGTAGAGTAGAGTCAGAGATTTCCCTAGGGCAAGCCTAGGATGAGTATAGCAGTGAACGTCAATAGTGAAAGGGGTCCGGTGGAGTCAAGGAAGTCCTTGAAGAAGGTATGGATAGATGTGGAAGGTAGTATGGGCGCGTACTACTGAAAGCAGAGGATCCGTACCCGAACTAAGGAAGGCTGAGATAAGACTGGGGAACTTGTAGTAGTTGTGATCCCTCAAGAAGTAGCAGTATCACTAACAATTGTTATGTATGTATTGCAGAATGGTGGTACTTCAATCGAGGCAGATATATGGCGGTTCAGGAGAGGGGTCAGGTTCGGGATCAGGTTCCGAGCCGGTAGATGAGGGACTACGCGAGTTCATCGCGTCAGAGATCACCAGGGGTATCCTTGAGTCGACCCCCATCATCTTCGGGTCGATCAAGGAAGGGATGGTTGAGCTGATGGAGGATCGCCTCAGGGCGTTCAGGAGCGACATCAAATCTGGCCAGTCGGGATCTCGTACGCTGTCCTTTAAGGACTTCATGGGCAGTGGTGCGCCGGATTTCCACAGGGTGAAAGACCCCATTGCTGCCAGGCGATGGATTGCAGACATCGAGTCTGCACAGTTGACTAGCTTCTGCCCCGAGGGGTCGAATGTGAGGTATGCAACAGGGTGTTTACGAGACCAAGCACGAGATTGGTGGGAGTCAGTGGGTGACTCATTGGGAGCCTCAGCGGTCAAGGCTATGACTTGGTCGGACTTTGTGACCAAATTCAGGGCGGAGTTTGCGCCGGCTGTCGAGCTTCAGCAGCTGGCCTGGGAGTTTTTGGATATGAGACAGACGACGGAGACTGTGGCGGAGATCACCTCCAAGTTCCAGGAGAGGGCACTGTTGGTGCCCCAGTACGCGTGTGATGAGGACATGAGGAGGACCCGCTATCATGACATGCTCCAAGCTGACATTCGGGAGCACGTTAGTTTTTCAGCTTGCCCCACCTTGGACTCTATGATTGCCAGGGTGAGGGAGAGGGAGATAGATTTGGAGCATATTCGGAAACGGAAAACAGAGGAGGGACAGACGGGAGGGGCTTCGGGGAAGAAGCCCAAGGGATCAGATGGTAGGCCGAAAGGCCAGTCAGGACAGGGCCGCTGCAGGAAATGCGGCATGCCTCATGAGGGGGCATGTAGACTGGGATCGTCAGGCTGCTATAAGTGCGGCAAGACGGGACATTTTAGCAGGGATTGTACCGCCCCTGCACCTGTGTTACAGACATCGGAGTTGCTGTGTTTCCACTGCAACCAGAGGGGCCACAAGAAGGCCAATTGTCCCCAGTTGACAGCTGCAGCGTCAGTGAAGGCGCCAGCACCAGCGACCCTGCGGATTACTGATGGCCGGTAGGGCAAGGCAGAGGCTCCAGTGGTGAGGAGTCCGGAATTTTAGCTGACTACCGAGGAGGCACGCGCCGCACCCGATGTGGTGATGGGTATGATTCTTTCCCTCTATTTTATTTTTATGATGTTATGATATTGATATGTGCTCTGTGTGTATATGTATGCATTAGGATCGTTCCATGTGAACGACATCCCAGTTCAGGTGTTGTTCGACTCGGGTGCCTCCCGATCATTTGTTTCCCTTGCGCTTAGCAAGAAGCTTCCTGAGTCTTCAGGCGTGTTAGATTGCCCTTTAGAGGTAGAAATTGCTGATGATCGATCGGTGCGAGCATCGATGGTGTTTCAGGATTGCGTATTGCGTTTGTTTGAGGAGCGCTACCTGGTAGACTTGGTTCCCATTCCGTTGCGTGGGAACAAGGTGATTATAGGCATGGATTGGTTGAGCCCTAATGGGGCGGTGATAGATTGCGCGCAGCAGCTAGTGCAAGTTAGGACCCCAGGTGGGGGAGAGTTAGTGATTCATGGCGAGAGGCCACAGTGTGGACCCGCAGTCTGTTCAGCGGCGAGGGCTAGACGATACCTTCAGCAGGGATGCGTAGGTTATGTCGCGTACGTGATGGATACCCAGGAGGCGGGTAAGGCGACGGTGAGCGAGGTTCAGGTGGTGCGAGATTTCGCAGATGTTTTTCCAGAGGAGCTTCCTGGGATACCTCCAGAGCGACAGGTGCAGTTCAGGATTGACCTCGTTCCTGGTGCAGCTCCGATAGCCAAGGCACCGTATCGGTTGGCTCCTCTTGAGATGCAGGAGTTGTCTACACAGCTGTAGGAGCTGTTAGACAAGGGATTCATTTGACCTAGCAGTTCACCCTGGGGAGCCCCGATTCTGTTCGTGAGAAAGAAGGACGGGTCGCATCGGATGTGTATAGATTACCAAGAGCTAAACAAGGTAACGGTGAAGAACCGTTACCCACTCCCGAGGATTGATGATCTCTTTGACCAGCTTCAGGGAGCGTCTTGGTTTTCCAAGATCGATTTGCGTTCGGGTTATCATCAGATGACGGTCAGAGAGGAGGATGCGCAGAAGACCGCGTTTTGGACGTGCTATGGCCATTATGAGTTCGTGGTGATGCCGTTTGGGCTCACCAATGCTCCTGCCGCATTCATGGACCTCATGAACCGCGTATGCAGACCGATGCTGGATCGGTCTGTGATAGTTTTCATTGACGACATCCTGGTTTATTCCAAGACACAGGAGGAGCATGAGGAGCATCTGAGAGAGGTTTTGGAGACCCTGAGGAGGGAGAGCTTGTATGCCAAGTTCTCTAAGTGCGAGTTTTGGTTGCGCGAGGTGCAATTTCTCGGACACCTTATCAACCAGAACGGGATTCTAGTCGACCCGGCCAAGTTCGAGGCCATGATGAGATGGGAGGTTCCTAAGTCTCCATCCGAGATTCGGAGCTTCCTGGGATTAGCATGCTACTATCGGAGATTCATTCAGGATTTCTCCAAGATAGCCGTACCCCTGACGCGGCTGACGAAGAAAGGCTTAGTCTTTCGGTGGGGACCCGAGCAGTAGGTTACGTTTGAGACACTGAGACAGAGATTGTGCGAGGCACCAATCTTATCCCTACCAGAGGGCGTAGAGGATTTTGTGGTTTATTGTGATGCGTCCATTTTAGGGTTGGGCGCGGTACTGATGCAGAGGGGGCATGTCATTGCCTACGCTTCGAGGCAGCTCAAGCCTCACGAGGCGAACTACCCGACGCATGATTTGGAGTTGGGGGTGGTGGTTTTTGCCCTCAAGATTTGGCGGCATTACCTCTACGGGGTTCGATGTACCATTTACACGGACCACAAGAGTTTGAGGTACCTCATGGATCAGCCGAATCTGAACATGAGGCAGTGTCGGTGGTTGGACGTGGTGAAGGATTATGATTGTGAGATCCTCTACCACCCGGGGAAGGCCAACGTGGTGGCCGATGCGCTTAGCCACAAGGCGGCGCCGATCAGGGATATTTGCATGAGGAGGTGACTCCCCTGTTGGAGCAAATTCGGGAGGCTCAACAGGAGGCTATCAAGGAGGAGCATCGGAAGAGCGAGCGTGTGGTGGGTCAGGATTCCTCCTTCGATTATGATAGCAAAGGACTATTGACTCTACACCGTAGGGTGTGGGTGCCGTATCACGGAGGCATGCGCCAGATCTTGATGGAGGAGGCACATAAATCCCGATTCTCTATTCATCCAGGGGCGACGAAGATGTATAGGGATCTTCGTCTAGATTACTGGTGGCCCTGCATGAAGCGGGATGTGGCTTGGTACGTCGAGCGGTGCTTGACCTGCAGGAAGGTCAAGGCCGAACATCAAAGAGCGCATGGCAAGATGCAGCCGTTGGACATCTCGTTGTGGAAATGGGAAGATATCACGATGGATTTTATCACGAAGCTTCCCAGGACCACGCGTGGAGTAGATTCGATTTGGGTCATCGTGGATCGATTGACCAAGAGTGCTCATTTTATTCCGATTCAGGAGAGCATATCGGCCGAGAAATTGTCCGACATCTATATTAGGGAGATTGTGGCGCGACATGGGGTGCCAGTATCGGTTATCTCGGACAGGGACGTGCGTTTTACTTCCAGGTTTTGGAAGAGGTTTCATGACGAGTTGGGCACTCGTTTGCATTTTAGCACCGCCTTTCACCCGCAGACAAATGGTCAGAGCGAGCGGACAATCCAGACTCTAGAGGATATGTTGCGGGCGTGCATGCTAGACTTCGGTGGTAGCTGGGATACTTATCTTCCCTTGGCTGAGTTCTCGTACAACAACAGCTACCACGCGAGTATCGACCGCCCTCCATTCCAGATGTTGTACGGACGGAGGTGCAGGACCCTGATAAGCTGGGGAGAGGTTGGTCAGAGGGTCATGGGGAGCACCGAAGTGGTGCTCAAGACTACCGAGAGGATTCAACAGGTTCGGAGTAGGCTTCAGACCGCACAGAGTCGACAGAAAAGTTACGCCGACAAGCGCTGATCCGACCTGGAGTTCCAGGTTGGGGATATGGTTCTCCTGAAGGTGTCGCCTTGGAAAGGCATCATACGATTCAGGAAGCGGGGCAAGTTGGGCCCGAGGTATATTGGGCCGTTCAGGGTTGTAGCCCGAGTAGGCAAGGTGCCGTATAGGCTGGATTTGCCAGCCGAACTTAGTCAGATACACAGCACTTTCCATGTTTCTCAGCTGCGGAAGTGCCTGGTAGACGACTCCGCAGTGGTTCCGTTAGAGGACATTCAGGTCGATGGCGGCCTGAATTATGTTGAGAGACCAGTAGCAATCATCGACCGGAAGTCGAAGGATTTGAGGAACAAGCGAGTGGAAGTCGTGAAGGTGCAATGGCAGCACCGGAAGGGATCAGAGTGGACTTGGGAGCCGGTGGAAGAGATGACGGAGCATTACCCCGAGCTATTTTTGGAGCAAGAAACAGACTTCGAGGACGAAGTCTAAAATAAGCGGGGGAGATTTGTAGCACCTGGTTCCTGGTATGTATTCTTGGTTATTAGCTCTCCTTATATATTGCATTTTAACCTTGGACTCGGCGAGTTGAAGGACTAACTTGCCGAGTAGAAGTGGGACTAGACGCGGGATCTACTCTGTCTACTTGACGAGTAGGCTCGTGGGACTCGACGAGTAGACCCTGTCTGGACTAAAACCCTAACCCGGGTGTTTGCACCCTATTTAAACGACCTAACCCAGCCTCCATTTCCCCTAGCACTCCCAGAGATCTGTAGAACGAAACCCTAGCCCCCTTTGTGTCCTTGTGGGTGATTTTTAGCATTGTGAAGGTGGTTTGGAGCTTGGGAGAAGAAGGAGAAGGTTGAAGAGTGCAAGAAGGGAAGAAGATCCGAAATCTACTCTGTGAAGGGCTTCTATTCAGGTAGAAAAGTTCCTACCTTGATCTTTAGTTCATTAAATCCCTTTTTTGTCCCTAAAAGTGGTTTTAAGCCCTAAGAACCTAAATCTCTATGTGTTTATGGTTAATGTTCTGCAAGGAATTCGTATTTGGACCTTTTGGACATCCTAGTAGCATAAAGTCTATGTGGTTGAGGTGATTGAGGTCCCTATTGAGTGTAGGACCTCTTAAAGAGCTTGGAATTGCATGTTTGAGCTCATAGGGCCATGCATCCACGTAAAGTTTGCAACTTTACGAGGTAAACATGCCCTAGGACCATAGATCTGTGGTTTTGAAGCATTGCATGTCTCAGATCTGGCCTACTCGGGAAATGGGTCGACGGACTCGGCGAGTTGGATGAACAACTTGGCGAGTCCTATGAAGATTGCCTGGAGCTCGCCGAGTTGTTCTTCAAACTCGGCGAGTCATATGAAATTTCACAGAGCAAGAGGGGTTAAAGCGTTGAAGGTTCAACCCTTCGTACCTGCACACGGAATTAACCGTGTAACGCAGTCCCAAAACCCCAAACCCTCGTATGGGGTGTTATGGTGTGGATTGGAAGCGAGAAGGGGATCCGCTCGAGAAATCGGCGAGTTGCTCGCGGACTCGGCGAGTCGGGAATCGAGTCGGCCCCATAGTCCCGAGTGGTGAGTCAAGGGTGACTCAGTGGGTGGGGAGAGGGACTTAGCGAGTAGGACTGGATTAGTAAGGGAAGGACTCGGCGAGTTGCTCACAGACTCGGCGAGTCCAGTCAACTAGAAGTTGACTTTGACTTAGATTTCGACTTGGTCAAGGGTAAAAGGGTCATTTTACCCTAAGTACATCTAGCAGTGTTTGACTGATTGTTTTGTGGGAATTATAGCCGGAGGACGTCCGGAGCAGCAGCAACAACAGTAGATAGTCAGTTCCCGATCAGATCAGCAGCTACTTTGAGGTGAGTTATCTTCCAGTAGCGGTGGGTCTACGACCACAATGCCGACCCACAAGTAGGAATTGTACGTTAGATGAATGTCGTCGTGATATCATCTAGGTTTGCTACTACACGATATGTTATATGCGAGCATGATATGTTATATGTGATAGAAATAGAGTTCGGTTGTTAGGACCGAAGGGTAGTTCAGACACCCTAGATATGTCTGATAATTTGTTATGTTATGATATATGTGTAAGTAGCAGTAGGGGGAAATAGTCCCCGAGGATCGGTTCTCAGGACCGACGGGTAGTCAGCACGTCAGAATAGCTTGACACGGGTAGACGGCACCCCAGAATGGCCGCACGGGTAGTCGGCACCCCAGAATGGCCGTACCGGGTAGTCAGGCACCCCAGAATAGCCTGTCAGTATGTATGTTATGTGTTTGTATGGGATGTGGTACGATGGGGGAACTCACTAAGATTTGTGCTTACGTTTTTCAGTTGTTGTTTCAGGTACCTCTTCAGTTAGGGGAAAGGAGTCGGCACGGTAGCAGCATATCACACACACTCTTGTTTTCCGTATTATGGATTTCTGGGATGTACTCTGAATTATTACTATGATATTACCGATTTTTCAGACATGGATTATTGTTAAAAATGTTTTGTAATGATGTTCCGATGTATCAACCTAAATTATAAATGAAATTTTTAACCGGTAATTTTGGGACGTTACACTAAAGGTCATAAGGAAGCATTCTAATTTCAAGCCTAAGCCTTTGGAAGTGTTTGTGGCATCAAAACACCCTTAACTTGAGTTCACGGCCCATGGACTATTTGGTCATGTGTTTGCGGCCGTAAACACTCATGGGTGTTGATATATATTTATTGTTTTGGGTCCTAGACACATCAAGGTAAGGTGCTATGTTTGTCTCTTGGCTTAGTGAAGGTCTTTAGGGCATTTTGGCACCCTAATATGGAGTTCACGGCCCAAGAACTTCCTTGGCCGCGAACACCATTTCCTTGGTGTTTTGAGGTTGTTTTCTATCCCTAAACTCATTAGTGTACAAGTCCAAACTAGTTTCATGGCTTAAGGAAGGACTAGGCACCATTTTGCCCTTAAAAAGGAGTTTACTCCCCAAGGTGTTCTTGGGCGGTAAACTCTCAAATATTGTTGTTTTGTTATGATTTTGTGGTCTAAACATGTAATGGTAGCTTCTAGGTCCATTTCGAAGGCTTTGAGGGACATTGGGCACACTTTGGCCCTTATAAAGGAGTTTACTCTCCAAGTGTTCTTGGGCGGTAAACTC
Source organism: Lactuca serriola (assembly GCF_051521515.1). Taxonomy (NCBI): domain Eukaryota; kingdom Viridiplantae; phylum Streptophyta; class Magnoliopsida; order Asterales; family Asteraceae; genus Lactuca; species Lactuca serriola. The sequence continues at coordinate 97,729,434 of NC_136410.1, read as the reverse complement.
CCAAATCTTGGGATTTTGATCCGATTTTGATGTTATAAGCACAATCTAAGCTATATAAAACAACTAGAAAGGGGTACTCATGATTTGGGATAAAAACCCGAAGATCCGTGAGAGAGAAAATGACTTTTCTCTAGTTGGAAATGTAACTAATGAATGAATATGGGTCAGATTTGTATATATAGTCCTGAGATTTTTGGCAGAAAATATTTTATCCCCGGAATGAACTCTAATATCATAGAGTATTGGAATAACAGTGTTGCACAAAACCCTAGTGCAACCACTCTCCTGATATCTCCTTAAGTGTTAAACCTGAAATACTCAAACTTATACCCAAAGTCTGGAATTTCTCTGTAACTGTTCTAACTTCTATTGGCTTGATATGCTTTGTTCAGAATGGAAATTTCGGGTTATCACATCATCCCCCTGTTAAAGGGAATTTCGTCCCGAAATTAGAATTTAGGCAAGGAAGTAGGTAGAAGTGATCGTGTCGTTAGGTGAATTTCGTAATCGATTGGTTCTCGCGCTCCCAAGTGAAATCGGGTTCTCGATTGGTATTCCAACGAACCTTCACTAACGGGCGACAGCGTTGCTTCGTCCGCTTGACCTCTCGGTTGAGGGTCACAACGGTTCTAATACGAAGGCATGGATGTCGTTAATCTCGATCTCATCGAGAGGGCTTACGAGAGTCCTAACGGAAAGGTACTGTTTCAAGTTCGAGACGCGAAGGGTAAAATGTATGTTACTGAGTTCGCGGAGTAGGTCTAGTTTGTGAGATGCAGGACCAATTCTGGTAAGAATCTCGGAGGTCCCAACTACATTGGATTTAGCTTTCCACACTTTATGAAGCGTATTAAGCCGTTCCCAGAGTGAGGTTTCCTAAAGAATTTGGTCTCTCACTTGGAATTCCAAAGGTTCTTTCTCTCGCTTAACTTCCCAGTCAAGGGCCACCCCTTGCTGGGTCAAAGTCGAAAGGGTTTTTGTAATTTGCGAGGAGTTCTGAATGGACTATGATAGTAGGTATGTAAGACCTAGAATTTGGCGAATTTTCCTGTCGGTGACAACGGTGCCGACAAATTCCCAACGGTTTTGGATCATTTGTCAGAGTACTCCAGAATTTCCACATCACTAATAGTGTGTCTCAGGAAATTTGACTCTTTAATTCCAAAACTCATGTTCAGAGAACTTTGTGAAAAGTATCTCCGAGGGTAATGTTTCTATGGGTTCTTTCTTACTACGAGGGTAGATAAGTAAGTCATTACATGGAGAAATGACGAACTGATCCCAGTAAGAAAGACGTACCGCACTCATTTAGCTTATGAATATTTTGGGCGTATTGGTCATATCCGAGGGGTATCACTATAGACTTGAAGTGTCCGCATCGAGTTCGGAGGGTAGTCTTCAGGACATCCTTCCTTATCACTCGAACTGGTGATATTCGGATCTCAGGTCCATTTCTGAAAGTAAATCTTTCCCTGTGTTTCCTCAATCAACTTGTCTATGTGAGGCAGAGACAATGATTTCTAAAGGAAATCTTAACGAATTCTCCAGTCATCGAGGTACATATGATGCACTCTGTCGACTTCTGGTAAGAATAAGACTGGAGCTCTCAAGGGTGAGAAGCCTGGTCTTCTAATTCTATTGTTGAGTAGTTCGCTGTGTTGTCCGGGCTGTTCTTGTATCTTTCGTAGGTGTTTAGACTGTAATGCGATCTGGTTATAAGAGTCATACTGGGTTCTAAGTTTGTTCCTATGCCAATTCAATTACTCTTACTCTTGGACAGTCTCCGTCATGAAGTTCATATTAGAATTCATACATGGTTCAATGATCACAATCTCGTGTATACGAGTCATATACAATTAAGATTGAAAAGGTAATCGAATAACTGATTCTTCCTTAATCTCACATCCCATCGAGGGAAAAGAAGTTAAAGTGGAATCATCAATTCTAAACCTATAGAACATTGATTATATATCACTATCATGTATACATTCTTTAGTGATAGATCAACCGTATGAATCCTTGAATTGAACTTGACGTACTGCACGAGTGATACTGCGGGGATTACTTTGGAAAGGAAAAGAATTATAAGGTACTCCATGCATGAGCAACTCGGTGTTCTGATATGACGGCTTCGCTAAATGACGTTTACTGAGAAAGAGATGTACTTATGAAGCTGGTATTGCGAGGATCGAATTTACTCGAGTCGTACGATAAAGTCGGAATCATACGGAAATTAACGACATTAGATTTGAATATAAGGTGTTACAGACAAAACATAACAGTGTAACTTCTAACAGAGTTACTGTACTTAGGATTTACTACATGACTATTGCCGCGAACAAGGTATACTACAAAAGACAAGTATACGCAGCACGAGCAACCCTAAACGGATGGGATCTCGCAAAAGATAAGACTCTGGTTGCACTAGTTTTTAAACAAGATTTAAAAGCATAAAGAATACTGACGAATGGAAGTGAACCGATACTATAATTGGTTCCTTCGCTGCCTCTTTCCATTCTGAGGTCAAACTCTTCTTGTTCCATCGTCGATCTGCCCTGATGGGTAGTCTCTCTTGAAATACCCTATCTCGCCACATAGATGGCATATCCGAGAGTTCTCGACATTGGTGGTCGAAGTAATGTGTTGGATCCGAATTCTGCAGCAGCGGGTAGTATGCCCGTCTCTGTTGCAGTTAAAGCAGTGCGGTATACGACATCCTCCTAGATGAAGGAAGGCGCACTTATCGCACTTCGGTAAGTCCCTAACATACGATCTGGCTAGGTTAGGGGCAATTGGGATACCAGAAGGAAAGGTAGTTTGAGGTACAAATGTCGTGGCTGTGAAAGTTGTTACTGGTGGTTGTTTCCTGTTCTCCCTTCGGAGCGATTTGTCCTTAGATTTAACCCAAGACTTCCGTTTGTTACACTTGGTCTTGGGACTCGGGGCGTTGTGGTAGTTTGTTGCTCGTTGTGGTGCCTGATTGTTACTCGGATTAGAGTTGTTGTTAACAATCCCACTAACACTTGCGTTGTTAGCGTTCAGGTGGTTTAGAATAGCTGACACGGCAGCCGAGACTGCAGCTTGAAAGGTAGTTGCATCAATATGAAGTGTTGGTGTTTGGTTGATGGGCTGATCGTTTTTCTTGGGTGACATGGTTCTGTTACACCGAAAGAAAATGAATCTTGTGAGCGAAAATGGTTGAACCTAGACGTAGTTCGATCGCTCATGAAAAGAATAGAAGTATGTTTTCTAAAGTTTGACCTACATCCCTAGGATGCAGTCCTAGTACAGAATGGAAGTATGTTCACGAAGGTTTGACCTACATCCCTATGATGCATTCCTAGCAAAGATCGGAAGTAACTTCGTACAATGGTCTCAAGATGTTTGGCGTTCTACCCGAGGCATCGTTGGTTGGTGAATAACGTGATCCAACCATAAAAAAAAGACTTGGAGAGGTCTCCGGAGTCAAATTGCTATAGTCCAATGACTTGAGTAGAGCATGTTTCAAATAGTCTCTAATGAAAGTATGATAAGAGTATTTGAATAAAGAATGACACAAAAATTAGTCGACTGTCAATATCTTTGATATTCATGACGTACAGGTTCGGGAAAATGACCTTGTAAAAAGGTCTTACATCATATCCAGAGAAGATAGTTCTTGACAACATAAAGACCTAACCAAAAGTACTTACAGTACAAGATAGTTTCATAGAAAATTCCACGTTGGGCATAGACAGAAGCACAATTCCTTTCTAACAAGGAATATAAAGTAAAGTATCTACTACTAGCGGCGGTCATCCCTCTGGTGAACTCTCAGTTCATCCAGTTGGCTTTCCACATCAAGTAGGTGTCTTTCATACACTCTCTGGCATACTCGAAGTTCTATGACTTCGGCTCGTGATTTAGCCAGTGCTTGCAGCAGGTTTTCATGGTCTCTCCCAGACCTCTCATGAGCATGTTCAAGGCGACTGGTGCGAAGCATATGCATTCCTACATTTGTATCAACTTCTGCGATACGTTGTAGAGCTGTCCTACCTTGAATTTCGTTTCAGGCAACTCTTCGGATCAGAATTGGCATGATTCTGTCTGCTGAGTCCCCATTGCTCAGGCCATAGAAGCTTCAGTTACCATTAAATGGCATGGGCTGATCTTGGCATTGGCTCCGTGTTTCCAAACATTCCACCCACTCAGGCGTCGGGCTATGAAAAGCCAGACGAGGGTTAGGAATTGGAAAGGGAGCTGCCTGGGGTAGGTTCTCAACCTCGGGTTCGGAGATGGCAACGTCTGAAAGGTCATCAGCATGGTGATCATTCAGAGGGATCGGATGATCATTATTTGGTTCTTCTCCAAACCATCCAGCAATCACTTCGTTCGGAAGGAACAGGTTGCCGTGGGGATGGAATCCAGCCATGTTATGTACGCGAGAATTGGGGTAAGAAAATAATTATTAGACGAACTATCTAGATAATTATTTAGGAAATCTTCATTAGTTCCATCACTATTTGTAAAGTGCATACCAGTTATATGTAATCAACACAGGATAGGCCTTCAAATAAGTTACCTCAACTCCAAATTCACAAGGAATAGGGGTAAAGCAAAAATTTCACCGATTCTAAGTGTATAACATCCTAGTTACATATAACTTTAGTGTATCCACTTAGCAACTATCAACTTGCTAATGAAGATCCCGCTTTAGTTCTCAAGTATAAAGTACTTATAGTAACACAAAACACCCCTATGGTATTTTAGACTTAGGTTTTGTTATAACGTTCTCATTGTGGTAATGTTGGTAAGTTTTTAGACTTGTTGCCATATCACAACCATTCTTGGGCATGTGCTAATCACTCCTTGGAACAACATAGTTGATCAGGCTATGCCACTCCCAAGACTGACCATACATCCTCGAGCTTACCTGTGATATTCAACAATCGCAATACTTTTGTTCTTGTCATTGTGACACGGATTTTAGTATGAATGCAGGCACATATACTTTGTTAAATATTTTATTATTTAAAAGTATATACTCTTAGACAGAGTGTTTTAATCCCAATGTATTTATAGTTAGTATATCTTTTATGGGTTGATATACTTAATTCACTATAAACAGTGCTCTGATACCAATCTGTCACACCCCAAAACCAAAGAACGGCGGAAACGTTCCGGGGTGGAGGGCGTCATGTGAAGTATCATAACAGTGTAAAGTAGTAAACAAGAAACAACATCATCCGTTGCATTAATAGTAAAGTTTTAATACATGTGTGTTCTTTCATAATGTACAACTATAAAATGAATAATCAAAATAAGATGAGTCTTGTCTGTGCTCCGTCTTCTCAAAACCTGGCCATCGTACCTGTCTAACTGATGACCTGAGAATACAAGTTATTTTGAAAGCGAGTATCAGCCTAAAGCTGGTGAACTCATAAGTATTTAAGTGTTATTGTCCTGTTTTGGAATGCTGTTATGAATGTCATGTAAATCTTTAAATGGAATAGTTGATATAAGTATGAAATGTAGTCTTCTACCAAGACCCGAATGTTTTTGTAAGTAAAAATGATAGTTTTTCCTTCTTTTTGACTATTACAAACAATAATTAGTCTAACTCATCGTTTATGTGAAAGTATCACAAAATAAAGTAAAATAGGAAAAAGATATGATAGTCTTTTACCAAGACCCAAATGTTTTGCTATGAAAATGATGGTTTTTCCTTCTTTTTGACTATTACAAATAGTACTTAGTCTAACTCATTGTTTATGTGAATGTATCACAAAATAAAGTAAGTAGGAAAATGTATTAATGTAAGTGTTATCCCGAGGTACTAGGGTTAACACGACATCGCAGTAAGCGAAATGTATATCCTATCACAAAGTAAAGTAAATAGGACAAGTATTAATGTAAGTGTTATCCCGAGGTACTAGGGCTAACACGACATCGCGTAAAGCGAAATGTATATCCTATCACAAAATAAAGTAAAATAGGAAAAAGTACTAATGTAAGTGTTATCCCGAGGTACTAGGGTTAACACGCCATCGCGTAAAGCAAAATGTATAACCTATCACAAAATAAAGTAAATAGGAAAATATACTAAAGTAAGTGTTATCCCTGAGGTACTAGGGCTAACACGACATATGTAAATGTTATCCCGAGGTACTAGGGCTAACACAACATATATAACCTAATGAACATCCGAAGATTGTCCAATTGTCCTATGTAGCAGCAGCAGGGCGGAGGAAGGGTTAGTCTCGTAACTGACTCCTAATATAAGTAATAACCTTAGGCATCCGTAGATGTTCATCGACCACTGGTGCTAATCAGCTGGGATTCGGAATGGTTAGTCCCGTCCAGATATCCCGAGGTACTAGGGATAGGCAGGACAATTTATACAGAAGGTACTAATATATCATCCTCGCAAATCGAGATACAAGTATTCATGTAAGTATACATAGGAAAAATGTATCTACGTAAAGGTATTCATGTAATGTATTCATGTATCATGTAAGCATATGTAGACATACTCATGTATCATGTAAGCATATGTAAATGTACTCATGTATCAGGTAATGTACTTGTATAGACTAATGAACGAATTAACTTTTGGGTGATTCCTTGTAATAGGAATAATGTTTTGTATCGTCTAACTATCCCTATGATAATTAACTGAAAGGTAATTGGTTGTTCAAGTAGGTTTATACACCCTCACTACACAAGAGTGTGGGAAACTGAATGAAGGATGAAAACTATAACATCAATACATACATAAGAACATAAGTGTATAAGTATAGTTTTGTTCAAGAAGGTAAAAATGGTTTTGCAAGATATCTAAGAGTTTTGAACAATAATTAAGAGTGACTTGATGTCATTTTAATAAACATTTCAAAACTAATAATTTGGTTATCAAGGTATTTTAAGATAGAAAACCATTTCATGTATCACATTTTGAAGTATGTGAAATCTACTGGATGAAAACACAGGTATAAAATACATAAGAGTGATTTAATAACATACTGTTTTCTACTTGTATTCCCCCCCCCATTAAAGCCTTTAAAATCATTTAAAACATTGATTAAGGGGTATGAACTCACCTGTTGTGAGTGGTTCTAGCGGGTACGCGTGTATGGATGAGAAGTTCCACGAATGAAGTCCCGAGACACAATAAGTCCTAAATGACATATAAGGACACATATTGACATGAATATAGTGTTTATAACATCTATATGAAAGGAAACACCTTCGGGGACTAGGTAACACCTTGACCAAGTGATGGAATCACATGTGATTCAACATAGGAAGGTATAAAGGCACTCACATGAGTTCACGGCCCAAGGGAGTTTACGGCCATAAACTCATGGCTACTCATGTGGGAATGCAAGTTTGAAGGCTAGGGAATGATTTAGGGATATTAGCTTTAATTTAGGATGAAGAAAACCCACTTTCTTTGAAGTTCTAAGGAGTTCACGGCCCAAATGAGTTTACTACCGTAAACTCATGGCCATTTATATTTATGAGCGTCCTAAAGGTCATAAGGAAGCATTCTAATTTCAAGCCTAAACCTTTGGAAGTGTTTGTGGCATCAAAACACCCTTAACTTGAGTTCACGGCCCATGGACCATTATGTCATGTATTTGCGGCCGTAAACACTCATGGGTGTTGATATTTTTATTGTTTTGGGTCCTAGACACATCAAGGTAAGGTGCTATGTTTGTCTCTTGGCTTAATGAAGGTCTTTAGGGCATTTTGGCACCCTAATATGGAGTTCACGGCCCAAGAACTTCCTTGGCCGTGAAAACCATTTCCTTGGTGTTTTGAGGTTGTTTTCTATCCCTAAACTCATTAGTGCACAAGTCCAAACTAGTTTCATGGCTTAAGGAAGGACTAGGCACCATTTGGCCCTTAAAAAGGAGTTTACTCCCCAAGGTGTTCTTGGGCGGTAAACTCTCAAATCTTGTTGTTATGATTTTGTGGTCTAAACATGTAATGGTAGCTTCTAGGTCCATTTCGAAGGCTTTGAGGGACATTGGGCACACTTTGGCCCTTATAAAGGAGTTTACTCTCCAAGTGTTCTTAGGCGGTAAACTCCCAAATCTTGGGATTTTGATCCGATTTTGATGTTATAAGCACAATCTAAGCTATATAAAACAACTAGATTGGGGTACTCATGATTTGGGATAAAAACCCGAAGATCCGTGAGAGAGACAATGGCTTTTCTCTAGTTGGATATGTAGCTAATGAATGAATATGGCTCAAATTTATATATATAGTCCTGAGATTTTTAGCATAAAATATTTTATCCCCAGAATGAACTCTGATATCATAGAGTATTGGAATAACAGTGTTGCACAAAACCCTTGTTGAACCACTCTCCTAATATCTCCTTAAGTGTTAAACCTGAAATACTCAAACTTATACCCAAAGTCTGGAATTTCTCTGTAACTGTTATAACTTCTATTGGCTTGATATGGTTTGTTCAGAATGGAAATTTCGGGTTGTCACAAAGAGATAGTGCGGAGACAAACACTTCACATAATTGGCCTTTGTTGTTTTCTATTTTATCCAAAATGTCACAACTTACCTATTTCAAATGTACAAGAGTAGAACACATTTTACTCTTACTGTAATGATGTGAAAATTTGAAACAATTTTTCATTTTTCAAACAACATAAAACTCATACAATATTTTCAAGTCTCATATTCATCAAATATCATCATAATTAAACATATCCCAAGATCACAAAATGCAATCCTCTATCAGTGTGTACGGATCATGCCGACGCCTTTCTGCGATCCTCGCTAGTACCTGAAACACATAACACATAACACTGTAAGCATAAATGCTTAGGGAGCTCCCCAAAATACCACATACAACACATATTAGCCACTCGAGGCTATAACTCTGTTTGAACCTCTGGTAAATGTGTCTCAGTGGGACCCTCCAGTCCGATAACTCTGTGGACCCTCTGGTCCTAACTCTGTGGACCTTCCGGTCCTAACTCTGTAACCTTTGAATCATACATGGCACAAATCACATAGAAATCACATCATATAAATAGCATACAAATTACTCTGTCACATAACTCAAATTACCACTCTAGGTAAAGTATTGTGAGAAGACTCACCTCGTATGAACTCGGATAAACTCTCATGCTCGAATTCCCCGACCTAGTCTCCTCTTATCAACATGATAACATCTCAAATCAAAATCCTCTCACGTTCTCATCTCTAATAATGGGTAGAAGACCATTCTACCCCTCTCTGACCTCTCTTGAATCAGCTTGACCAAAACCCCAAGGTCAACTGAAGTCAACTCTAGTCAACGGTTAAACTTTGACCAGAATCGTCGTGTGCATATGGGTGACTCGGCGAGTCCAAGCGTGTCCTTTGAATCCTTCTAAGGTCTCACTCGATTCATTGTGTGAACCTTCCACTCGACGGGTTACCACTGGTCATTAATCGCGGGGCAACCCCGACTCGACTCATTGAGTTCCCTTATGGACACAGCGAGTGCCTTCCATGGCAACACTCAAATGACCTTCTGAGGTCAGATCTATTTCTCTATCCCATAGATCTGATCTTACCACACTCAATAATCACGTAAAGGTCCAATATTTACACTCATGCAACGACCATAATGCTTGTTTTGGTGAAATAGCTTCTAAAATGGCAACCTAGGTTTATATCTACAATGGAACATCATAAAGCAGAATGGTTGGGACTCTCTGGACCTCTTAAGGTTCAGATCTAAGAGTTATTCCACCTTGGGACCTCATAAGCTTCGAATCCAAGCTAAAGAAGGTATAAGAAGACCCTAGATTCAAGTAAATCACCATAAACACGAGATTGAGCATAGATCCATACCTCTAGTAGCCTCTTCTGATTAAATGGTAGCAAATCTGAGCCCCTTAAGCTGTCAAGCTTTCCCTCCTTCCTTCTTTTTTTTGCAAAATCACACTAGAGATGGTGAAAATGGCTTCTTTTCTCTCTCTCTCTCTCTCTCTCTCTATGCTCTCTGGTTCTTTGGTGCTCTCAAGGGTGAAGGTGGCCGCAAATGTGGGCCATAAGATCCCTTAAATAGGGCACAAGTCCGAGGATTTAGGGTTTCTGCCCACAACGCGGACTCGTCGAGTCGACTCCCCGACTCGTCGAGTCCCTTCATTAAATCCAGTCAGCAGATCGCAATCCTACTCGACGAGTCTAGGCGTCTACTCGTTAAGTCCCTCTTCTCGACAAAAATAAATAATTAAAATATGATATCTGGAATTCAAGATGTTACAATTCTCCCCCACTAGAATCAGACTTCGCCCTCGAAATCTCGCTCTGCAAACAACTCTGGATGCTGCTCTCGCATCTCCAACTCCGGCTCCCAAGTCAGCTCGGACCCTCTTCGATCTTGCCAGTGGACCTGAACCAAGGGCATCTCCTTGTTCCTCAAAACCTTGATCCTCCGATACAGGATCGCGATCGGCCTCTCAACATAATTTAGGCTCGCATCCACCTGAATATGCTCTAGTGGCACTACCACCGATTCATCGGCTATACACTTCCTCAACTAAGACACATGGAAGGTATCATGTATCTGACTCAACTCCGCAGGTAGCTTTAAACGATACGCTACCTTGCCCACCCTAAAGGACCAATGTACCGGGGCCCCAGCTTTCCCCTCTTCCTGAATCGGATCACTCCTTTCCAAGGAGATACCCTCAGGAGTACGAAGTCACCAACCTGAAACTCGAGCTCTGATCGTCGCCTATCCGCATAACTTTTTTGACGACTCTGAGCTGTCAGCAACCTTTTTCTGACCTGTTGTATCTGCTCAGTCGTCCGAAACACTATCTCGGTGCTACCCATCACTCGTTGCCTCACCTCTCCCCAGCAGATGGGAGTCCGAAACCTCCTCCCATACAACAACTCAAAGGGAGGCATACCAATACTTGAGTGGTGGATGTTGTTATAGGAAAACTCAGCCAATGGTAGGTACGTATCCCAACTTCCTCCGAAGTCCAACAGTCATGCTCGAAGCATGTCCTCGAGCGTCTGAATCATCCGTTCACTCTGTCCATCCGTCTGTGGGTGGTAAGTGGTGCTAAAATGCAACCTCGTACCCAACTCCTCATGGAATTTCTTCCAGAATCTGGAAGTGAAACGTACATATCGATCCGACACAATCGAGATCGGTACTCCATGCCGTGATACCACCTCTCTCACATACATCTCTTCCAGTCTCTCTGTGGAAGAACTCTCACTGATAGCAAGGAAGTGAGCGCTCTTCGTCAGCCGGTTAACGATCACCCAAATTGCATCGACACCCCTCGTGGTCCTCGGCAATTTGGTATTGAAATCTATATAAATCTGTTCCCACTTCCATTGGGGAACCTCCAGTGGCTGCAACTTGCCATGCGGACATTGGTGCTCAGCCTTAACCCTGCGACAGGTCAAGCACCTCTCAACAAACCACGCCACATCCCTCTTCATACAGGGCCACCAATACTCTCTCTTCAGGTTCAAATACATCTTAGTGGCCTCGGGATGAATCGAGAACCTCGATTTGTGTGCCTCCTCCATCAGTATGGCACATGCCCCGCCCGCAAACGGCACCCAAATCCGACCATGAAAGTTCAAAAGACCTCGGATATCGGTAACGAACTCAGATACCTGTCCAATCACCCGCTCTCTCTTGCGGTTCTGCAGTCTCGCAGCCTCTGCTTGGGCCTCTCATATGGTATCCAAGATTGGAGTCATCACCGTCATCCTCATATAAATGTCTCGTATCGGGGCACTCTCTGCCCTACGGCTCAGGGCATTGGCTACAACGTTAGCCTTGCCCGGGTGGTACAGGATCTCGCAGTCATAATCCTCTACCACATCCAACCATCTCCTCTGGCGCATGTTCAGGTTGGGTTGATCCATCAAGTATTTCAAACTCTTGTGGTTGGTGTATATGGTACACCGAACCCCATACAAATAATGATGCCATATCTGGAGGGAGAATACCACTGCTCCCAACTCTAAATTGTGGGTGGGATACCTCGTCTCATGTGACTTCAGCTGCCACGATGCATATGCTATCACGTGCCCTGTCTGCATAAGCACCGCACCCAATCCTGATATAGACGCGTCAGAGTACACCATATAATCCTCCATTCCCTCCGGAAGGGCTAACACCGGGGCTTCACACAATCTCTGGAGAAGAGTCTCGAATGAGGTCTGCTGCTCAGGACTCCAAATAAAAGCAACGCCCTTCCGGGTCAACCTGGTGAGGGGAACGACAATCTTGGAGAAATCCCTGATAAACCTCCGGTAATAGCCGACCAACCCCAGGAAACTCCTGATCTCGGTGGGGGATCTCGGCACCTCCTAGCTCATAACCGCCTCAATCTTGGCCGGATCGACCAATATCCCATTATGGTTGACGAGGTGCCCCAAGAACTGGACCTCTTATAACCAGAAATCACACTTGGAGAATTTGGCGTAGAGTCTCTCCAATCTCAATACTCCGAGAATCTATCTCAGATGCTCCTCATGCTGCTCTCTAGATCTCGAATACACCAGAATATCACCGATGAACACAATCACTGAACGATCTAACATCGGCCTGCACACCCTGTTCATGAGATCCATGAACGTTGTGGGTGCAGTGGTGAGCCCAAAAGGCATCACCACAAACTCATAATTCCCGTAATGAGTCCTGAACGCCGTCTTCGGGATATCCTCATCCTGCACCCTCATCTGATGATATCCTGACCTCAAGTCAATCTTGGAGAACCAAGATGCACCCTGCAACTGATCGAACAGATCATCGATCCTCGGTAGTGGATAACGGTTCTTGATCATCAATTTTTTCAACTCCCGGTAATCAATGTACATCCAGTGTGAACCATCCTTTTTCTTAACAAAAAGGATCGACGCTCCCTACGGTTAGCTACTCTGTCGAATGAACCCCTTTCCCAACAACTCCTGAAGCTGTGAGGATAACTCCTGCATATTTTGTGGCACAAGGCGATAGGGAGCCTTGGCAATAGGCGCTGCTACTGGAACCAAATCAATGTGAAACTCCACCTGCCTCTCCGGAGGCACACCTGGTAACTCCTCGGGGAAAACATCCGGGAACTCGCGTACTATCGGGACCTCCTCGATCGAACTCGGCCTCTCAGCGGCAACTCGCGTGTCCATCACATAGGCTACGAACCCTTTACAGCCCTATTGTAAACTCTTTCTCGCTCTGGCAACCGAACAAAATGCTGACTCGGATCGGGTACCCTCATCGTACACTGTCAGTACTCCCCCACTAGGGTCTTGTATCGTCACCAGCTTGCGCTCACAGTCTATAACAGCTCCAAATCGGCTCAACCAATCCATGCCCACCAAAGATCTCGAGTACACATCCTCGAATCACATTATTCGCATATACCGCTCGCTCGTCGGCTATAGAAACTCGCAGAGGTCGACTCAACGCCTCTCGTCGGATACTGATGTGCTGACTAAACGCTAATGATACGAAAGATCGACTCGCACCCGAGTCAAATAACACCAAAGAAGGTACATAATTCACAAGAAAAGTACCTAAGCATACCACAATATAAGCACAAAATCTCAAACTTAGCAAAAAAACAAAACAATACATACCAGCCACGACGTCGAGCGCTGCGTGAACCTCCTCCGCTGTCAACTGGAAGGCTCTCCCGCGAGCGTTCGGTGCCTCGGCCTTCGCTGGCCGAATCTTGGTAGCTTGTATGGTAGCAGTGGTAGATCCCTGCGGTGCTCCCTGCGTCGACCCCCGCCGTTGTGGACACTCAACCTTCCGGTGGCCGGTCTAGTTACAATGAAAGCAAACTGCAAATCCCTTGGGGCAATCCTTAGCCATGTTCCCCTCCTTGCCACATTTGTAGCAAGACACTGCTCGACAAATCCCTTCATGAATATTGCCGCACTTACCACCAGTGCGGCCCCTCTGGTTCCCTGGTCTCGAATTGGCAGGCTTGGCCCGCTTGGCTGCCGGCTGGGACTGATCCGTTCGCCGATCCCTCCCCTGAGACTCCACCTCCTCCCTGGCCTAAGTCTCGAGCTCGATATCCCCCTTCCAAGCATTCGTATAGAGCTCTGCGAATGTCCGGTACGTCGAGTTCACCACGAACTCGCGAATGTCCCTCCTTAGTATGCTAAGATATCGACTCATGCGTGCCTGCTCAGAAGACACATGCTCAGGGAAGAACATCGCCCTCTCGTGAAACATCCTGCTAATCGTAGTAACATAATCAATACCCTGCTTGAGGGTCAAGAACTCCTGGGCCAACCGTTCCCTTTACTCCGGGGGAACGTACTCATCACGAAACATAGTGGTGAACCTCTCCCAGGTCACCACGGTAAGCTCTACAGAAGTGAAATCCACCGTCACGAACTTCCACCAGTCCTTCCCTCCCAAGCTATCAGATCCTGAGTCCCATCAAACTCTGGTGGCTTCGTGTTGCTAAACTCTCGGTATAGCAACAAGTCACCCCCTGCGGCCTGGCAGTAGCGACGACTGTGGTGGCCGCAGCAACAACATCATCAGTAAGAGCAGTGTACCGCTCATTAAAAGTTTCGATCAACATGGTCTTGATAGACCAAAACATCTCCGGTATCTCAGCTCGGATGGCTGCAACCACCTCCTCATGAATCATCCTGCGGATCTCCTCATCGCTGACATCGCTGCTCTCTGGAGTGTGGCGCGTACTCACCATGATGTCTTTGAAACACAACAAAAAAAAAATTAGAGACCCGCTTGAGTATCCTCGCACTCGATCCCTCAACCCTACTTGTTCCTTAGTACCCTAAAGATTCTTACATGGACTGTTCACTGATCCGGTGTTTCCAGTAGTATGGGCCCTATACTACCTTCCGCAATGCATCAATATTCACTCCAAGTCCTCCTCCTAGGATCCCAGATCACAAGTACTCTATATTTTGCTACGCACAGGCTACTCTCCTATAGGCCACTCATAAGCTCCTCACTGCTACCTACCCGCTCTCGAAGTATCTCATAGTCGCAGTAATCTCCTAGGCTAAGGCATCACAAATCAGGCCACTCTAGTCCTAGATATGAATACCTAGCCTACTCTAGCATGCATAACATATCACATAATATCTAATAACACATAATGTAAGGGTATTTTGGGAAATCACTGTTCGGGCACTGGCTGATCGTACACACTGCTCCCTTCTGCTTTTCTCAAAGTCTTTTACTCTTTTAGTAAAATTGTTTGTTTATGAAAAACTTTCTCAAATCCTCAGCTTGAGTTTCGATACACCCGAAGGTGCATCCGAATCCCTCAAACCAAGGCTTTGATACCAACTTTTAACGACGTGAAAATTTAAAACAATTATTCATTTTTCAAACAACATAAAACTCATACAATATTTTCAAATCTCATATTCATCAAATATCATCATAATTAAACATATCCTAAGATCACAAAATACAATCCTCTGTCAGTGTGTATGGATCATGTCGGCGCTTTTCCGTGATCCTCACTAGTATCTGAAACATAGAACACATAACATTGTGAGCATAAATGCTTAGTGTGTTCCCCAAAATACCACATACAACACATATTAGACACTCGAGGATATAACTCTATTTGACCCTCTGGTCAATGTGTCTCAGTGGGACCCTCCAGTCTCATAACTCTGTGGACCCTTTGGTCTTAACTCTTTGGACCCTCTGGTCCTAACTCTGTGGACCTTCCGGTCCTAACTCTGTAAACTATGAATCATACACGACACAAATCACAAAGAAATCACATCATATAAATAGCATACAACTTACTCTGTCACATAACTCTAATTACCACTCTAGGTAAAGTATTGTGAGAAGACTCACCTCGTATGAAGTCGGATAAACTCTCGTGCTCGAATACCCCAACCTAGTCTCCTCCTATCAATAGGATACCATCTCAAATAAAAATCCTCTCATGTTCTCATCTCTAATAATGGGTAGAAGACCATTCTACCCCTCTCTAACCTCTCTTGAATCAGCTTGACCAAAACCCCAAGGTCAACTGAAGTCAACTCTAGTCAACGGTCAAACTTTGACCAGACTCGTCTAGTGCACATGGGTGAATCGGCGAGTCTAGGCGTGTCCTCTGAATCCTTCTAAGGTCTCACTCGACTCGTCGAGTGAACCTTCCACTCGACGGGTTACCACTGGTCATGAATCGCGGGGCAACCCCGACTCGACTGCTTGAGTTCCCTTATGGACTCGGTGAGTTCCTTCCATGGCAACGCTCAAATGACCTTCTAAGGTCAGATCTGTTTCTCTATCCTATAGATCTAACCTTACCATACTCAATAATCACGTAAAGGTCCAATCATTACACTCATGCAACGTCCATAATGCTTCTTTTGGTGAAATAACTTCTAAAATGGCAACCTAGGTTTATATATACAATGGAACAACATAAAGCAGAATGGTTGGGACTCTCTGGACCTCTTAAGGACCAAATCTAAGAGTTATTCTACCTTGGGACCTCATAAGCTTCGAATCCAAGCTAAAGAAGGTTTAAGAAAACCCTAGATTCAAGTAAATCACCATAAACACGAGATTGAGCATAGATCTATACCTCTACTAGCCTCTTCTGATTAAATGGTAGCAAATCTGAGCTCCTTAAGCCGTCAAGCTTGCCCTCCTTCCTTCTTCCTTGTAAAATCACACTAGAGATGATGAAAATGACTTCCTCTCTCTCTCTCTCTCTTTCTCACTATGCTATCTGGTTCTCTAGTGCTCTCAAGGGTGAAGGTGGCCACAAATGAGGGCCATAAGATCCCTTAAATAGGGCACATGCCCGAGGATTTAGGGTTTGTGCCCACAGCGCGGACTCGTCGAGTCGACTCCCTTCATTAAATCCAGTCAACAAATCGCGATCCTACTCTACGAGTCTAGGCGTCTACTCGTCGAGTCCCTCTTCACGACAAAAATAAATAATTAAAATTTGATACCTGGAATTCCGGATGTTAGACTTACATTTGACAAGTGTTATAAACCTTCTTTAAGATTTGTTACTCAAGTTACAATCTTAGAGTATGACTCTACAAATTGTTTTGGAACGAAGTATGACTCGTCTTCTTGATTTAACCACTTCAACAATTCATGACTCCTCTTCTTAGCCATAAGAATGCACTAAGATGTCATTAGAGGACCAATTGTGATACGGTTTCTTAATCATTAAGATGATCACAAAACATGATAATAAAGTACTCTCCAATCTTTTCAGATTTGAGAAACTTTTATCTTTCTACCTAATTTGATTCTTCTCATTCGTTCTGCCATACATCGAAACTTTTCCAATGTTTTAGAATTATACTTAAACTTATAAGTATAACTATATTTACTAAACTTTAATAAATCATGACGAATAGTCTTATCGATCTTTTGTGGTGGACTTGACCAATGCACAAGAATGTGTACTCGATCCATTAGTCCTTCACTTGACTCACATATACATGTGAATAAGGAATTAATCTTAATTTTCCAAAGATGAAAATTCTCATTTATCATACAACTTGCATGATTCCAAGTTTCGGTCCAATTGAAAACTTGGGTGATGAGATTCTTTCCTTATTTGGTAAATTTAGACACTACCAGAAATGAAAGAATCAAATTCATATTTCCATTATTGCTAGAAACATACAAACATCAATTTTCCATAAATGTCATTACAAGGAGATATAATAAAAATAAAACAAAATTTTATTTATTTATAAAATGCCGAAAAAACTTTTTCCTTACAATGCAACTTTAAATGAAAACTCTGCTATTACATATTTCCTAGCAATCTATCATAACTCCTACATAGCAACTCAAGAATCTGATCTTCGAACCATGCGATTGAAATCCATCTTCATGATCAGATTCATCATACTCTTCTTTTAAGCTTCCTTCCCTTTGCTTGATCCTGCCAAACATCAAAATGTAACCGAGTCACATTTTGTATTAAGAATCATCAATTAGGAACTTAACAGAGTTAGATAGCAGACTTACCTGAAGCAAAGTCAAACTTTTTGAAATTACCATCCTCATGATATTTCAGGTAAATAGAACAGCTTCGCAACCAATGCCCTTTCCTTTGGAAATAGAACAATATGGACTCTTTGGTAATGGGATTATCTCATACTTAGCCTTTCTCTTTACCATTTGGTCAACCAAGTTGACTGTGGCCGATCGCTTTCCATTGGGAAGAGAAAGCTTTTTTGGATATCCAATGTTACCATTGTCAATGTCCATGGAAGTTTGGGAAGTTGGTCTTCTAATAAAATTTGCTTTACCAGCGCTCCAAATAATTGCTGATTCCGTAGCATCAAGCAAATAGGTAAGATCATTAAGGGTCATGTCATAGTCTGTTACATAGTAGTCCTTAAAGAACTCACTATGTGACTTAAAAAGTGACTATAGAACCTAGTCAACAACCAACTTCCTCAAGACTTTGACACCCAACTCTCCCGGCATGTCAGTATGTGACTTCATCTCCAAGATGTGAGCACACATAGACTTTGCTTTCCAATAGGGCTTGAGTGACCTTGAACTATTGAAGAGCTTGTGGGATAGGGAGAATAGTTGGAGGAGGTGTAGGAAGAGAAGTATGATTTCCATTATCCAACCATGGAACATCATCTTCATTAGGAAAGCTTGTTCCAAGAGATTTAGGATTATCATAGTTGTCTGAACCAGACATCTATAATGAGAGAAATTCAAGTTAGTTGATTTAAAGTCCTTAATATAACTCCCAATATGAAATATTAAGGCTAGGACCCAACACAATATTTTACAACTTGGAAGAGGGATGCCGTAATCCAAGCTATAGAATATTTAAAGGTAGGTGAATGAAGATTCACCACTTTCCACCATGAAAATTGAAATAGAAATTAGGTTTTAATTGGTTTGAAACTCCTAGATCTTTTGAGATTCATTGAAATTTTCAATGGCATGTTTAAATCTCAATTGTGCCCTCTCAAGTGTATGACTAGGATGTCGAGGATCACAAACAAGGTGTGAATAACCATGCAAACATACTTGGTACCCTTAATACTTATCACTTAATCGATGTGCCAGTTAACCACACGCGCTCCACCGATCCTATGATAAACATTAAGTTAAACTTTGCCTACCTTGTTAAATCCAAGCTAGTATGCCGGTTAACCACACGCGCTCCACTACCGACTTAAGCAATGTGCAAAGTGTAATTTCAAGGGTTAGCATGAAATTCACATTTTCCTAAAGTAACTAAGATTGGGAATTTATAAAAGGTTTAGTTACTTTATATTTATCACTATACTTATAATGAAAGTTATAGTCCTTATCCTACCCGTTCAGCTAACGACCCTCCACCAGTCAAGGAAGCAGTGAGTGAGAGTGGACACCCATTAAGCTGTCATTTTATAGGCAACAACCTTATACCCCCTTATAGACCGACTTCGTGAATGAGGCATACTAACGGTAAGACTGACTTGATCTTATACATACATACATATATATATATATATATATATATACATATATATATACATATATATATATATATATATATATTATTAACTTATAATAATATAAAGTATAAGTGTTGAATTTTAACTTTTAAAACTCTAGGGTTTAGAATTAAAGTTTGTGTGAGACTTTACAAATTCCAAAACTTCAGGGCAAGTTTTGAACAATTCAAAAAAAATTTGGATTTTCATAACTTATGAGTTGAATTAAGGTTTTAAAAACTTTAATGAAGAGACTCTTGAACATCCATAACTTGAGGATAAGTTATGGAGTTCATAAAACAATTTATGATGAAAAAGACTCTTCAATTGTGTAACCTATGAATTTTAATGGATCTTTAAAAGAAATGACTTTTGGTAATCCATAACTTGATGACAAATTATGGACTAGGGATGAGATTTAGAACCGGAAAACAGGACCAGAACCGGAATCAGACCGGAACCGGAACCGTTAGAAATATGTAAAACTGGTCCAGGTCCCGGGTTTAAAGAATTGCTATATCCGGGTTTCGGGTCCTTTGGGTCCGGGTATACCGGGTTTAAGAACCGGAACCGTGTTAAGATCCGGAACTGGGTAAACCGGGTTTACATGATTTTAGACTATAATTTTTTCATTTTTGGGTTTATATTCATTGACTTATAGTCTCTCAAAGTCGGGATATCAAAGCTGGAAATGTTATGTTTTTCAGCTTTTTTTGTATTCTATGATAGTTTTAAAACATGCATATCTCATTCGTTTAAAGTCGGATTGGCATGAGGTTTTTTCCATAGTATAGTTTATAGTTTGTACATGATTTTAGGCTATAATTTTGTCATTTTTGGGTTTATGTTCATTGACTTATAGTCTCTCAAAGTTGGGATATCAAAGCTGGAAATTTTATGTTTTTCAACTTTAAAGAATGGCTCTATCCGGGTTTCGGGTCTGGGTAAACCGGGTTTACATGATTTTAGACTATAATTTTGTCATTTTTGGGTTTATATTCATTGACTTATTGTCTCTCAAAGTCGGGATATCAAAGCTAGAAATTTTATGTTTTTCAGCTTTTTTTGTATTCTATGATAGTTTTAAAACATGCATATCTCATTCGTTTAAAGTCGGATTGGCATGAGGTTATTTCCATAAACTATACTATGGAAATAATTTTCATTCGTTTAAACATGCATACATAATTTTAGACTATAATTTTGTCATTTTTGGTTTCATATTTATTGATTTATAGTCTCCCAAAGTTGGGATATCAAAGCTGCGATTTTTTCTCAACTTTATTTTGTATTTTGTGAAATTTTAAAACATGCATTCGACCCACTTTACCCAGTTCCCCGAGTTTTTCAGTTTTAGACCCACTTTACCTGGTTTCATTCGACCCACTTTGATATTTCCAGGTTTTCTGGTTCTAGACCCACTTTACTCGATACGTTACCTGGAACTGGTTCCTATTTACCGGTCCGGTTTCCGGTCCTAAAAAATCTCGTTAACCTGTTCCCGTGTTTTCCGGGTCCGGGTCTACCGGTCTGGGTTTGGACCCATTCTCATCCCTATTATGGACTCCATTAAAACATTTAGATCAAGAATTAACTAACAAACAATTTTGCAAATAATTCCTATGATCTACCAAAACTCATAAGTGAATGAACAATCATATCAACAATTTCAAGAATTACATAAACACACATAAAACTTGAAATTTTGATAACAACCTTGAAATTGGTTTACCATAATCATTACCACATCAAAAACATGTTTATAAGTCCAAAACAGTTTAAGGTAATGATTCTAGACCAATTCCAGCCTTAAAACTCGAAGATATGCTATCAAGGGGTCCAACTCGTCGAGTATAGGAACCAACTTGACAAGTTGGATGAATTTAGGCATGGACTCGTCGAGTCCCTTAATGGACTCGGCGAGCCAGCTGTCCAGAGAGCATACAAACTTCGATTTTCAGCAATTTGCATCAAGTATAAATGTAAACAAGCCTAGGCTCTGATACCACTCATGGTTTTTTAGCATTCTAACACTCTTCTGGTGTACATGCAACCCTATAAAACTTGGATCTATGTTTTCTCTATTATACATGCAAATATTCAATATTCCAAGGTTTCATCCTAACTAGCATAATATGAAGTAACTATACTACAAAATCCTAGTTAGATGACATACCTTTTGATGTAGCTTGAAGTCTTGAACTTTAAGAGCTCAGCCCCAATAGTGTGGAAGCCTCAAGTGGAATCACAAATCACCAAAAACACCTTGTAAAACTTGAGAGAATAGAATGCACACTAGAAATTGGCCCACTCTTGTTTCCTCACACACTAGTGCCATTTCATGTGCCAAAGACCTCTTTATATAGTATGGAGGATTAGGGTTTCATCAATGTAAACCCTAATACCCATGACCTTTCATTTCCATAGGATCCATGGGTTAAAAAATTCCATGGACTATCCATGCAAGCTTAGCCCAACCTAAGTGAACTTGGCCCATGCTACATATATAAGAGTCCATATTTAATTAGTTCCTTTTGATCACTAAATTAAATCTTGATCAATACTAATTAAATAATATGATTCCATATTAATATATTAGAACTTATAATATATTAATATAAATCATAAACATATTATTCTCAAAAGACTATCCATATAAATTGTTCCGGTGAAGTGCAACCCAAATGGACCATGCCAAATTGGGTCAAGTACATACCAATTTTAGTTATGGAATTAGACACTAATCCAACAATCTCTTCATTGTTATGATTACAGGGATCAACCCAACCAAAATCATCAAGTGACAGTGTTAAGTTCAAGGTCCATATCACAACATTTGGTGCCATCCAGGCGTACACTCAGAGTTACATAACCTTGATACGACTCTAGATGTCAACAAAGAAACCTATGACATTCAAAAGATGAGAAACGAGTTCACTCAGATCAATGTTGTTGCTCGATGGCACACAACCATCTGCATCGGATGGAGAAACCTCCACCCACACACCAACAACACAGACATTAGGTCCAATAACAGGAACTGGTGCAGTAGCAATCATCGCCTTATGGCGACCGTCACCTGTCACAACAGAGCAACTGGTTACAACCATGATTATAGTGCCTCAGTCGATAGAGACTTGACAATCACAACACTGACCTAGTAGTCACAATTATCAACTCAGCAGTCACAATCGGTGGTTTCTCAGCCGCAATCGCTACCACAGCAAGCGGGGACGAACACTTGGTCCCCAGCATACTGTCATCTGCATAATACCTAATGTCGAGCTATCAGTTCTCTCCAATAGCGGGAATGCCGCACAATTCACTCTTCGCTCAACAACCTCTAATGTTTAACCCCTACTTCCAGCATTTGCAGGGATCCATCCCCCAATGGCTGTTGTCCAAGAATCCAAACCTCACTTGTTAGTGGCGCAACAGTTCAACACACATGCTCACCAGCCTCATGGGTCGAGTCTGAACATGCTCCAACAACTGAAATTAGGCTCATAGCTATAGCAAAGCATGCAATCAAGCTCTCAACATCAACCGTACATCTCGCAAGCAACGATGTACAACCAAGCATACAGGAACTTGTATTATGCTCAACAATTCATGATGTATGGTGGTTTTCTATATACACACATGGAAAGCCTGGTGAGAAGCATTAGCTCTGTTTTTTGCCAAGAGCTCTTGCAGTATGAGATCCCACACTCGGAGATGATACCAAACATCCCCAAATATGACAGTACAACTGACCCTAACGAGCATATCGACAATTACGAGTGGACGATGACGTCGCTGAGGATGGACAATTGGTTCATTTACACGTATTTCTCTATTACGCTATCGAGAAACACCGACAAATGGTTCAAGGCACTGCAACTGGGAAGCATCTTGAGGTTCGAGCAGTTACGATACCTTATCCTCAAAATTTTCATGCAACTAAGGAAGGGCAAGGGAGATGCGTGCAAAAAGAAGGAAAGTCGATACAAGCATATTACGATAGATTCACTATGGTGATGCTCAACGTCCCAGTCCATGAGGAGTTCCTTGTACATGGCATGTTCTCCCAAGACCTACTCCATAGCCTTTTTTCGAAGAAGATGCAAGGGAAGGTACCTCGGTCGAGAGAGTAGCTCAAGTACAGAGTCAACAAGTATCTTAGACATATAAAAGGTGAAGAGAGAAATGAATCGAATCTAAAAGTTGTTGCCAACGCGTACATTAAGCAAGAAGAAGCTGTCTCTCGTCCAAACACTGTCCATCGAGAGCGCTAGGACGGAGGCCACGACAAGCATAATTGGTACTCACGACACCCATCTGGGAGATATCGTCCGTTTGGTAAAGACGGGCACCGAGGCAACAAAATCGATGTCCACACCATCGAGAAAACTCCTTCAAAGATGGAAAAAGAATAGGGCATGTATTATGAGTATCACAAGAGTAAAACTCACGATACCAACGAGTGCACGGTGCCGAAGAAATAGATTGAATAAAAGAAGCTAAAAGGTGACCTCTCTGACATCACAAAGGACCTGAGATCCAATTTCGATCCTGATCAGAAGAATGCTCAAGCTCAGAAACACGCAAGCAAGCACATATAGAAAAAAGAATACATCTTCAACATTTTCAGGCCACGTAAGAGGGCCGAACCCCACAAAGCAAAGGATGAAACCAAGGTATTATCTGGCAACATACTTAATATCAAATTTCCGATTGATGACCCAAGGCCATCAAATTGGGATCCCAGGAATCGACTCATGATTACTACCTGCATACGCCAAACTCAAGTTCACAGTGTATACATAGACAATGGTAGTAGCACAAACATACTATATGAGCATTGTCTTAAGGTTGTTGCCCACCTCCTGGAAAGAAGGATTAAAATCCCATATAGGCAGACCATTGATAGGCTTCATAGGGCACAACCTAGACCACTAGGCACCATACATTTTCCACTTACATTGGTCAGTCATAATGGGAGGGTCAGCCCAATTGTTGCCATTAACCCACGAGCACAACACTGACCCTAAGTCACTGCCGCACTAGAGCTAGTGCGAGCGCCAAAAAATTTAATGGACGATTGTCAAATAGAGAAGCACATCATCCATCCAGATTACCTGGAGCAAATAGTCTGAATAGTTGCCAACCTATCGGAAGAATCGAAGCTAAAACTAGTTTCCCTGTTGAAGTACCATTCTAAGGGTTTTGCATGGAAACCAGAGGACATGGTAGGAGTCGACTGCGAGGTCATCGAGCACGTCTCGAATATTCTTCTGTGGAGCACCCCCATCAAGTGAAAAAAGAGAGGGAAAGTGGGTGATATAGTCAAGGCAATCAATGCATAGGTGGCAAAGCTGGTGGATGTAGGCATCCTCCAAGAGGCAATCTTTCCTACCTGGATAGCAAACCCAATTATGGTAAAAAAAACACGATGGATCATGGCGGATGTGTATTGACTATTCCGACTTGAACAACGCCTGTTTGAAGGATCATAACCTCCTCCTAGACGTAAATCAAAAGATCGAATCCTTAGAAGGATTCCAGTTCAAGTGTTTTCTCGATGCCTACAAAGGCTACCACCAAGTCCAAATGAAAAAAGAAGATGAAGAGAAAACAACCTTCCATACCGATCATGACACCTTTTGATACTGATAAATGCCATTCGGCCTCAAGAACATCGGGGTAACCTACCTGCGCCTGATGGAAAAAGTGTTTGCGAACCAAATTAGAAGGAATGTTTAGGTATATGTCGATGATATGGTCATCAAGAGCCATGATGAAGCATCACTGCTCCACGATATCGAGGAAAATTTTCAAACCTTGACAAAGGCGTCAATGAAACTTAACCTGGGAAAATGAACTTTCGGGGTGGAGGAGGGCTAGATCTTGGGTTATCAGATAACCAATGAAGGAATATCGCCCAACCAGGCCAAAATATAGGAGTTCTTCGACTCTGAAACCCCTCACAACCTCAAGGGAGTGCAAGAGATCAACGGAAGGCTAACAACGCTTGGTAGGTTCATTTCCAGGTTAGCCCAAAAATCCCTCCCACTTTTCCAAACTTTGAAGGGTGCATCAATAAAAACCAATTCGATGGAAACCAGAGGCTGACAAGGCCCTGCAGCATTTAAAAGAAGCTCTACACCAACTCCCGACCATGGCGAGCCCCATGCTTGGAGAAAACTTTCACATGTACTTGGCAGCATCCAGTGAGGCCATATCGTTGGTGCTAACTGTTGAAAGAAACAATAAGCAATTTCCAATACATTTTGTGAGCAGAGCATTATAGGGACCCGAGCTTAATTACCCAATCCTAAAGAAGTTGGTTCTTGCATTAATCTTTGCGACCAGACGACTTAGACGTTACAGATCAAGGTTTTGACCGGGTACTTGAAAAAGCAAATCCTGTTAAGGCCGGAGAAGTCGGGACATCTAGCGAAATGGGCAATCGAGCTAGGAAAGCATGCTATAAACTATCGATCACATACCAGAATCAAAGCCCAATCACTAGCAGACTTCCTAGTTGAGATCCCCGATACACTTAAGAATATCCCGATGGTCCTACCAATAGATCCTTTAGAGGTGGAGGCGAGCCGAGATGTCTAGGAACTGCACACCGATGGTGTGAAAAGCAAAGAAGGGTCAGAAGCAGTCCTAATCCTCAAGAACCCCAATGGCTATGAAACCATTTATGCTTTACACTTCAACTTCCAGGTGTCCAACAACGGGGCCAAATATTAAGCGCTCATATTAGGTCTTCGGCTAGCTCAAGAACTTGGAGCAAAACACCTTGCAGCCCTCAATAAATCTCTCCTCATTACCAACCAGGTTAATGGTACGTGTAAGGCCAAGGATCAATGGATACAAAAGTACCTCAACATAGTGAGAGATTTGGCACAATCATTCAAGAGCTTCTTGATCAAGCGGATCCCCCAGGGTGAAAATGCGAGGTCTGACGCTCTCAACAAGCTGGCCTCAACATCGTTTGATCACCTAAACAAGAAGGTCCTTGTAGAAATTCTCCCGGAAAGAAACATTGACAACAAGCAAGTTGATTTCATTACGATAGCCCCAAATTGTGTTGGAATAGTGTCTAAGCCCGTAACTATATTTGGTATGTACTTGACCCAATTGTGCATGGTCCTTTTGGGTTGCCTTCTCTAAAGCAACTTGACAAGGTAATTTAAGGAGAAAGGGAGAGTATTATGATTTATTAATATATTATAAGAATAATATATTAAAGGAGAAATCATATTTATTTAATTAGTATTGATCATAAATTAATTAGGAATTAATTTGGTGACCAAAAGAGATTAATTGAATAAAGGGGTATAAACTGTCAAATGTATGATAGTTGAGTTTTGGGTTAAGGAAACCTAATGGGCTTGAGGGGGAACGAAATTATGATGAGTATCCATCATATTTTCGTCCAAGGCCTTATTCCAGAAGGTTCCTTGGGCTGCTTGGTGGCTAAGATGTCCGTTAGGGTTTAGACTGAAACCCTAGTAACCTGTAAGTATAAATAAGACCCCTAGGGCTTTGAAATCGGCTACCAATTGATTCTAAGAGAACCCTAGGCCGATTTCTATCTTCTCTCTCCCTCTCTCATATTGCCTTCTTGCTTGTGGAGTTTGTGAACCATTAGAGGAGTTGCATTTGTGACTCTAAGCTCAAGAGAAGAAGAGAAGAGGATCTAAGCCAATACTTGAAGAGGTAAACATCTAGATCTGATTCTACATGTTGTTTTTGTTATTTGTATGCTAGATTAGGGTTTGTAAGTCTTGGAATCAAAGCATGTTCAATAGAGAAACCTAGATCCGAGCATTAGGCTTTGTATGAGCACATAGGAATGTTTCTTATGCATAAAACCCATCAGTGGTATCAGAGCCTTGATTCGTTTCAGTTGTATGTGATGCTTAACTATTTTGTTTGCTAAAAATCGAGTTTTTGGCCTCTGCCCGACTCAACTCGGCGAGTTGGCCCTTACTCGGCGAGTTCAGAGCTAACTCGGCAAGTTCGAGCGTCAGACAGAGGGTATTTCGGGATTTAGCTGCTGTTTTGACTTGGATTTAATGCCTAATTCGT
Organism: Lactuca serriola; assembly: GCF_051521515.1. NCBI lineage: Eukaryota > Viridiplantae > Streptophyta > Magnoliopsida > Asterales > Asteraceae > Lactuca > Lactuca serriola. The sequence goes on along the minus strand of NC_136410.1, from coordinate 97,701,861 downwards.
TTTTTGAAGTTAAAATCCGATTTTTATCTTAAATTAATGATTATCCTTGCCAAAACAATAGATAATTTCAAATCTTTTAAATATTGGTTGTTTATGTGATAAATATGGATTATTTAAAGTTATTTGGTAATTATCTAATAACTAAAATAAGATTAGGTCAAATATAGATAATTATGAAATTAATTGCTTAATTTGAATTATTTGTTATTTGATCCCTTATGTTTTGAAAAGTTCAAGACTTTACCTCAAGTTTTGAAATTTGGATTTTGTAATTAAAAGTTTAATTTTGAATAATTTAAATTTCAAACCCTTAGAATTTTACAAGTTTAAAATTCAACCCTATACTATTATATATAATTACAAGCTTAATTAATATATATATATATATATATATATATATATATATATATATATATATATATATGTGTGTGTGTGTGTATAACTTAAATGCTAGTCTTACTGTTAGTAGGCCTCATTCACGAAGCCAGTCTATAAGGTAGGTATAAGGTTGCTGCCTATAAAATGGCGCTTAATGGGTGTACAGTCACACCTACTGCTTGCTTGACTGGTGGAGGGTCGTTAGCCGAACGGGTAGGATAGGGCAACCCTCTCCTCATTAAAAGTATAATGTTAAATATAAAGTAACTACATGTTTTACAAATTCCCATTCCTAGTTACTTTAGGGTAGAATGTGAAAATGATGCTAATCCATGGAATTACACTTCGTACCCTTGTCAAACGTTGATGGAGCGCGTTTGGTTAACCAACACATCAATTTGGGGATGACATTGGTAGCGAAGGGTGACTCGATATTTGTCATAGATAAATGGAGCATGTGTGGTTTACCGGCACATTGATTAGGTGATAGAGACATTGAGTGCACCATGTTGATTCGCATGGCTATTCATAAATTTGTTTGTGATCCTCGGTATCCCAGTCGCAAATTTGAAATGCATATCGAGATTTAAACATGCCATTGAAAAGTTCAATGAATCTCAAAGATCTAGGAGTTTTCAATACATTTAAAACCTAAATTGCCTTTTTGTTTTTCATGGTGAGAATTAGTGAATCGTCATTCACTTACCTTCAAATTATTTACTTTTAGAGTACGACATCCCTTTCTAAGTTGTAAATAATATTGTTGGATCCTAGCCCTAATTTCTCATTTGGGTGTTTAATTAGGGATTCATTTCTAATCAAACTTTGTTCCTTTCCTTATTCAGATGTCTGCAAACAACAATAACAAAAACGCTTCTGGGTCATTCTTGTTGATGAACTTGTGTCAGAAAGTGACATTTGATGGTTCAAACTTCAACGAGTGGATGAGGTATATTCGCATGATCACACGCTACGAGGACAAAGAATATGTCCTCGATGAAAAGCTTGAGAAGATCATCCCAGATGTTGCTACTCATGAAGAATTGGCCGCCTTTGAGGCCCATGAGCGTGATGCCACGAAAGTTCACTGCATCATGCTGGCCACCATGAACCTCGAACTCCAAAACTCCTATGAGGACATGTATCCGTATGAAATGCATCAGGATTTGCTGGACAAGTATCACCAGAGTGCGAGGCAAGAGCGCTATGAGATCATTACTAACATGATCACCGCTAAGATGGGGAGTGGAGAATCCCTAACCTCTCATTTGCAGAAAATGCAGAGGTATGTTGATCGTCTTCTCAAACTTAATGTTAACTTTGATGAGGATTTGGCTATCGACATAATCCTCCACTCTTTGCCCTCCTACTACAACCAGTTTAGGATGACCTACCACATGAACAAAGAGGAGGTCTCCTTGAGCAAGCTCAAAGGACTTTTGAGGACTGCTGAGAGCAACCTCAAAGACAAATCCGTTGCACCGTCCCCTGTTGTGGCCGCTCCTGTGATGGCAATACGTCAAGGAAAGGGTAAAAAGAGGAAGGCTCCATGTAAGAGCCACCATAAGGGGAAACCCCATGATGGATCGTCCTCAAGTGGGACCAAAGCAGGCCCTACTAAGCCCTCTTCCGATCCTAAAGAAGCAGAGTGCTTCTATTGCCACTGGAAGTGAAGCTGCCCACAATATCTGCAAGACATAAGAGATGGGAAGATTAAGCCCACCTTTGCAGGTATGTATTCTATTAAATCTAATAACTCATCATTTGCTACTTCATGTGTTCTTGATACAGGGTGTGGTTACCACATTTGTTCTGATATGCAGGGCCTAAAAAGAAGTAGGGACGTGGAACATGGAAAGATGAACCTGATTATGGGAAACAAAAGATCGTCGCCTGTGACCAAATTCAGTGTTTATTCTTTAGTGTTGAGTAATGAGTTAGGGATAGATTTAGACAATTGCTGTTATTCGCCAGATATGGCAAGAAACATTATTTCATTTCACGGGTTGTTTAGACAAGGTTTCAAATATTCTTTTGATAATAGTAATGGTTCTATTAACGTTTATTTGAATGGTGTCTTTTATTTCAATGCATTACCTTGTAATGGGATTTATGAATCTGTGATGATTGTTGATAATTTAGGAAATAATGTTTTGAATATCGATTCATCTACTAGTCTAGACAAAGCATGCTTGTGGCATTGTCGCCTTGGCGATGTCAACAAGAAACGCATAGCCCAACTCCAAAAGGATGGAGTGTTGGAGTCATTCGAACTTAGGGACGATGACACGTGTGAATCTTGTTTACTTGGGAAGATGACCAAGTCACCCTTTACTAGCACTTGTGAAAGGGGTGAGGGTTTATTGGATCTTGTGACAACTGTCAATTCAGGTCATTCTCGGACTCATGCATCTTTATAAAAACCATTCATGCACAACATGCCATGGCCTAGTAGTATAAATTAGGTCAAAATCTTGCATAAACTAGGATCCAACTAAGATCTAGGACTAATATACTTGACACTTACGATTCTAGTAAGTTGCTTAACTACAATAGGAAATGCCAATGCTATAATTAGAATGAAACTTCAAACTTTGTTACAATTGAAAAAGGGTATAAAACCCTAAGAATAAATTAAAATATTCTAATTATACTTCAATAGGATGGTGAATATCAAACAATATTCCAAAAACCCTAAAGAGCCAAAAATCCAAATTTATAAATCTTAAAGCTTAAAAACTTTATAAAATTTGGCTATAAACTTTCTAATATCAAATTTTTATTAATCAAATTATGGATTATAATCAATGAAATAGAAATTAAATTATCATGCAATAATCATAATTTATTTGTTAAAAACAAGATTTTTAAATAAATCAAGAATTGCTTAATAAACACTTTTATAAAAATTAGGGTTTTTATAAAAATAAAGGAGAGAATTTTATAAAATTTGAATTTAGGAGAGAGGAGGCTTAATGCATGTAAAATCCTGCCACTCTCCCCTCCCCATGCCCTCTCTCTTCCCAAAACTCAATTATTAAGATCAAACCCTCACACTTCCTCTTCTCTCTTCACACTCTCTCACACTCCACCCTCCTAACACACAAACTCTCTTCCTCTCTCTCTCTCTCTCTCTCTCTCTCTCTCTAACCCACTAAAATCCTCCCTTCCTCTGCCATAATTTCGAGATTTAGGAGACCTTGAAGTGTTCTTGCTTCTCTCAAGATCAAAACCAAGGTAAACAACACAATCCTCTCTCATAGTTTCATGATTTTACTTCCTCTTCTTCATGGTTTTCTCTACTCTTTGGATTCTATGCCCTTCAATGGCTAGAAATCCTTACTTTTTCCCTTGTGGTTTGTAGATTCTCACCATAACACAATGCATGTGTTTGAGATGGTGAAAATCTCGGATCAAACCCATGCAAGGAGTGAAAAAGATGCACATGTGTTCATGTGACTTCAAAACCGAGTATTACATCTTCTTCTCCATTTCTTTGTGTTCTTGCATGAACAAAAGCATTTAAACCATTTATAGTACATCTTGGATGCTCATTCACTCCATGCATGTGCTAGAAAGCGGACCTTAACAGAAGCATTTATGTTGTTCTTGTCAAAATACCCTAAGAATGCACTCAAAGCAAACATGCAATCTGCCAGATTACTTTGTTCAACTTTGAATGACCATAACTCGGTCATTACTTAACCAAATCATGATATTCTTTTTGTATTGGATAGTTCCACGAGTTAAACTTCAAACCCAACTGGTCTCACTGTAAAATATTAAATATCCGATTTTTGGCAATTTTTACAAAATGGTTGCGCAAACAGCTCTTTTTCTGTGATCATCATTTTTTCCTTGCATGATCAATGGCCTTAAACCCAACCATAAATCTGGGGAAAAATACTTTAGAAACTTAACATATCCAGTGAATCATGGCTGAAATTTTGTGGCTTAAAACCTTACTGAATGGGCTACACAAATTCATGAACTTCAGCCACATTTACATCTCATGCACCATTGCATGCAACATTTCTTAACTTGTTTGGGTTCAATACCCCTATTTCCCTTCTGAATAAATTTTGAACATTTTTCCTTTTGAAAGCCCTCACATGCATGTGATAATCTGGAAAATTTTAAGAGCTTTTATCATTTCTTTGATTTATTAAAATTATTGCAAGAAACCAAGGGCATAAATCACCTAAGATACTTCCAGAGGTCAATAAATCCGGAATAAATTCATGGATGACCCTTATCGTGAATAATGACCCCTCACTAAATTTCATCAATTTTTTTTGCTGTTTGGTATGATTTCCGATTTTCTTTTTGTTTGGGTATAATAAATCACAAAACTACTTTAGAGATTGTGAAAATTGTATCTAACAATTTTCGCAGCCCTTACCTGTGATGCGTGACTCAGAAAAATAATTTCAACATTTTTCATCATGCCTTATTGTTTTTCCCGATTTTTAGTAATTATAATGGCCTAAAAATAGGAAAAATAGTTCTGATTATCCAAAATTCATGAAAATTTACCAGAACATCATTTTGTACAGTAGGAGGTTGAGGATTTTTCTCCACTATAAACTATTTTTCTCTTAATTTCTAAAGTTAATTACACTTAAATACACATAAATACCCAAAACCGGATTATACGATATGAAAACCACTTTTGGTATTTTTCCCAGGTTATTTATACTGTAAATGATGTTACAAAAATTTTTGCTATTTTATTTTAACTGTTTAATATTATTTCTTCAATTAATGATTATTTAAAGGAATAAAACAAAGAAATATAGAAATACCAACTGAAAAATATCTTTTATATTTTTCCCAGCCTAGTTATGTATAATAACAGTTAAATAAAAAGTTTGGGTAATTTTGGAAACTGTTTTCTATTTATTTCAATTTTTATTGGAATAAATGCTCAAAAATCATAAAATATAATTAAACAGCTTGGAAATCCATTTTTATATTTTTCCCAGCTTAGTATTATGTAATAACAGTTAAATAAAAAGTTTGAGAATTTTTATCCTTTGAATGCTATTTTTTGTGAATTTATGTTGTTATAAAGACTTAAAAATTTGGAAAATTTATATTCCAAAGTTGTAATTAATCGCACGACTTGTAGAATTTCATTATTTCAGAAAAAGTGTAACCAATTAATATAAAATCCAATACTAAAACATAAATTGGCAGTTCACTATATGTAGAGTTTAATATATTAGCATTAGATTTCGACATGGAAACTCACTAGTGTGTGTTTGATGTCGTAGGATCCCGGTAGTAAGACGTTGGTGCATTCCGAAATACTACTTGTATCTACTCGAAACATTGTGAGTATTCACGCACTACCCTATTTTCCGTTTTATGTTTTGGGGTGGAAAAGCATGCCCAGAAAAACTATTATTTGCATGTTGTATTTAAATTGATTTGTATCAAACACAATTGCTATTGTATTGCTATGTTTCTCTATGTATGTCTATGCAACATGGAACATGAGAACTTATCGTACTAAGGCCCTTCCCTTATCTCTAACCATTAACTCTTTGAGCCAATGGTCATTATGGATAGCGCTATTAGGAATTGACAACTCCTCACTCGCCCTACTGCTGGAGTGCATGATACCATATTCATCTATGGAACGATAAGCATAGATCTCGATAGGGCTTCATTCATAGGTTTGGTTGAGACTCATTGTTTGCTCATATACATACAAACCCGTTTCTCGTTATAGCAATAAACTTGTGTTCATTAATAGCAATCAACTTTGTTTATCATGAAAGCAATGTACTTGTATTTACGAAAAGCCTTATTTCAAGCTCGATTTTATAAAGTTGTGAACTCACCAACTATTTTCATAGTTGACGCTCGTTTTACATGCTTTTTCAGGAAATAATTAGTAAGTGGATGTAAAGATTCATCATCATAGAGCATGCTGCATCGTGTTTAAGCTATTATGAAGTTATATTTTGAACAATGTTGTTTTGGAAAAACTTGTACTTTGTTTCTTTTAAGCTATGGGTTGTAAACTTTTAAATACTGCTATGGTGATGTATCCTTATCTTTTGCAATGAAACCGTTATCGCTGTCATATCTTGCGTTTCCGCTTTAGCGGGGTGTGACAGATCTCATACACGCCAATGTGTGTGGGCCCTTTAGATCCACCACAAGGGATGCTTGCCGCTTCTACGTGACTTTTATAGATGATTATAGCAGATATGGATATATCTACTTAATCAAGCAAAAGTCGGAAACCTTTAAAAAGTTCAAAGAGTTTAAGAATGAAGTGGAGAATCAACTGGACAGGAAAATCAAGATCCTTCGGTCAGACCGAGGAGGAGAGTACCTAAGTCTTGAGTTTCATGACTATCTAAAAGAATGCGGAATTGTTTCGCAATTGACGCCTCCGAGGACGCCACAATTGAATGGTGTGGATAAGAGACGTAATCGGACCTTGTTGGACATGGTTCGTTCTATGATGAGTCGAACTTCGTTACCAATAGCTTTATGGGGGTATGCCTTAGAGACTTTCGCCCATATACTTAACTTAGTTCCCACCAAGAAGGTTGCCAAGACTCCTCACGAGATGTGGACATGGAAGGCTCCCTTATTGGCACATATCAAGGTTTGGGGTTGCGAGGCTTTCATAAGACGAGAGACTCACGAAAAACTAGAACCTCGTAGTGAGAAGTGTTATTTCATCGGCTATCCGTAGAAGTCTTTTGGCTACCTTTTCTATAGACCGAGTGACAATGTTGTCTTCTTTGCTAGAAGAGAAGTTTTCCGAGAAAGGGAATTGATAAGCCAAAAAGACAGTGGGAGGAAAATTGAACTTGAAGAAATTCAAGATCAAAGCGATGAAGGAACCTCTGACACTGGCATTCAACTTAATGAGGAAACTCCTGTTGAACCTGTTGACGAGTCCTTACCTCTTCGACGTTCCACTAGGGCTAGTGTTCCACCCCAGTTGTATGGATTTCATATTACTACTGAAGGGGATACATTTATTAGTGATAGTACACTAGTAAATTTGGATGAACCTAGCAGCTATAAGGAAGCCATTGCAGGCCCGAAGTCTGCTAAATGGAAAGAGGCGATGGACAGTGAGATTCAGTCCATGTACGAAAACAAAGTTTGGAATTTGGTTGATAATGTACCGGGTCGTAAGACAGTCGGGTGCAAGTCGATCTTCAAGAAGAAGACGGACATGGATGGGAAAGTGCATACTTATAAAGCGCGATTGGTTGCGAAGGGTTTACTCAAACTCCCGGAGTTAACTATGATGAGACCTTTTCACCAGTTGTGAAGATAAAGTATATTAGGGTGATGCTTGCAATAGTTGCGTTTCATGATTATGAAATATGGCAGATGGACGTAAAGACCGCTTTCCTTAATGGAAAGTTGGCTGAGGATGTTTACATGAATTAGCCAGAGGGTTTTGTCGATGCGAAGCATCCAAATAGAGTATGCAAGCTTGAGAAATCCATTGATGGATTGAAACAAGCGCCTCGCAGATGCAATCTTTGTTTTGACGAGAAGGTTAAAGAGTTTGACTTTCTGCGAAGCGAAGATGAATCTTGTGTGTATGTCAAAGCCAGTGGGAGTATAGTGAGCTTCCTCATATTGTATGTCGACGACATACTGCTCATAGTAAACGATGTCCCAACGTTGCAGGAGGTCAAGTCCTGGCTTGGGAAATGTTTCGCTATGAAGGACCTCAGAGAGGCTGCTTATATTCTGGGAATAAGAATAGTAAGAAACATGGAAAAGAGACTAATAGGACTTAGTTAGGATACATACTTGGATAAGGTACTAAAGCGTTTTAGTATGGAAAATTCCAAGAAATGGGAGTTGCCAACCAAAGCAATACCAAGCTAATTAAGACTCAGAGCCCGAGTACAGAGGCAGAGATAGCTGATATGAGCCGAGTACCTTACGCTTCCACAGTAGGCTCTATCATGTACGCTATGACTTGTACTCGCCCTGATGTGGCCTTCGCTTTGAGCATGGTCAGCAGATATCAAGGGAATCCTAGTAGAGGTCATTGGATCGCAGTCAAGAATATTCTTAAGTACCTTCAGAGGACCAAAGAATGGTTTTTAGTCCTCGGTGGGAGTGATGACTTAAGGGTACGAGGGTACAGTGACGCTAGTTTTTAGACGGATCGGGATAATTTTCGATCGCAGTCGGGCTGGGTCTTTACCCTAAATAGAGGAGCAGTGACTTGGAAAAGTTCCAAGCAAGAGACCGTAGCTGATTCAACGTGCGAATCAGAGTATATTGCGGCAAGCAAAGCGTCAAAGGAGGCTATATGGTTGAAGAACTTCATTGGAGACCTTGGAGTTGTGCCATCCATAAAGGAGCCGATGGAAACTTTCTGTGATAATGAAGGAGCGGTTGCCTTGACCAAGGAACCGAGAGATCATGGTAGATCTCGACATATTGACAGAAAATACCATTTTATCAGACATCGGGTAGAAGAGGGACTCCTCGTTGTGAAGAGGGTATCATCAGAAGAAAACCCAGCAGATCCCATTACGAAGGGACTGAGTAGGGGCAAACACTTGCAGCACGCTAGGAGCATTGGGCTGAAGGATGATATAAATTTGGATTAGAAAGGAAACGTGTAATAGATAGTTTGTACTTAACATTTGATGAATAAATAAAATTGTGTTATTTATGAGTATTGCTACTATCTTGTGTTGGTTATTTATCTATTGTTTCCATTTTGCATGTTTTGACTTCCTGAATGATAGGATTATTCAAAAAGGTCCACAGTCGGTCATATTTTGGAAGTAGATATGAATGAAGATTGTCATGAATTGTTTGTAGATTGTCTAAAAGGTTTTGGACATAGCAAAGGTTTGCTGCAAAGTTCATGAGTGCTTATGAATATGATTTGAGCATTGGAATAAACCCGAGTTTGCTGTATCACTTCGTGGTGTTTTTGTTGGAATAGTTTCTAAGGCTGCAACTATATTAGGCAAGTATTTGACCCGATTGTGCATGGTCCTTTTGGGTTGCCTTCACCATAGCAACTTGATAGGATGACTTATTATGAGAGAATAGATATTATTAATATATTATAAGAATAATATAAAGAATAATAATATTGTTATTTGATTAATATAAGTCATAAATTAATTAGTATTAATTTGGTGACTTAAAGAGATTAATTAAATAAGAGGGTATAAACTGTCAATTGTTTGATAGTTACACTTTGGGCTGTAAATCCTTATTGGATAGAGGATGGACGAATTCTAGGGCTTGGGATAGCCTCAAATTCGTCCAAGGCTTATCTAAGGAAAGGATTTGGATTGCTTTAAGGAAAGATTATCCAACTAGGGTTTAAGGGTGAAACCCTAGGAGCCTTACAAGTATAAATAGACCCCTAGGGCAAGGGAAATCACCACCTATGCTAAAGCAAAGAACCCCTGGCCGATTTCTAATCCCTCTCTTCTCTCTCAAATCATCCTCCTTGCTAGTTGGTGTTTGTAAGCCATTAGAGGAGTGACAATTGTGACTCTAGAGCTCCAAGACAACAAGATCAAAACAAGAGATTCAAAGGTAAACTTCTAAATCTGATTTTGTATTGTTCTTATACCTAATTAGCCATTAGAAGTCTTGGATTCAAAGCATGTTTAATTAGAGAAACCTAGATCCAAGCATTAGGGTTTTGCATGTGCACATAGGAAAGTTCTTATGGCTAAAACCCATCAGTTTTACCTTAAGTGATTGCAAAGCGATAACATCATATAGTCTTAAAACTTAGAGATATGGTTGTTGTTTGCTGGTTGGTGATGCATTGATAATGTGTAAACGCATCAGTAACTTGATGTTATAAAATGCATTATTGTGTGTGATTCAGTTAGTGAATAATAGATGCATATGAGTCGAAGTTGATATGTTCCTTTTGTTCTATGAGAATAAAAGTGATATCTTGGCCACTTGATGATTTGTTTTGACTTATGTGTCGGGCCCGGTCAGGATGAAATTGATGTGTTCAACTAAATTCTATGTCAAACAAATCGGAAATGAAGGAACTCCTGCTAGACAATAAGCATTGTCAGCAGGATATCCAGAACAGAGGATTATATAATCCCTTATCTAAAGGAAAAGTTGATCAGAGTTGACAGCAGAGTATAAGAGTTACGATTGCTAATCGGATTCTGAAGTCATATGTGAGATATAGTTACTAGACTTATCCTAGTGGGAGACTGTTGGAATACTGTTTAAGCCCGTAACTATATTTGGTATGTACTTGACCCGGTTGTGCATGGTCCTTTTGGGTTGCCTTCTCCAAAGTAACTTGACAAGGTAATTTAAAGAGAAAGAGAGAGTATTATGATTTATTAATATATTATAAGAATAATATATTAAAGGAGAAAACATATTTTTTTAATTAGTATTGATCATAAATTAATTAGGATTTAATTTGGTGACCAAAAGAGATTAATTGAATAAAGGGGTATAAACTGTCAAATGTATGATAGTTGAATTTTGGGTTAAAGAAACCTAATGGGCTTGAGGGGGAACAAAATTATGATGGGTATCCATCATATTTTCGTCCAAGGCCTTATTCCAGAAGGTTCCTTGGGCTGCTTGGTGGCTAAGATGTCCATTAGGGTTTAGACTGAAACCCTAGTAACCTGTAAGTATAAATAAGACCCCTAGGGCTTTGAAATCGGCTACCACTTGATTCTAAGAGAACCCTAGGCTGATTTCTAGATTCTCTCTCCCTCTCTCATATTGCCTTCTTGCTTGTGGAGTTTGTGAACCATTGGAGGAGTTGCATTTGTGACTCTATGCTCAAGAGAAGAAGAGAAGAGGATCTAAGCCAATACTTGAAGAGGTAAACATCTAGATCTAATTCTACATGTTGTTTTTGTTATTTGTATGCTAGATTAGGGTTAGTAAGTCTTGGAAACAAAGCATGTTCAATAGAGAAATCTAATCCGAGCATTAGGGTTTGTATGAGCACATAGGAATGTTTCTTATGCATAAAACCCATCAAACTGGACTATAACTTTCACATATTATTTGCTTGATAGGATTCTTCCAAACGATCCCACATAAGCTAGAAAGCTCAAGATCAAGGCACCACAATTTGTTGGAAGAGATGTGTAATTATACAAGAGCGGATACTTGCTGTTGTGGCTTAAATATGTATCCAAATCCAAAGGGAAGACGCTCTTGGAAGAAAGCCATATAGAGGATGTTAGAGCACACGAGAGCGCACGGCCACTCACCGGAAAAGTACTCCTCCTTGGAGTATGCTGGTCGGAGGTCTACAAGGACACAACCAAGCTCACAAAAAAATACCCGGAGTGCCAGACTTTCGCCACTTTCCAGAACTAATCCTCCATGCCACTCACCAGTCTCAGCAGCCCATGGCCTTCTCATTAATAGGGTATAGACATTGTTGGCCCATTCCCTATCTACCTAGGTGGATCCAAGTCCTTTTTGGTTGTTATTGATTTCTTCACCAAGTGGATCGAGGCCGAGCCCCTAACCACAATCACAGGGAGGTAAATGATTAAGTTCATGTGGAAAAACATTCTCACATGATTCGGCGCCCCAAGGGTCCTGATCAGTGACAATGACACTTAATTTGAAAGAAGTCTCTTCAAAGAGTGGTGCGAAGAAAAACATATCCATCTCCAGTTTATCTCTGTAGCACACCCCCAAGCCAACAACCAGACTGAGGTATCAAACAAGATCATTTTCAATCATCTCAAAAAACGCTTGATGAGATCTAAAGGGGCCTACGTGGAGGAATTTCCCACAGTGCTACGGTCGTATTGCACGACCTCGAGATCTAGCACTGGAGAAACACCATTTAGTTTGATATATGGCACGAAAGCGTTTCTTCCACTTGAAATCTTGGAAGGATCGCTGTGAGTAACAGACTTCAAAGAAAATGATAACGAAGTTGAACGACATCAAGATCTAGACACACTCAACGAGAAACACGAAGCCGCCAAGCTCTGCCAAGCTGCCTACAAGGCCTGCACCAAAAACTACCACAACATGCGTGTGCAAATGAAAAACTTCAATGTAGGCGAATGGGTTTTAAGAAAGAACGAGTCCAGCCATGCACAACCCCAGGGGAAGTTAAGTGTCACCTGGGAAGGCCCGTACAAGATCGTGGAAACACATCAAAATGGAGCTTATGTTATAGAAGCACAAGACGGGAGGCCAATCCCCCGAACTTGGAACGCACAAAATTTGTGCCAATTTTACTCCTAGAATAAGGAAAAAAAGGCATAAAAAAGAACACAAAGGGCAAGGGCAATGTGATATAACTCACAACCGATAATCACACCCCATCGAGTAGCTCTAGTTTTAGGCCCACTTTTGTGCAAATTTTTAGTCATTGTTACTCTCATTTGACAAAGTTGATGTCTCAAAAGTACGATTAGTAGAATGGTGAAAACTAACTATTTCAAAAAGAAAAAAGGAAAAAAAACAATTAGATGTTTTATCAATATCCAAGCTTGGTACTATATTAACAAAAGGTTGTGTACATTTACCAAGTGACACCATTTATAGAAAATCCACGTCACTTGAGCGAAATCAGTGCAAGAATGAAACCATACGCTTCAAAGGCTCATAACCTTTCCCTAAATGTGTTAACGTGATTCAAAAAGGCCATCACCTTCACTCATGAAACAAACAGAGGATTCAAAGGCTCATAACCTTTCCCTTGATACAACGATACCTAAGTCCTAAACGCCTCGAGATGACGATCTCGACTCAACTTAGATGACTAGGGCCAAAATGCAAATCTCTTAGGCTCAAGACTTAGAACAAAGACTCAATAAGTTAATTACAAAACCTTACCCAAAACGGAATACCTTAATAGAGTATGGACCAGCCTTAACCCAAAAATACAAGTTCATGACTATATAAAGGGACGAGGCTCGATCTTAATAGAGCGAGCTCCCAGGCTAAAGCCAAAACAACACGGCTAGAAACAAACAACCCCCATCTACCAAAACATAGCATACTTTGGGTCCCAAAAAACTTGTCAAACAGATAGGAGCTACACTCACTAGGTTCCTAAAGAGAACACTATAGTTTTTGGTGCAAAAATCCAAAAAAACAAAATTACCCCAAAGTCCAACACTAACCTTTGGGAAGAATCCACAACCAGGATGGACAACACAAACCACCTAGGATGACAATTGAACACACCTTAAACAAAGAACAAACATACGATTAGCACTATATATACACAAAAAAAGTGTATTGTTTGTTTGAAATTCCCTGGATATAGACAAAGGCCACACATGGCCAAAACCAAACCAATTATTGTTCAAAATTAACTTTCAAACATCAAAAGAGAGGAGAATGAATCACTTACTAGGAGAACTGGATGGGGGTCCGACTCTGGAGGAGCTACCTTTGGGTTGGTTGTCTTCAGTGTCAGCATCACTGCATAAGTGGCGAATATCGTCCATATCGAGCTAGTTAAGACAAAGGTAGGTGGCAAAGTCCATCTCCATGAAGGCCTTCGCAGAGGAGTGCATCGCCTGGGTGTGCTCCATAATAATGCTTGGCTCCCTAGTATTGAACTTCCCAATAGCAACTTGCTCCCGAACAACTTACTCACCACCCTCCACACCGGCGGCCATACACGTCGCCTTCATCTGCCTCTACCTGAGTGAGAACTCAGGGCTCTCAGCCACCCGATCCACCACATAGACAACTCCTTTTTCTAGGATCCATGCAACATCTTCCTCAAGAACCTTCCTCCTTGATCCCTCCATAGACAGATGCTCATCCTGTAACTTTACCCTCTCATCTAATGCCTCTTTCTCTGACTCCAAACCCACCACCTGCTACGACAAGTGCTCCGCTTCCATGTCCAGGCTCACCACATACTCTTCCACATATGCCTTCTCCCCATCCATCAAGTTATAACGCTCCTCGAACTTACGCTTCTCCTTTTCAAGGATCAGTATCCTCCACCTCAGCTCATCATGCTCATACTTGATGACAGTAAAGTCCTCCAAGTCCAAGCGGATGTTACGAAGGCGCTCAGCCGCCGCCACCAGGTAAGGAACAACCTGAGTTGCCGCGTACTATAATCTATTGGCCATATGGGAGTTGGATAGGAGCTCCAAAAGTGATTGGGGGGAACTCATGACGACTCCACTCATATGCAACCGAATGTTGCATAAGTAGAAATTCGCGAGTGAGGTTCCACTCTGGAAGAAAGACACCAGAAGTGACCGAAGGAGTAGGAGTTGCACCTACATCAACGCCATCTCTTAATAGAGATGGTTGGAACTTCTCCCCTAACCCCTTCCCAAGATTTCCACCACCAACGTCAATATTTTCCTTTAGCACTTCTTTTGGTCTATCAGGCGGTTCTGTTGCCTTAGTGTCCATCCCCTCCGATAGGTTCAAAGTGTCCTCACCGGGGATGGTAATCAAAATAGCGGACTCCCTCAGCAAGAAGTCCACATAGCGTCTCTTGATAAGATGTTTTACAATAGTACTGGAACCAATGTATCTGACAAGTGGGGAGTCCATCCAAGCTATTCACCACTTGGTAGTTGTTGTGACAACTCGAAATTTTCATTCGTTCAATCCCTACAGTCAAGCACTTCAATTAAAATTTAAATACTTTTCTGCTAATTTTTAGCCAGTTTAAAGTCCGTTTGAGTATTTTTAATAATTATTCTTGAAACGAAAGGATAAAAGGAAGTAATTTCTAGGATATCGGGGTACCAATGAAACAATCAACACCTTGGTTAGGTGTTCACGGCCAAACAAAAGGGGTTTGGGCCGTGAACTCCCTTAGGGCTGCAAACTCATGCCTTAGGTGCGAGTTTACTCTTCATTCCCTCATTCTTCAACTTCCCACCTCAAGAACTCTCACGATTCTCTCCAAGTATCATCCCACCCTTCTCCTGATCTTCCGAAAATCGTAACTTTTCTTTCTTTAGTATGTTATTAATCCTTCATAACTAGCTTCATACTCATGATTCATCCAAAATCATGTTTTCTTAGATCTTCAAGAAACACCAAGAACACACACTAGTGTTCTTGGACCTTAAACACCCAATAAAGCTTCTATCTTGTAAGTACACTTGTCCTAGCTTTTTGTGTGCTAGAATGATCTTGTTTACACTTAGAAAACACCAAGAAATCATAAGATCAAAGGTGTTTACGACCAAGGGATGTTCTTGGGCCGTAAACCCTTATAAGTGGGGCTAAATGAACCCTAGTCCCTTCTTTGGCCTTGGACACTAGTCTAGCTCACTTCCTTGAAGTTTTTAGGACCTTAAACATCAAAGAAACCAAGTCCACATAGATTTTACGGCCGTAAACTCATAAGGAAATGATCCTTAGGCTGTAAACTCTATAAAGGGGTGATATTGTGCCCCTAATTCTTCCTAAGGCTTAGACTTGATCATAGAATGCTTACTCTTGACTTATAATACCTCAAAACACCCAATGACACTTAGTACCATGATTTTATGACCGTAAACTCATGGGGGAAATGACCTTAGGCCGTAAACTCCATAAGGAGTGGTCCTTGGGCCATAAACTCCAATGCCATGCCATGCAACCTTTAGATGCAACCCTATGGTACCTATAGCACTTGAATCAAAGTGTTTCCATGTCCTAGGGTGTCTTAACTTGGTTAATTAGTTATTAAATGACTAATTGGATACATATATGTTTTATTATATGTTAACTAGGATCATTGTGTGTGTTCAAGTCTTCACTTGACACCTAGCACCTTGTCCAACACTTCCGTACAATCCACTCACTACAGGTGAGTTCATACCCCTTAATTAAACTTTTAATTGTTCTTTAATGCTTTTATGGGGGGGGGATACAAGTTGAATCATATTAGTTATTATATCAATCACATGTGATTAATAATTAGTACACAAATGGATTTACTACGCTTTTAGCTGTTTTACTAAGCATACTACTCCAAAATGTTTTCTCAAATGTATTTACTTGTCAAACTCTTTACCAAAATTGTTTTATATATGAAACCTTTCCTTTCAAAACTTCGTATTAACTATGTTTCAAACTATGGATTTCATATACTTCAAACTGTCTTATCAAACAAACTACTTTTAAATCGTTTTATAAACTGACATCAAGTCATAGATATTTATTATTAAACTCTTCAAATATTTTACAAAACTTCTTCTTAAATATATATATATATATATATATATATATATATATATATATATTGTGAATTGCATGTCTATATATGTATAGTTATGTAAGTAATGTTTAAAGGACTTAGGACTGCTAACTCGCTTTATTTCCTTTTCCTTGTTTGGATGTGGCCTTAGGGTATCGGTTAGTTGTCCAAATGTCATCTAAATATTAGTTATGTATTATGTATACATATGTAGACATAAAAGTTCTATCAGTCAGTTAAGTACCTTTGGGTAGCAAAGGAAGACTTTCATTCATTCATATACATATATTACAAGTAAACTATAATAGGTATAGTTTAGGACATTCTATTTACTATTTCTAGTACAATTGTTAAAAGCATGTCTATGTATGTATAGTTATATAAATAATGTTTAAAGGACTTAGGATTGCTAACTCGCTTTATTTCCTTTTCCTTGTTTGGATGTGTACTTAAGGTATCGGTAAGTTGTCCGAAGGTCGTTTAAACCTTAGATATATATTATGTATACATATGTAGATATAAAGGTTCTAATCAATCAGTTTAGTACCTTTGGGTAGCAATGGTATACGTTCATTTATTCATATATATAGATTCCTAGTAAGCTATTATAGGTATAATTTTGGGTATATATGATTTCATAACATTTGATGTGATTAAAACTTAATCTTGAAGATCGAATAGATCTTAAACAGGTAAATAAATATCAAACAGCAAGAACAAGAAAATAAAGAACAAGTCAAGAATGAATCAAATGTGTCGAATGATTATAAAACAACCCTCAGAAGAGCTCGATCAAGAACATCAACTGTAGAGGGTTAGTAGGTTTACAAGAACGATAAAGAAAATCAAAGCTATCGTAATTCTATATCTTGTAATCTAGATCGTTAACCTAATTTGCATGCAAGCATATACTTATATAATAAACCTAACAGGCTCTTGGTTGGACAGGTCCAAACTGGAATACAAAATAATTGGACTAACAGTCGAGCCCAATGACGCAATCCTTTAGCGAATCTTCAACCCAACAATCTCCCCCTTTGCGTCAATTGGAGCGAGATCTTCACTTGTTACTTGGGCCAGCAGCAGTAGCAGGTACCTTCTTCTTCACGGTATTAAACAGACGCGAGATAAGAGCCAGTATCGTCTGTCTAAACCTGATGTACCATTGGATCATGTCGTTGAAGTATTTAACATCATCCGCTGCATTCTCTTTACACCTTCGGATGATCGACAGCACGTGCTCTAGACAAGCAGTGGTGTAAAGATGTTTGTCAGCTAAAGCAAAGAGACATTTCTGTCCTTCTGCTCTAGTGAACATGACCGAATTGCGTCTCGGGTCGATCTTGCCCATTTTCATTTGATTGAGATCACTGGCCGATCCCACAGGAGCTATCTTTGGTTTCTTCTTGAAGACTGTGGCTACCTCCTGATCCATTAGGGCTACCTCCATGATGTAACAGACTAACATCCTTTTGAGATGGTCTATAATCGGACCATATTCAGCTTCATTCGTCAAGAGGATGTTATGCAAAACGATCCAATCATGAGGATTTAAGTTCGTTAGATCTGCCAGGGATATAAAATGTTCAGTTCTTGCAGACCCTCGAATCACCTTGAACCGAACATTGATGAATCTTCCTTCGGTATAAGGCTTCAAAACCCGAACATTCACTATCTTCTGGGCGCTCCAGGTTTGATATTGAGGACGAGCAGCCTTCAGATAGAATTTGATAAGCTCCCTATCAACCTCAGGGTTCGGATGAGGGACTTCAAAAATATTGGAGAAGGCGTGGAAGATAAACGCCTTTCGAGTCAACGGCATGTCGAACTGCGAATCGACAGAATTATAGCAGTCGAAGGAGATCACCGGATCGAGCCATAGGATGCTAGGAGTATCTATGGCCTCCTTAATCATTCGCTCCCGAGTCCAGGCAGGGAAGAGAGTCTTCCTGCTCTCAAGGATATCGTGGGCTTCTTTCTTCTTGCGTTCGGCTTCTTCAGCCTCTCGCGCCACACGATAGACATCATCATCAACATTGCGACTGTTTTTACGTTTCAACATGTCCGCAATGGTTTTTGTATCTTCATCTTCATCTTCTTCCTCAGCTATGTTCTTCCCTTTATCCTTCACACCCAAACCCGAAGTTTGACCAGTCGGAGGTGGTTCGGTTGTGTGAGTAGCTTTGGAGGAAGTAGGTGGTTTCGATCCGGACTTCACTTCTCCCCCTTGTTTCGGATCGGACACGAAACTAGGTAAGCCTTCGATTTTGCTGAGAAGGTCCATGGCAGGAGCAAGTTTTTCAGCAAGGGTTCGCCTCACCGAATGGTTGAGAATCGGATCGTGTGCTTCCAGGATGTTAGATAGGGCAGCGTGTACATCCGAAACACAAGTTTTTATAACCTCCAGTTCGGATCGAAGAGCTTCAAGCTGTTGTTGAGAGATTGAAAGTTGAGTGCTCTTGACCTTAAGGGCGGTGGTTTTACTTGCCAGAACGTCCATTAACGAATTTTCAGCTGCGAGATCCTCTTGTAGCTTAGCGAGGTGCTCATCAATGGAGACACGAAGAGCCAAGTTGTCATCGCTGATTGATTGGCGAAGTGTAGCGAATGACTGTAACTCTGTTGAGACGAACTTGGCCAATTGCTGAACGATTGGTTCCAAAGTTGTCTTGGTGGCATCCGCTCTCTCCTGTAAGGACTTCAACAGGGAAGAGGCGTCTAAGAATAGTTTATCAACTTTTGCGGTTGCTGCCTCACAGGCTTTTGTAGAGGCGTCTATGGCGGCTGTGGCTGAAGCTACAGAATCATGCTGAGCCCTGGAGAAGGCATCAACAATCTTCTGAAGAGCGGCTTCAGAGAGAGAGGGCTGGTTGTTTGTGGATGACGCAAGAAGCAAATCAACCTTCTCGTTTAGCTCCTTTAGATGTTTCTTTGTTACTGGAGCATCATCCTCTTCGTCACTTTGAACCTGAAACGGACTAAAGTAGACCGAATCGAAGGTCATGTTTTCACCGCCTAGGAACGGGTTATCTCCATCAGAGGCATGATCTGGAGATGAGGGGGGTTGGTGAAGCTGGGGGTGTGGTGGTTTTTGTAGGTTCCGGTTGAGTGTTGGTTGGGGTAGTTTCGGGTGGTGGTTGAGTGTGGGTAGGTTCGGTTGTATGTTGGGTTTCGGTTTGAAGTGGTTTGGTTACGGGTGGGGTTTCGGTTACAGGTGGTGTTTCGGTTGCATCGGTATGAACCCCCGTATCAGATACGTTGGTTGGAACCTTTGCGGTTGTTGTTGTAGTTGTATCAGTGAAAATGGGTGGTGGTATAGGGAAAGAGATTGGAGGAATAGTGGTAGTGGGGTTTATGGTGGGAATGGAAGTAGGGATTGTTTAAGTGGGTGAAGGAATGGGTGAAGTATGGATTTCCATGTCTGGGGTAGGAGATCGGGGTGGGGTGTTGCCTCTGGGAGGGGTTTCGCCTCGTTGAGAGCCGTCCGAACCCGAACTCTCGCCTTCTGAGTCACTCGAAGAGGAAGGGATGATAAGCTTTCGCTTCGGTTGAGTCTTCCTTCTCTTCGGCTGCGGGGATGTTGCAGGTTTGGTTGATTTCCTCTTCCTGGGAGAAGGACCTTTAGCAGCTTTGGTCACTTGCTTCCCTTTATCCGCCTTTTTACCCCTAGGAACAGGTTTGTCAGCATCATGGATGGACTTGAGCATTTCCTGTGTGAGTTTCCTCGGTCCTGACTGTTTGAACTCCTTAATCGTCCTGATGATCCTGCTGTCAGAAGGAACATCGCCGTACATTGTCTCCGGAATAGAGCCAATGAAAGAGAACTTGGATGCATCGGAGACGATGATCTTCGTGGTATGAAAAGTACCAACCGAAGTCATCGATGCACCAGCAGCAGTGGGGATGTCGAACTTATCCATTGCCCACTTTGTGATGAGAGTCCAGAACCGGGCAAACGACCCCTCAGAATGTCGTGATGAAGAAGAAAGGCTCTGGATGAGCTGTTGCCAGAGGACCAACCCAAAGTCTAGGTTGACTCCGTTGTAAATTGCATACATAATCGACAGGAACAGTCGACTTGAACCATCGGATCCTGAGCTCCTTTCAGATAAGCCCTTGAAGAGGACTGTGAACATGCCGTTCCACTGCGGCGGCAAGCAGGATTTCTTGAACTTTGCGACGGAGGTGAGCACCTCCGTGTATCCCATATTGTAAAACATGTTGTAAAGATGGCCCGCCGGAATCGTCTCCAGATTGATTCTTGAAGGGTCAGCAACAAACCCTAACAGTGTACCAAATCGTTGCCTTGTAATCGAGGTCTTGTGATCAGACACCTCGAAGAACACCCTGTCGACTGCTTTATCGTAATGAGCAGTCGCATACACCTGCGATAGGAGCATCATGGGCACAGACTCAACCCGAGATAGTGCAGGAGCGATTTGCGAGTACTTCAGGCACTCGATGATCGGAAACATGTAAGAATCATACGCCTGAGGTGTTAGATCAATCACCAAGCACTGTTGAGGACGAATGGGAAGGATGTGTGAGGCGGCATGGACGGATGATGATTCTGCCATTGTTGAAGGTAGGAAGAAGAAGATGAACAGGAAAGCTTTAGGGAAATTTTTTTCTCTCTTGGAAATCCGGATGCAGTAAAGAGGTAAATGGGAGTGGAGACTGCCTTTTATAGTGATTGTAAGGAGAGAGAAAAATCTGTCCAAATCTTCTATGGAAATACGAAAAGGTTTTCCGGAATGACAGATGTGTGACAGTTAAGGCATGCGATGATCACGTAGGAGAGAGATTGTCAGATTCCTAGGAACACGCCGCCCAACAAGCGCCGTTTCAGAACAAACAGTTTCAAATCCTCACGCGCCTTTAAGTGCCAGAAAGGAATCGCTTGAAATTCGCACACGCGTCCATTATGTCAGTAAAAGAGTGGACGTTTCAAATTCACACGCGCCCCTTTTTACCACCGGTTGAATTTCAATCCTTTTATTTCCCGCCTGAGTCAGCAACCCTTCGTCTTATCTTTTGAATCGCATCTTTTGAATAAATTGCCCACGTGGATGATTGTTGATGACGTCTTAATAATTAACCACCAATGCAATAAATCAGCCTGAAATTATTAGAACCAGATTTTTGGAAAATCAAGGATTTTCGTGCTAAGAGTGTAAAAAGAAAAGAAATAAAGCAACTCTTTGTAGGAAGAAATGTGATGTCAATAATGACATGAAACAAATGATCCCGGGCACGAATCTCTTCCTTCAAGGTCAAGAGAGACCTTAAAGTGTTAATGTGGATTCCCGTTGAATTACGATGAAACACTTATTAATAAATGTTGAAAGGTTTCTTTTAATTAGGCTACTTCAGGGTGGCTTTTGCTTTGATGCAACAATTCTAATCTTGCAATAAGAAAGAAAGTGATCAAAGTACTTGTGAGACCGGTGTAGTCTGTTGAACAAGTAGGTAGGAATTAATTTTAAATTGGCGTGGAAAAAATATAAAATCTCAAAAAAAATTAAAAACTGGATCCCAAGGGAAGAAATGTTATGGTGTTTAACAATTTCATAGGAATCACACAAAATAAAATTTGAGATTTCATGAAGGTACGTCCGTCAATTCTTTGGTGAAAACTTGAGCAAATTAATCGTTCACCGTCAATTCAGATTTGGTGTTGAATTTTGGGTTTCACTCAGCTCGTAGTGGCACGAAACTAAGATCATAAACACAGCTGTTGTGTAACCATAAACCTCAGTGGTAATTTCTGAGAGTCTCAAGGGTTACGTTGATGAAACGAATGTAATGGAGATGCTGTAAGAAATTAAAGTACCTCTACTGCGAAAATAAGGACCAAGCAGAAAAACTCTTATCTCATGTGAGAAGAGAGTGAGGTAGCTCTCGATTAGAATAAATGTGGTAGCCTAATTGGGAAGACAAGGTTTGTTTATACCAAGTCATTAAGGCGATTATTCAGAATCTTATGAGGCTTGGGACACATACAGCAGCATGCTTCTAGGGACACTTAAGTAATCCAACAATTATACCCCCATAAACGAACGAACACAAATAAAATTAAAAGAGAAAAATATTTTTGGAGTTTTTGAAATAGATAATAAAAAAAATAAAAAGATAAAAAGATAAAAAGAAAATTAAAAAGATAAAAAAAAATAAGCAAAAAAAATAAGACTTGGAAAGAGAAAGAAAAAAAACTTTGGAAAACTTTGAAAAACCGAACCCGAACGTTCGGTTGGTTTCGGTTGGGAAAAATTTGAAAAACCGAACCCGAGCGTTCGGTTGGTTTCGGTTCAAGAAAATTTTGAAAAACCGAACCCGAGCTTTCGGTTGGTTTCAGTTCAAGAAAATTTTGAAAAACCGAACCCGAGCGTTCGGTTGGTTTCGGTTCAAGAAAATTTTGAAAAACCGAACCCGAACCTTCGGTAGGTTTCGGTTTTGGAAAATTTTGAGAAACCGAACCCGAACCTTCGGTAGGTTTCGGTTTTGGAAAATTTTAGAAAACCAAGGAATTTAGACATGGAATCAGAAAATACTATTAACAGTAAGATAAACAACTGTGTACAAGTAATATACAACCAAGAAAATTACCTTTGTGGTGATGAGCGAGTCAGATGATTTAACCGAACCTGAACGTTCAGTCAATTTCGCTTCTTACGTTTGAGGATGAAAGGTAGTGTGAGGTACTGACTCTGATTCCATCATACCTAGCCCTTGCAGTATTCTGTTGAATGATGCTTCAGGAAGAGCTTTGGTAAAGACGTCAGCCAGTTGATCAGTGGTTCTGACAAAGTGTACTTCGACGTTACCATCTTCCACGTGATCTTTGATGAAGTGATACCTCAGTGCTATGTGTTTGGTTTTAGAGTGTTGCACTAGGTTATGACAGATCCTAATTGCACTTTCAGAGTCACAATATAATGGGATCTTCTTCATATTGAGTCCATAGTCTCGAAGTTGACTCTGGATCCAAATCACTTGAGAGGTGCAAGATGCAGCGGCTATGTATTCTGCTTCGGCAGTAGACAACGACACGCACGTTTGTTTCTTGGATTGCCAGCTAACCAACTTCCCGTCAAGGAATTGACAGCCACCAGTGGTGCTTTTTCTGTCGAGTCCACATCCTCCAAGGTCAGCATCTGAATAGGCTTGAACGAAGAAGCCTAAGTTGGAAGGATACCATAGACCTAAGGAGGTGGTTCGCTTGAGATAGCGTAAAATGTTCTTCACTGCAAGCATGTGAGGTTCGCGTGGGTTTGCCTAAAATCGAGCACAATAACACTAAGAAAACATGATGTCAGGCCTGCTAGCAGTAAGATACATTAGTGAGCCTATCATTTGACGATAGAGTGTGATATCAACAGCCGGTTTGTCAAGAGATGGAGTTAGCTTGGTGCCGAATGCCATTGGGACCTTGACTTTGGAGTCACCCATCATACCAAACTTTGCTAGGAGAGTCTTCGTGTAAGCTTCCTGATTGATAAAGATGTCTTCGGGTCCCTGTCTAATATTTAAACCAAGGAAAAAGTTAATAGGACCCATTGAGCTCATTTCAAAGTTAGTCTCCATCAGCTTTCTGAATTCAGTTGTTAGGCTGGGATTCGTAGAGCCAAAGATGATGTCATCGACATAAATTTGTACTATCATAAGGTGGTTACCTTCCTTTTTGCGAAAGAAGGTTGGGTCAACCGAACCTTGTCTGAATTTAGACATCTTTAAGAATTTAGTTAGCGTTTCATACCAGGCTCTCGGAGCTTGTTTGAGGCCATACACAGCTTTATCCAGAATGTAGCAATGATTTGGATATTTTTCGTTTACCAACCCAGGAGGTTGCTCCACATACACGGTTTCTTCGAGTTCTCCATTGAGAAATGCACACTTGACGTCCATTTGGAAAACTTCAAAGTTTTTGTGGGCAGCGTAAGCAAGAAATATTCTAACAGATTCCAGCCGAGCTACGGGAGCGAAAGTTTCTTCATAATCAATCCCTTCCTCCTGACAATATCCCTTTACTACCAGACGAGCTTTGTTCCTTATAACATTCCCTTCCTTGTCCATTTTATTCCTAAAGACCCATTTGAGACCAACAACCGAGGCATCTGGAGGAGTTGGAATGAGGCGCCAGACTTTGTTCCTTTCAAATTCGTTCAGTTCGTCTTGCATCGCTTGAACCCAATCAGAGTGATCGAGAGCAGTATTAAAATCTTGGGTTTTTTCTGAGTGGGCTCCTTCCAGTAGCTTTTCTAATTCATCCAAGTCCTTGTTAACATCTCCTTCTTCTTCAGAGTGTATCACAAACTTGCTTGGGTCTTCTTTCATCAAACGTGCAAGCTCTTGTTCTAATATCTCATCATCCAATTGGATCATTGAGACTTCATCATTCTTTTCCTTTTTTTGCTTGATTTCTGGAATAGCTTTAAACGTCACAGCCTCATCACCCACTCTCAATGTCAATGTAGACTCACTTATATCAATTAAAGCACACGCGATGTTCAAGAAAGATCTCCCCAAAATAATTGGAATTTCGGGGTCTTCTTCCATATCAACAACCACGAAGTCTACTGGGAAAATAAACTTGTCAACTTTTATAAGGAGATCTTCACAAACACCTTTTGGATGGATTGTTGTCTTGTCCGCCAAATGGATCTTCATATTCACTGGTTTTGGTACTGGTAGATTCAACTTCTTATAGAATGACAAAGGCATCATATTGATGCTTGCCCCTGAGTCAACTAATGCTCGTGTGAAGACTTTATTACCAAATTGGCACGGAAGCACAATATTTCCTGGATCACCCTTCTTTTTAGGCAGTTCACTCATCAAGACTTCTGCAACTTCAGCCAAATCCTTCCTAGCAGCAAAAAGGCCCTTAAGCAAGTTGAAGTATTTAGGCGTTTGAAGTATTGTTTCCACAAATGGCACATTAACTTGTAAAGTGTTAACATGATTCATGAAGGTTCTGTATGCTTCAACTTTTTCTGCAGGCATGGCTCTGGTTGGGTATGGCAGTGAAGGCTTATAAGGTTTCGAAGAACTGATGGGTTTCTCAATTTCGCATGGACTCGTCGAGTCCATAGGAGTGACTCGGCGAGTCGGGTCGGGTTTGGTTGGCTTCGATTCTTCTGCCTTCTCTTCCTTCTTCTTGGAGATCCTTAGTGCTTCTGTAAATTTTTCTTCACTGCTGGAGGTTATTACGCTCATGTTCTCCATTCTTGGATTGGGCTCGGTGTTGCTCGGAAGTTGACCCGATCTTCTTTCATTCACTTGATGTGCAAGCTGTCCCAGCTGTTTCTCAATGTTGAGAATGGAAGCTTGCTGATTCCTCAACATGTTTCTGGTTTCTTGCATTGCTACATCGTGATCATTATGTCTTTTCTCGGACGCGGTTATGAACCTTGTGAGTATATCTTCTAAATTTGCCTTCTTTTCCGTCACCGGCTCTTCCTTTTGATAGAATCCCCTCTCCCTCTGTTTGTATTTCTCCTCCTTAGCCTTTTTATACTCTTCGTATGGGAGCCATTCCTTCTTTGGTTTCCTCCAGTCTTCATCGTATCTATCGCCACTGGAATAGAATACTTGAGCCTTTTTATTTCCATTCTCGTCTCAATCACAATCCTTGGTAAGATGGGGGCCGCCACAATTTTCGCATCCTACCCTAATAGCATGGATCGTTTGATCCATTTTCGTCATTCTTCGGTCTAGGCTATCGAGTTTAGCTATTACCGCTGACATGCCATCGTTCACCGAGTTTACTGCTCTACGACTCACTTCATTCCTCGGATTGTGGTATTCTCTAGAATGCTTAGAGAATTCTTCAATTAATTCCTTTATTTCCGGAGGTGGCTTTCGGGTGAGCGGGCCTTGTGAATCGAGTAGTTGCCTTGTGGTGACATTAACTCCATCATAAAAGATGGAGACCTCTTGTTGGCTATTAAGATCATGGTGTGGGAAATTTCTAAGTAGGCTCTTGTACCTTTCCCAAGCTTCATAAAGAGATTCTCCGGGTTGTTGCTCGAAGTTTGCAATGGCTTTCTTTAGCTTGGCTATCTTGGAAGGTGGGCAGAAATGGTCAATGAACTCTTCTTTCATCTTGGCCCATGTGGTGACCGATCCGGGAGGAAGTGATTTTAACCAATCTTTTGCAGCGCCTTTAAACGTGACAGGGAGCATTCGAAGAAGCTGGGTCTCGCGTGGAACATTACGCACGTTGAAGTAATCGGCCACATCATTTACTTCGTCCAAATGCTTGTAAGCGTCTTCATGATCTCTCCCGTAAAAAGGGATCTCCTTGAGTTGAGCGAGAATATGGCCCTTTAGCTCAAACGTAGCAGTTGCGGGAATTGCGGGTTGCACAAGTCCCGGCCCGGTGTCATCACGCATCCTTTTCTTCCACTCCCCCATGGGGACTTCATCGATGTTAGCCATAGTGATAGCTAACTCTTCTTCGGAATCGGTTTCGTGCTCGGAAATATGCTCTTCTTCTTCCTCGGTCTCGTACTCGATATTTTCGTGAATTGGTTCTTCAATTGGTAATGAGGCACTGGATGCTCCTGATTTGCTGCCTTTCTTCTTGCTGAAAACGGA
This sequence comes from Lactuca serriola, assembly GCF_051521515.1. NCBI lineage: Eukaryota > Viridiplantae > Streptophyta > Magnoliopsida > Asterales > Asteraceae > Lactuca > Lactuca serriola. The sequence continues at coordinate 97,674,698 of NC_136410.1, read as the reverse complement.
TTTCAAATTCTTGAGTGGTGAGTTCTTTGAAGTTGCGGTTTCTCCTACGGCTTTTCCCTTGCTTCTCTTTAGTGCGGATTCCGGGTCTTCCAAAGGTGGTACTAGAGGTGTGTCCGATCCTCGGGTCATGAAACAGTTGAAAAAAAACGAAACAAAAGAAACGAAACGCGTAAAAGGAACACAAACGGAATAAAAATAAAGACTAACACAGCGATGGACTCGCCGAGTCGACGCGAGTGCACTCGGCGAGTGCAAGGCAAAAACAGAAAAGAAAATTTTCTAGTAAAAAAAACGGAATTGTAATAAAACTAAGTCTACTTACTGGATTTGCTTTGTAAATAACTTTGTGTAAGATAAATCCCACACAAAGGATCGATTAAACTAGACTTTATTATTAATTTTAGAACCGTTCCCCGGCAACGGTGCCAAAAACTTGATGTGTGTAAAACCCACTAGTTTTAAACCTACTTTTAATTATCAAATAACACACAAAAGGCAGTGAACCTATCAATTGTGGTATAGCTAAATAAGCAGGGTATCGAACACAGGGAACGACAAATTAAACTAAAAACTAATTTAATCTAAGTTAATTAAAAAGCAGGGGTTGTTCTCTAGTTTTACAAGACTAGAAACTTACTAATTATTACTAATTTAAGCTAGAAAATAACGATTTAACTAGATTCAATAATTGGAAAGGAACTTCTGTTTAGTTCAACTCGGTTAACTCTATGGTTGATTTTCAAGGTAATAGTGCAATGGATTAATTCTTTCGTTGGTTACCGATTCAAGTGATTAGGTTCATGTTCACTACCCTAATCCTTAGCAAATAAACTAACTCAAACAGTGGTCATTTGTCTAATTTAATTATATTTACTAGATTAATTATTCGGGTTAAGTTAGACTTGCAATAGTTAATTAATTTAGTCTTTTTAATTAACGTCTTGTTTGATAGTCATCTTACAAGCTTGCACATGAATTTACTCAATTTTCTTATTAGTTCTAGTTTCATATTCATTAATCCTAGACATATAACTATGTGGTCACAATATATCATATGAGGACAATAATCAATATATGTTCATGCTAATCAATTATCTTCCTATTAACAGAAAATTAATTATTATTCACACACAAGGTTCTTTAGCAAGCTAAAATAACAAAAATTCACCAACTTAGAATTAATCCTACCAATCAATCAAACCATATTGTCAACTTTGTATCCCCAAACAGAAGTCTAAAGGTTTTAGCTCATAATTAAAGTAAATAACAGCAAACAATCAAAGTTAAATTGCTTAGTCATGATGAATAAACAAAAGAATAAATGGAATGATGAAATTTTGCCTTAATTACTCTCCGGAATTGAATTCTAGCTTCCTTCGTTGTCTTCTAGGGTTTTTCAGGCTTCTCAATCGTAGCAAGATACTTCTGAATCGTCTCCGAACTCTCTCTCTCTCTCTCTCTCGATCTGTGGAATTATCTTTAAATAAGCGATCCGACTCGTCGAGTCAAGTGGTGACTCGTCGAGTCCCTCTCACATTCCCCGTATTGCGATAACTATCTGGGATCCCGAGTCATTATCCTTCTGATTCCTCGACCGGACTCGTCGAGTAGCTATCTGACTCGACGCGTAGAAGCTTTTTTTTAGTGTTTTTCCTTCTTCATTCCACTCTCGAGCTCCTAACCGCTTCTCTTGCTTCCTTTTGCTTCCGAGCTTCATCTTTGGACTGAAAAACATAATTTAACACTTTTAAGTACCTTTTGTCCATAATATGCAATAATTTAGCTAATATATGAATAAAAAAACTATACTAAATACACACTAAATATGCACATATCAAAATACCCCACACTTGTCTTTTGCTTGCCCTCAAGCAAAATTGAATTTTAACACATTAGAATTATGTATAACAACTCCAATCTAACCTAGCCATTATGCCAAGACCGCAACGCATGCATTTGTGTCTAAAATTTTTCTTAAAGAACCCCCCATATTCTAAATACTCACAATCCTCATAAACATTCACCCACTCACCCCGAACTATGCTCATTTTATGCAACCGTCCGAATCCATCCGCAGAAAACCTCTTTACCCTCAAGGTATTTTTGGTTGAGCAACCCAAGCATACATAATCTAAACAATTACAATTTATGATACCACTATGGAGCTCTCTTGAATTCTTTACTTCTTTGACATTTGATCTTTAATTTTTGGGTATCTTCAACTTTTTGAATCTTCGGAATTTTGATCTTTTGATCTTCACTTTGATTGCTCCAAAATTCTTACAACTTTTCTTGTAATTCTCTTTTTTTTACATGTACCTCACTTTTTTTTCACTCAAAACCTACATGCTTAAGCAGGGGCGCTCAACTTCAACCTTTATTGGCTAATGATAAAAATTTTCCTGGATACATTTCAGGTTTAGGCTGCTAAACATATTGCATCCCTCAGGCTGAGCAAGATTGTGTTTTTGTCTCATGATTTCACTGAAATAAGGAAGCCACAAATGCACTAGAACGTATATAGGCTCAACTAAACATTTGGGTTATCATGCAATTATTAACACAATTCTAATATGGAATCCTAATTTTTTACCAAAATTTTCTAATTTAAGACCTAAATAATACTTTTGGTATGCAATTTTTTTTTTTTAAATTGACTATTATGTAACCAACCCCCTACCCCACACTTATGTGATGCAATGCCCTCATTGCATATGATGCATAAAAACATAAAAAGAAACTAAAGAGGGAATTGGAACAAACTCCCCTGGGATAGCAGTGGATAGGCTGATCACACTCATTTAAGCTCCAACTTCAACTTTAGACATGGTAACATCTCATCCATGCCTTGGGTGTCTCGTCTCGTGTGGGTCGCTCCAAATACGCGGAAATCAGTGTAAGATCTTCAAGAATGGATATGGAGAAATAAGTGAGCAAGTGGGACAAGTAGCAGCATCAAATCAACAGTCTGTCGGTATAAACATTAAACGACTCGTCGAGTCTTATGGTGGACTCGTCGAGTACCAGCGCGCCTTCTCAGAATATGTAGAAATACAAGGCGACTCGTCGAGTCAGCTTAGTGCACTCGTCGAGTAGGCCACTGAACGAAAAAAGTTGGTATTTTGCAACTGTTTTAGCCTCTAAAAACTTCTCTAACTGTTCCCCATGTTTAGACTCAATTGCTCATACCCCTAGGACCGGACTCGACACTTTGACGTTAAAAACCCGCTTCCTTGACTCGCTCTCACTCGCGAAAACATCCATGCTTTACATCTCTAAACCATCCTAAGCAAGCAATCATAATTCAATCCTGAAAAATAACTAAAGCAAACAACCATTAAACATAATAAAATCTCAAAGCATACACACCAAAAAAAAATAATAAAATAAAACAAAACAAAAAAAAAATTAAAATTGTTTGATTAAAAACACAAAAACATCAAAATCAATCTTCATCTTCCTCATCATCATTGGTGGCTCCCCTTTCCCCGGCTCCGATTCGTCGCGCACCAATCCTCTCATCCCAAGATGGAATGAATGGGTAATTCCCACCATCAATATGTGGAATATTGAAGTGGTCAAAAAGTCGTATGTGGGATTGGTTGCTAAAGTTCAGCCCCCTCGCCATTTGATCCTGCATCCGCCTCATCTCTACATTGTACCAATCCATTGGTACGTCTTCATTTTCGACCGGAATCACTGGCGGCTCGTCCTCCATATCCCACTCTCTTCTTGATCTTACCCTCCTTCCTGGTGCTTCGGGACCAACAACGGGGTCATCATTTGGAATGGCATAATGGCCACCACCATAGTCTTCAATTATCCGTGCTCTTCGGAAAAGAATGGGATTAAACGGGGGCGTCGGGATCAATGTCATGAGGTTCCAGGCACCGCGGTTCATCAACCCGAATGAATTAGCCAAACGAGTGACAAACATTCCTCCATTGATATGGGAGGTTTTGCGATCTTTGACCGCACCCTCCGAAAGGTATGAAGCAATACACCACGGGATGTTGCAAAAGACGTCGGGTGTTATTATGCTCCATAAGTAGAAAGCGTCATGGAGACCTTGTCATCATCTTTCCTTTGGTTGATGGTGGAGGAAATAAGGCGGTGAATGAGGCGGTGAGTTGGGGATCGGATGCTCCCTTCTTGTGCAGACTTTGGGATGTAAACTTTATTTCCTATGGTATTCCACCAATCCGTGCTTGTAATTCCATCGGGGAACACCATGTGAGTGTTTGCCAAAAAGGCCCGAAAGATGTTTGTTGACACCAAGGGTTGATCATAGATCCCTAGTCGGCAGGCAAGGTCCACCACCGAGCATTGACGATACTCGCCCCCAAGACAAAAAGTAAAGCTCGCCGGGTGATACACATCCACTCCCCTGGTAAAAGATACAGTAGAGAAAAACTCCAAGCAAAGCTCTAAATAGACCGGCTCTTGTATGCGGAAGACCCGGCTCCACCCATCGCAGATCATTGTCTCGCCTTCATGTTGGAACTCCTTCAAAAGGTAAGGAGCTAGTTCTTCTTCATATCTAACACTTTGCAGCCATTCCCAATCAATTCTGTTCGGCACATACACCTCCTTCTTCTTAATGTCGGAGAGCTTCTTCTTCCACTTCCTCATTGTTGAAGCGGATTCAATTTGCGGGAAGTGTAGCCATGGAAACTCCCCTTGGCTACCACTTGAAGATTGTCCTCTTCTGAACATGATTTCTTTTTGGATTGTGCTTGAGAATTTTGGAAGAACTTGAAGAACTTGATGAATGCTTGAGAGAGAAGTTGCAAAAAGCGGCCTGTCGACGAGTGTAGATATGAAACTGATTCTTTAGGGTTAAAACCCTACTTACCCATTGTAAAATTAATTTTGAAACTATTTTTTTTTTCTGTAAATAAGACCGACTCGTCGAGTTGTGGTCAGACTCGGCGAGTCTGGTCGCGAAGTCAAATGCTTTTCTGGAATCCAAGACCGACTCGTCGAGTCGTGGTCAGACTCGGCGAGTCATTTAAAAATTTGCATAATTTTCAAAATTTTTCTGTTTATTATGAATCATTTCACCCCACACTTAGGCTATGCAACTCTCAAGCAGACATGCCCGATGATTTAGAAGATTAAGAATAAAAAACGAAGGGAAAATAAAAAGAAAAATAAAAAAAGACTAAAAAGTAAAAGAAAGCAAACTCTATTGAACGGGTTGCCTCCCGCCAAGCGCTTCTTTTTTAGGAGTCATGAGCTAGACTCCTTCCCATCTACGTTTTGTCATCTTCGAGCATCGGGAACGCACGCCTAACTTTTTGTGATTTGTACTTGGTCTTGTAAGCGTGGATCTTTTTCTTGTAAGCCCTTTTTAATGCATCCCTTTTTCTTTTCATTGCCGCATCTTCAGCTGCTTGGGCTTCCCTTTTTCTCTTTTTCTTCTTTACCCCCTTCTTTTTCACCAACTCTTGAACCTCCTTCTTTTTAAATTTAATAACTTCATATTTCATAATGGTCCGTGCTCTAGGTTTAGTGGTGAATAGGTGATCAGCTTCCTCCCTCCTTTCCTTTTTCTCTTCGTTCGTTCCAGTGCTTAACCCATCTTCAAGATGAATTGTATGAAGACATGCTACATCGGCGTATTGGACTCTCCTTTCCTTTCCTCTTTCTGTTGTTTGTTCTTCTAAAGAATCCTGTATATTATTGAAATCCAAGGTATGTGAAGGACTAGTAACAAGCAGATCTAAGTCGGCCAAGTGTTTTCCCAAATCGACTGGACTCGTCGAGTCCATTAATGTGACACGGCGAGTCGGTACGAATTCCATAAAATCTTGGGTTTTTCTGAGTGGGCTCCTTCCAGTAGCTTTTCTAATTCATCCAAGTCCTTGTTAACATCTCCTTCTTCTTCAGAGTGTATCACAAACTTGCTTGGGTCTTCTTTCATCAAACGTGCAAGCTCTTGTTCTAATATCTCATCATCCAATTGGATCATTGAGACTTCATCATTTTTTTCCTTTTTTTGCTTGATTTCTGGAATAGCTTTAAACGTCACAGCCTCATCACCCACTCTCAATGTCAATGTAGACTCACTTATATCAATTAAAGCACACGCGGTGTTCAAGAAAGATCTCCCCAAAATAATTGGAATTTCGGGGTCTTCTTCCATATCAACAACCACGAAGTCTACTGGGAAAATAAACTTGTCAACTTTTATAAGGAGATCTTCACAAACACCTTTTGGATGGATTGTTGTCTTGTCCGCCAAATGGATATTCATATTCACTGGTTTTGGTACTGGTAGATTCAACTTCTTATAGAATGACAAAGGCATCATATTGATGCTTGCCCTTGAGTCAACTAATGCTCGTGTGAAGACTTTATTACCAAATTGGCACGGAAGCACAATATTTCCTGGATCACCCTTCTTTTTAGGCAGTTCACTCATCAAGACTTCTGCAACTTCAGCCAAATCCTTCCTAGCAGCAAAAAGGCCCTTAAGCAAGTTGAAGTATTTAGGCGTTTGAAGTATTGTTTCCACAAATGGCACATTAACTTGTAAAGTGTTAAAATGATTCATGAAGGTTCTGTATGCTTCAACTTTTTCTGTAGGCATGGCTCTGGTTGGGTATGGCAGTGAAGGCTTATAAGGTTTCGAAGAACTGATGGGTTTCTCAATTTCGCATGGACTCGTCGAGTCCATAGGAGTGACTCGGCGAGTGGGGTCGGGTTTGGCTGGCTTCGATTCTTCTGCCTTCTCTTCCTTCTTCTTGGAGATCCTTAGTGCTTCTGTATATTTTTCTTCACTGCTGGAGGTTATTACGCTCACGTTCTCCATTCTTGGATTGGGCTCAGTGTTGCTCGGAAGTTGACCCGGTCTTCTTTCATTCACTTGATGTGCAAGCTGTCCCAGCTGTTTCTCAATGTTGAGAATGGAAGCTTGCTGATTCCTCAACATGTTTCTGGTTTCTTGCATTGCTACATCGTGATCATTATGTCTTTTCTCGGACGCGGTTATGAACCTTGTGAGTATATCTTCTAAATTTGCCTTCTTTTCTGTCACCGACTCTTCCTTTTGATAAAATCCCCTCTCCCTCTGTTTGTATTTCTCCTCCTTAGCCTTTTTATACTCTTCGTATGGGAGCCATTCCTTCTTTGGTTTCCTCCAGTCTTCATCCTATCTATCGCCACTGGAATAGAATACTTGAGCCTTTTTATTTCCATTCTCGTCTCGATCACAATCCTTGGTAAGATGGGGGCCGCCACAATTTTCGCATCCTACCCTAATAGCATGGATCGTTTGATCCATTTTCGTCATTCTTCGGTCTAGGCTATCGAGTTTAGCTATTACCGCTGACATGCCATCGTTCACCGAGTTTACTGCTCCACGACTCACTTCATTCCTCGGATTGTGGTATTCTCTAGAATGCTTAGAGAATTCTTCAATTAATTCCTTTATTTCCGGAGGTGGCTTTCGGGTGAGCGGGACTTGTGAATCGAGTAGTTGCCTTGTGGTGACATTAACTCCATCATAAAAGATGGAGACCTCTTGTTGGCTATTAAGATCATGGTGTGGGCAATTTCTAAGTAGGCTCTTGTACCTTTCCCAAGCTTCATAAAGAGATTCTCCGGGTTGTTGCTCGAAGTTGGCAATGGCTTTCTTTAGCTTGGCTATCTTGGAAGGTGGGCAGAAATGGTCAATGAACTCTTCTTTCATCTTGGCCCATGTGGTGACCGATCCGGGAGGAAGTGATTTTAACCAATCTTTTGCAGCACCTTTAAACGTGACAGGGAGCATTCGAAGAAGCTGGGTCTCGCGTGGAACATTACGCACGTTGAAGTAATCGGCCACATCATTTACTTCGTCCAAATGCTTGTAAGCGTCTTCATGATCTCTCCCGTAAAAAGGGATCTCCTTGAGTTGAGCGAGAATATGGCCCTTTAGCTCAAACGTAGCGGTTGCGGGAATTGCGGGTTGCACAAGTCCCGGCCTGGTGTCATCACGCATCCTTTTCTTCCACTCCCCCATGGGGACTTCATCGATGTTAGCCATAGTGATAGCTAACTCTTCTTCGGAATTGGTTTCGTGCTCGGAAATATGCTCTTCTTCTTCCTCGGTCTCGTACTCGATATTTTCGTGAATTGGTTCTTCAATTGGTAATGAGGCACTGGATGCTCCTGATTTGCTGCCTTTCTTCTTGCTGAAAACGGATTTCAAGTTCTTGAGTGGTGAGTTCTTTGAAGTTGCGGTTTCTCCTACGGCTTTTCCCTTGCTTCTCTTTAGTGCGGATTCCGGGTCTTCCAAAGGTGGTACTAGAAGTGTGTCCGATCCTCGGGTCATGAAACAATTGAAAAAAAACGAAACAAAAGAAACAAAACGCGTAAAAGGAACACAAACGGAATAAAAATAAAGACTAACACAGCGATGGACTCGCCGAGTCGACGCGAGTGCACTCGGCGAGTGCAAGGCAAAAACAGAAAAGAAAATTTTCTAGTAAAAAAAATGGAATTGTAATAAAACTAAGTCTACTTACTGGATTTGCTTTGTAAATAACTTTGTGTAAGATAAATCCCACACAAAGGATCGATTAAACTAGACTTTATTATTAATTTTAGAACCGTTCCCCGGCAACGGTGCCAAAAACTTGATGTGTGTAAAACCCACTAGTTTTAAACCTACTTTTAATTATCAAATAACACACAAAAGGCAGTGAACCTATCAATTGTGGTATAGCTAAATAAGCAGGGTATCGAACACAGGGAACGACAAATTAAACTAAAAACTAATTTAATCTAAGTTAATTAAAAAGCAGGGGTTGTTCTCTAGTTTTACAAGACTAGAAACTTACTAATTATTACTAATTTAAGCTAGAAAATAACGATTTAACTAGATTCAATAATTGGAAAGGAACTTCTGTTTAGTTCAACTCGGTTAACTCTATGGTTGATTTTCAAGGTAATAGTGCAATGGATTAATTCTTTCGTTGGTTACCGATTCAAGTGATTAGGTTCATGTTCACTACCCTAATCCTTAGCAAATAAACTAACTCAAACAGTGGCCAGTTGTCTAATTTAATTATAGTTACTAGATTAATTATTCGGGTTAAGTTAGACTTGCAATAGTTAATTAATTTAGTCTTTTTAATTAACGTCTTGTTTGATAGTCATCTTACAAGCTTGCACATGAATTTACTCAATTTTCTTATTAATTCTAGTTTCATATTCATTAATCCTAGACATATAACTATGTGGTCACAATATATCATATGAGGACAATAATCAATATATGTTCATGCTAATCAATTATCTTCCTATTAACAGAAAATTAATTATTATTCACACACAAGGTTCTTTAGCAAGCTAAAATAACAAAAATTCACCAACTTAGAATTAATCCTACCAATCAATCAAACCATATTGTCAACTTTGTATCCCCAAATAGAAGTCTAAAGGTTTTAGCTCATAATTAAAGTAAATAACAGCAAACAATCAAAGTTAAATTGCTTAGTCATGATGAATAAACAAAAGAATAAATGGAATGATGAAATTTTGCCTTAATTACTCTCCGGAATTGAATTCTAGCTTCCTTCGTTGTCTTCTAGGGTTTTTCAGGCTTCTCAATCGTAGCAAGATACTTCTGAATCATCTCCGAACTCTCTTTCTCTCGATCTATGGAATTATCTTTAAATAAGCGATCCGACTCGTCGAGTCAAGTGGTGACTCGTCGAGTCCCTCTCACATTCCCCGTATTGCGATAACTATCTGGGATCCCGAGTCATTATCCTTCTGATTCCTCGACCGGACTCGTCGAGTAGCTATCTGACTCGACGCGTAGAAGCTTTTTTTTTAGTGTTTTTCCTTCTTCATTCCACTCTCGAGCTCCTAACCGCTTCTCTTGCTTCCTTTTGCTTCCGAGCTTCATCTTTGGACTGAAAAACATAATTTAACACTTTTAAGTACCTTTTGTCCATAATATGCGATAATTTAGCTAATGTATGAATAAAAAAACTATACTAAATACACACTAAATATGCACATATCAGAGTGTCTTAAAATAACTATAAATAATTATGTGATAATTAAAAGACCCTTATTGGTCAGTCTATAATTGTAGAGTGTATACATCATAGAGTTATATATAATAAAGATCTCATACACTTAGAATGTGTGGTTTCGCTTCACTTCCTTTTCCTTGTTTGGATGTGGATTTAGAGTAGCATCAGATATTCGAATTTCTATTAGATCCGAGTTATATAATTTGTATACCCTATGTGATTATAGAAAAATTCAATAAGGATCTCAAGTTAAAATTAGTACTAGAAATAGATTGAGTATTCTCATGGATTCTCTAGACATTCCCATTCTCGCACCGACAGATTGAGTAGAGACACCACCTCATAAAAATAGTCAACAGAGAGAACTTCGAGAAGGGATCAGACAAAGAGTACGAAGCTAGTGGGATCCCAAAAGATACCAAAGGGACATAAGTGGACATCAGATTACTTTCGTCAGGAGTAGGACAGAGAACAAAGGATACCACTCGCGAGTCATGCGAGGTGGCAGAAAACCATATGCGTCGCATTAATAATTAAGAGCCCAATACGACCTAATGAGTTGGTGAATACACTACTCACCTTCCGTGGTAGGATTAAAGTATTTATAATTACATCTTGAATATCAATGATATTGGCAGTTGGATTGGTTCTCGACAATCCTTGTCCAAATACTTTCATTCTTCTATCATTAGAACCCTATACCATTCATACTATCTCTTGTTGTTGACTATGGCGACTTAGTTCATGGGACACATTTATTTTCTGTACTATTGGATTCTTATCATTTTCTGATTATTTTCAACTTATAGTTCAAAGATAGCCTCCTAGAAAAAATCCAAGATGTAACAATGGTACTGAAGCACCGATACCACCCCCACCACCTCCTCAGTTCGATCCCGCTATGTTCCAAGCAACAGTCACGACGGCTGTAGCGCCTACCATGACACATATCAATACTTCTGGCGCTACTGGTTCGGGAATTGGGGCACTCCCTTCGAACCATGGTGAGAGTCATGGGCACTCACGAGAGTGCACCTATAAAGATTTTACGAACAACAAACCCCTGAATTTTAATGGAACTGGAGGGGTTATGATATTAAGACAATGGATAGAAAAGACAGAAGCAGTCTTCGAGATTTGCGCCTGCCCAGAGAACAACAAGGTCAGGTTTGCTACCTATACCTTTCCAGAAAGAGCTTTAACATGGTGGACTGGCCACATCAAGGCACTGACTCTAATAATGGCAAATTCGATAAGCTGGGAGAACTTAAAAATAATGCTGATGAGAGAGTACTGTCCACGAGGGGAAATTCAAAAACTCGAGCAGGAACTCTGAAATCTTGAAATGGTGGGTTCTGATATATCAACCTATACCAACAGATTCTGTGACCTGGAAATTCTTTGCCCAGATATCGTTGCTCCTGAGAGCAAGAAAATAGAAAGATATATTTGGGGGACTGTCGCCTAAAGTTCAGTCAAGCATGTTAGCGTCAAGGCCTGATACTTTTGATAGTGCCAAAGAACTAGTACAATCTATTATTGACCACAGAAACTATCAGAACTCAATGATTGATGTACAAGATCAACAAAAGGGAAACAACAACAGGAAGCAAGGTTGGAACAAGAGGAAAGACGAGTCCTCACAAGAATCCTCAAGGAAACAACAGATAGTTACAGTCAATGATGCTAAAGTACCTACAATAGTCTCTGCTAACCCATTACCAACAAAGCCTTATGCTGGTAATCTCCCAAAGTGCAACAAATGCAACTTTCACCATCATGGACCTTGTTGGGAAATGCAGTGCTCAAACTGCAACAAAAAGGGACACACCGTCCGTTACTGCAAGACTCCAGCAAGGCCGATCACCCAAGTACCCAACGCTGGTGTGGGCCAGGCTTGCTACGGTTGTGGCGAGGTGGGTCACTACAAAAGAAACTGCCCGGGGACAGCGAATGCTGGCACAGACGGAAAGATGCTAATGATCACCGCCACAGGAGAGACTACTTTGGACCCACGTTAAAATTCTATTACGTTCAGTAGCGTTTATGTTAGACTCTTAAACTTTTAAAAACTAGTGCAACTAGAGTCATATCTTTTGCGAGATCCCATTAATGTTAGGGACTCTCGTGCTACCTGTACTGGCTTTTTGCAGTATACTTTGTTCACAACTGTAGTAGCATAGCTGAAACTAAAGTATTGAAAACTCTTTCATAGATTGCACCGTATTGTTTTGTAACACCTTTTGATCCAGTCTAATGTCTGTAATTCCGAGTAGTTTGACGTCGTCATTTGAATTGAGTCAATTTGATGCTCACAATGCCAGTCTCATGTGAAAATCCTTTTCGCGTAATCGACTCTCTAAAGAAGCCGTCGTTCCATAACTCCAAGCTGCTCATGCGCCGAGTACCTTATGATTTGTTGCCTTCCCGAAGTAACTTCAGCAAACCTCTCCGGAAAACTACTCGTACAGCACGTCAAGTTCAATTCGAAGGCCCATACGGTTAACCTATCATGGAGGAAATTATATGCTAGGGTGGTACATAATCAAGATTGTACAGGTTTAGAATTGATGATTCCGGTTTAACTTCTTTTCCTTGTTTGGATGTGAGCTTAGAGAAGAATCATTTATTCGACTACCTTTTCAATTGTAATTATATATGACTCATATACCCGAGACGGTGATTGATGAACCATGTATGAGTTCTAATATGAATTTCAGGACGAAGACTGTCTCCAGACAATGAGTGATTGTGCTACCATACAAATAAACTTAGAAGACAAACTTAGAACTTTCCATCAATCAAGACAAGAGATGCAGATGGAACAGAAGTACCTATTCTTTTCATGATTCAAGAGTATTCACTTTCGAATCTGAATTTCAAGACGAAATTCCCTCTAACAGGGGGATGATGTGACAACCTGACATTTTCATTCGTTCAAGCCCTACAGTCAATCACTTCAATTAAAAGTTAAATACTTTTCTGCTAATTTTTAGCCAGTTTAAAGTCTATTTGAGTATTTTTAATAATTATTCTTGAAACGATCGCCTAAAAGGAAGTAATTTCCAGGATATCGGGGTACCAATGAAACAATCAACACCTTGGTTAGGTGTTCATGGCCAAACAAAAGGGGTTTGGTCCGTGAACTCCATTAGGGCCGCAAACTCATGCCTTATGCATGAGTTTACTCTTCATTCCCTCATTCTTCAACTTCCCACCTCAAGAACTCTCACAATTCTCTCTCAAGTATCATCCTACCCTTCTCCCGATCTTCCGAAAATCGTAAGTGTTCTTTCATAAGTATGTTATTAATCCTTCACAAGTAGCTTCATACTCATGATTCATCCATGGAAATCATGTTTTCTTAGATCTTCAAGAAACACCAAGAACACACACTAGTGTTCTTGGACCATAAACATCCAATCAAGCTTCTATCTTGTAAGTACACTTGTCCTAGCTTGTTGTGTGCTTGAATGATCATGTTTACACTTAGAAAACACCAAGAAATCATAAGATCAAAGGTGTTTACGGCCAAGGGATGTTCTTGGGCCGTAAACCCTTATAAGTGGGGTTAAATGAACCCTAGTCCCTTCTTTGGCCTTGGACACTAGTCTAGATCACTTCCTTGAAGTGCTTAGGACCTTGAACATTAAACAAACCAATTCCACATAGATTTTATGCCCATAAACTCATAAGGAAATGGTTCTTAGGCTGTAAACTCTATAAAGAGTGATATTGTGCCCCTAATGCTTCCTAAGGCTTAGACTTGATCATAGAATGCTTACTCTTGACTTATAAGACCTCAAAACACCCTGTGGCACTTAGTACCATGAGTTTACAGCCGTAAACTCATGGGGGAAATGACCTTAGGCCGTAAACTCCATAAGGAGTGGTCCTTGGGCCATAAAATCCAATGTCATGCCATGCAACCTTTAGATGCAACCCTATGGTACCTATAGCACTTGAATCAAAGTGTTTCCATGTCCTAGGGTGTCTTAACTATGTTAATTAGTTATTAAAGGACTAATTGGACACATATATGTTTTATTATATGTTAACTAGGGTCATTGTGTGTGTTCAAGTCTTCACTTTCCTTGTCCAACACTTCCGTACAATCTACTCACTACAGGTGAGTTCATAACCCTTAATTAACCTTTTAATTGTTTTTAAATGCTTTTTTGGAGGGGAATACAAGTTGAATCATATTAGTTATTATATCAATCACATGTGATTAATAATTAGTACACAAATGGATTTACTACACTTTTAGCTGTTTTACTAAGCATACTACTCCAAAATGTTTTCTCAAACGTTTTTACTTGTCGAAATCTTTACCAAACTTGTTTTATATATGAAAACTTTCCTTTCAAAACTTCGTATTAATTGTGTTTCAAACTATGGATTTCATATACTTCAAACTGTCTTATCAAACAAACTACTTTTAAATTGTTTTATAAACTAACATCAAGTCATAGATATATATTATTAAACTCTTCAAATATTTTATAAAACTTCTTCTTAAATATATATATTGTCAATTGCATGTCTATATATGTATAGTTATGTAAGTAATGTTTAAAGGACTTAGGACTGCTAACTCGCTTTATTTCCTTTTCCTTGTTTGGATGTGGCCTTTGGGTATCGGTTAGTTGTCCGAATGTTGTCTAAATATTAGTTATGTATTATGTATACATATGTAGACATAAAAGTTCTATCAGTCAGTTCAGTACGTTTGGGTAGCAAAGGAATGCTTTCATTCATTCTTATACATATATTACAAGTAAACTATAAATAATATTTGAAGGACTTAGGACTGCTAACTCGCTTTATTCCCTTCTCCTTGTTTGGATGTGTAGTTAAGTTATCGGTTAGTTGTTCGAATGTATTTTAAACCTTAGATATATATTATGTATACATATGTAGATATAAAGGTTCTAATCAATCAGTTCAGTACCTTTGGGTAGCAAAGGTATACGTTCATCTATTCATATATATAAATTCCTAGTAACCTATTATAGGTATAGTTTTGGGTATATATGATTTCATAACATTAATGTGGATTATTCTACCTAGAAATTCGTTGCGGAAGTCACCTTTAGTTCCCAGAATCTCTTATATGGAGAACATTTAGTATGGGGACTATCAATCACATTATTATCTTACTTTCAGCGGGTCTCATTAGAAGACTACTTACTTACTTTCAGCGGGTCTTATTAGAAGACTACTTACTTACTTTCAGCGGGTCTCGTTAGAAGACTACTTACTTACTTTCATTCGGGTCTCAGTAGAAGACTCCTTTTATACTAGTAGATAATGTGGGATTTTCTAGGAAGTTCAAACGTTTACAAATACTTGCAAACGTTTTCATTGATACTTATACAAACAATGACATTAAATACGTATGAACTCACCAGCTTAAATGTTGATCTACTCTTTCAAAATAACTTGTATTCTCAGGTCCTAGTAGACAGGAACGATGACAAGGTTTTGAGAAGACGGAGTGTTCAAGACTCGTCTTTATTTTGACTCATGTTTTGGTATCTTATTATTTTGAAAGAACACACATGTATGAAATTATACTATTAATGAAATGGATGATTTTGTTGCTTCTTTACTACTTTGCATTGTTATGATACTATACATGACGTCCTCCACCCCAGAACGTTTCCGCCGTTCTGGTTTTGGGGTGTGACAGGTTCCCATCTGCCCCCAATCGTATATTCCTTCAATGAATAATCTATTGGATTAGCGTCTTAGTCCATAACTGTATTTGGTATGTACTTGACCCGGTTGTGCACGTTCCTTTTGGTTTGCCTTCACCAAAGCAACTTGACTAGAGGAATGATATAGAAAGAGGTGATTATGGTTTATAAATATATTATAAGAATAATATATTGGAAGAGAAATCATAATTGTTTAATTAACATTGGTCAAGAATTAATTAAGTATTAATTTTGTGATGAAAAGGAAGTTAATTGAACTAAAGGGACTAAACTATAATTATGTGATAATTGCAAAGTTAGGCAAGGAAACCCTAATATATCGGGTGGACGAATTCTAGGGATAAATCCTTAACAATTCGTCCATGATAGGATTCTAGAATTATCTTATGGGCTGCTTGGTGGCTAGGTAACAAGATAAGGATAATGACTGAAACCCTAATTCCTACACCTATATAAAGGACCCATGGGCATGAGAAATTCGGCAACTTGAACCCTAGAAGTCCTAGAGCCGAATTTCACCTCTCCCCTCTCTCTTGTTTCCTCCAATTGCTCTTGGTGTTTGTGATTCATTAAAGGCACAACATTTAAGGTGCTAAAGTTCTCAAGGCTTCAAGATCTTCAATCAACAACATGTTAATTTCGAATTATACTAACTAGATCTAGGGTTTGAAAGTATTGCGTGAATTTCATGTACAACAGAGAAACCTAGATTCAAGCATTAGGGTGTGCATGAGCACATAGGATGTTCTTTTGGCTCAAACCCATCAGTGGTATCAGAGCTTTGTTTGGTTTCTATTGTAATGATGCCTTGTATGTTCATTCAAGCTTTAAAATTGTTTTTTGGGCTTTCTGTCTGATGAACTCTACGAGTTGGATGAACTCGATGAGTTCCAATGAGAACTCGACGAGTTTAGTTGTCAGACAGAGAGATTTTCGGGATTTCTTGCTATTTTGCTTAAAGATAAGTACCTAAATCGTTTTAGACTAATAAAATCCAAAATTTATTACTGTTTTATGATTATCCTTACCAAATCTAAAGATAATTACCATTTGTTTGATTAATAAATTCCTTATTTGATAATATTTTGTAAGGTCCTGAAACGGATCTTTACCAATGATCAAGCAATCGAACAATCAAATAGAATAAGAATCAGAGTAGAAACAAAATTGAAACAATCTTGCACACGCTTTTATTGCTGAAAAACATCTGGTACAACCTGTTTACAATAGCCGTGAATTCTCTGGTATCAACAACTAATAATGACCTAGATAACCTCTATTTATAGGGGACAAAGACCGAAAACAGGGTTTACGGCCGTAAACTCGCCACAAAACCGTAAACTCCAATTTAACCTACTATTACACCAAAAATACTCAAAAGAACTATTACAACTGAAAGCCTAGACCAAACCACTAATTGATCCCTTCAATCTCCCCCTTGGTTTGCGGCTAGCTTGGATTCAATCTTTGTCGACCACCAGCACGTCTGACTTCCCCATCGCCCCGTTCCACATTCGTTTGTTGATAATATTAGGAACCATAGATGTATACTCTTTGGAAGCTTGCTCAAAATTTCCTCGGCAACTTTAATCTTATGAAGATTCAGTTGATGGATATCCCATTTCCCAAACTAGAACAGATCTCTCCGGTCATATAGACGAATGCATCCATCTTTAAGCTTGATGACAGCGGAGGTTGTAGTTTCGTCAAACACCCAGTAAAGCATGGAGCTTAAGGATCTATCTGGATAGTTTTGAAGCACCGGGATTTGCTTAACCTGACTGGTATCAGGCCACATCACAACTTGAAGTGGATGACCAGTCTTGGGATCAATCACATCAGGATATTGCTTGATAATCGACTCTGCAGTCTTCATTGCCAAAAATCCTTTCTTCACTTGGTCTTCCAAGAAGAGCTTGAATTGAGTTGCCTTTAGATCTTGAGAGGGATTTGCAAAAGGAGCTTGAGATAACTCTGAAAGATCAACCCTGGTCCAGGAATGGAAGTCATGAAAATCTTTGTAAAGTTCTGTGTTGCCACTCTTCCTTCTCACAATCCACATATTTAACGTGTTGTGAAATCCCCAAGAGACAATTCCGGACCTATCACCGTATGTATCTCTAGAACGTTTTTCTTTGAGATCTGTAACAATGATTTTCGGTTGATCCCCAGAAGCATTTAGATCCGATCTCTTCTTAAACAAAAGTTGTCCCTTCTCAGCAGATTCAGCTAGTCTAGCACATTTAAGAGCCACGACATTAGGAGCTTGAATAGTGATTTGCAGTGAGAAGACCAAAATGAGTATGAAGATCAGTCATTTGCTTTTTCTTTAACACCTTGTCTTCTTCAAGATCAGCAACTTGAATCTTGAGCTTGGAGTTTTCAATTAAAAGATCGGCCACCTGAATGTCAAGCTTAATATTCTTCTGATTGAGCACATTTATTTCCTTTTGAAGACTAATAAGTGTGGGATTATCTCCTCCTAAGTGACCTTCTTCAATAGAAATTCCCTTAGCTCGAGAGGAAGGCATTGAGATTTGATTCCGAGCCAAATGCAAGGCGAGCCTCATAGAGGCAGCATCATGATCTAGACTGGGAGGAGAAAATCATGCTGGAGCTAAAGAGCCACCAGCTTCAAATGTAGTGGAAAGGCCTTCAGAAATAGGTTCTGACGAGATAATGGGAGGAGTGGTTGTTGGTGGAGTTGGGAGGCCTTGAAGTACATCAGAAACAAGAGTTCCCTGTCTCGGGTCACGTCTTCTTCTTTTCAGAGGAGGTTGAGAGGTCTGGGTTGTTGCATGATCACCTTGAAGTGGCTCTGTTGTAGGAGAAACAATATCAAGGGGAGGAATCCCTAACACTATCACCGTAGGAGTTGCTATTTCAACCACTTGATTGGTAGTAGGAGGCGTTGATTCAAGAATATCATCGGAGTCCCGTATCTCCGTTGCTGGATGAGCAACATCATCGATATTGTCAAGTAGCAAGTTAAGATTTTCAGTTGACAAGAAATCTTCATTGCTTCCAAAATTTATCGGAATTTCATCCTTATCGAATCTAGTGAGATCAAGATATTCATATAATCAGTCTCAGTCACACTCTTTGAAGACCCTTCATTATAATCACTTTGAACTTGAACTGATGTTAGATCATGTTCCTCTGCAACAAAAGCATTTTGACCTGCTGTTTCTTCTCTTTCTTCTTGGTCTGACATGGTGATAACATCTTTTGAAATCACCCTTTCTAAAGAAGTAGGCTTAGAGGATACTTTATCAGACGATCCATGAGACTCAGAACTTTCGTTTAATTTAGCAAAATTTTCCAAACTTCACAAGCGGATACAATCCTTAGAAAATGACTTTACCCTTGCGATTTTGCTTGATAAGCCCAACAGTGTGAGGACCTAGTGACTTCATATCTAGGGTTTCTCCCTCCTTGACCATCTCAGGAAATTGAATGTTAATAAACATTTGGATGAACCTCGGATACATCAAGAAAGTATCCCGGGTTATTGCATTGATGTTCACCACGAACTCGTCTAGGATAAACCTCGAGAAGTTGAAGTCTATCCCTGCAGCAAGAGATGCAATCGCTCCAATGTTCCTTAGAGAGATCTCATCAGCGCCAGACCTCCTGCCAGAAATGCAGCTCACAAAGACATGAGCCAGAAATCTCAAATACGGTGGCAGAAGCTTCTTCACAGTAGGAAGAAAAGTGCCATCGTAACCCATCTTCTTAAGTACCTTCTGGGCGTCTTCAATCCCAATCTCTGTAGGAAAGTCAGGTTGGTCATCAATCATCAACGCTTTTCTGATAAATTGTTCGGTAATCACAATCTTGCATCCTTTCACAACTGCATCAATAATAACTGCTCCATCATTATCTCTTTTCATTTTAGCAGTCTGCCAGAATTCCTTGATGATATTATGATAAACCACGGGATTCACAGTGATAGCAGAAGCCAAGCAGCAATCTCTCAGCCTGTGGATCATTGACTTGAATTCTCCATGTGCTACAGGAGGATCAGCCAGCACGATAGCCAAGTTGTGCACGTCCGCAAATTTCAAGTTAGCCATTTGATCTGCACAAAAACGAGCCAAGTAAGAACACAAACATATTAGAGCAATTAATGTTTTATGGTTTTTCTTAATTAATCAACTTGATTTTTGGCCCAAAAGAATTTTTGACCAAACTAGGGTTTACGGTCAAATTGGGGTTTACGGCCGTAAACCCGTGGCCGTAAGCTCATGGCTGCAAACGGAGTTTACGGCCATAAGCTCCCTGGTCGTAAGCTTCAGCCGTAAGCTCATACAAACGGGTTTTCTTCGATTGAAGCCCCAAAACCCGTCGATTTCATGAAATAAAAACATATTTGTGGTCGTTTTTGACATACCTTCAAGATTCACCGAGCAATTTCACAAAAAAAAAAATCGAAGATGAGGGAGAAAAGGGACGGTTTACGGCCAGAAAATGAGGAATGGAGGAGATTCCGGCTGTAAACTCTCAATTTATACCATGTTCAATTTTTAGCTGTTGTTCACACAATGTAAGGCACAATCCAAAACCCAAAAATTTTCAAAAAATAAAACATTTTGACGCTTAAAAAATAAAAATTAAAAATTAAAAATAAAATAAAATAAAGATAAAATAGAATAAATCAAACTAAACTCATCTCAATAATCACTAGACATAATTTTGTGACACTAGGATCAAACTTGTTAGACAGCCCTAATCCACTTGTCAATATCTTTATTTTCATGTCTTTGTCTGGTCGATCGCTGGTATTGTGGTCCACTTAAACATGAAAAATTGTGATAAATTTGGACAAGCTAATAAAGACAAGACATTTTGATTCTATATTCTTAGATAAATTTCCTAGAGACCATTTGTCACACCCCAAAACCGGAACGACGGAAACGTTCTGGGGTGCATGACGTCATGTCAAGTATCACAACATATGTAGTATAGTAAATCAAAGTACAACAACCATTGCATTAATAGTAATAGTTTTACATGGTTTACATTACAATACATTAAGGTAATACAAGTAATAGTCTAAGTGCAACTTGGCACAAAATCGTCTTCAACAGAAGCTCCTGGATTGTACCTGTCTAATGCTGACCTGAGAATACAAGTTATTTGAAAAACGAGTATCAGCATTTTTACAAATGCTGGTGAGTTCATAAGCATTAAGTGACATTTTATACAAATAACTTTATATAGGTAGTAGTTTTCAAGTATATAGTGAAATAGAGTCCTTTCCAGAAAATCCTATATTTTCTGTTTAAAAAGCAGTCTTTTACCAAGATTGGTCAGAGTTATGTGGTAAAAAGTAGTTTTCCCTTAAAAACTTTCATTATCAAAATACGAGATTTGCTTTTTAAGAAAGTCGGAGAATATCAGGGAAAATAACATATGCCTCAGCAGTGAGGACTGCTGACTAAGGCAAAAAGAATCATAGACTCCAGGAGAGTATCGAATGAACGGTACGCCTGGCTCAATCTAACAAAAAGAGACACAGACCCCAGACAGTATCAAATGAAAGTGTGACATCCCCAAAATCACGGCCAGAAAAGACCGATTTTCATTTATGCTTTTAAATAATTTCAGAGTAAATCCTTTTGATTTAAAAGAGTTGCGGAATTTGTTCCCAAAACAAAACATGATAAAAATAATATTTATCAAAGCATTTCATCAAGAGATGCATTTTCATTATAATCAAAACTCGGGATGTCATGTTCCGATACAGACCATAAAGCATAAACGATAACATTACAAGTCATTCAACAAATATATACATATACAGACTTGTAAACAAAACAACAAGATGATCCATCCATCTAACGCCCTTGTGCCACTTCCTATAATACAAATAAAACTGAGTGGGTCAGGCTTGGGAGCCTGGTGAGCATATAGGGTTTTCAACCCACAATAAATAAGTTATATTTAATTTCACCAACCAATCACTATCCCGATTACCCATTCCCGTTATCCTCACTTTACGTCCCTAAAACAACAACTATCTCAAGGGACCTAATCTAGGATTTTCATCGGGACGGACATCACTGCAAAGGGGTTTCCTCAACAATAGATATACTAAAGGCAACCATGAGGGGGATAGAGTACACCGGTGAACACATCGTTCACAAAACCTACAGGTTATGAACCTGCTAGCGTTCCAATGGACTGTCTAGAAGGAGTTTGTGGTCGTTATCCATACTCCGCTGAATAACTAGATCAACAACAACAACATCGAGGCCTCTCATCTATTTATTACACACCAACTATCTACCCATGTTCTACCCAACATATTAGTAGATAAGAATATATATTTTCATACATAGTTAAAAACTTGTATATCATTTTCATTCAATATATATATTTCACGTAACAGACGAGGCATACCACATAACACGTATTTCATAGAAAGCAATTCCTATCTATGAGATGGAATAAAGTGAATATCCATTCACGAATACAATCACAAAATATACACATAACACGTATATCGCATAAAATACTTCATAGTTACTTGTTAAAAGAAAGTAACTGCACCCTCACACGTATAAACCACAATTTACTTAATACACTCAAACCGCACTTGTATTATTATCGTGTTTATGAAAGGTGTATACACTCACTTGATCAGAAGATGATCGAACAACACTACGACTTGCAGAAGTAATAATCCACAGCAGATCTGGAAGATCTCCACAAAAATCGAACTTCTCGCGGGCAGAGCTTCGGCTCGAGAACCGCACTTCTCGGGATCTTCGGGATCTCGGGACTTGCCTCGGGGCTAGAGTATGATACCGGGACTTCGGGGTATTTCTGGCACACAAAACGATGCAAAACGGGAGAGAGAAGAGAAGAAATGAACAAAACTCTCGGTTGCCCTCGCAAGCCTTTTATAGGGGCTGAGCCTCGCACGTATGCGGGGCGTACTGGTCCGAGAAACGTCATCGCTTATGTATCCGAAGCCACTTGCTGCGATGTCGACACCTTCGGAGTACGCGGCGCGTACCTCGGATCGGACTGGTGACTCCCCCTTCGGATAATGCCGGATTTCCAATTAAAAATAAATACAAATTAATTATCAAATTTCGGAAATTCATATCTTCTTCATACGAACTCCGTTTTCGACGTTCTTTATATCCACGCGAAGGTGAGACTACGCTCTACAACTTTCTTTTAGACTCCATCGGCTAATTTCGACTTTATTTTTATTATTTATTTTTAATAGGCCGCGACAGAAAAACTTCGTTATAAATTCATAACTTCTTCGTTTGACGTCCGTTCTTGCCTAACTTTTTATCGCTTCGATACCAACAATGAGATCTTCGATTCTCATTTAGATTGCTTCGGCTAAAAACCGCTCGATCTCAAATCGAGTATTTCAGGCTGCACACCGCTAAGTCGAAACTTCGATAAATCATAACTTCCTCATACGAAGTCAGATTTGGGCGTTCTATATATATTCGAAAACCTCGTTTCAACTACTACAACATTAACCAAAGATATTAAGTTTATTTTACACTTAAATTTTGACGCTTAGTTTTATTCTTAATTAATCAGACCACATAATTAAGCAATTAAGCACAAAACACATAATACTCAAATAATACATTCTTATTATTTCAAAATGGGTTACAACGGTTAACCTAGACTATTACATTGCTAAAAATGGCAAGCCCGGAAACACAGGCGTTACAATTCTCTCCACCTTAGAATGATTCCGTCTCCGGAATCACACATCAACAAACAAATGCGGATAGAGACCCATCATGTCACTCTCCGTCTCCCAGGTGAGATTCGGCCCATTCGTGTGTTTCCATCGGACAAGCACTAACCCAACCATCTTGCGTCGCAATTTCTTAGTCTTTCGGTCAACGATTGCCTCTGGTTCCTCAATCAACCTTTTGTTCTCATCAATTCTCAATTCAGAAATTGGAATTATGTCAGGAACTTCTCCCGTGAACTTCCTCAAATAACACACATGAAAAGTGTTATGAATTACATTCAGTTCTTCTGGTAATTCGAGCTTGTAAGCTTGGTTCCCAATCCTCTGAAGAACTTTAAACGGTCCAATAAACCTTGGACTCAACTTTCCCCTTTTACCAAATCTTATAAGTCCCTTCCATGGCGAGACTTTAAGCAAAACCGAATCCCCAACCTCAAAAGTTATCGGTCTTCGCTTCTTGTCAGCGTAGCTCTTTTGACGATCCTGAGCTGCTAACATTCTTTCCCTAATTATTTTCAACTTTTCAGCAGCTTGAGGAACCATCTCCGGTCCCATAAACTGCTTTTCCCCAACCTCAAGCCAACAAGACGGCGTACGACACTTCTATCCATACAAAGCTTGGTAAGGTGCCATCTTAATGCTCGAGTGGAAACTATTATTATAGGAAAATTCTACCAACGGTAAATGTTCATCCCAATTACCTAGGAATTCCAGAGTACATGCTCTCAACATATCTTCAAGTGTTTGTATCGTTCGTTCGCTCTGACCATCAGTCTGTGGATGGTAAGCTGTACTTAAACACAACTTGGTACCCAATTCCTCTTGTAGACTTTTCCAAAACCTCGATGTGAAACGGCTATCACGATCCGACACAATCGTTAACGGAACACCGTGAATCCTCACAATTTCCTTCACGTAAGAATTCGCAAGCTTTTCCATAGACCATTTCTCCTTGGCCGCTATGAAATGCGCACTCTTAGTGAATCGATCAACGACCACCCAAATCATGTCGTGACCATTCTTTGTTCTGGGCAGTTTAGTGACAAAATCCATAGCAATGTCTTCCCACTTACCCATAGGCACAGGTAAAGGTTCTAAACTCCCGTACGGTTTCTGATGTTGTGTGTTGACTCTCGCACAAGTCACACACTCGGCCACATACTTTGCAACATCAAGCTTCATCGTCGGCCACCAGTAGTAAGGTTTCAGGTCCCTATACATTTTAGTGCTACCCGGATGAATCGAGTACATGTTCTTGTGAGCTTCTTCCATCAGAAGATCTCTGACTGCTCCTGTCTTAGGTATCCAAATCCGATCTTGGAACACCTTCAGTCCATGACTGTTTACACCGAACACCAATGTTTTGCCCAAACGTTCCTCTTTTCTGTCATTCTTCTCAGAAGCTTCGCTCTGAGCTTTCTTTATACTTTCCAAAATAGTCGAGACAACTTCAATTCTCAACGCTCTTTGCCTTTTCCTTTCAAGATTGACTTTCCGACTGAGAGCATCAGCAACAACATTAGCTTTACCGGGGTGGTAAAGTATCTCACGGTCATAGTCTTTAAGTAATTCCAGCCAGCGTCGTTGCCTCATATTCAATTCTTTCTGATTAAAGAGATATTGGAGACTCTTATGATCAGTGAAAAGTTTGCACTTCGTGCCATAGAGGTAATGCCTCCATATTTTCAGAGCAAAAACTACCGCTGCCAACTCCAAATCATGAGTCGGGTAGTTCTTTTCATGCTCTTTCAGCTGTCGAGACACATATGCTATCACCTTTTCTCTTTGGGTCAAAACACAACCCAATCCAACCCCAGACGCATCGCTATAAACAGCGAAGTCTTCAACTCCATCGGGTAGAGAAAGTATCGGTGCCTCGTATAGCTTCTCCTTTAGCTTCTCGAATGCTTCCTTATGCTTCTCACTTCAAGCATAAGTAGCTCCTTTATGGGTCAAAGCTGTCAACGGAGTAGCAATCGAAGAAAAGCCTTGGATAAACCTTCGGTAATATCCGGCTAATCCTAAAAAGCTTTGAATCTTCGTGGGACTTTTCGGTTGTTCCCACTTCGTTACAGCTTCAATCTTTGTTGGATCAACCATTATCCCTTCTTGGTTGACCACGTGACCCAAGAATTGGACTTCACGAATCCAAAAATCACATTTGGAGAACTTTGCATAAAGCTTCTCCTTCTTCAAAACTTCTAACACTTCCCGCAAGTGTCTGCCATGCTCCTCCTGGCTTTTCGAGTAAATCAGAATGTCGTCTATGAACACTATCACGGATTTATCAAGGAAAGGATTGCAAACCCTACTCATCAAATCCATGAACGCTGCCGGAGCATTGGTTAGTCCAAACGACATAACCAAGAACTCGTAGTGTCCATATCTAGTTCTGAATGCAGTCTTCTCGATATCTTGCTCTCTTACTTTTAGCTGATGATATCCTGACCTTAGATCGATCTTCGAGAAATAGCTCGAACCTTGCAATTGATCAAACAGGTCATCAATCCTCGACAACGGATATCTATTCTTTATTGTTGCCTTGTTCAGCTCTTGGTAATCAATGCACATTCTCATACTTCCATCTTTCTTCTTCACGAATAACACCGGAGCTCCCCAGGGTGATGAACTAGGTCTAATGAAACCTTTGTCCAATAACTCCTGAAGTTGCATCATTAGCTCCTTCATCTCCGTCGGTGCTAAGCGATAAGGTGCTTTCGCAATTTGCGTTGTTCCTGGCAACAAGTCAATACGGAATTCCACTTGTCGATCTGGTGGTAATCCAGGAAGATCTTCGGGAAATACTTCCGGATAATCACACACCACTGGAATATTCTGCATCACCTTCTTTTCCTTCTTAGCATCAATCACGAATGCTAAATATGATGTACACCCCTTGGTCAAACATTTTCTGGCTTTCATCAATGAAATGATTCCAGAATTCACTCTGCGTTTATCTCCATACACCATAAACGAATCTTTCCCAGGCGGGTTTACTTTGACTATTTTCTTCTTGCATAAGATTTCGGCGTCGTTGGCGCTAAGCCAATCCATTCCCAATACAATGTCGAAACCATTTAGTTCGATAGGCAATAATTCCTCATGGAACTTATTCCCATTCAGATCAATTAAGATGTTTTTCATGCGATAGCTAACAGGTACAAAATTTCCACTAGCAACTTCGACTAATAAGGCATTATCTAGTCTAACAACAGACAAAGCTAGCTTTCTACCAAATTCATGCGATATAAAGGAGTAGTTGGCTCCAGAATCAAATAAAATTTGGGCAGGCAATTCGTTAACGAGAAAGGTACCTGAAGCGACATCAGCTTCATCTTTAGTAGCTTCCAGTGTCATCTGGAATGCTCTCGCCTTTGGCTTTGGTGGAATGTTGGGTCTAGTTGCCTCCTTCTTCTTCGGGCAGTCCCTCGACATGTGTCCCTCCTCACCACAACCATAGCAAAATTTCTTAGTGAGGGTACATTCATTGGCATAGTGCCCTGGCTTCCCACACTTGTAGCATGTGTTCGGCACCTCACATCTTCCATGATGCTTCTTCTTACATTTGTCGCACCATTTCGCTTCACCTCCACTTCCCCTCGAACCAGACTTCGAGAACTTGTTTTTCTTGTTGGACCCTGAAGTTCCATCGAACTTCCTCTTTTCACCAACATCAATTCTTTCCAGACCCTTTTCCTTCTGTTGGGCCTCCACATTCTTAGCTGCACAAACAGCCGTTTTCAGGGAAAATAACATATGCCTCAGTAGTGAGGACTGTTGACTAAGGCAAAAAGAATCATAGACTCCAGGAGAGTATCGAATGAACGGTACGCCTAGCTCAATCTAACAAAAAGAGACACAGACCCCAGACAGTATCAAATGAAAGTGTGACATCCCCAAAATCACGGCCAGAAAAGACCGATTTTCATTTATGCTTTTAAATAATTTCAGAGTAAATCCTTTTGATTTGAAAGAGTTGCGGAATTTGTTCCCAAAACAAAACATGATAAAAATAATATTTATCAAAGCATTTTATCAAGAGATGCATTTTCATTATAATCAAAACTCAGGATGTCATGTTCCGATACAGACCATAAAGCATAAACGATAACATTACAAGTCATTCAACAAATATATACATATACAGACTTGTAAACAAAACAACAAGATGATCCATCCATCTTACGCCCTTGTGCCACTTCCTGTAATACAAATAAAACTGAGTGGGTCAAGCTTGGGAGCCTGGTGAGCATATAGGGTTTTCAACCCACAATAAATAAGTTATATTTAATTTCACCAACCAATCACTATCCCGATTACCCATTCCCGTTATCCTCACTTTACGTCCCTAAAACAACAACTATCTCAAGGGACCTAATCTAGGATTTTCATCGGGACGGACATCACTGCGAAGGGGTTTCCTCAACAATAGATATACTAAAGGCAACCATGAGGGGGATAGAGTACACCGGTGAACACATCGTTCACAACGCCTACAGGTTATGAACCTGCTAGCGTTCCAATGGACTGTCTAGAAGGAGTCCGTGGTCGTTATCCATACTCCGCTAAATAACTAGATCAACAACAACAACATCGAGGCCTCTCATCTATTTATTACACACCAACTATCTACCCATGTTCTACCCAACATATTAGTAGATAAGAATATATATTTTCATACATAGTTAAAAACTTGTATATCATTTTCATTCAATATATATTTCACGTAACAGACGAGGCATACCACAACAGATCTGGAAGATCTCCACAAAAATCGAACTTCTCGCGGGCAGAGCTTCGGCTCGGGAACCGCACTTCTCGGGATCTTCGGGATCTCGGGACTTGCCTCGGGGCTAGAGTATGATACCGGGGCTTCGAGGTATTTCTGGCACGCAAAATGATGCAAAACGGGAGAGAGAAGAGAAGAAATGAACAAAACTCTCGGCTGCCCTCGCAAGCCTTTTATAGGGGCTGAGCCTCGCACGTACGCGGGGCGTACTGGTCCGAGAAACTTCATCGCTTACGTATCCGAAGCCACTTGCTGCGATGTCGACACCTTCGGAGTACGTGGGGCGTACTCGAGTACGCGGCGCGTACCTCGGATCGGACTGGTGACTCCCCTTCGGATAATGTCGGATTTCCAATTAAAAATAAATACAAATTAATTATCAAAATTCGGAAATTCATATCTTCTTCATACGAACTCTGTTTTCGACGTTCTTTATATCCACGCGAAGGTGAGACTACGCTCTACAACTTTCGTTTAGACTCCGTCGGCTAATTTCGACTTTATTTTTATTATTTATTTTTAATAGGCCGCGACAGAAAAACTTCGTTATAAATTCATAACTTCTTCGTTTGATGTCCGTTTTCGCCTAACTTTTTATCGCTTCGATACCAACAATGAGATCTTCGATTCTCATTTAGATTGCTTCGGCTAAAAACCGCTCGATCTCAAATCGAGTATTTCAGGCTGCACACCGCTAAGTCGAAACTTCGATAAATCATAACTTCCTCATACGAAGTCAGATTTGGGCGTTCTATATATATTCGAAAACCTCATTTCAACTACTACAACATTAACCAAAGATATTAAGTTTATTTTACACTTAAATTTTGACGCTTATTTTTATTCTTAATTAATCAGACCACATAATTAAGCAATTAAGCACAAAACACATAATACTCAAATAATACATTCTTATTATTTCAAAATGGGTTACAAAGGTTAACCTAGACTATTACATTGCTAAAAATGGCAAGCCCGGAAACACAGGCGTTACAGAAAGTTACGTCTAGCAGGGTCTAAAAACAGTGAACACAGACCCTAGCTAGTATCAAATGAAAGATACAGCTAACACGGTCTAAAATAGTGAATACAGTCCCTAGCCAGTATCAAATGAAAGATACATATAGCATAGTCTAAAACAGTGAATACATACCCTAGCCAGTATCAAATGGAAGATAAAGCTAGCACAATCTAAAATAGTGAATACAGACCCTAGCCAGTATCAAATGAAAGATACAACAAGTAAGGTCCAATACAGTAGAGACAGACCCTAGTAGTATCAAATGAAAGATACAACTAGTAAGGTCCAAAACAGTGAACACAGTGAATACAGTGAGTACTGTGTAAAAACCCGTTACCTTAAAGCCATGAATTATAAGGTAACCCCGAGATACTCCTAACCATACTGATAGACACTAGAGAATCTTGACGCCCTGCAAGCGTCGGTATAAATATGACATTTGTCACCCCTTGGCTTAGTAGGCTGTGGACTGTAGCTAGCAGTCAGGGTGTGGGGGTGTCAATCCTGTATAGATCTATACACACAATGTCCGCTCTACCTAGAAGAGACTCTGGTTACCAACTCGACAACGGAGAAGGCCGTGTACTGAGGATGTATCTCGTATAGTGAGATTTAATGTAAAATACTGGACTAACGATAAAGACTCACAACTGGATTGACTAATGTAAACCTATATGTCTATGCCTGTATACATAATATATAACTAATGATCAAACGACCTTCGGATGGACATTCGATCCCACCAGACCACATCTCAACAAAGAAAAGGAAATAGGGTGAACAAGCCTTCCTAAGTCCTTCACACATTATTTATATGCCTCTATACAAGCACAGGCAAACATCTAACTATGTGGAAGTGTTATTAGGTATAAGTGTATCACGAAGTAGAGTGTCTTACAAGGTATAAGCGTATCACGAAGTAGAGTGTCTTACAAGGTATAAGCGTATCATGAAGTGGAGTGTCTTACAAGGTATAAGTGTATCACGAAGTGGAGTGTCTTACAAGGTATAAGCGTATCACGAAGTGGAGGCATTATCAAGTATAAGCGTATCACGAAGTAGAGTGTCTTACGAGGTATAAGCGTATCACAAAGTGGAGGCGTTATCAAGTATAATCGTATCACAAAGTAGAAGTATTAACTAAACCGAAGTGAAGCAGTGGTATCTTAACCAAGTAGGAGTATAAAACATAGACGAAAACTTTGGAAAACCTTTATACATTACGAAAATCACGACTTGGTATTCCTTTGTAAAATAAATTTGAAAATCTTTAAAAATCCTTTGAAAACCTTTCATAAACAAGTTTAAAATGAAACTTTGATTAAACATTATAAGTAAAAGCTGAACAAGTAGCTACATTTTTAGAAAACTATTTACAGTGTCATTCTCGGTAAAACAGTTAACAGTGTGGTAAATCCTTGTGCATGCGGGTTATTAATCACATGTGATTGATATGATAAATGGCATGTTTAACTTGTATTCCCCCCTATAAAACATGTAAAAACATTTAAAAGGTTCATTCAGGGGTATGAACTCACCTGATGTAAGTGGATCCGACGAAGGTGCCGGTTGGGTGCTCGGTGTCAAGTAAAGACTTGAACCCACTTAGTGACCTATTAACATATGTTTACATATAATTAGTACATATAATACCAATTAAACAAGTATACGCATCCTAAAGTGCGGAAAACACTTTGATAAAGTGTTTGGAGTGTCCCGGGTAACATCTAAGGGCTTGAATGGCTTAGGAATGGAGTTTACTCTCCAAGAGTAAACTCTATACATAGAGTTCACGGCCCTAGGACAACTCCCCATGAGTTTACGAGTTCACGGCCCTGGGACAACTCCCCATGAGTTTACGATCGTAAACTCATGGTGCGGGTGTTCTAGGATGCTTAAAGGCCTTATATCAATTGTGGAATTTTGCTAGGTCCAAATATAAAGTGTATGAATGGATTTAAGGCACCTACATGGACCAAATGGGAGTTTACGGCCCTAAACAAGGGAGTTTACGGCCGTAAGCTCCTATGGACATATTCCTTGAGTGTTTTAAGGTCTTAAATAATAGAGGGTAAATTCCTAAGCATTTTTCCAAGTCAAATGGGGAGTTTAGGGCACCATTTAACTCCTTTATATTTCATGAGGGGTTTACGGACGTGAACTCCTTATGGAGTTGTTTTAATCATGCTTAAGGCCCCTAACTTGTTGGTGGTTGATTCTAGAATTCAATCTAAGGCCATTGGTGTGTTTAAGTGGCTTTTAAACACTCAAATAGGAGTTTACTCCCCATGAAGAGGAGTTTACGGCCCAAGAATATTCTTGGGCAGTAAACTCATGTTTACTCCCCAAAATGCTAGTTCAAGGTGTTCTAAGTCTGATTCCATATGCCTACAAGTCATATCTAAGCCTTAGGGACAATTTGGAGGGGTTTTGGGGCTTAAAAACCCCATTAAATGGTGTTCACGGTCCAAGAGTGTTCTTGGGCCATAAACACATGATTTTATCCTTATTTTATGTTTTAAACATGAATTTTCATGCTAGATAGGCTATACAACAAGTTAGGATAGTTTACCTACTCGTTTGGGGCTCGAAACGGACGATTTTTTGGCTCGAATCTAACTTGTAGAGAGAGAGTATAGAGAGAGGGTGGAAAAGGTGGAAATGAAGTTTACTCTCCCTTATATAGGGGTTGGAGTTGGGGCTCAGTGGAATTCTACCTGATACTGCCGTTAAACGGGGCTTTTTGGTCGCACCCGATTAAACGGTCAAATTTTGACTTGGTTGTAACTAAACATTTTTAAGAGAATTTTGTGGGTGTTTCTAATTAGTTTTAACCCTTACCAAGTCATTATAA
The DNA here is from genome assembly GCF_051521515.1 of Lactuca serriola. Taxonomy (NCBI): domain Eukaryota; kingdom Viridiplantae; phylum Streptophyta; class Magnoliopsida; order Asterales; family Asteraceae; genus Lactuca; species Lactuca serriola. Next base: position 97,642,536 of record NC_136410.1, on the reverse strand, counting down.
AAGTCTTAAATTAATTAACCTCTTCTAAAAGGTTAACAGACGAATAAATAAGCGAGGCTTATTAACGGAAGGAGGTTAAAAATGACGGACTAAATTTCGGGTTGTCACATCATTCCCCCGTTAGAGGGAATTTTGTCCCGAAATTCAAGTTTAGGCTAGGAAGTAGGTATGAATAACTGAGTAGAGGCAGGAGGGTACTTCCTATTTGGTTTGTCCTCGCACTCCCAAGTGATCTCTGGTCTGAGTCTGTCATTCCAACAAACCATCACTTACGGGATGCGGATTCCGTCTCGTGTCATTAGCGATTCCTACTGGTTCGTCTACGAAGTTAGGGTTCTCAATGGTTTCTATCAAGATGAGTGGGTTACGAAGAGTGACATCGGGCAAGCACTTATCAAGTCTAAGAAGTGGATTGGCCTGGTGTGAAACTTGTGGAATATCCGAATGTAGTAGTGGTCTGACGAGGGTTGGACCAATCTCCGTAAAGGATCTCGGATGGTCCTAAGCTCTCGGAAGGGTAGAGCTTTTTAGTACTTAGAACATAGTGTACTTCTATGGCAAGATCATCACTGGCGTGATCGCCATTCCGAAGTTCCTAACGTTCTCTCTCATACTGGTAGTGTAGTCCTTCAGGTTGGTTCTTAGGAAGCTCGGGTTGTCCCTGGTTTCGCGTTTCCTATCAATTGGCTTTTAGAGATTTTCTAGATCATCGGATGGGTTGCATGTCTACGGTATCTGTTTGCTGTAGAGTGTCTATCTCAATCTCGTGCGAGATGAACCTACACTTCTGATTCTTGAGATATTTCCGATGGAAACCCTCAGGGTCGGGGAGATAGGGTTTCACCGGACGAGTGTTGGACTACCTCAGGAGGTGGTTCTACTATTTCTTTGCGAGATAGTATTCGTGGAGCACCTAATAGTCTAATGAATCTCTAGGACATTGGTTTATTTCAGTGCGGAAAGCGGTTGCTCTTGTATAACCCATCGACTAACATCTAGGCTGGTGTCAAGTCTATAATCTCTTCAGGATCTGGGTTATAAGACTTAACGCAACTACTTTTGCACTTGATTAAGTATTCTTGGCTGCAAAGGTTATCCTATGGTTCTTGGTATTCTAGTGTTCGCTTCGGAGAATGCAGTCTATCGTCTATAGGGTAACGGTGACTTCCTCCATGCGAGCGGGCGGAGGATCCTAGGCACTACTTATCTGTAACGGGGTGGACAAAGTGCCTGAGTAGTGCGAATATCTTCGGAAACTACTCTTCCGAAGGTTCCGAGTTTTCTCGGTCTGTTCCAAATCTAGTGAGTATAGGGTTCCATCACTCAGAACTTTAATCTTCCCATCCACTCTTCTCAGAGTTTAATTTATCGCAGCTCTCAGATTTCTGGGATAGTCGCTGCGATGCTTAATTCGGGGGATTAAGCGTGAATGGATGGTCGTAGTCAATGTCCTTGACTCTTACGACTCAGATTTCTTTGCCAACCGAGGGTGTTTAGCTACTATGTTGGGTTAACCGGGATGACAACAAACTTCGGATCTGTGGTCATTATAGTAGCTCAACCAGCCAGGGTCCTCTTGACTCTAGCTCCCACTCCATGGGATAGGATGAAGGGTCTTTCTAAGGAATCTACGAGCTACGCTTCGGGTGGTTATTGTCTTCTGGAATGTCTGCAGTCTCCTTCGCTTTGTTTTCTATATGTCTAAGTAGGGTTAGCTAACAGCGCGCGGTACCCCTCTCCTAGGTACTTCGGAAGGTTTGAAATAAAAGTGATGACTGACGGATCGCGTTAGCTTTTATTGTTCTTATTTTGTTTAGGTTCGGAAGAACCTTTATTTGCTGAAAGGGCTATGGAGAAAGTTCTTTTTACACAACACTAAGGATTTACACATGGTTGCACGAAGTCAAACCATGATCGATAGAGGTGTCGAAGTTGGCACACTTCGACATGATATAAAATGAGGGTCAATAGAGTCATGTGTCGAACAGGCACACAAGTTCTAGGCATCTCGGGTTTCGTCCCATGTATCGCTGCCGTGGATACTTGGACCGATAGAGTCGATGCGGAACTATAGAGAGTCCTAAGTGTTTCTGAATAGAGTACCTTTTTATGAATGGATTCTCACAAGGAATTTCTATAATCGCCTCACACATACTAGACATGCATAACTAAGATGGGGACGACTATTGAATGAGCGACTCTGTCTTAAATCTACAACTAAACGAGGAACAGGAAATGAGGCGGCCTTCACTCACTCTAAGTCTATCCATCTCAATTATACATGGCCGTAACGTATATGTTTAGCCATTATAGTTTTACCCGATGAAATTTTAAATTTTATAACAGTGCTGCGACTTTCGCCTTAATGGGAAATAACTACATTTAGAATTAGCCTTTTTGTGTTCTCGGTTAGTTATCTGAGATCAAGAGACGTACCAAAATCTACCAGGTTCATTGATGCTTCTCCCTAAGCATTACAGTTAGGCTCCTCCTGTGTCATTGTCTTTTCCTTCGGTTGGGCAGTGCTTCTTGAAGTGTCCAATCTCACCACATAGGTGGCAAACTGTACTGGTCACCACATTGGTGGTTGATGTAATGAACTCAACCGAGGTTCTGCAGACGCGAGCAATATGCCCCAACATGTGGCACCTAGCACAATAGAGCTCCAGGCATACACCATGATGATGGTAGCTGCACTTGCTGCAATGGGGAAGGTTTCCTAAGTATGGTCTCCTAGGTGTAGGGATGGAAGGGTTGGTAGGGATATTGACTGTCTCAGCTCGTTGCCTTTCGGAAGGTCCTTGAGCCGAGGTACTTCCCTCCTCAATCTTGATCTTTCACTTCCGTGGATTTGAGTGAGGTTCTTGGGTGACTGGGTATGCACAGGTTGGTTGTTGCTGTCCACTACTAGGATCGGAATTTCCGATAGGGCTCATGCTAACGTTGGCATTGTTAGCACTCAGTTGAGCCATGACAGCTGTTATGGCTGCCGAAACTACAGCTTGGAATGTAGCTTCATCGAGTAGGAGATTCGGTTTCTTGCCAGTGGATGGGTTACGCTTCTTCGGAGGCATGGTTTTTCCCTACATGGAAAGGAACACAAGCTGATAAGAGACGAAGGTTAACCCTGGACGTACCAATCCTTACTATGTTAGGTCTAAATTTTTTTTTCCGTGCCTCAGATATTGGCTGTCTGAGTGTCGACCTACATCCCTATGATGTAGTCCTGGTGTACAAGGTAGGAGTGTGAGTATCGGAAAAAGCCATAAGATGCGAGTCGTTCCTACTAAGTTACCTTTATACTGGGAAAGATTTCACTCTCCGGCATGGAAAGATCTGAGAACAGTTCGGAACGAAGACTGCAGAAAGAAAGGCTCATGAAGGCTTATGGCTAAATAACCTCAATAGAGGTGTAGGGATCTGCTCTAAACGTGTTACTGGCAATGGGAAAAAGGCGATTTACCTAACACATAGCGTGAGTAGTGTAACCACTAACTCACTGAATTATATTATTTTATGGGTGTATTAGCGTGACGAACACGAGGTAAAGACACTTCTCGGGTTCCATATACTGGCTCCCTCTGTCTTTCTCGTATCCTTGACCGGGATCGGCGTTGGTTTCCTTCGGGTAGTCACCTAGGGTTCTTTTCTCCTACAGACATATTGAATTTCTACTCCGCCTTACTTCCGAATCCAACTCTGTGTGTCATCACTTCATGATGGATGACTGGAAATCTCGGAAGTTTAGGCGAATATCTCACTGATGTCCCTAAAAGATATAGGCACTTGGTGAATTCAATAGTCTCGACCCAGTTCATTCGTTTCCGAGCTGGAAATCTTCTCAATGAACTTCTTCGGGGTCGGAATCAACTCTTCTGTCAAGCACTGAAGTGGATAGGGTTTTCTACAGGGTTCGTGCGAGAATGGAAATGTCTAAATAATCCTAAGAGATTATTAACATTTCACTGAGTGATCCATATCGAGTCCTGCAACAACTACATAGGGTATACAAATCATATATAACTTAGATCCGATAGACCTTCGAATATGTGATACTACTCGGTAATCACATCCAAACGAGGAAAAGGAAATAGGGCGAAACCACACATTCTTAGCCTATGGGATCCTTATTATATATAACCTTGGGAGTATACTCTCTGTAATTGTAGGTATATCAATAAGGATCTTTTTAGTTCTTCACACAAGGTTGGTTATGGATCCTAAAATACCCCTATGGTATTTTAATTTCTTGTTTGTTTCTTATCTTCTGATTATGATTCTGGAATTATTGTGAGTCTTTTAGTATTCCAAAATACTCATATAGTATTTTTAAACTTTATGTTTGGCTCTAGCATTCCTAGTTGGTAAGTTTCAGACCTGTTGCAACACCACTATCACTCCCAAGCACACGTTCATCGCATCTCGAATAAATGTAGTTGATCAGGTTACGTTTATTCCAGCGTACGATTACATAACTGCCCAGATTTGACGGTAACGCTCAACATCCGAAAACTTTTATTCTTGTTCTTCTTGTGATACTTGTGTTCGAGTGTTTTAGATTCGGGATGTTCTTATACTTTGGTAAAATATGGTTATATTTTAAAGTATAATTCTTGGCCAGATTGTTTTATCCCTATGTGTTTATAGGTTGTATATCTTTTATGAATTGATATACTTAGCTCACTATAAACAGTGCTCTGATACCAATCTGTCACACCCAAAACCGGAACGGCGGAAACGTTCTGGGGTGGATGACGTCATGTCAAGTATCACAACATATGTAGTATAGTAAATCAAAGTACAACAACCATTGCATTAATAGTAATAATTTTACATGGTTTACATTACAATACATTAAGGTAATACAAGTAATAGTCTAAGTGCAGCTTGGCACAAAATCGTCTTCAACAGAAGCTCCTGGATTGTACCTATCTAATGCTGACCTGAGAATACAAGTTATTTGAAAAGCGAGTATCAGTATTTTTACAAATGCTGGTGAGTTCATAAGCATTAAGTGACATTTTATACAAATAACTTTATATAGGTAGTAGTTTTCAAGTATATAGTGAAATAGAGTCCTTTCCAGAAAATCCTATATTTTCTGTTTAAAAAGCAGTCTTCTACCAAGATTGGTCAGAGTTATGTGGTAAAAAGTAGTTTTCCCTTAAAAACTTTCATTATCAAAATACGAGATTTGCTTTTTAAGAAAATCGGAGAATATCAGGGAAAATAACATATGCCTCAGCAGTGAGGACTGCTGACTAAGGCAAAAAGAATCATAGACTCCAGGAGAGTATCGAATGAACGGTACGCCTGGCTCAATCTAACAAAAAGAGACACAGACCCCAGACAGTATCAAATGAAAGATAAGTCTAGCAGGGTCTAAAAATAGTGAACACAGACCCTATCCAGTATCAAATGAAAGATACAGCTAGCACGGTCTAAAATAGTGAATACAGACCCTAGCCAGTATCAAATGAAAGATACAGCTAGCACGGTCTAAAACAGTGAATACAAACCCTAGGCAGTATCAAATGAAAGATACACCTAGCACGGTCTAAAACAGTGAATACAGACCCTACCCAGTATCAAATGAAAGATACAGCAAGTAAGGTCTAATACAGTAGATACAGACCCTAGCAGTATCAAATGAAAGATACAGCTAGTAAGGTCCAAAACAGTGAACACAGTGAGTACTGTGTAAAAACCCATTACCTTAAATCCATGAATTATAAGGTAAACTCGAGATACTCGTAACCATATTGATATACACTAGAGAATCTTGACGCCCTGCAAGCACCGGTATAAATATGACATTTGTCACCCCTTGGCTTGGTAGGCCGTGGACTGTAGCTAGCAGTCAGGGTGCGGGGGTGTCAATCCCGTATAGATCTATACACATAATGTCCGCTCTCCTACAAGAGACTCTGGTTACCAACTCGACAATGGAGAAGGTCGTGTACTGAGGATGTATCTCGTATAGTGAGATTTAATATAAAATATTGGACTAACGATAAAGACTCACAACTGGACTGACTTATGTAAACCTATATGTCTATGTATGTATACATAATATATAACTAATCATCAAACAACCTTTGGACGGACATCCGATCCCACCATACCACATCTCAACGAAGAAAAGGAAATAGGGCAAACAACCCTTCCTAAGTCCTTCAAACATTATTTATATGCATCTATACAAGCACAGGCATACATCTAACTATGTGGAAGTGTTATCAGGTATAAGCGTATTACGAAGTAGAGTTTCTTACAAAGTATAAGCGTATCACGAAGTAGAGTGTCTTAAAAGGTATAAGCATATCACGAAGTGGACTGTCTGACAAGGTATAAGCGTATCACGAAGTGGAGTGTCTTACAAGGTATAAGCGTATCACGAAGTGGAGGCGTTATCAAGTATAAGTGTATCACGAAGTAGAGTGTCTTACGAGGTATAAGCGTATCACGAAGTGGAGGCGTTATCAAGTATAAGCGTACCACGAAGTAGAAGTATTAACTAAACCGAAGTGAAGCAGTGGTATCTTAACCAAGTAGGAGTATAAAACGTAGACGAAAACTTTGGAAAACCTTTACACATTACGAAAATCACGACTTGGTTTTCCTTTGTAAAATAAGTTTGAAAAATCTTGAAAAATCCTTTGAAAACCTTTCATAAACAAGTTTAAAATGAAACTTTGATTAAACATTATAAGTAAAAGCTGAACAAGTAGCTACATTTTTAGAAAACTATTAACAGTGTCATTCTCGGTAAAACAGTTAACAGTGTGGTAAATCCTTGTGTAACGCCTGTGTTTCGGGCTTGCCGTTTGTAGCAATGTAATAGTCTAGGTTAACCTTTGTAACCCGTTTTGAAATAATAATAATAATGTATTATTTGAGTATTTTGTGTTTTGTGCTTAATTGCTTAATTATGTGGTTTGATTTATTAAGAATAAAAATAAGCGTCAAAATTTAAGTGTAAAATAAACTTAATATATTTGAATAATGTTGTAGTAGTTGAAACGAGGTTTCCGAATATATATAGAACGCCCAAATCTGACTTCGTATGAGGAAGTTATGATTTATCGAAGTTCCGGCTTAGCGATATACAGCCTGTTTTACTCGATTTGAGATCGAGCGGTTGTTAGCCGAAGCAATCTAAATGAGAATCGAAGATCTCATTGTTGGTATTGAAACGATAAAAAGTTAGGCGAGAACGGACGTCAAACGAAGAAGTTATGAATTTATAACGAAAGTTTCTGTCCCGGCCTATTAAAAATAATTAATAAAAATAAAGTCAAAATTAGCCGACGGAGTCTAAACGAAAGTCGTAGAGCATGGTCTCACCTTCGCGTGGATATAAAGAACGTCGAAAACGGAGTTCGTATGATGAAGTTATGAATTTCCGAAGTTTATTAATCATTTTGTATTTATTTTTAAATCAAAATTCGGAAGCATTATCCGAAGGAGTCACCGATCTGATCCGAGGTACGCCCCGCGTACTCGAGTACGCCCCGCGTACTCCGAGGGATGTCGACACTCGCACTCGAGCACTTCGGATACGTAAGCAATGACGTTTTGGGCAGTACGCCCCGCGTAACGCAGTACGCCCCGCGTACTCCGAGGTTCCAGCCTCTATATAAAGGATCCGAAGACAGCCTTCTTTGTTGTTCAATTTCTTCTCTTCTCTCTAGTCTTTTGCATCGTTTTTCGTGCCGAAGCTACCCCGAAGCCCCGGTATCATACTCTAGCCCCGAGGCAAGTCCCGAGATCCCGAAGATCCCGAGAAGCGCGGTTCCCGAGTCGAAGCTCTGCCCGCGAGAAGTTCGATTTTCGAGGAGATCTTCCAGATCTGCTGAGGAATACTACTTTTATAAGCCGTAGTGCTGTCCGATCATCTTCTGATCAAGTGAGTATATACTAACTTTCATAAACACAATAATAATACGAGTTTGGTTCGAGTGTATTAAGAGTATTGTTGTTTATAAGTGTGAGTGTGTAGTTATTTCTTCTAATACAATAATACGAAGTATTTTATATAAAAATACGTGCTATGTGTATATATTTGGTTGTGTTATGTGTGAATGAGTATTCACTCTCTTCTATCTTACAGATCTGCTTATTTCTTTATGAAATATGAGTTATGTGTGTGTGTGCCTCATCTGTTTTGTGATATATGTGTTGATTAAAGCATGCTATACAGGTTTTCTTTAAACTATGTATACAAATGTATATTTTTATCTACTAATATGTTGGGTAGAACATGGGTAGACAGTTGGTGTGTAATAAACAGATGAGAGGCCTCGTTGTTGTTTGATTGAGTCATCTAGCGGAGTTTAGATGACGACCACTGGCTATTCTAGACAGTCTTGTGGAAACATTAGCAGGTTCGCCACCTGTAGGTGTTAATGAACTTGGGTGTTCATTCGCTGTACTCCATCCCCCTCATGGTTGCCTTATTTGACTTATATTGCTGAGGTACCCCCGAAGCATGTGTTGTCGCCCCGATGAAATATTCTTAGACTAGGTCCCTTATGTTAGTTGTTTTAGGGACATTAAAGTGAGAATAACGGGAATGGGTAATTGGGTTATTGTTGGTTGGTGAAAATTAAATATGATATTTATTGTGGGTTGAAAACCCTATATGCTCACCAGGCTCCCAAGCCTGACCCGCTCAGTTTTAAATTGTATTACAGGTAGTGGCGGAAGGGCATGAGATGGATGAACCATCAAGTTGTTTTGCTTACAAGTCTGCATATGTTTATATTTGTTATATGACTTGTAATGTATTCGTTTATGCTTATTGGTCTGTATCGGAACATGACACCCCGAGTTTTGATTATAATGAAAATACATTTCTTTTATGAAATGCTTCGGTAAACAATGTTTTATCATGTTTTGTTTTTGGGAACAAATTCCGCAACTCTTTCAAATCAAAAGGATTTACTCTGAAAATATTTAAAAGCATAAATGAAAATCGGTCTTTTCTGGCCGAGATTTTGGGGATGTCACAGTTGGTATCAGAGCATTAGTTTAAGCGAACTAGGAATTTGTAGGATTTCTAGACTTAAACTTAGAATGCTAAGTGAAGTTTTGAGATGTGTGTCTGTTGTGGTTTAGACACGAGCACTAGTTTATTTTAGGAAAGTTGCCTAAAATGCTTTATGTGCTAAATGTTATATGTTGCCATATATGATATTATTTGCTCGGATCTATGGTCTGTTGCCGACCGGATCTAGAAACCTTATGTGTGTAGGATTCTAAGCGTACATCTACGAAATTAGAACTAGCATGTAAACGTTTCGGAGTGATAAGGATGATTTGAATATCCATCATGATTGAGGATCTAATTTCACCTTATTCGGTGTAGATCAAAATGGTGAGAACAAGAAGTGGAGTTGGAAATGCTGACGAAAACAGGAATCAACCACCAGTGATTGAGCCAATACCTGTCGTAGCAGCAGCACCTGAGCCAATAACCATGGCTGGTGTGCAATTGATGATTCAGACGATGTTGGATCGTCAGATGGATGAAACTAGACGGTTGCTTCAACAAAATCGTGAAGAACTGTCGATTCGTGTGGAAGAGCCTGAACTGAATGAAGGGCACTCGGAAGGTGGAAACTTCAGTGGGTTTGTTGGTCCAGCCAACCCACCGATAGTTAGGCAAGATAACCATGATGGAAGGAATGATGGAATGGGATGCAAGTACAAGGACTTTTTGACTTGTAAACCATCGACCTTCAATGGAAAGGAGGATCCGATTGGGGTTATGGATTGGATCTCCGAAATGGAGCTAGCCTTCATGACGTGTGGCTGCAGAGGTAAGTTGCAGACTATCTATGCCGTGCGTCAATTCCGAGGTGGAGCCGTTCGTTGGTGGAACACTCTAGGGAAGACCTTAAGCCCTAATGAGCCACTGCAATTGACATGGGCAGAGTTCTTGGTGCAGTTCAAGCGCAAGTTCTGCTCGGCTCAAAATCTGTTGGAGTTGGAGAACAAGTTTCTGACATTGACGAAGGGTAGCATGTCAGTAGATGAATACACCAATAACTTCACCGATAAGATGGAGTTTGCCTTGCGTATCGTTCCAGACGAGCTGACAAAGGTGGATCGGTATGCGAAGGGACTTCCATGGGAGTACGAGGTGCCGGTACGTCAGGCACTTACTCTAGAGGCAGCTATCTGGGCTGCCAAGTCTGTGGAGAACATGATCAAGAGGAGAACCACCGTCAAGGTTGAGGTTGGTGAGAAAAGGAAGTTTGAAGGAACATTTGGTTCCAGTAAGAAGAGCAAATTTTCGAAATCTGATTCGAAAAAGTTTGGAGGAAAAGGAGGCGAAGCAAAGTGGTGTGATAAGTGTAGGAAAAAGCACTTTGGGAAATGTAGCGAGGATGTGACCTGCTACAAGTGTGGAAAGGTTGGACATTTTGCCAATGAATGTCCGAACAACAAAAGGATGTGTTTTGGGTGTAATGAAGAGGGGCACATTTTGAAAGACTGTCCAAAGAAGAAGGAGGCAGCAAAGCCCAACATTCCACCAAAGCCAAAGGCGAGAGCATTCCAGATGACACTGGAAGCTGCGAAGGATGAAGCTGATGTCGCTTCAGGTACCTTTCTCGTAAACGAATTACCTGCTCATATATTGTTTGATTCTGGAGCCAACTACTCCTTTATTTCGCATGAGTTTGGTAGAAAGCTAGCTTTGCCTGTTGATAGACTAAATAATGCTTTATTAGTCGAAGTAGCTAGTGGCAAGTTTGTACCTGTTAGCCATCGTATGAAAAACGTCTTGATCGACCTTAATGGGAATAAGTTTCTCGAGGAATTATTGCCTATCGAACTAAATGGTTTCGACATCGTGTTGGGAATGGATTGGCTTAGTGCCAATGATGCCGAAATTTTGTGCAAGAAGAAGATAGTTAAAGTAAACCCGCCTGGAAAAGATTCGTTTATGGTGTATGGGGACAAACGACGAGTGAATTCTGGGATCATTTCTCTAATGAAAGCCAGAAAGTGTTTGACCAAGGGATGTACATCATATTTAGCATTTGTGATTGATGCTAAGAAGGAAAAGAAGGTGATGCAGAGCATTCCAGTGGTGTGTGATTTTCCGGAAGTGTTCCCCGAGGATCTTCCTGGATTACCACCTGATAGACAAGTGGAGTTCAGAATAGACTTGTTACCAGGAACCACGCCAATAGCAAAAGCACCTTATCGATTAGCACCGACGGAGATGAAGGAGTTAATGATGCAACTTCAGGAGTTATTGGACAAAGGTTTCATTAGACCTAGTTCATCGCCCTGGGGAGCTCCGGTGTTATTTGTAAAGAAGAAAGATGGAAGTATGAGAATGTGCATCGATTACAGAGAGCTGAACAAGGCAACAATAAAGAATAGATATCCGTTGCCGAGGATTGATGACCTGTTTGATCAATTGCAAGGTTCGAGCTATTTCTCGAAGATCGATCTTAGGTCAGGATATCATCAGCTGAAAGTAAGAGAGCAAGATATCGAGAAGACTGCATTCAGAACTAGATATGGACACTACGAGTTCTTGGTTATGTCGTTTGGACTAACCAATGCTCCAGCAGCGTTCATGGATTTGATGAATAGGGTTTGTAATCCTTTCCTTGATAAATCCGTGATAGTGTTCATAGACGACATTCTGATCTACTCGAAAAGCCAGGAGGAGCATGGCAGACACTTGCGAGAAGTGTTAGAAGTTTTGAAGAAGGAGAAGCTTTATGCGAAGTTCTCCAAATGTGATTTTTGGATTCGTGAGGTCCAATTCTTGGGTCACGTGGTCAACCAAGAAGGGATAATGGTTGATCCAGCGAAGATTGAAGCTGTGACGAAGTGGGAACAACCGAAAAGTCCCACGGAGATTCGAAGCTTTTTAGGATTAGCCGGATATTACCGAAGGTTTATCCAAGGCTTTTCTTCGATTGCTACTCCATTGACAGCTTTGACCCACAAAGGAGCTACTTATGCTTGGAGTGAGAAGCATAAAGAAGCATTCGAGAAGTTAAAGAAGAAGCTATGCGAGGCACCGATACTTTCTCTACCCGATGGAGTCGAAGACTTCGCTGTTTATAGCGATGCGTCTGGTGTTGGATTGGGTTGTGTTTTGACCCAAAGAGAAAAGGTGATAGCATATGCGTCTCGACAGTTGAAAGAGCATGAAAAGAATTACCCAACTCATGATTTGGAGTTGGCAGCGGTAGTTTTCGCTCTGAAAATATGGAGGCATTACCTCTATGGCACGAAGTGCAAACTTTTCACTGATCATAAGAGTCTCCAATACCTCTTTAATCAGAAAGAATTGAATATGAGGCAACGACGCTGGCTAGAATTACTTAAAGACTACGACTGCGAGATACTTTACCACCCCGGTAAAGCTAATGTTGTTGCTGATGCTCTCAGTCGGAAAGTCAATCTTGAAAGGAAGAGGCCAAGAGCGTTGAAAATTGAAGTTGTCTCGACCATTGTGGAAAGTATAAAGAAAGCTCAAGAGGAAGCTTCTGAGAAAAATGACCGAAAGGAGGAACGTTTGGGTAAAACGTTGGTGTTTGGTACTAACGGTCATGGACTGAAGGTATTCCAAGATCGTATTTGGGTACCTAAGTCAGGAGGAATTAGGGATCTTCTGATGGAAGAAGCTCACAAAACCATGTACTCAATTCATCCGGGTAGCACTAAAATGTATAGGGACCTGAAACCCTACTACTGGTGGCCGACGATGAAGCTTGATGTTGCAAAGTATGTGGCCGAGTGTGTGACTTGTGCGAGAGTCAAGACACAACATCAGAAACCTTACGGGAGTTTAGAACCATTGCCTGTGCCTATGGGTAAGTGGGAAGACATTGCTATGGATTTTGTCACTAAACTGCCCAGAACAAAGAATGGTCACGACATGATTTGGGTGGTCGTTGATCGATTCACTAAGAGTGCACATTTCATAGCGGCCAAGGAGAAGTGGTCTATGGAGAAGCTTGCAAATTCTTATGTGAAGGAAATTGTGAGGCTTCACGGTGTTCCGTTAACGATTGTATCGGATCGTGATAGCCGTTTCACCTCAAGGTTTTGGAAAAGTCTACAAGAGGAAATGGGTACCAAGTTATGTTTAAGCACAGCTTACCATCCGCAGACTGATGGTCAGAGTGAAAGAACGATACAAACACTTGAAGATATGCTGAGAGCATGTACCTTGGAATTCCTAGGTAATTGGGATGAACATTTACCGTTGGTAGAATTTTCCTATAATAATAGTTTTCACTCGAGCATTAAGATGGCACCTTATCAAGCTTTGTATGGACAGAAGTGTCGTACGCCGTCTTGTTGGCTTGAGGCTGGGGAAAAGCAGTTTATGGGACCGGAGATGGTTCATCAAACTGCTGAAAAGTTGAAAATAATTAGGGAAAGAATGTTAGCAGCTCAAGATCGTCAAAAGAGCTATGCTGACCAGAAGCGAAGACCGATGACTTTTGAGGTTGGAGATTCGGTTTTGCTTAAAGTCTCGCCGTGGAAGGGACTTATAAGATTTGGTAAAAGGGGAAAGTTGAGTCCAAGGTTTATTGGACCTTTTAAAGTTCTTCAGAGGGTTGGGAACCAAGCTTACAAGCTCGAATTACCCGAAGAACTGAATGGAATTCACAACACCTTTCATGTGTGTTATTTGAGGAAGTTCACGGGAGAAGTTCCCGATATAATTCCAATTTCTGAATTGAGAATTGATGAGAACAAAAGGTTGATTGAAGAACCAGAGGCAATTGTTGACCGAAAGACTAAGAAGTTGCGACGCAAAATGGTTGGGTTAGTGCTTGTCCGATGGAAACACACGAATGGGCCGAATCTCACCTGGGAGACGGAGAGTGACATGTTGAGTCGCTATCCGCATTTGTTTGTTGATGTGTGATTCCGGGGACGGAATCATTCTAAGGTGGAGAGAATTGTAACGCCTGTGTTTCGGGCTTGCCGTTTGTAGCAATGTAATAGTCTAGGTTAACCTTTGTAACCCGTTTTGAAATAATAATAATAATGTATTATTTGAGTATTTTGTGTTTTGTGCTTAATTGCTTAATTATGTGGTTTGATTTATTAAGAATAAAAATAAGCGTCAAAATTTAAGTGTAAAATAAACTTAATATATTTGAATAATGTTGTAGTAGTTGAAACGAGGTTTCCGAATATATATAGAACGCCCAAATCTGACTTCGTATGAGGAAGTTATGATTTATCGAAGTTCCGGCTTAGCGATATACAGCCTGTTTTACTCGATTTGAGATCGAGCGGTTGTTAGCCGAAGCAATCTAAATGAGAATCGAAGATCTCATTGTTGGTATTGAAACGATAAAAAGTTAGGCGAGAACGGACGTCAAACGAAGAAGTTATGAATTTATAACGAAAGTTTCTGTCCCGGCCTATTAAAAATAATTAATAAAAATAAAGTCAAAATTAGCCGACGGAGTCTAAACGAAAGTCGTAGAGCATGGTCTCACCTTCGCGTGGATATAAAGAACGTCGAAAACGGAGTTCGTATGATGAAGTTATGAATTTCCGAAGTTTATTAATCATTTTGTATTTATTTTTAAATCAAAATTCGGAAGCATTATCCGAAGGAGTCACCGATCTGATCCGAGGTACGCCCCGCGTACTCGAGTACGCCCCGCGTACTCCGAGGGATGTCGACACTCGCACTCGAGCACTTCGGATACGTAAGCAATGACGTTTTGGGCAGTACGCCCCGCGTAACGCAGTACGCCCCGCGTACTCCGAGGTTCCAGCCTCTATATAAAGGATCCGAAGACAGCCTTCTTTGTTGTTCAATTTCTTCTCTTCTCTCTAGTCTTTTGCATCGTTTTTCGTGCCGAAGCTACCCCGAAGCCCCGGTATCATACTCTAGCCCCGAGGCAAGTCCCGAGATCCCGAAGATCCCGAGAAGCGCGGTTCCCGAGTCGAAGCTCTGCCCGCGAGAAGTTCGATTTTCGAGGAGATCTTCCAGATCTGCTGAGGAATACTACTTTTATAAGCCGTAGTGCTGTCCGATCATCTTCTGATCAAGTGAGTATATACTAACTTTCATAAACACAATAATAATACGAGTTTGGTTCGAGTGTATTAAGAGTATTGTTGTTTATAAGTGTGAGTGTGTAGTTATTTCTTCTAATACAATAATACGAAGTATTTTATATAAAAATACGTGCTATGTGTATATATTTGGTTGTGTTATGTGTGAATGAGTATTCACTCTCTTCTATCTTACAGATCTGCTTATTTCTTTATGAAATATGAGTTATGTGTGTGTGTGCCTCATCTGTTTTGTGATATATGTGTTGATTAAAGCATGCTATACAGGTTTTCTTTAAACTATGTATACAAATGTATATTTTTATCTACTAATATGTTGGGTAGAACATGGGTAGACAGTTGGTGTGTAATAAACAGATGAGAGGCCTCGTTGTTGTTTGATTGAGTCATCTAGCGGAGTTTAGATGACGACCACTGGCTATTCTAGACAGTCTTGTGGAAACATTAGCAGGTTCGCCACCTGTAGGTGTTAATGAACTTGGGTGTTCATTCGCTGTACTCCATCCCCCTCATGGTTGCCTTATTTGACTTATATTGCTGAGGTACCCCCGAAGCATGTGTTGTCGCCCCGATGAAATATTCTTAGACTAGGTCCCTTATGTTAGTTGTTTTAGGGACATTAAAGTGAGAATAACGGGAATGGGTAATTGGGTTATTGTTGGTTGGTGAAAATTAAATATGATATTTATTGTGGGTTGAAAACCCTATATGCTCACCAGGCTCCCAAGCCTGACCCGCTCAGTTTTAAATTGTATTACAGGTAGTGGCGGAAGGGCATGAGATGGATGAACCATCAAGTTGTTTTGCTTACAAGTCTGCATATGTTTATATTTGTTATATGACTTGTAATGTATTCGTTTATGCTTATTGGTCTGTATCGGAACATGACACCCCGAGTTTTGATTATAATGAAAATACATTTCTTTTATGAAATGCTTCGGTAAACAATGTTTTATCATGTTTTGTTTTTGGGAACAAATTCCGCAACTCTTTCAAATCAAAAGGATTTACTCTGAAAATATTTAAAAGCATAAATGAAAATCGGTCTTTTCTGGCCGAGATTTTGGGGATGTCACACCTTGTGCATGTGGGTTATCTATCACATGTGATTGATATGATAACTGACATGTTTAACTTGTATTCCCCCCTATAAAACATGTAAAAACATTTAAAAGGTTCATTCAGGGGTATGAACTCACCTGATGTAAGTGAATCCGACGAAGGTGCCGGTTGGATGCTCGATGTCAAGTAAAGACTTGAACACACTTAGTGACCTATTAACATATGATAACATACGTTTACATATAATTAGTACATATAATACCAATTAAACAAGTATATGCATCCTAAAGTGCGGAAAACACTTTGATAAAGTGTTTGGAGTGTCCCGGGTAACATCTAAGGGCTTGAATGGCTTAGGAATGGAGTTTACTCTCCAAGAGTAAACTCTATACATAGAGTTCACGGCCCTGGGACAACTCCCCATGAGTTTACGGCCCTAAACTCATAGTGAGGGTGTTCTAGGATGCTTAAAGGCCTTATATCAATTGTGGAATTTTACTAGGTCCAAATATAAAGTGTATGAATGGATTTAAGGTACCTACATGGACCAAATGGGAGTTTACGGCCCTAAACAAGGGAGTTTACGGCCATAAGCTCCTATTCACATATTCCTTGAGTGTTTTAAGGGCTTAAATAATAGAGGGTAAATTCCTAAGCATTTTTCCAAGTCAAATGGGGAGTTTAGGGCACCATTTAACCCCTTTATAGGGGTTTATGTCCTAGGTACCCTTTCATGAGGTGTTTACGGCTGTGAACTCCTTATGGAGTTGTTTTAATCATGCTTAAGGCCCCTAACTTGTTGGTGGTTGATTCTAGAATTCATTCTAAGGCCATTGGTGTGTTTAAGTGGCTTTTAAACACTCAAATATGAGTTTACTCCCCATGAAGAGGAGTTTACGGCCCAAGCAATGCTAGTTCAAGGTGTTCTAAGTCCGATTCCATAGGCCTACAAGTCATATCTAAGCCTTAGGGACAATTTGGAGGGGTTTTGGGGCTTAAAAACCCCATTAAATGGTGTTCACGGTCCAAGAGTGTTCTTAGGCCGTAAACACATGATTTTGTCCCCATTTTATGATTTAAACACGAATTTGCATGCTAGATAGGCTATACAACAAGTTAGGATAGTTTACCTACTCGTTTGGGGCTCGAAACGGACGATTTTTGGCTCGAATCTAAGTTGTAGAGAGAGAGTATAGAGAGAGGGTGAAAAAGGTGGAAATGAAGTTTACTCTCCCTTATATAGGGGTTGGAGTTGGGGCTCAATGGAATTCTACCCGATACTGCCGTTAAACGGGGCTTTTTGGTCGCACCCGATTAAACGGTCAAATTTTGACTTGGTTGTAACTAAACATTTTTAAGGGCATTTTGTAGGTGTTTCTAATTTGTTTTAACCCTTACCAAATCATTATAAAAGTCTTAAATTAATTAACCCCTTCAAAAAGGTTAATGGACGAATAAATAAGCGAGGCTTATTAACAGAAGGGGGTTAAAAATGACGGAATAAATTTCGGGTTGTCACACCATTTAGCTGACGACGACAAGGAATATTGTTGTCCACCTAAATTGAGCAGCGAGATCTATAGACAATCTGCAAGTGTTCTATTTTAATTGTACTAGAACATGTTTCCCGCTGCCTGATATGCTTCAGTAATCAAGGACTTCCAGAATGCTCCTTACATCGGGTGAGGAGACAATTATTGAAAGAGAATATAGATTTAGAATGCATATGCTATACACCCAGTCAGATCTCTTCCAATCATGCAAAAGGTGAAACATATGACTAACTGAAGTTTTAGAGGGAGTGAGAAGAAGAATAATGCATATACTGTGTACCGGGTTGGATTATAAGTCACGCAAAGGAGACAGTATATGACAAACAAATAGAATGAATTGCATAGATAGAAGATGCAGAGAGATAGAGTTGCAAATGTTATAGTCCAAGTCGGATCTCTCGATCACGCAGAGGAGGCAACATATGACTAACAGATAGAAACAAAGAAAATAATCTTCTACATACCTAATTTATTGGAATTCCCCAGTCACCCCATCAATACCGGAATTAAGGACAAAGTCCGCACATCGAGGAAAACTTAATCCAAAGTTCTAGATACGGGTTCTTTTAATGTGACCAGTTGATTCCCATGTATGTCTCCTTGTTCAACCTGTCCGAGCGTCGTATTGTCAGGCTAAACGGATCTAACTAG
This sequence comes from Lactuca serriola, assembly GCF_051521515.1. Lineage (NCBI taxonomy): Eukaryota > Viridiplantae > Streptophyta > Magnoliopsida > Asterales > Asteraceae > Lactuca > Lactuca serriola. Next base: position 97,624,180 of record NC_136410.1, on the reverse strand, counting down.
TTCATGATTTGTCAAGTCCTTGAGTTACTTAAGTTCAACTCTGCCTAATCAAGTCCATTTAGAATCTTTCGTGCCTACCAGCGCATCGAACACAGAGCGTAGACAATTTAATTTTGGTAAGTTATGCAGATTCAGATTGCCTTTTATCACTTGATGATATCACTTCCCGTCACATCACCTACAAACAAACTTATTAGCAACATATAAATTTTTTATTTTCTGAATTTTTATTGTTTTTTTTTTTTTGGATTTTTGATTTTTTTTATTGTTTTTGGATTTTTGATTTTTTTTTATTGTTTTTGGATTTTTGATTATTCCTCCCCCTAAATTTGTACATGGGTGAGATTGAAATAAATAAAAAAATGCGCAAATTTAAACTAACCTAACCTATAACAAAAACTAATCCTCAAAATGAATCATTTTCAAAAATCCCACAAGCACATCGAATCGAAGCTTTGTTAAAAGGCTTTGTAAACAGATCCACCACATTATTAGCAGTGGGAACCTGTTCCAACCGGATGAGCGAACGCTCATAACAATCTCTGATAAAATGAATTTTGATATCAATGTACTTGGTTTTGGATTGTTGGACAGCATTTGTAGCAATTTGAATCGCAGCCTCATTATCACAGCAAATGGGAATTTCTAGATAATTCAAACTGTAATCCAATAGCTGATGTTGGATCTAGATAACTTGATAGCAACAAGCAGATGCAACAACGTATTCTGCTTCCACTGTTGAGGTTGAAACAGTGTGTTGTTTCTTGCACTGCCACGACACTAGCCTGTCTCCAAGGAATTGACACCCTCTTGATGTAGATTTCCTGTCAAGCTTATAGCCTCCATAATTACTGTCAGCAAATGCATATAAGTCGAATTCATAATTTTTCGGGTACCAAAGACCCAATTTTGGGCTTCCTTTGATATACCGAAAGATTCTTTTGACAACAATAAGATGTGAAAGTTTAGGATTAGCCTGATAACGTGCACATTGACAAACTACAAACATGATGTCTGGACGGCTTGCAGTAAGATACATCAATGATCCAATCATCGATCTGTAGTGAGTTTGATCTACGGATTCGCCATTAGTATCTGGAGTCAGCAACAGTCTTTCGGCCATCGGCGTTGATGCGGGTTTTGCGTCTTGTACCCCGAACTTATCAAGAATATTCTCCACATACTTAGCTTGATGGAGCAGGATTCCGGTTGAATTTTGTTTGACCTAAAGCCCCAGAAGCATGGTCATCTCACCCAACGAACTCATCTCAAACCTCTTTTTCATAACGCCTTCAAACTCTTTGCACAACTATGGACTGGTAGACCTGAAGATAATGTCGTCAACGTAGATCTGGACTAGAATCTGATCATTACGAACATGCTTGATGAAAAAAGTTTGATCGATAGTGCCACTAGAGTATCCATGCTCGAGAAAATGCTTTGTGAGAGTCGCACACCACGCTCGAGGAGCTTGATGCAATCCATACAGAGCCTTGTCCAACTTGTAGACATGATTAGGAAACTTCGAGTTAACGAACCCATGAGGCTGATCAACATAGATTTCTTCCTTCACCTTGCCATACACAAAGGCTGTCTTGACATCCGTTTGGTAAACCGTGAAGTTCATGTAGGAAGAATATGCAAGGAAGATACGAATAGCCTCTATGTGAGCTACTGGAGCATAAACCTCAATGCAGTCAAGACCCTCGATCTGTCTAAAGCCGCGAACCACCAATCTTGTCTTATTGCGCACTATGACTCCAGAATCAATTTGCTTGTTTCGATAGACCCAACGTGTGTCAAGAGACTTTTTGCCCTTTGGTAACTCAACCAATTTCCAAACCCCGAGCTTCTCACATCGATTTAGCTCTTCATGCATATCATCTACCCAGCTGGGCTCATTCAAATCCATTTCAATGTTCTTAGGCTCCATTTGAGAGATAAAGCAAGAATAGAGACATGCATTAACATCTCCACTCTGACTTCTAGTTTTAACTCTGTCGCCCAGCTAACCAATGACGTTTTCGATCGGATGATCGCATTGAATTCTTGAGAGTATCTCATGGCTGATATCATTGGGTGACACGGGAAGATTGTGAATGTTGAAAACTCTGTCATTTGCTGATTGTTCAACATTAGATGAATCTGCTACAAACTCATTAGTAATTTCTTCAGGAAAGAGTAGTTCCATAAAAGTTGGAGTGACAGCGGAAGTATCTCTAGACATGAACTCTCTTTCAACAGGGGTAAGAGGTGTAGCATTAGCATCATGGGTATCATTTTGAACTGTAGATTTTGGACTATCAAGTGGAACAGATGACTCCCCCTCAGGTGCAGCAGATGACTCCCCCTCAGGTGGTGAAGAGGATACCGTTAGAGGTCTGTAAACAAGTTCTTCATCTTCGTCTTCAGAAGGAATCTTTGAACCAGAGGAATACCTAGATGAACCATCTGAAGACACATTTATGGATTTAAAAAGCGATGTGCACTACTAGAAAAACAACATTTTACGACGCTCATTGCGCGTCGTAAAAGGCTCAAACGACGCGCAAATGCGCGTCAAGGAAGGCCCTGTCATAAAGAGAGACGACGCGCTTTTGCGCGTCGTCTATAGACGACGCGCATTTACGACGCTCATTTACGACGCGTAATTACGACACGCAATGCGTATCAAGGAAGGCCCTGTCATAAAGGAAGACGACACGCATTTGCATGTCGTAATCTTACAACACGCGTGTTAATGACACGCAATGCGTATCAAGAAAGCCCCTGTCAAGAAAGGCCATGTCATAAATGAAGATGACACACTTTTTTGCGTATCATAATTTTAAATGTTTAAAAAAAATATTATTTATAGATTTACTAATTTTCAAATTAAATAATACATTAAAAATCTCATAATACAAAATAAAATACCATAAATAACAAATATAATTCATTTCACTAATATGTCAAATACAAATAATTATTCCAATAGTGAGTAAATGTTATAAAAAAAATGAACTCATTTATATACAATTGCATCATCTAGCTTACTATGTGTCAACAATTCTCTGTGTGTTTACTCTTGCTTGAGTCTCGTTTCCTCCAAAGCTTCTAGCCATGCCAAAATATGATATCTTGAGTCTCGTTTCAAGAACCAACATCACCTTCAATCACCCAATTAAACTCTAATGTTGGTGTTATTCACCTTTTTGTAGATATAATAAAATATATATTATGGTATTATTCACCTTTCTGTAGATATAATAAAAACATTGAAATTTTAAATCATAATATGGCAAGTTGAAGGTGTTCAAATCACTTCTGAAAAATAAGAGATAATTAATCCGGACATGAATGTCAACATGGTTATATATTAGATAGAGATATTATATGCCCAAAAATGGAATAATTTTTATCTTTTTGTTCAATATTCGTATAATCTCATAGATACAATACAAATATAAATAATGAAAAAAAAATAATTAATAAAGAGAAACTTAGGTACCTGATCTGTTGGGTGAAGGGGGGATATACTTCCCTACAGGAAACAACTTTTCTTACCCTTTTCCCTCGACCAAGAGTTGCTTCCTATTCACTCTGGCACTTCTCCGATCTAAACATCCACAATAATCACAGTAATGACTACATTCAAACAATAGCAATGTACTTCCATTTATTTATTCTTTGCAACATTGTAATTTTAACTAGGTGGGGAACCCCCGCGTTGCGGGGGTCGGATGCGACAAGTCTTTCAACAAAATTGGAAATATGAACAAAATAACTTTACATAGGGTAGTTTAGTCACAAATTAATAATGCCAAAACAATAAATAAGCAGCTTTAAATATATACTTTATGTTGTTATGCATTGCAAGTTTGTACCTTCATTCCCAATCATCTTTGATTTCTTTTATAAGCAGTAAAAAGCATCTTTGATCTCTTTTAGAAATGCTACATTTTCTTACTTCTATAATCAATAAAGACAATTAATAATGCAAGATTATAAGTTTAACCTAATAAAAGATAAACTAAAGTACCTTCATCAATTTCTTGTATTCGGACCCCCTATTTTTTAATGTCATAAGGACTTTTCTAAACATTTAACTGTCACGGGAACAATTTATGTAATTGTTTGCTACAACGGGGACCATATATGTAATCTATAAATACATGTTTTTTTATATTTTCTATAGACAGTAAAAAATGAATCAAAAAAACCACCAAATGAGCATGTGAGCCGTTAGCATGGGGTAAGTTGTCATGATTTGCAGCCTACGTGTGTTTCATTGCATTTACCACAAGTAATATCTCATCTACCTTCACAATCTGTCATCCAACCAACATTGGATTAATTAAAAAGTTAAAACCCCAACACTAAAAACATATAAAACCGATAATTATGTCATGATATTTGGGTTATTTATCACATGAGCATTTGTTCTATTTCAAATGGAATAGCTATCTATGTGATCATGCTTTACTTTTGTTGATCCAAATTCTTATACAATATCTAAAACTTTCGAACATATCCAGAATCTGAATCGAAATTACATATGTTATTCAAAAAACACAAAAGATAAATAATCAAAGAAGTGAAAAATGGAAAAGTACAGGTTTACCTTTTGCAATAAATTAGTTGCTCTTCAAATTAATTAAGCCCTAATTTCAGAAAAAGAAGATTAACATGAAGATGGAACAACTTAGGTAAATAAAGAACCCAAAAACCAACACCTGATTTAGCCAAAATTTATCGAAACCGCGGAGCTTCTGCTATGGGTAAAGAAGATACAGCTCTTCCCTCTGTTCTTAAAGAGAAAGGAGATGATACGGTTGGTGACTACTTACTGCAACTTGCTTTTATAAGAACTCATGGATTTTGAACTATCACAAGAATTCGAAAGGTTAAAAAGTAATTTTTCCATTATATTTAGAGTAAATGCTTAAAAATGTCAAAATCATAATTCCTGAAACAACTTACACATCTGAGAAAATGTGCCATTTTTTACTTGGAGTTTTGCTTCCAACAGCTAAAGGCGTTTCCACCCTTTAAAAAGTATAAAGAAACGACAAAAATTATCTAAACCATTTAAAAGAATAAAAAAAATTAGAGTAATTTATTAGTTACCTTCTTTTTACTGAATGTGTTGCTAAGCTTATTCACCCCACTTTTAACCTAGGAAACAAATTTCATCGTAAGTTTAAGTTCCATTGCATATGAAGGAATGTAAAAAAAAATGTAATTTACCGTAGGAGTTCTTGTAGGTGTTAGATGGAATTTGGGTGTGGAATGAGCAATAGGAATAATTTTTTTGGTTTCATTTGTATCCGCCTTTTGTAACGACCAATAGTAAATTAATTTTAAAGAAATCCAAAAATCATAAAAAAAATCATTTGTTTCCACATCAAAATGCAACGTACGTGCATTTTCTTGCATGTAAAAAAACACTAAATGAATAATTAAGTGTTATTTATGTTTGTTCAGGCCCCACAAATTACACACAATCACACACTTAGAACTCACGAAATGTAAATTTGTGTTCACTTCTTGAAAAACCTGACTCTAAATTGATTAAAGAAAAGCAATCATAAAATCCGACTTATACTAAGTCTAAAAGAGTCTTATTCAAACATAAAAACTTAATAAAATGAATGTTTCCTAAAATACCCCCGATACTAAATTCTTCCCAGAAAAGACCATTCTACCCCTGGCCAAAAAGATAACAGAAATTTGGGGGCTTATCAGACATACTTACGACTAGTTACTTTACAATAAAATGTATGAAAATTCAGAATTTTTTTTCAATTATTTTTTAGATCTTCGTGAGGATAAACGTTATTTAGCAGATCATCCTGGACTTCTAACCTGAATATGTTCTTTATACTTGAAGTCAAAGATAAGAATGTTTGACTTCAAAAGTCAAAAAGGAAAAAAGTAATGTATAATAAATAAGTATAAAACAATCTCTCCACACATTATACCTTGTTGCAATCTCTGTGTAAGTGTCTTCAACTTTTTACAACCTACCAAAAAATAATGCAGTGTCAAAATAAAAAAAAAATAATAATAAAAATAAAAACACAATGTCTTTTGTGCCATTTGACTCTGTTTTGAACCTCACACTTTGATCATAATTTGAGCTAACTAGTATTGGGTTTTATTGGGAGTGCAGGAACATGTTTTGCAATAAGAAACTTACTTGCCTGGGGTAAGACATGTTAAAGATTCATTCATATTGTAATTTAATGTTGAAATCGATTGTCATTATTATCATATAGGATGCAAACAGAGAAGTATATTTGTTGGATATATATCATATAGGAGTGAGGGATGTTTGATTTTGCTTCTTGCCTGATGCTTGAATATGCAGTGGCTATGTACTCCTCCATCTCTCTTGGTATACTAGGAGACAGCTTCCGAGCAGCTGATATGTATGCCCTATTATCATCATCATTTATTATATCATATCAACAACACAATCCATCCTCTCATACTTTGCAACTACAAACTTTTTTTTTACCATTGAGTGATATGATATCAAGGGAATAAGAATATATACCTGAGAACAGAAGCTTCAAGTGGAGCAAAGCCAAGGGCAGGAGATTCTCTGTTCTGGTGGACATAAACAACATGCCTGGCCATTTCAAGATCATTGTCCATATCTGCCTTGTCAAGGATCAACCACAAAAGATCAAATCTTGATAGAAGTGCAGGAGGCAGGTTTATATTTTCAGCTGGAGTTCTGCGGAGATCGTATCTCCCCCTGAATCATCAAACAAAACATTCATATTACTATTAGTAATTAAAAAATAAATGATAATTGGTAAGAGTAAATAATACCAGGCAGGATTTGCAGCAGCAAGAACTGCAGTTCTTGCATTGAGAGAAGAGGTGATCCCGGCTTTGGCAATGCTAACCGTCTACTGCTCCATAACTTCATGTATGGTAGTCCTGTCTGACTCATCCATCTTATCAAACTCATCAATCGCACATATCCCCATATCAGCCAGCACCTACACCCATCCATTTATTTATATATTTTCTTTGTTTACATATTAATATTAGAATATGAATAGTAAGTAACAAAATCCTGACTCACCAATGCCCCCCCTTCCAGCACAAACTCATTTGTGACCGGGTCCTTCTCACCAGCAGCTGTAAGACCAACACCACTGCTTCCTTTTCCAGTTGTATACACACCTCTTGGTGCAACAGTAATTATGTGCTAAAGCAGCTGACTTTTTGCAACTCCAGGATCACCCATCAAACATATATGTAGATCCCCTCTTATCTGAATCACAACTTTAATCTCATACTTGTATTGTGCACAAAAAAAACCCAAACCACATGCTTTTAAAGAGAAAAAAAAACACTATGATTTACCATCATCCCATCCTTGAGCTTCCGATGAGGAGCGCCCACTAATAAGAGTAAAAGAGCTTTCTTGATATCTTCATGTCCAAATATGTCAGGAGCCAATGATCTAGACAGCTTGTTGTATATGTCACCATCCTCAGCTAACCGAGCTATTTCTTCTTCCTCAACCCCTTTCAGTTCATAGCTGCACAATACCAAAATAAATCCCTCAACCACCAAATGCATAACAAGGAATCTTTTCTATTACATACAAAATCAACAACAGTTTCAATTCTTGAAAAAAAAAAAACAGTTTTGATAGTTTTTGGACAGTTGAAATACTAAAGTCGCAGGAGAAGAAGTGTTTGTGCAATCATAGTAGTTTGAGGGTTTCCTTCGGTTACTCCCTTCACATCTCCGAGAATCTTCATCTCTGGAGGAGAGAGATGAGAGAAAACCTGATGGAGGGGGGAGACGAGAAGGCGGATGCATCGATTAGGAAGAAAACAAACTCAGAGAGTGGAGTGAAGTCAGATTTAGGAGAAGTTGTACCAATTTTAGGGATAAATCGAACCAGTTGGTCTTCTTCGTTGATCTTCTTTTCCGCAATTACTGGATCGTGAGTAAAGAGAAAGGTTAGGGTTTAGGGTGATTTAAGGAATCGTAGTTAAATTCAAACCAGTTGGTCTTCTTCGTTGATCTTGTTTGCCGCAATTACTGGATCGTGAATAAAGAGAAAGGGTAGGGTTTAGGGTGATTTAAGGAATCGTAATTAAATTTGTGGATAGGTGACCTTGAGCTCATCGACGAGGTGAGGTGAGACAGAGGTTACTGGTGAGGCTGATAGTGTTTTGTGTGTTCTTCAAAAAAAATCCCTACAATGAATACTCCCTGCGATTTTCTTGAAGAAGGATTGACAATCAATTCTATTAGGGTTCTTAAACCATGATTTTAAAAGGAGAAGGAGGAGACGCAACAGGCGGGGTTTTAACTTTTTTGGGATTTCGTTTCCCCCTATCTTCTAAAAAAATCGCGTTCATTAAAATTATAAAGCGACACTAGGGCGCGCATTTAACATACAGCGCTCTCCGTGTTTTTATTTTTTTTCTTTATGGCACTAGTTTAAGGGCACGCAATAATAAGTGACCTAAATCCTTAAAATTTTTGAAGAGATGACACTTTTTTAATGTCACTCTCTTTTGCGTAACATCAATCAACGAGTGTCGTGGTTTGCGCGTCGTAAAAGGGTCTTTTTCTTGTAGTGGTGTAATCAAATAACTAATCAGGGCCCACTCGTGCATCCATTTCATTCTCCTCAAGCCAGCGTACGTCGAAGGATTCTACAATCTAGTTCGTCTTCTTATTGTAAACCCTATACGTGGTGCGTGCAGCATATCGTACGAAATAACAATCATCGGCTTTGGCATTTAACTTTGGGTTGGACTCTAGGTGAAGAAGGGTGCAAGGGCAGCCAAATACGTAGAAATGACTGACATAAGGCTTATGACCATATAGAATTTTGTACGGTGTCTTCATCTGATCTTTGTTGATTAAAACACGATTTTGAACGTAGCAAGTAGTGTTAATCACCTCAGCCCAAAAGAAAATAGGTAACTTGGAGTCACATAGCATCGTCCTTGCAGCGTCTTTCAATGTTCTATTTCTCCTCTCAACAACATCATTTTGTTGAGTTGTGTGAGCAAAGCTGTATTGATTCATAATTCCCTTTTCTGTGCAAAATATGATCAAGAACAACATTCTTGAATTCTGTTCCATTATCAATGCGAAGCTCCTTCACCCGGTTGTTGGTTTGGTTCTCAATCAACACTATGAACTTCTTTATTAGATCAGTAACCCCAACTTTGTTGGATAAGAAGAAAACCCACGTAAAACGAGAGAAGTCATCAATCACAACCAGACAATACGAATTTCTATTTATGCTGAGGACGTTGACTGGACCAAATAAATCCATATGCAACAATTGGAGCACCTGACTGATTGAGTTAACCTATTTTGGCAGGTGTGGTTTTCTATGATGCTTTCCTTGTGCACATAACACACACTTTTCAAAAGTTATAAAATCTCTGACAGGTAAACCACGGACCATCTCATTCTTCACAAGACGATTCAGATTTTTAGCGTTAGCATGACCGAGTCGTCGATGCCACAACATTGCGTTCTGTTCTGAGACCTTTGAAAAAAGGCAAGTGACTTGTTCGGGAATGTTGATGTTAATATCAATAATGTAAGCATTTCCATCCCGCTTTGATTTGACAAGAATCCACTCTTCTGGGATGACAATGCCTGGCTTGAGTATCATACACTCTTTGTCGGTGAAATGAGTAGAATATCCTTTGTCACAAATTTGTGAAACACTCAACAAGCTGTGTTTTAACTCGGGAGCAAAGTTGACATTTTCAAAGCTTAGCACTCCATTTGTAACGGTTCCTCTCTGAATGATCTTGCCACCTTCTCCACCCGCAAAGGAAACATATCCCCCATTAAAGGATTGAATGTTGCTAAGTTGGAAGATGTCTTCTGTCATATGCCGGGAGCAGCCACTGTCGACGTACCAAGGTTTGATGACATTCCTCCGCAATAGTCCTTGCAAAATGAGCAGGATCATTTAAATTTGGGAACCCATGTCATCACTTTCCTGGGTTGACCCTTCACTTTATCTGATTGATCTTTTAAAATTTTCAATTTTGAGTCATCATTTTCAACCTTTTCATAGGATGCTAATGATTGATTAAAAGTTAATTTGGGCATCAAATGATATTTGGGTTTCTTAACAGTCACATGTGGTTTTGAAATAGGTTTCTTATCAGTTTGCATTGAGCGTCTAGATGTTCTACCAGAATTGGTTAAAGATTCGGAACTGCTCTTTGACGAAACCGATCTTGGCGGAGCCTTGTTTGGTTTTGGCAAACTGTTTGTGATGTTGTCATGAAACACCTTTTTGTTCTTTTGAAAAACTGCCCTTTTTATACTTCGATCATCCTTCTAATCATCATCCTGAGAACGAGTTATGGGGGACTTTCTAGTTAAAGACCGTCTTCTAGATTCGTTCTCTCCTCTTGGTGACATATGATGTACAAAAATCCTATTTGGACAATTCCTAGCTATATGTCCACCAATACCACAATTAAAACAAATATTTTTATTATTAAAACTGGTACTGCTTTTCTCATATTTATTTTCTTTCCTGGCATCCTTACTTTTCCCACAAGAACATGTACAAGAAGCAGGTTGTGAGATAAGTGAGGGTGCATCAGATGGCGTAACTAATGGAATTGGTGTGTTTTCATCAGAAGCATTACAAACATCAGAATTATCAAACAATTCATCAAACACTTCAAAAAAGTTTAATTCGGTATCAGCAGATGCAGAAGTATCACGAAAAACATTGTCATTTTTAACATCAAAAATAATAAATTCTTTATTTGAAACTATAACTTCAGGTTCAGACTCAGTTTTATTATCAAAAACAGATTCTTCAACTTCGTGCTTTGACTGATCTAAGGATTGATCTGCAGGGGAAGTAGAAACGTTAGAACTTTCAACATTAATAACTCCTCTTGAAACAAAACCAATTGGCTTGCCATAAACCATGAAAGATTCGTTGGCAATCTCCTCATCAGTGACAGTGTGATACTAATAATTTTGATTGAAAGGAGGAGGCACTTTTTCGTATCCCAAACCCTTTTTCTAGTTTTGTTTGAATTGCAGGCAATGGTCAATCATGTTGGCAACTACCTCGCTTGATACATCATACTTTTTAAAATCAAAATTTGTAGTTTCAAATTTGTCTTTTAATGTATCAAGGTCAGTAATTAACTTAGAATTCTTTCACATTTGTTACTGTAGTCCTCCTGGAGTTTTCTAAAGTCCTTTATTTTTGTCTCTAACTAGTCCTTTGGGGGTTTTTGTCCTTTTCTAAGTTGATAGCCCTCATATCTAAGGTCCTCTACTTCTCTACGTAATGATTCTATTTCCTCACGAAGAAGTTTAACATAATCAGCACATGCCTGAGAACAAGAAGGTAAACTTACCTCACTTTTCTTGGGTTCGGAAGTAGAAGATACCATCAGTGAAAACTCCAGCTCCGCCATATTTTCTTCAGGATCATCTGCAACATTCCTCATGGGAGCTTTATCATTGACATGGGCCAGGTGAGCATTCTCATGTCTTGAAATGTTGAAAGCCTGAATTTGATCCTCCCAGTCAAATGACTGAGCAACCATAGTCGTCTCACTGTTGACCTGAGCACCTCCCCGATTGTTTCCCACAGCAACCATTGTCCTGTCATTGTTCAATCTTCTATCCGGATTCGGGCACTCACGAGCAAAATGACCCGGCTCATGATAGTTGAAACAACGCAGCTTCCCTTTGTTGAACCCCACCTTTTTATCAACATTCATAGCCCAATTGTTCTTCCCAGTCTTCTTAGCAAACTGCTTAGCTCTGAATACTGCCATAGCTATCTTCCATGAGATGTCCATCTCTTCCACATTTTCTGGATGAATCTGATCCAAACCAATAAATGACAACTGAGGTGGAAGATCTCCAGCAACAAGAGCATTATAGCAGTTTACAAGTCCTGTGGCAAAAACAAGATTGTCATCACATTCCTTTGTATTTGAGCAAGAGGCTACAACTGGTACATTGGAGGAGGGAGCAGCTTGAGGAGTGACAGACAACTGGCTTTGTGAGTGAGGCATTGATGACACAACAGTAATGGTTTGGATCTGAGGTTGTTGAACAACAAATGCTTGACCTGAAGAAGGAATGATTGATGAAAGAGTGTTGTTAGAGTAAATTTCCAAGATTTGCAGTCGAATATGAATTCACATGGTTAATCTCTCGTTGTTTATCATCAATATCACAAGCTTTGATGATCGCCATTGTTTCAGCAAGAGTGATGCGATTCAGATCCTTGGTCTTCTTAATAACAGCTACATTCATGTCCCATGACTTTGGAACAGCATTTAGCAGCTTTTTTTATCTCAAATTTAGTTAAGCATATCCCAACTATATTTATTTCGGTAGTGAGAGTTGTGAATCGTTGCAGCTGTGCCTCCAGGGTTACTCCGGGAATGTAGTTGAACATATTGAACCTTTGACGCAGCATATCCTCGCGGCTTTCCTTCATATCTTCATTTCCTTCATATACCTCAATCAAGGCCTCCCACAAAACTTTAGCTGAAGTATACTCTTTGAAACCTTGAGCTATATCCGGAGATAAGTCCATGGTTAGAGTGGACAAATCCCTTTCCTGTTCCTCAAGTTTCTCAAAATCTTCATCTGTATAGTTCTCAACTGTTTTGTCAACTATTTTTCCCCCAACAGTGGTAGTAATTCGAACAGGACCTTTGATGATGCTTTCCAAACTTTGAAGTCTTTCATTTTAATATACTTCTCAATCCTGTATTTCCACTCAAGAAAACCATCTGTAGACAGAAGTCTTGGAATGCGTGTAGTTGTGCCCATGATAGAATCAAGCTCACGATGATGTGTTTGGCTTTGAGAATCCATTGATTATCAAGTTTTAAGGCAAAGATTTAAAACAAAATTGTCAAAATTCTGTTTCTGGTCAAAGCTTGAGTTTACGGTCAAAGTTGAGTTTGCGGCCGTAAACTCAATTTACGGTCGGGAGTTTACGGTCTGAGTGCTTGCGGTTAACAAGGTTGCACTGATTTACTGTTTTTTAAGCTAAGTTTACGGTTATTGAAGATACACAGTTTATGGTCTTTGAAATGTTCTTGATTTTACGGCTGTAAACTGGGTTTACGGTCATAAGCTTTTGGCAGTAAACTCCCAGAAGTTCACGAAAACACGATTTCGAAGAGGATTCGATCCCTTTTAGCAGCAAAAATGCCAAACCCAATCTAAAATAGTGAAGAACACGAGTTTAAACAGCCAAAAACTCGATTGTAAGATGCCTTGACACCGGTCTTGCTCTGAAACCAATTGTAAGGTCCTGAAACGGATCTTTACCAATGATCAAGCAATCGAACAATCAAATAGAATAAGAATCGGAGTAGAAACAGAATTGAAACAAGCTTGCACACGCTTTTATTGATGAAAAACTTCATGTACAACCTGTTTACAGTAGCCATGAATTCTCTGGTATCAACAGCTAATAATGACCTAGACAACCTCTATTTATAGGGGACAAAGACTGGAAACAGGGTTTACGGCTGTAAACTCACCACAAACCCGTAAACTCCAATTTAACCTACTATTACACCAAATATACTCAAAAGAACTATTACAACTGAAAGCCTAGACCAAACCACTAATTGAGCCCTTCATATTTGATTATTTAAATTAATTGTTGAATTATCTTGTAAATAAATTGATTAGCTCAAATTTAGATAATCATTAAATTATTGTTTAATTTAAATTATTTGCTATTTGATCCTTTGTGTCTTGAAAAGTTCAAAACTTGTCTTGAAATTTAAATTTTTAATTTGAATTCTTGATTAAAATTTTAATTTGAACTATTTAAATTTCAAACCTTAGAATTTTACAAGTTTAAAATTCAACCTTAAACTTTATAATATTATAAGATTAATATATATATATATATATATATATATATATATATATATATATATATATATATATATATATATATATATATATATATATATATAACTTAAATGCTACTCTTACCATTAGTAGGCCTCATTCACGAAGCCGATCTATAAGAGGGGGGGGGGGGGGGTATAAGGTTATGGCTTACAAAATTGTCGTTTAATAGGTGTCCACTCATCCACCGCTTCCTTGATTGGTGGAGGGTCGTTAGCCGAACGGGTAGGATAGGGCAAACTTTTCCTCATTAAAAGTATAATGTACCTATATAAAGTAACTAAACGTTTTTTTTTTTCAAAATTCGCAATCTTAATTACTTTAGGCAAAAGTCAATTGATGCAATTACACTAAATTACAGTTTGTACCTTTGCTAAGACGTTAGTGGAGCGTGTGTGGTTAACCAGCACACTAATTGGGTTCTAAGTAAAGGTGGAACAGGGTGACTCGTTGTTTGTCATAGTTTGATGGAGCGTGTGTGGTTAACCAACACATCGAATAGGTGACTGTAACAATGAGGGAACAATGTATATTTGCATGGTTATTCACACCCGATTTGTGATCCTCGGCATCCCAGTTACAAACTAGAGGGGTATATCGAGATTTAATATGTCATTGAAAAGTTCAATGAATCTCAAAAGATCTAGGATTTTTCAATACATTTAAAACTTAATCTCTTTTTGTTTTTCAAGATGGAGAATTAGTGAATCTTCATTCAATTACCTTCAAAGTATTTACTTGTTAGATTATGGAATCCCTCTTCTAATTTGTAAATAATGTTGTTGAATCCTAGCCCTAATTTCTCATTTGGGTGTTTAATTGAGGATTCATTTCTAATCTAACTTTGTTCTTTTTCTCTTTCAAATGTCGAACGTCAACAACAATGCTTCCTGCTCGAATTCCTCCGGCTCGTTCTCACTCATGAATTTGTGTGGGAGAGTGATCTTTGACGGGTCCAATTTCAATGATTGGATTCGCAACATACGAATGGTCACTCGTTACAAGGACAAAGAGTATGTCCTCGATGAGAAGCTGAAGGAAATCAACCTCAACACTGTCTTTGCTGAAGAAATTGCGGCGTTTGAGGCCCATGAGCGTGATGCTACGAAAGTCTATTGCATCATGCTGGCGACCATTACTGCAGAACTCCAAAATTCCTATGAGGACATGTATCCCTATGAAATGCATCAAAACTTGTTGGACTGGTACCACCAAAGTGCAAGACAAGAAAGATATGAGATCATCACTTCGATGATCACTACTAGAATGCGTAATGGAGAGTCTCTTACCGGTCATCTGCAAAAGATGCAAAGATATGTTGATCGCCTACTGAAGTTAAATGTTAACTTCAATGAAGAGCTGGCAATTGACATTATCCTTCACTCCTTGCCTCCCTGCTACAACCAGTTCCGCATGACCTACCACATGAATAAGGAAGAGGTCACTTTGAGCAAGCTTCAAGGCTTGCTAAGGACTATTGAGAGCAATATCAAAGATAAGTCTATTGCATCAACTCCCGCTTCTGTTGTTGCCCCTGTCTTGGCAAATGGGCAAGGGAAGGGTAAGAAGAGGAAGGCTCCCTCAAAGAGCCACCACAAAGGAAAGTCCAAGATGGTACCTCTTCTAGTGGAACCAAAGTTGGTTGTACTAATCCCAACTCAAACCCCAAGGAGGCAGAGTGCCACCACTGCCACAAGATAGGGCATTGGAAAAGAAACTGCCTAGAATATCTACAAGCAATCAAGGATGGGAAGATCAAGCCGTCCTTCCCAGGTATTTACACTATTAAATCTAATGATTCATCGCATGCTATTTATTAGGTTCTTGATACAGGATGTGGTTTTCACATATGTTCTAATTTGCAGGGACTAAGAAGAAATATGGATGTGGAGCATGGGAAGATAAATCTAATCATGGGAAACAGAAGATCGTCGCCTGTCACCAAGATTGGAGTTTATTCCCTAGTGCTTAGTAATGGATTAGGTTTAGATTTAAATAATTGTTACTATTCGCCAGATATGGAAAGAAACATCATTTCATTTCATGGTTTATATAGACAAGGATTTAGATATTCATTTGATAATGAAAAGGGTTCTATTTATGCTTATCTTAATAGTGTTTTATATTTTGAAGCATTGCCTTGTAAGGGAATATATGAAACTGTGATGGTTGTAGATAACTTAGGAAATGATGTGTTGTGTGTTGATTCTTCCAATAATATAGATAAAGCATGCTTGTTGCATTGCCGTCTTGGACATGTCAACAAGAAACGCATAGCCCAACTCCAAAAGGATGGAGTGTTGGAGTCATTCGACCTTAGGGATGATGACGTGTACGAGTCTTGCTTACTTGGAAAGATGACCAAGTCACCCTTTACTGGCACTTGTGAAAGGGGTGAGGGTTTATTGGATCTCATACACACAGATGTGTGTGGGCCCTTTAGATCCACCACAAGGAATGCAAGCCACTTCTATGTGACTTTTACCGATGATATAGCAGATAAGGGTATATCTACTTAATCAAGCACAAGTCAGAAACCTTTGAAAAGTTCAAAGAGTTTAAACAAGAAGTGGAGAATCAGTTGAGCAGGAAAATCAAGATGCTTCAATCCGATCGAGGTAGAGAGTACCTAAGTCTTGAATTCCACGACTACCTCAAGGAATGCGGAGTCATTTCGCAATTAACGCCACCTAGGACACCGCAGTTGAACGGTGTGGCTAAGAGGCATAATCGGACCTTTCTAGACATGGTTCGTTCCATGATGAGTCATGCTTTACTACCTATCTCATTCTGGGGGTATGCTTTAGAGACTGCCGCCCATATCCTTAACTTAGTCCCTACGATGAAGGTTGCCAAAACACCTCACGAGATATGGACATGGAAAGCTCCCTCGTTGTCACATATCAAGGTTTGGGGTTGCGAGGCTTTCATAAGACGAGAGACTCACGACAAGCTCGAACCTCATAGTGAGCAATGTATTTTCATCGGCTACCCGCATAAGTCCTTTGGATATCTCTTCTATAGACCGAGTGACAATGTTGTCTTCGTTGCAAGGAGATGGGCTTTCCGTGAGCGAGAAATCATAAGCCAAGGGGACAGTGGGAGGCAAATCGATCTTGAAGAGATTCAAGAGTCGAGCGATGAAGGAACCTCTAACACTGGCGCTCAACCTGAGGAGGAAACTTCGGTTGAACCGATTGACAGGTCCTTACCTCTTAGACGTTCTGAAAGAGTTAGGGTTCAACCCTAGTTTTATGGTTTTCATATTACTACCGAATGGGATACGTTCATTAGTGATAGTACACTAGTGAATTTGGATGAACCTAACAGCTATAAGGAAGCCATGGCAGGCCTGGAGTCTGCGAAGTGGAAAGAGGCAATGGACAGCAAGATTTAGTCTATGTATGACAACCAAGTTTGCAATTTGGTTGACAATGTACCAGGTCGTAAGACGGTCGAGTGAAAATGGATCTTCAAGAAGAAGACCGACATGGATGGGAATGTGCACACCTATAAGGCACAATTAGTTGTGAAGGGTTTCAATCAAACTCCTGGAGTTGACTATGATGAAACCTTCTCACTGGTTGCGAAGATAAAGTCTATTAAGGTGATGTTGGCCATTGCAGCATTTCATGACTATGAAATATGGTAGATGGATGTCAAAACCGATTTCCTTAATGGAAAGTTGGCTGAGGATGTTTACATGGATCAGCCAGAGGGTTTTGTCAATGCGAAGCATCCCGATAGAGTGTGCAACCTTGAGAAGTCCATTTATGGACTGAAACAAGCATCTCGCAGATGGAATCTTTGTTTCGATGAGAAAGTCAAAGAGTTTGGTTTTCTGCGAAGCGAGGATGAATCATGTGTATATGTCAAAGCCAGTAGGAGTATAGTAAGCTTCCTCATATTGTATGTCGATGACATACTACTCATAGGAAATGGCATCCCGACACTGCAGGAGGTTAAGTCTTGGCTTGGGAAAAGCTTCGCTATGAAGGACCTCGGAGAGGCTGCCTATATTATGGGAATAAGGATAGTGAGAAACAGAAGTAAAAGACTAATAGGACTTAGTTAGAATACTTACTTGGACAAAGTACTAAAACGTTTTAGTATGGAGAATTCAAAGAAGGGAGAGTTACCAATTCAAAGTAATGCCAACTTGAGTAAGACTCAAAGTCCGAGTACCGAAGTCGAGATAGTAGAAATGAGTCGAGTACCATACACTTCCGCAGTTGGCTCGATTATGTATGCTATGACTTGTACTTGCCCTAATGTGGCCTTCGGTTTGAGCATGGTTAGCGGATATCAAGGGAACCCTGGAAAGCGCATTGGACCGCAGTCAAGAGTATTCTTAAGTACCTTTAGAGGAACAAGGAATGGTTTCTAGTCCTCAATGGGAGTGATGACTTAAGGGTGCGAGGGTACAGTGACGCCAGTTTTCACACCGACATGGACAGCTACCGTTCGTAGTCGGGCTGGGTCTTTACCCTAAATAGAGGAGCAGTGACGTGGAAAAGTTCCAAGCAGGAAACCGTAGCTGATTCAACATACGAATCAGAGTACATTGTAGTGAGCGAAGCATCAAAGGAGGCAATATGGTTGAAGAACTTCATTGGAGACCTTGGAGTTGTACCGGCCATACAAGAGCCTATTGAAATTTTCTTTGATAACGAATGAGCGGTTTCCTTGACCAAGGAACCGAAGGATCATGGAAGATCTCGACATATCGACAGAAAATATCACTTTATTCGACATCGGGTGGAAGAAGGACTCCTCGTAGTGAAGAAGGTATCGTCGGAG
The DNA here is from genome assembly GCF_051521515.1 of Lactuca serriola. Lineage (NCBI taxonomy): Eukaryota > Viridiplantae > Streptophyta > Magnoliopsida > Asterales > Asteraceae > Lactuca > Lactuca serriola. The sequence goes on along the minus strand of NC_136410.1, from coordinate 97,605,448 downwards.
GATAACCCAGTAGATCTGCTTACGAAGGGACTGAGTTGGGTTAAGCACTTGAGGCACGCTAGGAGCATCGGGTTGAAGGACGATATTAGTTTAGATTAGATAGTTCAGAAACATGTAATAGATAAATTGTAATTAAAATTTGATGATTAAATAAAAGAGTGTTATTTATTAGTAATGTTACTGTCTTATGTTAATTGTTACCTATTGTTTCATTTTGCATGTTTTAACTTCCTGCATAATAAGATTATTCAAACAGTCCACAGTTGTTCATATGTTGGAAGTAGGTATGAATGAAGACTGTCATGAATTGGTGTGTAGACTGACTAAAGTGTGTTAGACATAGCAAAAGTTTGCTACAATGTTCATGAGTGCTTATGAACTTGATTTGATCATTGGAATAAACCAACGCTTGCTGGAATCACTCCATGGAATTTATCTCGAGTGATTGCAAGACGATATTATCATATGGTCTTAAAACCCAGATATATGGTTTATTGTTTGCTAATTGGTTGTGCATTGATAATGCGTAAACGCATCAGTAACTTGATGTTATAAAATGCATTGTTGTGTATGATTTGATTAGTGGAGAGTAAATGCAGATAAGTCGAAGTTTATCTGTTCCTTTTATCCTAAGAAGGTAAAAGCGATATTAGGGCCCCTCGATGATTTGGTTTGACTTATGTGTCAGGCCCGACCAGGACTGAATTAATGTGTTCAATTAAGTTCTATGTCAAATGAATCTGAGATAGAGAAACAAACTACTGGACAATAAGTATGACTATGTTCCATGTAACTGTCTACATGATATCTAGAATAGAGGATTATACGATCCGTTATCTTAAGGACAGGTTATTGATAAGATCAAGAGTTTTGAGAACTGTGATTGCTAATCGGATCCAGAAGTTACATTTGCATTTATAGTTATTAGACTTATCCAAGTGGGAGATTGTTGGATTAGTGTCTAAGTCCATAACTGTATTTGGTATGTACTTGACCCGGTTGTGCATGGTCCTTTTGGGTTGCCTTCACCAAAGCAACTTGACTGGAGGAATAATATAAAAAGAGGTGATTATGGTTTATTAATATATTATAAGAATAATATATTGAAAGAGAAATCATAATTATTTAATTAACATTGGTCAAGAATTAATTAAGTATTAATTTTGTGATGAAAAGGAAGTTAATTGAACTAAAGGGACTGAAGTGTAATTATGTGATAATTGCAAAGTTGGGCAAGGAAACCCTAATAGATAGGGTGGACGAATTCTAGGGATAAAGCTTTAAGAATTTGTCCATGATTGGGATTCTATAATTACCTTATGGGCTGCTTGGTGGCTAAGTAACCAGATAAGGATAATGATTGAAACCCTAATTCCTACACCTATATAAAGGACCCTTGGGCATGAGAAATTCGGCCACTTGAACCCTAGAAGTCCAAGAGCCGAATTTCACCTCCCCCATCTCTCTCTTGTTTCCTCCAATTGCTCTTGGTGTTTGTGATTCATTAGAGGCACAACATTTGAGGTGCTAAAGTTCTCAAGGCTTCAAGATCTTCAATCAACAACAAGGAAATCGTCTAAATCTGTTTTGTTATGTTAATTTTGGATTATACTCACTAGATTTAGGGTTTGAAAGTCTTGGATGAATTGCTTGTACAATAGAGAAACCTAGATCCAAGCATTAGGGTTTTCATGAGCACATAGGATGTTCTTTTGGTTCAAACCCATCATAATCTTCAGAGCTCTAGGGCGTAGGGTCATCACGGGAAACACCCTCAATAATTGCATCCACCAAAGCCGGATCAACCTGAGGATTTGGCCCTTTATTCCCAGCAACAGGGAGAGCACTAAGTGCCAAGGCTCGATCAGTGCTAACAGGCGGTAGGAGGATCTCCATCAAAGGTGCCTCTGGGTACTGGAGTGTGCCCTTAGTTTTTCCCCAGAGCACCATCTCAAAGGTAAAAATTCTCTCGTGACCTGAAAAACAAGAAGAATGCGAAAAAAAGTAAATCACTACCCCTATAAATATGTCTTTTAAGGGGGGATGGGGTAGGAACACTTACCATCTCTCTAGATGAAGTATTGAGGCATCATCCCTCGAGCCCTTCAGACATCACTCATCCCGAATGCGGTTAGGATGTGATCCTTCCATTCATCCTTAGTGAATCAGAAACCCACTAGCGCCTATGCCACAGTTAGGCTAGCACCCTACAGTTTGGGCGATCAGTCAGAGTAATCGATCCCAGGGGATAGCCGTAACCAACCAAGTTTTGGTTCACCCAAAATCACTTATCTTGCCAGTTTTTCTTGGGCGCCTTCTAGTTAACGATGAACTCATGAATGCCTCGCCTTTGGGAGAAGGTATAAACGACAGATTGAGTGGAAGAGTTGAAAAAGGCCTTAAACGCCTAGAATTGAGGCAGCACCCCAAGGGGTCGACATGCAAGTTCAAATCTTAGGATTTTGTTGACGGCATTGGGAGTCATATCGCTCACAGAAAAATCATATTGACGTATAATCTCGTCATAGAAGTCCGTTTTCGGAAACCTCAGGCTTGCCTCGAAGATCGGAATGGGGACTCAGACCTTCTCCTTCGATGGACGAGAGATGATCGCCCATTTCATGGGATACTGAACCTCGTATTCTGGCATAAAGTCGAACCTAGTTTTAAGATTCTCAAACTCGCTTGGGTTGGCTCAATTCCAGTCTGTGGTGTTGCCATTTTCTCTCAAAATGCAAGAATAGGGTGAACAAGAAGGAAGAAGAAGAAAAGATGGAAGCGGTTGAAGAAGTGGGAAACAAAAAGAAGAAAATTGTCCTAGATAAGGAAGGTTTTAAATGCGAGGTGGGAATATCGAACAATTACCATGATGAAACCGTCTGCACAGATGGCTCCATCACATCAGCTGATGTTAGAGCCATTCGCGCTGAAAACGTGTCTAGATCTAAGCTAGAACAAAGCAGCTACGCCAGGCTAACGTTGACGTTTACTAGCCTAGGGGACTTGTTAATGTATCCCACTAGGAATACGTTAAAGATAACAAAATCGTTGTCTCTAGGACGACCTAGCTAACGGTTGTAAATCCATCATAGTGCTAGACCTGCGCCTTGACCCTCACACTAGGACCCTCTCGCTTGGCGCCCTCACGCCCATGTCCAATTCCTGACGACAATCTCCGATCTCTAATAGGACAAAACACAGCTAGTCGCCTCCCAGATCAACAAGTGTTGCGCCTAAGGCACTGTCCTTTTCTTACTCCACACTAATAACAGATGGCCACTAGTGGTGACGATCCTCCAATGGGACTCATCCACGTCTTGCTGACCCAGATGGGATAAAAAGCACCATTAGGATCGTGCATAGAAAACAACAAGTATAAAAGGATCCTTCTTCTCCAGAAGAAGGGATCACTTTCTCTCCATCAAAACCCTAATTACCTTATCCTCAAATAAACATTAACTAGATCGTCGGAGCTTCGTCCTAGGACCACCTCTCGGACGTTGTTTGGCGTTATCTCTTCATTGTTGTGATTACAAGGCTCAACCCAACCGTAATCATCGAGTGACGGAGTTAAGTTCAAGGCCCATATCACAACAGACTCCACCATAATGCAAGTTCTACAACCCTAAGTCCATTAAATCCTTAATGTGACCAAAACTTATACATGAACACAAGATGACTCCAAACCTGGCTCTTTTCTCAATTATCAGAAGTCCTTTCACCATTAGAGAACCCTCAACAAGCTCTGGAGTTCCTTAAACTCCCAACGCATCCAAGAAAGGGACCAAAATCCTCTAAAATGAACCCAAACTCTTATATAGAAGAAGTAATGCCAATGTATGAACTCTATACCTCAAATAACTTAAAAATCAGAAGAAGATGTAGGATCCAAGCTTGCTCTTTGTTTCCTTGCACCAAAATGAACTTCCTTCTTCCTCAAGCTTCACCAAATTCCAAAGAATAAGCTCTAAATCAAGAAAATAAGCTCTCAAACATGCATGGAGGGTAGGGTTTCGAGTTGGAGGGTTGGAGGCTGAAGAGGATGTCCTAATCGTTGAGTTTATGCCCTTAAATATGGAGAAAACCGTAAAGATCTTGAGCTTGGGCTGCAACATCTTCTATGTCATGGCGACCATCAGATACGTGTTCCTCATTAATCATGCACTACATCGTGGTGCACCTAGGCTAACAAATCCCAAAATTTAATTTAAGCTCAATGCCTCTTAAAGCCCAAAGTTTTAGCACCAAGCCAAAAAACCTTATTCATCATGGTCCAAACTTGATCATTTAAGACCAGTGACCTTCACCAGGTCAATTACCACTTGAGCCTCCAAAACAAGGTTTATCTCAAAACAGGATGTTACAAATCCGAATTTTTAAAAAAAATCAATAGATAAGTAGTTTATAAATTAATTAGTCATAATTAATACTAAATTGAAAACCATGTTTAATTTTATTTAAGTTCAAATCACAGGTAAATCATATTGAATTATGTGATTCTAAGAGATGTATATTTTATAATACATATCAAAATATTTACAAATTTATATATCAAACTTAGTACAATAAATATATTATCAGCATATCACGAAACCACGTTCTCACATAAATGAATTTCTCAAAATTAGTAAATTTCGCAAATAATTAGCGAAAACTTTTTTGTTCGATAATTTTGTTTCGCTGGTTTGCAAGACATTTTTGTAAGAGCATTGGGTGTGGGCAACGGGATATAACATCAAATTGGTGTCACCTCATCCATAACACCAAGGGGGAAATGGTGTTCCAGATGTTATATCATGTTAAGAGGTAGAGAGATAAAATAAAAAAAATTATTTGATTGGTTGATGAAGGAGATAGCCAATCATTTTTCTTGTTTTATCTCGTCCTCGTTACCACAAGATCCACCATAACAAGATTCAACAAGTTTGGGGGATGGTGTTCCCCCCGTCATGACACCGTTGAGGCATGTCACATCAGCATGTTGCTTCTCGTTTTTGGCCCATACCGCATGCTCTAACGAATTACACGGTCATTTCTTGATATTGGGATTTCATTTATGTATTTTACTTACTCATTTCTTCCAAATATGTTTGGATTTGAGTGGTTGCCAAGCAATTTAATATTTTGTTCGTACAAAAAGATATGTTATCATTCATATAAAATTCGGTTGAATGTAAGGGAAAATGAAAGTTCATAATATCTGAACTGACTGTATATAACGAAAAAAATAATTTCATCAATCAAAATCATTTGTCAAAATATTCAACTTGGTTGGATAATACTATCATAATACAATTTCTTTTTTTGGTGATGAAATAAGCAAATGTGAAATACAAGATAACGATTAAATTAAGTATTAGTTTTAAATAAAATAATACTTGCGATTTCCCTTTGTCGCGTGCTTTCCAGTGAGGCATGGCAACCGTGTACTTGATATGAAATATTGTACATCCACTATAATTCTCTAGGTTGATTATTTATTTTATTTTGTTATTTGTTGGTATTTCTAATTATTTATATAATTAAAAAGTAAATTTAATAATTTATGTGTGAAGGTAAAAGTTATAATTTTAAGGATTCATATGAGTATAGTTTTTCTATGATAAAAAAGCAGGATATATACACTAAAGTCCTAATATTTTCATCGATTTGACAAGAAAGTCCTAAATTTTATTTTTTTGACAGTAAAGTCTAAATTACTGGCAATTTTTAACACTTTTACCATTTTTTTCCAGGTAACGGGCAATTAAGACTTTTTTGTCAAAAAAATAAAGTTTATGATTTTATTGTCAAATCGTTAATTAGGCTTTTACTGTCAAAAAAATAAAGTTTAAGACTTTCTTGTCAAATCGTTGAAAACATTGGGACTTTAGTGTATATATCCTTTTTTTGGGTTAGAAATTTAATTGTATGATACTTTTTAAGCATAAGAGTTATTGAAACCTTCTCTAGTCAGCTAGATCCTATTGAAATCCTTAATGTTTGCTTCTTGTTAAATCGTTTTTGTAATTTCAACAAACCGAAATTGAAAAAAAAAATGGAGATAATCAAGAAAGAAAGAAAGAACCAGAGTTGTGTTGGCTTTTTGCAGTCCAAAAAATGGAGAAATAAGAAACCAAAAAAAAAAATTGTCCTTCTTTCCCTTCTCCACATTCACACCCTTTTTACTAGACATGTGTTGTTTGTGTTTGTATAATCTGTCATCACTTTTTAGTTCAAGATTTGGCGGCGAAGTAAGAAGAAAGTTTTACTAGTCTTTTCACCCTTTCTCGTTCTCTCTTTTGCATATGTTTCGCTTGATCGTAATTGTGTCAGGATAAAGATGATGATGGTAAGAAAACCAATGGTGCTGCAACAAAAGTCACAATTAAAAGTTCTTGGGTTACAAAAATACACTAAAGTCGCAATATTTTCAACGATTTGACAAGAATGTCTTAAACTTTATTTTATTGACAGTAAAATCCTAATTGACGATTTTACAAGAAAATCTTAAACTTTAATTTTTTGACAAAAAAAGTCCTAATTACCGGCTAACCGGAAAAAATGGTAAAAGTGTCAAAAATTACCGGTAATTTGAACTTTACTGTAAAAAAAAATAAAGTTTAGAACTTTCTTGTCAAATAGATGAAAATATTAGGACTTTAATGTATATATCCCTAAAAAAACAGCAAGAATTTCATTGTTTTTTTTTTTTTTTGCATCACATGCTTTTCAATACTTAGGTTGATTCACAATACTAATTTTTGTATTTAGTATTCTAAGAGCTCGGATAGCAATATCGATTCGATTCAAGCTCTCTTGGAATAAGTTCGGCAGCGAGTCACAAAATCTTGATTATATTTTGATTTTTTTTCTATCTAATGATAATGAACGGGGAGTCCACTTTAAATTGACCGCCCTGCACCCACCTCGGATTATATGTTTCAACATGAATCACAGAAAGATAGATTATAACTAGAAATAGAAATGTATACGCGTGAATGCATAAAGAATAATGCACGCTAATTTTATTAAAAGCAGGTTTATAATCGTATTAAATATTATATTTATTTCATATAAAAGATTCAATTTTTGATAGTATTACTTTTGAACATTTTTTATTGGGTTAAATACATACCCAAAATACTTTGGTTGAAACCCTGTGTAAGTGTTGTTTTGTCATTCACTAGCTCATTGCTAATATGTTTTATTGAAATATTCGGATTTTCAAAAAAAAAATTAATATAAAGTCAATATAAGAAAAAGAAATTGATAATTTTCAGTGACATAAACAAAAGACATTAACTTTGTTTATATTAATAAATATGTTGATTATTTAATGACCAAATACAAAGCTTAATCACATATTCTCCTTTCCACCGATAAATTACAAAAAGAAAACAACTCACACCAAATTCAATAATTCTTGCGATCGTTAGTGGCTTTAAATAGAAAATCAATCATTCATTTCATTTGTTGTTTTCTTTTTTAGTAACTTACACGAATGGTCCCTGTGGATTAGGGTAATTTATACTTTTGGTCCCTAACATATTTCTTTAACTCGGAAGGTCCTTACTGATTGTTTTTGTTATGCGTTTGGTCATTGTCTTACCTAAAAAATCTATTTTGCCCTTGATTTTTTTTTTTTAATTTATTTAAATAAACACACACTCAACCCCACCCCCTTCAACCTACCTTACCTAACCCACAATTTTTCCATATTTAAATAATAGTATTTTTAGGCAAGATAGGGACCAAGCGCGTAACAAAAACAAATAGTAGAGACCGAACACATAACAAAAACAAACAGTAGGGACTTTTCTGAGTTAAAAATATAAGCTAGAGACCAAACGTATAATTTACCGCAAACCATAGGGACAATTCGTGTAATTTACTCTTTCTTTTTCTCCGTTTTAAGATTTATTTTATTCTCCAATTAAATAAATATTTATTCGATTTAAAAATAATCTTTTTATTTCACACACACACACACACACACACACACACACACACATATATATATATATATATATATATATATATATATATATATATATATATATATATATATATGGGGTTAGGTTCATATGAGACCACTAGATTTTGTGAGACGGGGAGACCAAATCTTGACCACTCATCTTGAATAATCAAAGGCTGATATTAATTTAGATTAAACCATAAAATAGGCGGTGACATTTTTGTAAATTAATGGAACTTTGGGATTAGATCAAGACACGGAGGGGCAGGAATGGAATTTTGCATTCTTTTTTGTTCAGCACACAAAAACACCCAATATTCTTCCTAAAAACCCTAGATACGAACACTCATTTGATCCAAATCTCGATCATCGTTATGCTTCATGAAATTCATCTTCCGATTCTTATACGAAAACCCTCAATAATCAACTAGAACATTAAAAACCTTTTGATTTTGAATTTGATATCGAATCAAATGGCTCATTCTACAGATTCTGATTCTGAGTTTGTATCAATAGTTGTTCCAAGTAAGTATAATACTATAAACCTCTTGTTCTTATTCAATAAACCTATCTGTTCTTATTAGAGAAAGTTTTTTCTCTTTAAATCGTTGTGTATCTTCAACAAATGTCTAATAATCTATTTCACTAGTGATTATGTCGAAGTCAGGATGTAATGGAATATAACATTATAAAACATACAATATAAACCTAAATCTCAATGTGTGATTTATATAGAGTCTATGTATCTACATGTTAACTCTACATGTTATTCAAAAGTGTTCGAATTATTCCTCATTTCATTTGATCTAAATATTCTTAATCAAAATCAACAAATATGTTATGTTATTTTAACTAATTGTTCATAGTTTAATTAGATTTAGATCCATAAATTGTCTAACACTATAGATTTTGGTAACATAAATCTCTTCTTATGATTGTAGTATAGTGTTTAGCCAAAAAAATCTTTGTATTCTAGTGAATTTTTTGTTGATTGATATTAGAAATTTGGTGTTATTTATTTATAGAACTGTGACCAGATTATATATCATTAACTAATATGATTTCTAATGAAATTTGTTGTTATTGATACAGCTAAAAAGTGCAAACAAATGCAGCTGTAAGACATGGAAAGAAATTAATAAAGAGAAAGGTATAAATTGTAATTACTTTTAGATTAAATATTATAATTGCTTTTAGTAACTTCTAAATGCTTTTAATAAATATTATAATTGTTTTTATTTGATAATTTTATTCATACAGATTTAGGGGATCAATATAGGACTAAAACAGATATGAACACCCTTTCTTTCAAATAATTCACAAAAAAAGCGAATGTTCAGATTTATTTTTTTAAGTTAATTATTATAAATATTCTAATTTTGTTTATCATATATTCTAATTGATTTTAATTGTTAAATTTCATGATAAAGATTTGCAAATTGTAAATCATAAGAAAAAGAAAGCAGACGAAGGAAAATCAAAGAAAAAAATTAAAAAAAAAACATTGTTACTTCTAAAAGCGACTCTGATTCATCTTCACAGCATAGAAAAAGAACTAAAAAAAGGCATTAACAATCATTCTTTAAAATACTTAACAAAAAGTTTTTTGGATTTTTTTTTTCAGTTGATTATTATGAACATTCAAACTGATTACAATAAATATTCTAATTTATTTCAATTTTTAAATTTCTTCATATAACTAAAAATACAAAAAAGAAGAAAAAACTTGAAAAGAGAAAAAGACACTATGTTTCAGATTCTTCATCTTCACAGTCAGAGACATCCACAACAGAGAGTGATGAATATGGTAAAATGTTATAAGAATGAAAATCTACTAAAGTATTATAATAAAATAATGGCATATGTTGTCTTTTATAATATATATGTTAGACATCCAATAAAAGTATATTATATTCTTCTAATAGAATAATTATTGATGCAGATAATGTAAAGAAAAAGAAAAAAAGAAAAGTCAAAAGACCTTTCAAGCGCCACAACAAATTAATCCATAATGATGTGAAACACAAAAAGAAAAAACATGTTTTTGATTCTTCAACAGAATCAGAGACAGAATCAGATACACAGTCAACGGGTAAAATAATCTAAACTTTTTTTTTTTCTGAAATATGATTTTATACTTTATAATTCCAATATTATGGAACAATAGAAATATTAAAATGTTTCTAACAATAATTTTCATAGTCTATGTTTGACATGAATTGCTTATAGATCATAACTGAAATTCTAGGTATTTTGATGTGAAAGTATTTTTCTAGTGTTAATTGATGTGAAAGTATGTTTCTATGATATGAAATACTTATGGTTCATATTACACATTCGAGATATTATTATATCATAAATCATATAATACTTGATTTTTGTTGTTTTACTTAGCTGATATAGGATTTTGCAACATTTAAGTTTATTTTTTTTTTTTATAAATAATATAATTTGAATAAATATCTGCATTTTACTTAGATGATATAGGATTTTTGAATTAAATTTCATAGAATATTCTGATATAATAAGTGTATATGTATAATATTTTGTTGGAATATTACTTTGTAATTAGATGATAAATAAATTTTGGATTTTTGTGGTGTTACTAGCATTTATGACTAATGTAATGAATTAGATGATGAATCTAATGAAGAAATCTATGTAAAAAAAAACCGCTGATAGAAAATATGTTAAATGAGTGACCAAGATTAAAGAAGCAAAAAGGAAGACGAATAGTGTGGACAATCGTGCAACAATAAAGAAGCAAAAAACCGTGAAAGAGCAAAAGACTGTGAAATATATATTGAAGGAGTTGCCTTCAATAAACACTAGATCGACACCTGGATTGTGACAGATGTTGTAAGTTCTTTGACATCAGAACAAAATGATTGGGTGAAACGGATGGGATTTAAAGCATTTTTGAAGATCAACATTAAGAGTATTCCTTAAAACTTTTCCATTTTGTGCTTGAGCATTGTGATGAAGGCACAAACAGTATTCTGATCAAAGGAAAAAAGAATAATGATCACAAAGGAAAAAAATTCATAAAGTGTTTTGGTTTACCCAAAACTGGAAAAACCTTATTTGAATTGGACATGGTTAGCGAAGATCATCAAGTGTTTGATGGATGGATGAAGGAACTTGAAGGTGGAAAGGCACATGCAATAAACTACAAGATATTCAAAAATCCGAAGAAGTGGATATGAATTTCAAGTTGGGTTTCATAGATTTATTTGTTAATACGTTTGTAGAATCCATTCCTATGGGGACAAACAACTTAGTTCCAATTAGAGCACTTGTTGAAGTAGATGATATTTCTAAAATCAATTGGTGTGCGTATTTGTTGTACTATGTGAAAAAATCAAAAGGGAGATGGCATCCAGACAACCCCAAGTGTTATTACAGAGGCCCTATGTTGTTGCTATTGATATGTTTTTTCATGTACTTATTTTTTTTCTTAAAAATGGATATCTAATATGATATTGAAATAATACAGCTAATTTGCTGTGATGAAATTGAATGCAAGCTCCAAAAAATAGAACGTAAAACACCATTAGTTATGATGTGGACAACATATAAGTTGAAGGAAAGACAATCTTTTGAGATTGAAGCTGGTGGATTTGGGGTTGGAAATCTAATTGAACAAGGTTCAAATTTAGAATGTGAGAAGAATGAGAATCAGGACACACATATTGAGGTATATTCTAAGTAGAATATATTATTAAATTATGTTTTAGAATATATTTTAATTATGTCCTAACTTAATATAAGAAAAATATTCTAATGTCTTTTCTTCCTAGGAGTATGAAGATAAGTATGAAACAATTTTCAACAATGTCTCAACTGAAAAGGATAATATGGAAGATATTAATTTTCATTGTCTATCGAAATTCCTTAAAGACAATAGAACCAAGGAGATGATAAGGAAGTTTAGAGACATATTTTCAACTACACTTTTTTCTAGCCGAGAGAAATCAGAAACTATTAAGGAGAGAACTTAAGTCAAAGCAGATAGAGATGAAGAGCTTAATAAAACAAACATTTCTGATTTTGATGATGGTAAAGATGAAGGAATGAATACAAAGTTGGTTGCATTTTTAATTGTTAAACCATTACAACAGAAGTTTCCAGAGAATGAAGAAAGACAAGAAGAAGATCAAGATATGAATGTTGACGACCCAATAAATTTGGGTTTAGAGAATAATATTGGCGAGGAAACTATTAGACATTTGCACAACCCAAAAAGACAAATAGAATTTGAAGGCATAAATGTTGATGAAAAAATAAATTTGGCTTTAGAGGTGAATAATATATACGAAACTATTGGAAAGAAGAATTTAGAAGAGAATGTTGAGTGCAAAAACCTTGTTGAGGGTGGTGAAATGATTGGTGGGGAGAAAATTAGGGAGCAGAATATTATAGAGAAGGTGGTTGGAGACAACATAGGTGAGAGCTCAATTGTTACACCAAAACATGATCCAAAAGGTATGAATATTGTAAACAAGATGGTTGGAGAAGTCAAAATATGTATTTGCCACACAAAACCCGCATGTTATTATCTGATATATATATATATATATATATATATATATATATATATACACACACACACACACACACACACACACAAAGATAAGCTTAAACAAATAAACCTTATCTATACAACATTTGAATAATACGTTCCTATCTAATCTTTGTCTCTTTACATTCCCCCTCAATCGCAACTGTTTCAAGGTTTAGATTGTATTTTAATTTTTCCAACATGTTTCTAGTGGTTGGCTTAGTAAACCCATCAGCTACTTGATCTCCAGAAGAAATGAACCTAACATCCAGTGTTCCCATAGCTACCTTCTCTCGGACAAAATGAAAATCAACCTCTATGTGCTTGGTCCGTGCATGAAATACTGGATTGATTGTCAAATATGTTGCACCTAAATTATCACACCATAACACTGGTGCTCTTGGCTGATGAACTCCCAATTCTTTAAGTAATGATTGTATCCAAATCGCTTCAGCTATTCCGTTTGCCACAGCTTTTTACTCGGCCTCTGTGATAGACCGAGATACAGTTGGCTGTTTACGAGAGCTCCACGATATCAAGTTTGGACCTAAAAATATAGCATACCCTCCGGTAGACCTGCGATTATCTAAACATCCTGCCCAGTCTGCATCCGTGAACACACTTAATAACATGGAGTTTGATTGTCTAATTCTTAACCCGGTAAATACAGTCCCTTTAACATATCTCAGAATTCTTTTGACAGCTTCCCAGTGTAGATCAGTTTGTTTGGAAAGGTATTGGCATACCTTGTTTACTGCAAATGAAATGTCAGGTAGAGTTAGCGTGAGATACTATAAATCCCCAACCATGCTTCTATATTTGACTGCATCTTCTTCAATAAGTGGTCTTCCATAGTTAATAGCAAGTTTTTCCGTGACAGACATAGGGGTTGAAACTGTTTTACCATTCTCCATGTGGGCACGATATAGTAAATCAATAGCAGACTTGTGTTGAAGTAATGTGATGTCCCCTAAATTGTGAACCACTTCAATCCCTAGAAAATAATTCAAACGACCGAGATCTTTAAGTGGAAAAGAGGAAGACAACACGCAGACAAGCTTATCTACCACCTGTTTCGATGAACCGACAATGATTATATCGTCGACATAGACCAACATGTAAATAAAAACTCCACCATGATTGAAGAGAAATAGGGAAGTATTGGCCTTAGAGGATTGAAAACCAAGATGATGTAGTTTTTCACTGAGACGGGAGAACCAGGCACGAAGCGATTGTTTACGACCGTAGATAGCCTTTTGAAGCTTACACACATAGTGAGGTCGATTGGAATCTTTAAAACCAGGGGGTTGACTCATGTATACATCTTCATGTAGAAGACCGTGAAGAAACGCATTGTTGATGTCGACTTGTCACAGATGCCACTTACGAGAAACAGCTAAAGAAAGAATTAGTCTTACCGTTGCTGGTTTTACAACGGGACTAAACGTTTCTTGATAGTCAATACCATACCACTAAGTAAATCCACAAGCAACCAAACGTTCTTTTTGATTGTCAATGGAACCGTCATGATTTTGTTTAACTTTGAAAATCCATTTACATCCAACTATATTTACACCAGAGGGTCTTGGAACAAGAACCCATGTTTTGTTTACATGCATAGCATCATATTCTATTTTCATTGCTTCGTACCAAGCTGGACCAAACAGAGCTCGTTTATGAGAAGTGGGAGTAGTGAAAAACGCTCTCCTGTTAGGATTATACAGGATAGTGTCATCATTATATTGTTTAGGAAACACTTTACCCAGTTGACCACGGGGAATAGCACCTGAATGATTAGCTGTTGGGAGCGAAACAATAACGGGAGCTGTTGGTGATGAGTGCGCAGGAGAAACCGGTTCAGGAGAGACCGGTTCAGGTGATGTTGTTGGTGTTTCTGGTGGTGTCGAGGTATCTTGTGTCATATTTGGCTGAGTCGGAACAACGTTTTCATTGGTTTGAAAGCGTTGGATCGACGGTAATGGAGTTGTAGCTACATTGTAGTTATTAGTGGGCAGCATAGATAAATCATGGTTAGTCATATGATCATTTAAGACAGCTGGTTCAGATTAAGGAAACGACACAACATGTGAGTTTAGAAGATAAGCAGATTTATTAGATGAATCAACAAATGGAAAAAATGATTCATCAAAAACAACATCACGAGAAATGTAGATGCGACATGTGCTTCTATCCAAACACTTGTAGCCTTTGTGCATTGAGATGTAACCTAGAAACACGCAAAGTTGTGATCTAAATTCAAGTTTTCACATGTTATATTTACGTAAACTTGGCCAGCATGCACACCCAAAGTTCCAAAGAAAGGAGTAGTCGGGAGTGATTTTGAGCAATCGGGTAATGGGTGCAAGATTGTTTGTGACACGATTAGGTAAGCGATTTATCAAATAACAGGCAGTCTAGAATGCTTCATCCCAAAAACGCAAGGGAAGAGAAGAGTGGGCTAGGAGAGCCAAACTTGTTTCGACAATATGTCGATGTTTTCTCTCGGCTATACCATTTTGTTGAGACGTATGCGGGCAAGACACACAATGCGATATACCTATTCTTTGAAAATATTGATGGAGTTTGTGATATTCACCTCCCCAAATCGGATTGTATAGCACGAATTTTAGCATTCAAAAGTCTTTCAACATGGTTTTGAAAATTATAGAAAATTTGCTCAACATCAGATTTTCTTTTAATGAGATATATCCAGGTATAACAACTGTAATCATCGACAAAACTCACATAATCCTTAAAACCACCACTAGACACTTGAGCAGGTCCCCAAAAATCTGTGTGAACCAACTCAAGTGGAAAAGAAGTAACACGAATAGAATTACCGTATGGGAGCTGATGACTCTTCCCTTTTTCACAAGCATCACAAACAGAGAAATTACTATCAAAAGAACACCCTAAATTATTAGACCTCAAAATAGACTTGACTACTGTTGAAGACGGATGACCAAGCCGCCGGTGCCACTGAGAAGATGAAACACGAACACTAGATGAAGCACGATGAAGTGTTGAAGATTTCTTGAATGGCACCGGATAGAGACCAGCCTTGCTTTTACCGACTAGAAGGATTTTCTTCGTGAGTTTGTCCTTAACAAAGAAAGCATTGGTGTGAAATTCAATAAAAACATTGTTATCATAAGCAAGCTTGTATGCAGAAAGAAGATGTTTGTTTATATTTGGGACACATAAGACATTTTTGAGAATAAGAGGTTTTCCTAAACCGAATATTTTAGAATGACCAATATGAGAAATGTTCAAACCTGTGCCATTTGAAACCTGTACTTGATCCTTGCCATTGTAACGCTCTTGGACAGAAAGCCGATCTAGATCACTGGTGAGATGATCCGTAACCCCAATGTCAATGTACCAATTTGGATCTCCATTGTAAGGACTTGTAGTGACACTATTACCCCCACGATAATCATCAGCTTGATAAGCATGATTAAACCTGTTTCGACAGTTGAGTGCACTGTGACCAAGTATGAAACAGACTTGACATCTTTGGCCACCATTACTCCTGCCTCGGCCACATCCTCGACCTCTGTTTGATCCTGCTCCATGGTAGTTGGACCGCTGATTATTGTTGGGATTATTTGAGGTTCATTGCAGTTGATTTAAACCTTAGTGAGTCACGCTATTTGCTGAAGAGGTGAACTCAGTCATGCTGTTAGTGGCAGTGGCCTACGCTTCATGAGCTATTAGATATGAGTAAAACTCAGGTAGAGTTACCTTATGCTGATCACTGAGGACTGTGATGACAGTGAAAAGATCATCGTGACCTGGTCCTAGGCCGGCTATTATGTAGCCAATAACCTCCTCATCAGTCATGGGATGGCCAATGTTCACCATCGTGTCAGCAAGTGTTGTCATTTTTTGATAATATTCAACTGAACTCAAATCTCCTTTCCTGGTTGTTGATAGTTGAGTGCGTATTTGTATAGAGTTACCTCTATGTTATGCTGAGAACATGGTGTGGAGAGCAGTCCACAATTGACTTGAAGTATCTGTGCATCGGGTAAGTTGAGCCAGCACTTCTTCTGTCATAGAAGACAGAAGACCACAAATAATCACTTGGTCTTGCACCATCCACGAGTTATACTTGGGATTGACTATTTCCCGTGCTTCAGCGCTAACCCCTGTGGTTACTTTGGCAGGGGGAGATTCAATTGAACCATCGATATAGCCGAATAGCTGAACAACCTTAAGAATGGGCACCACATGTGATTTCCAAAGTAGAAATTTCGATCGGTTAAGCTTACATGTGATAGGTGTGGCGATCTTAGAGGAATTGATGTTTGAAGCAGAAGTAGACATGGCGAGACTGGAAAGGGAAACCAGCGGCCGATGATGAAAGAAAGAGAGATAGAAACGAGAGCCCTAGGATAAGCTCTGATACCAAGTCAAAATATGTATTTGCCACACAAAAACCGTAGGTTATTATCTGATATATATATATATATATATATATATATATATATATATATATATATATATATATATATATAAGTATGAAATATACAAAGATAAGCTTAAACAAATAAACCTTATCTATACAACATTTGAATAATACGTTCCTATCTAATCTTCTTCTCTTTACAGGAGACAACAACATAGGTGAGAGCACAATTGTTACACCAAAACACAACCCAAAAGATATATCTATTGATTTTTCCCCTTGGTCTGATTCATTCATAGAAAAATTAGATGAGGATTTGTTTAGAATATTCTCAAACAGAAATCCATATTCAAAAACAATTCCAAATCCAGTTGTCAAATCTCCTGTTCCAAAAAAACTAACATTTGAAAATTCAGAATTTCCTTCCTTTGATCTTCAAATAACCCAACTAATGAACGACGCAGAAACTAGTAATAATTCTGAGGGTATTGATGAAGATGGAGAGTTAGAAGGGAATGAAGAAAATATTTTAGATGAGAAAGGGAAAAAGGGTCAGAATGTGAATGAAAGAGGGAAAAGGAAGGCGACTAATCCAGATATTTTTAGATCACCTTTTGTGAGTAGGGTAATTAACTTAAGTGAAAAAGTCAGTACTGGGCAAGAGATAATGGCGCAAATCATGTTTAGATGCTCTGGAGACAAAGATCTAATGTAAGTAAATTCACAATGTTTAGTAAATTTTTTTTACTAGATATGCATATTCTTGAAGGAATACTTTTATAAATTTGAGTATTGTGTAATATTCTTATTGGAATATTGTAACACTATTCAGAAGAAAATATTATTCTAAATAATTTACATTAGTTTTAGTTAAATAGTATAATATTTTTGTTTGAAGGGAAATGCTGTTTGAAACCGAGTCTGGAGACATAATGGATAGGGTGCATTTTGAGGGTATGAGTCCAAATCATAAGATACATCCTTTCGTTATTGATTGTTGGGCTGCTATTTTTAATTTTTAAGAAGAAAACTTGAGAAACAAAAAATCATCACCACGTGTCTTCTTCAACACTCAAATTATTGTACTTAATTTTTAAATTTATTTTCTATATTCTAATTATAATTTATAACAATGTATTCTAATATTTGTCTTGTTCTATATGTACAGAAAGAAAAATTATTGGATTCCTCAATGCCTTTTGTCGAAAGATTCCGACTTTTTGACGCGACTGTAAATAATTACTTATATGACATCAAAAGAAAAGTGGATTTCAATTCTATTAATCTGGTATGTATTTTTGATTACAATATAACATATTCATATTAAAATTTATAAAATTCATTTGCATTTATGTTTGAACTATAGGTGTTTTTTCCGATACACAACCGTGGTCATTTTAATTGTCTTCTTTTCAACCTTACAAATCCAGAACATATAATAATTGACAACATAAGATACACCAAAAAAGTAGAAAATATCTATGGATAGATTCCTAAACTTGTGGTAAATGTTTCTTGCATAAATCTAAAATTTTTATTCTAATCATAATTGTTTGCTTTTAAAAAATCACTTTGTATAAGTAAATAAATTCTTATTAAAATATACAATATAGAATTTATATTCTTATAAGATTTATTTACTTAATATAGTTATAATTTTAGAAAAATAATGGTATTTTATTAATAAATTGCAGCAAATGTATTTTTCAAAGTTTTTGGACAACAATCGGCGGGATAAGGTTTCTTTGTTTAAATATGTGAAGCCAAAGAAAATGAAAATGGCATGGCAAACAAAAGCTAAGACAAATGATGATGGTATGTTTTTAATGATGCACATGGAAAAATACATGGGTGAGAAAGAAGAAAAGTGGGATGTGGAACTAGGAGAAGAAAGTGTTAGGACATTTAAGAAGATTGCAAAGTTGCGTACATTTTATGTTGATAAGCTAGCAAACCATCAACTTAACAAGCAGAGAAAATTGAATGTTGCAGAAGCATTGGAATTTTCAAAACTTGATAAGAAAACCAGGTGTATGTTGGTGAAAGAAGGGAGTGAAGCAAGAGACAAGCTGGAAATGAAGGAAGTTTGAAGATTTCTTATATTGGCTTATTACATACAGACAATTTATTTTATGTTGTGTTTTTTTATGCTTAAACCATTGATATTTTGGTAAATAATATGCTTAAACCAGTTAGTTAGTATCTTGATAAAATATTTACTACTTAATAGTAAATGATATATAGCGTTTAAAATTTTTGTTTGATCATGCCTAATTATTTGATTAAATAATTGTTTGGTAAAATGATAAATGATTAAAATCCATATATGTTTATTATTCTTATACAATAATGTTGAAAAATAAAAACACATATTGTTAATATTGTATTAAACTTATTCTAATTTGTTTTATGTTAATTATTGTGATTATTTTGGTTTCATTAAAATACTTAATAATAAATTGTTTTATTATCTAGCTATAATATAACATGTAATTTTTTTTAGAATATTTTAATAAAAAGAAAAAATGGAATTAGATTTAGTATCCTGTTACAATAATAAAAAATAGGATAATAAAGTTTTTGTATATTTTAGGACATCTTACTTTAGAAAATAAACTACATTGTCTCTATTAGTAGAAGTAAAATTTTAGAATAAATGAAAATATTTGTAATTAAGTAATTTTATTTTATAATTAAAATAATATTTGAACCTAAGTGTAAGTTTTTAAATTAAAAGGGACTAAAAATACTAGGACTTATTTGCCACGGACGAAAAAGGGACAAATGTAATAACTTTGAGATTACGACTTATTCACGAGGGAAGAACATTAAAAACTCTCTTTCTTCATCTTTATTCTCAAAACCCTCTTCCAAACTTCTTATCATCTTCGTTTTTAACTCATCAAGCACTCCATAAAAACCCTAACTTCTTCTGATTTTGAACTCGTCATCTTCGATTTCTCTTTGGATTGATTTCATTTTTCAATGTTCTGCTCTTTAATCCTTCGATAAAACCCTAAACTTACTTACTTTGATTCTTATCAAATATTTCTATTAAAGAAAATGGATACATCAACACGTGCTTCGGAATCTACACCATCAGATCATCTAAATGACATTATTACCAAAACTTCTCAAGAAATTCCATGTATTTTCAATAGTTCTGTTAATTATCATTATATATCCTTGTTCTCATTTGAAAACAAGGAAGTTTCATCGAGAATTGATCTTCTATTGTTGCTCCATTCTCCATATCTACATAGTGTTAGTGATTAGGGTTAGACAAATACCCATTATTAGGATCATAAAGTGAAATAGGTGAAACAAAATGAAATAAGATGAGATACACCATACCTTCAAGAAGCAAGCGAAAATGTAGAAAATAACATAAAATTAATCTGCAAAATCGGTAGTAATCAAACCAGCAGGAGTAAGGACCTTGTGCAAATGCATGGATTGGTTTTATTTATTATCAATTTATCATATAACAAGTTAGTTAAACCCTAATGGGTATTTGCCTAACCCTAATCACTAACAGTTTGGACTTAATTATGCGATTAGATACTTAAGTCATGATAATTAAAGTTCGGAAGAAAGTTTCCATATAATCAATTCGATCGATTTTGCCCTTATGCAAAGTATTAAAGATTTTACCTCTGTTTCAAAAATGGCTGGTTTGAGATTTTTAGAATCGTTTGACTGGTACGTTGTTGAAAGATGAAATTAGGTGACAATTCCTTGGTATAAGTATTAGGATGAGATTTTTTATTTTTCTAAACAGAACAAATAACATATGAAGGAAAAATGATGATCAATTAAAGAATGAAGAAAATACCTTTAGACTGCTACACTTTTAAGCTCATTCTTTGACTTTATAGTTTATAATTCTAATATTATGCAGCTGTTTGTACTAACATTAATTATTTTCATGCAGCTAATACTATAACAAGAATGACGAAATCAAAAATAAAAATGATGACAGTGGGTAGAAGTAATGAAGTTGAAACTTCAACAGGAAAATGGTTGGTTTAAAAAAGAAAATCATTGAAGTCTATCGATGAATCAACAGCTACAATTTCAAAAGAAAAAGAAAAAAAGGTACATCATCAGTACGTTTTCTAAAAGAATAAATGATATATTGTGTATTCTATGTATTCTAATAAAATATTAATCTCATTTGTTTCTGTTATTCTATGTATTATAATAAAAAAGTTATATATTTTATTAATGTTTTTCTATATTCTATTAATCTTATTTTAATAGAATATTTTTAAATATTAATCTAATTTGTTTCCTTGTTCTAATAGAATATTTTAAAATTTTATTCTAGATATCTGGATATGATAAATCATTTATTAATTCCTAATTTGATTCTAAAAATGACAATAAACAGCAAGAAGGTCGAATATGGGTAAAACTCATGAAAAAACTTCAATAGCTGAACGACTAATTAAAAGAAGAAAATCATTGAAGCTTGTTGATGAATCAACCAATACAACAGCAAAAGCTAAAGAAAAAAAAGGTATATCATCAATTATTGTATTTGTACTATAATATCTTGTGTATTAATGTTATTCTAATAGCAAGAATGCCATATATATGTAAAATTGATATTTGTTATTATTGATTATGCATTTACAATTAGACTTAGCAGAAACATTTTACATAGTTCTTTTTAATTAGAAATTTTGTGTTGACTAATACTAAAACTTCATACTTTGTTAGAATTTGATTTTTTCTAATCATTTTAGTTGGTTTCTAAAAGTTTTTTGCCAATAAAATAATTATAGTTTGGTGTTTGACTTTGACTTTCGCCATTAATTATAGAATGTTGCTGGATTTTCTGAAGTTGTCAAAGTTGGTGTTTGACTTTGACTTATGCCATTAATTATATGGATGTTTGGTGTTTGACTTTGACTTCTGCTATTAATTATATTGATCTCTCAACATTCATTGGCTTCTGAAACATAATAGACATATTCATATAGATGTTATTCTAATAGAATATTCTGAAGTGTTAATTTTGTATTCTATTTTTATGATATTATATTTTTTCTAATATTATTTATTCTGAAAAATCCATTGAACAATAGGGCAACAAAAGGTGCATTCTGAAGATGAAAAAAAAGAAAGATAGACAATATGAATGATAACATCAAGAAAAAGACACAAAAAACAACAAAATATTTATTAAAAGATCTGCCTTCATTAAATACTAGAATAAATCCTGGAGTTATGATTAAAGTTATAAGAATTTTAGGTATGTCTAAAAAAAATGTGTAAAGAAGATGGGTTCTGGATCCCTTTTGGAGTTGGACATTAAGAGAATTCCGTTGAAGCTTGCACATTTTGTTTTTTAACATTATGATCATCAAAAGAACAGTATTGTGCTTGATAACAAAAAATTAAGATCACAAAAGAAAAGATTCATAAAGTCTTTGGTCTACCAAATGGAGGAAGAAGCTTGTTTGATTTTCATTTTGTTGACAGTGAGAATGAAACGTATGTTACATGGCAAAGCCAGTTTACAAAAGAAACAATGAATACCACTGGATTCAAAGAAGCCATTCTGAAATCCAAAAGAGACGATGATATCTTCAAGCTAAATTTTCTTTCTTTGTTTGTGAATACGTTTGCTGAATCACATTCTTATGGGACGTGCAACATAGATCATGTTATAAGAGTAGTTGGAGTTAAAAAAAATATCATGCATTGATTGGTGTGCGTACTTAAATTACTGTATGAAGAATACAAGATCCCTATGGCATCAAGATAAAAAGAAATGCTATTATAATGGGCCAATATTGTTATTGATGGTATGCTTTTTGTTTAATTATTTTAATTATTTTTTATTTATAAATATCTAGTACAATTTACAAACTACTATCATGCAGCTACTTTACTGTGACGGTCTTGAATGTCAACGTTTAATCTTAAAGTCAAAAATTCCAACGATAATAATGTGGTCAACAGAGGATTTGAATAATAGGCAGTCTTTTGAAATTGAAGATGGTGGGTTTGGATGTGGAAAAGTTGTTATCACACAAATGACGAGAGATAGCGAAGGACCGTCCAATGTGAAAGACAATCTTTATGACACCGTTGACGTAACTTTAACTATAATATAAAATATAATTTCTTTTTATATTAGGTTTATGATGTTATAAAAAATTCTGGATATTCTTATATTACATGCTTATGGTTCATAGTAAATATTCTAGATATTCTGAGATGATAAAATATTACATGCTTATAATTCTAGTATTTTATTATTTTTCAGGAATATAAAGAGAACTTTGATAAGATGTTCAATAAAGTTTCATCCATAAAGGAGGACCTGTATGGAATTGTTTCTGATTGTATATCAAAGTTCCCAGATGTTAATATAACAAATGAATTCAAAGAGAAGTTCATTAAGTTATTTTCCGATCCTATTTTTTCAAGTGTTGGTAATCAAAACAATGAAAACGAAAAAAAGGATCACATGAAAGGTTTGAATCTCAAAATGGTGACACGGGGAGAATGATATAAGATCTTACAAATCACCATCTTTATATACTTATAAAGGAAGCATTTTTCCTTTAACCACATTCATTTGAAACTCCCATGTATTTTTTTCTTTCACCACATTCATTTGAAACTCCCATGACTTTTCAATTTCTTTCAAATAATAATTACAAGTTGTTTAATAAGGTTAAATAAATATCAAACCTAAAGTGTAATCATATATAAACTAAATTTCAATATTAAAATAATATATTTACTTCTACTTATAAAGTTATGTTTGTTAACTTTTAGCATATTATAATTAATTTATTAGTTTTAATATATTGTTGGATGTAAACCATTATCATTTTAAAGATACAATTTTGGATCAATTTGTATAAAATATTTAAATTATTAATTTATGCATAACATTACAGAGTCAACTTATATATAAATTTTAGTTTAACTTAAACAAACCAAAAAATATTTTGTAAATAGTTAAAAGTGATCAATTGTAGTGTCTTTCTAATAATGATTATAAGTTGATTAATAAGGTTAAATAAATATCAAACCTAAAGTGTAATCACAAATAAACTAAATTTTAATTTTAAAATAATATTTTTACTTCTACTTATAAAGTTATGCCTTTAACTTTTAACATATTATACTTAATTTATTAGATTTAAATATTGTGTATTTAACCATTATCAGTTTAAAGATACAACTTTTGAACAGTTTAGACAAAATACTTAAATTGCTAATTTAAATATAACATTATAGTGTTAACTTAAATATAAATTTCAGTTCCACTTAAAAAACCAAAGAATATTTTGTAAATAGTTAAAAGTGATAAAATGTAGTGATAAATGCAAAAACTAAATTGGAATCTCAATTTAACTAAATAATTTCCTAAACATATTATTATAATCGTTAAAATCTTTCAAATAAATAGCTTAAAATATCTTACAATAATAATAGTTAAAAATAAATCTATATAAATGATTATATTGTTACCTTTAAAATCAAAAAACAATGTTTGATGTTTTAAATAATTATAATAACAAAAATTAAAACAATAAGCAAATCAATTTAATAAATTTGATCAACAATAAGAACAACTATAAATAACATTAAACCATATATTATATTTAATTTTGTTCATTTGTAACTCGCGTGTAGAAGTCATTCAAACGATTGACATTATGCAGTTATAATAGATGTATATATTATCATATAATTCAAAATAATCAATATATTATATCAATTTAGTATACGAATTATTATATCAAATTTAACAACTACGTTATTATTATATTAAAAAAAACATATATTTGTAAAGACTTCAACTATATAGGTTTTTCTGCGCAACGCGCAGACATTCGCCTAGTATATGGATAAAGCTGTGAATTTATTTCATAGAATCGATTTGCAAAATGTTCTTTTAATTTAGGTTCTAATAAGATGTGCACAGGATAAAAACAGAATGTAAGTCACTAACTCTTGCTATTTCAATTAAACATGTATTATTTTTTTGAATTGTTGTTTAACTATAATACATGTGGATATTTATTCTAATGTTGATGACATGTTTTTTGTTCATGTTTAAAATTAAGGGAGGTACGTTTTGAATAAAATATGGGAGAGATTATGCATAGACAAGATTTTGAGAGCATGCAGCGTGAACATGTTATACATCATAGTGTGATTGATTCTTGGGTTGCTGTTCTAAATTATGAGGAACAAAAGTCAAAAAGTAAACCATACTGCCTATTCTTCAATACCAAAATTATGCTAAATTCTTTTACAATTAGAACTTTTATATTTTAGTTGTATATTATAACCAAATATTCTAATTTTTCTGTTTTTCTATGTTTACAGAGTTCTGAGTTATTAGATGAAACTAAATCTTTTGACGAGCGTTTTTTAACTTTTGAGACTCGTGTTGATAAGTTTCTATCTAATTTCAAGGCAAATATAGATTTCAATGATCTTAAACTCGTAAGAATATTTTGTTAATTAAAATATTACATTATTAAAGGATATGAATTATGTTAACTTTTTGATCAATTTGTTGAAATTGCAGGTGGTTTTTCCAATACATAATGGTGATCAGATGTATGTTGTTATTTTGAACCAAACATATCCGCAAGTTCATATTATAGACAACATAAAAACAAAATCGTTAGAAGAAACGTATGGAATGACACCTACATCATTAGTAAGTTTAATTTACTTTTATTAAATGTATTAAAGTTACAATATAATAGATTGAATAATGTAATTTTTTTAATATATATTGCAAAAATTTTACTTTATACGATATCTGAAGAAAACTACATTTATCGTCAATAAAATCAATGGTTTGCGATCAACAACAGTGAAGATGATGAAAATTGAATGGAACACAAAGAAGTTGACAACAGAGAATGGCGCACTTTTAATGAGACACATGGAAAAATATTGTGGAGAAAAGCAAGGAAAGTGGTATGTGGAAATGAAAAAAGGCAGTGATGTACAAGATGTGCAATTTGTAAATTTACGTGCCTTATATTCTGTTAAGATTGCCACACATGAAATCAACAACCACAAGGAGAGAGTTAACAAATAGGCAATCGAATTTGGAAAATTTGATCATGCGACTAGAAGAAAGATGTTTGAGGAAGGTATCAATAGAATGGATGAATTGGAAATGGGTAATAAATAGAATATGATAGAAGTTTGGAATTTTATAAACGTGGTTATGGTGATTTAACAACAATTCCTTTTTTAATATCTATCTTATTTTGAACAAATTAGACAAAAAAAATGATGCCTGGTATTATGTAAGAAACTTGATATGGTTTATTAGGTGATTAATGCTTAATGTATAGTTGATATTATGATCACTTCTTAATGGTCATGGTAGAATATTCTATAGTAAACAATTTTGCTTTAGAATATTCTAATAGAATAATGTTTAATGGCATCGTTATTCTATTAGCATAATATTAGATGTTGCATATACACATATAACATTCTTACATGTATAATCTTGTATTATAATAATTTTATAACAAAACATTATACTGCAATCATTCATATATACTTCAATGCAAAAATTAAAGATTGAAATATTAGAAAAACCAATATGTTTTCAAATGTATCACACATCATCACAAACCAAATTTCTCATACATCATCACAAACCAAAACATCTAAAAAATGTCCAAACTAAAGAAATTCAAACTTTTTTCTATATGGTATTATTGAAGTTTATTGAAATACAAAAAATATCGAAATATATTTCTAGACACAACTATGCACTTTGTACCCTGGAGTTATTCAACAATGTCAAACATTTCCTTGAATTATGCCCTTTAACCCACATGTTTTGCATGATCTTGATTGCTTGTTACCTTGAATTGTAGCCTTCTCCAAAGCACTTTTTAAATGTTTTCATGTATCAAAATTTTTATTCTTCGCCATAGGTAGATTTTCAACATCAACAACTTCAGGATTCGTAGTAGTTCCATAAAGTTTATCAATATGAGCTTCTTTTCTAACCGGTGATTCATCTGAACCTTGTTCACCAATATTAGTCATAAAAACTTCAAGCTTTCGCATGAACTCTTCTAACTTCTTGTCATCATTACTTAGGTGCTGTTTGTTTTTTCTGAAGTAAAATGTCAGCAGTCTGCAGACCACATTTGTAGACCTCTGCAGCAGAAGAGGTGGACCAAACGTCTGTAGTTTGAAAAAAGAAGGCTATTTGTTTTTATAACATCTGCAGGCTACTAAAATAAACTAAAATCTAAATAAACTGATTTTTTTAAACTACAAAGTGATTTTTTAATATATTTATGACTTTGTTATAAATAATTAACAAATCTAAATCAACTTTTATGTATTATTATATAAAAAGTGAAAATAAAAATGGTACAAATTAACATATATTTTTGATAAAAACCAACAATTTTGGTCGCAAAGTTATGCCTAAACATTGTAATTAGGAATCAAAGAATTTGATATATAAATGAATGGAAATAAACTTCGATTTTTTCAATTAAATCAATTAAAAACGTGCCATAAATATTTTTTCTAAGAAATTGACGATGCTTTATTAAATAATATTTTATAAAATTTGGCACAAAAAATATAAGATTATATTATTTTCTTTCATATTTATATAAACAATGTCAATGACCATTATTCTAATAAACTTTTATTTATAAATTTGTCAAAAATATCATGTTTGTGTCTTCAATTTTTTTTAAGTATTCTAACTTTTTTTTTTCAAATTGTTTATCACTAATAAAGTTGGAATAAATATAAATTCAAGAAAAACTAAAAAAATAAAAATAAAGTATATGTGTTTTATTAGGCTAGAAGATGTTTGAAGATGTTAGAAGACTCTGGTCCACATCTGCGCCAAGAAGAGGGCACACAGACATTTTTAGGTCTGTTGTCTTCAAAAAAATAAACAGTCTGCAAAGGCTAATGTCTGCGCGCATGCTCTGCGCCGCGCAGATAGAAGAGGCCACAAGGATCTGCGGACAAAAAACAAACACCACCTTAATGAAGACAAACATTGATCAAGCATGGAAAAAGCTTTGTATGCAACCTTCTCAACATTTCCACACAAATCACCATATCTAAAAGTCCTTTTCAAAACTATGGTGGGGGTAATATCTCTTCTCCATCTCTTAAGAATGTATCTTTACAGAATCTCTTGTATGTCATAAATCTTTAGAATACAAAAGATATGTCTACAAAAAATTCCAAACCGCTCAAAAAGCATGCATGAACAATTCACCCTTAGATCTTCTCTGTTGAATTCAACCTGTTTCAAAAGTATTAGGATATTAAGTATATTCTAAAAAGAAAAATTAGAATAATATAAAAAAAATTAAAGGTAATAATTTAGTAATAAAAATTATAATATTAGAATTATCAAATGTCAACATTACCTCGAAATCACCTTCACTTGTGTTAAAATTCCATTCACTATCGATGTCAACTTTTTTTTTTCAACTACTATCTTCTTCTTTGATAGATTTGTCTTTTTATGTTTGACAATGCATATGTCGGAAACAACGCCTGAAGTAACACTCTTCTGTGAACAAGAAACAAGTGAATGAAGAATCTCCCTCTGCACCATGAGAAAAATAGTCCTGGTGTATACCATAGATGCATGTCTCTCCATATCTTCAAAAGGTATTTTGGTGATTGGAATTATAGTAGATGTATCAAAATCAAATTTGATCTGACTATTCCTTTGCCTTTCCATAACATACTCAAAAGCATTTAAGAATTTGTTTAACGTATACCCATGATGCAATACCCTATGGAATGCGGAATTCTCACTTTCTGACCGAGAAGTTGTTCTCATTAGACCCGACATTGGTACATCTTTAAAATAGGTTGGAATCTAACTGCTTCTCAAATCAAACATATCTTTCATCCATTTACCGTCTTGTAACTTATATTTTACCATTAATGCATCCCAACTCATTTCAAAATCTTTCACATCAATTTTGGAGTCTCATACTATACTATCGACGTCCGCCTTAAAATCTGATTCATTCATAGTTTCCCAACTTACCTTCAAAAACAATTCATATATTATTCTATTAGAATATAATACAATATAAAAAGGCATTTCATTTAATATATTATTCTAATTACAAAAAATATTTCATTTAATATTCTGATAAGAATATAATACAATATAAAAAGGCATTTCATTTAATATATTATTCTAATTACAAAAAATATTTCATTTGATATTCTGATAAGAAAATAACAATAATGTCATTTTATATGGAAAATAATGTCATATTTATATTGATAAGAATATAAAAATAATGTTAGTACCTTCAATAGAAGTTTACTTGTGATATGCCACATACAAAATCTATGTTTTGTGTGTGGCAATACTATCTCAATAGCTTTTTTCATTGTTGGATCTTGATCAGTCACGACCATGATTGGTGCTTTTCCAAAACACTTCAAGAATGACCGAAGTAACCAAATACATGAATTTGTATCATCTCTACACAACAAACCAGCTCCAAATGTCACACACCTTTTGTCATTATCAATGCCAGTAAAAGGTACAAATACCATACAATACCTAAAAAAACACAAAAGAAGACCATTATAATATATAACTAAAAAATGTTTATAATTCTAGAATAAATACCTATTTGTACGATATGTTGCATCAAACGAAACAACATCCCCAAATAACTCAAAGTTTTGTTTTGAAGTGTCATCAGCCCAAAAGAGAGCATTTAACTGCTTCTTGTCACATTTGTATTCGTATGTAAAATTTGTAACATTCTTTTTATGATTCTGAAGCTTTGTAATCAACAAATTTGCATCAGTGCCCCCAATGTGACAATTTATATCCCTTGTAAAATTTTTCCAATCTATCTCTAGTCCACCAACAAATTCACATCCTCCTTTTATAATGCACATTAGCATATATGTTGTGGTTGCCCCCACCTTTGCACTCGAAAGCTTATGTATAAAAGCTTGATCAACAACATACAATTGACATTTAGCTCGTGAAAGATGCATACAATCTTGATTGATCAATTTATGGTTGTGTTGTTGCTCAAAGCGCCACAGGTATACTTCTGAAGAATATGGTATTACTTTGAATGCAAAAAAGGCTTTGCAGTTTGTGCGTTTACAATTACTATTTCTCAATTGCTTGTTATGATCATCACTAATCGTGTCTAAGGTAGAAGTGTTTGGAAATCCCCCTCTATTGCATATAAAATATTTCGAAGTTGTGATTCCATTTTTTTTCCTCTTTGTTGATTTTCTAATATCAAAACCAGATCTTAATGCATACACTTGATACCACTTAATAGCATCTTTAATATTTTTTTTGAAAATTGAACCCATAGAAGGTATCCAACTAGCTTCAACCACTGGAATCCAAAAGAAAGAACCATCAGCTCCAATGAACAGTTTGCAAGAGCCATATTGTGCTGCAACATTGTCACTTTGAACTACAAAAAAGAATATACCACCATGCTAACATATAATCAGAATAATTTGCATTCATATGACTATAATCATAATATGCAGTAACATGAACTTATCAGCAACATTATTCTATAAGAATAACCGATATTAGTAACAGAATTACCTTGGCTTTTCGATTGATTTTCATCATTATGCAGAATCTCTGAATCACCAGAACTGAATTGATGATTTTCTTCATCGTAATGATCATTTCCGATGTCATTCATATCTAAATCATCCATAACTGTTACTAGGTTAAAAATTGAATATGTTATATGCAACTAACAATGAAAGCAATGAAAACTCATACCTTGATCAATTGATCAAATCATGATATAAAGAAAAATTTAACAAAATTACCTTGGGTTTTCGATTGATTTTCCTCGTTATGAAGAATCTCTGAATCATTAGAATCGAACTGATGCTTTTCTTCATTGAGATGATTGTTTTCGATGCCATGCATATCTAAATCATCCATAACTATTATCATTATTGATATATAAATGTATGTATAATATTCTATAAGAATAACATGCAGTCTCATGAACTTATCACTAAGATAATGTTAATGAAAAGCAAATAGATGATGCTAATCAAAAGAAAATAGATGACATATTGCTGAAAAACATAATGATTGAATTAAAGTTAAAAATCAAACAATGAAATAGATGATGCATTGCCAAATAACATATTATAGATTAAATTGTTTTCTAGGTCAAACAAAGTCAACAACAAATGATGTTTGATTGCTGAATTGGATGTCTCAACAACATATGATGTTTGATTGCTGAAATCACAAATCATACATATATAAATTGGAGAAATCGATAATAGCTTGGTGATTCAATTCATGAACTAGGTTAAAAATTAAATATGCTATATGCAAGTAACAGTGAAATCGATGAAAACTCAAACCTTGATCAATTGACGATTTCATAATGTTGAGTAAAATTCACAGCTTGAAAGATCGTAAACAATTGTTGAAGATGAAGACTAGCAGAAATCGTTGAACACTTGAAACTCTACCGAAATCGATGATCACAGAGTTAAAATTGATCAAAATCTTCTAATGTCGATACATGAGCATAAACATCAATCACTCAGATTATCAATTGCAGATGTAGAAGAATCAAGAACATGAACTCGAAAAACACAAAAATCGCGAATTTAAAAGCTATGATTTAGCATCGTTTGATCAATGTCCAAATAAAATCGATTATTGGTTGAAAGAATATAAGATTGGAGAGAGAATATTGATCAAATTGAATTGAAGAACAAGGAATTTTGATTCATCGAATAAATTGGTAGAAAACCGGAACAGATGAGATGATTTCTTGATGACGTGAAAATTAAGCTAACCTGATATCTGATCATCTTAAATTTAACATAGTGACTAATCTACCCCTAATTAACTAATCAGTTAGATTAATTAGGGTTAATCCATTTTTTATGAGCCATAAGATCAAATTTGATCAAAGGCTAAGATTTGGTCCCCATGTCTGACAAAATATAGGTGGTCCCAAATGAACCTCTCTCTCTCTCTCTCTCTCTCTATATATATATATATATATATATATATATATATATATATATATATATATACTTACAACTTATGCACCAACAGTAGTTACAAAACGATAATTAATTTTCGTTTCAGTTCATCAAATATTGTAAATTAAAAGATGAACATTTTATCTTAAAAAATTACGAAAATGTGGTTCAAGAGAAATAAATAAAAAATCCTATACGACGGATCAAACATTTAAAACAACGGCAATAATGAAATACAAAAGGGATATTATCATTAAAGCCTTTAAATTATCCATTTCTCTTTATCTTAGCTATGGAGGGATTGAATGCTATCATGAAGTCTGCTTCTCAATCGGCCTTGTTCCATGGGGTCCAAACTCCAAATAACAGGTTGTCCATCCTGCACCTATTCTATGATGACGACGACTTTTTCGTTGGCGATTGGGCCAATGTCAATTTCTCTAACATGTCTCGCATTCTTTGTTGCTTTCAGGATGCTTCAGGCCTAATGGTGAATTTCAACAAGTCGTGGGTCTGGTATTGGTGTCCTTGACACCGAGATCGAGAGTTGTGCTTCCGTTTAAACTGTACAACCTCCTCTTTCTCGTTCACCTATCTTGGATTAAATGTCGTCGCTAACATATCCCTGTAGCATAACTGGAAGGATTTGTTCGATCGGATTTGCAACAGGCTTTCGTCTTGGAAATCCAAATTTATTTCTTTTGAGTGTTGGCTAACTCTTGTCATATCTGTTGTTGGGAACATGCCTCTTTATCAATTCTCTCTTTTTAAAGCCCCTGTGTCAGTTATCAACGGTATTGAGAGACCTCATTAGCATTTCTTATGGGTGGTACTGAAGAGAAATAAAAAATTGTTGGGGTAATTGGCAAACATTTCTCTCCAGTAATAATGAGGGATTAGGAGTTGGATTTTTAAAAAAGCATTAATCTTGCCCTGGTATTCAAGTGGATCTGGCGCCTTATAAATTCTTGGGCTTTGGCAAAATGTAATTTGTAGCATTTACAACCTTGCTAGGAAGTCGATGGATAAGCTTTCCAAACTTTTGATCCCCACACGTGGTGTAACATCACCAAATCCACCCGAGAGCTCCAGGAGATACATATAGATTTGGGTCAGATATTATAGTGCAAGGTCAGTATGGTTCCAAGACTCTTTTCTGGCTTGATGATTGGATCGGTCGAGGCACCCTTGCTTCTAGGTTTTCTCATCTTCTTAATCTTGATGCTAAGAAATCATGCTTCATCTCAGAAAGATTATCCTCTTTGGGCTTCACTTGGAATTAGAAAAGATCCCACTATCAACACTCAGAGTTGATGGAGTTAGACCATATTTGTAATCTTCTTCGGAACTTCACACTATCTAATGTCGAGGATGTTTGGAATTCCTTACTTACAATTAATGACATTTTCTATGTGAACAACCTCAGGCAGATCATTAACTCTAAACTCACTCGCGGGATGGATAACCCAACTATCTTATTAAAACTGATTCCCCACAAAGTTACCTGTTTTTTTTGGATAACGTGATTGGAGTTTATTCCGACTGCTACTGCCCCTGTTCAACGCGGTGTCTCTATTCATAATACTTCTTGCAATCGTTGCCACAATGTCATTGATGCTTATGATCATATACTTGTTGGTTGCTCTTACGCACGTAAGGTTTTATGGTGGATCTTTGGATGGTGTGATGTTCCCTATTGTTGCTTCAACTCAGCCAAGGAGGCCATCGATTTTGCTATAAATTGGGGTCGTTGCCCAAAGAAAACAAGACTCCTTATTTGTAACATCCTGTTTCGAGAAGTTTCTTATTTCAGGATTATGGTTTTAATTCGGTATGTGATAAGCCAAAATTAATTGCATAGGATTATGGGGCTCTTCGATACCTTTCGGTGCATATAAAGAATGCCAAAATCATAGTTGAAACGAAGATGTTATAGCCATTTGAATTTATAGTGGGATTTTGGAGATTTTGATTTACGTTGGGCGTACATATCGTGGACGTAGGGCATAGATCAATAAAGATGGCCGGGGACCCCATTGAGTATGTTGGGCGTACATAAGGAGTATGCAGGGCGTACTCGTGTTGATCCTAAAACCCTAAATTTTAGGGTTGAGACCATATTTAAAATCCTTAAGTCCCTTGAGGCCTCTTCATGTGCAACCTCCACTCTCCTCAAAGTAGTCATTTTGAAACCCTAGCTACTTTTTGAAGATCTTGAGCATAATGAGTGGGTTTTTGCATGTCTTGTGATGAAGGAATCCACTATAAAAGCATTGTTGAGCTTGGAGCTTGAAGATCCAGAACTCCCATACTATTTGCAAGTCTCGGAAGGTATAAAGACTTAACCTTTATGATTCCTTGGTTTAGAGCTAGTTTAGCTTAGAGGTTTTCATGCTTTTGGTCCCATGGTTTTGGTTCTTGTGAGTAAAAGCCACTCCAGAACTTGTAACTATCATGTCTTGTCATTTTTTAGGGTTTGAAGTGTTGGATTAGTGTCTAAGTCTATAACTATTTTGGTATGTACTTGACCCGATGGTGCATGGTCCTTTTGGGTTGCCTTCACCAAAGCAACTTGATAGGATGAATTATGGAGAGAAAGGATTAAATATGATTTATTAATATATTATGAGAATAATATATTAAAGGAGAAATCATATTGTTTAATTAATATTAGTCAATAATTAATTGGTAATTAGTTTTGTGACTAAAAGAGATTAATTAAACTTAAGGGACTGGAATTGTAATTATAAGATAATTGCAATTGGGCCATGGATTGCCTTATATTAAGGAGTGGACGAATTCTATGGGAAACCCATGGGGAAATCATCGAATGCCTTAAGGAAAGGGGTCCATGGGTTGCTTAGGGCTTAAGCATCCAAATTAGGATTTCCTTGTTAGATAACCCTAATAGCCTCCTATATATATAGATCCCTTATGACCTAAAAACGTGGCTAAGCATCCTTCTAGGGTTTCAAACGTTTTTGGGCAGCCTCCATCCTCTCTCCTCTTCATCCTCTTGCTCTTGGTGTTTGTGAACCATTAGAGGAGTGACATTTGTGACTCTAAGCTTTCTAAAGTCATTACAAGGAGGAATTGTGACTGTTATTGCTACATAACAATCAAGGTAATATCTTAAACCCATTCTTATGTTAATATGATTACTTGTATGCTAGAATTAGGGTTTATAGTCTTGGATAACTTGCATGTACAATAGAGAAACCTAGATCCAAGCATTAGGGTTTGTATGAGCACGTATGATGTTCTTAGGACCAAAACCCATCAGTGGTATCAGAGCCTATATTGGTTTCTATTGTATTGATGCCTTGTATGTTGAAAAAATTCGTTTTTTGTGGTTCTGCTGGCTGAACTTGCCGAGTTTTTTAGATGAAATCGCCGAGTTCATGCTAACTCGACGAGTCGGCTGGTCAGTGAGAGGGAAAACCGCGATTTCTTGTTGTTTTTGCTTGAGGATACTTGCCTTATCATATTAGATCAATATAAATCCGATTTTTTGATATATATGACTATATTCTTGATCTAATTGAAGATATTTATCAATTAATAAAATATTTGTTTCCTTATGTGATAATTGATTAATTATTTTGATTAAATTGGTAAATTGTTTTGGAAGAAATTATTAAATAAATCAAATATGGATAATTATGTGATTAATTGTTAATTTAGATTATTTGTTATTTGATCCTTGTGTTATGAAATGTTTCATATTTTCCCCTTTAGGTTTTATAGTTTAAATTTGACCTCAAAAGTTTTGTTGTTTTGAAATTTAAATAGTTGAAACCCAAATATTTTGTAAAAGGTTTCAAAACTTGCCCTCAAGTTTTGGAATTTAAATTTTGATTAATTGTTTAATTTTTGATGTATATTTAAATTCTAAACCCTAATGTTTTGAAATGTTTCAAAACTTGCCCTCAAGTTTTGGAATTTAAAAGTTGATTAAAGGTTTAATTAGGAATGTTAAATTCTAAAACCCTAGTATTGTTTTGAAAAAGTTCAAATCACACCCTTATGGTTTTATTAATTAATTAAAAAAGAGGTTTAATAAATCCATAAGGTTTTTCTGGTTTAAAATTTAATTGAATTTAAAGTATAATTGTTAAATTTGACCACCTAATATTTTAAAAGTGTAAAATACACCCTATACTATATATAACATTAAAAGTCTAACATTATATATGTATGAGTAAAAGTCAGTCTTACCGTTAGTAGGCCTCATTCACGAAGCTGGTCTATAAGGGGTGTTTAAGGAAATTGCCTATAAAATGGCGATTGAATGGGTATCCACTCTTACCCACCGCACTCTTGACTAGTGGAGGGTCGTTAGCTGAACAGATAGGATAGGATGAAACCTTCCATTATAAGTATAATGAAGTATAAAAGTAACTAAATGTTTTCATAAAATTCCCAATCTTAGTTACTTAGGCAAAAGTGAATTGATGCAATTCCATGAAATTACACTTTGTGCCCTTGTGAAGACGTTAGTGGAGCGTGTGTGGTTTACCGACACACTAAATGGTTCTAAGCAAAGGTAGCAAAGGGTGATTCAATGTTTGTCATAGTTCAGTGGAGCGTGTGTGGTTTACCGGCACATCGAATAGGTGACTGTAACATGTGGGGGCACCATGTAGTTTGCATGGTTATTCACACCCGCTTTGTGATCCTCGGCATCCCAGTCACAAACAAGAGGGGCATATCGAGATTTAAACATGCCATTGAAATGTTCAATGAATCTCAAAGGATCTAGGAGTTTTCATAGATTTAAAACTTAAATTTCTTTTTCGTTTTTCATGGTGGAAATTAGTGAATCGTCATTCACTTACCTTCAAATGTTCTGCAATTTGGGTTACAGCATCCCTCTCCCGAGTTGTAAAATATTATGTTGGGTCCTAGCCTTAGTATCTCATTTAGGTGATTTACTAAGGACTCAATCAATCAACTAACTTGAATTCGTTTTCTCCCGTTTTGTAGATGTCAAAGTTCGACAACTATGGTCTTCCCAAATCCCGTGGAACAAGAATTCCACATGAAGATGGTATTCCACGATTTGATCGAGGAACAAGAAATCATGCTTCACTTCCTCCACCTCCTCCGATTGTTCTCCCTAACCCACAAGTTCAAAGGCTTGAAAAGTTCAAGATCACTCAAGCCCTTTTGGCAAGTAAACATAAAGAAGGAAAGCCGGTGTGTACAAACGTCCTAGGGATGAAGTCACACATTGATAGGTTAAGAATGTTGGGATCCGTTATCTGTGAGGAAATAGCTGTTGATTGGGTTCTTCAGTCACTTCCTAACTCATATAGTGAGTTCGCAAGATAGTACTATATGATGAACCGCGACGTGACCCTTATAGATCTCACCTATATGCTTATTGCTGCTGAATCAGCAATGGTTTGACGCAATAGAAAAGCAAAGTTGATTGGTGAATCTGCCTTTAAGACCTCTATGGATATAGACAATGGCAACGAAAGACATGCTATGATCGAAAAGTTTGATCATAAGAGAAAGGCAGTGTCTGAAGTAGTTCCATGTCATGTTCCGAAAGAGTTAATTTGCTTTTATTGCCAAGAGAAAGGGCATTGGAGATGAAGGTGCCCCATTTACCTAAGAGATCTAAGAAATGGGAGAGTCGAAACGTATGGCTCTAATTTAGGTAAAATCCATTGACTAACTCTTTTAAGCTTCATTCTAGATTCTAAATACATAATGTGATAAGATTGCAATTGATGTTTTGTAGGATCGAAGAAAAGAAAGGAAGCTTAAGGGAAGAAGTGAGCAGAATCTAACCATGAAGGAATGGATTTAGATCGCATTTCTCAAAGATTAGATTCTTGAGCTACTACTTAGAGTTAGAATTAGATTGCTAAGCAAGATGTATTAGCATAGTTTTTCAATGAATTGCATTGTAAGGACAAAAATTTTCCGCAATAAAATAAATTTTGATTTTTATTATTTATTTATCCTTGCAATGGCATATATGAAAAATTGATGTTTGGATGTTTCTATTATTAGCAATAATGGATTTGATTCTTAGTTATGGAAATGTCGAAAATTTACCAAATAGGGAGAGTTTCTCATCACCCAAGTTTCAATTGGACAGAAACTTGGAATCATGCAACTTGGTTGCATGATGAATGACAAATTTCATATTTGGAAATTAGACTAATTCATTGACAAAGTATCAAGTGAAGGACTAGGAGATCGATGAATAAGAAATCATGCTTCACTTCCTCCACCTCCTCTGATTGTTCTCCCTAACCCACAAGTTCAAAGGCTTGAAATGTTCAAGATCACTCAAGCCCTTTTGGCAAGTAAACATAAAGAAGGAAAGTCGGTGTGTACACACGTCCTAGGGATGAAGTCACACATTGATAGGTTAAGAATGTTGGGATCCGTTATCTGTGAGGAAATGGCTGTTGATTGGGTTCTTCAGTCACTTCCTAACTCATATAGTGAGTTCGCAAGAGAGTACTATATGATGAACCACGACGTGACCCTTATAGATCTCACCTATATGCTTATTGCTGCTGAATCAGCAATGGTTTGGCGCAATAGAAAAGCAAAGTTGATTGGTGAATCTGCCTTCAAGACCTCTATGGATATAGACAATGGCAACGAAAGACATGCTATGATCGAAAAGTTTGATCATAAGAGAAAGGCAATGTCTGAAGTAGTTCCATGTCTTGTTCCAAAAGAGTCAATTTGCTTTTATTGCCAAGAGAAGGGGCATTGGAAACGAAGTTGCCCTATTTACCTAAGAGATCTAAGAAATGGGAGAGTCGAAACGTATGGCTCTAATATAGGTAAAATCCATTAACGAACTCTTTTAAGCTTCTATTCTAGATTCTTAATACATAATGTGATAAGATTACAATTGATGTTTTGTAGGATCGAAGAAAAGAAAGGAAGCTTAAGGGAAGAAGTGAGCAGAATCTAATCATGAAGGAATGGATTTCGATCGCATTTCTCGAAGATTAAGATTCTTGAGCTACTACTTAGAGTTAGAATAAGATTGCTAAGAAAGATGTATTAGCATAGTTTTTCAATGAATTGCATTGTAAGGACAAATTTTTCCGCAATAAAATAAATTTTGATTTCATATTATTTATCTATCTTTGCAATGGCGTATATGAAAAATTGATGTTTGAATGTTTCTATTATTAGCAATAATGGATTTGGTTCTTATTATGTTATTTGTGGAAATGTCGAAGAATTTACCGAATAAGGAAAGTTTCTCATCACCCAAGTTTCAATTGGACAGAAACTTGGAATCATGCAACTTGGTTGCACGATGAATGAGGAATTTCATATTTGGAAATTAGACTAATTCATTGATAAAGTGTCAAGTGAAGGACTAGGAGATCGAGTACACAAAGTTGTGTGTTGATCAAGTCCATCATAAGAGTAACAAGATATTCGTCATGATTTACTAAAGGTTTAGTAAATATGATTATACTTATAAGATTAAGTGTAATTATGAATTGATTAAAAGGGTTTAAATCAATAGCAAAACGAATAAGAAGAATCAAGTAGGCAGAAAGATAAAAGTTTCTCCATTCTAAGAAGAAGGGAGAGTAGCTTTTATGCTTTATGATAAGTCTTAATGATTAAGAACCATATCTCAATTGATCCTCTAAGTGAGTCTTAGTACAGTTGTATGTCTAAGAAGAGGAATCAAGAATTGAAGAAATGGTTAAATCAAGAGGTCAATCATACTTCGTTCCAAAACAAGTCTTAGAGTTAAGATTGTGATATTGAGTGACAGGAAATTAAGAAGGTTTATAACATTCATCAAATGTGGAGAGTTGTGATGTCTTGGATAAGACAAAGACCAACTAGGACTAATTTATGAAGTGTTTTGATAAAAACTACACTAACTCTTGAATATTTGGTTGTCAAGAAATGTTTATTGACAAGAGAATCTTATATGTCAAGGAGTCAGTGGGAGTCTTAATGGTCTTGAAAGGTTTCAAGAACAAATCAAAATAGACCTTATCGATCATCACTAGCACACGAGTTGAGGTTTACAACCTATCGTGTTGATATTATTTTGTTTCTGTGCCGTTCCAATTAAGTTAATTATGCATGTGAGTTCTATGAGTTCTCATTTGAATGCATAAAAGGCAAGGACCTTGATCAATGAAAAGTACATTAATAGGAAAGGGTGAGCTGCTTAACTACTTGGAAGACGTGGTGGGCAGCTATGCTACCATAAGGCAAGAAATCGCGATTAAGAAAGTTCGATCCATATGAGTTTGAATTTGTCGTAAACTTTGGTTTTGACAAATTCACATGGATAGGAACAAATACACCGTTTAAATCTAAGTGTCATAAGATTTCCTCCTTCATGAAAATGATTGTGAGGAAATACTTTCACTGAGAAAGATTTTAGATAGCGATTGTAAAATTGCATTCTCGAATTCGATTATGGTTACGGTATCCCTTTCCATAATTTGAATTGTGAGGTTTGGCAATTGTTTAGACAAACATATGAACTATCTAAGGCAAAGGTGTATAAGTTCAAGAAGCCTTCATAAAAGATTATCAAAGCACTAAGTATTAGAAACATGAACTTAAGAAACTCAATAAGCATTGTTTTTTTTTTTTTTTTTTTCTGAAAGTTAAGCTGTTTCTGAATACATGTCAAAGCTAGTGGGAGCATAAGTGTTATGTTTATAATAATCATCATGATAGTGGGAGCATAAATGTTATGATTGTATGATTATTAAGGAAAGTATTGCAAGGTTGGCAATATTAATTATAGA
Source organism: Lactuca serriola (assembly GCF_051521515.1). Classification (NCBI taxonomy): domain Eukaryota; kingdom Viridiplantae; phylum Streptophyta; class Magnoliopsida; order Asterales; family Asteraceae; genus Lactuca; species Lactuca serriola. The sequence continues at coordinate 97,564,685 of NC_136410.1, read as the reverse complement.
AAACAAGAGTTATACCTTGCAAAGTCGTAAGGGTTGTAAAATTGTTTTGCTATAATTAAGGGAGAGAATATTATGCTTCATTTCAAATCTAAAGGCTTAGGTTGTGGAATGTTAATAATTTAGTTGAAGGTACATAGTGTGTTCTTAAAATTTCGATTATGATTATGACATTCCTCTTCACAATTCGAATTTTGAGAACATAGCAAATAAAACATTATGGCAAAAGATTGATAAAGTATCAAATCTTTATGTAAGACATTATGCATCGTGTCCTATACGCTTCGGGTATAGGATCGATTGCAAATGCTATAATATTTGACCATTCTAAAATTTTCCAAATGTATAGCACATTTAGAGGGAAAAAGGACAAGAATCGGTTTTGACTAAGATAATTAAACAACTATCAAAGGACAATCCAAAGTTCGCCGAGGATTGGTCGCTTGTGAGTAGTTGGAAGTATAGTATTGGAAAATATGGAAATGTTTCCATATTAGATGGACCATATCGACATTATTATGAATAGATAAGATTCTATTAAGAATGAGTTGTCATATGGAAAATATGGAAATGTGTCCATATTGGGAATTGAATATTGAAAATCTATGTCTAGATTAGAAACTTTTATGCAAGGGATGTTCAAAGGAATGTACTTTGAGTGAGAGACATCATATCTAAGGAATTGTATTGTAACAATCTCCGATAGAGGACTTTGTAATTTCATTGGCAATAGTCTTTGTGACTTTGGTGCAGTAATATTACGAAAGGATCATTGCATAAAATGTTAGAATCTAGCATATTCTATAAGTGGCAAGAATTTGATATTCTTTCACTTATGAAAAAGGATTTGGAGTTGTGAAATGAGTATGATTGGAAATGTGTTCAATGTGATCTATTTCACAAAGTAAGAACCATAGGTAAACATTGTGTGCATGCTAGGAGCATGGGACAAGTGTTGTAATTCAAGTAAGAAGTTGATTACCCGGAACAACAAATAATGAGTAATCGATATGGTGATAAATAAAAGGTGTTTTATTTATGCTCAAAGGTTTGAGGCCATATGGGATTAGTATTATCCTTGTGTTTCACTTTGCATGTTTTGACTTCCAGAATAATTTAATTGGTTAAGAACAGTCAAATTATTCAAACGGGCCACAATTGTTCATATGTTGGAAGTAGATATGAAAGAAGACTGTCGTGAATTGGTGTGTGGATTGTCTAAAGTGTATTAGACATAAGCAAATGTTTGCTGCAACATTCATGAGTGGTTATGAATATGATTTGAGCATCGGATTAAACCCACGCTCACTTGGATCACTCCATGAATTGTATCACGAGTGATTGGTGAGACGATAACATCTTATATTCTTGAAACCGAGATGTGTGAGTTGTATATTACGAATCGGTTGCACATTGATAATATGTAAACGCACTAGTAACTTGGTGTCATAAAACATATTGTTGTGTGTAATTCGGTGCGTGAGTGCAAGTGAGCATTAAATCAAAGTTTATCCGTTCCTTTTATCCAAAGAAGGATAAAAGCGATATCTTTGGGCCCCTCGATGATTTAGTAATGACAAACGTAAACGCTCAGCCGGGCTAGGGCTAATTTGATTTGTTCAATTAGTCAATCGTCATGAATCGGAAATCGAGAAATAGTACAAAGAGAATGATTAGAAATCATGTCTCATACGATATCTAGAATGGAGGAATATATGATCCCTTATCTAAGGACACACGTATCTGATAAGATCAGAGTTGACAACGGCTTTGGAAAGCTACGATTGCAGATCAGGATCTGAAGTCATATGCATAATAGTTATTAGACTTATCCAAGTGGGAGACTGTTGGATTAGTGTCTAAGTCCATAACTATTTTGGTATGTACTTGACCCGATGGTGCATGGTCCTTTTGGGTTGCCTTCACCAAAGCAACTTGATAGGATGAATTATAGAGAGAAAGGATTAAATATTATTTATTAATATATTATGAGAATAATATATTAAAGGAGAAATCATATTGTTTAATTAATATTAGTCAATAATTAATTGGTAATTAGTTTTGTGACTAAAAGAGATTAATTAAACTTAAGGGACTGGAATTGTAATTATAAGATAATTGCAATTGGGCCATGGATTGCCTTATATTAAGGAGTGGACGAATTCTATGGGAAACCCATGGGGAAATCATCCAAGGCCTTAAGGAAAGGGGTCCATGGGTTGCTTAGGGCTTAAGCATCCAAATTAGGGTTTCCTTGTTAGATAACCCTAATAGCCTCCTATATATATATATATATATATATATATATATATATATATATATATATATATAGATCCATTATGACCTAAAAACGTGGCTAAGCATCCTTCTAGGGTTTCACACGTTTTTAGGTAGCCTCCATCCTCTCTCCTCTTCATCCTCTTGCTCTTGGTGTTTGTGAACCATTAAAGGAGTTACATTTGTGACTCTAAGCTTTCTAAAGTGATTACAAGGAGGAATTGTGATTGTTATTGCTACATAAAAATCAAGGTAATATCTTAAACCCATTCTTATGTTAATATGATTACTTGTATGCTAGAATTAGGGTTTATAGTCTTGGATAACTTGCATGTACAATAGAGAAACCTAGATCCAAGCATTAGGGTTTGTATGAGCACGTAGGATGTTCTTAGGACCAAAACCCATCATGAAGTCATAAAAATAGGATCTTGATGGTTATTTTTCACATATTCAAGGGTTTGGAGTCATTAGGAGATGATAAGAAAATAGGTTTTGGTTTTGGACTCCATTAACCCATGCAAAGTCATAAAGTCAGGATTTAACATCTTGTTTTGAGGTACTTTCACTTTTGACCCTTATATTGAGATTTATAACATTTTGGTCCTTAAAATGTAAGATTTGTGGTTGGGAGGGGTTAATATTGCCATTTTTAGAATTATAGGGTGGTGCCACGTATGATGGGCATACGTTTGCATACGTTGGACGTACGGGGTGAAGTCCTAAACCCTAATATTTAGGGTTTGGACCCTATTTATTCTTCATTAACTCTCAAACATGGTTTCTTTCATCAGCCTCCATCCTCTCAAAACGTTTTTGCAAACCCCAATTTACCTTGTGAGCATTTTTGAGCTTGTATTTATGTGTGTGTGTTTTTTTGCATTTGAAGAAAAAAGAAGGAAGTAGAGACCATATTGGAGGAGTGAAGCACCTTAGATCCAGAATCATATCATCATTTTACATCACTTGGAGGTATAAAGTTCTAAACTTTGTGAAGTTATACTTAGATCTTCTTTTGGGCTTGATCTTATGCTCTTTTGGTCCCATAAGCTTGGTATTATGACTTGGGGTTACTCTAATCCATCTGAGTTGTCATTTTAGAGGTTTTGGAGCCTCTTGAGTCATAAAAATGTAATCTTGGACACTAGTTTCTGCTCATGCATGGCCTAAGTTGTCTTAATGGATTAAGAGGTTAGGATCTTTAGTGTTGGGAACTTAATGGCCATGCAAGACCATAAAGATGGAAACTCTATGGTCAAGGACAACATTTTGGACTTGGATCTGAAAAATAGACTTAAGGGATTAAGGATTAAGCTCTTAATGAGTTAGGTTGGCAGTTAGATGCGTACAAGGCATACACTACGTGTACGTTGTCAGCAGACCCGTGCCTGGTCAACCAACGCGTAGGCTGGGCATACTCAACTGGGTTGACTTGGTTGACTTTTTGGGATTTTGACTTTTACCTGATTTTGACCAAGTTTGACCTAGGGGTATTTGGGATTGTGTTTGACAGTTGGTCGTTTGGATGGATAGGTGATGATTAGAGTTGAGATTCGGAGTCGGGACCTCACCAAATATTGTTGAGATTGAGAGGTGAGTCTTCCTCACTGTACTTATGGGTCGAAGGTACCAAGGTCCGCCAGTTAGATTGGATATCCTGTTATATGATAGTACGTTATTATGTTGTAGAGATATGTTAGATCGGTATCCTGCTATATAGGATGTTAGCATGAGATAATGATTTGTATTTCTGCATTTTTGTCTTTTGACAGATTATACGTTTATCTGTTAAGTATATGTCATCATGTTATGTTTGGTTGGATTGAGGTGGTCCTGCTTTGTGCTGAAGGCCAAGATAACCGGGGTGGTCCGAATAGACTGTAGGCCTTGCAAGGGGGTCCATTCAGGCTGAAGGCCTAGAGAGCAATCTGGATAGGCTGTAGGCCCTGCGAGGCAGTCTAGTCGTGGCGAAGGCGCGGATAGCGGTCCAAATAGGCTGTAGGTCCTACGAGGCGGTCCAATAAGGCTAAAGGCTAATTTATGCATGTTGTTGTATGTTATGTTAATGTTGTGGTACTTTGGGGGAACTCACTAAGCTTTGGCTTACGGTTTAGTTTAGTGATTCAAGTACTTCTGATGATCGCAGAAAGGCAAAGGCGTGACCGTACACATCCTCTTATTTTATGGCCTTATGATTTTGGGATACTCTGATATTGACAAACACTTTGAAAACAATGATTTTGTAAACATTTTATGATTATGGGTTGTTTTGAAAATATTAAAATTGTTGTGATTTTTGCGACATTACAAGTTGGTATTAGATCCTTAGTTTGAGAGAATTAGATAAACATTCGTGCGAATCCAATCTCAAACTAAGGATTTGTAAAGTGTTGGGAATTAGAGTTGCATCATTGTGTTTATTTATTAGTTCATTTATGTAAACGGGCTTGGGCTTGTCCACCAATCATTTATTAGGGTTATAGTATTTAAGGTGCATGCATGCACCATCTTTTGAGATTTTTGGCAATATTCTTGTAACCCTAATCACGCCTCTACAGTAGCAATTCTTAATCTAGTTCTTCCGAGGTTATGGCTTATAATCATTAAGCATATTTTGAATCATTGTCTTGTTCTTGTTCATAATCTATTTTGAATCTAATCGATCTTTCAAGGATTAATATCCTAACAATTGGTATTAGAGTAGAAGACTGTGTAATCTATACACATCTCTTCTATTTATAAAGTCATTAGGGTTTCCGTTAATACTGGATTTGGTTCAGCTGTCATCACAATTTCCTTGATGCTAATCTGTGATCTTAATATTAACCTAAAACTACATTAGTTTACACGTATGATTCTTAATAGGTCTCAAAAGGTATATCATCATGCAACATGACGATTCTCATATCAACTCTATAAACCTTTCTAGCAGTATTGGATCAACTACTAGGATCCCAAATCTTTTTCCCAACGAACATGAATTATGGGCGCTTCACTTTGAAGATTACGTTCTTGGTCTAGAAGACAGCGGGTATCTGACATGGGAGGCCATCACTAATGGAACATTTGTTCACACTGGAACCAGAATAGTTATTAAAACTCAGTCTGAGTACAACAGACTTCTTCTTGAAGTTAAAGGTGTCCCTCATGATGAGAAAGATAAATTGATCAGCAATGTAAAGGCACTGAGAATCATTCAATTTGCCTTGCATGCTGATACTTTTTGTCTGGCCAGTTCTTGTGACACAACAAAAGCCATATGGGATAGGCTTAAGGAACTTTACTCTTCAGATGCAGATCTTGAGCACTCTACGCAAACACTCTTGCTTTCAGAGTTTGGTGCCTTTACGCAGAAGCCTGAAGAGAGTTTGAGTCAAACTTTCAATCGTTACAATCATCTTCTAAGTAGGATGATAAAACACGACATTATACGTGAAGTTATTGAACAAAAAGTGACGTTCATGAATGGGTTTAGATATGAGTGGATGACTGTGGTGTCTACAGTCAAGGCACATGAGCAGTTCAACAATTATACCCTGGCAAAGCTCGTTGGAATCCTGAAATCACATGAGAATGAGGTGACAAAAGAAGCGAAAGTTGTATCTGGGAAGGGATCTTTGCCTCTCGTTGTGAACGTCAAGAAAGTAGCAGAGGATGGTTCAAAAGTTGATCAGTCTGATTGCGAGCTTACAAATGAAGAGTTTACATTGGTGGTGTCAAATCCAAAGTGATTCGCAAAGAAGAAGTTTCCTTCCAACAAGAACCAAAATTGGCAGGGAAGCTACAACTCTTAGAAGGTAAAAGAGGAGAGTGCAAATAACTCACAAAAGGAAGAGGAAAAGAAGAAAAAGAAGCTAACTGGTGACTCTAGCTATGATTGTAACTACTTTCATGGAAAAAAATCACTTGTCAAAGAGGGAATATTGTGAAGGTTGAATGAAAAGAAGGAAGGAGAGAACGTGAGACTTACAATCTCTGAAAGCTTGAGGAGATAAAGAAGAAAAGGAACTCTGATCATTCAATGCCCGCTTTAATTGTGCAGGAAAAAGAAGTTGATGATGATTTTGGCAGGGTGGAAGTCTGGTCCACGGATTTTGAAGACGATGAGGTTCGTAGGCCTACTCATGGGAGAAGTTTTGTTGCAAAAGAAGAGGATTCGAATTCTGGAGGAAGATGTTTCACTATGACAAGTGATGTGTCACAGATGCGAGGATATGCCACTGATAGTTGACATGGAAGTGATAGTTGTTTCGCTGCAAAACGAGTCTTTGAGCAAATCAACGAATGCGATTAGATGATTAACAAGGTAAACTCTATTCTTGAATCTCTCAATATACCTATTTCAAAATACAAAACTGAACGAAATGACTTAAAATTCACATTTTCTAGTATCAGTAATAGTTTGAAACAAAATCAATTAACAAATTCTAACTTAACCGATCAAATCACCTGGGTTTCATCAAAGAGTGAGGAGAGACGCATATGGATAGAGAAGATCGAGTCTGATTTAGCTAAGTCTAGGGATGAGTTAATTTACTTACAACGAGAGAAATTAATGCTTTTGAAACAACGTAATATTTTTTGTTTGATTGCGAAAAGGCTTTATTTTAATATTACTCAATTGCATCTTTATTGTGTGATTGGTCAAAAACTCCATAAGATGATATTGTCATTCCTTGAATTAAACGAGGATGAAATCGATGCTGACTGTTACAAGTGCAAATCCATCGTCTCATCTGATGAAATGTCGGAAGCTTATAGGAGTGGTCTGGACAAAATTGAATCATTTATTAAGTCCAAAGACCACGAGAACATGCTAAAACAACTTTTGGACGAAAATGAAAAAAAGCAAATTAAATCTGACACTGTACAGAAGTTTGACTCATTGAGTACAAAGTTGAGTTCAGATAACAAACTTAATGTTGATAACACATCTGAATTTGACGATGACAGTGATATGAGTGAAATATCTGTAGAGGATGAGGTTGATTGCTTAGAGTTTGTTAAAAACGAACCTAATGTTGCGAAAGTCCCAATTTCTAAAAATTCTGTTGAATTCGCACGTCTTTCTAAAAATAATCCCAATGTCTTAAAAGAAATTGCGACTGTTTTTCCAAAAGTCCAAACTGTCCCTAATAAGCTTTTCCAAATAAATGGGGTAAATAAGAATCAAACAGTTGAATTAACGTCCTTAGTTGAAGAAGACAACGCAGATGGATGTGATGAGTACTTTTGGTCAACTCCTATCGATAATGCTGACGAAACAGTTGGTCTCTCAGAAAGGACCTCATGGAGAGTAAAAGGAAGATACGTAGCAGAAGCTTTAAACAAGGTCAATTCCAGCTATGAGAAAGGAAGTCCCAGTGGAACTAAGAATTTTCCTATCAACACATCTTCAGTACAAAACGAAACTCCAGCAAAAAAAGCCAAGAGCGAAAGCTAATATTCACAAATTCTCAAAATAGTTTGCAGCACAGAAACATCAAAGGCACATGAGATACAACAAAAATCTCAAGTAAAGAAAACAATTCTGACAATCCAAAAATCCCAACTTCGTTCGCATTGAAAAACCTCTCAATCAAAATGCAAAGGTAGCATCAAATGCGAACCCAAAGAGCTCTTTGCAAAGTCAGTTTTGCAGTCCATAAGATACTAAACAATTTTTTTTTTCAAAAACCTATTCTTTCAAAGCCAAAAAGCCCTGTGGAGAATCCTAAACTTCACAGCTCATGAAACAAGTCTGCATCGCATCCTAACAAGACAAAGAAAGATGTTAAGGTAAAAGGAAAGCAGGTTTCAGATCATCAAGCTCCAATCAAGAAGCCCGAAACTAACACAAAAGAGACTAACCTAAAATATAATAGGATCGAGGGTTTTAAAATTACAAAGAAAGATAACACCACCCTAATAAAACGAACGTATATGGTTGATCTTGCAATTGCTTTCCCTATTTATGTAAATGGCTCACAAGGACCCAAACAAATTTAGGTTCCTAAATCTTCTTAAATTTTGCTGGTGATTCGTGACAAACAGTTTGACACTAAATGGTATATAGATAGTGGCTCTTCGAGTCACATGATAGGAAGAAAGGAGGAACTGTGAGAGTATAGAGAACTGAAAAATGGTGGAAGAGTGAAGTTTAGGAATAACTCACTTGGAGAGATTAAAGGTTACCGGATGATAACAAATGGCAAATTCACAATTCGTAAAGTTACTTATGTCGAGGGTCTACAACACGGTCTTATAAGTGTTTCACAATTGGTCGTTGGTACAGGATTAAAGGTCTCATTTGTCAACGAAGCTTCTGAGATCATAGAAAAGAAAACCAAAACAGTCCATCTAAAGTCTAAACGCAAAGGTGAGTTGTCTTCATTGAACTTAAATCTGATACGAGGGAAGCTAGCCATTTGCCTTCTAAGAAAAGCTCTTGCAGACGATAGTTGGCTATGGCATAGAAGACTTTCGCACCTTATCTTCAAAGATATCAACAAGCTTGTTATTGGCGATCATGTGCGAGGGCTTCCTCTCCTAAAGTACGACAAGGATCATCTTTGTGCTGCATGCGATACGGGAAAGCAAAGCAGGAAAAGTTATCCAATGATTGTAAATACGAAAGTCATTGAGCCACTCGAACTTTTGCACATCGATTTTTTTGGTCCGTCTACGATCGAAAGTATTGGTGGTAATAAGTATATTCTCGTTATTGTAGATGATTTTACTTGTTTCCCTTGGGTTTATTTTCTTAACCAGAAATATGAAGCCACTCCCAAGCTCGAAGACTTCATAAAGCAGATTGAATTACAACTATGAAAGCTGGTTCACATTATTCGTAGTGAAAATGGGTTGGAATTCAAAAACCAGGAGTTTGAAGAATTTCTGATTGCGAAAGGTGTTTCGCATAACTTTTCGGTTTCATACACTCCACAATAGAATAGAGTCGTTGAAAGGCGAGACCGATCATTGTGTGAGGTTGCAAGAACCATGCTCTTATTTGCGAATCTGCCACTATATTTCTGGGCTGATGCGATTGGCGCAACTTGTTTCACCCAAAACCGTTCAATTCTCAATAAACGATTTTCTATCACTCCCTATGAAATTATAAATAAACGAAAACCTAACATAAATTTTTTCCATGTTTTTGGTTCCAGGTGCTTCATATTTAATTATAAATAACAAAGGAACAAATTTGATGTGAAAGTTGACAAAGTTATCTTCTTGGGGTATTCGCTAACCTCTAAGGCATATAGGGTTCTTAACAAATGATCAAAACGAATAGAAGAAACCTATTATGTCACGTTCGAGGACAACTACTTAAAGAGGACTCAAGCAAATAATAGTCAATCAAAGGAGATCTTTCCTAAACCAAGCCCAACTACGATTCCACTGTCCAATCTTAATGAAGAATTCATGTTGCTATTCGATGTGCCAGAGAAATATATCTCATCCGAATCCAAAGCAGCTGACAACAAGGTCGATGAATTGAAGAAGATAATTGACGAAGCTACAAATGATATGCACAAAGAGCAACCAAGTGCGAATGACCCAAATGACACGAACACTACATTCTAGGGGGAGAGTTCTGAATCAACTTCCAATGCAAATTTTCAAGGGGGGCACTCAACTCCACAAGATACCCATGAAAGTCCACTCCAGGAGGAGAATCCGACAACTGAAGAAGAGACATTTACATCGTTTGAGGGGGAGAAAGATAATACGAATGATGATTCAGATGTACAGATTGATGATTCTGATATACAGTCAGAATTTGAGGACATAAATGTTGAATTGGATGCCTCTTATGATCCCAATTATCCTCCTCTGACTAAATGGACTAGAGATCATCCAAAAATGCAGGTTATAGGCGAATCTTCTTCAGGAGTTCTTATAAGAGCACAACAAAAGGCGAAACAAACTGCTTTACTCTCCAAAGTAGAATATTACATGTTTAATTCATTCATCTCTAAAGTCAAACCCAAAAAATGTTCAGATTGCTCTGGATCATTTGGATTAGGTACAAGCGATGCAAGAGGAGCTCAATGAATTTGAAAGAAACAAAGTGTTGAGGTTCGAAGATTGTGAGATGTCGAAATTATCATTGCCATTTGTAATATCAAATATTGTAGTGTATTTTATTTTAAGGAATACTTTTGTAACGAAGCTTATTTATCGAATGTCCTTATACTTTTTGTGCTTTCAGTTTTCCCTATAAATATGGGAAGGATACTTTTAGAGGTTAAGAACTTTTCCTTGATTGTAATCATTTCTCTTTTCCTCTTGTCTTCAACTGATCAAGCAATATAACGTGCCAAACATATTATATTTAGATCTCATGTTCTAAATCATTTCATACCCTGATTTTGTTTGATTACTCGATTCAATCGGAACTACATTTGGTATTAGAGCAGGAATCAAACTTTTTCGATATGATTTTTTGTTGTTTGAAAAGCTTTTTGAATCTTGTTCTAGATTCAAAAGTTTCAACACTTTTGATACTAAAATTTTTTGTAGATCTTCAGTTTTGATTTTATTCTGCATTTCGATTGACTAATCGAGTGTTCGATGTTCATTTGTTGTTTGATTCATCTTGTTAATCTCAAATTTTTCCAAGCTTTTCTCTGAATCTGTCCATACATCCATGGCGAATTTAAACATGAATACCATGACTTCTTTATCTCATCTGCTAGGATCTTCAACTAAGATTCCTATGCTTATTCTTGTGTTTTACGATCAATAGGCGAATCGTATGGAGTACTGCTTGAATGGACTCGGTGAAGAGCTATGGAAGTGCATTACTAATGATGTTCATCCACCTCCATCTGTTCAAAGCATTGGTACTTCAACATCAACTCAAAGTGTTACTGAACAAAATAAAAGGCTACAGAAGAATGAGAAAAGATGCATGAGAGAGCTTCATGGTGCTCTTCCTCCTATTGTGTATAATTACGTTCGAACTTGCAAAACCTCAAAAGCAATCTGGAATACGCTGAAGGAAACGTACCAGGGTAGTGAGAAGACCAAAATCATTTCTGTTAAGCAATGTCTAATTGAATTAAGGGAGTTCAAGCAAAAAGATGGAGAATCGATTGAACTATACTATGATCGTCTGAATAAGCTCGTCTATAATTGCAAGGGGGTAGCAGGGCACGTTTTTAGTAAGCTACACAATGCGTAGCTTATGTTACGCAGGGCATAACTGCGCAAAGTAAATAGCCTAATTTTAAGATTTTGATCCCTATTTAAGGACTCTAACCCTTTGGGATCTTTCTTATCATCAACCTCCATCCTCTTGAGCCTACAACTCGAAAGCCTAACCATTTTGTGAAGATTTTGAAGCATTGGAGTGTTTTCTTGTGTGTTAAGTGAAGATGGAGGTCATTGAAGGTGTGCTTGGGTAGTCCAAAGCTTGTAGATCAAGACTTTATTTTTCTTCAACTTCCTACATGAGGTATAAAGCTTGAACCTTAATGATTCCTTTGATAGATCTGGCTTATTATGGGTTTTATGAGCTTTTTGTCGCTTGATCTTAGCTCTAGTGAGCATAAGCTATTGCATACCTCATGCGTGGCATTTTCTAGCATTTCTAAGCTTGTAGAGTAATAAAAATGGAAGCTTGGTCACTCCCATCCTTCCATGCATGAGTATTTGGGAATTGGAGTGTGCTTTGGACTTGGGATTTGGTATTGTTCTCTTTTAAGCGATGCAAAGGCATAAAATTTGGAACTTTATCACTCCAGATATTTATAAGGACTTGATATGAGCAATAGATGGTTGGTCTTTATGGATTAAGAGCTAAATATGGAAATGGATTAACATCATAATACGCAGGGCATAGTCATAGTACACACGATGTACTGCTACGCATGGAGTAAGTCAACTGGAATTTATTGTTGACTTTTTGACTAGTTTGACCATTGGTCAACTATGAGGGTTTGATGAGTTGGAAGGTCAAAATGGTATTTTTCCCAAATGGGGGATTAGCATTCTATTTTGGACCCGTTAAGTAAAGTATTACCTTAATTACCAATTATGATTTGGTTTGTGGATATGTTTAGTGGGAGAGACCTCAGCACCAGCAGCTCGTGTGTAAGATCTATCTGTTTACCGGTCGAGGTGAGTCCCTTCACTATACTTATGGGTTGAAGGCACCAATGTCGGCCCATTGGATTATGTTTATAGGATGCTAGCTGTCGTTGTGACTTTTGCATGTGTCTTTACGTATGTTGGGTGGGGCCCATTATGTATTACAGATGAGCATGTTAGCTGAGCGGGGACCCGATGGGTACCGAGCAGGGCCCAATGAATACCAGATGGAGCCCGAAAAATATAGAGCGAGCATCGATGAATGTCAGGTGGGGCCGATATATGTATGGTATGTGATTTTTTGGGGAACTCATTAAACTTTGTGCTTATGGTTTCATGTTTATGGTTTCAGGTACTTTTGTTTCCAAGTGGAAGAGTTTGACGTGATTGTACCGCATCTACTAGTGTTCCACATGATTTAACTTGTTCTGTACTCTGATAATTATATGATATTTTTTTATACTCTAATGGGATTTCTAAATTCAATGAATGGTTGTTTTTGTAATGCCCTATTCCGAATCACTTTCCTAATTCGAGAATGTAGCCTGAAGATAGGTTATCATAAGGCTAAGGTCCTTTGAAAAATAGAGGTCTAGACCCATTTAGGTATGGATACTGTAATTAAGGTGATATGGGAGTTTGGGTTGTGTCTTAGACCCAAGGGGTATATCGGTAAAGTGGCAGTTCGAGCTCTTTATGAATTTTGAATTTTCGTTCGGAAGGTTTTAAGGTGAGGATGAGTTGATAGATGTGCAGATCTTCTCGCCACCTTTTTGAGGATATATAGAACGTCAAAAACGGATTTGAAACGAAGAAGTTATGGCCGTTTGAAGTTGGAGTAGTTCGGGTGAGTGAATGTTGACTTGTCGACCAAGCTCATTTAAGACTCACGATGTGAGGAGCATTTAATGGCCCAAAACCCTATTTTTCGGGTATCTAAATGTATGAGACGATTGGGGTTGCTTCTCCTCAGCCACTTTCACTCTGAAGACCTCTAGAAACCCTAATCTCAGCCCCTATTGAAGTCCTTGATCATTATTGGTGTTTTTCAAGAGTATTTGGGTCCTTTGAAGCTCATTAAGGAGAAGAAGATCATTAGCAGTGTATTTGTTGACATCTTGGCTTCATCATCAGCTAGTTGTGGAGCTTTTGGACCTTTGTAAGCCCTTAAGCTCACGCCTTTCCTTTCCTTGCTTGCTAGATCTAAGTTTCCATGCATTTTATGGCTTGTAATGTTGGTTAACATGCATGGAGTCCATAAAGTTCGCAACTTTATGGATCATGGTGGTATCTTAAGTCCTATATGTTCTAGATCTGGACTTTGGTCATGGTTTTGGACTCCAAGTTCGAGTCTTGTCTCTTTTTCCTTCATTTTGACCCAGGTTGGTGTTTAAGTCATGTATTGGACATATGTGACTAAAAAGCTTCGATTTTTATGGTCCTTAGGGTTAAGGACGACCCTCCAAACTGTCACATGTTATGTTTTAATGGATTAGGAGCTTAATGCTCATTTTTGGTCAGATCTGGACTCACGACATGAGAGCATATTTGAGGAAGTTTCTAGGCCGAAATCACGACCTCAAGACGTGATCTTAAGGTGCCCACGATGTGAGCAGCTCCTGTGCAAGTTTTGGACTTGTTGATTGTTGGCTAGCATGGTATTGGACTTAGCCTTTGGTTTGGGCTCATAATGGACTAAGCATTTTAGAGTAATGGACTTCTGATTGGGCTTGCCCTAATGTGTAACACCGTAAATTTCAAGACAAAATTTTCATTTTAAATAATCATTTTATTCTTAGAACACTTGTTTAAAATCTCATTCATAATCGAATTACAAAACATAGCTCCATTTTCGCTTGCATAGAAAACCAGGATCCTCCAAAATATGACTCTTTCTCTGGTGTGTACAATCAAGCCGGTGCCGTCCCGCGATACTGAAAGAAACCTGAAAACAACATAACACAAAACACTGTAAGCACGAAGCTTAGTGAGTTCCCCAAAATACCACACACATAACACATATATGCCACTCGAGGCTATAACTCTATGGGTCCGTGCACCCAAACTCTGTGAACCCTCAGGTTCTAACTCTGTGAACCTTCCGGTTCTAACTCTAGGAACCCTTCGGTTCCAACTCTGCAAACATGCACAACATAATCACATATAAATAATGCAGTACAACACATAATATACATAGCATACAAATACTCTGTCACATAACTCTGGTTACCTACTCAAGGTAAAGTATAGTGAGAAGACTCACCTGGCAAGCAGAAAGCAGATATCTCCATACTTGAATCTCGAACTCGCCACCGCCTAAAACGTAAGGCAAAACTCTCATGACTATAACTCTCGAGACTAGAATCAATCCTCTCAATGCACCCTCTTAAGGGTAAAAGACTATTTTACCCCTCTCTTGGACCAAAGGCCACATCGCTGACCAAACCCTAAAAGTCAACGGTCAACCCTTGGTCAAAATCAAAGTCCTCAGCCAAAGTCAACCCCTGACTGACCCTACTTGCCGAGTCAACCCAATGACTCGCCGAGTTCCTATAATCAGAACTTCACTCAATCCGCGACCTAACTCGTCGAGTCACTCCGAGACTCGCCGAGTCCAACAACTCTGAGTCCACTCGCACACAACTCACCGAGTCATCCCTTGACTCACCGATTCTCGACTCAACCAGGGAATATCGGGACTCTTCGACAAGACTCGCCGAGTCCAAGAACAGACTCGTCGAGTCCAAGACTATCATCAACCTACTCGCCGAGTTGTTCATACAACTCGCCGAGTTCCAGGCCATCTTCATCCAACTCAGAGCAACTCCCACGAGTTCTCCTCTTGCAATCACATACGCATGCTGAACTTTCCCAGCACCCTCAGGTTGGGAAAAACCCGATGCACTGATGATATCCTCCAACATCCCCCCAGGATGAACCACTAGTACATATCCAATACCCTGATCAGAATCAAGCTGGGAGTCCCAGACTCCCTCCCTGCATCCATCCTGAGACTCTTGGCTCTACTCCCGCGGAACCCCTTCCGCGTCCTCAGCAGACATCCCAACATGATGTCATTCCATTCCACTGTCACAGACCCAGTGTTCAACGACCATACTCCAAATCATCCACTCTCACTACTACTTTCACTTCCGTGAACCAACACTCCCCCCCGGGGGTTACATACCTTTCTCTTCCCTTACCCAGGGAAACCACTAGCCAACCTTGCCACTACTCCATGTATCACACATACTCTGGATCTGCTCGCAAGGGCCCTCTGGTCCATGCGCTACCTCTCCCCAACAAATGAGGGTCCAACACCTCCTCCCACACAACAGCTCAAAGGGTGGCATACCAATGCACTAACGATGGCTGTTGATATAGGATAACTCAACCAAAGATAAATACGTGCTGCAACTCCCTCTGAGGTCTAATACACATGCCCGAAGCATGTCTTCGAGCGTCTGAACCGCTCGCTCGCTCTGAAGTGTCCTCAGACATCATCATGATAAGTTCTAGCTCATTTCTCATCTCTCTTCGAGACTGAGCACCAGGTCAGCTTTTGACTCCACAGCTGAGCCTCCAAAGGTCACCCATATCATGATCCAAATAACCCACTAACTTCCTCCCCGTGACCACTATCCCGGCCCAGGGACGCGCAAGTCACAAAATTCTCTTTTCCTCATGCGAGAAAATACAATCCAACCAAGGATCGCCTCAACTCTGATCTCTGGTTTCTGCTGCGCATATCCCTTGCACATCTCGCCGCATCTCCCGACAGAGACGGTGACCCCAGTCTCGCCCCCGGTTCAACACCCAGGCTCCAGAACTCAATACTAGGGATACTCAAGCCCAAAACTCTTCCACATCATGCACTGATCGGAGATCATTCCATCATCACATTCTCTTGCCATCTAGTGAGTACTACGGCTCCCCACAGTACCAAAACACCCTCTAACTAGTGAGTACTACGGCTCCCCGCAGTATCACAACACCCTCTGACTAGTGAGTACTACAGCTCCCCGCAGTATCACAACACCCTCTAACTAGTGAGTACTACGGCTCCCCGCAGTATCACAACACCCTCTGACTAGTAAGTACTACGGCTCCCCACAGTATCACAACACCCTCTGACTAGTGAGTACTACGGCTCCCTGCAGTATCACAACACCCTCTAACTTCACTAGCTCATGCTCCGCAGACTATCACCGGCAGCTACCCATACTCGACTCGAATACACATTCCAAACTCTGGAAGCAATCGACATATCAAAAGGCCCACCCTTGCGAAGTTCCATTCTCTTAATAATCTCCCTGGATGCCCATACTCGAAGGGCTCCCACTAGATCCGTAGATACCTGATACACCACAAATCGTTCAACTCAAGAGTTACGAGTAACTCCGAAATAAAGGTATCATACCCAGATACCTCGGAATATCCCAACAGATAATCACAAGATCCTGCCACAACCACTGATTCCCTTACTCCCAATACCATACACTCACGACAATACATTTCCTCTGAATCCCATAATAATTTCTGATATCACACGATGCGCAACTTCAGTGCATCCAAACACTCAATTGGAATACAAGGAAGGCGCTAACCCTTCAGAACACACGGATGAGCCTCCGAAACCCTTCCCACTACCGCTCAAAATTCAAGCAAGAATACACATCCTAGCCCGGGAATTGGCTACTCGATATTCGGCTACCCATATCTCAACCCAGAAGTTCTCAACTGCCCATACCATAATTACGAGCCTTACACTCGAAACGACTCTGACCACCATCAGATTCCTGATCATTGACCACCTGCCGTGGAGACACCCATCCTTCTCTTAGACATATATCACATGCATTATCTCGCCCTGCACCTTTCCTTAATCACCAATGACCCTGATCTCATGAATTCAAGTCGCAGGTTCTGCATCCAACCCCTAACCGCTCTTGCACCAATCTCTAGTTCTCTCAATAAACCACCCGGTTCTCCCCCACTTAGGGTTCGAACCATCACTATCTGACACATCAACAACCTCACGAACTATTTCCACCAGCAATAACGCACCTGCCCCTGGAAAGTGCTATGTGACACCCGATAATCCCCTTTAAGGAAATTAATC
Organism: Lactuca serriola; assembly: GCF_051521515.1. Taxonomy (NCBI): domain Eukaryota; kingdom Viridiplantae; phylum Streptophyta; class Magnoliopsida; order Asterales; family Asteraceae; genus Lactuca; species Lactuca serriola. The sequence continues at coordinate 97,547,209 of NC_136410.1, read as the reverse complement.
GATCTCGTAACTCTGATCCTCAGATGAACTCCTCAAGAACTTCTCGCCACGACTGCCTCTAGTCGTTCCAAATCTCGTACCAATCAAGTACCAAACAACTCAACTGCTCAATAACATCCCTGGCTCATAGACCGAACCACAAAATCATCATACCCCTCACCTCAACTCATCAAACATCGCTCCAACACCAGGATCATCCTAAGAACAGGGACCCACTCCCATATTCAACACCCAACATAGATAGAAAAACTCTCTGCACTGCTAAACTCGACTAAACTCCCCACTGATACCACTACAATACATCCTACTATACTCAAATAGGTGTAGTGTGGTCCTCGACTATCTCAGTCCCAACTGACTATCTGCTCATGACAAATCACTGCCTCGCGGCACACATGCTACCTGATACTCTGGGAGAAATCATCATCAATAACGACCTGCAGGGTTTACCCCCAAACCCAAAACTAAAACATCAGGCCTTTCATGTTCCGCACACAAACATAAATAGCACCACTCACATAGAAGGTGACCTCTCCTCTATCGACTGATTGCTCAACTCAGACCGAAATTCTCCTCTCCCTCTAACTCCTTACCAAAATACTCTGATAGGTTCTCGACCCCCTCTCGAGGGACGCCTCTCCAAACTCAATCATGGCCTACAGACCTAAAACCCATAGCGTCCAATCTCTACCTCAACAATCGTGACCGGATAACCAGAGAATCACAAGCATCATTCACTACGAACCATGGTACTCATCCCATGACATCTCTTCTCAATATGCTCCGGTGTATGGTACCTGAACCATAGCATCACTCCTCCATCTGCTCCGATGTATGATACTCGAACCATAACATCACTCCTCAATCTGCTCCGATGTATGGTACTCAACCATAACATCACTCCTCAATCCGCTCCAATGTATGGTACTCGAACCATAACATCACTTCCTTAATCTGCTCCGATGTATGGTACTCGAACCATAACATCACTCCTCAATCTGCTCCGATGTATGGTACTCGAACCATAACATCACTCCTCAATCTGCTCCGATGTATGGTACTCGAACCATAACATCACTCCTCAATATGCTCCGATGTATGGTACTCGAACCATAACATCACTCCTTAATCTGCTCCGATGTATGGTACTCGAACCATAACATCACTCCTCAATCTGCTCCGATGTATGGTACTCGAACCATAACATCACTCCTTAATACGCTCATTAGAATCTTCAGAATACTCCCTGTATCAAGTATGGGTCCTCTGCTTTCAGTAGTACGGGCCCATACTACCTGCCACATCTACCCATACTTTCCACACGGACTATCTCGGAGCTCCTAAGTAGCTGCTCGACCTTCTCGTTCACCAATTCCGTCACGTGCTCGCTCCCCAACGAAATTCTCTACCCTGCCAATGCACTCATCTGGCTAGGGTTACTCCCTAGGCTCTTCTCAGATTCCCACACTTCTCTGCCATCAGCTGCTGAAGAGCTCCTAATGATGTCAGCCATCTACCTCCTGAATATCGTCATATTCGCTTGGTAGCTAACTCCCATCATCGAGAGTTCCACAAAGCACGAAGCAAGCAGCATTCGAGCATCGAAGAATATATATGACTCACTCTGGGTGATAACTCCGCTTGCTCTGCTCATCCTCGGAAGTACCACCGAACTCTGCAACTCTTCCCCTCGCGGGCTCTAACTATTCTTTCTCCAAGTACCACAGTACTCATCTAGGTATCTTCCCTAGATTACTCCTCTACTCAAATCCCCTAAAGGATTCCAATCAAATATTCTCACTCATCACATACTCAAAAGCACGACGCATATCACAGCAATTCCTAGGCTAAGGCATCACAAATCAGGCCACTCTAGTCCTAATATATGGAATACCTAGCCTGTCTCTAGCATGCAATAATATCTCATAAAGTGCATCATAAATATCTCATAACACAAAAGTAAGGGTATTTTGGGAAATCACCGTTCGGGCTCTGGCTGATTGTACACACTGCTCTTTCTCATTTTCTCTTTGAACTCTTATTCGCTTTAGAAAATTATTCCTTTGAAAACTTTTCTTACTTCCTCAGTTTGAGTCCATATTTACCCGAAGGCGCATCCGAATCCCTCAAACCAAGGCTCTGATACCAACTTGTAACACCGTAAATTTCAAGACAAAATTTTCATTTTAAATAATCATTTTATTCTTAGAACACTTGTTTAAAATCTCATTCATAATCGAATTACAAAACATAGCTCCATTTTCGCTTGCATAGAAAACCAGGATCCTCCAAAATATGACTCTTTCTCTGGTGTGTACAAGCAAGCCGGTGCCGTCCCGCGATACTGAAAGAAACCTGAAAACAACATAACACAAAACACTGTAAGCACGAAGCTTAGTGAGTTCCCCAAAATACCACACACATAACACATATATGCCACTCGAGGCTATAACTCTATGGGTCCGTGCACCCAAACTCTGTGAACCCTCAGGTTCTAACTCTGTGAACCTTCCGGTTCTAACTCTAGGAACCCTTCGGTTCCAACTCTGCAAACATGCACAGCATAATCACATATAAATAATGAAGTACAACACATAATATACATAGCATACAAATACTCTGTCACATAACTCTGGTTACCTACTCAAGGTAAAGTATAGTGAGAAGACTCACCTGGCAAGCAGAAAGCAGATATCTCCATACTTGAATCTCGAACTCGCCACCGCCTAAAACGTAAGGCAAAACTCTCATGACTATAACTCTCGAGACTAGAATCAATCCTCTCAATGCACCCTCTTAAGGGTAAAAGACTATTTTACCCCTCTCTTGGACCAAAGGCCACATCGCTGACCAAACCCTAAAAGTCAACGGTCAACCCTTGGTCAAAATCAAAGTCCTCAGCCAAAGTCAACCCCTGACTGACCCTACTCGCCGAGTCAACCCTATGACTCGCCGAGTTCCTATAATCAGAACTTCACTCAATCCGCGACCTAACTCGTCGAGTCACTCCGAGACTCGCCGAGTCCAACAACTCTGAGTCCACTCGCACACAACTCACCGAGTCATCCCTTGACTCACCGATTCTCGACTCAACCAGGGAATATCGGGACTCTTCGACAAGACTCGCCGAGTCCAAGAACAGACTCGTCGAGTCCAAGACTATCATCAACCTACTCGCCGAGTTGTTCATACAACTCGCTGAGTTCCAGGCCATCTTCATCCAACTCGCCGAGTTGTTCTTCCAACTCGCCGAGTCCCAGATCATCTTCAAGCAACTCGTCAAGTACACCCATGTGACTCGCCGAGTACCACCGGTCTGAAACCATTCAGAATCATTCCAGGCCATGCAATTGCTCCAAAACATAGATCTAGCCTCCTACCACTCATCCATCACGTAAAGTGGCAAACTTTACGTGAATCCAAAGAGATCTAGGCCATTTGCACATTGGGCTAGGGTTTGGGACATGAAAGCTTCACTAAACACTCCAACACAGGGACTTTCATGCTCTCTGATTCTTCTCCCTTCCAGATCTGAGGTAGCAACCTCAGATCTAACCTCTAGACTTCCCATTACATCCATAGACAAGTTCCCACAAACCCCAAAATGAAGAAACAACATAACAACAGCCCAAGAACGAGATATTACCTGCAAGAGATGCCCCAACTGCAATGTAATTCGAATCCAAGCAAAGCCCCCTGCTCCAAGCCTTCAATCTCCCAAAATTCCTTCAACAATTACTTCTCCAAGCTCCAATCCACTCAACAATGGTGCTTCACCGCGAATTAGGGTTTTCTGTGGCTCAAGGGGTGATAAGGAGGCTGGGAGGAAGACATAATGTTCTTTATATAGGGCTCAACCCCGAGAATTAGGGTTTTCTCCAATCAGCGCCTACTTGCCGAGTCCTCCTCACTGACTCGCCGAGTCGGCTACTTAGCACGCGACCCGGTCGCAACTCTACTCGCCGAGTCCATCCATGGACTCGCCGAGTCACTCTTTCACAACTTACTCTTTTAGCCCTTCAACTCTACTCTTGATATTTCGGGATGTTACATAATGGGCCTTGGATGATGTATTGGGCCTTAGTGGGCCCAATGTAGTTAGGCCTGAAGGGTTTTGAGCATTCTAACACTCCTATGGTGTACATGCAACCCTATAAACCTTGGATCTATGTTTTCTCTATTATACATGCAAATATTCAATATTCCAAGGTTTTATCCTAACTAGCATATTATGAAGCAATCAAACTACAAAAGTCTAGTTAGAAGACAAACCTTTTGATGTGGCTTGAAGTCTTTGTTGGGATTAAAACCCTAATTGTGATTTGATGAACAAGATGCGGAAAATAAGAACAAACACAAATAATGAAGATTATGTCGAATGATCACTCGATTTATTGAATTGTGAGGAACGAATTACACTTAAGAAATAAGAATCTAACTCTACAAGAAACCTCACGTGGCAGCTACATTTTGTCACACTCTTAACCCAAATAATGAATAATACATGACTATTTATAGGGAAAAGACAAGTCTTGGGCTTTTAACCTAGAATTCATCAAAGGGGCCCATTGCCATCATCCATGGAGTGCTTTGAAACCCTACAATCTCCCCCTCAAAGTATGGAATGGATGACAATGCTTTAACTTCCAAAACAAGCATCTAGCAAATAAAAAGATCTGCAACGAGGAATATATGAAGCAATCCACGAATCTTGATTCTTCAATAGTCTTCAAACACGGGCTCTAGGATATATAAATCAAGCACTGAAGTAATGTCTTTAAACTTCATTTTCGAATGTAATCCCAAAGAATCTTCATGAAAACCAAACCCGCCATAAAACCCATTTCAGAACAAAGAAACTGAATCACTTCTTGTCTTTGAAGAGCTCCCCCTCCAAGTCACAACGATCTTCAAATAAGCTAATGATATAAGCCATCAAAAAATATCATGTAACAACCCAAACTTTAAGATTCGTAACGCCACTTGATCGAGAAAATACAAGAAGTCGGAGATATAACAAGTCCTTAGCAGAGCTCGATGAAGAACTCCTGCTGTAAAGGGTACTTCTCTGTAAAAACCTTAGTAGAGCTCGATGAAGAACTTCTGTAAAAAAGCTACCTTCATAATTCTCCCACAAGCTTTATCAAAAATCTTCGACTTTGAAAAGTCACAAATCCAATTTCGAATGGCCATACCAAATTCTCCCCCGATTTATAATCAAAAACATGATTATAAAGCCTTCAAATGGTCATGAGAATGATCTTGAATGGATAAAAATTTACTATGCTCCCCCGCGACAAAAAGATATACAAAAAAAAAATCCGAAAAAATCGTGAAAACTTGACGTTAAAAAAAACGACTTTCCGAACCGCCAAGACTTGATGGAATCATTATTTTGCTGTTCACGAAAAAATATGAGCGTTGAAAAATCCAAAACTGTTCACCGGCCCTCAATGTAGTAACTTTTCTGAAAATTGGGCCGAAACTGTCACTTTCTGAAAGACAGGGGCTGGAATGGTAATTCAGCATCAACAAACCCTTTTATATGTAACAAAATCTGCAAATGGTCCAAAACTGCCAAGGCATGAAAAGTATAGGGACCAGATCGTTAAATTCTTGAAGTGGCAGGGACCAAGTATGAAACATTAAGTCATCTTCCCCATTTATACAAACACAGCGACTGGAACATGATTTCAAGCGAACGCGAATCTGAGCCACTTTCGTTTCAAGCACAACCAACCGAACCAAGGTTCGTTTCAAGATCGCCATTGATTCACGCGAACATAACCGAACGTTCGGTTCGTTTCTTATTCCAACTCAAGCTTCATCAGGCGAAACTCCTTTCGCTTTCGGTTCATCCTTCGTTCGCTCCAACCATTAACAACCGAACCCAGCTTAAACACGCGAATCCAAGATAGAGGTTCATTCCAATTCCGTTGATTATACCCCAAGGCGAGTCTCAATTCCCAGTTCGCTTATTGTTCTCACTCTACATTCGCTTCAAGCCCTTTCGTTCCAAGAGCTAGCACCCGAACCCAAGTTCGCTTTCTGTCTTCCTTTCTTTCGTTCCAAGGCAACAAACAAACCCAATCATAGATTCGCTTCAATTTTGACGATTATACCCCAAAGAGAAGAACAGTAAACGAGCATTCACAGGTAAGAATTTCACAGCGATTTTGACTTTTCGTTTGACCTGCAAGAACAAATGCTCAATCATTCCGATAAGTTCCAATTCCGATTTTGTTTTGATGTGTACCGATTCCGAATGCAATTTCCATTCAGAATGCGTCCAGATTCCCTAGCATAAATCTGAAGGCAAGTTCCAGTTCAACTATGATATTAGTTCTGATTCCTCAAACATTTGTTCGATTGCGAGTGAAAAATGCGAAACATAATTTGCAATTACAACAGCCTTCATTCCGATGTCAGGTCCCTTCCAAAATCAATTCCGAAATCACTCTCCCATTTACTTCTGAAATCTCATCTAATTATCAGATTTGGCTAAGATTATGAGATCACGATCAGAATCAGAAATCCAAGAATACCGATTTTGACTTTTCTGCTTTGACAACCAAAATCAATTAACGCCAAACAACAAAATCAATGTTTCTCAACTTAATCTCCGCGCCAAACAGGTTGATTTTGGAACATGATAGATGAACAAAATCAAAATCGATTTTGATAATGATATTTTTCAGAAATCTCAACTCAGGATAGAACTATTAGCGAGTTAAATAAAAATCGAGAATTGTGAAATCCAAAAAGAATGCTTAATCGTCATGAAGTTAAACCCATGAATCGAATAAGAATATTGACATTCGAGATTCAGAATTTTGTGATTTCAAACACCGATGAACGATAGATGAACAATAAACAACAGTTGAAACTATTGGGCTTTGAAGAAATAGGATGAACAGTATAGAATAACTCTTTGGGCTAAATCGAAAGGGATTGATCCACAAAGCAATGTATTAATTTCGGACCAAACAATTTATTAGATCAGAAAAATACGAATCAGGTCGAGAAAAAAAATACCCAGATGAACAGCGCAGTAACATAATTCTCCATGAACAGTTGATTGAAAAAATCTTGATTCCATACCACCAAAACACCAAAAATCTTCAATATATGTGCAGAAAATCATCAAATCAAGAACCGATACTTCAAAAATCAATAGATCTTCAAAGACCCGCTCTGATACCACTTGTTGGGATTAAAACCCTAATTGTGATTTGATGAACAAGATGCGGAAAATAAGAACAAACACAAATAATGAAGATTATGTCGAATGATCACTCGATTTATTGAATTGTGAGGAACGAATTACACTTAAGAAATAAGAATCTAACTCTACAAGAAACCTCACGTGGCGGCTACATTTTGCCACACTCTTAACCCTAATAATGAATAATACATGACTATTTATAGGGAAAAGACAAGTCTTGGGCTTTTAACCTAGAATTCATCAAAGGGGCCCATTGCCATCATCCATGGAGTGCTTTGAAACCCTACAGTCTTGAACTTTAAGAGCTTAGACCCAATAGTGTGGAAGCCTTAGGTGGAATCACAAATCACCAAAAACACCTTGAAAAAAAACTTGATAGAATAGTAAGCACACTAGAAATTGGCCCATACTTGTTTATACACACACATACTAGTGCCATTTCATGTGCCAAAGACCTATTTATATAATATGTAGGATTAGGGTTACATTCATGTAAAACCTAACACCCATGACCTTTCATTTCTATAGGATCCATGGGTTAAAAACTCTACGGGCTATCCATGAAATCTTAGCCCAACCTAAATGAACTTGGCCCATACTATATATAAGAGTCCATATTTAATTAGTTCCTTTTGATCACTAAATTAATTCTAAATTAATTCTAAATTAATTCTTGATCAATACGAATTAAATAATATGATTACATATTAATATATTAGAACTTATAATATATTAATATAAATCATAAACATACTATTCTCAAAAGACTATCCATATAAATTGTTCCGGTGAAGTGCAACCCAAGTGGACCATGCCAAATCGGTTCAAGTACATACCAATTATAGTTATAGACTTAGACACTAATCAAAAAAGGCCTTGATTAGGCCCAATGGGCTTGGGCCAATTGTGGGCTTGGTTAGTTGGACCATTTATGGGATTAGTGTTGGGTGGTTTTGCCATGGGTAATTATTAAAGAATGGTTTGATTGTTTGGTCCAGTTTGTGCCTTGGGCCAATTGTGGGCTTGGTTAGTTGGACCATTTATGGGATTAGTGTTGGGTGGTTTTGCCATGGGTAATTATTAAAGAATGGTTTGATTGTTTGGTTCAGTTTGTGGAAGCGGGTTCGTAGCAGCTGCAACAATTATGGGATTTACCTGCCGTTCGAGGTGAGTTCTTCTCACTATATCAACATGGTCTAAGGAACTAAGGTCGTCCATTTTTGGATTGTTATCCTAGTTATAGTACGCTTGTTTGCAGTTATGATCTGTTAGATCGGTATCTTGGTAGGTAGGATGTTGTTATGCTATTATGATCTATTAGATCAGTATCATGGTAGATAGGATGTAGTTATGTTATTATGATCTGTTAGATCAGTATGATCGTAGATAGGATGTTGTTATGCTATTATGATATGTTAGATCGGTATCCTGGTAGATAGGATGATGCTATGCTTAGTGATCTTTATGATTTGTGCTTGTATGTTGATTGTTTATGTGTTATGAGTATGTCGACATATGTGTGTCTGTTTGGGTTGAGGCGGTCCTTCTTTGTGCTAAAGGCCAACAAACCAAGGGCGGCCTAGATAGATTGAAGGCCCTGCGAGGCGGTCCAGTCAGGCCAAAGGTCTGACGAGTGGTCCGGATAGGTTGTAGACCCTACGAGGCGGTCCAGACGTGCCAAAGGCTCAGGAGCGGCCCACATAGGCTATAGGCCATACGAGGCGGTCTAGTTAGGTTGATGGCTCTGTATGCATGTTTTTTGTTATGATATTGTTCTGGTTTGTATGGCGTTGGTATTTAGGGGGAACTCACTAAGCTTTGGGCTTACAGTTGTTGCTTTTGTCTCAAGTACTTCAAATGGCCGCAGGAAGGCGAAGACGTGACCGTACACTTACTCACATTTTTCAATTTGGATTTATGGGATACTTTGATGCTTAAAATATTTTGAAAACACTTTGTTAATTAATGGTTTTGAATGGTTGAAAAAGTTTTTAATTTGCTTGAATTTGATGGACGTTACAAGTTGGTATCATAGCCTTGGTTTGAGTGAATTGGAGGAACACTCGTATGAATCCAGTCTCAAACTGAGGAAAAGATTTTCAAAATGATTTTCAAATGGTTTTCAAAATACTAAAGGAGGATGCGAAGTGTACGATCAGTCGGAGCCAGTAAGTAGACCCCAAAATACCATACAGTTATTTGATATTGTGATACATTATAACAACATGCTTGTGGTAGGCTAGGGATCTTCAGGAATTGCATGGTAGAATTGCATGATTATATTGTTGAGATGATCTATGACTCTTTCGTGTGTAAACTGGATATTGAGTGGACACACTAAGTCACATGCTGCCTGGTTTAAAGGATCTTAGGCTAAGTGAGTCCAACCGTTTTGGGATTGAATCTTTTAGCCTAAGATTGTTTAAACGGTGGGGTATGTGAGTGTATTCATGCGATAGTCATCTAGCACCAATGGAGGGTCGTGTGGCAAGCATGGTATGGATGAGTTGTGCGGGGTTAGCCGGCCAATAGCGTTATTGGACGAGGTAGTGGTGGTTTCCTTTGTTGAGTGCAGTTCATAGCGGGTTGGCGTGAGGAATGATTAGCCACTCTCAAGAGAGTGAGAGCAGGGAGAAGATGCGCGCAAGGTGCTGGGAGTCTGAGATCAAGGATTTCATAGGAGGCTATGTCTGATTTAATACATCTTAGTGTGGATGTTTCACTGTTAAGCAGGTTTCAGGAGTATTTTATGATTAGGACTTAGACGACCGAGATGATTCTTGAGGAAACGATGGATAGGTGTGGAAGGTAGTATTGGGCCCATACTACTTAAAGCACAGGATCCACCCTCGAATCAAGGAAGGTCTCAGGGATTCTAAGGGCTAGTCAGGGAAGGTAGCATGGTTGGATACCAAGGTTCGCGGTAGTGGTTCTACACCTGTCAATCTTTTGGTTGTGGATGATCATACATGAGGATGGTCCTGGTATTTGGTGTGAGCCTAGTGGTGTTATCGATTTTGGTTGTTTGGCGTAGACCTAGTGAGTTTGGTCAGAGTCTTCGAGGGTTTTGCTCGAGGTTGGGATGAGAGTCGTGGGACTCAGGAAGGGAGTAATGATTATGATCAATGTAAGTTTTGCAGCTGCAAGTAGAATGGTTGATTGATGGATTGGAATGTCGTTTTCTATGGCAAGGGTTGTGCCCTTTAGTTTTCCGAGTTCGAAGGAGTGAGTAGGCTTGTGACCCTAGGGTCAGGCTGTATTTCCAGCTCGGTGTCAGTTGGTTGCAGGGATTGGCAACAGTATTTTTGCACTGGTAATCGCAGGTGGGTCGAGGTGGCATCAGTATCTTGTGAAGCAAGTTTGCTACCATATTCTAACCAGTGGGTGGTAGTTAGAACCCTAAGTGGGGGAGAATTGGGAATTCTCAAGATTAAGCGTCGGTCATTGATGGTTTGTCAGTTGATGTTTGGATTACCACTTTCAGAATGTTGGGCGGATGTTGGTCAGTGAACCTTTCCAGAAGCAGGTGTGTTCAACTCCAGATGGGTTTAGGGTTCTCTGGTTTAGGTTATAGGGTGTCCTAGACCATTGGTCGTTGCATTCGTCTTTCTACGAGAATTCCTCGAAGGATCTAAGAGGCGACCGTTAAGAGCAAGGAATACGTCACCTACCCTCCAGTACAACGTGTTTATGTTTCCCTTGGTCCTTGGGTAAGTTCGTCCTCAGTGGTAGAGTGGAATTTCATAGTCATAGCAGACTTGAGTTTGGCAACCTACGAGATCGCCTTGGAAGTCTTCGTGAGCTAGCTTCATGTGGGTAGGATCCGTGCAGCCTCGATCACGTATGGGATCTTGTTTTAACCGGTGATGTGGACGTCTTCTGTTATTGATGAAGGTGGTGTGCTGCTTTATCTTGGGAAGTTTTCCTTTTGGGTGAAGTTTGGGTTTCACCTCATAATATGCATGGTTCTGTTAGGATTATAGTTTGTGGATTGGATCAGGAGTTTGGCCATCGCCTTATTCTCGGGTCATGTATGACCATGGCTTCGTAAGATTTTAGCTTGGGTAGCAGCTTGTTCTATAAATGAATCGTACATGGTAGGGTTGCAACATAGTGGTGCGCATTCATTTTTGTGTGGGATGGTGGCTAGGTCCCCTGTAGGCAGAGAAAGGAAGAGAGTATCTTTAGGACCCATAAGGTTGGGCAAGCAATGTAATACCGACAAGGTCGGTATGAGATCAGGAGCATTCCAGCCATGGACTGAGGTCCTGGTAAGGGTATTCTAGTCATGGGTTGTGGGCCTAATGGTCAGGATATTTCATGTAAACTGGTCGTGATACTCTCAGTAGTGACACGTCGATGGGGATCAGAGAACCCATAAATCAATTTGTTTGGATAGGCAACGGTCCAGGCCGTTCGAAGTTCCAGTCAAGTATCAAAATGAATCTGTGGAATGTGTGCTCCAGATTTCTGTTTGTTCGCAAGAGGTTGTTAGGGGACAGATGAAATGCATAAATTCTTGGTTTGATCATCTTCTTTCGTCAGTTCGGGGGTTGTAATGGCATGGCAGAGAGTCATGGGTTATATTAAGGTTTTGGTGTATCATATGGATTCGGATTGGGAGGTGTTCGTTGTTGACCTGTTTGAGGATCATTTTTGCATGATTGTGGTGTCTTTAGTCAGAAACTTGGGGTGGATTCAAGGATGGCAATTTCGGGATGGCTTATAGTGGAAACTTGCTTTGGGAATCGCAAGTGTATCCGTGTGAGGCATGCATTCTGGAGGTTAGTGAGGTAAGTGGGGGAATCTTTTGGTTTGTGGTGCGAGTCGCAAGTTTCAGGCGAAAGGTGTGATGTCATCGATGGTAAAATTGAGGTTTGTTGGGGTTAAAATGTCCCTGTGTTTTAGGTTCTGGAAATCGGGTTAGATCTTGCTCCTGATTGTCTATGGCGACACATTGTATTTAGGTGGGTTGAGGTGGTCCTGTTGTATGCAGTAGGCCAAAATACCAGGTGCGTGCCAAATGTAAGTCGTACGCACGACGACTCTGGAAAAGCGGTAGGGTTGAGGCAGTAGGCCAAGATACTTGGTGAGAGAAGACTATAAGTCGTAAGCATGGAGGCTCAGCAGGAACAATAGGGTTGAGGCGGTAGGCCAACAAACCCCGAGAATTTCAACTCGATGGTTGATTGGATTCGATACGTTGGTATTCCAGCCTGAGGATGATCGGGCCAGTCATGGGTGCTCGTGTTACGAGCTAACAGTGATGTGCATAGTGATTCGGGAGTTAAAGGAAGCATTTCCGGTCGGAACAAAAAGGTTTAGCTCCCAATTTGTCTCCCATTGTTCCTCATATCCTTGCGAAAATTTTGCTATCAGAATTAGTTTTCTCTGGAAGGATTATCGATTCTCTTTTGTCCAGTAAAGAGTTGTCGGCAATAGAGTATGATCTATGGTTCTGTATTCTGGTAAGAACCTCAGGATTCCATGGTTGAGTGGTTCGTTTAGGGAATTAACGATGGTTAGTATGGGTGGTCTGTCGGGGAGTCAGGCCAAGTTCAAGTTTTCGGATTGTAGATTTTTAGGAGAAGTAGGGTTGATTGGTTGCGCGAGATTATGGATTTATTTTCTTCAAGTTGGAATTTTCTATGGAGTTAGTCTTCGTAGCATATCGTCATACGCTATGGTTGTGAATGTGCCCTCAAGATGTCGAGTTTCCAGGGTTGGTAAGGAATAATTTCGAGGACGAAATCAAATTTAAGTAGGGGAGAGTTGAAACGACCCGTTCCGAATCACTTTCCTAATTCGGGAATGTGGCCAGAAGATAGGTTATCATAAGGCGTAGAACCTTTGGAAAGGAGAGGTCTAGACCCATTTAGGTATGGATAATGTAATTGAGGTGATCGAGGAGTTTGGGCCGTGTCTTAGAACCAAGGGGTATATCGATAAAGTAGCAGTTCGAGCTCTTTATGAATTTTGGATTATTTTTCAGAAGGTTTTGAGGTAAGACCAACTTCATAGATGTGTAGAGCTTATCGCTACCTTTCCATGGATATAAAGAACGTCAAAAACGGAGTTGAAACGAAGAAGTTATGGCCCTTTGAAGTTAAAGTAGTTTAGGTGAGTGAATGTTAACTTGTTGACCAAGCTCATTTAAGGCTCACGACGTGAGCATGAAGTGATCATGACGCGAGGAGCATCTGATGGACCAAAACCCTAGTTTTCGGGTATTTAAAGGTATGAGATGATTGGGGTTGCTTCTCCTCGGCCTCTTTCACTCCCAAGACGTCTGGAAACCCTAATCTTAGCCCCCATTGAAGTCCTTGATCATCCTTGGTGTTTTTCAAGAGTATGTGGGTCCTTTAAAGCTCGTTAAGGAGAAGAAGATCATTGGTGGTGCATTTGTTGACATCTTTGCTTCATCATCAGCTAGTTGTGGAGCTTTTGGACCTTTGTAAGTCCTTAAGCTCATGCCTTTCCTTTCCTTGCTTGCTAGATCTATGTTTCCATGCATTTTATGGCTTGTAATGTTGGTTCTCATGCATAGAGTCCATAAAGTTGGCAACTTTATGGATCATGGTGGTATCTTAAGTCCTATATGTTCTAGATCTGGACTTTGGTCATGGTTTTGGACTCCAAGTTTGAGTCTTGGCCCTTTTTCCTTCATTTTGACCCAGGTTGGTGTGTAAGTCATGTTTTGGACATATGTTACCTAAAAAACTTCGATTTTTATGGTCCTTGGGGTCAAGGAAGACCCTCTAGACTGTCCCATGTTAAGTCTTAATGGATTAGGAGCATATTGCTCATTTTTGGTCAGATATGGACTCACAACGTGAGGAACGAAGCCTCATGACGTGAGAGTGTATTCGAGGAAGTTTCTGGGCTAAAATCACAACCTCACGATGTGAGCATAAGGTGCTCACGACGTGAGCAACTCCTGTGCAAGTTTTGGACTCGTTGATTGTTGGCTAGCTTGGTATTGGACTTATCCTTTGGTTTGGGCTCATAATGGACTACGGATTCTAGAGTAATGGAATTCTGATTGGGTGTGACTTGCTAGGCTTGCCCTAATGGGCCTTGGATGATGAATTAGGTCTTAGTGAGCTCAATATAGTTAGGCCTTGATTGGGCCAATGGGCTTGGGCTAATTGTGGGCTTGGTTAGTTGGACCATTTATGGGATTAGTGTTGGGTGGTTTTGCCATGGGTATTTATTAAAGAAATGTTTGATTGTTTGGTTCAGTTCATGGAAGCCGATTCGTAGCAGTTGCAACAATTGTAGGATTTATCTGGTGTTCGAGGTGAGTTCTTCTCACTATATCAACAAGGTGTAAGGCAACAAGGTCGACCCTTTTCGGATTGTTATCCTGGTTACAATATGCTTGTATGCAATTATGATATGTTAGATCGGTATCCTGGTAGATAGGATGTTGCTATGCTATTATGATCTGTTAGATCGGTATCCTGGTAGATAGGATGTTGTTATGCTATTATGATATGTTTGATCAGTATCCTGGTAGACAGGATGTTGTTATGATATTATGATCTGTTAGATCGGTATACCGGTAGATAAGATGATGCTATGCTTAGTGATCATTATGATCTGTGCTTATCTGTTGATTGTTTATGTGTTGAAGGCGAACAAACCCAGGGCGCCCCAGCTTTGTGCTGAAGGCGAACAAACCTTGGGCGGCCCGGATAGACTAAAGGCCCTACGAGGTGTTCCAGTCACGTAGAAAGCCCATCGAGCGGTCCGGATATGCTGAAGGCCCTACGAGATGGTCCAGACATGTCAGGCTCGGGAGCGGTCGAGATAGGTTGTAGGCCCTGCGAGGCGGTCCAGTCAGGCCAATGGCTCAGTATGTGTGTCGTTTTTTATGATATTGTTCTGGTTTGTATGATGTTGGTATTTTGGGGAACTCACTAAGTTTCTGGCTTACAGTTGTTGATTTTGTTTTAGGTACTTCAGATGATTGTGGGAAGGCGAATGCGTGACCGTACACTTCCTCACATTTTACGATTTGGATTTATGGGATACTCCGATACTTAAACTATTTTGAAAACACTTTGTTAACTAATGGTTTTGAATGGTTGGAAAACTTTTAAACTGACTTGAGTTTTATGCATGATACAGTTTTTTATCGATTTAAAGAAACTTTTTCACTTAGAATCTCTGGGACGTTACATTAATTCATTAATATAATTTAGATATTCTAGAATGTTCCATATAAAGTATTTAAATATTAGGATACTTACCTGATATGTGCATATCCACATATATATTTTTACATCATATCTTAATACTTTTAGCTATAATTATGCTCATTGTAGAACAAAATGTACTTATTATATTTAATATTTGTTATGTAGTGTAAAAGACATGCTCGGAAGCAATATGGAAGCTGGAAGCAGGAAAATACGAGCTTAGGCAAGAAGAAAACACAAAAAGAATTTTGCTGGACAGCTTGACCCCTCATCAATATTTTGACCATATCTTATGACTCGTAACTACGATTAACGCAATTCAAAATGATCTAAAAACTAGACACAATTTCAAACGACTTTCATGTTTTGAGAAAAGTCGCATTTCCAACCACCACGACGTAGTGAATGGAATCTTTGCGATTCTTGACACTAGCTTGGGGAATACGGGATAAACACGAGGACCATGACGTGGTGCCTTTACGATGTCGTGGTGGCGTGATTTTTGTTAACTATATATATCTTGGAAATTAGGTCGATTCCAGAGGAGAGAAGGGTTGAAGGCTGCGACTATTAACGAAAAAATACCCTTCCAAGACCCCTTTGAGGGCAAAATTCAACTAGAGATCAAAGGATAAAGAGATTTAAGCAAGGATTCGCATCTACACATTCGGTTTGCCTAGTTTAATCATGATTAGTCTAGTTTCCGTTATGTTTATGTGTTTTCTAGCTGTGATTATGGGCTAAAAACCATTGCTTCATTTAGTTAAATAAAACCTAAAACTATGATTTAGTTTCTTACTTTATGGATTATATGAATTTGGTTTATGCATGTGTTTGATTATCATTACCCAACATGTTAAAGTTTGTAACTTTGTTGCTTAATTTCAAGTGTAGTGTAGCTTAGTGACCATTAAATTGCGAGAGCTAGGATCGACCAAATCTTAGATAAGTAAAAAAAGTAACAAATTTAGCTGTGTTGGAGAACATAATTGTGACCATAATTGTGTTTGTTTAGATAAATCTTACATAGCCTATCTATAATGAATAACTAATTTTTTGTTTTGCTTGTGTATGACCATACAAGGTAGTTCATAAATTGGTGAAAATATTAGTAAATTTGGACTTGAATTGCTAATTACAGTAACTTGGTAACCATCTTTATTAATCCATAAATAAGAACTAACCATAGGAAAAAGGTGGATTCGAATCTAAACAAAAGTGTTCTAGTATATTGATTATAATCATTTTTAGTTGAGTGCTTAAGTTTTTCTGGACTTGTAAAATCAGATAAAACCCCCACTTTTAGTTGTTTTTCTTAGTTTAGCTTTTAGTAATTATTTTATTAATTAAATACCGTTCCCTGTGATCGACTCTCGACTTACCCAAACAATACTATAATATGACTAGGTACATTGCCTATAGGTGCATAGTTAGTATAAGTTTGTTAGGTTATAAATTTAAAAGTTGATAGGTATATTTTGTGCACATCAACTTTTTGGCGCCGTTGCCGGGGAAGGTTTTCAATTAATTTAGCTTATTGTATTATTAGTTACTTTTTTTCATTTTTAGTCTTATTTTTATTTTATTTTCGTTGATATCATGTCACTTGTCTGGAAGATTTTTGTTGTTATGTGTAGGAATTCGTGATCATATGCGTTTATTGGTTTTACTTTTTGCATGGGTTTCGAGATTGCAAGCCATTATGGAATTCTTGACTTGTTTAGTCTACTACTTTGGTGATTTGTCCAACTCAATCCACGAGGCGTAGTATAGTGAGGCGTATCGTGGTGGTTAAGTGGAGGCTCTTGCTACTCTTGACTATTTGGGTCAACTCTTGTTCTACTTATTAGTTACGCTAAGAAAACAAAGGAAATAGTCTAATAGGTCCTAAAAGTTTTTGTTTTCACAAACCACTTCTTGCATGCAAGAGATTTAATCAACAATTGTAGCTTGATTTCGACGATGACAAGTGATCGTGGTATCCTTTTTAGTTATTTTGGTTTGCTATCTTTTTATTTATTTTAGTGAGTTTTTTATTTTTAGTTTGTTTAAATTTTGCTTTCCATGTTAATGCTCTTGATGTTTCAGATCTTTGCAGAATCTTTTGCCCTTCAGATGCTGTCAGAAATTTCAACAATTAGGTTCTAATGTTGATTTGTCACACGAAAAAAAAGTTGTGAGAGAGTTTGAAGTTGACAATTGAGAGCCACGACTTTCAATAAGTGTGGGGTGCGTGTCGATTTTGTGAGAGATTATTATTTTCAAAGAGTGGCATTTCCAAGTATACATTGATTCATATGGCATGGAAGAGTTGTTCCCACACCATTAAGTTTTATTTCGACGCGAAGTAGATGTGGCATCCCGATTGCGATGACATGGTTGACACTTTCCTATGTCGTGGGGGAGCTTTTCATTGCAAGAAGGAAGTTGGCATTCTAGATACCATGATGTGGCCACTACTTACCACATCGTGGCCATGCTATTATTTGCGATATGGATATTTCCTCACTCGACAAAACGACGTGGTTGACACTTCCCACATTGTGGTCACTATACATTGCATTATTTTGCAATCTTTTTCACCACATTTCAGAATACAGACTTCTTGGTCATATTTTCCGGCACATTCAGAAGCAACAATCTAGTTTCAGTCTTCCAGCAATTTTCGGAGCAACTTTTAACAGCGACATTCGATCTCGCCACTACTACCCCAGGGGAGTCTGTTCCAATTCCCCTTTTTAATTTATGTTCCTTAACTGTTTTAACATGCAATGAGGACATTTTATCAAATATGTGTGGGGTAGGGGTCGAAAAAGGAATTTAAATTGGAAAATTATAAATTGCTAGATTAGGACAATTTAAATTTTTATAAACTTGAAATAATAGTTTAATTTAGGAAAATATAGTGATAATTTAAATTTTTGCTAATATTGTATGGAATGATCCGATAAGAACTCAAATGTTTACCTGAGCCTACACATGTTGTAGTGTATTTGTGACTTCCCATTTCCTAGTGAAAAGTCATGAGATATGAAAGTAATCAGGTAGTTTATATGGTATAATACGTTTTGCAACCAAAACCAGAAATCTATCCAGGAGAGCTTATGTAGTCATTACACTTAGAATAATACATTAACCAATAAAGGTTAAACTTAAACTCCTTGCTTAAGCATGTAGGGTATGAGTGAAAAAAGCGAGATATATAAAAATAAAAAAAAGAGAAATTACCAAAAAGTTGAAAGAATTTTGGAGCAGTCATGTATGAAATCCAAAGATCAAAATTCTAAAGAAATCATAAAAAGTTGAAGATACCAAAAATCAAACAAAAAGGTGGTGAATTCAAAGAAATCAAAGAAAATATCAAAGAAGAGATGAATTCCAAGAGCCCCATTGTGGTATCAAAGTGTAATTATTTCTAGAGTTTATGTATGCTTGGTAGTTTAACCAAAAATACCTTGAGGTTAAGAAATATTTCTGAGGATTGATTCGGAGGGTTGCAAAAATGAATGTCATATAAGCTAAGGGGTGAAGGTTCATAAAGATTGTGAGTATTTAGGAGTGGGAAGTTTTTAAGAATTATAGACACAAATACATGCATTACGGTCTTTGGATAATGGATGTGTTTGAAATGGATTATTCTATGTGATATTGGTGAGATAATAAAATCAGTTTTGCTTGAGGGCAAGCAAAAGATTAGTGGGGGGTAGTTTGATAACGTCTATTTTATACATATAATTATGATGTTTTCTTATTATTTTATAATATGGTTTTATGTTATTTAGAACTAAAAGATACTTAATATGCTTTGAAATATTCAATTACAATTAAAATGGGAGATGGAATGCAAAAGGAAGAGAATGGAGCTGAAAAGATGCAAAAACGACATTGCTGGCAGATTGACCCCTCTTCAGTGTTTCGGGTATATCTGATGACTCATAAGTCTAATTGATGAGATTCAAAATGTTCTAAAAACTAGACGAAAGTTTCTACGACTTATGTGACAGGGCCTTTTTGCTAATTCCGCATTTATCTTATCCAAAATTGGCCTTGAAGATGAAGCATAAAAGTTGGACAGAAATTCCCACTAAGTTACTTATTCCCCAAGCACCACTTACCTTATTTTTATTTGCTTAATCCCTAAGCCACCAGTAGTTTCCTTATTCTAATCCAACTCTAATATTCCATATTAATTCCATCTCCCTTCAACTATAAATATCCCACATCATTCCACCATTTTCATCATCTATGATATTTCACTTCGACTTGTGCGACAAGAAAACTTCATAACTGCCGTTTTGAGGGTCTAGAAGGCAGCCAGAAGGCCGTTAAGCTGACAAGAGAGAAGATCTGAAGGATTGGAGAGCAGATTCATATTGGTAATCATTTAGTTAGTTAACGTGAACATGTTTAGCATTCCATTATGATTCTATATGCAGTTACTTTCTGATTTGGGTGTTAAAACTCTTTGCTTTGTGTTTATGATTAGATGAAACCTCGATTTATGATTAATTGTTACTTGGATTGTGTTATTCGTGTTTAATTTATCTTGCTGAGCTTGTTAAAAGATCCTTATGTGTTAACGACAATTATTTTCTGTTAATTATTAAGTATATTGAGTTGTATGAACATCTGCTTGATTGCTTGCCTCTTATGATTTTGATGACCATCAAGATTATACGCCTAGGAACAGTGAACATGAAACTAGGGTTAACTAGAAAATAAGTAAATTAATGTGTGAGTATATGTGATGACCAACCACACATGAGCTAATTGAATTAGCCAATTCGATTAACTATTATTATAAGTCTTGCTTGATACGAATTGAACACTAGGAAACATGTTAATTTAATCAATTGATCACTGTTTGAATTGACTTGTTTGCTAAAGGATTAGTAATAATGAACATGAACCTAATCATTTTAGAAATCGATGAACATTAATAAATAAAGATGTGTGTGCAATTGTCTATGCTTTTAAGGTGTAATTTATCTAAACCAAAGTACCTAAAGAGATTTGTCTTCCTGTCAGTCTATCGATATTTGCTATTTAGTTACTCGTTTGAGATTTAATAAAACATTTCTTTATTCATTTCGTGTGTTGTGTAACCTATAATCAAATATTTTAAATTAATTCACTACCGTTCCCCTTATGTTCGACATCCTTACATATCAAAGCTATACTATACTCGATCAGGTTGACTGCCTGTAAGGTGTGGTTTAGATGCAATAAATTAGGAATTATAAATAAAAAACTAGTGCATTAAAAATTCACATCATTACCAAAGTTAGAGATAATTATTCTGAGCCATGATATTTATCTATTAGGATTTGAATCATTCCCTTATAAATAAAGATGCATAAAATCAAAATTAAGAGTTGGAAAAACAGTCAAGTCCCTAAGAATTCCCGAGGTGCTCTTTGATTTTATAAAAACCCTAAAAGTTGATTACGGTGTCGCAGACAGTCAGTTCAAGATTCGAATCTGTCCCGATTCTTTGTGCGCTTTCAGTTTGGATGATTCCAGTTCGTTGTTTGTATCTTTGATGCGATCACAAAAAAGAGATTCTATGTGGGATCCTCCAAGTCCAATCAACCGACAAAATTGGGAAAAAAAAATCGAAGAACAAAGTGTAGGTATTCTATCTTTCTAGTTTTTTGTTTTATATATTAGTGGACTATATATGATATGGTGAACAAATGTCATTTTGATGGTTATGTTTTATCTCGCTTCCATTGTTCTTTTTGATTTTTAAGAACTCTCATAACCTAACACTAATCATAACTTTATTGTTGATTTAAACTATTTAATTGTAAATTTATATCATTTTTACTAAGCTTACTATTCTTTTTTATGATAAAGTTACTTGCAACATGTATATATATAGGAAGGTGATATTTTTACTTATTTTTTATTTAATAACTTCAAAGAAAAATGGTTTCCTTTCATTAATTAGAAAAAAGGCTTATAATTCATTTTAATGGAAGAAAGAATATCATACCGAGATATATAAAAATCAAAATATATTTTTTAAATAATTAATAAGAAAAAACATAAATAAAAATATCACCACCACCCATGTACATACCGTTTACAAAGATGTTCTTTTTGTTAATAAAAGTTACATTCGACATGTACACGCGTACATGGATTCAGCTTCGAAAAGAACCTTTATTTCTCGAAGATAATATATTAATTGTTTGTTTTCTATTATTTTTTAAATCTTTTAGGTGGAGTGCATGTGAGTGGTTTTGTTACTTGTCACAAAGAAAAGCAAGAAAGCTAATACATTTGCAATTAAATTAGTGGCTTTGGGACATTTATGCTTTTCCCCATGAACAATTTTATGATAGAAATAAAAAAGTATTTACAATATAATTCGACTTATAGACTATTAAAATTCATGAGCAATAAATTGAAAATCAAACAAATTCATATTTCATCTTTCGACTATGTTGTTTGTTAGCCTCTTTATCCAAAGAAAATGCTCCCGAATATCTCTTTCATCACTAAATAGTTATGTCAGCTAAATATATTTAAAGAAAAATTACAGAAATGGTCCTTGTAGTTTTGTCCATTTCTCATGTTGGGTCAAATCTGTGAAATTTTTTTAGGGGTCATCTATGTGATTTGGAGAAATTGCATTCTCGTTCTATGGTCTAGATAAAAAAGACCATTTCATCATTTTCAATTTCTTTATTTTTTTTTTCTTTTACCTGTTTGCTAGCCCCTTTCTCTTTCTTCTCTTTATATCGCCACCATCATCGATGTAACATGTTTATTTTTGTAAATCAATCACCTCAAAATTCATTATCATGATCGAGTGCTTGAAAATTATGTTGTCATTAAAACCTTCAATCATCCGTTCGTACTCAAGATTTATCATTGATAACCCTAAGTGAAAGTGCATATATTGCTCTCCCCATCACAAAGGGACCAACAATGTAATTTCTCCAAACCGGTTCTTATTATATTTTAAAGGAAAATCTTCAATAAAGTCTTAAAATTTTGACACAATTTACGTTTTAGTCCCATTTTAATTTTTTTTAATGAAAAAGTCCTCAAAAATGGTAAAAAAATTGACACTTTGATATTTTTTACATTCCTTGTAGATACAATGCATGCCACATCAACATTTATGCTGACTAGAAAAACAAACAAGCGTAAGGAAGGGAATGTGAGCGAGGAGAATCGAGACGGTGACATCCAACAAAACGTCCATGCATGTCTACCACCAAGTTGGACACATTTCTGTTAAAAAATTGTTGACTCTTTATATATAACAACTACTTTAATAGAGAACCCACTCTTCCTTTCCCCTTTCTCTTCCAACAATGTACAGCACCACCACCACACCTCATTACCAGTCACTTCCACTGCTACCCACCCCATTGCAACCATCCTTTCCGCCACCACCACCCCACCCCTCGCTGGAAATGGATAACATAACCCTAAATTAAAATAATAATGACTAGCAAAATCCAAAACCTATATCAAATTAAAACCCATGTAGCCAATCTAACTAGAAACGATGTCGGAGAGAACCATGAGCCTTCGCCAGCCGTTACCCCTCTTACGTCGTGATCCATTCCCTATGGATCATTAATCGCAGGTTTCTAAAACATTTTCGTCGCACAAGACATACACAACAAACAAATTCAAACTCACCAGATTCAATGTGTTCCAGCCATTATTCTAAACCCTAATTGTTAATAATCAACATATGTTCAACCTGTTGGGTTAATCTTGATGATTCGGGTCAAGTTAATTAGGTTTTAGTGATGGGTCACATGTTGGTTTTAGTCAGATTCATTTAGTTGCTGAATTGGTCATATGTTGACTAAGTTTTAAGAGAATAATGTAGCTTAGTTTCCATTTTAATAGGGATCACAGGCACCTGCAACTTTAGCATTTTTCGTTTGTTTTTTAGCTATATATAACACACTTTGCAATCTATTTTAGTAGTATGAGTGATATAGAGAAATTGCTCCAATGATACTCTTTCTTTCTTTCCCTTCGTGTGAAACAAAGCAGTAGCAGATTTTTGGGTCTTAAATATATTCATCTCTATTTTTTGTATTTTGCACATTCACGAAGTGTGTTTAACGTATTACAAACAAAGTGTGAGTGTGTCCATGTTATTTGTGAGTGATATTTAAGGCTTAAATCCAACATTTGGTATCAGAGCACCCAGTTTCACACCTGGTCCGCAGCAAGAAAGAGAATATCGAATGCAACTCTATGTAATCAAGTGGATATGAAGAAAGCAAGTAGCAAGCATGAGACCGGTTGCACAACAACAAATTAGAAAGAATAAAAAAATAGACAAAAAGAAGAAAGAAGAAAGAAAGAAAGAAGCAACATGTTTTTTGTATGTTAGCATGCAAGATAGCAAGCAAGAGGTTAGTAGCAAGTATCAAATCAGAAGAATGTAGCAAGTAGTAGCAAAATCACAACAGGTACCAGTCAACAAACATAAGAAAGAAAGCAAGAAAGCACGCAGAAAGGTGAAGCAATAAGTAAGTTTGATCATATGTTGGCAATGAAAAAGGCATGAGACAGCAAGAAGTCTATGAAAGATAGAGCAAAAATACGACAAGATAACAAGATCAAACCTAGGTGGTTTGAGTAGCAAGTTATAAGCAAGTAATAAAGATTCGAAGTAAGCAAATAAGGGAGTTCAAATCAAGCAAGAAAATAGAAAATTTATCAAGAGTAATAGATAAGAACTTTGTGTTCTTAAAGCAAGTTGAAAGATTGAATGTTGGGTTAAACTTGATGGTTCAAGTCAGATTAATTGGGTTTTAGAAAATGGAACCTCATTGTTCTTCTATTTTGAGCATGTTTGGAATAGTAGCTATCTTGAAAAATGGTATCATGAGCTACGGTCATAGCCCGAATGATGTGGTCGGCACAGGTGGTGCAATCCCCGATAATTTTCGATCCAACAAAGTTGATCCTAAAGCCTTGTATCAAAAGTATTCCTTATGGCCCAAGTCAGGTGAGCATGTCCCGAGAGTATTGGCTGTATGAAAAAAGGATTGGATCTGATGAATAGTCGTTTAGGGGAGGCCAATGGCGGAACTTAGGTTTGAGGGGATGATTGTTGGGGTGCAAACCCAATCCCACATCGGTAAAAAGAGAAACTAAATGCTAGCATATAAGGTAATGGGTAATATGCAACGCTTGGTTCCTGGTACGCATTTAAATTGTATTATGTTAACTTTGTAGAGCTACTCGACGAGTTGGGAGCCCCAGAATCATCGAGTAGAAGTGGGATTAGACGCGAGTTTAAAGATATCTACTCGACGATTCAAGAGCCCTCAGCTCGGCGAGTAGGTATGCCGGAATGAAACCCTAATTTCGAGGTTTTACATCCTATTTAAGAACTTAATCCCACCTCATGGCCTCGTTTCCAGCCTCCAAGTCCCAAACCCTAATCCACGAAACCCTAGAGCATTTTGTGAGTGAGTCAGCCATTTGTAAGCAATCTTGGGTGTTCTTGAAGCTTGAAGAATAAGAAAGAGTTAGAAGGCTCAGGAGGAAGAGAGTAGATCCAGAAACTACACTTATTTGGCTACATTTTCTAGTAATTAAGTTTCTATCTTGACCTCTAGCTCATTAGATATCTTCCTTCGTCTTTTATGAAGGTTTTGGACGAAGAATGATAACCTTTGGAGTATGGACGACCCAAGTGGGTAATCTTCCATATCTAAGACCTTAAAGGGTTGGTATGGCATAAAGGTGCAAACTTGATGCCATTAGAGTCCCCATGCAAGCCATAGAGTGTCATCTTGGCCTTTTTAGCCCAAAAAGGCCATGCATGAAGAAAAAGATGGGAGCATTACGTGTCCAACTGATGTCCACGGCCTAGATCTATTATAGTGTGCTTTGGTTTAGAGTATTATGGCTTTTGGACCAAGATCTATGTTCTAGAGAGTCAAGGTTTGAGCTAAACCCATTAAGAAGATGTATTAATGGGTAAAGTTGGAAACTTTACCCTTAAGAGGACACCTTTAGGGTTTATGGGAAGTATGAAGCTTGGATCTGAAGTTTAGGGGCTTAATCCATCAAGATAGTCCGAACAGACAAGGGGACTCGACGATTCCATTAGGGGACTCGATGAGTTGAGTCGATTTGTCCAGATTTCGTACCAGTTTGAACTCGAAGAGTCTATGAAGGGACTCAACGAGTTGAATCGGTTTATCACGAGTTTGAATAACATAGGAACTCGACAACTGGGGTCAACTGCAAGTTGACCTTGACTTTGACTTTGACCAGAGCGTTGACTTTACCAGGGGTAAAATGGTCATTTTACCTTTAGAAGGATTTTCAACTTTTTGACTAAGTGTTCCTTGTGAATTTATAGTCGGGGAGTCATTGGATCAACCATCGTAGATTTCCTCACTTGAGATATCAGCAGCCAGCTTGAGAGGTGAGTCATCTTCCTGTAGGAACGGGTTTAAGGCACCAAGGTCGGCCCGTTTATGTATGTTAGCAATGCCGGGGTTAGTCCGCTATAGTTATATGTTTACGAACTTCGATCCGATGTCGTGGCAAGCCCAAGGAATGTTTGTATGCTTGGTGTCTTTGTGCTTCTTGTACGATGTCAGGGCAAGCCCGAGGAAGGTTTACCTTATATGTTATGCGTTATGTGTTCTGGACTCCAGTGTGATGTCGGGGCAAGCCCGATGAATGTTTATATGTTTGTGAAATATATATAAATATATATATATATATATATATATATATATATATATATATATATATATATTATGTATTATATGTATGTTGCTATGTTATATGTATGCCTGACTTCTGTCTGATACTGGGAGGGGCCCGATGTGGGACTTCAGTTCGATGCCAGGCGGGGCCCGATGTCGGCGGGGCCGATGCCGGAGTTCAGTCCGATGTCGGGCGTGGCCCGATGTAGCGGGCAAGGCCCAACGTATGTTATTATGTGATTATGTGTATGGTATGTGGTAGTTTGGAGAGAGTCACTAAGCTTCGTGCTTATTGTTTTCAATTGTGGTTTCAGGTACTTTTGATAGCAAGGGGAAGAGCTCAGGATGATTGCAGTGCACACACTATAGATTCAGCCTGGGATATTTAGACTCTGATATTTGACAGATAATTTTGGATACAGTATTTTATTGTGATGAAAAAGGATTGGATCTGATGAATAGTCGTTTAGGGGAGGCTAATGGCGGAACTTGGGTTTAAGGGGATGATTGTTGGGGTGCAAACCCAATCCCACATCGGTAAAAACAGAAACTAAACGCTAGCATATAAGGTAATGGGTAATATGCAATGTCTGGTTCCTGGTATGCATTTAAATTGTATCATGTTTACTTTGTAGAGCTACTCGACAAGTTGGGAGCCCCAGACTCGACGAGTAGAAACGGGATTGGACGCGGGTTTAAAGCTATCTACTCGACAAGTCAAGAGCCCTCGACCTCAGCGAGTAGGTATGCCGGAATGAAACGCTAATTTTGGGGTTTTACACCCTATTTAAGCAACTTAATCCACACCTCATGGCCTCATTTCCAGCCTCCAAGTCCCAAACCCTAATCCACGAAACCCTAGTGCATTTTGTGAGTGTGTGAGCCATTTGTAAGCAATCTTGGGTGTTCTTGAAGCATGAAGAAGAAGAAGGAGTTAGAAGGCTCAGAAGGAACAGAGTAGATCCAGAAACTACACTTATTTGGCTACATTTTCTAGTAATTAAGTTTCTATCTTGACCTC
The DNA here is from genome assembly GCF_051521515.1 of Lactuca serriola. Taxonomy (NCBI): domain Eukaryota; kingdom Viridiplantae; phylum Streptophyta; class Magnoliopsida; order Asterales; family Asteraceae; genus Lactuca; species Lactuca serriola. Next base: position 97,520,038 of record NC_136410.1, on the reverse strand, counting down.
TAGCTCATTAGATCTCTTCCTTCGTCTTTTATGAAGGTTTTGGCCTAAGAATGATAACCTTTGGAGTATGGATGACCCAAGTGGGTAATCTTCCAGATCTAAGACCTTAAAGGGCTGGTATGGCATAAATGTGAAAACTTGATGCCATTAGAGCCCCCATGGAAGCCATAGAGTGTCATCTTGGCCTTTTTAGCCCCAAAAGGCCATGCATGAAGAAAAAGATGGGAGCTTTACGTGTCCAACTGATTTCCACGGCCTAGATCTATTATAGTGTGCTTTGTTTTAGAGTATTATGGCTTGTGGACCAAGATCTATGTTCTAGAGAGTTAAGGTTTGAGCTAAACCCATTAAGAAGATGTATTAATGGGTAAAGTTGGAAACTTTACCCTTAAGAGGACACCTTTAGGGTTTATGGGAAGTATGGAGCTTGGATATGAAGTTTAGGGGCTTAATCCATCAAGATAGTCCAAACAGATAAGGGGAATCAACGATTCCATAAGGGGACTCGACGAGTTGAGTCGATTTGTCCCGATTTCGTACCAGTTTGAACTCGATGAGTCTATGAAGGGACTCAACGAGTTGACTCGGTTTATCACGAGTTTGAATAGCATGGGAACTTGATGAGTTAGGAGGTAACTCGACAAGTGGGGTCAACTGGAAGTTGACCTTGACTTTGACTTTGACCAGAGCATTGACTTTACCAGGGGTAAAATGGTCATTTTACCCTTAGAAGGATTTTCAACTTTTTGACTAAGTGTTCCTTGTGAATTTATAGTCGGGGAGTCGTTGGATCAGCCATCGTAGATTTCCTCACTTGAGATATCGGCAGCCAGCTTGAGAGGTGAGTCATCTTCCAGTAGGAACGGGTCTAAGGTATCAAGGTCGGCCCGTTTATGTATGTTAGCAATTTCGGGGTTAGCCCGATGTAGTTATATGTTTCCGGACTTCGGTTCGATGTCGGGGCAAGCCCGAGGAATGTTTGTATGCTTGGTGTCTTCGTGATTCTTGTACGATGTCGGGGCAAGCCCAAGTAAGGTTTAGCTTATATGTTATGCATTATGTGTTCCGGACTCCGGTGTGATATCGGGGCAAGCCCAAGGAATGTTTATATGTTTATGTTATATGTTATGTATTATATGTCTGTTGCTATGTTATATGTATGCCAGACTTCAGTCCGATACCGGGCGGGGCCCGATGCAGGACTTCGGTCCGATGCCAGGCGGGGTCCGATGTGGGCGGGGCCAATGCCGGACTTCAGTCTAATGCCGAGCGGGGTCCGATGTAGCGGGAAAGGCCCAATGTATGTCATTTTGTGATTATGTGTATGGTATGTGGTAGTTTGGAGAGACTCACTAAGCTTCATGCTTATAGTTTTCAATTGTGGTTTTAGGTACTTTCAATAGCAAGGGGAAGATATCGGGATGATTGCAGTGCACACACCATAGATTCAGCCTGGGATGTTTAGACTTTGATATTTGACACATGATTTTGGATACAGTTTTTTTATTGTGATGATTTGAGTTACATTATGTAAGTTCTTTTTATGAGTGAACAAATGGTATTATTGGTTTTTATAAATAATCAAACAAAGTTTTTGGACCGTATTTTTGGGATGTTTCAAGTTGGTCTCAGAGCCTTGGTTTGATGGATTCGAGCACACTGTCGAGTGTGTCTGAACTCAAACTGAGGACTTGGTATGAAGATTTTCAAAAGAAAATCAGTTTTATAAAAAGAATTTTAGAAAAAGCAAAAAGAACTTTGAAAAAGAGAAAGAGGGTGTGGTGTATCCAATCAGCCGAGCTCAAGTAATTACTCCCAAATTACCTATACAAGTTTATGTTATGATATGTTTATGAGAACTACATGCTAGATTAGGGATAAGGATCTAGGAAGGATGCCTTATGTACCTGTTATATGTGTATCAGCTTTATGAACTACATGCTAGTACAGATTATCAATATGATGGCCTGATTAGTATATGCTCGATTACGTTTACTTAATGCTCGAATGCTGCTTCCTTTGTGCTTTTAGGAGTTCTAGTTGGATTTTACTAACTAACAAACGAATATGTTAAGTTACATATTGAGAGTACTAAATAATTTTAGAAGGTTAGGTCTAGCTCTATTTCACAGCTCTTGTTTGAGTCCAACCATTGTAGGGTAGGATCTCTCATTCAAAGAGTTATCTAGTCTTAGTGATATGTAACGGTATTCGCAAGCTAGTTAGGGGGAGATAGCAGGGACTTCTGATGTAGCTGATGGTAGAGAATGGGATGGTGAGTACCCTAGGGAAAGCCTAAGAAGAATGTAGCGAATGAGGTAGTAGTAGTAGTAGAAGGGACTTGGTGAAGTCAAGGCAGTTCTTGAGGAAAGTACGGATAGATGTGGAAGGTAGTATGGGCCCGTACTACTGAAAGCAGAGGATCCATACTCGAGTCAAGGAAGGTTGACATGAATCCAAGGAACTTGAAGTATATGTGATCCCTTGAGATATGATTAGTATTATGATGTTGTTTTTCAGAATGGTGACACTACGTATTAGACCAGTCAGCAATTCAGGCGCTGGTGAGGGACCAGGCTCGGGCTCTGGAGCCTGGCAGCTAGACGACCAGACTAGGGAGTTTATCTCCTCTAAGATCACATGCAGTATCCTAGATTAGACTCCTGTGATCTTTGGCATGATCAAGGAGGGTATTTTGGAGCTTTTAAATGGGAGATCGAGTGCCTTCCACATCGAGGTGGCAGCCATGATAGGGTCGCATACATTGACATTTAGGGAGTTCAGAGCTTGTGGAGCTCCCGAATACCATGGGGCTCAGGGATCCATTGCGAGTACCAGGTGTTTGGCGGATGTCGCCAACACATTCTGCACTAGCAGATGTCCCGAGGGGAACAAGGTTCGACTTACGTCCTGTCTTCTGAAGGATAGGGCACGTGACTGGTGGGAGGAGGTCTGATGAGCCATTAGAGACGACACAGTTCTAGATGCGATTATTTGGAGTGATTTTTCGGCTAGGTTTAGGGCCGAGTTTGCACCTGTTATTGAGGTGCAGCAGCTTGCCAGGGAGTTCCAGGATCTCCAGCAGACGACCGAGACGGTGACTGAGATCACCGCTATTTTTAGGGAGAGGGCCCTTCTCGTTCCACAATATGTGGCGGATGAGGACATGAAAAAGGCCCGATATCATGAGAAGTTGCAGAGTGATATCCGCCAGTTTGTGAGCTGCTCTAGCTGCAAGACGCTGGAGGACATGATTGTTAGGGATCGAGAGAGGGAGTTGGATTTAGAGATGAAGAGGAAGAGGAAACCCGAGGGGTTCAGAAGGGAGTGCGAGCAAGAAGCCCTAGGTTTTAGATCACATACCTAAGAGCCAGACTGGGCATGTGAGCAGAGACTGTACGGCTACTACCACCACCACGATAGTATCAGATCTGATTTTCTTTCAGTGCAATCAGAGGGGACTCAAGCGGTCCCAGTGCCCGAGTTTAGTAGCAGCAGGGCAGGTGGCAGCACCCGTCCCTGCTACATTGAGGATTACAGACGGCCGTCAGGTCCGGGGTGTGGTGCATGTGGTGAAGAGCAGGGCCTTTCAGTTGACAACAAAGGAGGCACGAGCAGCTCCCGACGTGGTGACGGGTATGTATCTTTCCCTTATCTCTTTATTGATATTGATTATTGCTTATGTTTGTGTGTTTTGTTATAGGATCGTTCTTAGTGAACGATATATCATATTTGGTACTATTTGATTCGGGTGCCACCCGATCTTTTGTGTTGCTCGCGCTCAACAAGCGATTCTCAACAGCTCCAGGGGAGATGGATTGCCCACTTGATGTAGAGATAGCAGAGGACAGGACCGTCAGGGTTGCAAGGGCTCACCGGGGATGTACACTGCAGTTGTTCGATGAACAATTTTCTATAGATCTAGTCCCTATTCCCTTGCAAGGGAATAAGGTTATAGTTGGTTGGGACTGGTTGAGCTCCAATGGGGCAGTGATCGACTGCAAGCAGCAACTAGTGAGGGTTCGGACTCCTAGTGGGGGGAGGGTTAGTGATTCAGGGCGAGAGGCCGCAGGGTGGACCGAATTTATGTTCAGCAGCGAGAGTGTGGCGCTACCTTCAGCAGGGTTGTACGGGTTATGTCACGTATGTTAAGGATACCTGGGATAAGGGTAAGACGGCAGTGGATGATGTACCGGTCGTGCAAGAGTATCCGGATATATTTCCAGAGGATTTGCCTGGGATACCTCCGGAGAGACAGGTCAAGTTTAGGATTGACCTAGTCTCTGGTGTGGCTCCGATAGTCAAGCCACCATATCGGTTGGCTGCCCCCAAGATGCAGGAGTTGTCTACACAACTGCAAGAGCTCCTAGATAAGGGATTTATCAGGCCGAGTAGCTCGCCATGGGGAACCCTGATCCTGTTTGTGAAGAAGGATGGGTCACATCGCATGTGTATAGACTACCGGGAGCTAAATAAGGTAACGGTGAAGAATCGTTACCCCCTCCCAAGGATTGATGACTTGATTGACTAGCTACAGGGTGCATCTTGGTTCTCCAAGATTTATCTGCGATCGGGTTATTACCAGATACGATTCAGGGATGAGGATGTGCAGAAGACAACTTTTAGGACTCGCTATGGTTATTATAAGTTTATGGTGATGCCGTTTGGGCACAACAATACTCCAGCCGTGTTCATGGACCTCATAAACCGCGTGTGCGGACCGATGTTGGATCGGTCTGTAATAGTCTTCATTAGTGACATCTTGGTTTACTCAGAGACTTAGAAGCAACATGAGGAGCACCTGAGGGAAGTACTTGAGACATTAAGGATGGAGATGCTTTTTGAAAAATTCTCCAAGTGAGAGTTTTGGTTGTGCGAGGTGCAGTTTCTTGGACACCTTGTCAACCAAAAGGGTATTCTAGTCGATCCGTCCAAGTTAGAGGTCGTGATGCAGTGGGAGATTCCAAGGTCTCCAACTGAGATTCGGAGTTTCCTGGGAGATTCCGAGGTCTCCAACCGAGATTTGGAGTTTCCTGTAGATTTATTCAGGACTTCTCCAAGATTACAGTTCCTTTGACCCGACAGACCAAAAAGTCGATGACCTTTCGTTGGGGACCTGAGCAGCAGGCAACCTTCGAGACTTTCAGACAGCGGTTATGAGAGACACCGATCCTAACTTTGCCGGAGGACGTTGATGAATTCGTGGTATATTGTGATGCTTCTATCACGGGCATGGGTGCAATGTTGATGCAACAGGGTTATGTGATAGCTTATGCTTCGAGGCAGTTGAAGCCTCACAAGGCTAATTATCAAACGCATTATTTAGAGCTGGGGGTTGTGGTTTTCTCCCTCAAGATTTGGCGGCATTACCTCTATGGGGTCCGTTTTACCATTTACATGGACCACTAGAGTTTGAGGTACCTTATGGATAAGCTGAATCTGAAAAACAGACAACTTTAGTGGTTAGACGTGGTAAAGGACTACGATTATGAGATCCTTTATCACCCAGGAAAGGCCAATGTGGTGGCCGACACCCTCAGCGGCAAAGCGGTAGCAACCCCGATTCGAGATATCAGTTTGAGGATGACAGTGGTCATTCCATTGTTGGAGCAGATCAGAGAGGCGCGGGTAGAGAGACTAAAGGAAAAGGTCAGAAGTGCGAGCGGATCGTAGGCCGGTTGGCCTCCTTTGATTACGATAGTTGTAGGTTGTTGACCCTGCATAGGAGGGTCTGGTGTCACACCCCTGAACCGGGATGGCAGAAACGTATGGGGGTGGGTGACTTCATCTTGAAATATCATAACAATTGTATATGAATGAAACATAGCAACTATCATCATCATACATTACGATATCAACATACATAGTTTAAATCATTGAGTTTGTTTATGAATTACATCCAAGTACATAATGTATGATAAATGAACAAAAACACATCAAATATCCAAAGGTCCATAGCTGCCAAACTGCTTAGTGTGTTCTTGAGAATACAAGTCGTCACTACAAGAAAAAAGGCCTTTTACGACGCGCAAAATACGACGCTCATTGATCTATGTTACGCAAAGGAGAGTGACATTAGAAAAATGTCATCTCTTCAAAAAATTTAAGGATAGAAGACACGCATTATTGCGCGCCCTTAAATTAGTGTCTAAAAAAAACACGGAGGGCACCTATAATAAAATGCGTGTCGTCTACGGATGTCGCTTTATATTTTTTAATGGAACGCGCGTTCCATCCTTTAATAGTGGGGGAAAGGGGGAAATGAAATTCTGAAAAAATTAAAAACCCCGCCATGCTCTCCTCTACCTTCTTTCAATCGTTCTTCTCTCTCTCTCTCTTTCTCTGTCTCCCTTACCATTGTCGGTCCTCACACGTCAGACGACCGCACCGCCACCATTAGACCCACTTACCACTCCAAATCGTCATTGTTGCTCCTCTCTTAAACCACTGCAACCACCCTTCTCTCTCTCTTTCTAAAATGCTCATTTATGACCACCATCACACCAGCCACTACACCGTCACCATTAGCAATGCACACCGCACCACCACTACCGTTCCTCTTTCTCCATACGAAAAAACCCTAATTTGTATGTGCTTACAGGTTTTAAAAATTAAAATGAGAGTGCATTGAAATAGGTGACCTAAAAGATGAATGCACATGAAAATCCATCGTTGGAGGTAGGTTTTTCTCACTAATCTTTACTCTTCCTCAATGTTCTTTGAAATTTTACATTATATATTTCTCATCTGTACATGTACCAGAAGTTGTTTTCTATTTTCCATTTAATTTCACCCAACTCGTTTCTTAAATGAGTTTTTTCCTAATCTTATGGTCAATTTGTTTTCTATTTGGAATCACACCTGTTCATGTAGTTTTACAGAAGAATGATTTGCATGAGAGGGATGATGGGGAGCTTGAAAGAACAGGTCAACCGTTCCAGCAAAAACCCCTGAACCTTCATTTTTCGAGAAATTCCCTTGATGCCCCTGACTCAAAAACTGTTTTTCCCCCCTGTAGCTTCTTTTGAAAACAAATTTCCATTATTTCCTTTGGTTTTCTTCACCACATCAACAAACCCATCATTTTGTTCCTTAACTTCTTTAGTGCTGGCAAGAAGCACTTGCATAAGATCCACAGTAGCTCCTTCTTTTCCTTTCTCTGTTTTACTTCTCTCCTCTTCTTCTTTCATCTGAATAGCAGTAACATCAATCGAGATTAGTGGAAATTGGTTTTTATTTTTTATAGTTGATACTTGAGAAAACCTTATATGTTTTTTTTTATTTTGTGAAAATTAATTCCAGATGATGGTTTATAAAGAAGATATAGTAAACTACACTTCTGGCCCTGAGTGCAGCTAGTTTTTTTAGTTTGGTCCCAAAATGTCCTCTTTCACTTGCTAAAGATTTAGGCTTCCAGCTACTCTCTGATGATATTGATATCAGACATTCAAGGAATGGTAAGGCGTAGATGGCATTTGTATTTTCATTTCGTATAACTTTCTGTTTAGCTCCTTTTACCTGTTTACTTTTTTTTTCTGTCCACTCATTGGTTTTTATTCTTCTTTTACCCAGTTCCAATGATCTACATGATGGATTGCACAGAAAATGACTGTAGTTCACTACTCAAGTCATCAACTAAGGTACTTGATATCCCTTGATTTTGGCTAGTGTATGTATTTGTAAATTCAATTAAAAGTTTTGATATGTGTATATCATGTTCCATGTTAGAGGCATGGGATATCATGTTTACATCTATGAAATGTTGACTACATGTTCATCTCAATGGTTTACTTAGATTTCATGTCTTGTATCTGTATCAGTTCTTAGTAGAACTTTTTTTTAACAATGGAGAAGGATGGATAAGCCAAAAAGGAATCACGGGTGGCTATGATTTTGTTTTCCATCAGATCTATAGTCATATTGTAAAAATCATACCTTGAGCTATAGAACTCAAACGGACCCCAAACCAGTTCCCAAAGTTTACAAATTGAGTTGGCTAACTTTCTTAAGCAGCCCAACTTCACTGGTAAGGACATTATCTATGTGCAAGAATGGAATGTTTGCTGTTAGGTCTGATCCGGGTCTGTTCTGATATGTCATTTTGTTTTCATCATTTATAAGGCTTGGAAAAGGATCCAGAGTGATTCCAAGTTTCTATATGTTCCTGATATTATGAGTTTAAGATCTGGAGCAGATGGGGTGTTATTTCCAATTATAAATTGGTTAGAATTGATCCAGACTCCAGATCAGTGGGCAGTCACCAGCTTTTACTAGTGTTGTGATTGTCCACAATGTGAATTTTATATCCGGAGCTTGGGAAATGCTTTTCATTCAATTCCAACTCTGAGACTTTCATTTGTATGTCCTTTACTTCTCTGAATTTTGGTATGGACGAATTCTACTCACAAGTTGGGTAGAATTGGCCAACCTCACTTGACTGTCTTGTTGGAGATAGAAGTGATACACCTTTTTGTAAAATTCATATTTAATTCATCCTTTGGAGTTAGAAGGAGTTCTTTATAGTTCTGGAATCCTGAACAATCATAGTTTTCTATAAAATTTAGTTAAAGCTATGTTTCTGTTTTAGATTTTGGAGTAAATCCGTTTTGAACAGCAGGTCTGTTTTAGAGACCTTGCTGTGATTACTCTTTTCTCAACTCATAGATTCATTACTTCTCCTTTCTAACCTTTAGTCCTTCTAAGATGGGTTTTAAAAGTTTAAAATTTTTGCAAGTGTGCTATTGAAAATGAATAGTTGTACAGCTCTTTGTTGTATCTCAGTATCAATGCATGTTTCATATCTGTCAATGTGTGTGAAATTAAATATTATCAAATTTTGCATATACAAAAAAAAAGTGTAGCTCCTATTTATTATAAACTCACTTGCTGAATATTACCCAGATCTGGTTTTGTAATTCGGGATCTGGTGGTTGAGAGTGCATCAAAATCTTTGCGTATGTTGAGAGAAGAATGGATATTGTTGGAGTCCTGTAGAAACAAAAAAAAATAGATGATGATCACAAAAGAAAACATAGATGTATAGAAATAGAAATACTCACGATACAGTAGGAAGCTTCTCATGTATAATGACAAAAATGTCCTTTGGGCTACACCCAGGTCGTCTGGCCAAAAGATGACTGTATTCTCCAAGCAGATACGCGCTAACCTACATAATGACATCAACATACAGTTGTCTATATTTGTGTTGGAAATATAAGATATAATCTACATACCTTCACCATTGTCTCATGTATTGCAGGCTTATCAAGATATTCTCTAGCTTTGAGAGCTGCATAAGGCTAATGATTAAAAAAAGAAAAGTGAGTCAGTAGTAAGTCCTATGAACTTTAATAATGCAGATACCAATCTACATTCTACAATACCAAATTAATTAGAATATTCATGAATCAGAATGGAGATTCTAAAGATCATCATCCAAATGCACCAAAATTTAGAGTAAGATCGAACCACTATTAATGAAGGTATTCTACTGGGCTAGGATGCTTGTTGTTTGGATATGGAGCCATGGAAGAACTTGGACCCTTCCGTGTTAACAGTGATGGAAAAACACTCTACCCCAACCACTATGCATGGAACAATGGTAACAAAAATTCCTTTAATTACTATGTCCCATTCACATCACTTATAATCTTAGTCCCTGTCTTGCTGGTGCATGCCTAACCCTATAAAACCTTTGCTTTTGAGGTACTAACTGTTTTCTCCTGGAATTTTTTTGCCTGAGATTTTTTGCTGCCAGCTATCCCTTCGGGACCACTCTTATGTATTATGTTAAAAGCACCAATTCAGAAATTTGCTGATTATGTAAGTCAGCTTTCCTCTTCCTTTTTGCTTTTTATTATTTATGCACCCTTATGCCACAAATCTCTTTATTTATCATACTAAATATGCAACCATCCCTTATTTTACTCCTAACTTGTTGTATAATTCATTCATGTCAGCTGCACATATGTTGCATAAAATAAATTGGTAAAAGTAGACATGTGAATTATGCATCTGTTATCTCAAATCTTACATTTATTTTTATTTCTGTTATTGTTTTTTCTAGCTTTTAGGTGTTGGTGTCAAGCTTGTTGGCAATACAGTGTGGAGTACCCTCTTTCATCAATTCTTAATAGTGATGTCACGTGAGAAATCATTTTTCTTTTTGTTAAACAAGTCTTTATTATCATGTATTAGGTCATACCATGGGTAAAAACAGCCTTGCCCCTGGTTCCGGGGTTGTCACAAAATACTTGACTTTTTAACTTTGTTTGTGGTTTCATTTAGTAATAATCCTTCTGAGGGGGTGTTTGTTGGGCTGCTTCTTTCAATGTCATTAAAAACAGTGGTAAGTAAAATCTTACTACTATGAACCTCTTTTGCTTAAACCTACCTTATTGACCTGTAGCTGATTAAACATTAAATTAATTATGCAGGTTTTGAAGTTTTTGATGGAAAAGAATAGTGTTAATGCTCTTCATAGAAAAGTATGTTGGTATTTTAGGAAATTTGGCTAATAATTTAGTTAATTATATAAAAAATGTTGAAATCTTACATTTGTCTACTATTGGAATGATTATTTGTAGTATTACATTTGTCTACTATTCGAATGATTATTTGTATAACATTAACTTTTGTGCAATGCATTGTATTATTTGTATATGGTATTTTATTTTCCATTATGTGACATAAAATGCAAATTTAATATGAAAATAAGTAAATCCATAAATAATTTTTTTTTAATTTAAAATTACGATACCCAAAAATGTGTGTCATCTTCATTTATGACATGGCCTTTCTTGACAGGGGCTTTCTTGATACGCATTGCGTGTCATTAACACGCGCGTCGTAAGGTTACGACACGCGAATGCGTGTCGTCTTCCTTTATGACAGGGCCTTCCTTGATACGCATTGCGTGTCGTAACCGCGCGTCGTAAATGCGTGTCGTAAATGCGCGTCATAAATGCGCGTCGTCTATCTTTATGACATGGCCTTCCTTGACACGCATTTGCGCGTCGTCTGAGCCATTTACGACGCGCAATGAGCGTCGTAAAAGGCCTTTTTTCTTGTAGTGCGTTTTGAAAAGCATCAACATAGAATGTTGGTGAGTTCATAAGTATGTTTGTATGAAAACTTTATGTAATAGTTTGTAAACTTCTAGAAAATCTAATATTTTCTTGTAAAAATAGTTTGTGAGTCTCGTTTCAAATCATGTATACTTGCATGTGTATTCTTTGGTTATCTTGTTTGAAAATGTATAGAGAGTGAATTCCCAGAAAATCCTTTATTTTCTGTTTTATGAGAAATTGTGGCCTTAAGCCCTTAGACCGGAGTTTGGTGCCTAGTTACAAAATAGTCGACACAACGTTTGTACTTTGTAAGAAAAATGAAAGGTAAGTATATCCACCGTAAATCTTATAATAGTATTATTATTCTCTATGTGAGTCGTTATAACCATACTAATATGACGAAGTGCCTGTCTTTGTTGGATTAGTGTCTATGCCCGTAACTATATTTGCTATGTACTTGACCCGGTTGTGCGTGGTCCTTTTGGGTTGCCTTCACCAAAGCAACTTGATAGGATGATTTATGAAGAGAGAGGTTATTATGGTTTATTAATATATTATATGAATAACATATTAAAGGAGAAATCATATAGTTTAATAAATATTAGACAATAATTAATTAAGAATTAATTTTGTGGCTAAAAGCAATTAATTAAATAAAGGTGACTAGAACTGTCAATTGTGTCATATTTGAATAATGGGCTTAGAAGCCTTATGGATTAGGCATGGACAAAATTAAGGATGTGTCCATATTAATTTCGGCCATAAGGGACCTATTCTAGAAGGTTCCTTGGGCTGCTTAAGGCCTAAGCTGTTCATTAGGGTTTTGACTGATACCCTAGCAGCACAAGTATAAATAGAACCCCTAGGGCAACAGATTTCGGCCACTTGAAATCCGAAAAGACTTCATAGCCAAAATTATGCCTCTCGCTTATCTCTAATATCATCCTCTTGCTTGTGTAGTGTTTGTAAGCCATTAGAGGAGTAACATTACTCTAAGCTCCAAGACAAGAAGATTCAAGCCATTCTTGAAGAGGTAATCAAATAGATCTAATTTTATTTGATATTTTCGAAATATGTATGCAAGATCTAGGGTTCTTAAGTCTTGGATGAATTGCATGTACAATAGAGAAACCTAGATCCAAGCTTTCGGGTTTGCATAAGCACATACGATGTTCTTTTGTATAAAACCCATTAGTGGTATTAGAGCCTTGATTGCTTTCTGTTGTATTGATGCCTTAAATGTTCATCTTGCTGAAAAATCGTTTTTCTGCCCTCTGCCTGACCTAGCTCGGCGAGTCACTAGTTGCACTCGACGAGTTGGCCCAAATCGGCGAGTCCAACTAGTGACTCGGCAAGTCGGGGAGTCAGACAGAGGGAAAATTGGGATTTCTTGTAGTTTTGCTGAAGGATAATTATCATAAATGTTTTTGACTAATAAAATCCAAATTTTATTATTATTATCTGATTATCCTTACCAAAACAAAAGATAATTACCAATTAACTGAATAATAAATTCATTATATGATAAAATTTGATTATTAGAATTATTTGATGATTTATCTTGTGAATAAAATGGAATAGGTCAAATTTAGATAATCATTAAATTACATGTTTAATTTAAATTATTTGCTATTTGATCCTATGTGTTTTGAAAAGTTCAAAACTTGCCCTCAAGTTTTGAAATTTAATTTTTTAATTAAAAGTTTAATTTGAATTATTTAAATTTCAAACACTAGAATTTTACAAGTTTAAAATTCAACCTTATACTCTATTTATTATAAGATTAATATATATATATATATATATATATATATATATATGTATGTATAACTTAAATGTTATTCTTACCGTTAGTAGGCCTCATTCACGAAGCCGATCTATAAGGGGGTATAAGGTTATGGCCTATAAAATGGCCGTTTAATAGGTGTCCACTCTCACCAACCACTTCCATGATTGGTAGAGGGTCGTTTGCCGAATGGGTAGGATAGGGCAACCCTTTCCTCATTAAAAGTATAATGAATTAATAAAGTAACTAAATGTTTTTTTTTACAAAATTCTCAATCTTAATTACTTTAGGCAAAAGTGAATTGATGCAATTCCATGAAATTACACTATGTACCCTTGATAAGACGTTAGTGGAGCGTGTGTGGTTAAGCGGCACACTAATTGGGCTCTAAGCAAAGGAGGCAAAGGGTGACTCGATGTTTTTCATAGTTCGATGGAGTGTGTGTGGTTAACCGGCATGTCGAATAGGTGACTGTAACATTAAGGGAACCATGTACATTTGCATGGTTATTCACACCCACTTTGTGATCCTCGGCATCCCAGTCACAAAATTGAGGGGCATATCGAGATTTAAACAAGCCTTTGAAAAGTTCAATGAATCTCAAAAGATCTAGGAGTTTTCAATACATTTAAAACTTAGCTTTAATTTGTTTTTCATGGTGGAAATTAGTGAATCTTCATTCACTTACCTTCAAATTATTTGTTGTTTAGATTACGACATCCCTCTTCTAAATTTCAAATAATGTTGTTTGATCGTAGCCCTAATTTCTCATTTGGGTGTTTAATTGGGGATTCTTATCTAATCAAACTTTGTTTCTTTTCCTTTTCAGATGTCGTATGTCAACAACAACGCTTCCGGTTCAAATTCCTCTGCCTCGTTCTCACTCATGAACTTGTGTGGGAGAGTGATCTTTGACGGGTCAAATTTCAATGATTGGATCCGTAACATTCGAATGGTCACTCGTTACGAGGACAAAGAGTATGTCCTCGATGAGAAGCTAAATGAAATCAACATCATCACTGCCTCTGTTGAAGAAATCGCTGCCTTTGAGGCCCATGAGCGTGATGCTACGACAGTCCATTGCATCATTCTGGCGACTATGACTGCAGAAGTCCAGAAGTCCTATGAGGACATGTATCCCTATGAGACGCATCAAGATCTGCTGGATCGGTACCACCAAAGCGTTAGGCAAGAAAGGTACGAGATCATCACTTCGATGATTACTGCCAAAATGGGCAATGGAGAGTCGCTTACGCTCATCTACAAAAGATGCAGAGATATGTTGATCGCCTGCTAAAGTTAAATGTTAACTTTGATGAAGAGCTGGAAATTAACATCATCCTTCACTCCTTGCCTCCATTTTACAACCAGTTCCGTATGACCTGCAACATGAATAAGGAGGAGGTCACTTTGAGCAAGCTTCAAGGCTTTCTGAGGACTGCTGAGAGAAACCTTAAAGACAAATCTGTTGCATCAACTCCTACTTCTGCTGCTTCCCCAGTCTTGCCAATTAGGCAAGGAAAGGGTAAGAAAAGGAAGGCTCCCTCAAAGAGCCACCATAAGGGAAAGTCCCAAGATGATACCTCTTCTAGTGGAACCAAGGCTGGTTCTGCTAGACCCAACTCCAACCCCAAGGATGCAGAGTGTCATCATTACCACGAAATAGGGCATTGGAAACGAAGCTACCTGAAATATCTGCAAGACATCAAGGATGGGAAGATCAAGCCTTCCTTCGCAGGTATTTATACTATTTAATCTAATGATTCATCACATGCTATTTCTTGGGTTCTTGATACAGGATGTGGTTTTCACATTTGTTCTGATTTGCAGGGCCTAAGAAGAAATAGGGATGTGGAGAATGGGAAGATAAACTTGATCATGGGGAATTGAAGATCATCGCCTGTCACCAAGATTGGAGTTTACTATTTAGTGCTTAGTAATGGATTAGGACTAGATTTGAAAAATTGTTGCTATTCACCAGAAATGGCAAGAAACATCATTTCCTTTCATGATTTGTATAGACAAGGATTTAGATATTCATTTGATAATGAAAAAGGTTTTATTAATGCTTATCCTTATGATGTTTTCTATTTTGAAGCATTGCCTTGTAATGGAATATATGAAACTGTGATGGTTCTAGACAATTTAGGAAATGATGTGTTGTGTATCGATTCTTCCAATAGTTTGGATAAACCATGCTTATGGCATTGTCATCTTGGACATGTCAACCAGAAACGCATAGCCCAAATCGATAAGGATGGAGTGTTGGAGTCATTCGACCTTAGGGACGATGACGTGTGCGAGTCTTGTTTTCTTGGAAAGATGACCAAGCCACCCTTCATTGGCACTTGTGAAAGGGGTGAGGGTTTATTGGATCTCATACACACCGATGTCTATGGGTCCTTCAAATCCATTACAAGGGATGCAAGCTGCTTCTATGTGACTTTCACCGATGATTATAGCAGATATGGGTATATCTACTTAATCAAGCATAAGTCAGAAACCTTTGAATAGTTCAAAGAGTTTAAACAAGAAGTGGAGAATCAGTTGGGTAGGAAATTCAAGATGCTTCAATCTGATCGAGGTGGAGAGTACCTAAGTCTTGAATTCCATGACTACCTCAAGGAATGCATAATCGTTTTGCAATTGATGCCAACTAGGACACCGCAGTTGAATGGTGTGGCTGAGAGGCGTAATCGAACCTTGCTAGACATGGTTCGTTCCATGATGAGTCGTGTGTCGCTACCTATATTATTATGGGGGTATGCCTTAGAGACTACCGCCCATATCCTTAACTTAGTCCCTACGAAGAAGGTTGCCAGAACACCTCACGAGATGTGGACAGGGAAAGCTCCCTCGTTGGCACACATTAAAGTTTGGGTTTGCAAGGCTTTCGTAAGACGAGAGACTCAAGACAAGCTCGAATCTCGTAGTGAGTGATGTATTTTCATCGGCTAGCCGTAGAAGTCCTTTGGATATCTCTTCTATAGACCGCGTAACAATGTTGTCTTCGTTGTGAGGATAGGGGTTTTCCGAGAGCAAGAACTCATAAGCCAAAGGGACAGCGGGAGGCAAATTGATCTTGAAGAGGTTCAAGCGTCGAGCGATGAAGGGATCTCTAACACTGGCACTCAACCTGAGGAGGAAACTCTGGTTGAACAGATTGACGAATCCTTACCTCTTAGACGTTCCAATAGAGTTATTGTTCCGCTCGTGATGTATGGTTTTCATATAACGAGTGAGGGTGATACGTTTATTATTAATAGTACACTAATAAATTTGGATGAACCTAATAGCTACATGGAAGCCATGGCAGGCCCGGAGTCTGCGAAATGGAAAGAGGTTATGGACAGTGAGATTCAGTCCATGTATGACAACCAAGTTTGGAATTTGGTTAATAGTGTGCCAGGTCGTAAGAAGGTCGGATGCAAATGGATCTTCAAGAAGAAGACCGGCATGGATGGGAAGGTACATACCTATAAAGCGCGACTGGTTGCGAAGGGTTTCACTCAAACTCCCAGAGTTAACTATGATGAGACCTTCTCACCAGTTGTGAAGATAAAATCTATTAGGGTGATGCTAGCCATTGCTGCATTTCATGAATATGAGATATGGCAGATGGATGTCAAAACTGCTTTCCTTGATGGGAAGTAGGCTGAGGATGTTTACATGAGTCAGCCATAGGGTTTTGTCGATGCAAAGCTCCCCAATAGAGTGTGTAAGCTTGAGAAGTCCATTTATGCATTGAAACAAGCAGCTCGCCGATGGAATCTTTGTTTTGATGGGAAAGTCAAAGAGTTTGGTTTTCTGTGAAGCGAGGATGAATCACAGTGGGTGTATAGTTAGCTTCCTCGTATTGTATGTCGATGACATATTGCTCATAGGAAACGACATCTCGACGCTACAGGAAGTCAAGTCCTGGCTTGGGAAGTGTTTCGCTATGAAGGACCTCGGAGAGGCTGCCTATATTTTGGGAATAAGGATAGTGAGAAACAAAAGTAAAAGACTAATAGGACTTAATCATAATACTTACTTGGACAAGGTACTTTAGTATGGAGAATTCTAAGAAGGGGGAGTTACCAATCCAAAGTAATGCCAAGTTGAGTAAGACTCAAAGCCCGAGTACCGAAGTCGAGATAGCAGAGATGAGCCGAGTACCTTACGCTTCCGTAGTTGGCTCAATCATGTATGTTATGACTTATACTCGCCCTGATGTGGCCGTCGCTTTGAGCATGGTCGGCAGATATCAAGGGAACCCTGGCAAAGCACATTGGACCGTAGTCAACAATACTCTTAAGTACCTTCGGAGGACCAAGGAATGGTTTCTAGTCCTCGGTGGGAGTGATGACTTAAGGGTGCGAGGGTATAGCGATGCCAGTTTTTAGATTGACAGGGACAACTACCGTTCACAGTCGGGCTGGGTCTTTACCCTAAATGGAGGAGCAGTGACTTGGAAAAGTTCCAAGCAGGAGACCGTAGGTAATTCAATGTGTGAATTAGAGTGCAGTGCAGTGAGCGAAGCGTCAAAAGAGGTGATATGGTTGAAGAACTTCATTGGAGACCTTGGAGTTGTGCCATCCATAAAGGAGCCCATGGAAATTTTATGTGATAATGAAGGAGTGGTTACCTTGACCAATGAACCAAGGGATCATGGCAGATCTCGACATATCGACAGGAAATATCATTTTATTCGACATCGGGTGGAATAAGGAATCCTCGTAGTAAAGAGGGTATTGTCGGAGGATAACCCAACAGATCGCCATATGAAATGACTGAGTAGGGTTAAGCACTTGCAGCACGCTAGGAGCATCGGGCTGAAGGACGATATTAGTTTAAGTTAGATAACATCGAAACGTGTAATATATAAATGTAATTGACATTTGATGATTAAATAAATGAGTATTATTTATTAGTAAAGTTATTGTCTTATGTTGATTGTTTACCTATTGTTTCACTTTGCATGTTTTGAATTCCTGAATAATAAGATTATTCGAACGTTCCACAGTCGCTCATACTTTGGGAGTAGGTATGAAAGAAGATTGTCATGAATTGGTTTGTAGATTGTCTTTAGTGTATTAGATATAGTAAATGTTTGCTGCAACGTTCATGAGTGCTTATGAATATGGTTTGAGCATTGGATTAACCCCGTGGGTGCTGGTATCACTTCATGGAATTTATCTCGAGTCATCGCAAGACGATAATATCATATGGTCTTAAAACCTAGATATATGGTATATTATCTGCAAGTTGGTTGTACATTGATAATGAACGTATCAGTAACTTGATTTTATAAAACACATTGTTGTGTAAGTAAATGGTAAATGCATATAAGTCGAAGTTTATCTGTTCCATTTATCCTAAGAGGGTAAAAGAGATATTTGGGACCCTCGATGATTTGGTTTGACTTATGTGCCAAGCCTGGTCAGGACTAAGTTGATGTGTTCAATTAAGTTCTATATCAGACGAATCAGAAATCGAGAAACAAACTGTTGGACAATAAGTATGACTATGTCCCATGTAATTGTCTGCACGATATCTAGAACGCAGGACTATACGATCCCTTATCTAAAGGACAGGTTACTAATAAGATCAAAGTTCAACAACGTCTTTGAGAGCTACGATTGCTAATCGGATTGTACTTACACTATAGTTACTAGACTTACCGAAGTGGGAGACTGTTGGATTACTGTCTAAGCCCGTAACTATATTTGGTATGTACTTGACCCGGTTGTGCATGGTCCTTTTGGGTTGCCTTCACCAAAGCAACTTGACAGGATGATTTATGAAGAGAGAGGTTATTATGGTTTATTAATATATTATATAAATAATATATTAAAAGATAAATCATATAGTTTAATTAATATTAGACAAAAATTAATTAAGAATTAATTATGTGGCCAAAAGAGAATAATTAAATAAAGGGGATTAGAACTATCAATTTTGTGATAGTTGAATATTGGGCTGAGAAGCGTTATGGATTAGGCATGGACAAAATTAAGAATGTGTCCATATTAATTTCGTCCATAAGGGCCCTATTCCAGAAGGTTCCTTGGGCCGCTTAAGGCCTAAACTGTCCATTAGGGTTTTGACTAAAACCCTAGCAGCACAAGTATAAATAGAACCCCTAGGGCATTAGATTTCGGCCACTTGAAACCCTAAAAGAGTTCATAGCCGAAATTGCGCGTCTCCCTTCTGTATAATATCATCCTCTTGCTTGTGTGGTGTTTGTAAGCCATTAGAGGAGTGACATTTGTGACTCTAAGCTCCAAGACAAGAATATTCAAGCCATTCTTGAAGAGGTAATCATCTAGATCTGATTTTATATGATATTTTCGAAATATGTATGCTAGATCTAGGTTCTTAACTCTTGGATGAATTTCGTGTACAATAGAGAAACCTAGATTCAAGCTTTAGGGTTTGCATGAGCACATAGCTCGTTCTTTTGTATAAAACCCATTAGTCTTGACCTTCTTCAGCCATCAGTTTCTGAGAAGATATTTGTCACCCTAGACTGGCCTGTCTAGCTGTAGCGAGCAACTCAGATGTGGGGTGTCAACCCCGTATAGATCTATACACAAAATCCCGTTCTCCCTCCAGGAGACTTTGGTTATAACTATAGGGCTTGCGGTGTACACTAAGTGGGTGCTAGTGAAGGTGTGTCTCACAAGAGCCTTAACGAAATTTACGCAAACATTGAGTTTCATTATTTAACGTTATAAATAATGTTACTACGGTATATTTTTTACTACAATCCAAAGGTGATAAAAATATAATCGTTTTTAGCAAAAGTGTGAAAATATCACATTGTTACAACCATTGTCACTAAAGGCCCAATTAAAATATAATTGTCACATAAGGCCCAATTTTACCCATATTATTCTAAGAGGCCCATTTTTGTTTAAAATTTTCACAAATGCCCCAATATAATCCAAAGGGTCAATAATGGCCCATTGTTATCAAGAATGTCGAAAATGGCCCATTTTTACTAGAGTTGACAAAAATAGCCCATTTTTAAAAAAGTATTCATTTAAGGCCCACTTTTACAAAAGTATTCAAAAATGGCCCATATTTACTAAAAAGCCCATTTTCAGCCCATTTTTGCTAAAATGCTCAAAATGGCCCAAGTTTATTAAAAACCCATTTTTGGCCCTTTTATACTAAAATGTTCAATAAAGGCCCTAGTTTATCAAAATGTTCAAAAATGGCCCATTATTACCTTTATCGCTGATAATAGTCCAATTTTTAGTGAGACTTCCACATTTTATCATTTTTCACATTTTCATGCGAAAATTTGTTTAAAACTTATTCTTGGACTAATCTTTGTTATATTTACCATGCATCAAGTGGATCAAGTTCCATTTAGGAGCTAGTTTTCAGTTTTAAGAACATATTATGTTAACTAAGTCCAACATCATGAGATCTAACCAAGAATCTCGAATTCTTGGACTCTTAGCATGGATTTCACAACATTTAGCACACATATCATACAACACATGCACATACAAGCAACTATATAAAGATTTACACAAGACTTTAAGTTGTTTACTCCCCCAAAAGAAAGAAAAATTTGAATATAGGGGTATGAAGCTCACCTTGGGGCTTTTCGGTTTTGAAGAGTCGTTTTCATATTTTGCATCCAGTCCATGTAGTTTGGACCATATAATTTTACGTCCAGTCCATGTAGTTTGGACCATATAATTTTCCATGTAGTTTGGACCATAGAATTTCGATCACCTCCTCCCGGATGATCTCCCTAACACGATCCTCTAATATTACTGGCCTATCCTGGCTGCCAGCTCCCGATCCTGACCCGAATCCGGTCTCAAAACGTCTCGTAACCATCATTATGATAATACACCAGAAAGATCTCGTATAGTCCATATAATAACCAGGAACAAACTTGTAACAGCCCGGAATCTCAGGTATTATTAAATTATGTTTTTGGGGTAATTTAAGAGGGGACTCGGCGAGTTGGAGCCTAGACTCGCCGAGTAGGACCGCAGACTTGGTCGCGGGATCGCGACCGGACTCGACGAGTCCAGATATGGACTCGGCGAGTCTACGCTGTTTAGCGAAAACCCTAACCGTTCAGGTTTGGGTCGTATATAACGCATCATATGCCGTCATTGTTCGTCTTTTAGTCGATTGAGAAGAACCCTAAGCGGCTGTGGGCATCTAGAGCAAGATTGAAGGCCATTGGTGACTTGAAGAAGTTGTGGTGCAAGGGGAGAAGAGTTTGGCTAAAGGAACTGCAAGGGATTCGAGTTCTGAGGTTTGGGGACACAGAGGGTGCGTTATCCAGGTAACATTTCGGGTCCTTTCTGTTATTTTGATGTGTGCATGGATCTAGGGTTTATGGAACCCATTTGATGATTAGATGGATTATTACCTTGTTACCCAATCGAATATAACCTTGTATTAGGACCTTTAGAGGCCCAGAAGGTCCCATGCTTGTGTAATCGGGACAAAACTTATCTCAGGAAGCAATTTGATCGACTGCATCGCATGGACTCGCCGAGTCCGATGAACAGACTCGGCGAGTAGCTTGGAGATTTACTGGAACTCGTCGAGCTGTTCTTCAGACTCGATGAGTGGAGTCGGGGTGGCCCCGCGATTCTTCCATGAGGATCTCGTCGAGCCAAGAGGGATGCTCGACGAGTAGAAAGGGAACATCAAGGGAAGTTGGGGAGGACGTCTAGACTCGCCGAGTCGCCATGGTACTCGCCGAGTCCGGTCGAGTTGACCGTTGACCGTTGACCAGAGTTGACCTAAGTCTGACTTCGTAGGGATAGTCACACTTAGAAGATATAAGTGTTAATGAGGGATATGTGATGTTATAGGGAGGTTGTAGCTTGTCGGATTGTGCACGAGTGATTTTAGGATTTGCTAGCTTTCAGCATTCGCGAGGTGAGTCTTCTCACTATACTGTACCCGGAAGGGTTTGACTGTATGACCGGAAGGTCAGCTATGATATGTATGCTATATGTGGTAAGCTGCTTGTTATATGTGCTATGTATGTTATGGGCCGGAAGGCGATTATATTATGGGCCGGAAGGCAATATGTTATGGGCCGGAAGGCAATATATTGTGTGATGGACCGGAAGGTCGGCGTGGGTAGGACTAGAAGGTTTACCCAGCAGGGACGGAAGTCCCCTGAGACACATGGACCGGAAGGTCAGGGCCTGGAAAGGTGTATGTGCGTAAGTTGTATATTGGGGAACTCACTAAGCATTTATGCTTACAGTTGTTGTGCATGTATTTCAGGTACTAGTGAGGACCGTGGGAAGGCGCTGGCGTGATCGATACACACTGAAGAATGCTTTTATGATCTTGGGATTTTGACTATTTGTATTTGACAGAATACTTAGACTATTTATGCCTTGTTTTGAATGGAAATAAATATATTTTTAAAATGAAAAATTTGTTTGAAAATTTGCGTTGTTACAAAACTCCCAACTAAACCCCAGGGGTAGTGACTTCCTTGCTACGCGTATGGGTCCTGTGCTTTCAGTAGTACGGGCCCACACTACCTTCCACAACTACACATATTTGTCTCAAGTATCACCACAACACCCTAACAATGTACATAACATAGCAAGCGCTCAATCCTCACTCCTAAAGGAATGCTAAATATCTCATAACTGGCCTCTCGGCCACGCACAACCCACCCATCCATGAAACTTCCACCAACCCTGGAGCACTAGTGTATGCTAGCCATACATAACGCTGGACCCTATAGACTTTCGAATATCCAATCTTACCCTAATCTCCCAATCAAACAAGAACATAACATAATGCCAAATCAAACATTCTTAGGCTATAAGATCTTAATTATGTACAGCCGTGATGCATACACTAAGCAACTACAGTAATGATGTCAATTTCATATAAGGAAAAACCCTAGGCTATCAGGCATCATATAATTAGGCAATTCTATCATGCAATTCCTGAAGATCTCTAGCCTAATACTAGCATGTTGTTATAACATATCACATAATCAAACACTGTATGGTATTTTTGGGTCACTTACTGGCTCCGGCTGATCGTACACCATGCATCCTCCTTTACTTATTTTATAAACCATTTAAAACCCTTTTGGAAATCTTTCCTTGATTTGAGACTGGATTCACACGAATGTTCCTCCAATTCACTCAAACCAAGGCTCTGATACGAACTTGTAACACCCATAAAATTCAAGCCAATTTAAAACTTTTTCAAACATTTAAAATCATTAAGTTATTACAGTTTACTTTTAAATAATTTAAACGTCATAGTATCCCAAAAATCAATCATGAAAATGTAAGGAGGTGCACGATCACGCCTTCGCCTTCCCGCAATCATCAGAATATTGAAACAATAATCCATAAATGTAAGCTCAAAGGCTTAGTGAGTTACCCCCAAAATACCAACCCATACTAACCAAAACAAATATCGTATCAATACAAATACCGAACAACATGCTTAATGAGCCTTCACCATGATTGGACTGCCTCCTACGGGCCTACAGCCGTTCTGGACCGCTCCCGAGCCTTCGGCATGACTGGACCACCTCCTACGAGCCTACAGCCGTTCTGGACCGCTCGCCGGGCCTTCGGCATGAATGGACCGCGTCCTACGGGCCTACAGCCTATCCGGACCACTCGTCTGGGCTTCGGCATGACTGGACCGCCTCCTACGGGCCTACATCCTATCCGGACCGCCCTGGGTATGTTGGCCTCAACCGCACAAAGCAGGACACTACCTCAACCCAACCCCCAAACAAACAATCATGTGCACTTGGATAACATACAAACAATATTATGCATATAACAGTCCAATATTTACACTCCAGCCCCAACTCCACAAAATTCCTTTCAAACTCGATCCCTAAGTTACCCAACAACCCCTTATCCTCCAAAATATTTTCAAATGGAGTCCCATAAGTTAACATTAAGTCCCTGCCTTCCTAATTATTTACAAAAGCAATCCAAAACTTACACTTTAACCCCTGGAAATCAAGGTTATATCATTTGGCTCCCCGAAACCAACACCCCATTAATTATTATTTGGTTTTTGGCTATAATAATATAAAATAATAATATTAATAATCATTTGTCGAGGTTCCGAATTTATTATTTAATTATTCTATTTTAAATGGGATGTTACAACTCTCCCCCACTTAAATTTGATTACGTCCTCGAAATCGTTTCTTCTCATTCCTTACACATCAACAACTTGAACTACAATCTCGAGCATAACCCTAGCCTTTCCAAGGCAACCGTAACCAACCCTTGTAGGGTTCTAAAACCTGAAAATAAATGAATCCCTTGCAGTATGATCACATTTACTAGATCTGAAACCTGAAGTCTCGAGATTGTCTTGCTCCCTGACAGAACTCTCCTACTAAATCATTATTGTTAAGACCAATCCGATTGCCTCTTATCTAACTATTCAACTCCAGATATTTGGGTTCCAACATCTAGATACTTTTCATACACCTGAAGACTCAATTCGTCAATACCGCCCTAAACACAGAAACTGTTTGAACACCAATCTGCCTGAAACAGTATGCTGCCACATGGCTGCTTTCCAAAATCTACCGAGATCTCCCTGGTCTCAATTCATTCACCAATCATCTGATATATCGGGTTCCATCTCGGTCGCGGAGCTAAAGGACTCCCACATAGTTGCCTCACATGACTTCCGCACGAAGTCCTTCCCTGGAACTATTTGCCACTAGTTATCATGCCATTGCGAATCTAACAACCTCCTGATCCAACTGATCGGATCCATGCGTCGAACCCTATCGTCATCAAACCCAGGCTAAAAGCGATTGCTACCTAACCGATGGTAGCCTTATATCACAAGCAATCTTATACGGTCCATTGCTTCCCTGATCCCATAACTGTAGTGACACTCCTACAGTCTTATCACTGGCCCAACCTGACCTAATCCTTCTGGTAATTCCGAAATCCAACCCACGGATTCCCATATCCTCACCGCCGCACCCAAACTGGTAGGTACTACTGTCCCTTGTACGTCCTAAGAACGCACTCATGCTACCTACCAACCCAGTGAATGTTGCGGCTACACCCACACACTTGCATCACTCTTGCACTATTTGCTAACTTGGTGAATACTACAGCGACACCCGCAGTCTTACAACACTTTCCATACCGGTCGAACATGCACTCGACCTAACACACAACTGAACTTAATTTATGGCTAGAATCCCAACCTGATTCCCAAATTCTGCTATCAAGCACCGAGAAGACGTGATTCCCATGCTGGGGGGGTCTTACCGAACTCCCAATTCACACAACACTCTAACCAAATAGCCACTAGGGTTGTCATCCTTCCTGTAATGATGCGAAACATATCCCAGTTTCAAAGTTGATCCTACTTCTGCATTCTGGGACGATTCTCCCCCACTTAGATTCAACTAATTCTTTAAAATAAATGAAAATTTGAGAATTCCTAATCCTTCTCACTTTCCAACGATCGATCTGATGACAGCCAGACCTTTCCAACTAGTACTCCTTTACTAGCCCACCCCAAATGATCACATGCTTCTAATAACTAGATGAACACTACCTAAATCCCAGGGAAACCAACAGTCCCTTATGCTCGAATGATCCCACACCCAAATCTCGAAGTCAAAAGATAGATGCTCCAACTAGTCTCCCGCTCTCAGGCTTTACAAATCATATCATTCAGGGTCTCGCACCCTGACTCACTCACCAGCTTGATCATCCACAGTTGAGTTGCAGTAGCTGACGCAACCTTTGCCCTAAACCGGGCTACAAACTAACCCCAAGACATAGTCTACAATCCCAAAACCGAAATAGGTCGCACCATCAATCCTTACCACCTAGTACAAGAGATCCTAGGCACCGGACCTCATCTTTACCCATGCCACATCGACCCAACTGCGCTCACCGATGCTGAAATACTGTCGTCAATCCTTGCGACTAACCGAACCGAGCTGGAACACAACCTGATCCTGGGGTCACAATCCTGCTCACTTCTTCGAGTTCGAAAGCTGAAAGGGTACAATCCTTGCCCTAGAAACGACATTCCAAACCTATCACTTAACCATTCTACTTCCAGCTGTATAACTCCAGTTGAACATAATCATTACTCCTTTCCGGAGTTCCTGTGACTCATATTCCGGCCTCGAGTAAACCCCTGAGCCTTACATCTAGAAACTCACGTGCTAGCCTCTTCCGCTCCACCTGTGGAAATAAACAAATAAAGATCATTGTCCTGATCCTAAAGAACTGCAATCCTCTGTTCATAAGAATATGTACCAGCAACAAGTCCCGGTACTAGAAAGCTCGACCAGCTCCTCCCCCTGTCGTCGTTACAGCTGCTAAAGCTGTTGCAGCAGCCGTGTCAGCAATGGCTGCATAGCGCTCGTCAGAATACTCAACCATGGCGGTCCTGATAAACCTAATCATTTCCGAAATCTGTCCCCGAACAATTTCAATCACCTCCTCCCGGATGATCTCCCTGACATGATCCTCTGACAATACTGGCCTATCCTGGCTGCCAGCTCCCGATCCTGACCCAAATCCAGTCTCAAAACGTCTCGTAACCATCATTACGATAATACACCAGAAAGATCTTGTATAGTCCATATAATAATCGGGAACAAACTCCCAACTAAACCCCATGGGTTATGACTTCCTTGCTACGCGTATGGGTCCTGTGCTTTCAGTAGTACGGGCCCATACTACCTTCCACACCTACCCATATTTGTCTCAAGTATCACCACAACACCCTAACAATGTACATAACATAGCGAGCGCTCAATCCTCACTCCTAAAGGAATGCTAAATATCTCATAACTGGCCTCCCGGTCTCACACAACCCACCCATCCATGAAACTTCCACCAACCTTGGAGCACTAGTGTATGCTAGCCATACATAACGCTGGACCCTATAGAATTTCGAATATCCAATCTTACCCTAAGCTCCAAATCAAACAAGAACAGAACATAAGGCCAAATGAAACATTCTCAGGCTATAAGATCTTAATTATGTACAGTCGTGATGCATACACTAAGCAACTACAATAATGATGTCAATTTCATATAAGGAAAAACTTTAGGCTATTAGGCATCATATAATCAGGCAATTCTATCATGCAATTCCTGAAGATCTCTAGCCTAATACTAGCATGCTGTTCTAACATATCACATAATCAAACACTGTATGGTATTTTGAGTCACATACTGGCTCCGGCTGATCGTACACCATGCATCCTCCTTTACTTATTTTATAAACCATTTAAAACCCTTTTAAAAATCTTTCCTTCATTTGAGACTGGATTCACAAGAATGTTCCTCCAATTCACTCAAACCAAGGCTCTGATACCAACTTGTAACACCCATAAAATTCAAGCCAATTTAAAACTTTTTCAAACATTTAAAATCATTAAGTTATTACAGTTTACTTTTAAAAAATTTAAACATCATAGTATCCCCAGAATCAATCATGAAAATGTAAGGAGGTGCACGATCACGCCTTCGCCTTCCCGTAATCATCAAAATACCTGAAACAATAATCGATAAATGTAAGCTCGAAGGCTTAGTGAGTTACCCCCAAAATACCAACCCATACCAACCAAAACAAATACCGTATCAATTCAAATACAGAACAACATGCATAATGAGCCTTAAGCATGACTGGACCGCCTCCTACGAGCCTACAACCTATCTGGACCGCTTCGAGCCTTTAACATGACTTGGCCGCCTCCTACATGCCTACAGCCTATCCGGACCGCTCGCCGGGCCTTCAACATGACTGGACCGCCTCCTTCGGGCCTACAGCTTATCCGGACCGCCCCGGGTATGTTGGCCTCAACCGCACAAAGCAGGACACTGCCTCAACCCAACCTCCAAACAAATAATCATGTGCACATGGATAACATACAAACAATATTATGCATATAACAGTGAAACCAATCTAACAGATCTCTAACATTAGCAACATCCTGTAAATAGGATACCGACCTAACAGGTCACTAACATAGCATCATCCTATATACTAGGAATACCGACCTAACCAGATCACTGAGCATAGCATATCACCATCCTAACTACCAGGATGTAAATCAGTAAGCATATCATTTAATAATCCGAATACAATACATAAGGGCCGGCCTTGGTGCCTTAGACCCTGTTGATATATTGAGGATAACTCACCTGACACTGCTGAAGTCCCGCCGATAAAACTCCAGTTGTTGGTTGACAGGTTACCGAACTGTCAACATCAAACAACACCAATTAATAATTGGGTTCCAAGCCTAAAGTCCAACTCACACACTAAAGGCTCAATGGTCAAGTAATGGGCCAAAGCCCAACATATGGCCCAATTTTCCAAATTGGGCCCATACCCTCATATGGGCCTTACCCTAAGCCCATCAACATATTCTAGTGCATATGAATATTCTTGGATGGCCATTTAATAATCCAATTACCAAAGCCCAAAGGGAAGGCCCAACACAAAACCCAAACGAAATTAGGGTTTCACATAAAATGACATTTAGGGTTAAGTGTTCCTACTTAACTCATTATGGACTTAATCTACCAAGGAGTTAATCCATTAAGTCCAATATTGCTTTTAGATTAATTTTGCCAATGATTATTATTTAATATTTCAAGTTATTAAATAATCTCGTGTGTGTCCCAATTAATTCTCAAAATTAGGGTTTTATGCCATTAGGGTTTTCAAAACCCTAATTAAGGTTTCCTACCCAATCTTGGCCCATTAATCAATTGGTTGGGCTTTTAGGTCACTTTGGGCCTTATTGGGCCCATTAAGATTTTATTAGGTCAATTAGGGCTTTATTGGGCCCCATTAAACCCACTAGAGTTTCATTAAGCCCATTAGGGTTTCAAGCATCCCAACGAATCAATACCACAATGCAAAGCACACCGCCACCCGACACTGCGGCCGGTGGCGGCAGCCACCACCTCACGGTGGTGGTTATAGATTTTCTATTATTATTCCAATTACAAATTACAATGATACACACACTTGTCCAAAATAAACATCTAATAATTACACACACCACCACTTAGATGCGGCAGGCAGTTGTAGAGGGTCGCAGCCACCACCTCACAGTGGTGGTAGTGGCCTCCTAGCGCTGCGGGCAAGATAATTATGCACACACGACGCCCCCATGACACATACACACACACACACACACACTTCTGATGCAAGATAGGCCAAGCCACCCACCTGGTGGCGCGTGACGATGGCAGTAACAACCCTAATAGCCACAACCGTGACTAATGGCGGCAGCTAACGGTTGACAGCGGCAGTTATGCATCGGCAACAGCGACATTGAGAACCATAGCAACAAATTCGACTTGTAATTCTCACGACCCCAGCACCGATTCAGCCTCATATCTAATTGTCTCTGGCGGCGGCTCATAGATTCAGTCTCAACGTGAGACTCTTCGTCGATGACGGATGAAGAAGGAGAAGAGGAGGCAACGACAGCAAGCTTCGTGGTCAATTGCACCGGCGGTCACGGCCATGAATCGGCGACACTGGGTGGTACGACAAACGATCAGTTGGAGGAAGGAGGGATTAAGCTACCCCCGACAGCAACAACGACAACCACTCCCATTCTGGACTTCATCAGCGGCATGGGTCGTAGCAGACGAAGGTTGATATGGCTTGGCGGCTTCCGACCTCAGCAATGGAGGTGGCGCCGGACGAAGGTTGGAAGGTGAGGGTGGCAGATGGAGAGTGGGAGATGGTATTAGGGTTAGTGTATGGCTACATTCAAATGAAGGGACGAGGGAAGATAGCAGCTTAAGTCCCGATCGCATATGGAAGTTGACGCATTTTACAAGTTTGGCCCCTGACTTCACAAATTAGTTCAAATAAGATCCAATATTTACACTCCAGCCCCAGCTCCACAAAATTCCTTTCAAACTCGATCCCTAAGTTACCCAACAGCCCCTTATCCTCCAAAATATTTTCAAATGGAGTCCCAGAAATTAACATTAAGTCCCTGCCTTCCTAATTACTTACAAAAGCAATCCAAAACGTACACTTTAACCCCTAGAAATCAAGGTTATATCATTTGGCTCCCCGAAACCAACACCCCATTAATTATTATTTGGTTTTGGGCTATAATAATATAAAATAATAATAATAATTATTTCTCGGGGTTCCAAATTTATTATTTAATTATTCTATTTTAAATGGGATGTTACAATTTATGGATTAAAGAATTATTTACTATTAAACAACTAATCAAATAATTTAAATTTAATCATAATCCATAACCCTATCTAATTTTTGAAAATTAGGGTATGGGTTATGTAATTTTAATTATTCCATATTAAGTTTTTTAAAACATTAATTAAGGAAACTAGATAAACCTTATCTTACCCTAGCAATTTCAAATTTTAAGGGGAGGAGGCTAGGGTTTCAAGAACCCTAGCTATTTTCGAAATTTCATCACTTAGGGTTTAATTTCTATAAACCCTAATTTTGATCTGTTCAACATTATGCATAATCAATTGAAAATTATGGCTCTGATACCACTGATAGGTTTTATAGTTTATAACTAAACATGTGGCTGAAATATCTTAACCCTTAAGTTCACATGCAACCTATTTATATTTAAGTTTTTTCTATTAAAATAAATAAACAATAAACAATTGAACATCAAGAACCCAAAGGAATCCCTACAATAATCTAAAATTACACGGGATCAAGGTTTACACACCTTTTGATTATGATAGTAAATAATCAAAGTAATTCCTTTCATCAAATCTCTTGGAAAGTTAGCATGAGAAGTCAAATGCCACTAATGGTTTGCACCCAAACCCTAACAATAGAAGACTTGAGATGAGAGAGGAGATGGGATGAGAGTTTTGGCTATCCTTCTAAGAATTAGATTCGCTAAAAATTATAGGCTATCCTTCTAACAACTAGAGTCGCTAAAAATTATAGGCTAAGGGTCCTATTTATAGATGATTGGAAAACCCTAGATAACCTAACTTAAAATAAAATAATATTATTTCAAATCTTGAATTTATCTAGTTTCCTTATTATCCATATGGAATAATCTAGAAACCTTATGGATTAAACTAAATTTTGGCCAACCCTAGGAACCTTCTAGAGTCCTTCTCTTGTTTAACTATTGAACAATTATAGATTTTGGTCCTTGCACTTTTAATTAATCAAATTAATTCCAATTAATTTATGATTAATGATTAATTAAATAATACTATTTCTAATTAATATGTTAATCTCATTATATATAAGTAAATTAGTTATTGCTATGTAATAATCATATAATAAACCAATAAATCAAGCTTTCTGTCCAAAAGTCATAAGTCATTTTGTCAATTACTAGTTTTGAAGGCAATCCAAAAAGGACTTTGTTTTTAAATCATATATATATATATATATATATATATATATATATATATATATATATATATATATATATATATATATATATATCAATTTAGTCATTAGCTTAGACACATAATCCAAGACAATCTACCAATGCTCCATGACAATCTTATCACTATTTACTTCAAGAGTATGACTGATTGTGGAAATTTGAATAAATTAATATTATGTAAATAGTTCTAAACATACAAAAGCGAACAAAAAATATATTAATTTAAATTGTAGCAAAAGCTTATTATTAAGTCTCCATAAAACAATCACCAAATCATATACAATACAATTTGTTATTATTTCCTAAATATCAAACGACTAACTAAGTAATCACACCAATTTACTAGCAAATCTAATCCCTATCAATCTAGTATGAGCATTATGCTTGATCTATGACAATTATTTGGTGAGCGGATCAGCTGGATTATCCTTAGATGCTACCCAACTTAGTATGACGTCTCTCTCTTCTGTGAGCTCTCTAATATAGTGGAACTTTCTAACTATATTTCTTGAGCACTTATGATCTCAAGATTCTTTAGTCAAAGCGATTGCACCCTCGTTGATGTAGAAGATATCAATTGAGTCATATATAATAGGAATAACACCCAAATCGTCGATGAACTTCTTTAACCATGTTGCCCCTTCTACAACTTCACTAGTTACAATATACTTTGACTCCGTCATCGGATCTACTACGGCCTCGTACTTTAAACTTCTCCACGTACTACACCTTTATTGATTAGGAATACAAAACCCGATTAATATTGATGATCATCTCTATCAGTTTGGAAACTTGCATCCACATAATCCCTTATGTAAAATTCTTCTTTACCACCATAGACGAAGAAAATATCTTTAGTCCTCCTAAGATACTGTTAGAATGTTCTTGACCACAGTCTAATGACTTTCGCCAAAATTCTCTTGAAAACGACTCGTCATGCTCAAGGTACATGAAAAGCCAAGCCTAGTACATATCATGGCGTACATGATCGATCCGATAAGATAAGCCTAAGGGAGTCGACACATTTTATCCATTTCTTCACTAGTACTGGAATATTGATTCTTACTCAATAGAGTGTCATGTTGCATAGGTACAAATCCTTTCTTAGATTCTTCCATCTTGAATTTGTTCAAGATTTTATATAAAGATGAACTTTGGCTAAGTGAAATTAATTTGCTATATCTATATTTGTAGATCTAAATACCATGTATGTATGCGGTATCTCTGATGAATCGTTAATCAAGTAATGCAAATCAAATCAGAGTGAAAACGAAATTAAAGAATACGAGATGTAAATATGATCTTGTTTCGGCTCTATTATACTTTCACAGTTTTACAGAGAGTACAAAGATAAGTTCTGTACAGACTTCTTATCTATCTCTAAGTAAAGTTCCTATTTATAGGGAACATGAAAGTATACAAGAAATACCAAGACATTACATTTAAGCTTCGAACATATAGTAAATACATTACAAGTACACGAAGGGTATGGTCTTCGACTCATTACAAAATGTCTTCGACCCTAACAATCTATCCCATTGAAATGAAGTCGAATTTTCAGGTTGTGAGAATCTGGATAGCATACATCATCACCATTCGAACTTCTGTGTACCAATTTATAATCTTCTTCAGCTCCTTCTTATCTCATTCGTTGTTTTTCTTGCAATTATTCATACGAACAATGAAGTTCGTATATTGAGACATTGTATATCTTTCAATTTCAGCAACTTGGAACAAAAATATCTTCGACTTTCCAGCTTTATCTTTACCTGCAAATACCAAACCAAAAGGCTATAAACATATTTCCCCATCAACATATTTCTTCAATTCTTGTTGAGTCGTGGATGGTTCCATGGGTACTTTGACTTCAAGCCCTTTCACTATTGCTAGCCCCACATCAGTAAGTGCTAAACACTCATAATAATTCTCCAAGAAAATCTTGATGTGAGCCACTCCCAATCGAAAAACATCAGGATCTGTTTCTCAAACGTATGAAGAATTTTTATCTTTTAGGAGAAGAACCATTTGTATAATGTCATACAGATTCATGAGAGGAAAATCTGCGACCGTGAAATCACAAGTCTGACCATTCGCTCTTGCAAAAATGTATCTCACATTCTGCATCATGTCTTCAAATAAAACGTCCATCTTGATGCTTATAACCTTCTTAATTTTTATTAGTGACCAAACTTCTTCATGAGACTTCATAAGAACTGCATGAAAACGAAGCTTCATGTAGTTGTAGTTATATTCACTTTTGAATTTATCAAAGATTTTGAATTGAGGCATGAGGAACATCATCTCATTAATTGGAAAATCCAGTTGGCTCATGTCTACATTCAAAACCATGTAACTCTGTTTTGGTTTCTTCTTAAATGCATACATGTAGTTGTAAGCCACCTTCGCTTCTATCATTTCATAGTTATAAAGTTTGGCAGGACCTCCATTGTTGAAACCTGGAGGATCACTTGCCCTTTGCCTCATTATGCTCTGAACTGCCCTTAGCTTTTCCATCTCTACTTCGACTTCTGCTTTCTACTCTTCTTTTGATTTTTCAACAACAATTGTCTTGCCTTTGTCTGTTGATTTATCTGTAGAATCCTTTGTTTTCGAAGCTTCACCTTGACCGATAGATGATCCAATAACAATCCCCTTCGTAATCGACTTTGTGATTAGCATGGATGTTACAGCAGTTGAAGTAACTGGTCCAACACTCGAAATTGTAGGCTTAGTCGATGGAGTTTTCGAAGGATAAACTTTACCCACAACCTTAGCTTCTCCACACGAAGCATCACCTCCAGCCTTAGAATGAGATCCTTCTCCAACCCTCTTTTCTCCCCCTTACACCCCTGTTCGAATAGGTGGAGCACCGGTTGGCAGAAGATTCGAAATAGTTGACAGATGAGCTAGTTGTTTATGAATAATGGCTTCGAACTGTGTAAACTTTTGTGAGAGGAACTTAGGATTAATTATCGAAGATGTAGAAGGCTTTAGCACCAACTCCTTTAGATATTTGAGCATCGAAATAACCTTGCCAAACTGTTGATTGTCAGTTGTAGAAAGTTGAGTAATTTGAGGACTCCAACTTTCCTACAACGTAACATACTTCGTGACAGCATCACAAATGATATCAACTTTCTTATGCAGAGTGGCATAATCATTCTGAACAACTGTAATTTCATGAACCATGCCTTCAAGAAGCTCTTGAAGCTTCAAATTTACATCTTCTCTCACCTTCTTCACATCCATGACGAACAAAAGTATGTCTTTCTTTTTGAACATTTGTTAGCTCTTTAACAACTCCCACGTATTTTGAATTGAAAGAATTTATTCTCAACTTTGTTGTCTGATCAGCATGATCTACGTTCTCAAGGATTCTTAACTCTAAGTCTTTAATCATACCAGACATCCTGCTCACCATTCGTGTCTCACAATCCTTCATCAGTCCATCAATTTCACAACTGGACACTGAACTTCCTCCACCCATGTCTGCTTGAGACTAAATAATTGAATTCAGCTTTTTATTCAGTATTTTGACTTGTTTCATAGACATGAGCATATGGTCAGGGAAATCCCCCTCTTCTTCATCAAAAACCATATCTTCAAAAGTACCACCAAAACAACCTTCTTCATTATCAGTTTCATCATTCGGTTTGGGTGGATCAGTGGATTGAGATGAAAAAATGGATGTAAAGGGTTGATCGATGATGTTTTGAAAGGTTGGTGAATCAGTGGTTGAAGTAGTAGGAATGATAAATGGAGGTAAAGAAACAAAGGTACTTGAAATGGGTTCAACAGAAACAATAACTGAAGTACCTTGTCGAGGTTGAGTAGTGTCCTTTG
Source organism: Lactuca serriola (assembly GCF_051521515.1). NCBI lineage: Eukaryota > Viridiplantae > Streptophyta > Magnoliopsida > Asterales > Asteraceae > Lactuca > Lactuca serriola. The sequence continues at coordinate 97,484,919 of NC_136410.1, read as the reverse complement.
ATAGATCTCCTTCACCCATGGTGACATTTACACCCGTATCAGATACGTTTGCAGTGATGTCTGAAGTTCGTACCTCCTCATGAGATGATTTGGTAGATGAAACTTCGAGGGGTATGACAACAGTCTTCTCAGGAGAAGTAGGGTCTATAATAGTTTCGGGTTCGGGTGTTTCTGGCACTGCTTCTTCTTCGGATGATTCCGTTGGAATTACTAGCCGCCACTTCTTTGTCTTCTTCTTCTTCTTCTTCTTCTTCTTCAAAATCTTCTTAGCCATATGCTCAGCCCTTCGTTTCTTTGAGTGAGGAGAAACTGGAGCTGGCACTTCGGGCATAATTACCCCTTGATGAGTAATATGAGGCTTGCAAACCACATTCGAAGTAGGAGACCCACCATACTTCAACTTTAATCTTTGAAAAACTCCAGTCTTCGAAGGAATTGTAACTGAAGTTGGTTTTGTAACAACAGGTTCAACAGATTGTATTACAGCTTTCGAAACTAACTCATCGGCCTTCGCTTTTGGAGACTTTGATGTCTTCATTTCTTTAACTATTGGCTCAGGAATGATGATCTCACTCTTCTTTGTAATCCTAGACTTTTTCGAAGGACCCACACCTGCTTTCGGTAACAACTTCCCTGTTTCAACATTGGGATCAATTGTTGTCATGTATGCAATAAGTACATCATTTGTTGGATCGACTTTCTTCAACATGGCATCTGGGATTCATGCAACATGTGAAAAGACTTCTTTATCATCAGTCACTTCTTTTGGAAAATTATACTTCATAAAATCTGTTTTTTCCTCATCAGCATCCACCAGAATTGCCTCTTTATCATAAAAATATCTAAGCATTAGACTCCAATATCTTGCACATGAAATACCTTGCACAAAATTCGTATGATCTACACTCTTTAGAAATTCCTTCCATAACTGTGTAGAATAATCCACCGGTATATTATAATAGATACCTGCAACCATTACATAGATTTCCATCCGTCCTTTATCAAGCCCAATTGTTCGACCGGTTAAGCATCTTAAAAAGATTCCAAACAAGAAATTTCAGATCGTCGGAAGACTCGATTTTTTAAAATCACTAATCTTTGTGAGTGGGGTTTGATGACCCGTCTCATTGAACATGTAATTCACTTGATCAGTCAAAAGAGTAGTAAACGGTTGAGAGTTTTAAATATCCAAAATTTGACAAAACAACTTCTTTGTCAATCTTATCTTCTTCTCATTCACTAAGTTGAATGTGATGAAATATAGGGCTTTAGAATATGTGGCAGTAGAACCTGCTTGTGAAAGCCAGGATAGAGGTACTGTAAAAGAATTGAACATAGATGTCAAAAAGAACACAGCTCTTCAAAGCAACCACCAAGATCTGTAATCCTTCAGGGTAAAGAGATTCATCTGCTTCTACTTGATAGTTTGTCCCCTGAATCTTCATTATCGATTGCGAAGTAACATCTTCATTGGTTTTAGATGGTGCATCAACATCAGTTTGATCAACCATGACAAGAGTTGTGAAATCGTATGAAGAACAATTGGATTTTTTTCAGAGAGAATTTGGGAATTTTTCTTCTGAAATCGTAAACTGGTAACAAACCCATGAATTCCTTTCTATATGTTACCCTGATGTTTGAATTTGAAGCGGGATGTGCATTTAATGAAATTCGACGTGGCACCTTGAAAATCGCACCACCATGCCGATAAAGTGGCTCCGCATGAAAAAGTAACTATCACTTCTCCTTGAAAACCGGAAACATCACTTCTCACAGTCTGTTTATTTCCCCCAATGTAATATGAACCGTCAGCAACCTTCGGATGGAGATTAGGCTCTTTCACTTTCGGGATTTAAAGCAAATTCATATGACAGACTTTCGAAATCATCAGCCTAAGTTGGTATTACTCAGATGCTCAAGGATTTTGTGAGTGTAGTGTACCAAAGAGAAAGATAAGAAGCAAATAAAGAAAAACTTTGGATTTGTGATGTCAAAATTCTTTCGACACGAAAGCAATGAAACCTCGGGCAAAGGTTACTTCGTTAATTATCAAGAGAGATAATCAACTGCTTGTGTGTTTTCCCGTGAATTACAATCAAAAACTTATTGAGAAGTTTCGAAGGGCTTCTTTTCAAGGCTTTATGGGTAGGTAAACGACTTTGTTACATATCATCCAGGACATAAGGTGAGAAATTATAACAGAAAGCACTTGTTTGACCGGTGTAGTCAATGAAAAGTATGCTTTGAATTAAATTTGAAAGTGACTTAGAAATCAAATGAAACTCACACGGAAATCATATTCGCAAAAAAAAAATTGTGTGCTGGATCCTGTTGGGTAACAAATATCGTGGGTTTCGATAATTTGATCAAGATTACTCATGCGAAATGAATATGATTTGGAGTTTCGAATCTAGGTATAGAAATAAAAGTTCGTTAAAAACTGGAACTAAGTTCCCTGTCAATTCCTTAAAATCTATAGAATTGGGTTTTAATTTCATCACGGTCTCATGATGTCAGATCATTAACACATATTTTTGATATGTCTAAGTCTCCATGGGTTTGATCAAAGACCTCTTAGACATATGTCTTTGTGTGTGATCGTTAAAGAATATTTAGATGAAAAAGATTGGTTTAAGAATTCGTGTGTACCTCTGTTATTATGGACAAAACAGTAAACTCTTTACTCATGTGAGAAGAGTCAGGTAGCTCATGTGACTAATGTGAATATAAGCCTAACTTGGGAAGAAATTTTGGTATGAAATATTTCATTAAGGCTTTCAGTAAACACACATAGAGTCATTCGAGGCTTTGGTCAACATGCTGAAACATGCTTCTAGGGACACCTTAACTAGTTCAAGAGTTTTGAAGGATTTACCTGTCCCTAGAACTACAAGCCTTAATCATAGAAAATCATCTTTTTTACCTGAAACAAAATGCGAAAAAAATACAATACAAAACAAAATATTTTTCTGATTTTTGATTTTCCGAAAATAAAAGATGAAACAAATAAAAAAAATCTTTTTGTTGCTTTTGTGTTTCTCGAAAAGAAATGAAAAAACAGACGAAAAATCTTTTTGTTGTTTTTGAGTTTTTCGAAAATAAAAACTACTTAACAAAATATTTGAAATGTATCGAACTCACAAATTTTCCAGTTCCAATTTTCGAAGACGAAGGGTAACGAAGCGTTGACTATGAATAATAACCATTGAATTTGACAGTTGTTCCCCATTATCACTAATCTTTCGAAATAGAACCCCCTTCGACCATTCCAAGTCCACCTAAAATTCTCACAAACGATTTTTCGTCTAACGGTTTTGTGAAAATATCAGCCAACTGATCAGTGTTTTTCACGAAATGCACTTCAATATTACCATCTGCTACATGATCTTTTATGAAATGATAATGAAGAGCAATATGCTTAGTCTTCGAATGTTGCACGAGATTATGACAAATACGAATTGCACTTTGTGAATCACAATATAAAGGAATTATCTTCATGTTTATTGCATAATCACACAATTGTCTTTGAATCTAAATTATTTGTGAAGTGCAAGCAGCAGCTGCAACATATTCTGCTTCAGCAGTCGAAATTGAAACACATGTTTGCCTTTTCGATTGCCATCTCACCAATTTTCCATCAAGTAATTGACATCCTCCACTCGTGCTTTTGCGATCAAGATTGAAACTTCCCAAGTCGGCATTTGAGAAAGCTTGAATAAAGAAACCAGTTTTTGAAGGATACCACAATCCTAACGAAATTGAGCCTTTGAGATAACAAAAAATATTCTTGACTGCAGTAAGATGTGGTTCTCGAGGATTTGACTGGTACCTAGCACAATTACACACAGAGAACATGATATCAGGTCTACTTGCAGTGAGATAAAGTAATGAACCTATCATGCTTCGATAAAGAGTTTAGTCAACTGCTAGTTTGTCTAACGAAGGTGTTAGCCTTGTTCGTATACTTTTCTTGGTTGATAAAAATTCATTCTCTGCTTTGACGAATATTTAGACCAAGAAAATTATAAATTTTTCCCATCATGCTTATTTCAAATTTGCTTTTCTTCAGATTTTCAAACTCATTAGATAAAGCAGGGTCAGTAGAGCCAAAAATAATATCATCGACATAAATTTGAACAAGAATAAGATGATTCCCAACTTTCTTTCGAAATAATGTGGGGTCAACTGATCCTTGTTTAAATTCCGATTGTTTTAAGAAAGAGGTAAGAGTTGCATACCAGGCTCTTGGTTCTTGTTTTAACCCATAAACTGCCTTATCTAAAATATAACAATAATCAGGATGATCTTTATTGACAAAACCTAGGGGTTATTCCACATATACTGTTTCTTCGAGTTCTCCATTCAAAAGTGCACACTTCACATCCATTTGATATACATCGAAATCTTTGTGAGCTGCATAAGCAAGAAATATACGAACAGCCTCGAGTCTTGCGACAGGGCAAAAGTTTTTTCATAATCTATTCCATCTTGTTGTGAGTAACCTTTTACAACAAGTCTGGATTTGTTTCGAATAATTTTTCCATCTTTTTCGGTTTTATTTTTGAAAATCCATTTTAACTCGACAATCGAAATATTTTCAGGTTTAGGAATTAATCTCCAAACCTTATTTCGTTCAAACTCAGTCAATTCAGATTGCATTGCAACAACCCAATCTGAGTGTTACCATTGCATCCTTAATTGTCTTTGGTTCAATTATTAAAATAAAAACATTTAACACGCAAAATTCTTGATGAGTATTTAATACCTCATTCTTTGCACGAAGTTGAGCTCTCGTTAAAACTCCATCTTGTGGATTCCCAATTACTTGTTCTTTCGGATTTTGTCCATTTTTCGAGTGGTGGATATGCTGGATCAAAATCTAAATGTGCATCTTCGTATAAATCATCATTTTCTGATCCTGTAACAGAAAGATTATCATTAATTTCGTGAAATTCAACATTTAAATCAAGACTTATTGTATCACTGTGATTTTGATTATGTTGCTCCCCCTCAACATCTTCATTCATTCTCCCATTGTCCCCCTCGAAAGAATGTCCCCCCTCAATTTGAGTATTCGTTTCCAAGTGCTCCCTCTCCACTGGATTATTTAGCATACTTTGGCCAATTATTGGAGAATTCGATGTTGAAAAAATGTCATCAGGATTTTGGGTAAGATCCGATCCCTCAATGTTCATCGAAGCGTCTGATTGATTATTATCATTCGCACGAACTTCAGCATCTATTGCCTTGTCAGGAACACCAAAAATTAAATCATAATCAAAACCAGATGAATTTATAATTTCGGTTTAATCACTTGATTCATTAATAATTGGCTTTTGTTCGAAGAGTGTGTCAACATGTTTAACATAATAGTGATCAAAAGTAAGATTGAATGTTTCTTCGAATTTTCTTGTTCGTTTATTCAACACTCTATATGCAACCGAATTATGCGAATATCCCAAAAATATCCCTTCGTCAGCCTTAGCTTGAAACTTCGAAAGATTATCCTTGAGATTCATGATAAAGCACCTACAGCCAAATACATGATAAAATTTAACATTTGGGTTTCGATTATTGATTATTTCATATGGAGTGATATTGAAACGTCGATGAATAAAAGAACGATTCTGAGTAAAACACGCTGTAGATACTGCTTCAGCCAAAAAATATTGAGGAAGATTCGCATATGTCAACATAGTTCTTGCTGCTTCGCAAAGTGACCTATTCCTTCGTTCAATGACACCATTTTATTGAGGTGTATATGGTGACGAAAAATTATGTGAAATCCCTTTTTCAATTAAGAATGAATCTAGCACTTTGTTCTTAAACTCAGACTCATTATCACTTTTGATCATTCGAACACACTTCTTCAGACTTTTCTCAAATTGCTTGATAAATTCGATCATCGTCTGAGCGACTTCAGATTTTATCCTGAGAAAATACACCCACGATAATCGTGAAAAATCATCAAGAATAACCAAAATGAACCGTTTCTTTTTGAGAGTTTCAACAGTTGATGGTCCACAAAGGTCAATATGAACAAGTTCCAACGATTCTACGATTTCCGAATCTATCACAACTGGATGTCCTTTTTGATGTTGTTTCCCTTGTTCGCAAGCTACACATAAAATATCATTATCAAATTTTAATACTGGTAAGCCTTGAACAAGATCTTCAGTTACCAACTTATTTAAATTTCGAAAATTTAAATGAGATAACCGACGATGCCATAACCAGCAAACATCAGATTTAGCTTTCGAAAGTAAACAAATCGAAGGTTTCCCAACTATTGGTTTGATATCAAGAGTAAACATATCACCATGTCATTTTGATTTGAGCAACACTTCATTTGTTTCAATCTTCGAAAAAATATTTCCTTCTTCATTAAACACAACTTGATTGCCAGTGCCCACAACTAGTTGCGAAACACTTATCAAATTATGTTTAAGGCCTTCGACATATGCAACTCGATTCACAGTGAATTGACCATTCGTTACTTTTCTGTAGCCTTTGACTTAACATTTATGATTGTTGCCAAACTTAACAACTCCAACATTATCCAGACTTCGATAATCTCGCAAATTCTCCTTTAGTCCAGTCATGTGACGTGAGCAACCACTATCGATATACCATTTCTCATCATATTGCTCGTCACATAGTACCGGCGATCATTGAAAGAATTTAGGTACCCAAGGTTGTTTGGGTCCTCGGAAATTAGTTTTAAGAACAGAATGAAATGTACTGCTCTTAACCCAATCACAAATTTTTGTTTTGAAACTGTCGATTAAGTCCACATCACTAGGTAAAGGATTCGAAACATAAGTTTTCGATAGTATGATATTGTTACTGACATCATCCTTCGTCCTCTTAAATTGTGATTCGGCATTCGTTGCTTTCACAACTGCTCTCCACTTCTTTATTGAGACATTCGAATCATTTAACGATGAGCTTCCAGTGGACGATGTATTCACATACTTCTCATAAGTATCTTTGATTTGTTGTTGAGAGTAATTCCTTGACTGATACATGCGACCTTTTCCTTCAAGCCAATGATCAATGTTTTTCGCTTGTGAGAACCCTTTTGTGTACAGAACTTTTGAAGGGTGTTGCACCGAAGGATTTGGAAAATTCGGCTTCTGTGGAACAAAATCAAGATTTGAATTAGAACAAAATTTATGTGTATTACTTCCATCAAATTTGTTTGTAATAGTTGTTTTCGGAATATATCTTTGTTGAAAATTTTTCTTTTGATTTGAAAAACGATTTTCAACATTTTGATTTTGAAATTTCTTTGAAAAATGATGAGCCTTTGTCGAAAATGATGTTTTCGGATCTTTTAATACTTTGTGTTGAGTGAAATTTTTCCTTTTGTCTAAATTAGATGAATGAGTTTTTGGCATTTTAGAAGTTTTTATTTTGAATTCATTTTGTGTTTTTCGTGACTCAATGGTTTGCCAAAAAATCTTCTTTCTTGCTTTTCTTTTTGAAATTTTATATCTTTTGAAAAATTGTCAATTTGTTCTATGAATTCTTTTGAATTTAATTTGACAAAATTTTCATTTTCCTCAAACTTTTGTTTTAAAACCTCATTCACAACTTTAGATTTTTCAACCCATTTTCGTTGAGGTTTTTGTCTTTGGAAAACATACGAGTTCTTTGTTACATTATTTTCGATAGTGCTTTGCTTGGAAAAGAATCCTTCATCAATCGTGTTCTTGTTGTCTTCTTCAATCAATTTCTTGAACTCAGGTTTGACATTCTCAACATTCCCAGTAGTAACAAATGCTTGATTTGGAAATATCACATCATCAGTGCACTTAAAATTCGGATAACCCACAGTGTTGGTTTCCAAATAACGAGCACCTCTTTCAGACAACACTTTTTCGAATTTTTCAGTGTCTCCATACACTTGATCAACAACTTTTCATGGAATTTCATTTTCTTTTGATCTTTTGTGAAGGACAAATTCCTTTTGAGTTTCTTCATCATTTTCATCATCACTGTCATCTGTTTGACTATCTCGTACAACAACTGAATTAGGATAAAAAACTTTTGAAGTTGAAGATTTGTCAGTATCAATCTCAACTTTCGAATCTTTAACAATTTCTTTTCCTTTAGATTTGATGTGACATTAATGACAGATAACTGTGAACAGTCAACAACCTCAAACTTACTAATTTCACTAATATTATCAGAATTATCTTCAATATCAGCAAAATTAGTTTGAAAATCAGATGTCGAATTCTCAGTCTTTTTCAAAATTTTAAATTATTCAGATTTGGTCATGGTTTCATTAGCAATATCAACTAATTCATTTGAATCAAGACATTCATCTATTTTTACGATGTCATATGCATATCTATCGTCTGGAATTTTGTCAAATTCAATAATTGTTTTCTCATAATCATACGAAATGTTATCAACCTTCTCTCTATCAAAAGATAGAAAAGGTAATAACTTTCTATGTTGTTCTTTGCTAATGTCAATAGAATGATGTAAATCTTTAAGTTTTCCATAGAGTCTTTTTGCAGAATTACAGTAGATATTTCTTTGTGCTAATAAGAGTTTTACATTGCTCGAAAGAGAGTCTCTATCACACATGATGTTTGTGATTTGCAATTCTAAAAATTCTATCATAGTTATTTTCAAATCAAGCTTCTTTCGTGTCTCTAACAATTGTAACCTCAGTTTCTTAGCTTCGTTACTAGCAGACACAACAATTGAATCGAAATAAGCAACGGTGTCATCAAAAGAAACAATTTCAGAGTTATATGCATTTAAAGGAATATTGAATGATTCGAGAATAGAACGTACCTTCGTAGTCATTGGAGACTTGTCAAATGATTTGGATACGAAGCATCTTCCTGTGACCTCTTCGTCAGAATCATCTTCGAACTTTGTGTAAAGAGCACCATGCGTTGGATTACACATTTCATCATCATCTGATCAAGAAGACCAAATCTGATAGGTACCATCTTCTTCCTGTTCGCCTTTTGCCACTAAAGAGATACCTTTCGCCTTCGCTCTTACTTCTTCCAGTCTCTCCATGTGGTACGCCTCATCCTTCACCTTATTCTTCTTCTCCTCTTTCTTACGAAGCATACACTCATTCGCAAGATGATTGGCACCGTTGCAATAGTGACAATCTATTCCATAATCTCCTTTCAATTTCTTCTCTCTCTATTCCTCAATAACTTTCACCTCTTACTTTTTTATCTTCTTCTTCTCCTCTCCACCAGCCTTGTTCAGAAAATTTCCTCTTCCTTCACACTGCCTCAACTTCGGATTAAACGGTTTATTAAAAATTTTTTTGACTTTTTTGTTTGAGTAGAAAGCAATTGCTTCATCATCCTAATTCATTAAAAGTCCTTCTTCAGCATCCGAATCACCTCTATCAAAATTTTCTTTTTTCGTAACTTTCGAGACAAGTTCCAAAGGACCACCTATAGTAAGCTTCGACTCCTCAGCCATCTCATTGACCTCAATTTTGTGAGTTTTGAGTTGATTATACAAATCATTCAATGAAGATGTATCGAAACTTTGTTAATTTTTAACCATCATACTCACGCTTCTCCACTCTTTTTGGAGTCCCATCACAAACGTAAGATTGAATTCCATTGCAGAACGAGTGATACCATCTCGATTGCATCGATATATCCACTCGTTGAAGTGATCATAGTAGACCTCGATTGTCTCATTCTCCTTCTATCGAAATTCCTTCAGCTCCACCAAACATTGCTTCACTGAGTTCATTTTCGTCTTTTCGCATCCTTAATACTTATCCTTAAGAGTGCTCCATATATCCTTCGCACTTTTACAACCACGAACATAGTTGTAAACCACTGGTGGAAATGCACTTCTCAACTCCCTCAAACATCGTTTCTCATGTTTCTTCATTCTATCAACACGTTCATCAACAACAACAGTTGAATTCGAAGAACCAATGTTTTGAACACTTGCAGGAGGTTGTGTAGTTCCAGAGATGCAACTCCATAATTCTTCATCTAGGCCGTTTAGATAATCCTCCATTCGGTCAGCCCATTGATCGTAGTATTAGGGAATCAGCATTGGAATTTTAGTAGAAGATCCTAAGAGATGTGATAAAGAAGTCATTGTGTTCATGTTAAAATTCACCATTGTTGTACGAATTTGAATTTTTCAAAAAGCTTGAAGAATTTTGTATTTGACTGAATGAATTGAACAAAATTTCAAGAACAAACACTCGATTAAGTAGATTCAATGCAGAAGCAAATCAAAACTTATGATCCTTGATGATTTTCTGAATCTAATTGTGCAGAAACTATTGAATCAAGTTTTTAGATTCAAATACAATAGATTCAATAGAAAATCAGATCGCAGTTATGAATCCTGCTCTGATACCAATTGATGAATCGTTAATCAAGTAATGCGAATCAAATCAGAGTGAAAACGAAATGAAAGAACATGATATGTAAATATGATCTTGTTTCAGCTCTATTATACTTTCACAATTTTACAGAGAGTACAAAGATAAGTTATGTAAAGAATTCTTATCTATCTCTAAGTAAAGTCCCTATTTATAGGGAACAGGAAAGTATACAAAAAATACTAAGACATTACATTTAAGCTTCGAACATACAGACGTCTTAGTAAATACATTACAAGTACTCGAAGGGTATGGTCTTCGACTCACTATAAAATGTCTTCGACCCTAACAATCTCCCATGTCCTTCGTAGAGAAACATTTCCACCTATGAGATGCTTGTTTGAGTCTATAAATAGACCAATCAAGCTTCCATACTCTATGTGAATATTGTGGTTGTACAAAACCTTTTGGGTAAGTTATGTAAACATCCTCAATTAGTTTTCCATTAATGAAAGCTATCTTTACATCCATTTGGCATATTTCACAGTCATGGTAAGCGATTATGGCAAGTAGTATCCTAATAGATTTAATCATTGCCATTGGTGATTTCCGTATAGTCAATGTTTTGAGTCAATGTATAACCTTTCACAACTAGTCAAGCTTTGAATGTGTATACATTCCAATCCATGTCGGTCTTCTTCTTGAAGACCCATTTACACCCAATCGTTCTAGTGTCAGACGTAGGATCAACCAAATTCCAAACTTGGTTATCGTACATGGATTGAGTCTTGCTCTTGATTGCCACTTTCCATTTTGCAGCCGCTAGGGTTACTATGGCTTTCTGGTAGCTGTGTGGCTCATTATCGCCTAAAAGGTTGTCAACCTCCTATATAATATGGAAACCAAAAAACTCGAGTGGACAACGCTTGCTATCAGATCTACGTGGTAGAGGTGGAAGGATGTTAAATTCCTCAATATGTCCTTCTATCTCTTGTTAAGGGGTTAGCGCCAAATTCAGGTTCTTCATTAGTTGACTCTTGAATATTAGGAAGATCAATCTAGCTCCTATAAGCTCCTTGCGATATCAACTCCCTCTCTCAGAAGACTGCCCTTCTAGCAGAAAAACTTTGTTCTCATTAGTTTTTATAAAATAACTATGTAAAGGAATCTTTTGTGACAACCCGAAATTTCTATCTTGTAAAGCCAATCAATTCAATCAAAAGTCGGACTTGTTTCTGCTATCTTTTAGCCTTGCTAAGGGTTATTCTAGAAGTTTTTAAGCCTTGTGCCCATAGGACTTAATGGTATGTATTGTGAGTAAGGAATTTATTGGTTTCAAATTGAGCCAAGTTTGTCCATCAAGGAATGTTTACGACCCAAAGTGGGTTTACGGCCGTAAACCTAAGCTTGGCCATAAAACCCTTCCTATAAGTATAGTTTTCCTTCATTTATTCCTCATTTCTCACATCATCAAGGCTGAAAACTTGATTCTGTCTCAAGTATCATCAAGAACACTTCCATTTTTCTTCAATATTGTAAGTGATTCTTTCATTAATAGTTGATATCAGTCTTATTCAAGTAAAACCCTATGATTTCATCCATGAATTCATCTCTTTTGGGTTTAGATCTTGAGGATTGTCATCTTTCACCAAAAACACCAAGAACACACACTTGTTCTTGGTGGCTGTGAACCCCCAAGGGCTTCCAAATCGTAAGTATCCTTTCCATATACTTGTTAACCATTAGAGACTCTTGAAGCCTCATGAAACAAACACCCTTTAAGCATGAATCAAGATCCAAAATGCTTGATCTTAAAGAGTTTACGACCGTAAACTCTTCCTTTGACCGTAAACCCTTCAAGCGGCCGTAAACCCTTCAAATTCATGTGTTAGCCGTAAACGCTCTTGGGCCGTAAACTCATTGTCCGTGAACACCCCTTGGCTGTAAGCACATCCTTTTGTGGCCGTGAACACCCTTTATACAATCATATGTGATTATAAAACTTCACTACAAGTGTTTCCTAGTCCCTAAGGTTGTTCCCTTACATGATTAGTTGTTATATACACTAATTATGTACATGTGTGTGTCATTATATGCTTATTAGGATCTGTTTGTGCTCGGTACATCACTTGGCATACTTAGCATCTTGTATCGATCTTTCATTAGAATCACTCACTACAGGTGAGTTCATACCCCTAAACTTATCTTTTAAATGATTTTAAATGCATTAATGGGGCGGGGGGGTACAAGTAGAAAACATTATAGTTATAGTATCAATCACATGTGATTTATAACTATCAAACAAGAGGATTTCTTATATTTCAAAACTATGTTATCAAACAAACTGTTTCAAATCATTTTATAAACTGACATCAAGTCATCAAAAAACATTCAAATGGTTAAAACTCTTTTATATAAACTCTTTATTGTTTTACAAAACTCTTTTAAAGTTATATATTGTCAAAATCATGTCTACATAGATATAGTTATATAAATAAGGTTGAAAGGGCTTAGGACTGATAACTCGCTTTATTTCATGTTCCTTGTTTGGTTGTGGACTTAGGGTATTGGTTGTTGTCCGGGTGTCGTGTGAATCTTAGTTATATATTATGTATATATATGTAGATATTTTTTATAAAGTTCTTCCAATCAGTTCAATACCTTTGGGTAGCAAAGGTGTACAAACATGATCAGTCATTCAAACAACAGTACTAGTAAACTATAATAGGTATATTTTGGAGGATTTCTACTCACTATTTCTATAACAATGAAACTTGCAAGAGTCAATTCATACATGAGTCAGTTCAAACATACTATAACAAGAACAAAAAGAACATACTATACACTAGAACAAAAAGAACATACTAGCCACTAGAACAAAAGGAACATATTATGCACTAGAACAGAAGGAACATACTATACACTAGAACAAAAGGAACGTACTACACTAATACAAGAACAATGTAACATTAATGTGAGCCACTACTTCAAGGCATGGTAATATACTGTTGTATCACGTTTTGTAACCAGAGTCTCCTGGAGGGAGAGCGTGAGTTTGTGTATAGATCTATACGGGATTGACCATCCTACACCTTGCTACTAGCTACAATGGGACCTTCAGGTCTATGGGTGGCGAATGTCATACCATTTCGACGTCTTTGATCGTCGTGTTTTGCTAATCAAGTACCGTTGTAATATCATCACATTTTACCTTAATTAAACAATTGGTTTAAGGTAGTTAGTACATCGGTAGTTACTATATACAATACTACAGCACATCTTCATTTTCCCATTACATTCATATAGTGATGTTCTCATATAAACGGTAATGTAAACTATTTTCTGGTAATGATAGTCATACTTGGGAAAGACACTCACTTTTACAAAAGAACAAACATACAGAGCAGGCGGGCCCTGGTAGAAGGCCAAATTTCATAATAAGTAAAAAATATAGAATTTTCTAGGAGATACAAACATTTACAGCAAACACTTACAAACATTTACATCAAACACTTACAAACACTTTCATCAAACTTATACAAACATTGACACTAAAATACTTATGAACTCACCAGCTTTAATGCTGATCTACTCTTTCAAAATAACTTGTATTCTTAGGTCACCAGTAGACAAGTACAATGGACCAAGTTTTTGAGAAGACGAAGCGTGTTCAAGACTCGTCTTTTATTTTGATATATATATATATATATATATATATATATATATATATATATATATATATATTTGGTTTCTTACAAATACATTCAGAACACACTTGTATTAACTATATTATTAATGCAATGGATGATGTTGTTGCTTATTTTACTATTGTGCATTGTTATGATACTGAACACGACGTCCTCTGCCCCGAACGTTTTCGTTGTTCTGGTTTTGGGGGTGTGACATCTTTGGGTTAACCAATGAAGTAACACCTTTCGGATCTGGTTTCAAGTTTGGCGAGCAGTTCATGACGAATGAAAGCGTCATAACCCCATACCATGATTTATGCAAGAGAGGCATGAGCCCCTTTCAACATCTCAAATGTCTTAGATACCTTTGTAGTTGGTACAAGGTTTAGAATGTAAGCGATAATGTCTAAGGCATTTCCCTAGAAACTTATTGGAAGTGAAGCACGAGCCTTGATAGGAAGAACCAAGTCTAACAAAGTTTGATTTATCCTTTTCAGATACAACATTTGTTGTGGTGTTCTTGGTGGAGCAAGTTGTGAAACTATTCCACAACTCCTGAGATGATCGTAGAATTCATTTCTAAGATACTCTTCTCCTCTATCAGATCGAAGTGTCTTGATCTTCTCGCCTAGATGGTTCTCTACTTCTTGTTAGAATGTCTTGAACACCTTGAAGGTTTTAGAATTATCTCTAATCAAATAAACATATCCATATCTACTAAAATCATTAGTAAAAGTGATGAAGTACTTCTGACCATATCATGTGGTATATTTGAACGGTCCACATACATCTATGTATATGAGGATTGAGGTCCAATAGATCTTTACCTCTTTAACAGTCTACCATGAACGATGCCTTTTTCATCTTGCCAGGAAAGCAATATTCGCATACATCATATAACTATAATTTAAATGATTCCAAGATCTCATCTGACTGGAGCTTGGTGATTCTCTTCTTATTTATATGGCGAAATCGACAATGTTATAGACATGATTTATCTAAAATATATTTGGATGAACTAATGTTTAATATTATGCTATCATTTTTCCTTGCACCTATAACAGTATCCTAAATGCCATAGTATGGATTTTATTTAAAGTTAAGAACATAATTCTTATAAACCAAGGTGAAACCATTATTATTAAAAAACCCAAAAGTAAAACTGTCACGACACAATGTATGAAAGGTAATAATGTTTCTTGACATTAAAGGCGAATAGAAACAATCTATTAAACTAACTGAAAAATCATTAGACAAAACAAGCTTATAATCCCTAAGCGTGGTAACATCTAGTTTGTTCTTGTTTCTCATAATCAAGTCGAGTTCGCCACGCCTTAGCTTCCTACTTTGATTTAGTCCCTACACATCATAGAAAATTTGAGCTCCAAATCTTTTGTCAAGAATCCAAGAGTTAGAAGTTGAAGCTTGATTGATTTCAATCATGTATATACCCGAGGTGTCAATCCCTTTGGCGTTGTTCTTCTTGATATCGTCTATATACTTTGATCAACTATGTTTCCAATGTTGTTTCTCTTCGTAGTAGAAGAAAACGACCTCTTTAGGACCACTTACTGGTGTTATGTCAGAATTATCCTTCTTAGGGTTTGGGTTGGACCCTCCAACGTTTTCATTTCCCTTTCCTCTAGGATAAGAAGTTTTCTTTCTTTTGACACCACCTTCCCTAATGGCCAAAACTAGTGTGGTTGAGATGGTACTGCGAGTTTTAACCATGCTACCCTCAACAATCTTTTGATGGGTTTTATAGGTTACAAGAACTATCTGCTTGCGAAATTTCACTTAACACTTAAGGGCACACGCAACCTAAAGGATATATGTCATACACTTGCAATGCAACATAATATAAACAATAAAACTAACATAAACCCTAATTGAAAGCCTAGTATAATAAAAAAAACACAAGAAAAGAGTTACATACCTTTGATTTGTTGTAGTAAACAAATCACTTCAATCCTTCCTTAGAAGAGCTTGGAAAGCTAGCACCAAAAGTATGATGCCTCTAATGGCTCACACCCAAACCATAGAACTAGAAGATAATTGAGGAGATAGGAGGAGAGGAAGGTTTCGTTCATAAGGCTTATGGGAAGTGTATGAATGAAACTAATGTCATAATGGGTCCTATTTATAGTTTAGGTGACTTAGGGACCAAGAAAGATTTGAATAGATTTCATCTTAATCCAAATCCTTTCTTTATATGCATCCAAGAGGCTTTTGGAAACCCCAATGAGGCTTCCAAAACTGCCCTCCCTTGGTTAGTTCTTGAATTGTTTTTTTTGTTTAACTATTGAACAATTACATTTCACCCCATGCACCTTTAATTAGTTTCAGTTAATCCCATATTAATTCCAGATTAATTCTGATTAATAACTAATTAATTCAAATTGATTTCTTATTAATTTATTAACCTTACAAATTAAAAAATCAATTGTTTAACTATTGATCTCTTGTTAATTTATTAGTCACATAATAAATTAATAAATCAACTATCTATTTCCAATTAATATATTAATCATATAATATATTAACAAATCATTTCCTCATAATTTCCAATTAAATTATTAGCCATATAACAATCTAATAAATCATCCTCTCTCTCTATAAATGTCATTCTAATCAAGTTCTAGTTATGATGGCAACCCAAAAAGGACTTTGCTTCTAATTACAAGAATATATTAATTTAGTGACTAACTTAGACAACTAAATTGTATAGTCTCCCAGTTGGAAAACTTTGTGACTATAATTGCATATATAGACCTTGAACTAAACATCAAAAAGTGCTTTCCAAAGCAACTATCGAACTCTGATTTAAATCAAATGTTCACACTAAGATAAGTGATCAGTTGTTCCTTCATTCTACAAGATACCATATGAAATAAATCATGGATTAAATGATCACCCTCATGTTCATTTATTATGTTTCTTGAAATCCCAATTTGTGGTAAATTCATAAAACAAAATCGAATGCATCAGTTTAGTCCGGACCAGGTGCCTGGTTTTCATAGATCAACTCAAATCATCGAGGGGCCCACATATATCGCTTTACCTTATTTAGAAAAAAATGAATGAATTACATTGACTATATAGTCATAAAATTTTTGTATCAAATCACACATAGAATAACCCTTTATAACATCCAGTTACAAGATGCGTTTGAGCAAACCAATAGACAACTGATCTATAAAATCCATGAAGCAATCTCTAAGCATGGGTTTATCCAATACTTAAAATCTCTATTTTCAAAGTACTCATGAATATTGTAGAAATTCCACTTGCAATATCTTAACCTCAATAAAAAAAATCTACAATCAATTCATGACAGTCTTAATTCACTACTTACTTTCAAAAGTATGAACGACTGTGGAATTTTGAATAAAATTTAAATTACTCAAGGAGGTAAAAATGCAAAGTTAAACACAATAATAAATTAATTAACTATAACATCATACCTTTCATTATAAATAAATCCACACTATTTAATCACCATAAAATAACAAATTTATTCATTGTATAATGTTTCGAGTAATCAACTAACTACTTGAATTACATAACATCGGTCTGTTGGGTTCTTATTCAAAACTAGTTTCAAAAATATGATTTTAGGCAATGAATGACTTCATAAATTGGATCACATAAAACAAGTTTAAACCCACCAAGTATCATCCTTCAAGTTATGGAAAGATTAAAACACCAACCAAAGAAGAGATGAAGAAATAACAACCTTTGTAGTTCTTTGGGTCCTCTTAGGAGGCTTGGAAGTTGATGAAGAATGATGAACTTAAGAGACAACAACAACGACTCAATTTGATGTAGAATGCTAGCTCTTTTATATAAAACTCTTAATCACTTAAGCCTGAAGTTCATATCCAATATGAACTTCAAGAGAGTATAAGAATGAACAAGTAATCTTCATGCATGAACAAAAGATGAGAGAGTGATCAATTATCTACGACTTATGGTTTTGGTTCACCAACAAATGAAGGCTTGAAAGCGTTCATAAAGTAAAGATATTACTCATAAGTTCTTAACCAAGTATGCCCTTATGTCCCTAGACCATGTTGTCCCCCATGATTGTAAGACATGTCCTTACTTTCAATTAAAGTAATCAAAAGTCTCATGCCCTATCTTCCCCTTCTAGTTTTGGCTTTTAAGAGGAAAAAGAAAAGCAAGTCTCTTATATTTTATAACCAAAGTTTATAAAATATAGACATTAACCTTTTGGTAAAAGACAAAAAGATTTATCTAGTCCAAAATGTTGTGCATGACATATTAATTCATACCATATGAATTATGTAATGTTACTTGTTATTTGAAATTATTATTTCCAATAAATAAATAATTTCCAATTAATTATAAGAGTTTATTAAATATTTGTTAAAATCAATTTCTAATAAATAATCAATTATATCAAGTTGTCATTAGTGTTACCCATTACTACCATATGTTGATTAGCAATATCACTTTAATATCATTCTTGAGCATACAAGATCATTCAGAATCATGCCATGTTGCGAACATGCATATTATGCCTCTCGATGGTCCTTCCTTAGTGAACAGATTGACTGGACATTACTCCAATGATTCTTATTTCACAATTTTAAATTCTTGTCCTTATTTAAGACGTATTGGAATTTCATCTTTACATGCATTGTCTTTCTATGATGTCAAGGTTCTAAAGTCACAAAGATTTAGCCTTCGATATTACAGATGGAACTTGTTACTTGAAACAACTCCATAGTTATGAAGTCTCAAATTCAAGGTACTCTCCTTGAAGACTTATTTGCATTAAAGTTTTCAACTTACGTGTAGATTTTGAAAACATCTCCCATTATGGAAATATTTCCATATGCCCATATGACCAACATTCTTACTAAGAATCATCTCAATCCAAAACGTGTCATTATGGTCCGTCCTAAAAAACATACTTCTAACTGTCCACAAGCAACCAATTCTTTGGTAAAACCTTAGAAAGTTCTTAATAGTTGTTTAGCGACTTCAGTCACACACAATTCTAATTCTTTTCACATAATGCTAAAAACATTTGAAGAATAGAATAATCGAATATTATAACATATGTAATCGATCATATATCTAAAACATATGGGATTCGATTCATTATTACAAGGGTACCATATTTGTTAAGATCCTTTCTATAATATTTCCTTATATAGAATATCCAATGTTAAAACATTTCAACACGTTATTCATATATGTCTTTGACTAAGTTCCATTAAACTATACAATATAAACCTTTATATTCGAAACAAAGTATGAGTGCCCTCTTCCTTAAGTCCACTATAGCAAAATAGTTCCTAAATTTTGCAACTTGCAGATTAGAGACATTGTTCCTTATGGATAGTATTGTCAACATGCAATACCATGCATAACAATCATGCTCCTACTAGCTTTGACACGTATTCAAAATCAATTGGACTTCTAGAAATCAATACCTTTTAACTTTCTCATGGAAGTGCAGATTCCTATATCGCGATGCTTCCATAAGTCTCCAACAAGACTTCTTCAGCTTATGCATTTTGTCCTGACGGTGTATGTGTTCAAACTCTTTCAACACATGATAAACATATCTCCTAAAAGTCTAAACAATTCCTTTCTATTTCTCACAATTCGAAATCTAAGGAGGGATGCCATAATCATATTGTGAATTTGAGAATGTAATTAATACAACCAATATCCATATTGATCTTTATCAGATCCTTAAAATCTACTAGTGAAAGTGTTTCCTCATAACCATATTCATGAATTAGAGATAAAAATTTTGCTACTTAGATTTAAAGGTGCATACGTTCCCATCCATGGGGATCTATCATTTCCAACATACAATTATAAGACAAGGTTTAGGACAAACCAAATTCAAATTTAGGTTTCTTTCATGGACTGAACTTCACTATTTTTAATTCTTTGCCTTCTGGCAGCTCAAGAGCCCACCAATGTTTGCAAGTTGTTAGAAGTTCACCCGTATTGATCAG
Source organism: Lactuca serriola (assembly GCF_051521515.1). Lineage (NCBI taxonomy): Eukaryota > Viridiplantae > Streptophyta > Magnoliopsida > Asterales > Asteraceae > Lactuca > Lactuca serriola. The sequence continues at coordinate 97,464,883 of NC_136410.1, read as the reverse complement.
TGTACTTTCACTAACCATTGTGCTTAGATTTTTACAGATAAATGAAGAACATAGAACTCATAAGCATTTCTAACTCAACTAGATGTGCACATAAATATGTCAGTTAAACACAACAGGTTATCAACCTCAGTTAGTGTGCTAGTGTTAACTAAAAGGATTAGAGTCAGTTGGATCTAGCAAGATCAAGATCAACATTACTCCTACTGACTTCTTGACATGTGAGTTTTCTCTCAAGGAACATTCCTTGATGAGATAAAACAAACATTCGAAAGGTCGTGTGAAAACAATTCATGTAAAAAGACTCAATTTATCTATTGTCTCTCGATCAACGAAAACATCAAAACTCCAATTCTAAATGTGCCACAGTAAGAAAACATTATTACTCAACATGTTATCATCCTTCTTAGTTTTAATTTTGTTTCAAGATACTATTCATAATTACTAGAGCATGACACTAAAACATTTCCAACAATGTCCGATTCCTCTTCTTAGTCATACAATTGCACTAAGATGTTCTTGGATGAATAACTATGATACAATTCTACAATTACTAAGATGATCATAAAGCATGATACTAAAGCACTCTCCTCTATTTTCATATTGGAGAATCTTTTATCTTTCTGCTTAATTTATTCTTCTATTCGTTCTGGTACTCTTTGAATTTTTCAAACTATCAGAATTATGTTTAATCTTATAAACACAACCATATTTACTGAAACATCAATAAATCATGACGAATGGAGTTATCGTCCCTTGTGGTGGATCTGAAGAGTCCATATCAACATGTATTAGATTCATTAGTTATTTACTTGTCTCACATAAGCGTGTGATCAATGATACAAATCATAATTTTCAAATGAACAAGATTCTCATATTATTCATTTCGACTTGTACAACACCAAGTATCTATCTAGTTGGTGATGAGATTTCTTTTCATTTGGTTAATTATGACAATACCACAAGCGATATCATAAGTATCAAATCCAAAATTAATATTGTGATTATTAGAGACATAACTAACATTTTCATTAATGTCATTTCAAGGAAATACGATAAGTCAAATAAGTAAACCAAAACTTCTCTTATATTGAAATAAATGAAAATTTTGAACTTTTCCTTACAACGCATGAAACGAAAAACTATATTTCTAAACATCTCTGAAGAGCAATAGCAATATATTAAATTATCCTAACTTCTTAGGAGTAGCTCTAAATTCTGACCATGTAACCAAAGTCCATTTCCCATGATCATATTTATCTCACTTCACTTAAGCTTCCTTCTTTCTTTTAGATCTTGCGATACCATCAAAAGATCATCACATTATGTATTAAGAGTCTAAGAATACGAAGCTATGGAATTAGATAATGGATTTACCTGAAGTAGAGTCACTTGAATTGACTTTAGTATCTATTAGATCTTTCAAGTATTTCTGGCAACTTCGATTCCAAAGTCCCTTGAATTGGTAGTAGAAATGAATTGATTCATTCGAATTCTTGGAATTAGACCCTATAAGGATTTCTGCTTTAGTTGTGTTCTTAAGCATTTCTGCTTCAACAACCATCAACATATAGGTCATATCAATTAAGGTTACATCGAGATACCTCATATGAAAACTCTTAATGAACTGACCATATGACTCAGGAAAAGAAAGAAGAAGTGAAGAACCAAATCTTTGGCTTGGTCCTTTGGGAACACGATACCTATCCTTTCTAATTTTTCAATGTACGACTTCATTTTCGGAATGTGTGCACACACAAAATTCCTACTTTCATGTTTACATGCCAACATGGCTTGAGTAGTTTCATATCTTTCAAATTGATGAAAATGTGACGTTGGGAGAGTTACAAGAGAAGGAAATGGATGAGTTGAATAGAAACGATGTCCAATTCCACCATTTCCTAAGGAAGGGAAGACATTTTCACCTTGACTTGAAAGTAGAAGACCATCTCCATCAGATTGAGGAAAACTATTTCCATAAGAACAATTAATACCATTATTGTCTTAATTTGACATTCAAAATTTGGGAGAAGGGAGAATTCATGTTAGTTGATTTTAATCCTTAATTATTAACCCAAAATGTAAATTAAGGCTAAGATCCATATTATCGATTCAAACTTTGAAGAGGGATGCCATAATCAAATTCGTATCTAATTTAAATAGGTAGAGTCATCTCAAAAATTTCAATCACACGAAATTTTTAGATCTTTTGAGATTCATTGAATCTTATCAATGACATGGAATGCTAGCACCAAAAGTATGATGCCTCTAATTGCTCACACCCAAACCCTAGAACTAGAAGACATTTGAGGAGACAAAAATTTTGTTCCTAAAGATATGGGAAATGCATGAACGAAATTAAGGTCATAAGGGGTCCTATTTATAGTTTAGGTAAATTTATGGACCAAACAACATTTGAATGGATTTAATATCAATCCAAATCCTTTCTTTATATGCATCTAATTGGCTTTTGAAAACCCCAAGGAGGCTCCCAAAACCGTCCTCCCTTGGATGGTTCTAGAATTTCCTCTTTTGTTTAACCATTGAACAATTACAATTCACCCGTTGAACCTTTAATTAATTCCAATTAATGCCAAATTAATTCCAAAATAATTTTGATTAATAAGTAATTAATTCAAATTGATTTCTTGTTAATTTATTAACCTTATAAATTTACAAATCAATTGTATAACTATAGATCTCATATTAATTGATTAATCATTTAATAGATTATAAATCAACTATCTAATTCAAATTAATATATTAATCATATAATATATTAACAAATCATTTCCTCATAATTCCCAATTAGATTATTAGCTATATAATAATCTACTAAATCATCCTCTCTCTATAAATGTCATTTTAATCAAGTTTTAGTTATGACAGCAACCTAAAGAGGACTTTGCTTCTAATTACAAGAATATACCAATTTAGTTATTGACTTAGAAACCTTAATTCAACATCTTTAACATGTTATGTAACTCCATTAAGGACGTTATCATGTAGCTCATATTGAAATTCAAAATAAATTGATGATATTATCTACTCAACGAGTTAAGCATTAGGTCAATCGCCAACTACCTAGGGAATGGAAACCCTAGTGCTAGAGTCTGTCAAAGTAGTTTTTCATTTTTAACACATGGGTACTCATAGAACCGCCCTCTTGAAGCTTGCAACCAAGAAGAGACTTCACAACCTCAAATCGCTCATGTCGAGCTTGCTCTTGGAAAATTTCCTTGAGCTACTCTTTCACGTCATACGCCCAAACGCTTTCAAATCCCTTTTAGAGCTTGAGAACCATGGTCACCAACATGATATATGCGACCTCAATTGAGTTTTTATGGTGCCTTGTGTAATCAACAAACTCTTCAGCAGTAACATGTTCAAAAGGACCCTCAGGCAAATACTCGTCCAAGACATACTCTTTCTTTTCATAACTAAGGGTAATACTTAAAGAGCGAATCCAGTCCAAATAGTTTGGACCAGTAAGCTTATCTTGCGAGAGGGTTTGAAGCGATACGAAATTTGATGTTGAGGTTAGTAGAGAGGGTGGAGGAATAGGTACACCATCAATAGACATCTACAAGAATATACAAAGTTTATTATTGATTTGATCAAAATCCTTTTAAAATAATTACCCAGTTACTAAATTATTAATTAAAAGGCTAGGATCCATAGCTTCAAGATGCAAAGTTAATTAGCCAAAATTACACAATGCATTTATTTAGGTAGGCATACTTTTGATAATTTCAATCTCTATGAAATTCCTAATTCTTTCGAGATATATCGACCAATGTCAATAACATGTTAATCTCTTATATGCTCGCTTAGAACTCATGATTGGATTATCATGAATCCAAATGGTGAATAGACCATGCAAAAATATAATGATATTCTGCTCAAGTAACGCTTAAGAATCACAACTATATTCTCACATTAATGTTTCAGTAAGCCACACATACAATGGCAACAGAATATACGAAAAGATGTATTTTTCATGGGTAGCATAAGATTCACATTTTACTTATTAAAACGTGATTTTTTTACACTTTTAACTTAATACTTTTAACCAGATACATCACCCCATCAAACCCTTTTTGTAACTCTGCTCAAAATGCAAGAAGGTGGTGAGGGTGACAAGCACTAAATTCTTTTAAAAGCCGACCTCATTCAGAATCGAGGAGAATTCATTAAACATTTCTTATAGCATAAGAGTAGGCGAGCCTAGTCATAATAAGATGATGATGCCTCTAAAAATGCAAGAACACGATGTTTGTACTTTCATTATATATATATATATATATATATATATATATATATATATATATATATATATATATATATATATATATAATTTAAACTATTAAATTCTATGTCTTTTAATTCAATTGTACATGGATACGAGTCAATAGTTAATTTAAACTTGTGTACTCAATCTTTGACTTTTAATTAATTAATTATGCTTTAATCAAATAATTAAGCCAATTAAAATTAAGATTTTCAATAAAAGTAAAATTGACATATTTGCATGTACCTAAAAAAACGAGTCATACATGTAAAGGGGTAGGAACGAATTTTATGGTAACAGACACGTTGTGCCGTAAATGAGGACATACCATGCCTCGAGACTAGATAAAAACGCAATTGCATATAGTAGTTTTTAGGTTTCACTATATTGACCCTTCCTGCCATAGACGAAACCAACCGCACTGAGGATGCGTTGAAATAGATAAGAAGCTTTATGAAATTTATAGGCAATTTCAAAAACAATTAAATATATTTAACAATTAGAAAAACCAGATAAGGTCTGAATCATGCAAACTCAATTAACACAATAAATTAGAAATGGTAAGTGCCACAGATGTGAACAGATGGCTCTGATACCACTGTAGTAGGGTTATGAGAGTCCTTAAACAACGAAAGGGACAACGAAAACTGTTGGAATAGTGTCTAAGGCTGTAACTATATCCGGTTGTGCATGGTCCTTTTGGGTTGCCTTTACCATAGCAACTTGATAGGATGATTTAATAAGAGAGAGTAAATATTATTAATATATTATGGGAATAATATAATGAATAATATATTGTTATTTGATTAATATAAGTCATAGAATTAATTAGAATTAATTTGGTGACTTAAAGAAGTTAATTAAATAAAGGGGTATAAACTGTCAATTGTTTGATAGTTAAACTTTAGACTGTAAATCCATTAGGATATGGTTTGGACGGATTCTAAGAGCTTTAGGAAAGCTAAAATCGTCCATATGCTTATCTAGGAATGGATTTGGATAGCCTTAAGAGAAGATTATCCAATTAGGGTTTAGGTTGTAACCCTTAAGGAGTCTACAAGTATAAAAGGACCCTATGGCATGGGGAGTTCGTAATCTAACCTAAAGTAGGGAACCTCTGGTCAAAATTCCTTCCCTCTCCTCTCTCCTAAATCATCCTCCTTGCTATTGGTGTTTGTAAGCCATCAGAGGAGTGACATTTGTGACTCTTGAAGCTCCAAGACCTCAAGATCAACAAGGAACTCAAAGGTATGGTTCTAGATCTATTTCAATGTTGTTATTTAACCTAATTAGTAATTAGAAGTCTTGGATTCAAAGCATGTTTATTAGAAAGCCTAGATCCGAGCATTAGGGTTTTGCATGCGCACATAGGAAAGTTCTTATGGCTAAAACCCATCAAAAACAACATAAAACATAACCATCAAAAGGACATTTGTTCACAAGATCTAAGCAACTAATATATAAAACATAAAACAAGAAAGATATAATAATTACACTTATGTTCTTCAGTTTCTTTGATTTTCCGGTTGATTGGACTTGGAGGATCCAACATAGAGTCCCTCTTTTGTGATTGCACCCAAACTAAAAACTGTGAACTGGAATCATCCAAACTGAAAGCACACCACAAATTGGAACATACCCGAGTCTCGAATCGACTGTCCGTGACACGAAGTCTTATTCTTTGCGGTTCAGTAATCATCGTTTAGGGTTCTGACGAAATCTGAGAGCACTTCTAGATATCTTAGGGACTTGATTATTTATCCAACTATTAATTTCAGTATTAGGCATCTCTTTATAAGGAAGGATTCAAACCTAACATGTAAATATATGGGCTCAAAATAATTTTCTCCAACTTTGGTAATTATCCTGATGTTTAAGTCTTTTATCTGGAACATTTTTAAATCTTTAGATTCATTTAATTAATTAAACTATTACTAAATTAACAAATTAATCCCTATAATTAAATCTATTTCAATTCTGCTTATATTTGTTTTTGCAAATAGCCCAAAAAATATTGATATTTATAGTAATATTACCGACTTGTTGTGGCTATGAACATCATTCTCCTTACACCAAGATTTATGGATGTAAACATTTAAAAAAAATAGTTTTTTCATTTCAAAAACACGATATCAATGCAACTTTTATCTGTTTGTCTTCTGTCACGATTTAAAAATATTTTATTCATAAGGGAAAAAGTAAAACCCTTAAATAAATGCAGCATTTAGTTAGGGCAAAAATATCACTTGGAAAATATGATTTGTAAAAGTTGGTGGAGAGGTAGGTATAAATAATATTAATTTTGAACAAATTCTATTTATATTGTGATGGAAGACAAATGCTAATCATTTAAGAATAGCAAAACTAGTTATCTTAAAACTAATCCGTAGAATACAATTTTAAAATAATAAGTTAATATTTAAAATGGACAAGAAAACATTATGGCTAAGATGAAAAAATAGTTTTTGATGACTAAAAGGAGTAGTGTCCGTTCATACATATATTTAGTATTTAAAATCGGAATTTTAGCTTTTACTAAAATATGTTTTTACGATATGTGTTTGGAAAATAATATATTATAGTCGCTTTAGGAATATTTTGTAATAATAATTATATATTGTATTTTAATTTTTGAACATGACATTTAAGTCTTTAAACTTAAATAAATGTAGTATAATGGATATGACATTATTGATGAACTTGAGGGGATGTTTCTGCAAGAGCATCTGTGCTTGTAAATGGTTCTCTCACAAAGGAGTTCGAGATGGAGCGGGGAGTTAGACAAGGAGATCCGTTATCGCATTTTCTGTTCATCATTGCCATGTAGGGGCTCAATATTGCAGTGAAAACAACATGTGAGAAAGGCATTTTCACCGGAGTAACACTTCCACATGTAGAGACAACCATCTCCCATTTCTTCGATGAGGATGATGCTCTATTTGTTGGCGAATGAAATAGGGATAACATAAAAAAACCTCGCAAGAATACTAAGATGCTTCCAGGTAACATCGGGACTCAAGGTTAATTTCCACAAATCAAGGGTAATTGGAGTCGGGGTAGATATGCATGAGGTTACATGTTATGCCACTCCTCTTGGATGTGAGCCGGCTAAACTCCCATTCAACTATCTTGGCATACCAGTAAGAGGGAATATGAATCTGAAGAAAAACTGGAGACCGGTAATTGAAAGATTTCTGGCCAAATTATCCGTATGGAAGCTAAAAACCCTTTCAATAGGAGGGTGTCTCACACTATCCAAAGCAGTTCTTGGCAACCTCCTTACATACTATTTCACGCTATTTTTTGCACCTATTGGAATTATTAATACATTGGAAAGCATTAGAAGGAAATTCCTATGGGGCACTAATGATGATGGGAAGCGAAAAGTCAACTGGGTTTCATGGCAAAAGCTCATCTCCCCTAAAAAAGCAGGTGATCTTGGCTTGGGATCACTAAGAGCACTGAATTTATCATTAATTAGCAAATGGTGGTGGCGTTTGAGAGTTGATAGAAAGAGCCTATGGTGCGAGACTGTCATACCCCAAAACCATGAACGACGGAAACGTTTAGGGGTGGAGGACGTCATGTACAGTATCACAACAGTGTAATATAATAAACAAGCAACAACATCATCCATTGCATTATAAGTAGAGTTTTAATACATGTGTGTTATTTCATAATGTACAATAATTAATATGAATAATCAAAATAAGGCGAGTCTGGTCTGTGCTCCATCTTCTAAAAAATCTGGCCATCGCACCTGTCTAACTGATGACCTGAGAATACAAGTTATTTTGAAAGCGAGTATCAGCTTTAAAGCTGGTGAATTCATAAGTAATTAATGTGTCATTGTCTGGCTTATGAAAATCTATTATGAAGGCAATGTAAACCTTTAATGAAAATGTTGATGTAAGTATGAAAAACCCTAGAAAATCCCTTGCTGTCTATAAGTATGAAATGTAGTCTTCTACCAAGACCCGAGTGTTTTGTAAGTAAAATGATAGTTTTTCCTTCAATTGTTTAGTACTAAAGTACTTAGTCTAACTCATCGTTTATGTGAAAGTATCACAAAATAAAGTAAACAGGAAAAATGTACTACTGTAAGTGTTGTCACTGGGTACTAGAACCAACACAACATCGCATTAAGCGAAAGGTATAACCTAATGAACATCCAAAGGTTGTCCAGAACAAGTATTAATGTAAGTGTCATCGTTGGGTACTAGGAGTAACACAACATCGCAATAAGCGAAAGATATAACCTAATGAACATCCGAAGACTGTCCAGAACAAGTATTAATGTAAGTGTCATCGCTGGGTACTAGGAGTAACACAACATCGCAATAAGCGAAAGATATAACCTAATGAACATCCGAAGATTGTCCAGAACAAGTATTAATGTAAGTGTCACCGCTGGGTACTAGGAGTAACACAACATTACAATAAGCGAAAGATATAACCTAATGAACATCCGAAGATTGTCCACTTGTCCTCTGTAGCAGCAGCAGGTGGGTGGAGGGGTTAGCCCCCGGTTATCGATCTACCTAGTATAAGTAGTAACCTTAGACCTCCATAGATGGTCATCGACCACTGGTGCTAATCAGTGGGGTTCGGAATGGTAAGTCCCGCCGAGCTATCCCATTGAACCGAGATAGGAACGAGAATTTACACAGTACATACTAATAAATCATCCTCTTAGTTCTAAGTACAAGTATCCAAGGTAAGTAAATACAGGATAATGCACCTATGTAGAAGTGTTCCTGTATGGTATTCATGTAAGTGTGTTCATGTAACAGGTAAGTATATGTAAACATATTCATGTATCATGTAATCCTAAGTACGTGTACTCATGTATCATGTAAGGTATTGGTATAGACTCATGAATGAACTGACTCTGGTGTGATTCCTTGTAGTAGTAATAATGTTTGATATCTTCTAACTATCCCTATGATAATTAACTGGAAGTTAAGTGGTTGTCTAAGTAGATTTATGCACCCTCGATACACCAGGGTGTGGGAAACTGAACGAAGGATGAAAACTATAATCTCTATCATATAATGAACATATGCGCATAAGTATAGTTTGATTCAAGAAGGTAAAATAATGGTTTTGCAAGATATCTAGGAGTTTTGAACAATAATTAAGAATGACTTGATGTCATTTTAATAAACATTTCAAAACTAATACTTTTGTTATCAAGGTATTTTAAGATAGAAAACCACTTCATGTGTCACCTTTTGAAATATGTGAAATCTACTGAGTGAAAACACAGTTACAAAATACATAAGATTGATTTAATAACATACTGTTTTCTACTTGTATTCCCCCCATTAAAACGTTTAAAATCATTTAAAACATTGATTAAGGGGTATAAACTCACCTATAGTTGGTGATTGAGATGAACTAAACGGTATAGGATTGCTAGGTGTCAAGCGAGGACTTGTACACACACTACGATCCTAATGAACATATAATCACACATATATGCATTCAATTAGACTTAAATCACTAATTGATAATGTTAAGACATCCTAGACACAAATAAACACTTTATATAAGTGTTTTAGGCCCTAAGGATTGCATCTAAGCTAATGTGGGACAAGGCACTTGTGTTTTAGGGTTCCAAAGGACCCTATATGTGAGCTTACTCCCCATATACCATCACACATGGACTTTACGGTTGTAAACTCTTGATTTTACGGCCGTAAACTCCCAACCATGGGGGTTTGGTGTGTTTTGAAGTCCCTAATGATTCCTAGAATATTTTCCAACTTGGTGGCTAAGTCCTTGGAAGGGTTTATGGTCTAGAAACACTCCATTTAGGAGTTTACCGCCGTAAGGCCATTCCCCTTAGAGTTTACGGCCGTAAACTCTAAGTATGGTGTGTTTTTGATGCTTTCAAGTCTCTTGCACATGTGGTATTGGTTCTAGACTTTTATTCCAAGCATATGAAGACCATTGACACACTTTGGTGCCCCATTAGTGAGTTTACGGCCCATGAACCATGTCATGGCCGTAAAATCACTTTGAAATGTGATTCTTATGTGTTTAAGGCCTTAGATTAAATGGGAAACAATTCTATGTAAAGGTCTAGGGCTTTAGGTGTATTAATAACACCCTTTGGTCCATTTCTATGGAGTTTACGGCCTAAGATACACTTGGGCCGTAAACTCTCATTTGTTTGTGTTCTTTGATTGTTTTCTTGTCCTTAATACACCTACAATTGAATCTAAGGCAGTAGCATAACACAAGGGTCGGTCTCGGCTTTGTTTCGGGAGTTTACCACCCAAGAACACCTTGGGGAGTAAACTCCTAAATCTAGTGATTTAGCCTTCTAAATCATGTTATAACTACATATAATGCTTTCTAACACTACTAGAAAGAGGTACTCACGATTTGGGATAAAAAAACCCGAAGATCCGTGAGAGAGAAAATGGCTTTTCTCTAGTTGGAAATGTGAATAATGAATGAATTTGGTTCAGAATTCTATTTATAGTCCTGAGATATTTTTGGTAGAAAATATTTTTATTCCTGAAATGACCTCTAATATAATAGAGTGATGGAATAATAGAGTTGCACTGAACCCTAGTGCATCCACTCTCCTGGTATCTCCTGAAGTGTAAACCCTGAATTACTCAAACTTACACGAGAAAGTCTGAAAATTAACTGTGATTGTTATAACTTCTATTGAAGTGATATAGTTTGTACAGAATGGAAATTTCGAATTGTCACAGAGACTATATTGGTATCAATAATCTCAAGAACAAGGGAGTAGATTGCATGTCAAAAAAGTCAATCTTGGGTGTTTGGAACAACATAGCAGGTGTAAAAGATGATTTATTGAAAGTGGGACTCAATATTGATGAATTAATCACAAAACAGATTGGGGTAGGAGATAGTACACTATTTTGGTTGGATAAGTGATTGGGCAGGGAAAATTTAAAATCATTGTTCCCAGAATTGTACAAGTTGGATAAACGCAAAAATAATGTAAAATCCGGGACATTATAAATTCTAGGGGAAAAACATGGGAATGGAAATCGCTACCAACCTCTAAATATCATTTACAAAAAATAGTTATCGTTATACAAACAATGAGGAAGATCTTTCAGAAATTGTTAAAGATCATTACATTTTTGAGCAGGAGGGAAGTGACTTCGAGTATGAGGATTCTTGGATTCTAGTTAAAAATAAAAAATATTTCATGTAGAAGGCTCCTTTATGTGAAATGTCTTACGTAATGTTTGCTAATGGTGTATCTTATTTTCTATAATGTTTTATGTTTTATGTTTTATTTTTCATAGAATAAAGTAGATAATAAGCGAGAAACTAGATTTAAGTAATAATGTCAGAAGTATAGTTTAATACACGCAATACAAATTACAAATACGGGAATTCATACTTTCCTACATTAATCTAAGGACAATTTAAATCAAATGTGTTATCGAAATCAAAAGTACGGTACACGCTTTCGTTCTGTGACCCGCTTCCAGATGCCAATTCATCAGTCATTATGCCCTTTTTTGTTGATTTTTTCCTCCCCAAGATCCGCTCCTCGAACCCCTACCTATACAATCGTTCCTTGTGTGTCCAAATTGACTGCATGTAGAACATTCTTATCGTATGGACGCTCACCTTGCGACGAAATACGGCCAGTGTTTCTTGGCCTACCTGGCCGACGTCTCTCCATTATGGGTGGCTTCACAATCATCAAATCATCGGGGATCTCCCACTCATGTGGACTTGACAAAGGGTTCACACACTCCTCATAAGTTTTCCTCAGTGTCTCTGTAAAGTAAGCTTTTAAAGCAAATTTCGAACAGTCTTCATAACGGTTCATTGTGAGCACTTTTATGACATGGCCATAAGGTAAGCCATCTATTTGCCACCACCTACATGTACAAGTTCTTTGTTGGAAATCAACAATCACACTTTTGTGAGTAGAGCTTTTCACTTCAAATCTACTATTTGAGATAGGGTACACCATCCAATTATTACAAGCATTCTTATTTGCTTGTATAATCGTATCAGCCCATGAGGTGAGTGTTGTTTTTGCTTCAACTAAAAAGATAGACATAATTTCATAATATCATATGAGTATTAGAATAACATCTCAAATACTATTATATATAAAAATATTAGTACCTGCAAAATTACGTTTCTGAAAACTCCATTGTTGCAATGTTGCACGAAAATACTCAATCAACATCAATATTGACATCTTTCTTGCAAATCTTGACATTGAATTTATCGACTCCGCACTATTTGATGTCATAAGAAAATACCGATTCCCAGGAAAATGTACCCTGACCCATCTTTCTAGATTGATGTTTTGTAGGTATTTCCATACACGATCATTTACCTTTTTAATTTTTTTCATCCCATTATCGAATTTTCTAATAGTATAGGCTTTACATGTCTCCCAAAATAATTTGTGTATTCCAAATTTTGCTGAACTGTTAAAATACAAATGGATCCCACATCTTCCATGATGGGCGTGAGGAAATATATATACAATTGGCGTCGCTATGGATGGAGCCCTATTAGATATGAATGTAAGGTCTTCCACGTTGCCTATACATTCACGTAGTTTTCTCTAACGACCCAAAAATCAACACTAAAAATTTCATTTTTAATATAGCTAAAACATTGCTACCATTTATTTCAAACATTTCAAATCATCATTAAGTAAAATATTTATCAGAGTTTATCCCAAAATCATTCATTGCGGAAATCATAGGTGTGTGCACTACGATCAATCTGAGCCCTTGTTTTCCAAATCGATGATACCTGAAACAAAAACTGTAAACCGTAAGCACAAAGCATAGTAAGTTTCCCATAGCATACCCACACAATCCACATAATCACATAATCCGTATTAGCTAGAGAATCTACATAAACTATAACAATCACATAAGCCATGCATATAAACATATACGGATGTCGTGGGCTCGTCCCCAGGGTCTTACTCCAGGATGCCATGGGCTCCCCACATGGTCTTACACCTGAGTGTCATGGGATCTCCCATGGTCTTTAATAGGAAATCCATGGGCTCTTCATGTGGTCTTACATCCGGTTGCCATGGGCTCTCCCATGGTCTTTAGTAGGAAAGCCATGGGCTCTCCACGTGGTCTTACATCCATGTGTCATGGGCTCTCCCATGGTCTTCCATGCAAGTATCACAAAGGCAACTAGCATACCACATACCACATAGTGTCACAACTAGCATTTTTAGCTAGGAAATTATGTTTTTGATGTAAACATCAACTCTTGTAAGACTTATAATCTAAGTGGATATCACATACTATGCTCAATCGAAAACATCCATTGGAATCAAAACACCTAAGTGAAGTCCAAAATCTAATTTAAAACATCTCAAATACTCAAATTTGGATTTGAAACCCTAATGTCCTAGTTCAAACTTAGTATGGACTAGGATCCTCTTATTGGGTTTAATGGCCTAGTAAACCTCTCATTTGATGATCTGGGGCCAAAGAACCCCATTTGGGCTCTAAATGGACTCACGTTCATCAAACCATGGCATTTGGGCCTTATTGGGCCTAAAATGTCTCACCTTGTTATCATGGGCCATGATGGGCCGTGAACCACTCTATTGAACCATGATGGGCCGTAAACCCATCTTTTCATAGTAATTGGGTCGTAAACTATCTTCTTGGGCCATATTGGGCTGTAAACCCTCATTAGGGCCCAATGGGCAGAAAATTCACAACTTAGGCCACATAATGTCGAATATAAGCAAGCATAGGCCAAAGCTTTTCCCTTCCCTTTTCCTTCCTCTCATTCTCGGCCATGTAAAAAAAAGAAATTAATTTACAAATTAATTGCCACCTCATGTTTGTCTAGTGGGTTCCTATGCACATTATCTAACAAATATTTAGGAAGACTCATATATCCATGCACATCACTTCCTATCTATCTCTTCATTCTTCTCTCCTTCCCACTTCAAATTCTCAGCCTGCCAACTCACCATCTAAACTCCATTTTTCACTTCTAAATCCTCTCAAGAACTCCCTCCCATTTTCTCTAAAAATCATGGGTTGGTAGGTTCTTTTAAGGTTTCCTTCAAAGATCATCATTCATTTGGTAAGCTACTCTTTAAGCTTGATGATTTACTTCATATACATGATGATCTTACTTCCCTTAACACTTCATTTCATGATCCATGCTCTTAGAACTTCATAGATCGCAAAAATCTCTTCATGGAATCTTGTTAAAGCCGAAATCCTCTTCAATCTTCATCAAAAACTGAAACCTTCAAAGCAATGTGAGTTCATACCCCTTATTTTTAGTTTTTACTGTGTTTTGGGGGAGAATACAAGTTGTTTTTGTGACAACCCGAAATTTCTATTCTGTACAACCCTTCAATACAATAGAAGTCAGAAAAGTTGCTGCTAAGTTTCAAACTTTTTGGAACAAGTTTGAGTATTTTAGGATTTACACTTCGGGTGATATCAGGAGAGAGGATGACCTAGGGTTATTGTGCAACACTGTTATTTCAAAACTCCAAGAAATTTGAGTTTACTACCGGAATAAAATATTTTCAGCCAAAAACCCTAAATCTGGGAGTATGTATATGAGAGTTACTCATTATTTACACTTTTTCCAAATCTCAAGATCCAAACCCATTTCTCTCTCAATTATCATCCAAAAGTTTTTCAAGATCTTCAATCTAGTAAGTGTTTCTAGCCTTCTTAAGTTGTTATGTGACTTAATCTAGTGTTTTACCACATTTCTAACCGTGAAATCATTCCAAAAGGTTGATTCTTCCATTTTCACCAAGAACACACACTAGTGTTCTTGGACTTGTAGCTCATTTCAAGCTTCCATATAGTAAGTACTTCAATCCTAGAGTCTTTTAAAGCTTGTTACATTCCCTTACATCAAAAAATAGTCCCAAGAACACTAGGATCAAGGTGTTTACGGTCCAAGAATGTTCTTGGACCGTAAACCCCAAATAAGGGTGCCTTAGTCCTTCACAAGCCTTAGAAACATGTCTAAATCCTTCCTTGATGTTTTTAGCACATAAAAAGCACCAAAATCTCTCACTTATATTTGTTTACGGTTTGGGGATCTCCCAAAACCGTAAACACCCCAAAGTGAGTATAAATGACCCATATTCCTTCCTTATGCCTTGAATCAAGCCTAGACTTTTACCTTGAAGTGTTTAGGACTTGAAAACATCATAAAACCATGTTCCATAGGAGTTTACGGCAGCAAACTCATGGAGAAATGGTCCATGGGCCGTAAACTCCAATTAGGAATGTATTGATGCCACAAAACATTTCCTAAGGCTTAAACATGAAGTAGGAATGCTTGGAATGGATTAGAAGACTTCAAACCAACAAATGGTCAAAAGGTTATGATCTTACGGCCGTAAACTCAAGGGTGTACGACCGTAAACTCAATGGGTTATGGTCTTTAGGGAGTAAACTCATATTAGGGGTTCCCTTGAACCCTAAGCTCAATAGCTTTGTCCTACAACACTTAGATGCAATCCTTAGCACTTATAACACTTGTATAAAGTGTTTAACATGTCTTAGGATGTCTTAACTTTGTTAATTAGTTGTTTAAAGGCTAATTGGATACATATATGTACTACTATATGTTAACTAGGATCCTTGTGTGTATACAAGTCTTCACTTGGGACTTAGCATCCTATGGCAGTCAATACATCCAAACCACATGCTACAGGTGAGTTCATACCCCCTTAATCAATGGTTTAAATGTTTTTAAACACTTTTATGGGGGGATACAAGTTGAATCATGCTAGTTATTATATCAATCACATGTGATTAATAAGTGGCATACAAAAGGTTTTACTACTCTTTTAGTTGTTTTACCAAACAGATTACTTCAAATGGTTTTCCAAAACATGTTTACTGATTTAAAACTCTTTGTTAACCTGTCTTACATACTGAATGTTTCTTTTCAAACCCTGTTATAGTTGTGTTTCAAAACAAATGTTTTCCTTATAATTTAAACTGTTCTCATCAAACAAACTGTTTTCAAATCGTTTTACAAACTGACATCAAGTCATCTTTTCCTAGCTATAAAACTTTTCAAAGGTTTTACAAAACTTCTTTTATACTTTTATATTGTCAATTGCATGTCTATATATGTATAGTTATATAAGTAATGTTTAAAGGACTTAGGAAGAGTAGCTCGCTTTACCTCATTTTCCTCGTTGTGATGTGGCATTAGGGCATCGGTTATCCGTCCGAAGGTTGTCTAAATATTAGTATTATATTATGTATACATATATAGACATAAAGGTTCTATCAGTTAATTTGATACCCTTAGGTAGCAGGGGTATACTTTCATGTTCATACATACCAGTTATATTACTAGTAAGCTACCATATGGGTAGTTCAGGAAGATACTAATACTATTACTAGAACGCGGAATCATACCACGAGTCAGTTCATTCATGAGTTAATACTTTCTAGATAGAGAGAGAGCGCACATTACAACTAGTACACATAATACATTACTGCACATGCTAGATAGAGATAGAACACACATTACAACTAGCATACGTAGAACATTACACTACATTACTATACATGCTAGATAGAGAGAGAACACACATTACAGCTAGCATACGCAGAACATTACAGTACATTATTATACATGCTAAATAGAGAGAGAACACACTTTGCAGTTAGCACATTCATTTCATATACATTCATGCAGTTATGTGAGCCATTAAACGGGTCCTGGCACTTCCTTCCTTGACCGTTTTTGTATCCAGAATATCCTTAATTGGGGAGCGTATGAGTTTGCATATAGATCTATACTGGATTGACTATCCTACACCTTGCTGCTCGCTACAGTGGGACATGCAAGTCTACGGGTGCCAAATGTCATTTCTTACGGCGTCTTACATTGTCGTTTTACTAGAGTCGGTAGCAGGATACAGGTCGATCACATGTTACTTTAAATTACAATAGATTTAAGGTAGTTAGTACGGTTGTAGTTATTTGATACTACACCATAGTACTATTTCATTTTCCCATTACATTCACTTTGTGAACATTCACACGATGCACAGTAATGTAAAAGCTATATTTTTGGTTAATGATAGTCAGATTTGAGAAAATACACACTCTTACAAGAGAGACACACAGATACTAGATGCCTTGGTAGAAGGACACTTTAGTAGGAAACATATGGTTTTCTAGGAGGTTCAAAACTTTTACATACTTACATTTCATATACGTACAAATACTTACATAAAAATTAAGACACTAAAATACTTATTGTAACAGCCCGGAATTCCAGGTATCGTTATATTTATGATTTTTGGGTGTTTTAAGAGGGGACTCGGCGAGTTGGAGCTCAGACTCGCCGAGTAGGATCGCGGATCTGGTCGCGGGTTCGCGACTGGACTCGACGAGTCCGGATATGGACTCGGCGAGTCTGCGCTATTTAGCGAAACCCTAACCGTCCAGGTTTGGGACATATATAAGGGGCCTTATGGCCGTCATTGTTCATCCTAGTCCTTTGAGAGAAACCCTAATTCGATTGTGAGCATCTGGAGCAAGGTAGAAGACCATTATTGATCTTGGAAGTGTTATTTTGCAAGGAGGAGGAGGCTTGGTTAAGGGAACAACAAGAGAAGCCACATTCTGAGGATTGGGGACACAGAGCAACGTTATTCAGGTAATATCTTCGAGTTGCATTCTTCTATGTTGATGTGTATATGGATTTAGGGTTTATTGAACCCTTTTGTGGCTAGATTGAGTGTTTCCTTAGTCCCCCAAGCGATTGGAACCCTATATTGGGACCCTTGGAAGTCCAGAATGTCCCATGCCTGAGCATTTCGGGAATCAATGGAGGTTTTGGATTGGAATCCTTATGCCTTAGGTCAAAACGTAAATTATGAGTCATGGGGTGTATTATGAGCACCAGAATGAGGGCTTTACATGATGAACCAGTTTAGGAAGGCCAGACCTGTGAATTGTCGGAGCAGATCTGACCTTAGAAAGCAGTTTGAGCGGTTGCATGGCATGGACTCGCCGAGTCCGATGAACAGACTCGGCGAGTAGCTTGAAGACTGCCTTAGAGTGGTCTTGCCCGGGTTATGAGTTGGATCGGTGAGTCAGGGCGAGTTAGAGAGGGTTAACAGGTGGTCTAAGTCGAACTGGGACTCGCCGAGTTGTTCTTCAGACTCGGCGAGTTGAGTCGGGATGGCCCCGCGATTCTTCCAGGAGGAACTCGTCGAGTCAGGGGGGATACTCGACGTGTAGAAAGGGAATCTTAGAGAATTGGTGAGAACGTGTAGACTCGCCGAGTCGCCCTAGCACTCGCCGAGTCCGGTCAAAGTTGACCGTTGACCGTTGACCGTTGACCAGAGTGGACCTGTGTTGACTTCTTAGGGGTAGTCAACATTAGAGATATAAAGTGTTAACTAGGGACATTATGATGTTATAGGAGGATTAGAGCTCGGAGAATCGGGCACGAGGGATTCCCAGGTTGTGAGATATCGAGACACGCGAGGTGAGTCTTCTCACTATACTTTACCTTGAGTAGGTAACCAAAGTTATATGATAGAGTATTTGTATGCTAAGTATGTTATGTGTTGCATTGCATTCTTCTATGTGATTTATGCTATGCTTGTTACAGAGTTAGAACCTGAGGGTTCACAGAGTATGGGTGCACGGACCCACAGAGTTATAGCCTCGAGTGGCTAATATGTGTTATATGGTATTTTGGGGAACTCACTAAGCTTTATGCTTACAGTGTTGGTGTTATTTGTTTCAGGTACTAGTGAGGATCGCGGGAAGGCGCCGGCCTGATCAGTGCACACACGCGGGATTTTTATATTATGTGATCTTGGGGTTTTTATATATGTTATGAGATGAATTACAAACAATGATGTTTTTATGAATATTAAATGAAGTTTGTCTTTATTAAATGCGAAAAATTATTTTTTAAATTCTTGGCGTTACAATTTGGTATCAGAGCCTTGGTTTGAGGGATTCGAGTACACCTTCAGGCGTATTTGAACTCAAACTGAGGATTTGAGATGTAATTTTCAAAAGATTAAAAGATTTTTGAAAAGACGCAGAGCAAGAGATGTGTGTACGATCAGCCCGCGCCCGAACGGTGATTTCCCAAGATACCCTTACATTATGTGATGTTAATATTGATATGATGTATCTGCATGCTAGAGTAGGCTAGGCATTGCTACTAGGAATAGATTGGCCTGATCTGTGATGCTTGAGAGTGAGTAGGTAGCAGTGAGGGACTTATGATAGGTATATTAGAGAGTGGTCTACGCATGATAGAGTACTTGAGACTTGGAATCCGAAGAGGAGGACTTGGAGTGTATTCTGGTGCGGTGCGGATAGTAGTATTGAGCCCGTACTACTGGAAGCATCGGAGCGGGGTGCAGCCCAAGTAAGAATCTTTGGAATGCCAAGAATCAAGGAGGAAAGAGTTGACGGGTGTAAGTGTGTTCGTGGGGATTCTAAATTTATTTTATGTCGTATTTCAGCGGTAGATCATGGTGAGGACACGTTTCACGTCCGAGAGCAGTGGTACCAGTGAGGAAGATATCCGCCGGATCATCCAGGAGGAGGTAGCTGCAGCCATCAGGGCCGAGATTCCGGAGATGTTTGGGTCCATAAAGACCACACTGATTGAGATGTTCGACGAGCGTTATGCCGCTCTTACTGAGGCTGCTGCTGCAGCGGCTACCGCAGCGGTGACTGCTGCAAGGCCGCATGGTGGGGACGCGTTACTATTCCGGGAATTCAGCAACACAAAACCACCAAAGTTCGATGGGACCCCGGGTCCGATGGCAGCGATGAGGTGGATATCTGATATTGAGGGGTGCTTCTTCACTTGTTCGTCTCCTGAGCATTTGAAGGTCCGATTCGCGCTGAACCAGCTTCGCTTGGGAGCGAAGGACTGGTGGAAGTTTGCAACGGCGCATTATACGCCTGCCGAGCTTTCTGCGGTGACCTGGGAGAGGTTCACCACCATGTATCGAGATGAGTACGTTCCCTAGGTGGAGAGGGAGCGTTTAGCACAGGAGTTTCTGACCCTCAAGCAGGGTACTGAGTCTGTTACAGCAATCACGAGGATGTTCCACGAGAGGGCGATGTTCTGCCCTAAGCACGTGCCCACTGAGCAGGCACGTATGAGCCGCTACTTGAGCGTCTTGAGGCGGGATATTCGGGAGTTCACTGCAAACTCCTCGTACCGGACCTTTGCCGAGCTTCAGGCAAATGCCCGGAAGAGGGAGATCGAGCTTGAGACTCAGGCCAGGGAGGAGGCGGAGTCTCAGGGGAGGGATCGGCGACCGGCACAGTCGCAGCCGACCACCAAGCGGGCCAAGCCTACTGATCCCATACCAGGGAGCCAGAAGGGCCGCACTTGCGGAAAGTGCGGCAAGGGGCATGACGGAGTTTGCCGAGCGGGGTCTTGCTACAAATGTGGCAAGGAGGGGCACATGGCCAAGGACTGCCCCAAGGGGTTTGCAGTGTGCTTTACTGCAACCAGACTGGACACCGGAAGGCTGAGTGTCCGCAGCTGCGCGGAGCACCTCAGGGATCTGCTCCTGCCGCCATCAGAGCTACAGAAAGTCGGCCTATGAAGACCGAAGCACCGAGAGCTCGAGGGAGAGCCTTCCAGCTGACTGCGGAGGAAGTCCGCGCTGCGCCCGATGTGGTAGCTGGTACGTTTCCTTTCATGTATTTATATTGATGTTGAAATATTATGCTTATATTAGGTTATGCGTAGGTACCTTCCTTGTGAATTTTGTGCCTGCTTTAGTGTTATTTGACTCGGGTGCGAGTCGGTCTTTTGTATCTTTGGCCTTTAGTCAGCATATCAACGTTAGTCGTGAGGCATTGAGTCGGCCTCTGAGAGTTTCCATAGCTGATGATAGAGTGATTTGTGCCACGGGGGTCTTCCGGGGATGCGTGTTAGAGATTTTCGGGGTTGAGTTTCTGATTGATCTGATTCCTATCGCGATGGGTGATGTCTGTGTCATTGTGGGCATGGACTGGCTGAGCCGATTCAGCGCAGTCATCGACTGCGAGCGTCAGCTGGTGACTATACGAGACCCTAGTGGGGGAGTTCTTTCGGTGTACGGCGAGGGTACGCGTTCGGGATCAGCCTTTTGTTCGGCCGCCAGAGCGAGGCAGTGTCTACAGCAAGGCTGTAAGGGTTTTGTGGCGTATGTGATGGATACGCGAGCGACTTCCGAGAAACCGAGTTCAGTTGAGGAGGTACCGGTGGTGTGTGAGTTTCCAGATGTCTTTCCCGAGGAGCTGCCGGGAGTACCTCCTGTGAGGCAAGTGGAGTTTGGTATTGATTTGATTCCGGGAGCCGCGCCTATCGCTAAGGTGCCTTATCGTCTTGCACCTCCAAAGATGCAAGAGTTATCCTCGCAGCTTCAGGAGTTGTTGGGGAAGGGATTCATTCGGCCGAGCAGCTCGCCGTGGGGAGCACCTATTCTGTTCGTCAAGAAGAAAGATGGTTCACACCGGATGTGCATTGATTACCGGGAGTCGAACAAGTTGACGGTCAAGAACCGTTACCCATTACCGAGGATCGACGATTTATTTGATCAGTTGCAGGGAGCATCTTGGTTTTCCAAGATCGACTTGAGGTCGGGATATCATCAAGTGAAGGTGCGGGATGAGGACGTACAGAAGACAGCATTCAGGACGCGATATGGGCATTATGAGTTTGTGGTGATGCCTTTTGGGCTCACCAACGCCCCGGCTGTATTCATGGATCTCATGAACAGGGTATGTAGGCCGATGTTGGATCGGTCAGTGATTGTATTTATCGATGATATTTTGGTGTATTCGAGATCTAGAGAGCAGCATGAGGAACATTTGAGGGAGGTCCTTGGGGTTTTGAGATCGGAGAAGCTTTATGCAAAGTTCTCCAAGTGTGACTTCTGGTTGCGGGAGGTCCAATTCCTAGGACATGTTGTTAATCAGGAAGGGATATTGGTCGATCCGGCCAAGGTTGAGGCGGTGATGAGTTGGGAGGTGCCGAAGTCACCCTCTGAGATCAGGAGTTTCCTTGGATTGGCAGGGTATTATCGGAGATTTATTAAGGACTTCTCCAGAATTACAGTGCCACTTACTAGATTGACCCGAAAGGGGGTTGCATTCTCATGGGGACCCGAGCAGCAGACCTCTTTTGAGACACTTCGCCAGAGATTGTGCGAAGCCCTGGTGTTAGCTCTCCCAGAAGGGATGGAGGATTTTGTAGTTTATTGTGATGCATCTATTTCGGGGTTGGGTGCAGTTCTGATGCAAAGAGGGCATGTAATAGCATATGCATCGAGGCAGCTGAAGCCTCACGAGACGAGGTATCCCACGCATGATCTAGAGCTGGGGGCGGTAGTGTTCGCCCTCAAGATTTGGCGTCATTACTTGTATGGGGTTCGTTGCACGATATACACGGACCATAAGAGTTTGAAGTACTTGATGGACCAGCCCAACCTAAACATGCGTTAGAGGAGGTGGTTGGATGTGGTCAAGGATTATGATTGCGAGATCCTGTACCACCCGGGCAAGGCTAATGTGGTAGCAGATGCGTTGAGCCGTAAAGGGGAGAGCACTCCACTACGAAATGTATGTTTGAGGTTGACCGTGATGGCTCCAATACTGGATGCCATTCGTGGGGCACAGTCTGAGGCTATGCAACCGGAGATGCAGAAGAGGGAACGGGTCGTTGGTTTGGTTTCAGAGTTCGTTACCGATGTTCGAGGGTTGATGACCTTTCAGGGTCGGATTTGGGTACCGTTTGTGGGTGGTACGCGTACTACTTTGATGGAGGAGGCACATCGATCGAAATTCTCGATCCATCCCGGGGCTACAAAGATGTATTTGGATTTGAGGAGAGAATATTGGTGGCCCTGCATGAAGAGGGACGTCGCGTGGTTTCTCGAGAGGTGCTTGACCTGCCGTAGGGTTAAGGCCGAGCACCAGAGACCGCATGGCAAGTTGCAGCCATTAGAGGTTCCCGAGTGGAAGTGGGAACATATCACTATGGATTTCATCACCAAATTGCCGAGGACTGCCAGAGGAGTTGATGCAATTTGGGTGATTGTAGACAGATTGACGAAGAGCGCTCACTTCCTTGCCATTAGTGAGAGTTCTTCAGCAGAGAAATTGGCGGAGGTGTATGTGAGAGAAGTAGTATCTCGGCATGGGGTGCCGATCTCGATTGTTTCAGATCGTGATGTGCGTTTTGTTGGATTAATGTCTAAGTCCATAACTATATTTGGTATGTACTTGACCCGACCCGGCATGGTCCATTTGGGTTGCACTTCACCGACACAATTTATATGGATAATCTTTTGAGAATAGTATGTTTATGATTAATATTAATATATTATAAGTTCTAATATATTAATATGGAATCATATTATTTAATTAGTATTGATCAAGAATTAATTTATAATTAATTAAGTGATCAAAAGGAACTAATTAAATATGGACTCTTATATATATGGAATGGGCCAAGTTCATTTAGGTTGGGCTAAGCTTTCATGGATAGTCCATGGAGTGTTTAACCCATGGATCCTAGGAAATGAAAGGTCATGGGTATTAGGGTTTAACCCTAATCCTCCATACTATATAAAGATGTCTTTGGTTGGTGAAATTGGCACTAGTGTGGATACACTAAAGAAAGGCTAGCCAATTTCACTAGAGAGAACCAAGTAATCATATTCTCTAAAGTATTCCAAGGTGTCTTGGTGATTTGTGATTCCACTTGAGGCTTCCACACTATTGGGGCTAAGCTCTTAAAGCTTGAAGACATCAAGCTACATCAAGAGGTATGTATTCTATCTTGTTACATTCATAGTTTTTGTATGCTAGATTAGGATAATACCTTGGATGTTCTTATTTGCATGTATAATAGAGAAAACATAGATCCAAGGTATTTAGGGTTGCATGTACACTTAGGAAGTGTTAGAATGCGCAAAACCCAACAGTGGTATCAGAGTCACGGGTTGTTTTCTGTTATATTGATGCAAATATTTTATTTTCAAAGTTGAAAAAAAAAACATGAAGTTTGTCAAATTTTAAGATAATTACTTGTTCTTGTGAAAAACTAATTATTTGTAAAATTTGAATAATTTGCTTTATGAGTTGAATTAGGTCAAATTTAATAAAAGATAAAATAATATGATTATTTTATTAGTTTTAAAAGTTTGATCTAAAGAGTTTTATTTTTTTTTGAAACCTCCATAAGTTATGGATATGAAAAGGTTTTAAAAAAAAAATTGATTCAAAGTTTTTTTGGAGTTACAAAATTTGGTGTTAATGTTTTAAAGGATTCCATAACTTAAGAATAAGTTATGGATCACCAAAAGTTTTTGTGTTACCTTGTTTTATGAGTGAATTTAGATTAATGAATAAAATTATGTGATAGTTGGTTTTAATCCAAATTAATCTAAGAATTGATTCTAAAATGTGTTTTTGTAACTTGTCCTCAAGTTATATGAAAAGTCACATTTAAGAATCATAAAACTCATAAAAATTGGCAAAGGTTACAAAAATGAAGAGTCTAGTTCTAATTAAATGGTTTTATGACTCCATAACTTGTCCTCAAGTTATGGAGGACCAAGAGTCTCTTCATTTAATAAAATAAAATAAAATAAAATAAAAAGTGTAACCTTAATTAATTCCATAAGTTATAAAATAAAGAAAAGTTAATTCTTTTATTAGTTTAAAGTCTTCCATAACTTGTCCTCAAGTTATGGAACTTGAAGAGTTTTTGGATTAAAACTACTTTAAACACATAAGTTATGGAATTAATTAGTTTTGAATAGTTTCAAAACTTGCCCTCAAGTTTTGGAATTTATAAAGTTTTCACTTATGAATACTTTAATTCCAAGTTAGCCCTTAGAATTTTAAAAGTTAAAATTCAACCCCTATACTTTATAATATTATAAGTTAATAATATATATATATATATATATATATATATATATATATATATATATATATATATGTATAAGAGTAAAGTCAGTCTTACCGCTAGTACGCCTCATTCACGAAGCCGGTCTATAAGGTGGGTATAAGGTTGTTGCCTATAAAATGGCAACTTAATGGGTGTCCACTCTCACCCACCGCTTGCTTGACTGGTGGAGGGTTGTTAGCCGAACGGGTTTGACAGGACTAGAATTCTCCCTTCATTAAAAGTATTAATGATAATACTAAGTAACTAAACTCTTAATAATACCCAATCTTAGTTACTTAGGAAAAATGTGAATAAGGTGCTAACCCATGAAATTACACTTTACACTTTGTCTAAGTCGTTAGTGGAGCGTGTGTGGTTAACCGGCACATTAACTTGGACTTAACAAGGTAGGTAAAGGGTGACTTAATATTTATCATAGTATCGATGGAGCGTGTGTGGTTAACCGGCACATCGATTGAGGGGTAATTTATTAAGGGTACCAAGTGATTTGCATGGTTACTTCACACCTTGTTTTGTGATCCTCGGCATCCCAGTCACAAAACCTGAAGCGCACACTCGAGATTGAAACATGCCTTTGAAAAGTTCAATGAATCTCAAAGATCTAGGAGTTTCAAAACCAATTAAAACCTAATAATTCATTTCGTTTATCTTGGTGGATATTGGTGAATCGTCATTCACCTACCTTCAAATATTTTATAGCTTGGATTACGGCATACCTCTTCTAAGTTATAAAATAGTTTGTTGGGTCATAGCCTTAATATTTCATATTGGGTGTCATATTAAGGACTTTAAATCAACTATCTTGAATATCTCCCAAAAGATGTCTGTAATAGACACCTATGATCTTCCCAAATCTAGTGAAACAAGGTTTCCTAAATGAAGATGATGTCCTTTGGAAATCATACTTCTTTCACCTCCTCCAATTATTCTCCCCAACCCACAAGTTCTTGAAAAGTTTAAGGTCACTCAAGCCCTATTGGCAAGGCAAGGTCTAGGTGTGAACACATCTTGGAGATGTAGTCACATATTGACAAGCCGGGAGAGTTGGGTGTCAAAGTCTTGAGAAAGTTGGTGGTTCAATCACTTTCTAAGTCACATAGTGAGTTCCTTTGGGACACCTATGAAACAAACTATGACAAGACCCTTAATGATCTTATCTATTTGCTAAGATCAACTTCCTAAAACTTTATGGACATTGACAATGATGACATCGGATATCCAGTAAAGCATTATCTTCCCAATGGAAAGGGATCAGCCATAGTCAACTCGGTTGACCAAATGGTAAAGAGAAAAGCTAAGTCTGTGATAGTCTCGTGTACCATTATCAAAGGGTCCATATGTTTATATTGCCAAGGGAAGGGGCATTGGTTGCGAAGCTGCCAAATTTACCTAAGGATGTTAAAGTCAATAAGTTTGACTCTACTTCAGGTAAAGACCACTATCTAACTCTGTTAAGTTTCTATTCTGAGATTCCTGATACATGATGTGACTGGGTCACATGGTGATGTTTTAAGAATCAAAGAAAAGTGAAGAAACTTAAAGAAAGAATATGCTGAATCTGATGGCGTAGATGGATTTCTATCGCATAGTTTGAAGATCGGATTCTTGAGCAACTTCTTAGGAGTTATGAGATATTGCTTAGGAATAGATAACAACAAGTTTTCATATGGATTGTAAGGATAAGTTTTTCCGCAAAGTTTTAAAATAAAAGAAATTTTTTTTTTATTTTATTTATTTTAAAATATCCTTACAATGGCATCTGTGGAAATTTTTGTTGCTTATAAGATTCCATTAATAGCAAGAGTGGAAGTATGAAATTGATTCTTTCATTTGTGGTAATGTCTAAATTTACCAAATAAGGAAAGATTCTCATCACCCAAGTTTCAATTGGACCAGAACTTGGAATCATGCAAGTTGTATAGCATGATGAATGAGAACTTTCAAGTTTTGGAAAATTAAGACTAATTACTCGGCCACATGGATGTGTGAGTCAAGTAAAGGACTAAGGGATCGAGTACACATTCTTGTGCACTGATTAAGTCCACCACAAAAGATTGATAAGACTATTCGTCATAGTTTACTAAAGCTCAGTAAATATGATTATACTTACAAGCTTAAGTGTAACTCTGAGACATTGGAAAAGGTTCCAATGTATGGCAGGGCGAATAAGAAGAATCAAATTAGGCAGAAGGATAAAAGTTTCTCATATCTGAAAAGATGGGAGAGTACTTTAGTATCAGTTTTGTGATCATCTTAATGATTAAGAAACCATATCAAAATTAGTTCTCTAAGGAAATCTTAGTGCATTCTTATGACTAAGAAGAGGAACTTGAATTGTTGAAATGGTTAAATCAAGAAGATGAGTCATACTTCGTTCCAATACAAGTCTTAGAGTCATACTCCAAGATTTTCATTTGAGTGACATGTCTTAAAGAAGGTTTAAAATACTTGTCAAATGTAAGAGTAAAAGTTTTCTACTCTTGTACATTTGAAATTGGTAAGTTGTGATGTTTTGGATAAAACAAAGACCAACTTAGGCCAATTGGGTAAAGTGTTTTTCTTGATTAGAATCCGCACTATCTCTTGGATGTTTGACAAGGGAGTCTTATATGTCAAGAGGACAGTGGGAGTCTTAAAGGTCTTGAAAGTCTCAAGAAATAATCAAGAATAAAACCTGAAGTTCTTCACTAGCACACGACTTGAGGTTTATAACCTATCGTGTTGACATATCTGTGCCCATTCCAGTTAAAGTTGGCTTTGCATATGAGTTCTTAGAGTTCTCAGTTTGTTGCATAACAACTTGGAAGCGATGGCAGGCCCTTGAGCTGCCAGGTGGCAAGAAGTTAAGATTGAGTTCAATCCATATGGTTTTGGATTTGTCATTATCTTTGTCTTGTGATTATGGTTTGACAAATTCATATGGGTAGGAACTCATACACCATATAAATCTAAGTGTCATAAGGTTTCTCTCCGATTCATGAAAATGATGGTGAGGAAACGCTTTCACTAAGTATATTTTACGAAGATATCAATTGTGTTATTTGCATTTTCAAAAGTCGTTAGTGGAGCGCGTGTGGTTAACCGGCACACTAACATGGACTTGTGAGAAATGGCAAATGCCTAAGCAATTGAGACCATGATTACGGTATCCCTTTTCATGGTTCTTGAAATTGCTTAGACACACAGGTGAGCTATCTACGGAAAGGGTGTATGAATCTAAATTTCAGACTGTCCAGCTGATTTCTGAGTACATGTCAAAGCTAGTGGGAGCATAAGTGTTATGCTAATAATCATCATGTTAGTGGGAGCATGATAATTATGATAAGTATTGCAAGTTAGCAATGTTAATTATAGAAAACAAAAGTTTCAATTGGGAAAAAGTTGTTTTGCTATAATTAAGGGAGAGGAAATTATGCTTCATCTCAAATCTATAAGCTTAGATCGTGAGGTTTTAATCATTTAGTCAAGGATATATATGAATTTCATGTTGGAATGGCTCAACATAAGGAAATTTTGTATATGGGTCCATTATTTGCGTTCTAAAATTCGATTATGATTACGGCATCCCTTTTCATAATCTGAATTATGAGAACTTGGCAAATTGAAATGGAAATATTATAGCAAAAGACTGGTTTAGTCTTTATGTAAGACATCATGAATCGTGTCCCATATGCTTCGGATATAGGATCGATTACATGTGCTATATTCATCCGTTCTAAAATTTTCCAAATGCCTGGGGCATTAAGAAGGGAAAAGGTTTAGAACTGGATATGACTAAAAGGATTAAACAATTGTCGAGGACAATCTAATGTTTACCAAAGATTGGTTACTCAAGGACAATTGGAAGTATAGTGATAATTCTGGAAGGACCATATTGACATAATCTGTAAGGAGGCAACTCTTGTTCAGAAGTGATAGTCAAAATGGAATCTGGAAATGTTTCACAGTTAGAATTTTCAATCTGTGTAAGATTAAGGAAACTTAATGCAAGAAGGATATTTCCAAGGAGTTGATCTCCTTTGGAATACTCTGTAATGATTGTTGCCAAGTCTTTGTGACTTTGTGCATAATCGTTACAAGAGGATCAATGCATATAAGTTTAGAATCTAACAGATTTCTGTAAATGGCATGAATTTGGAATTCTTGCATTTGCAGTAAGGATTTGGGAGTGTGAAAAGAGAATCATTGAAGTTATGTTCAATTGATCTAGTTCACAAAGTAAAGATCATAGACAAACATAGTATGCATACTTGGTGTGTGGCATGACTAGTGTTTAAGAAAACATAGTGTACATGCTTGGAGCATGGGACAAGTATTGTTTTAAATTCAAGAATAAAGTTGATAGCTGAAACAGTATACAATGAATAATGTGTAATCATATGGTGATAAATAAAAGGTGTTTTATTTATGTTCAAAGGGTTGATACCATATTGGATTCAATTATTATTGTGTTTTATTTTGCATGTTTTGACTTCCCGAATAAACTGGGTTATTCTTCCTGAATGACTAAGTTATTCAAACATCCACAGTCGGTCATATGTTGGAAGTAGATATGAATTAAGACTGTCATGGGTTGGCTTGTAGAGGTCTAAGGTGTTGGACAAAGGGCTACAACACTCATGAGTGCTCATAAGTTTTGAGTATTGGATTCAACCCGCGCTCATTGGAATCACTTCATGGATTTTATCACGAGTGATCATGAGACGATAATATCTTATATTCTTCAAACCTAGAGATATGAGTTGTTACTATGAGTTGATAGTACATTGATTGCACGAAAACGCATTTGGTAACTCGGTGCTATAAAACGTGCCTTTGTGTATGATTCAACAAGTAGTAGAACAAGCCATATGAGTCGAAGTTTATCCGTTCCTTTTACCTTCGGGATAAAAGCGATATCTGTGGGCCCCTCGATGATTTGATGATGACAAATGGAAGTGCTCGGCCGGGCCAGGACTGATTTGATTTGTTCAATTAGTCAGTCGTCATAAATCGGAAATCGGGAAACAACAAATGGACAGAGAGAATGATTATAATCCATGTCTCGGTCCATATGATATCTAGAATGGAGGAATATATGATCCCTTATCTAATGGACAAGTTCGTTGACAAGATCAGAGTTCGACAGCAGCTTTAAGAGCTACGATTGCCAGTTAGGTTTGAAGTCATACGCAATAATAGTTTTAGACTTATCCAAGTGGGAGACTGTTGGATTAATGTCTAAGTCCATAACTATATTTGGTATGTACTTGACCCGACCCGGCATGGTCCATTTGGGTTGCACTTCACCGACACAATTTATATGGATAATCTTTTGAGAATAGTATGTTTATGATTAATATTAATATATTATAAGTTCTAATATATTAATATGGAATCATATTATTTAATTAGTATTGATCAAGAATTAATTTATAATTAATTAAGTGATCAAAAGGAACTAATTAAATATGGACTCTTATATATATGGAATGGGCCAAGTTCATTTAGGTTGGGCTAAGCTTTCATGGATAGTCCATGGAGTGTTTAACCCATGGATCCTAGGAAATGAAAGGTCATGGGTATTAGGGTTTAACCCTAATCCTCCATACTATATAAAGATGTCTTTGGTTGGTGAAATTGGCACTAGTGTGGATACACTAAAGAAAGGCTAGCCAATTTCACTAGAGAGAACCAAGTAATCATATTCTCTAAAGTATTCCAAGGTGTCTTGGTGATTTGTGATTCCACTTGAGGCTTCCACACTATTGGGGCTAAGCTCTTAAAGCTTGAAGACATCAAGCTACATCAAGAGGTATGTATTCTATCTTGTTACATTCATAGTTTTTGTATGCTAGATTAGGATAATACCTTGGATGTTCTTATTTGCATGTATAATAGAGAAAACATAGATCCAAGGTATTTAGGGTTGCATGTACACTTAGGAAGTGTTAGAATGCGCAAAACCCAACACGTTTCACTTCTAGGTTCTGGAAGAAATTTCATGAGGAGTTGGGTACTAGATTGCATTTTAGTACCGCATATCATCCCCAGACAGACGGTCAGAGTGAGCGGACGATTCAGACGCTCGAGGACATGCTTCGGGCGTGTGTGTTGGATTTTGGGGGTAGCTGGGATGCGTATTTGCCCTTGGCGGAGTTTTCCTACAACAACAGCCATCATTTGAGCATCGGTATGCCGCCCTTTGAGCTGTTGTATGGTAGGAGATGTCGGACCCCCATTTGTTGGGGAGAGGTGGGACAGAGAGTGATGGGCAGTACAGAGATCGTGCTTCAGACGACAGAGCAGATTCAGCAGGTTAGACAGAGGTTATTGACCGCCCAGAGCCGACAGAAAAGTTATGCAGACAGACGCCGATCCGAGCTTGAGTTTCAGGTCGGCGACTTCGTACTCCTGAAGGTCTCTCCTTGGAAAGGAGTGATTCGATTCAGGAAGAGGGGCAAGTTGGGGCCCCGGTATATTGGGCCTTTTCGTGTGATTGCGAGGGTAGGCCGGGTGGCCTACCGTTTGGAGTTGCCAGCGGAATTGAGTCAGATCCACGACACTTTTCATGTGTCGCAATTGAGAAAGTGTATAGCCGATGAGTCGGCAGTGGTTCCGTTAGAGGACATTCAGGTGGATGCGAGCCTGAATTATGCCGAGAGACCAGTGGCCATCAGAGATCGAAAGATCAAGGTTCTGAGGAATAAGGAGATACCTCTGGTGTTAGTTCAGTGGCAGCACCGGAAGGGATCAGAAATGACCTGGGAGCCGGAGCGTGAGATGCGGGAGCAGCATCCGGAGCTATTTTCAGAGTGAGGATTCGAGGGCGAAGTCTAGTCCTAGTGGGGGAGAGTTGTAACAGCCCGGAATTCCAGGTATCGTTATATTTATGATTTTTGGGTGTTTTAAGAGGGGACTCGGCGAGTTGGAGCTCAGACTCGCCGAGTAGGATCGCGGATCTGGTCGCGGGTTCGCGACTGGACTCGACGCGTCCGGATATGGACTCGGCGAGTCTGCGCTGTTTAGCGAAACCCTAACCGTCCAGGTTTGGGACATATATAAGGGGCCTTATAGCCGTCATTGTTCATCCTAGTCCTTTAAGAGAAACCCTAATTCGATTGTGAGCATCTGGAGCAAGGTAGAAGACCATTATTGATCTTGGAAGTGTTACTTTGCAAGGAGGAGGAGGCTTGGTTAAGGGAACAACAAGAGAAGCCACATTCTGAGGATTGGGGACACAGAGCAACGTTATTCAGGTAATATCTTCGAGTTGCATTCTTCTATGTTGATGTGTATATGGATTTAGGGTTTATTGAACCCTTTTGTGGCTAGATTAAGTGTTTCCTTAGTCCCCCAAGCGATTGGAACCCTATATTGGGACCCTTGGAAGTCCAGAATGTCCCATGCCTGAGCATTTCGGGAATCAATGGAGGTTTTGGATTGGAATCCTTATGCCTTAGGTCAAAACGTAAATTATGAGTCATGGGGTGTATTATGAGCACCGGAATGAGGGCTTTACGTGATGAACCAGTTTAGGAAGGCCAGACCTGTGAATTGTCGGAGCAGATCTGACCTTAGAAAGCAGTTTGAGCGGTTGCATGGCATGGACTCGCCAAGTCCGATGAACAGACTCGGCGAGTAGCTTGAATACTGCCTTAGAGTGGTCCTGCCCGGGTTATGAGTTGGATCGGTGAGTCAGGGCGAGTTAGAGAGGGTTAACAGATGGTCTGAGTCGAACTGGGACTCGCCGAGTTGTTCTTCAGACTCGGCGAGTTGAGTCGGGGTGGCCCCGCGATTCTTCCAGGAGGAACTCGTCGAGTCAGGGGGGATACTCGACGTGTAGAAAGGGAATCTTAGAGAATTGGTAAGAACGTGTAGACTCGCCGAGTCGCCCTAGCACTCGCCGAGTCCGGTCAAAGTTGACCGTTGACCAGAGTGGACCTGTGTTGACTTCTTAGGGGTAGTCAACATTAGAGATATAAAGTGTTAACTAGGGACATTATGATGTTATAGGAGGATTAGAGCTCGGAGAATCGGGCACGAGGGATTCCCAGGTTGTGAGATATCGAGACACGCGAGGTGAGTCTTCTCACTATACTTTACCTTGAGTAGGTAACCAGAGTTATATGATAGAGTATTTGTATGCTAAGTATGTTATGTGTTGCATTGCATTCTTCTATGTGATTTATGCTATGCTTGTTACAGAGTTAGAACCTGAGGGTTCACAGAGTATGGGTGCACGGACCCACAGAGTTATAGCCTCGAGTGGCTAATATGTGTTATATGGTATTTTGGGGAACTCACTAAGCTTTATGCTTACAGTGTTGGTGTTATTTGTTTCAGGTACTAGTGAGGATCGTGGGAAGGCGCCGGCCTGATCAGTGCACACACGCGGGATTTTTATATTATGTGATCTTGGGGTTTTTATATATGTTATGAAATGAATTACAAACAATGATGTTTTTATGAATATTAAATGAAGTTTGTCTTTATTAAATGCGAAAAATTATTTTTTAAATTCTTGGCGTTACACTTATGATCTCACCAGCTTAAAAGCCGATACTCTCTTTCAAAATAACTTGTATCCTCAGGTCGACAGTACACAGGTACCGATGCAAGGTTTAGAGAAGATGGAGCTCGTTCAAGACTCATCTTTCATTTTGATTTATACTTTAGTGTCAATTAGAAATATCAGAACACTTGTATTAAAATTTTATTATTAATGCAACGGATGATGTTGTTGCTTGTTTACTACTATTCATTGTTGTGATACTGTACATGACGTCCTCCACCCCAGAATGTTTCCGCCGTTCATAGTTTTGGGGTGTGACAGATTGGTATCTGAGCATTGTTTATAGTGAATTGAGTATATCAACCCATAAAAGATATACAGACTGTAAATACAATGGGATTAAAATACTCTGACCAAGAGTTTATACTTTAAATAATAAAATATTTAATAAAGTATACGTGCCTGCATTCATACTAAAATCAGTGTCACTAGAACAGTACAAAAGAATTACGATTACTGGGCAACACTAGTAGACTTAGAGACATATAGTCAAAACTGGGAAGATATAGCCTGATCGACTATATTATCCGAGGGTTGACTAGCATGTGTATAAGTGTAGTTGTGAGGTTGCAACAAGTCTAAAATCTTACCAACAATACCATAATGAGAACAATAGAACATAAACCTAAAATACTATAGGGGTATTTGGTGTTACTATAAGTATTTTATACTTGAGAACTAAAAGGGATCTTCATTACTAAGTTGATAATTGCTAAGTGGATACACTAAGGCTATATGTAACTAGGATGTTATAGACTTAGAATTCGTGAAAAATTTTCTTTACCCCTATTCTTTGTGAATTTGGAGTTAAGGTCACTTATTTGAAGGCCTATCCTGTTTTGATTACATATAACTGGTATGCACTTCACAAATAGTGATGTAACTAATGAAGATTTGCTAAATAATTATCTAGATAGTTCATCTAATAATTATTTTCTTACCCTAATTCTCGCGTAGATAACATGGCTGGACTCCATCCCCACGACAATTCGTACCTTCCGAACGAAGTCATTGCTAGATGGTTTGAAGAAGAACCAAAGAATGATCATACTATCCCTTTGAATGATCACCATGATGAAGACCTTTCAGATGGTGCCAACTCTGAACCCAAGGTTGAGAATCTACTCCAGGAAGCTCCCTTTCCAAATCCTAATCCTCGCCCGACCTTTCATGGCCTGACGCCTCCGTGGGTAGAATGCTTGGAAACATGGAGCCAAGGACAAGATCAGCCCATGCCATTTAATGGTGACCGAAGCTTTTATGACCTGAGCAATGGGGGCTCAACAGACAGAATCTTGCCAATCCTGGTCCGCAGAGTGGCTCGAAATGAGATTCAAGGCAGGACAGCCCTACATCAGATCACAGAAGTTGTCGCCAACGCGAGAATGCATACCCTTCGCACCATTCTCCTGGAAAATGCTCTTGAGAGATCTTAGAGAGACCATGAAACCCTACTGCAAGCACTGGCTGAATCACGAGCCGAATTCATAGAACTCCGTGTACACCAGAGGGTGTACGAAAGACACCTACTTGATATGGGTCGTCAACTGGCTGAGCTGAGAGTTCACCAGAGGGATGACCATCACTAATAGTAGATGCCTTACTTTATTTTCCTTGTTAAAAAGGGATCATTTTTCTGTCTATGCCCAATGTGGAATTTTCTATGAAACTACCTTGTATTGTAAGTATTTTTAGTTAGGTCCTTATACTGTCAAGGAGTTTCTACTATGGATATGATGTAAGACCTTTTACAAGGTCATTTTCCCTAACTGTTACGTCATGAATATCAAAGATATTGACAGTCAACTAACTTCTGAGTCATTCTTTATTCAAAAACTTTCATCATGCTATCATGGGAGTCTATTTGAAAGCCACTCTAGCTGAGTTATTGAACTAGGGTATTCTAGCTCAGGGATAATTCCCAATTCTTCTTCAAGGGTTGGATCATGTTATTTACCAACCAATGGTACCTTGTTTTAGACGTCAAGCGTCATAAGACCATACTACGAACTTACTTCCACTCATTTCTAGGACTGCATCATAGGGATGTAGGTCAAACCTTCGTGAACATACTTCTATTCTGCACTAGGACTGCATCATAGGGATGTAGGTCAAACCCCCGAGAACATACTGATACTCTTTACTTGATCAATCGAAGTACATCTAGAGTCGACCAAAATCACTCACAAAATCTTTATCTTTCGTGTTAACAGAATCATGTCATCATCCAGAAACAGTCAACCGAACAACGAAACCCCTGCCTTTCCTATGGACGCCGCTACTTTCCAAGCCGCAGTTAGAGCTGCCGTGATAGCTGTCCTTGCAAACCGCAGCGCTGTCAACTCAAACAAGACTGATAAAAGAGTTGACAATCCTAATCGTGGTAACGATCCGAGAAATCAACAAATTGTCACAGTCGCCACCGCCCAAAACAACAACTCAGAGTTCAAGAAACGAAAACGCCAAGCCCAAGTGGAACGTAAGCAATTTCAGAGGATTTCCATGCAACAGCAACCAGTGGCAACCCCGGCCATCACAACACAGGTCAAACAATATGAAGGAACACTCCCGAAGTGCGACCGGTGCAACTATCACCATAAGGGAATTTGCCGAGTACGGCAATGCAACAATTGCAACAAGATGGGGCACATTGCTCGTTTCTATAGAACTACCTCCACCACAGGAGCTAGCTTAGTTTGCTATAGTTGTGGTGAGGCAGAGCACTATTATAGAAATTGTCCAAAACAGAAGATCAACGAAAGCAATCATGTCCCCATAACTCCTACGCAACACTTCACTTCCACTACCTATGTTGGCACTAGCCATATATGTCATTTATGTGGAGAGATGGGACATCTCAAGAAGGACTGTCCAATACCAAAGAACTCAGGAATAAACGGGAAGATCCTCATGATCACAGCTGCAGGAGAAACTACATCGGACCCTCATTAGAGTATCTAAGGCGTTCGTTGTAACAGACTTATAAACCATCCAAAACTAGTGCAACTAGAGTCTTATCTTTTGCGAGTTCCCGTCAGTAAAGGGATGCTCGTGCTGCGTATACTTGTCTTTTGTAGTATACCTTGTTTGCAGCAATAGTCTTGTAGTAAGTCTAAAGTACTGTAACTCTATTAAAGATTGCACGGTTGGTTTTCTCTGTAACGCCATTATGATCAAGTCTAGTGTCTTTATTTTCCTAGTGAGTCCGATATTACCATATGACTAGATTCAATTTGATCCGCACAATACCAGCTTCATACATACATCTCTTTCTCCGTAAACGTCTTTTTGATGAAGCCGTCATTTCAGAACTTGGAAGTATTCCTGCTTAGAGTACCTCATGTTTCTTAGCCTTTCCGAAGAAACCTCAGCAAACCTCCCCGAAGTACCACTCGTACAGTACGTGAAGTTCAATCCAAAGATCCATACGGTTGATTTATCGCTGAGGAATGTATACCTAGGGGTGGTATATAGTCAAGGATCTACAGGTTTAGAATTGATGATTCCACTTTAACTTCTTTTCCTCGTTAGGATGTGAGCTTAAAGAAGAATCAGTTATTCGACTACCTTTTCAATCTTAATTATATACGACTCGTATACACGAGGCTGCGATTGATGAACCGTGTATGACTTCTAATATGAACTTCAGGACGGAGACTGCCCAAGACTATGAGTAATCACATTATCATGTGAACAAACTTAGAGCCCAGCACGACTCCTGCAACCAGATTGCTCTACAGTCTAAACACCCACGGAAATACAAGAACAATCCGGACAACTTAGGGAACTACTCAGCAATAGAATTGGAAGGCCAGGCTTCTCACCCTGGAGGGCTCTGGTCTTATTCTTCTAGAAGTAGACAGATTGCATCATATGTACCTCGACTATTGGGGACTCCGTCAAGATTTCAATTAGAAATCGTTATCTCTGCCTCGCATAGATGAATTGGTTGAGCAAACGCGAGGAACGAATTACCTTTCAGAAATGGACCTGAGATCCGATTATCACTAGTTTCGAGTGTTAGCGAAAGATGTCCTGAAGACTACCTTCCGAACTCGATGCGGACACTTCGAGTCTGTAGTAATACCCCTCGAATAGGACCAATACGCCCATAGTATTCATGAGCTTAATGAATAGGGTATGCCATTCTTACTGGGATTAGTTCGTCATTCTCTTTGTAAATGACTTACTTATCTACTCTCGTAGTAAGAAATAAATCATAAAGAGCATCTACAACAAGCCATGGAAACATTACCCTTAGAGAAACTCTTCGCGAAGTTCTCTAAATATGAGTTGTAGATTCGAAGAGTCGAATTCCTAGGACACATTATTAGAAATGTGGGAAATTTTGAGGACCCTTGCAAAGGTCACAACCGTTGAGAATTTTTCAGTACCGAAGACGCTTACGAAATTCGCCAAATTTTAGGTCTCGCCGACTTACTATCAGGAGTCCATTCAGAACTCCTCGCGAATTACAGAAACCCTTACGAATTTGACCCAGCAGGGGGTGGCCCTTGACTGGGAAGATAAGCAAGAAAAAGAAACCTTGGAATTCCAAGTGAGTGACCAAATTCTTTAGGAAGTCTCACTATGGGAATGGCTTGATACGCTTCGGAAAGCGTGGAGAGCTAAATCCAAGATAGTTAGGACCTCCGAGATTCTTACCAGAATCGTTCATGTATCTCACAAACTAGACCTACTCCGTGAGCTTAGTAACATACATTCTACCTTTCACGTCTCAAACTTGTAAAACGTATCGATCCGACGAGACTCTTGAAATCCCACTCAAAGAGATCGAGTCCCACAAGAGCCTCACCTACATGGAATAACTGTAGTAACCATGGACCGAGAGGTCATGCGAACGATTCATAGTCGTTTCCCTTTTGTGAAGGTCCGCTGGGATGCCAACCAAGGACCGAAATTCACTTGGGAGCACGAGAATAAATCATTTAGGAAGTATCCCCACTTCTGGGCTCGATTATGCAAGCCTACTTCCTTACCTAAATTCTAATTTCGGGATGAAATTCCATCTAACAGGGGGATGATGTGACAACCTGAAATTTCTATTCTGTACAACCCTTCAATACAATAGAAGTCAGAAAAGTTGCTGCTAAGTTTCAAACTTTTTGGAACAAGTTTGAGTATTTTAGGATTTACACTTCGGGTGATATCAGGAGAGAGGATGACCTAGGGTTATTGTGCAACACTGTTATTTCAAAACTCCAAGAAATTTGAGTTTACTACAAGAATAAAATATTTTCAGCCAAAAACCCTAAATTTGGGAGTATGTATATGAGAGTTACTCATTATTTACACTTTTTCCAAATCTCAAGATCCAAACCCATTTCTCTCTCAATTATCATCCAAAAGTTTTTCAAGATCTTCAATCTAGTAAGTGTTTCTATCCTTCTTAAGTTGTTATGTGACTTAATCTAGTGTTTTACCACATTTCTAACCGTGAAATCATTCCAAAAGGTTGATTCTTCCATTTTCACCAAGAACACACACTAGTGTTCTTGGACTTGTAGCTTATTTCAAGCTTCCATATAGTAAGTACTTCAATCCTAGAGTCTTTTAAAGCTTGTTACATTCCCTTACATCAAGAAATAGTCCCAAGAACACCAGGATCAAGGTGTTTACGGTCCAAGAATGTTCTTGGACCGTAAACCCCAAATAAGGGTGCCTTAGGGTGCCTTAGTCCTTCACAAGCCTTAGAAACATGTCTAAATCCTTCCTTGATGTTTTTAGCACATAAAAAGCACCAAAATCTCTCATTTATATTTGTTTACGGTTTGGGGATCTCCCAAAACCGTAAACACCCCAAAGTGAGTATAAATGACCCATATTCCTTCCTTATGCCTTGAATCAAGCCTAGACTTTTACCTTGAAGTGTTTAGGACTTGAAAACATCATAAAGCCATGTTCCATAGGAGTTTACGGCAGCAAACTCATGGAGAAATGGTCCATGGGCCGTAAACTCCAATTAGGAGTGTATTGATGTCACAAAACATTTCCTAAGGCTTAAACATGAAGTAGGAATGCTTGGAATGGCTTAGAAGACTTCAAACCAAAAAATGGTCAAAAGGTTATGATCTTACGGCCGTAAACTCAAGGGTGTACGACCGTAAACTCAATGGGTTATGGTCTTTAGGGAGTAAACTCATATTAGGGGTTCCCTTGAACCCTAAGCTCAATAGCTTTGTCCTACAACACTTAGATGCAATCCTTAGCACTTATAACACTTGTATAAAGTGTTTAACATGTCTTAGGATGTCTTAACTTTGTTAATTAGTTGTTTAAAGGCTAATTGGATACATATATGTACTACTATATGTCAACTAGGATCCTTGTGTGTGTACAAGTCTTCACTTGGCACTTAGCATCCTACGGCAGTCAATACATCCAAACCACTTGCTACAGGTGAGTTCATACACCCTTAATAAATGGTTTAAATGTTTTTAAATGCTTTTATGGGGGATACAAGTTGAATCATGCTAGTTATTATATCAATCACACGTGATTAATAAGTAGCATACAAAAGGATTTACTACTCCTTTAGCTGTTTTACCAAACAGATTACTTCAAATGGTTTTCCAAAACATGTTTAATCGTTTAAAACTCTTTGTTAACCTGTCTTACATACTGAATGTTTCTTTTCAAACCCTGTTATAGTTGTGTTTCAAAACAAAGGTTTTCCTTATAATTTAAATTGTTCTCATCAAACAAACTGTTTTCAAATCGTTTTACAAACTGACATCAAGTCATCTTTTCCTAGTTATAAAACTTTTCAAAGGTTTTACAAAACTTCTTTTATACTTTGATATTGTCAATTGCATGTCTATATATGTATAGTTACATAAGTAATGTTTAAAGGACTTAGGAAGACTAGCTCGCTTTACCTTATTTTCCTCGTTGGGATGTGGCGTTAGGGCATCGGTTATCTGTCCGAAGGTCGTCTAAGTATTAGTTGTATATTATGTATACATATATAGACATAAAGGTTCTATCAGTTAATTCAATACCCTTGGGTAGCAAGGGTATACTTTCATGTTCATACATACCAGTTATATTACTAGTAAGCTACCATATGGGTAGTTCAGGAAGATACTAATACAATTACTAGAACGCAGAATCATACCACGAGTTAGTTCATTCATGAGTCAATACTTGCTAGATAGAGAGAGAGAGAGAGAGCACACATTACAGCTAGTACACACAGTACATTACTATACATGCTAGATAGAGAGAGAACACACATCACAGCTAGCATATGCAGAACATTACAGTACATTGCTATACATGCTAGATAGAGAGAGAACACACTTTGTAGTTAGCACATTCATTTTACATACATTCATGCAGTTATGTGAGCCATTAAACGGGTCCTGGCACTTCCTGCCATGACCGTTTTTGTATCCAGAATTTCCTTAATTAGGGTGCGTATGAGTTTGCGTATAGATCTATACTGGATTGACTATCCTACACCTTGTTGCTCGTTACAATGGGACTTGCAAGTCTACGGGTGCTAAATGTCATTTCTTACGACGTCTTACATCGTCGTTTTACTAGAGTCGGTAGTAGGATACAGGTCGATCACATGTTACTTTAAATTACAATAGATTTAAGGTAGTTAGTACGGTTGTAGTTATTTGATACTACACCATAGTTCTATTTCATTTTCCCATTACATTCACTTCGTGAACATTCACACGATGCACGGTAATGTAAAAGCTATATTTCTGGTTAACGATAGTCGGATTTGGGAAAATACATACTCTTACAAGAGACACACACAGATACTAGATGCCTTGGTAGAAGGATACTTTTTGTAGGAAACATATGGTCTTCTAAGAGGTTCAAAACTTTTACATACTTACATTTCATATACGTACAAATACTTACATACAAATTAAGAAATACTTATGATCTCACCAGCTTTAAAGCTGATACTCTCTTTCAAAATAACTTGTATCCTCAAGTCAACAGTAGACATGTACCGATGCAAGGTTTAGAGAAGATGGAGCTCGTTCAAGACTCATCTTTCATTTTGAGTTATACTTTAGTGTCTATTAGACATATCAGAACACTTGTATTAAAATTATATTATTAATGCAATGGATGATGTTGTTGCTTGTTTACTACTCTTCATTGTTGTGATATTGTACATGACGTCCTCCGCCCCAGAACGTTTCCGCCATTCATGGTTTTGGGGTGTGACAGTTTTGTGTAGATCTATGAGTGTATGCATGATTTTTTATGTTTTTCATGATATATGTGTGATTATGTGTTATAAACTCCATGAACTTGAAGATCTACTAAAATGTGATGATATTTGTTGAGCATAACACTCATTTCAACTTATTATGCAAAGAAAATGTTTTAAAATACATCAAAGTTACTTAAAACTATGAGATTTGCATGAAAGGGGCCAAAATCGACAAAATAACCAAAAATGGGGTACTTTATGTAACTCACAGTTTTTAGCGGACCAAAAGGAATTTATTTTAATAAATATGAATCTTTTTAATATTTGTGACCTTAAAAAGGGCTAGAAGTGTAAAAGTTCATAAATGGGCTTCTTTTGGGCTTTTTCGAGTTTTTGGGCCAAGTTTGTAAATTTTTGGACTTTTGTGGGGCTTAAATGTCATTTTCAACAAAGTTGTGCCAAAAATATAAATTTTGATAAGAGAAACAGAAAATGAAAATTTATTAAAACTTGGGCCAAAGAGATGAATTTATTTATAAATAGGCCGAAAATGCACATTTTCATAAAAATCAAGCCAAAGATGATATTTTTGACA
Source organism: Lactuca serriola (assembly GCF_051521515.1). Lineage (NCBI taxonomy): Eukaryota > Viridiplantae > Streptophyta > Magnoliopsida > Asterales > Asteraceae > Lactuca > Lactuca serriola. The sequence continues at coordinate 97,422,258 of NC_136410.1, read as the reverse complement.
AAAAATGAGTTAAATATGTTATTTCTACTTAAAACTAGCCTCAAATACAAATTTTGTCCTTAAATGACCTAAATTGTCACTTTTACCAAAAATGTGCCACAATTGTGAATTTATGGTTTCTTGGACCAAAAATGACCTTTTACCACAAAAAAGTGAGCTTTTTATGCCGCTTTAGTAAACAATGTAGCTTAAACAACCAACGTAACAAACCACGGATCGACTTCGGTATTCACGTCCTTATTGGGTCCATGACATATATATATATATATATATATATATATATATATATATATATATATATATATATATATATATATATATATATATATATATATATTCTCATTCCTGTTGAGCCTGTAAATAATTTACATGCTTAGTGGGTCTTAGTGACCACTTACATGATTATTGGGCCTAGAATACACCCTATATGTTTTCTCTTTCGCGTAAATTCGAATAAGGATCTAGTGAGACGTGTCGGTTGACACCTATTGAGTGTAAAATCGTAGCCTGTAGTTATAACCAGAATCTCCTGGAGGGAGAACGGGAGTTTGTGTATAGATCTATACGGGGGTGACACCCCACACCTGAGTTATTCTCTACAGTTAGACTAGGCCAGTCTAGGGTGACAAAAACTTACCTTATTCCGTCGGCATCCAGAAACGCCATGACAGGCAAAATTGTCATTATCTAGTATGGTTATAACGACTCACTTAGAGGAATTAACATTATAAAATTTATGGGAAACCATCCTTATGATAGATAACACGGTAAAATACTCGCGCTAGTACTCAACCTCCGGTGTTGAGATTCCATCATTCTCTTAGGCAGACAACATTGGGTTGTATGGGGTTATTCTCTTTATACACTCACAAACATTAACACACATGCATTAACACAAGATCGGAGACAAACATATCAAACTGTTTTTCAAAAAATATCGGATTTTATGGTGTTTACAAAGTAATACAAAACATTTTCTCAAACATGCTTATGAACTCACCAACATTTTTATGTTAACCTTTTAAATTAACTTGTATTCATAGGAAACCATTGAGTAGGTTGGGCAGAAAGAATTCAGGGATATTTTGTTATGTTTTGGTTCATCAAACCTTGAATATTTTGGCATGTAATATTGAAATACAATATTTGATGTAAACCAACAGTTGTAATATTACATGTGATGATGATGATGATGTTATGTTTCAATTATATACTTTGTGATGATACTACAAGAATGAAGTCACCCAAGCCCCTGGACGTTTCCGCCGTCTGGTTCGGGGGTGTGACAGATTGGTATCAGAGCATTGTTTATAGTGAACTGTCGTATCTAATCATACAAGATATGCAACTATAAATACAATGGGACTAAACCACTCTGAATCAAATAATACCTAAGTGTGCATTAATACTATAACCCTAAAAGTCTCTGGAGGAAATTGAACATCATGGTTAAACCCGCATAGTTATTTAGTCGTATTGGGGATAAATATACCTGATCAACTATATTTATTCAAAATACGACCAACATGTGGCTAGGAGTGATCATGTTGGGAAATGAAACTAGAAACTTACCTCGTATAAAAAAATCTCTAAGGAACTCAAATGTAAACAATTAAAATACTATAGGAGTATTTGAAATGTTATCTATGTACACTCTCCTTACACACTTTTCACCCCTCGTGCAGACACTATTGCCGGATTCCATCATCCAGGAGATCCCTACTTCCCCAACCATGGGAATGGTGGGTGGTTGGAGCTGGAGGAAGAGCCGAAGGAAGAACCAGAAGAAGAACCTGAAGAAGAAGAACCTGAAGAATGGCCAGCAGAATCGGTAGCAGACTCAGACGAGGAGGAGGCTGATGGTAGCAACGCAGATGACTCGGACGCGGAGTCCGAATTCATCAATCTGTCATACATGGCCAGGGTGCCCCCATACAGGATGGGCCCCAATGTTCCTACGCCCCCATGGGCACACGTGATCTGGTGGTTGAGCCGCCAGCAAGGGCTGCGACCCCCATTCGGTATGATTCGGGACTACTATGACCTGAGTCAGGGTAGACCTGTAGACCGAGCGTTGCCCATAATGGTAAGGAGGACACGCGATATCGGCGAGCAGGCACAGGCAACCGCCGGCCAAATGGTTTCCATGAGAGCCGCGATCGAGCGCGCGGAAGGATAACACATGAGGTAGTCAGGGACTACCAGGCGCGACAGTCAGAATTGGAAGCCTGGCTTCAGGCCGCCGAGTATCACCTGGCAAGACTCTAGGGTGCATCTACATTGTCGTCAGGGCCACCAGACCCTTCTTTCCGCGATTAGTACCCATTTGTCTAGTACCACTAACGTTATGATTTTCTTTTATGTACTACTCTATGTACTACTGACTACACGATTAAGTGCCCACACTACTCATGGAGTCGTTACGCTGTTGGATTTTATTTCCTTTCATGTATTGTATGCCTTATAAAGGCAAATTTTCATGTATCAGAAGATTATCACTAATTAAAATGGCTATATATTTTCTCATGATGTTGTTATCTGTTTTGTGTTCTATTACTTTCATTACATGTTGATTGTATGCACTCACTTACACACAACCGAATCACCAACATTGTTCTATAATTAAGAAATTGTGAAACTAGAATGCACTGGATACTCAACATCTTTCCGTTCCATGACAGAAGATGCCTCAGAGACCAAATCGCGAAAACAACACAGCACCACCACCACCAGCGATAAACTCAGTAGTGTTCCAAGCAGCAGTGTCAGCTGCAGTCACCGCAGCACTAGCACAGGTTCACAATGGAAATAACGGTGGGGGTAACTGGCATGGAGCCCAAAGTTCAAACCAGGGGATAATCCAAGGACCCACAAGGACCTATACCTACAAGGATTTCACGAATGCCAAGCCTAGAACCTTCAACATGACAGGTGGTGTAATAACTCTAAAGAGGTGAATAGAAAAAGTTGAATCAGTATTCGAGATCTGCGGATGCCCCAAGGAGTGCAAGGTGAAGTTTGCAGCTTGCACATTCGTCGATGAGGCTCTTTCTTGGTGGAATGGTCACATAGAGGCTATGACACTCCCAGTGGAGAATGCTATGCCATGGGAGGAGTGAAAAAAATGTTGATGGCAGAATACTGTCCAAGAGGAGAAATCCAGAAGATGGAGCATGAACTATGGAATTTCAAAGTCCAAAACTCTGATATTGATGCTTACATCTCGAGGTTTAGTGAGCTGTCACTCTTGTGTCTAGGGATGATCACATCTGAAGGGAAGAAGATTGAAAGATTCATTTGGGAACTGACATCTTCAATCCAAGGAAATGTAATAGCAGCTAACCTGGAGATGTATAACAGTGGTAAAAGGCTAGCCAAGAAGTTATACGATCATGGAAACAAGAAGGGTGACAAAGCTGGAGAAACTGAAGACAGGAAAGAGGGAAAAGAAAACAATAAAAATAAAGACAACAACCGAAAGAGGCGACAAATCCAAGATTCATCGAAAAAGCAGCAAACTGTAGTAGTACATGCTGAACTACTCAGGTTGCCTCAACGCCACATGCTCCAGCCTCGACTACGCAAACTACTACCAGGCAGTACTCGGGAACCCTACCCAAGTGTAACAAATGCGACTTTCACCACCATGGAGAGTGTAGGGAGATGCATTGCACAAATTGCAACCGCAAGGGCCGTACCGACTGATACTGCCGATCTCAACCCCAACAGAACCAACAGCCGAATAACAACAGCAACAACTACCGCAACAACAATAATGCTAGGGCTAGTCACACTTGTTTTAGGTGTGGAGGGACTGTTCAATTCAGACGCGATTGCCATAAGGCCAAAAATCAAGGAGTAGGAGGATCAGGAAGGGTCCTAACGTTGGATCAAGGAGAAGCAATTCAAGACCCAACGGTTGTTACCTGCACGTTCCCACTTAACAACACTTTTGCATGCATTTTATTCGATAGCGGAGCCAAGCGGGGCATCGTTAGTAACAAATTCAAACACTTACTAAACCAACAACCCCAGAAGCTAAACGAAGCCTTCACGGTGGAGATGGCTAATGGGAAAACCGAATCAACCAAAGATGTTTATGTAGGGTGCACATTATCACTAAACAACCATTCATTTCAAATAGATTTGATGCCAATAAATATTAGGAGTTTGATGTGATAATCGGAATTGATTCATTAAGCCCCCACCATGTTGATATTATGTGTCGCGAGAAAGCCATTCACCTTCACCTCCACAACCACGAAACCCTAAAAATCTATGGTGATAAACCTAGTGCCAATCATCGTCTTATCTCATGCATCAAGGCACAGAAGTGTCTGCACAAGAAAAACTATGCTTTCCTCGCTCATGTTGTGGATAAAGCCAAAGAAGAAATAAACATTAAAGACATTCCAGTGGCATGCGACTTTCTGGATGTATTTCCTGAAGACCTTCTGGGAATACCCCCAGAAAGACAGGTTGAATTTCGAATCGACCTCATACCAGGAGCCACCTCAATTGCCAAATCACTATATAGGTTAGCTCCCGCCGAAATGTAGGAGATATCCAGTCAGCTAAACGAATTGTTGAACAAAGGATTCATCAGACCAAGTTTCTCTCCCTGGGGAGATCCAGTCTTGTTTGTCAAGAAGAAGGACAGATCCTTCAAGATGTTCATCGATTATAGAGAATTGAATAAGCTCACTGTCAAAAACCGATACCCACTCCCTCGAATTGACGATCTATTTGACGAGCTTCAAGGATCTAGTTACTTCTCCAAAATAGATCTAATATCCGGTTATCATCAACTTGCAATCCGTGAAGAGGAGATTCCAAAAACTTCTTTCCGAACTCGTTACGACCATTACGAATTCATCGTGATGCCCTTCGGTCTAAAAAATGCCCCTGCAGCATTTATGGACCTCTTGGAAGGATCTTCATCGATGATATTCTCATATAATCTCGAAGCAAAGAGGAGCACGGTCAACATCTCCGTCAAATCTTGGAAACTCTAAGAACCGAAAGATTATATGCAAAACTCTCTAAATGCGAATTCTGGATTTGCAATGTAAATTTCTTCGGTCATGTAGTCAGTGGGGAAGGGATTCATGTAGATCCTTCCAAGATCAAGGCCATTGAAGGTTGGGCGATTTCGAAGACACCAATAGAAATTCGACAATTCTTGGGTCTCGCAGGCTACTACCGAAGATTTATCCAGAACTTTTCCAAGATAGCCAAGCCCCTCACCACCTTGACACAAAAAGGTGTATCTTTCAATTGGACGGACAAGCAGGAAGCTGCCTTCTAAACCTTGAAGCGTGCCCTCTGTAGTGCACCAGTGCTATCCTTACCGGAGGGAACCGAAGGCTTCGTAGTATATTACGATGCTTCGAACCAGGGGTTAGGTTGTGTCATCATGCAATGTGGAAAGGTGATAGCTTATACATCCAGACAATTGAAGATGCATGAAGTAAATTACACCACCCATGATCTTGAGCTGGGAGTTGTCATCTTCGCCCTAAAGATTTTGAGGCACTACCTCTACGGTACGAAGTGCACCATCTTCATAGATCACAAGAGCCTCCAACACATTCCAAACCAAAAGGAGCTAAACATGAGGCAGCAAAGGTGGGTCGAGCTGCTAAATGACTATGAATGCGAAATCAAGTACCACCTAGGCAAGGCTAATGTGATAGCCTATGCCCTGAGCAAGAAAGAATACTCAAGTCGCCAGGTGAAGACATTATCAATAACCATCCACTCCAACCTAACCTCGCTGATTAAGGGAGCCCAATCTAATGCATTGAAACCTAACCTCGTAGATTAAGGCCCAACCAATTATTCTAGTCCAAATGATTAGCATTATGATGGCCCAATAGCTGATAATCCTTAAGGCCTAATTATGGCCCACTTATGGCCCAATTTTCCAAATTGGGCCCAAGCGTATCTAATGGATCTTATCCTAAGGCCTAATAATTTCCTTAGTCCATAATATGTTCCCAATTGGCCCACAAAGGCCAACAGCAGCTTAGTCCAATAAGTGGCCCAATAAGAATCCAAGCCCAATTAGGGTTTTTCACATAAAATATCGATTAGGGTTAAGTGTTCCTACTTAACTCATTAAGGACTTAATGCATTAAGTCCAATACTGCCTTAGGTTAATTTGCAAATGATTATTAGTTAACATTTTCAGTTTCGTAATTAATTTAAGTGCAGGTTCCGATAATTCCCCAAAATTAGGGTTTTATGCCATTAGGGTTTTCCAAATCCTAATTAGGGTTTCCTACCTAATACTAGCCCATTAGTCACATGGTTGGGATTTTAGGTCAATTAGAGCTTCACTAGGCCCATTAGGGTTTCATTGGGTCCATTAGGGTTTCATTGGGCCTACTAGGGTTTCGTCAGGCCTATTCTATTCAAGCTTCCCAAACGAGTCAAAACGCAAACTAGGTGCACCGCCACCCAACACGGCGTCTTGTGGCGGCAGCCACCACCTTACGGTGGTGGTTTAGACTTTTCTTATTATCAATCTAACACCGATTACAATTTACAACACAATCCCGATAACACACACTCACACACACAGCCGCCCTGTGGCGGCAGACGGTGGTTGAAGGTGGCAGCCACTTCCCTACGGCGGTGGTGGTGGCTGTTATCCGTTTTCCGGCCAAACGAACTACACACATAACACACAAACACTAAAATAGAAAACATACCCACACTCCACTTGTGAGTCACAAATGCAATCTCTCTTCACGACCGATTTGGGTGGCGGCAGCGACACGGAAATGGCGGACAGCATTGGCGCTTACAACGGTGGCGAGCCACAATGAAAACAGCGGTGGTCGGCGTAGCTTCTTAGCAGCCATTTCGTGATACCGAGGAACAGAAAATGAAAAAGAAGGTAACAGGATAGGGGTAGCAGTGGACGGCGGCCACAATTGCACCTATAGCTGGCAAAAACAACATGAACGACGACATTCCCAGTGGCAACAGCAATGATTATCGGCATCAATGCAACAGTAGAGTTGTGGTGCGTCTCCAACCGATAGTGGTAGCTGATCCACGTGTTCGCTTCTCCGGTAGGGATAGTCGCGGTTTTCCGTTTGGAAAACGGGAGTAAAGGGGGGTAGTGGCGGCTGAAGAATGGGGGAAAGGAGGTGAGGGTGGTGGCTGATAAAAGGTCGCTAGCGTAAGGGTTTGTACCAAGGGTGATGGGTTTAAATACCCCGGTCCCCACAACTTGTTTCCATAATGACCAAAATGGTCCCTCCTTATCCCATTTCTTTCAAAATAAATCCATATTTTACCTTTTAACCCTCAACATTAAAATTCATTACAAATCAAGTACAAAATGTTACCAATCAGCCCCTGACTTCTAAAATCCTTTGCAAAATAGTCCTGAAATTACACTTTAACCCCCCAGAGGTTCCAATCTTGTCATTTGGCTTCCCGAAACCAACACCCCACTAATTATTATTTTATTTTGGACAATAATAATCTAAAATAATAATAATAAATACTTCTCGGGGTTTCGGGTTTATGATTTTATTATTCCATTTTAAACGGGATGTTAGAACTCTCCCCCACTTAAATTAGATTTCGTCCTTGAAATCATTACTTACCATTCCTCACACGCCAAATAACTTGAGCAGCATAGACACAGTCCCGAGCATACCATAGCCTTTCCAAGGCAACCCAAACGAACCTTTGCAAGGTACTAAAACCCGGAGATGAACGAATTACCTGCAAAAAGATCACATCTACTCCTTCTGAATTCTGAAGTCTCGAGAGGGTCTGTCTCCCTGACAGACCGCCCGCACTAAATCATTGTCGAATTCATTACACTTATCTCCTAAATGGCTACTCAACTTTTGATAACCTGAGGTTCCCACTAGAAAATAGAGTCACATACCAAATTTCCCTGCAATACACTTATATCTGACCAAAGCTCAGATAATCCCTCAAAACAACAAACATCTAACCGATTGTTGAGCCAAAAACACACTCAGAAGTCCCACGCGACCTCTAAATGATACCTCGTCTGACAATAACTGCCCTATCTATACCACCATTCATGGCTCATCTAATCCTTCTGATCCATCTGATTATTATAGGTTGGCAACCTATCGTCACTGAATCCAACGCAAAAAGGTGAACGCTACCAAAATAACTGTAGTCTTACATCACAACCGGTCTCCTTCGACCTACCGTTCCCTGAATCTAATTATGTTGTGGCCTAAACACAACCTTGCGAACTGGCCCCCACTGGCCTAAGTCGTCCGAACATATTTGTGAATGTCACAACTACCCTGCAGTCTTTCTATATTTCCCACACTATCTGGCCGTTGTGAATGCTACAGCTCCCCCGTAGTCTTGTAACACTTTCCACACTATCTGACTACTAGTGAATACTACGGATCCCCTATAGTCTTACAACAATTTCACCCTATTGACCATGAGTGAATGTTACAGCTCTCCCATAGTCTTACAACACTTTCATCATAACAAGATCGTAGCCCAATACCATACCCCTAATTTATCGATTCAAAACGCATGCAGAGTCAATCACACACTCAACCGAACACCCGAACTGAACTCAATTCACAACTGGAGTTGCGACCTACTTTTGAAAATTCTGTTATCAACCCCCAAGAAGACGTGATCCACATGACGGGAAGTTTTATTGAACTCCAAACTCAAACAACCTTCAAACCAAATAGCCACTTGGGCCGCTATTTTCCCTCGATGAGGACAAGAACCCCATCCCGGTCTCATACATGTCCTTGTCTTGAATACCTGCACGATTCTCCCCCACTTAGATTCGACTAAGTCTTCACAATACATGAGATTTGAAGGATTCCCGATCCTTCTTACTCTTTAATAACCAACTACTAACAACCTGTTTCTTGTCCGTGTGAGTGTTCTGTTACTGGCCCAAACCCCAAAAGATCACACAACTCCTAAAGATCAGACAAACACTCCCCGAATCCTATTGAAACTAGTAACCCCAGACACCTTGAAATGATGTCACACTTATATCTTGAAGTCCAAATAGCCGATGTCCATACCAAAGCCTTCGCAGTAGACCACTTCCCTTGGTGCTTCCAAATGTCGACTCAAGCACAATGGCTAAGTCACTAATTTTTACCGTAGGCCTTCCGCACCACGTCCCTGAACTGATTCTCGACCATGGACCTGGATAACATTGAACGCTCCAAACCATCAAGGAGGGAAAAGACTTTTTACTCACCACCCCATAACTCACGATATGCAAACGGCATATGAGAAAGTTTGAAGGCGTAATCTGAACACAAGCAGGGCAACAAACCCAGAGATACACTTACTAAAACCCTTGAAACGAAAATCCCCCTTGTGCAGTTTCCCGCAAGTACCGCACTAAATCCGGCCCTACTGGCCTCTCAAAAGCAGACTCGAACTCTTGGGTCCCTTTCCGGGACCCTCCAATGTATGTACCTAATCTAATCCCCTTTTCCCAATGTGTTCCAAATCGATCCCTCATTCTTGGATCTAGAAACCTTAACATTCGGGGTCTCGCACCCTGACCCACTTACCAGCTCAATCATCAATGATTGAACTGCAATAGTTGGAGCAACCTCCGCTCTAAACCGAGCTACTAACTATCCCCAAGATATAGTCTCCAATCCCGAAAGTGCAATAGACTGCATAATCAATCCGTGCCGTTCGATATGAGAGATCCACGGTGAACTCAAAAACCTGGCAGTCCTTCCACTAAATTGCTCACCACCAGAGTCGGGACCAAACCCTGGTCCTTCCCGTTGCGTTGTCATCCGCATTCTGCACAACAACTACCCTTACTATCAGAGCATAATCGAGAATTCTCCTTCCCATATGCTTCTTAGATTTTCCAAGAATCTCACAGATTCGAGTATGGGTCCTGTGCTTTCAGTAGTACGGGCCCATACTACCTTCCACACCTATCCATACTTTCCTCAGCAATCCTCCCAAATCCTCTAAATCACCTACTCCATTGATGCACCAAATGTCTGCTAAACAGCGGCACAATGCTCCCTGAAGCAACTCCTAGGCTCCCTTAGGTTCCTAACCTCAATGAACCACCCACTAAACTCACTGGGGCATATCCTAGGCTTTCCTAGGTTCCCAACCTCACCCTGCCATCAGCCGCTGAAGAACTCCCAATGATGCCATCTATCCAGCTCCTGGATATCGTCATATCCCCTTAGTAGCCGACTCCCATCACTCAAGAGTTCCACAAAGCACAAAGCATGCAACATTCGTGCAGTAGCACTCCGATCAAAAGAACTATCATAGGACATTCAGCCCACATACCAAAACTTATGCTATCCACATCCATCCATCCTTGATGTCGGCTGTCTTATGCATGTAAATTATACACAAAACATGATCTAATAGACTGTCGAATAATAGACTCTACCCTAGGACCACAACCAAACAAGGAACAAGAAACAAGGCCAAATCAATTATTCTAAGGCTATAAGATCCTAACCGTATACGATTTTAAAAGCATACACATAGAAGTTACTAATACCAATAATCTTTCTCATTATAGCATGACATTAAATACTCCCAAGGCTACACGCACAACATATCAGACCAATCTATTGCTGACTACTCAGCACTAGCATGCAAGTCTACCAGCTCATACAACATATAAAGGAATCTCCCCTAGCCCTATCTAGCATGCGATTCTCAGATTCATAAACCAAGTCATAACATATACATATATAGGTATTCTGGGAAACTTATTTGTGCTCGGCTGATTGCATGCACCACACCCTTCCTTATTTTAGAAAACCTTTTCCTTGAAAACATTTTTTTTGAAAACTTTACAGATCCTCAGTTTGAGTTCAGACACGCCCGAAGGTATACCTAAATCTCTCAAACCAAGGCTCTCATACCAACTTGTAACAACCCAAAAATCAAGGGTAAATATTTCATTTTTAATATAGCTAAAACATTGATACCATTTATTTCAAACATTTCAAATCATCATTAAGTAAAATATTTATCAGAGTTTATCCCAAAGTATTCATGGTGGAAATCATAGGTGTGTGCACTGCGATCAATCCGATCCCTTTTTTTCCAAATCGATGATACCTGAAACAAAAACTGTAAACCGTAAGCACAAAGCTTAGTAAGTTTCCTAGAGCATACCCACACAATCCATATAATCACATAATCTGTATTACCTATAGAAGCTACATAAACCATAACAATCAAATAAGCCATGCATATAAACATATACGGATGTTGTGGGCTCGTCCCTAGGGTCTTACTCTAGGATGCCATGGGCTCCCCACATGGTCTTACACCTAAGTGTAATGGGCTCTCCCATGGTCTTTAATAGGAAAGCCATAGGCTCTCCACATGGTCTTACATCCGGTTGCCATGGGCTCTCCCATGTTCTTTAGTAGGAAAGTCATGGGCTCTCCACATGGTCTTACATCCAGGTGCCATGGACTCTCCCATGGTCTTCGATGCAAGTATCGGAAAGACAACTAGCATACCACATACTACATAGTCAGACCACATAATCACTAACATTCCACCTATACACGCATACCGGACATATCAGTAGTGAATCTACATTAACATTACAACATAGTAGGAAAGCCATGGGCTCTCCACATGGTCTTACATCCAGGTGTCATGGGCTCTCCTGTGGTCTTCCATACAAGCATACCACATATACTACTAGCATACTTCCTATCACATAACCAGCTAACATGCCACATAATACAACTTCAGCCAGTGTATCACATATCATAAAATGGGCCGACATTGGTGCCTTCGACCCATTGGTATGGTGAGGAGACTCACCTGGCACTGCTGAAGTCTCGCAGATGCAACTCCAGCTGCTGGTTCACAAATTCTTAAAATGCCAATATCAAACAATACCCAATTAGTAATTGGGTTCCAAGCCCAAGGTCCAACTTACACTCCAAAGGCCCAATATTCAAGTAATGGGCCAAAGCCAAACATATGGCCCAATTTTCCTAATTGGGCCCAAACCTCTACATGTACTTATTTTATGGCCTAAACAATTATTCTAGTCTAAATGATCGGCATTCTGATGGCCCAATAGTTGATAATCCTCAAGGTCCAATTATGGCCCACTTATGGCCAAATTTTTCAAATTGGGCCCAAGCCTGTCTAATGGGTCTTATCCTAAGGCCCAATAATTTCCTTAGTCCATAATATGTTCCCAATTGGCCCACAAAGGCCCACAACAGCTTAGTCCAATAAGTGGCCCAATAAGAATCTAATCCCAATTAGGGGTTTTCATATAAAATGTCGATTAGGGTTAAGTGTTCCTACTCAAACCATTAAGGACTTAATCCATTAAGTCCAATATTGCCTTAGGTTAATTTGAAAATGATTATTAATTAACATTTTCAGTTTCGTAATTAATTATAGTGTGGGTTCCGAGAATTCCTCAAAATTAGGGTTTTATGCCATTAGGGTTATCCAAACCCGAATTAGGGTTTCCTACCTAATACTAGCCCATTAGTCACATGGTTGGGCTTTTAGGTAAAATAGGGCTTCATTAGGCCCATTAGGGTTTCATTGGGCCCACTAGGGTTTCGTCAGGCTCATTCTGTCCAAGCTTCCCAAACGAGTCAAAACGCAAACTAGGTGCATCGCCACCAAACACAGCGGCTAGTGGCGGCAGGAGGCGGCAGCCACCACCTTATGGTGGTGGTTTAGATTTTCTTATTATCAATCTGATACCGATTACAATTTACAACACAATCCCGATAACACACACATAAAATAACACACACTTACACACACACAACTGCCCTATGGCGGAAGACGGTGGTTGTAGGTGGCAGCCACCACCTCACGGTGGTGGTGGTGGTTGTTCTCAGTTTTTTGGCAAAACGAACCACTCACATAACACACAAACACTACAATAGAAAACATACCCACACTCTCGGCATGTGAGTCAGGAACGCAGTCTCTCTTCACGATGGCATGCAGTGGTCCTAGTGATTCGCAACAACCCTTGGCGGCCGATCTGGGCGGCGGCAGCGACACGGAATGGCGGACAATAGCGGATCTTATGGCAGCGGCAAGCCACAATGACAACAACGGTGGTCGGCGTAGCTTCTTAGTGGTCATTTCATGATACAGACGAACAGAAGAAGAAAAAGAAGAAGAAAAAGAAGGTAACATGAGAGGGGTAGCAGCGGACGGCGACCACAGTTGCGCCTATAGCTGGCAGCAGCAACACAACCAACGACATTCCCAGTGGCAAAAACAACGATTATCGGCATCAATGCAACGGTAGAGCTGTGGTGCGTCTCCAACCGATAGCGTTAGATCCTCCGTGGGTTCGCTTCTCCGTTAGGGATAGTCGCGGTTTGCTGGTCAGAAAACGGGAGTAAAGAGGGGTTGTGACGGCTGGAGAATTGAGGAAAGGAGGTGAGGGTGGTGGCTGATAAAAGGCTGCTAGGGTTAGGGTTTATACCGGGGGTGACGGGTATAAATACCCCGATCCCCACAACTTGTTTACATAATGACCAAAATGGTCCCTCATTCTCCCATTTCTTTCAAAACAAATCCATATTTTACCTTTTAACCCTCAGCATTAAAATTCATTACAAATCTGATAAGAATATTTTACTAATAGATCGATAGATTCCAAACAGATAAACAATATTGATGAAGTAAAGAACACAAGAATGGATCAAACAACGTCGAATGATTATTGATCAACACCTCAGAAGAGCTTGATGAAGAACTTCGATTGTAGAGGTTTGTTAGGGTTACAATACAGTAAAAGCTATTAATGAGAAGCGTCATTGTAAAAGCAAACTGGGTATTCAAAATAAACAATTAGCATCAGGCCTAATGACACAACACTCTCAAGCCCAACAATCTCCCTCTTTGCGTCAATGGGGCGAGAGGTCAGTTCAGTTGAGTAAGAGTAGACTTCTTCACTGTCTTGAACACCTTCGATATAATGGCCAATAGAGTATGATGAAAAGCAATATACCACCAAAGCATGTCTGAGAAGTTCTTCTTATCCGAGTCACTATTCTGTTTACACCTGTGGCAATATCAAAAACGTGCTCCAAGCAAGTTGTGGACAACAGGTGTTTGTCAGCAAGAGCGAAAAGATATTTTTCATTGTCGCCTCTGGTGAACATAACAGTGTGATGTACTAGATCAATCTTACCCATCTTCATTTTGTTGAGATCACTCGGTTTCCCAATGTGCTTCACTGTCAGCTGCTTCCTCAAAACATTTCCAATCTCCTGATCCATTTTAGCAACTTCATGGATGTAGGAAGCCAACATTCTTTTGATATGATCAAGAATCGGCACATACTGCTCTTGATTGGTAAGCAAAATGTTGAACATCAAAATCCAATCGTGTGGGTTCAGGTTCGGAAGATCATCCAATGAAATCATATGAACCGAGTTATCAAATCCTCGGGTCACCCTGAATTTAACATCGAGAAACTTTCCAGCAGCAGAAGGTTTCAATATCTTGACAGAAGTTATTTTATGTGCACTCCATGCTAAGTATTGGGGTTGAGCAAATTGAAGATAGTAGTCAACAAGATCTTGATCAACCTGTGGGTGAGGAGAAGGAACCTCAACTGATGAATCAAAACAATGGAACACGAATGTCCTACAGGTAATAGGCATATAAAACTAAGAGTCTTTCATGTTAACATACTCGAATGAAGCAACCGGTTCCAACCAATGAGTGCTTGGGGACTCAAACGCTTCTTTAATCAATCTTTCCCGAGTCCAAGGGGGAAGAGAGCCTTCTTGCATATCAGCACATCATGTTCTTCTTTTTTCTTACGTTCTTTCTCTTCTTCTTCTTTGACAATTCGGAGATTTTCATCGAATCCCTTATCCCTTGTCTTTCTCTTCAAGGCTTCTGCAATTGTTTCGTCTTCCTCATTACTCTCATGTAAAACACCCTTCAGCTTATCATGTCCACCAGAACCCGAAGCTTCATTAACCTTCGGTTCATTGGGTTGAGATTTGACAATGACTTTAAGTGGAACTGGAGGATTTTGAACACCTTCTCCCCTTGTTGTGGAGTGACAATCAGCTCCATAACACCCTGAATCTAACTAAAGATTTGAATAGTTGGAACGAGTTTTGCAGTCAAATGATTCCAGATGGTAAGAGTGAGAACAGGGTCATGGGCATTGACAAGATTACCTAAAATAGATAGAACATCACTGACACAACTTTTTAGGATGACCCGCTCGGTCTTGAGTGAGTCAATTTCCTTCTGGCCTTGATCAAGTTGACCAGAATGGACTTCAATTGTGGTACTTTTGCGAGCAAGTTCGTCCATTATCTTGTTTTCCATAGCCAGGTCAGCCTGTAGCTTATCAAGGCGAGTAGTGACCGAAGTAATAAGAGAGTTGTGATTAGATTTTAATTCAGATAGAACAAAGTCAAACTTCATTTTCTCCTCTTGAAGTGACTTTGAGAGTGAATCAACAGTAGTAGTGACTTTGGCGGCATTAGAATATGCGTGGACTTTGAATGATTCCAAGAAAATCTTTGAATCATGAACAAGATCCACCACATTAGCAGTTGCTTTCTTGCAGGAAGACGTGGAGGCATCCATAGCCTTTGTAGCATTGTCAATCGAAGTGGTATACTGTTGAAGAGCTGTGTCTAGAAAAGCTTTCAGAACCACATCAGAATAAGTTGTCGGGGAAGCAATTAAATTGTCAAGCTTGTCATTAAGACTCTTTAAATAGTGCCCTGTCACCAGAGCATCATCTTCATCTTCACTTGGAAGCTAATAATGACTATAATAAGTAGAGTTGAAATAAAAGTTATCACTACCGAGAATAGGTGTAGAATCTGTTGAAGAAGATGGTGGCAGAGGTTTGGTAGTAACAGGGGTTGCGGTGCCATCGGTAGGTGCCCCTGTATCAGATACGTTGACAGGAACTGGAGGTTCGTTTGAAGTGGTTGTTGTAGCTTGAGAAAAGAATGGAGGTGGAAGCGGAAAAGTAGTAGTAGGTTGAGAAGAGATGGGTGGTGGAATTGGAGCAACATAAATTGGTTTTGTAGTATGATTTGGAGAAGGATGAGGAGTAGGAACAGAGACATGAAGTTGTATCTCAGGAGTTGGAGATCGTGGAGGTGTGTTTCGCCTTGGTGAGCCTTCATAGTGAACCTCCTCTTCCTCATCATGAGCAGAAGGAACTCGATCTGATTTAGTAGGAGAAGATTCCTTCGGTTTTCTTGCCACCTTCTTGACCTTTCTCTTTTTCGAAGTCGAAGGAACTACTTTGTCAGCTTTACGCTTTTCGGTTGTTTCAGCATGAGATGATGGACCTTCGGTCTCGGATTTCTTTGATTCCGGATTCTTCCCCCTCTTAGATGGTTTCTCAATAGCGTCCAATGCAGACTGCATCTCTGAAGTAAGTTGTCGTGGCCCCGAAGGTGTCAGTTTGCGATAATCGGCCATAACACGACACTCACTTGAAACACAGCGGGACATAGTTTCAAGAATTGATCCGATGAACATGAACTTGGTGGGGTCAGAAACGATGATTTTTGTCGTGTGAAAAGTGGCGATTGAAGACTGCATTGCATCCTCCATAACTAGAATCTGAAAATGCTCGATTGCTCTACGAGTCACTAGAGTCCAGAAGTGTCCACACGAGATTTCGGAGTGTTTGGACGATGAGTTGAGACTCTGCACCAATTGGGACCATATAAGTGAGCCATAGTCCATATTGATGTCGTGATAGAGACCATAATGAATGGTCATGAAGCCTTTACTGGCACCATCTGATCCAGTGACTCATTCGGCTAATCCCTTGAAGATGAGGTTGAAAAGACCATTCCATTGCGGTGGTAAGCAGGATTTCTTGAACTTTGTCACTGTGGTGAAGATATCAGTATACCCAATGTCATAGAACATTGTAAAGAGCTGGTTAGTAGTGATGAAATCCGGAGAGACAACAGAAGCGTCTGAAGTGAGCTTTAGTAGAGAACAGAAGCGAGCTTTTGAGATATATGACTTGTGATTTAAGATTTCAAAGAAGATATGTTCCTTGCATTTGTCTTAAAAAGCAGATGAATAGACTTGTGAGAGTAGAGACATCGGAACAGACTCAACATGCGTGAGGGCAATCACCAGAGGGGAATATTTTAGACATTCGACAACATAAAGCATGTAGGAATCATAGACAAAGGGATTCAGTTCGATAATCAGATTCTGATTTGGTTTGATGGTCAGAAGAGATGAAGTAGCGGTTTGTTCTTGGACGGAAGACGATTCTACCATTGTTGTAGAAAGGAAGAAGATGAACAGTGGAAATCGCCTGTTGTATTCTTGATAGAGTTTTGGAGGTGATAAGGAGGTACAGGAGGTATGAAAAACCCTTTTATACCGTTGCTAAGAGAGAGAAAATAATATGTTGTGATGATGATAAGATCCCTGAAATGGCGCCTAAAAAAGCGTGATTTGACACCTGGGTTTCCCTAAATATATGTCACTAGGCGTGAGTTTAGGAAACGATTCAAATTCACGCGCCTGTTGCAATTCTTATCCGATGACTTGTATTGAAATCTTATCTTGATATCACCTTATCATTTCCAAAAACGATTCAAATTTTGTTACCAGTGGACAATGATCCTTTCGCTTCAAATAGATGTTGAGGTTTGCTCCTTAATTCAGTATACCTCCAGAGAGCGACAACCGAACCAACAATTCTACAATTTTGCCATTAGTACCATGAACAAGAATTGAGAAAATCATAAAGATCTTCGTGCAAGAGTGTGCCAATAAAAAAAAGAAATAAAGCAAATTATTTGTGTTTGGGATATAAGTGATGTCAATGAAGACACGAAACTGAGGATCCCGAGCACGACTCTCTTCCTTCAAAGTCAACAAAGACTTAGAAGTGTCTGTGTGGTTTCCCATTGAAATACGATCAAATGTTTGTGAAGAAACATTGAAAGACATCTTTTCAAATATAGGCTTTAATGGGTGGTTTATCTTCAACCGCACTTCGATACTTAAGATAAGACCGAAAGTAGGATAAAGTACTTGTGAGACCGATGTGGTCTGTTGAACAAGTAGGTTTGAGAAAATATGTAGCGACTGGGTGATAATGAAAAATCTCAAAACCAAAAACGAAAATGGATATTATGGGAAGAAATGTCTTGGTTTTAGACAATTTCATAAAGATCACGTAAAAATAAAAGGAGATTTATTGAGGTAACAAGTAATATATTGAACATTTAAGTGTTCACCGTCAATTCATATAAGGTGTTGGATTTTGGGTCTCACTAAACACGTGGTGAACGTATCTAAGATCATCAACACAGATGTTGTGTAACCATAAACCTCAGTGGTAATTGTTGAGAGTCTCAAGGGTTACGATTGTGGAGCGAAACGAGATGGAGAAGTAAGATAAGGTGGTTAAGGAACCGAAAGTACCTCTGCTATTTAAGAATGTCAAAGCAGAAAACTCGTAACTCAATGTGAGAAGAGTAAGGTAGCTCGTGACTAGAGTGAATTTAGCAGCCTAATTGGGAAGAAACGATTGGTATCGATCGAATCATTAAGGCTTCACTCAGAGTCTTGGAGGCTTCGGTCTACATACAACAGCATGCTTCTAGGGACACTTAACTAGTACAAAGATAAATATGTGATACCTTCCCTACCTCCAATTGGTTTAGCATCTGTGAACTTTAAACCTAAGGAAGAAAAGAAACAAAAACGAAACGGAACAAAAAAAGAAAATATTTCTGAAGTTTTGAAATTTATGAAAAAGAATAAAAACAGAAAAGAGAATATTTTTTGAGTTTCCGAAAAAAAATAAAAACAGAAAATAAACTGATTTTGGATTTATAGAGCGAAGATAAAAACGAAAGAACATCAAGCAAAAAGATATACAAAAATATACAACCGAAACCAAACGTTAGAAAAGATGAAGCGAAATAGACCGAGCGTTCGGTTCATTTCGGTTCACAAAAATTCCGGAACCGAAATAGACCGAGCATACACTCAATTTCCCTTTTCCAAATTTAGTGAAACGAAAGGGGTTTCGGTACCGACTCAGCTTCCATCATTCCCAATCCTTGTAGAATTTTATTAAAGCTTGCTTCTGGTAAGGCCTTAGTGAAGATATCAACCAGTTGATCTGAGGACCGAATGAAGTGAACTTCAACATGGTCCTTAATGAAGTGGTATCTCAGTGCAATATGTTTAGTCTTGGAGTGTTGCACTGGATTGTGACAGATTCAAATTGCACTTTCCGAGTCACAGTAGAGGGGTATCTTCTTCATGCTTAAGCCATAATCTCTAAGTTGGCTCTCTATCCATATGACTTGTGATGTATAGGATGCTGTAGCAATATTCTCAGCTTCGGCTGTGGAAAGAGACACATAATTTTGTTTGTTTGACTGCCATCTGAAGAGTTTACCATCAAGGAACTGGCACCCGCCAGTTGTGCTCTTTCGGTCCAATCCACATCCACCAAGATCGGCGTCAGAGAAGGCTTGAACAAAGAAGCCAGATTTTGCAGGATACCAAAGACCGAGAGACGAGGTTCGCTTCAAATACTGGAAGATATTTTTCACTGCAACCATATGAGGTTCTCTTGGATTTTCTTGAAACCTTGCACAATAATAGACAGAAAACATTATGCCTGGTCTACTAGCTATTAGATACATTAGGGACCCTATCATTTGACGATAGAGAGTCACATCAACAGTCGGATTCTCCAGATATGGTGATAGCTTCATGCCAAATGTCATTGGATCCTTTACTTTGGAGTCTCCCGTCATGCCGAACTTCATCAACAGGTCTCCTGATTAATGAAGATGCCTTCTAGTCCTTGTCTAATATTCAGTCTAAGGGAAAAGTTAATTGGACCCATTGCACTCATTTCAAACTTAGTCTCCATCAACTTCCTGAATTCAACTATTAAGCAAGGATTCGTGGAGCCGAAGATGATGTCATCGACGTAAATTTGAACTATCATTAAGTGTTTGCCTTCTTTCTTGCAAAAGAAGGTGGGGTCAACCGAACCTTGTTTGAATTTTGACATTTTGAGAAATCAGGTTAGAGTTTCATACCAGGCTCTCGGGGCTTGCTTCAAATCATAGATTGCTTTATCCAGAATGTAGCAATGATCAGGATACTTCTCGTTCACAAATCTAGGTGGTTGCTCCACCTACACGGTTTCTTCTAATTCTCCATTCAAGAAAGCACATTTTACATCCAGTTGGAAAACTTCGAAGTTTTTGTGTGCAACATAAGCCAGAAAGATTCGAACTGATTCCAGCCTTGCTACTAGAGCGAAGGTTTCTTCATAATCTATTCCTTCTTCCTGACAATATCCTTTTACCTCCAGCCTCACTTTGTTGCGAATAACATTACCCTCTTTATCTAACTTATTTCTGAAGACCCATTTTAAACCGACTACAGATGCATCCTTTGGTGTGGGAATCAGCCTCCTAACATGATTTCTTTCAAACTCATGAAGTTCGTCTTGCATAGCTTGCACCCAATCAGAGTGATCAAGAGCAACATTTACCGTTTTCGGTTCAATTTTGGAGATGAACAAATTAAACATGCAAAATTCTACTTGAGAGAATAAAGCAGTTTGCTTTGCTTTTAATTGAGAGCATGTGAGAACTCCCTTAGATGATTCACTAATTATTTGAGTTTTGGAATGATCTTTTGTCCATTTTGTGAGAGGAGGGTAATTTGGATCATAGGCAGGGTCTAACTCAACATTAATTTCGTCTTCAAGTTCTGATTGCTCGCCTTCGTCATTTGTATTATCATTCTCCCCCTCAAATAGTGAAGTGTATCCCATGTCATTTTCAGAATTCTCCCCCTCGGTTGGACCTTCATGAGTTGAGGTTTGTGAAGGATTCTCCCCCTGGAGAGGCAATTCGGTTGTTTTTGGTGTAGACGAACCCTCCCCATGGAATATAGATCTTTCTCTTGGAGGGTCATTTGAAGCGGGATAATCAATTGATTCGAGAGGTTCTCTTAGAGTCTTCATCTTGATTGGATGTTGAGGTTCGCTTTCCATGTCTTTTGCAGCTTCGTCGATAATCTTCTTCAAGTTGTCTATTTTGTTATCTGCTGCTTTTGCTTCTGAGTGAATCACCTTCTCCGGTTCATCAAAGAGCAGCACGTACTCTTCAAACAGATTGGAAATAAGAACCAAGACTTGACCTGATTCTGGAAAGATTTCCTCCGTTGGACTTTCGCTTGTTCGAATTTTCTTCATGTATTTATCATCAAAAGTAACATAGTAGGTTTCTTCAATCTTCTTTGAGCGTTTATGCAGAACCCTATATGCCTTTGAAGTAAGCGAGTAACCAAGAAAGATCCCTTCATCCACATTTATATCAAACTTGTTTAGGTTCTCTTTAGAGTTGAAAATAAAACATCTTGAACCAAACACGTGGAAAAACTCTACATTAGGCTTGACATTATTCAAAATCTCGTATGGAGTAATGGAAAATCGCCTGTTGAGGAAGGATCGGTTCTGAGTGTAACAAGTAGCAGCTATTGCATCAGCCCAGAAATATAGTGGAAGAGAAGCGAAGCTGATCATGGTTCGTGCGGCTTCACATAATGAACGGTTTCTCCTTTCAACGATCCCATTCTGTGGTGGAGTATAGGGAGCAGAGAAGTTATGAGTTGCTCCATTTTCAGCCAGAAATTCTTCAAAGTATTTGTTTTTGAACACTAGCCCATTATCAATTCTTATGTTTCTTACCACCTTTCGTAGTTGCAGCTCCACTTGCTTGATAAAAACCTTCAACTTGGGAGTTGCCTCTGATTTCTTTTTCAGAAAGAAAACCCAGGTGAAACATGAAAAATCATCTACAATAACAAGTATGTACTTACTACCACCAATGCTTTCGATAGCCGAAGGGTAACATAAGTTGATATGTAGAAGTTTCAGAGGTTCGATGATCTTTGTATTGATTCGAGTAGGATGCTCTTTCGGCTTTGCTTTCCCATCTCGCACACAAATGTTCCTTATCAAACTTGAGAAGGGGAAGTCCTCGCACATGACTGCCAAGCACCAGCTTGTTTATATCTTTGAATTTTAGGTGCGAGAGACTTCGGTGCCACAACCAACTTTCATCTGAGTTCGCCTTCGTCAGTAGGCAAACTATTGGTTTCCCTCGAATTGGATTGAGATTTAGAGGATACATCTCGCCTTTGCGTTTGGACTTCAACAGAATTTTCTTTGTTTTCTTTTCAATTATCTCAGTACACTCATCATCAAACGAAACCTTCAAGCCAGTTTCCACAACCATTTAAGAGACACTTATGAGATTGTACTGCAATCCCACCACGTAGACTACTTTTCGTATTGAGAATTCACCGTTGGTGATCATTCCATACCCTTTGATTGTGTCGTATAAGTTATTCCTATATTTAACACATCCACCGTCCTTAAGGGACCGAAACTCGCTTAACTCTTCCCTCCTTCCTGTCATGTGACGAGAGCATCCACTATCGATATACCATTTGTCGTCAAACTGCTCGTCACTAATAACCTGCGAAATTAAGCAGATTTAGGAACCCAAAGTTTCTTGGGCCCTTGTGAGTCTTTTACAGAATAGGGAATTGCAACTGAAAGATCAACCATATATGTTCTTTTTATTAAAGTGGTTTCATCTTTTCTTTTGAATCCTAGGGTTAGTTGTCATTTTCTTAATTTGAGATCATTATTCGAGATGAGCTTTCCCGTCCCTTTAATATCCTTCACCGGGTTTGGTTTTGGTTGAGGAGGATGGGATTTAGGACTGAAACTAGACTTTCGGTTCTGCGCATTGATAGAGTTAGGACCGAAACTAGACTTTCGGTTCCGGCCTTTCTGACTGCATGACTGACAATGGTTGCAAGAAGGAGATGTGGCTCTTGATTTCTCGTTTTCATTGAGATGATTTGCCTTTTTAGAGTGAATATAATTAGGCTTTTGGGACCGCCAAAATTGTTTTCTCTCATTGAGGTTCTTCATGTATCTCTTGTTCCTCTGCCTTTTCTGTGCAACGAGTTGCTCTTGAGACTTGTGAATCTTCGTTCTTGGTTTCGGTCTCTCTTCATAAGCTTCGGTTGTTGTGGAAGATATACTGGATGCTTTTATTGGTTCGTTTGGTATCTCTTTCGTACCACTTGAACTTGGTTTGGCGAAACTTGAAGGGCTATTGATGGGTTCAGCCACGTATCTACCTTTAACTCTCCATAAGGTTCGCTCCGATAGACCAACCGTTTCATCTGCATTGTCAATGGGAGCATACCAGAAGTAGTTTTCGCAACTTTCAGCATTATCTTTATCAATCAAGGATATCAACTTTGTCGTTTGTTTCTTAGTTACCCCTCCAACGGTATAAACTTGGTTCAGCACTGTTTGCACCTTTTGATAAATAACCTCCTTTTCTTTGAGGGCCTTGGACTTGTCCTTGGATATGCGAGCGAACTCAACGGAACTTTTGGATATTAGTGGTTTTGTTGATTCAGGTTCGCTGTTAAGAAATTCTGAACAATCGACCTCATCTTCAACTAAGATTTCACTCATCTCACTGTCCTCATCAAATTCAGAACTAGTTTCTATATTCATTTTATGTTCTGAACTTACTTTAGCATTTGATGAGTCAAGCTTTTGTATGGTCTTGGTCTTGATTTTTAATTTTTCATTTTCGTCAAGTAAATTCCTAAGCATGCATTTATGTTCTTTGGATTCAATAAAGGTCTCAATTTTGTGTAGTCCATATCTGTAGGTTTCTGAAACCTCATCTGAAGACACAATGGATTCACATTCAGCAATGACTTCGTCTTCCTTAAATTCAAGGAATGGCAAAATCATTTTATGAATCTTCTTACCAATCTCACAATCTAAATGCAACTAGGTGATATTTGTGTATAAGCATTTAGAAATCAAACAAAAAACATTCCCTTGTTTTAAAAACGTCAAATTGTCACGTTGCAAATAAATAAGTTCATCCCTATCCCTAACTAACTCTTCTTCCTTCAGTTCTATCCACATCCTTCTCTCCTCACTCTTAGAAGTCACCCTGCTAATTTGATCAGTTAGGTTAGAATCCGCTAGGCCTGTTTGCATTAGACTTCCACTTAAGTTAGAACACTTGAATTTTAATTCGTTTAATTCTTTTTCATAGTTTGTTTCTGGTATTTTAAGTGATTCAAGGATGGATTGTACCTTCTTGATCAACTGATCGCAGTCATTGATCCTTTCACTCACCGGCTTGGCAGCGAAGCATTTGTCTTCCTTCGCTTCATCATGCTCACCTTAGATTGTATATCCCTTCGTCCTTGACACTCCCGCTATCACCATCAAGCATCTTCCAACTGACTCATTATGGTCTTCTTTCGCCACAAATACTCTTCCATGCGTGGGTTTGCGTACCCCTTCATCTTCAGAGTCTATAGACCAGACCTCTACTCCATCGAACTCATCATCACCAATGTTCTCCTGCACAATCAAAGCATTCATAGGACTGTTAGTTGCTTTCTTATTCTTTATCTCCTCTAGCTTACGTATGTAGTAATCTTCGTCATCTTAACCATCCTTCTTCTCAGGCATTTTTCTTAGCATGCAATCCTTGGCAAAGTGGTTCTTGTCGTGACAGTAGTTGCAATCATACCCAGAGTCTCCCACAAGCTTGCTCTCCCTCTTTTCATCGTCCTTTTGAGAAGTGTTCCTGGTTTCCTCTTTCGCTTTCTCTGAGCTGTAGCTTCCTTGCCAATTTCAGTTTTTGTTGACAGGGAACTTTTTACGAGCAAACTTCTTTGGGTTTGTAACCATCATTGCATATTCTTCACTAGTCAGATTGCATTCTAACATATCTGATTCCTCTTCTTCTTCTGTCACACTCTTGCTCTTAGAGAGAAGAGCCAAGGATCCCACATCCGAAATGACCTTCGCTTCCTTTGACACCACGCTTTCATGCGATTTGAGGATTCCTACTAACTTCGCCAGTGAATAGTTTTTAAATTGCTCGTGTGCCTTCACAGTTGAGACCACTGCCATCCATTCGGGTCATAACCTATTCATGAATGTAACTTTTTGTTCGATTACTTCCCTTCCAATACCATGCTTGATCATCTTACTAAGCAAGTGGTTGAACCGATCGAATGCTTGAATGAGTTTTTCTTCAAGTTTTTGTTCGAAAGCACCGAACTCAGAGAGCAACAGAGTTTGAATTGAGTGCTCTAGATCATCATCAGTAGAATATAATTCTTTTAGCCTATCACAGATCTCTTTTGCAGTGGTGTAAGAGCTTACCAGACGAAACGTGTCAGATTGCAAAGCGAATCTGATCATTCTCATGGCATTAACATTACATAACAACTTGTCTTTCTCATTTTGAGGGATCTTTTCTACGTCTACCATGAGTTGGTTGTACTCCTTTTGAGTCTTGATAGTTCTACTCGTTCCAGAGTGAACAAAGGGACCCAATATTATTGCCTTCCGGATAAGATAGACATTGTCTTCAGATCCAACGACGAAGTCTTCGAAGTGGTGCGTCCACACTTCGTAATCTTGAGTGTAGAGAATGGGTATCCTGGTAGTGGATCCAATGCTGTTAGAGATGTTGATGGGATTGGTTTGAGAGCCGTCGAGAGACATGATGAGATTCTTCTAATATCTGCTAGAATCAGACTTGTAAAGATGAACTTAGGGTTTTATTAAACACAAGAGACACCATCGGCCAGAAGAAGACAGCTTCTATATATTCGATAAAAGCGGAAACCCTAAAGGATTCTTCAAACAGAAGAGATGCGTATTAATTACACAATCTCCTGCTTTGATACCAATTGATAAGAATATTTTACTAACAGATCGATAGATTCCAAACAGATAAACAATATTGATGAAGTAAAGAACACAAGAATGGATCAAACAACGTCGAGTGATTAATAATCAACACCTCAGAACAGCTCGATGAAGAACTTCGACTGTAGAGGTGTGTTAAGGTTACAATGCAGTAAAAGCTATTAATGAGAAGCATCGTTGTAAAAGCTATACATGCATGCATTATATATATAAGCTAACCCTAATAATAAACCACGGTTGGACAAGCCCAAACCGGGTATTCAAAATAAACAATTAGCATCAGGCCCAATGTCGAAACACTCTAAAACCCAACAAAACCAAGTACAAAATGTTACCAATCAGCCCCTGCTTCCATAATCCTTACATATTAAGTCCACATAATACCAAAATCCCACTGACTTCTAAAATCCTTTGCAAAACATTCGTGAAATTACACTTTAACCCCCCGGAGGTTCCAATCTTGTCATTTGGCTTCCCGAAACCAACACCCCACTAATTATTATTATTTGATTTTAGACAATAATAATATAAAATAATAATAAAAATTACTTCTCAGGGTTCCAGGTTTATTATTTAATTATTCCATTTTAAACGGGATGTTACATTTTTGAAGGAAACACGACCATGTCTCCGTACATTCACTTTTACACGAACTCAAACCGATCATCATCGTTTGTTCTTATCTGAGTAACAGTTCCTGGATTATGCTTGACCAGGTTGTGCACATACGCTGGTAGTTTTCTGAATGAATCCTCTTTGGTACCTCTTAACACCAACAACACATATTGTTTTGCCCGCCATACCTGTTGGTATGTGATATTGATTGGAAATTTCAAATTAATTTCTCTCACAATTACATTATCCCGATAAACTCTATTATAACATCCAGCCAGTACTTCAATGATAAAGTGGCCGAGTACCTTTTTCTTTGATTGTCGATGATTAGACTCCAAGTTCGTTGTATAACATGTGCGTTGGTCGACAACTTTTGTGACTTGGAAAGAAGTAGTCGATTTGATTCCCCTTGCCCTAATCATCCAAGAACAATTCTCTACTAAACAAACCACCTCGAACCTTTCTTTTCTCGATCTGGTAGTCTTATATTGCTTACCTTGTTCCATGCATTGTTTTCCAATTGCAAGCTTGAGCAACTCTTTGTTATAAAAAATGTCTAGAACCTTAATCTCTTCATTTATATCCACCCTCATACATGTAATTTTTCACATCATCGTTTACAGGACACGAAGGCAATGGGGGCATACCTTGAAACATGGTATCTGAATAAATAAGTTTAGGATCATTATCAAATTCTTCTCCATTGAATCACTCTCTAGGCCGGATATATCCAACTTATCACAATCCACAAATTTGCCATATCCGTTTAGTTCAACATCATGCAAAAATGGAACTTCTTGTTTTCCTGATTCATTACCAACCTTATTCACCAGGTCTAGTGCTTTTTTTTGGTCAAAGTAATGATTTACACCCACATCATTAACATATGTACCAACATCATTATCACTAAGATACTTATAATTCTCTGGTGTAACATACATAATTAGTTATGGCACTACATTTACATTTTCCGTGTCACTATGATATTGACTTTTACTTGGACTTTTAAAATTATCTATTGGGGTGTTGCTCCCTTTTCCACTTGATAAAATAGCTATAGATGCCTTTCCTCTATCATCCACTTCGTTACGCCAAACGTCTTCTTCAACCACCACAACGACATTTATTACCTTGATCAACTTACTAATATCCCAATCATCAACAATACCACAATAATAGAGTTGTTTGGGATGTTGATAAGTCAGAGTGGCTTTTGATTCTTTGAGAAGACCCATCTTGCACTTCACCAAATAAACAAATTCAGTGAACGTGGTGGTTTCGTAAAATTCAACACCTAAATAAAACATTCTCGGATTGTATCCTGGTATCCAAACATATGATAATTGGGAATTAACAAATTCTCATCTTTCATCCGTAATGAGCAATACGAAATATTCGTTACAATTCATTATGTTAATTTTGAGAATAAAGAAACTAGAGAAGAAAACTTTCCCAGTTATAAAATAACTCCACAAATATGTAATTCTTAATATATATATATATATATATATATATATATATATATATATATATATATAATAGGTTCAAAACAGTAGTCCATTCTGACAAAAACATAGTCAAGTTTAACAAATAAAATTAATCAAATTTAGCAAAAAAAAAAGTAGTCAAATTTAGCAAAAAAAAATACTTAAATTTACCAAAAAAATTAGTTAACCAATTCTAAAAAGTAATCTACATTTTAGCAAAAAATTATTTTATTAATTGTTAAAAAACTATTTTATATTTTACAAAATATATTTTTTAACAAAATAGTTGTCAAAAAATAGCTCTACATTTTATAAACAATCTTTTAAATCAGAATAGTTCTCAAAAATTACTCTCTATTTAAAATAAAAAAAAAACAAAAAAAAAAAACACCGTAACTTTTTAACCCAAAGCCGTAGATTTCAACCACAAAACCGTAGTTTAAAAATTAAAAAAAAAACTAATAAAAATAAAAAACGTAGATTTTACCAAAACCGTAGGCTATGGTTTGAGAAACCGTAGGTTATATAGAGAAAACCGTAGGTTCTAAAATAACTTATGGTTTTATATCTTCAAAATGAAAAAAAAAAATTATACAAGACACGAAACAGTAGACGAATTAGTGAAACAGTAGACGAATCTAAATACTTACGGTTTCGTGGGCTATTTTGGAATAATTCTTAATTTTGACTAAAAATTGTTAATCACTTTCTTAATTTGGCTAATTAGTCCCATCCTTATATGTGCTACATTAAAATAATAAATGTTAACTTCCGTTTTTTACCACATACGGAAAACCTGTCGAAAAATACAACTATACACAAAATATTATTTCAAAATGAGTGCAAGAAGAATTTGTCGAAACTTCATATGACATTTTAATCCTCAAAGCATTGACTTTGCTTGTATACTAAATAGAATTCTAAGTTTGACCTGGTAAAATTGGGCAAAAAATGACCACGCCAACTAAACGTAAATCAAATACGTTGACATTGTAAATTACATTGCAAGTGCCAAAACAATACAATAAAATTATTTGTCTCTTGCTTACTTCATTTCATAAAGATTATTTGTATTTTGCTTATCAAAAAGATTTTAGCCTAATGGTATCAAAATATTAAAAATGGGCTTCTCTTCTAAGAGGTTGGATGTTTAAGTGATGTGGTGGACAAAATAAATAGTTTAAGAGTAACATTTAATGGATCTATATATTATTTGTTCAATAAATAAAAAATAAATAAATATAATATTTTTCATTTTTTATTATTTGTAAAATGTAATGTTGTTGATACATGCTAACTAAAAAATTAAGGGAAAATTACTCTTGAGAGTAACTAACTGTTACGTTTGTTTTTATTTGGTATCTTTTCTTTTTTTGTCCTCAATATATCATTGAACTTGTTGTTTGTGTTCACCATAACCATTTTGACCTGTTTTTGACCTGTGATAGCTGGTCAAAGTGTTATGGTGAAGACAAACAATAAGTTTGATGATATATTGAGTACAAAAAAAAAAAAATGACCAAATGGGAACAAACACAATAGTTGGTTACCCTTCTGAGTCATTTTCCCCGAAAAGTTGAATGAAATTGAAGTTGTAAAATTATCAAAGACTGCAACTTTCTTTGGCTATAATATATATGAAGAGCGTTTCGTAGGGGTAACTTCGTTAAAACATAGTCTATGCTATGCTTACTGTGGTTAGCTGTCAACATCTCTCTGCAAAAGAATATGATTGTTTATGAAAGGTATATTTAGCAGCATAAACGTTTACCTCAAGGTATATTATGTTGATGTGTCTGCAAAAGTTGCATGATATTATACATATTGATGTTGTATCTTATCCCATGAATTCGATCTTAGAGCTAAGTAACTCAAAAATCACAACACTTGTGATTCCACTCGTTTGTAGACTTGTCTAGAAGTCATGATACGATAAATCATTTGATTGGAAATGTAAATGTACTCATAAAATGCACTTGCTTAGTCAAGATTCCCCTAATAAATATTCATGTGCAGTACAAAGTTGTACATGTATGAATAATGTTCTTTCGTGGGTTATGTTTTGAAGAGAAACAAGAATGAATCTCATAAAGTCATTAATATCAGCAGGAGATGACATGAGATTTGTTGTAAATGAGTAAAGGGAAAATGAATCAGGAGGGTAACCAACTGTTGCATTTGTTCTCATTTGATCCATTTCCTTTTTTTTTCGTACTCAATATATCATCGAACTTGTTGTTTGTGTTCACCATAACCTTTTGACCGGCTATCACATGTCACAAGCCGGTCAAAAAGGTTATGGTGACAAACAACAAGTTCGATGGTATATTGAGTACAAAAAAAGGAAATGGACCAAATGAAAACAAACGCAACAATTAGTTACCCTCAAAAGTCATTTTCCGAAAAATTAGTTTTATCTTCTAAACTAACATATTAATAAGTTGTCTCAAGCTATTTTATAAAGTGATCTAGTTTATAAGCTACGGTAAGCAATTTTTTTTGATATCTCATTAGCAAAAAAACATTAGTTTTACCTTTATTTATTGTTTTGGTGTCTCAAGCTATTTTATACAATTATAATTTATGTGCCAAAGAGAGTTTTAACAATATTAGAAGTTAAGGTAAACTTACCTGGGTATGTCATTCTTTTATATATATATATATATATATATATATATATATATATATATATATATATATATATATATATATATATATATATATATATATATATTATACAGTGATCTAGTTTACAAAAAGCATTATAATTTATGTGCCAAAGAGAGTTTTAACAATATTAGAAGTTAAAGTAAGTTTACATTTTTATTATTGAAGTTTTATTTGACATTTTTTCGAATATAATGTTTAATATTTTTTTACATTTTGTTCGTTTATATCTTTTTGATGTATTTTTGAATAATTCTTTTTAGTTTTTTAACGTGTTGTTTGAATACATTAAATTTTTTTGACATTTTGTTTGTTTATATTTCTTAAAATATTTTCTGTAAAAATGAAAAAAAGTTATTTAAAGACAAAACTTCAAAAATGGTCCATGTGATTTCTGAAAATCTGAAGTTTAGTCCCTAATCTTTAAAAACCTCACAGATGGTCTCTGTGGTTTTAAAACTTTTAACAAATGGTCATTTTCGTTAACTGTATTAGCTTCTGGCCGTTAAGTGAAAGGTATTTATGTCATTTCATTGTTACTGGCACCATTTATGAAGATTTGTCATTTATATATATATATATATATATATATATATATATATATATATATATATATATATATATATATATATATATTTTATTAAACGGTCTCTCTCTCTCTCTCTCTCTCTCTCTCTCTCTCTCTCTCTCTCTCTCTCTCTCTCTCTCTCTCTCTCTCTCTCTCTCTCTCTCTCTCTCTCTCTCTCTCTCTCTCTCTCTCTCTCTCTCTCTCTCTCTCTCTCTCTCTCTCTCTCTCTCTCTCTCTCTCTCTCTCTCTCTCTCTCTCTCTCTCTCTCTCCAACTTAAACCATACATACTTCACACATAGATACTGAAAATCAAAAACACACAAAATTGAGTTTCGATACTTGCAATAAAATATCTACAAAATTGAGTATCGAGCACATACACCCCTATGAATGTTTCCAAATATGAAGCTTCAAAATAAGAAGATCATGATTTTTATGTTTTCGTTTTGGACGGTGGAGTCAATTGGAAGAGAGGTCCTGATGTTGAAAAGAGTAGAGAGTGCAGGTGAGGAACAAGAAAGAAGAAGAAGCGGTGGGTGAAGTCACTACCAGCATTGCGTGTTTCCTAGGAAAGAAGTTTGGCTACTAGAAACCTTCATGACCGAATTTCCTTATTTTCTTGTTGATTTGTCTTTAAACCTGAAATGGAATTTGTGTCCATATGATTGTGAATCCTCCACCTTTTCTCTTCCTTTTGTGCAGCTTGTTCCCGAAGTTGGGCTTGGACTTTTTTGAAAATTTCAATGATTTCTCTTTCCCTTGGTCCAGGAGTTGCAGCGGAATGGAATTTGGGGGAAGGAGATGAAGAGTTGGAAAGGAATGAGGGTCCGTTTTTTGAAGTGAATGGTTCGGAATATTCGAATCCATCGATCCCATCTCGGTCTTCAGGATTCCTATTCTTGTTTCTTGAATACCCTTGTCGGGTTTGTCGTGAAAAGTCTGGGTTTCTTCTTGAACAATGATTTTGTGTTCAGAAAGCACTACTTTGACATCAAGAAGCTTACCAGAGACGCCATGAGATACGAAATGAGACGCTGACAAAATTGTTGGTTTTTTCTGGGTTTTTATTGAATCTAAATGGGCTGCCGACAAAATTGTTAAACTGTTTATGGGTGCCAATAATAGAGGTCGGTGAAACATTTTTATGGAATATTCCACCATTGAAGAACCTTGGAGAACTAAGAAAATATTAAATGGATCGGGTGGTTATGGTGTGTAGGGGTGAAAGGGACGATGCTTCGTGATTGTTTTGTTACAGTTCTGGATCTGTTCCTCAGCATCACTATTATAATTTCATGTATAAACGTTTACTTCTTCTTAATACATGTATATGCTTGACTAATTAAGAAAATCAAGGTTTACAAAAAAAGAGGGTTTGATTTTCAGTTTTGCATATTTTGCTTGATAATATTTGTGAATTCGTTGTTGGTGATTTTAGGTTAGCTGTTTTCCTTCATTGGTGATTTTAGTTTAGCTGTTTTCCTTCATTAATGTCAGTGGCAGTAGGGATTAAGGATGAAGATGAGAGAGAGAGAGAGAGAGAGAGAGAGAGAGAGAGAGAGAGAGAGAGAGAGAGAGAGAGAGAGAGAGAGAGAGAGAGAGAGAGAGAGAGAGAGAGAGAGAGAGAGAGAGAGAGAGAGAGAGAGAGAGAGAGAGAGGGTGGGACCCTGTAATATTAAATAATTATATATTTTTTTTCTTTTTTGTAAATAAGGCAAATCTTCATAAATGGTCCCTATAGCAGTGAAATGACATAAATACAATTCACTTAATGGCCAAAAGCTAACGACGTTAATGAAAATGACCATTTGTTAAAAGTTTTGAAACCACATGGACCATCTGTGAAGTTTTTAAAGATTAGGGAATAAACTTCAGATTTTCGGAAACCACAGGTGTAACACCCTAAAAATCGAGACCAAATTTTTTTGTTTTTAGTTATAATACTTGTAAAACTGTTTGAGTAAAACATTACTGATATCACAACAAACCACAAAACCATAGTTACATGCTTTCAAAAACCATCATGTCTAATAGTATAGTATTAGAGTACAATCCCAGGTTTCTCAAATGCAGAATCATATGTGTGTGATGCGTTGCTACCCTGCCGGCTCCTTCCCCTTAGATGAAGAGGTACCTGAAACCAAAACTGAAAACCGTAAGCACAAAGCTTAGTGAGTTCTCCCATCATACCCATACCAAATAATGCATAATCCTTAGTATCTTTCAACCGATAACTGTCGAACATAGCCAGGAGCTGGACTCCTCTTCGGTATCTTTCAACCGGTAACCAAGAACTAACCTCCCCTTCGGTATCTTGCAACCGTTAACTGGGAGCTACCCTCCCCTTCGGTATCTTTCAACCGGTAACCTGGGACTGTTTTACCCCATACTACTGCTAGCACATATCAACCACAGTAAACATTCCAAGCATAATAATCATATCAGATACAATAATCATATCAGATACAATAATCATATCACATATCAACACTAGATAATTATCACAAAGACAATCATCTATCCAACACTCTTACTTGTGGGCCAACATTGTGGCCGTTGACCCACTCCTAATAGGAGGAAGCTCACCTCAAGGTCGTGTAGTGTTTGCACTGATTTCGAATTGAAAACAAACTCTCCTCGAACCGTTGATCCCTACATAACAAATTTTCTAACTCATCAATCCATACTCGTAACCCTTACAAGGGTCAACTCCAATCCAAGACAAAGTCAAGGTCAACACCTCGCTCAATGGTCAATCAAGTGGTCAAAGTCAACATCTGGTTGACTCGACTCGCCGAGTTGGTCCACTAACTCGCCGAGTTGGTCCACCAACTCGTCGAGTCCCCATGTCCACAAAATGCCATAATCCTGTCCCTACTCGTCGAGTCTAGTAAGAGCTCGACGAGTTCGCCTTCAACAAAACATCGTACCATCTTTAACCGACTCGCCGAGTTCGTCCTTGAACTCTTCGAGTTCATCTTCATCCATATGAAGGTGTTCAGTCTATGACTCACCGACTTCTCCTTGAACTCGTTGAGTCCATCTTCATGTGGTTGGGACA
This sequence comes from Lactuca serriola, assembly GCF_051521515.1. Taxonomy (NCBI): domain Eukaryota; kingdom Viridiplantae; phylum Streptophyta; class Magnoliopsida; order Asterales; family Asteraceae; genus Lactuca; species Lactuca serriola. Next base: position 97,387,986 of record NC_136410.1, on the reverse strand, counting down.
TTGTCTTGAACTCACCGATTTCATCCTTGAACTCGTCGAGTCCTTTGATCTTCAAGTCCAACACAAACCCCTAATAGGTTGAGTGTCCCCTCCACTCAACCAAAATCACTTCCAAAAGATATTAGGGGAAAATGAGACCCGACTCGTCGAGTCACTCAAGAGACTCGTCGAGTACCTCTATGATCAAAACTATCCAGTCAATTATAATGGGTCTTAATGTATCAAAACCAAAGATCTGACCTCCTGAGGTCCATTTCATACATAAAGTTCCAATATTGACGTCCATGCATGGGGTTTTTGACTCAAACGACTATAAAAAGAAGTCTACAAGATGCATGGGGTGCTTATGGCAACAAAGTTTGCACCTTTGTGCCATAAGGACCCCCAATAGTTCCAGATCTGAAGTGTAACTCCAAGCACACCCACAAAATCCGATTTTAGCTTCTCTAAACTCATAAAAAGGGTAGGAAATAGCCGCAAATCAAGATCTAAGAGATAGATAATCAAGGTTTCAGCTTTTTACCTTGAATGAGCTAAGAATGGAGCAACATGTAACAGCTCAAATTTTCAAATAAATTTTTCATTAAAAACAAAACATCATTATTCGACAAAAGGGTTTTATTCCAAGTTTATTTCAAAAATATAAATAATAAATCTCCAGGATCTTCAACAGTGGCAGTGTGTACGTGTCACGCCGGCGCCTTTCCACGGTCATCACTAGTACCTGAAAAACATAAACACAACTAGTAAGCATAAATGCTTAGTGAGTTCCCCAGTATACGACTTACCCACATACGCCTTCCGGCCCGAACCTTTCGGTCCACATAACATTGCCTTCCGGCCCGTAATATAATCGCCTTCCGGCCCATAATATATATCGCCTTCCGGCCCGTATTAGATTGCCTTCCGGCCCATAGTATTTTGCCTTCCGGCCCATGATAGTATAAAACATAACACATGTAACATAATACACATAACACATAAATCATACATCATACCGTCCTTTCTATCACATAGAGTCTCGCCTTCCGGCCCGTATAAGCATACATCACATATAAGCACACATCACATATAAAGCATCTACCTCTCTGGACATAGCATGAATATAACACATACGACCTTCCGGTCTCACAGTCAAACCCTTCCGGGTGAAGTATAGTGAGAAGACTCACCTCGCAGTATGCAAGCTATAGACTCTTCGAGCTACTCGCACACGATCCGCTAATCCGCAGGTTCCCTATAATACCACATCCTTTGTTAATGATCTTATCAAACAAGACAACTGACCCTACTAAGTTATATACAGGTCAACGGTCAATCTTGACCGGACTCGTCGAGTGCAAAGGGTAACTCGACGAGTATAGACACCCTGACACCACTCGCCGAGTCTGAAGAACGACTCGACGAGTTCCAGTAGATCTTCAAGCTACTCGCCGAGTCTGAAGAACAACTCGGCGAGTCCTAGTGAACCTTCAAGCTACTCGCCGAGTCTGAAGAACAACTCGGCGAGTTCTAGTGAATCTTCAAGCTACTCGCCGAGTCTGATCATTGGACTCGGCGAGTCCTCGCCATGCAGTCAATCCGCTGCCTCCTGTATTTCGCATGATTTCGAAGTATATAGATATAGGGCTTCCTGGACTTTCACATATACTATTACAGGGGTTTTTAACACTTATAACAACAATATAATCTAACAAATCCTTAAATGGGTTTCCTAAACCCTAAACTCGCATACAACGTAAAAGTTACAGATTTCGATCCGAAGATTACCTGGAAACGTGTTCCCTGTGTCTCCAAACCTCCAGTACTCGATTCCTTTGATCACCACCTTGCTCCTCCTTGTCTAACAATCTCTTCAAGCCTTCTCAAGTCCTCTCTCTTGCTTCAGATGCTCACACACTCCCAGGGGATCTTCAACCGGCCAAAAGACGCGACATGACGGCCATAAGATCGTTATATACGATCAGAAATGAAACGGCTAGGGTTCAGCTGAAACAGCGTCGACTCGCCGAGTCCTTACTTGGACTCGTCGAGTCCAGTCGCGTATCTGCGACTGCGACCAAGACATGGCCCTACTCGGCGAGTCATGCACCTACTCGCCGAGTTCCCTCTTAAATGTGCCCAAAAATAATTTAAAGAAATACCTGAAATTCCGGGCTGTTACAACTCTCCCCCACTAGAACTAGACTTCGCCCTCGAAGTCTCTCATTCTGCGAATAACTCCGGATGTTGCTCCCGCATTTCTCTTTCCGGCTCCCAAGTCATCTCCGATCCTTTCCGATGTTGCCACTGAACCAACACCAGAGGTATCTCCTTGTTCCGTAGAACCTTGGTCTTCCGATCCCTGATAGCTACTGGTCTCTCGGCGTAATTCAGGCTCGCATCCACCTGAATATCTTCTAACGGAACCACTGCTGCCTCATCGGCTGTACACTTCCTCAACTGCGACACGTGGAAGGTATTGTGAATCTGACTCAGCTCCACTGGCAACTCCAACCGATAAGCTACCCGACCTACCCTTGCAATTACCCGAAATGGACCTATGAACCGGGGCCCCAATTTGCCCCTCTTCCTGAACCGAATTACCCCTTTCCAAGGAGAAACCTTTAGGAGAACGAAGTCGCCGACCTGGAATTCGAGCTCGGATCGGCGTCTGTCCGCATAACTCTTCTGTCGGCTCTGGGCGGTCAATAACCTCTGCCTCACTCGCTGAATCTGCTCGGTCGTCTGAAGTACAATCTCTGTACTGCCCATCACTCTCTGTCCCACTTCTCCCCAGCAAATGGGAGTCCGACACCTCCTACCATACAACAACTCAAAAGGTGGCATACCAATGCTCGAATGATGGCTGTTGTTGTAGGAAAACTCAGCCAACGGCAGATGCGCGTCCCAGCTACCCCCGAAGTCTAACACACACGCTCTAAGCATGTCTTCCAATGTCTGAATCGTCCGCTCGCTCTGACCGTCGGTCTGGGGATGGTATGCGGTACTAAAATGCAGCTTAGTACCCAACTCCTCATGAAATTTCTTCCAGGACCTGGAAGTGAAACGTACATCGCGATCCGAAACAATCGAGGTCGGCACTCCATGCCGAGATACTATCTCTCCCACGTACAACTCCGCCAACTTCTCTGCTGATGAACTTTCACTAATGGCAAGGAAATGTGCACTCTTTGTTAGCCTATCCACAATCACCCAAATCGCATCGACTCCCCTGGCAGTTTTCGGCAATTTGGTGATGAAATCCATCGTGATCTGATCCCACTTCCACTCAGGGATCTCCAAGGGTTGCAACTTACCGTGCGGTCTCTGGTGCTCGGCCTTAACTTTACGGCAGGTCAAACACCTCTCCACGAACCAGGCAACGTCTCTCTTCATGCAAGGCCACCAGTACTCCTTTTTCAAATCCAGATACATTTTCGTAGCACCGGGATGGATCGAGAATTTCGATCTATGTGCCTCCTCCATCAAAATAACACGCGTACCGCCCACGAATGGCACCCAGATCCGACCCTGAAATGTCAGAAGTCCCCGCCCATCCGTAACGAACTCTGAAATCAACCCGACGACCCGCTCCTGTTTCTGCATCCCAGACTTCACAACCTCGGCCTGTGCCCCACGAATAGTATCTAATACCGGAGTCATCACCGTCAATCTCAAACATATGTCCCGCAATGGAGTACCCTCCGCCCTACGACTCAATGCATCGGCTACCACATTAGCCTTGCCTGGGTGGTATAGGATCTCACAGTCATAATCCTTAACCACGTCTAACCATCTCCTCTGACGCATGTTTAGGTTGGGTTGATCCATCAAATACTTCAAACTCTTATGGTCCGTGTATATGGTACAACGAACCCCGTACAGGTAGTGACGCCAAATTTTGAGGGCGAACACTACTGCCCCCAACTCTAAGTCATGCGTGGGATATCTCGCTTCGTGAGGCTTCAGCTGCCTCGATGCATAGGCTATCACATGGCCCCTCTGCATCAACACTGCACCCAGTCCTGAAATCGACGCGTCGCAATATACGACAAAGTCCTCCATCCCTTCCGGAAGAGCTAATACTGGTGCTTCGCACAGTCTCTGACGAAGTGTCTCGAAGGAAGTCTGCTGCTCGGGTCCCCATGAGAATGTAACACCCTTTCGGGTCAATTTGGTAAGTGGCACCGCGATCTTGGAGAAGTCCCTAATGAACCTTCGATAGTACCCCGCCAACCCAAGGAAACTCCTGATCTCCGAAGGTGACTTTGGTGCCTCCCATCTCATCACCGCTTCCACCTTGGCCGGATCGACCAATATCCCTGCCTGATTTACAACGTGCCCCAGAAATTGAACCTCCCGTAACCAGAAGTCACATTTGGAGAATTTTGCATATAGCTTCTCCGACCTCAGTACCTCAAGGACCTCCCTCAAATGTCCCTCATGCTGCTCCCTAGACCGCGAATACACCAGTATGTCGTCGATGAATACAATCACAGACCGATCCAGCATCGGCCTGCATACCCTGTTCATGAGATCCATGAACACTGCTGGGGCATTGGTGAGCCCAAAAGGCATCACCACGAACTCGTAGTGCCCATACCGCGTCCTAAAGGCTGTCTTTTGGACGTCCTCATCCCGCACTCTTACCTGATGGTACCCTGATCTCAAATCAATCTTGGAAAACCAAGATGCCCCTTGCAACTGATCGAATAGATCATCGATCCTTGGTAACGGGTAGCGGTTCTTAACTGTCACCTTGTTCAGTTCCCGGTAATCGATACACATCCGGTGTGAACCATCCTTCTTCTTGACGAACAGAATCGGCGCTCCCCACGGCGAGCTACTCGGCCGAATAAATCCCTTCCCCAACAACTCTTGAAGTTGCGAGAACAATTCTTGCATCTCTGGAGGTGCAAGACGATATGGCACCTTCGCAATAGGCGCAGCCCCTGGAACTAGATCGATACCAAACTCCACTTGCCTCGCAGGAGGTATTCCCGGCAAATCCTCGGGAAAAACATCTGGAAACTCGCGCACCACTGGAACCTCCTTCAATGTCTTCGGTCTCTCGGAACTCTCCCGCGTATCCATCACATACGCCACAAAACCGTTACATCCCTGCTGTAGACATTGCCTCGCCCTAGCGGCCGAACAAAAAGCTGATCCCGAACGGGTACCCTCGCCGTATACCGTAAGAACTCCCCCACTAGGGTCTCGTATAGTCACCAGCTGACGCTCGCAGTCGATGACAGCGCTGAATCGACTCAACCAGTCCATGCCTACGATGACACAGACATCACCCATCGCAATAGGAACTAAGTCAATCGGAAATGCGACCCCGAAGATCTCTAGCACGCATCCCCTAAGAACCCCCGTAGCACAAATCACCCTCTCAGCCGCAATAGAAACGCTCAAGGGCCGACTTAACGGCTCACAACTAATGCCGATGTGCTGACTAAAAGCTAACGATACAAACGATCTACTCGCACCCGAATCAAATAATACTAGAGCAGGCATAGAGTTCACAAGGAAAGTACCTACACATACATTAACATAAGCATAACATTTCGACCTTTAATTAAATACGTGAATGATAACATGCCTGCCACAACATCGGGCGCAGCGCGGACCTCCTCCGCAGTCAGCTGAAAGGCTCTCCCGCGAGCCCTCGGGGCCTCGACCTTCGCCGGTCGGGTCTCAGTAGTCCGGGTAGTAGGTGTAGCTCCCTGACGAAGTTGCGGGCACTCGGCCTTCCGATGGCCTGTCTGGTTGCAGTGAAAGCAAACCATAAACCCCTTAGGGCAATCCCTGGCAATATGTCCCTCCTTGCCACACTTGTAGCAACCACCAGCTCGACACGCCCCCTCGTGACTCTTGCCGCACTTCGCGCAAGTGCGACCCTTCGAACCTCCCATCCTCGAATCAGCAAACTTAGTCCGCTTGGCTGCCGGCTGAGACTGGGCCGGCCGTCGATCCACCTGCCGAGACTCAGCCTCCTCCCTCGCTTGAGTCTCCAACTCAATCTCGCGCTTCCTGGCGTTCGCCTGAAGCTCAGTGAAAGTACGATAGGTGGAGTTTGACACAAACTCCCGAATCTCCCTCTTCAAAACACCCAAATAGCGGCTCATTCGCGACTGCTCCGTAGATACCAGCTCGGGGCAGAACATTGCCCTCTCATGAAACTTCCGTGTGATCACTGCCACGGAATCAGTACCCTGCTTAAGGGTCAAGAACTCCTGAATCAATCGCTCCCTCTCTACCGGGGGAACGTACTCATCCCTGAACATCTCCGTAAACCTCTCCCATGTCACCGCCGAAATCTCTGCCTGAGTGAAGTTCACTGTCACGAACTTCCACCAATCCTTCGCTCCCAGACGGAGCTGGTTCAAGGCGAACCGTACCCTCAAGTGCTCCGGGCATGAGCAAGTATAGAAACACCCCTCGATGTCGGCGATCCACCTCATAGCTACAATCGGATCCTGCGTCCCATCAAATTCAGGGGGTTTCGTGTTGCTGAATTCCCTGAATAGTAATGAATCACCCCCCTGTGGCCTGGCAGCAGCCACCGCTGCGGTAGCGGCAGCAACTGCAGCTTCAGTAAGTGCGGCGTACCGCTCCTCAAACTCCTCCATCAACGTGGTCTTAATAGACCCAAACATCTCCGGGATCTCAGCCCGGACCGCCGCAGCTACCTCTTCCTGAATAATCTGACGAATCTCCTCGTCACTCGCACCGCTCGAACTCGCCCCATTGCGTGTGATAACCATGATGTCTCTGAAATACAACATAAAATCATCAGAGACTCCACCAAGTACAATTGTACTCGATACGCGCCCTACCCAGTCTCCGATTTCCAGGGATTCTTATTTGAGTCTTCCACTGATCCGGTGCCTTCGATAGTACGGGCCCAATACTACCGACCACACCGTATCAGTATTCGTCCCAAATCTTCCTCCCCAAATCCCGAATAATGAGTACTCTACCTCTAATATGCACTATCTACTTGCACGCTACCAAATATCTCATATAAGCAATCTCCCTAGACTAAGGCATCACAAAACAGGCAATTTTAGTCCTATCATGAATACCTAGTCTTCTAGCATGCATAACATAACATCGTAAGGTATTCTGGGGATCTTTACCGTTCGGACGCTGGCTGCTCGTACACACTGTTCCACCCTTGTTTTTACCGCCTTACCCTTTATAAAATGTTATGTCCTTATTATTTTTAAGAAAAAGTTTTTCCTCAAATCCCCGGTCTGAGTTCAGTTGCACCCAAAAGTACACCCGAATCCCTCAAACCAAGGCTCTGATACCAATTGTAACAGCTCAAATTTTCAAATAAATTTTTCATTAAAAACAAAACATCATTATTCGACAAAAGGGTTTTATTCCAAGTTTATTTCAAAAATATAAATAATAAATCTCCAGGATCTTCAACAGTGGCAGTGTGTACGTGTCACGCCGGCGCCTTTCCACGGTCATCACTAGTACCTGAAAAACATAAACACAACTAGTAAGCATAAATGCTTAGTGAGTTCCCCAGTATACGACTTACCCACATACGCCTTCCGGCCCGAACCTTTCGGTCCACATAACATTGCCTTCCGGCCCGTAATATAATCGCCTTCCGGCCCATAATATATATCGCCTTCCGGCCCGTATTAGATTGCCTTCCGGCCCATAGTATTTTGCCTTCCGGCCCATGATAGTATAAAACATAACACATGTAACATAATACACATAACACATAAATCATACATCATACCGTCCTTTCTATCACATAGAGTCTCGCCTTCCGGCCCGTATAAGCATACATCACATATAAGCACACATCACATATAAAGCATCTACCTCTCTGGACATAGCATGAATATAACACATACGACCTTCCGGTCTCACAGTCAAACCCTTCCGGGTGAAGTATAGTGAGAAGACTCACCTCGCAGTATGCAAGCTATAGACTCTTCGAGCTACTCGCACACGATCCGCTAATCCGCAGGTTCCCTATAATACCACATCCTTTGTTAATGATCTTATCAAACAAGACAACTGACCCTACTAAGTTATATACAGGTCAACGGTCAATCTTGACCGGACTCGTCGAGTGCAAAGGGTAACTCGACGAGTATAGACACCCTGACACCACTCGCCGAGTCTGAAGAACGACTCGACGAGTTCCAGTAGATCTTCAAGCTACTCGCCGAGTCTGAAGAACAACTCGGCGAGTCCTAGTGAACCTTCAAGCTACTCGCCGAGTCTGAAGAACAACTCGGCGAGTTCTAGTGAATCTTCAAGCTACTCGCCGAGTCTGATCATTGGACTCGGCGAGTCCTCGCCATGCAGTCAATCCGCTGCCTCCTGTATTTCGCATGATTTCGAAGTATATAGATATAGGGCTTCCTGGACTTTCACATATACTATTACAGGGGTTTTTAACACTTATAACAACAATATAATCTAACAAATCCTTAAATGGGTTTCCTAAACCCTAAACTCGCATACAACGTAAAAGTTACAGATTTCGATCCGAAGATTACCTGGAAACGTGTTCCCTGTGTCTCCAAACCTCCAGTACTCGATTCCTTTGATCACCACCTTGCTCCTCCTTGTCTAACAATCTCTTCAAGCCTTCTCAAGTCCTCTCTCTTGCTTCAGATGCTCACACACTCCCAGGGGATCTTCAACCGGCCAAAAGACGCGACATGACGGCCATAAGATCGTTATATACGATCAGAAATGAAACGGCTAGGGTTCAGCTGAAACAGCGTCGACTCGCCGAGTCCTTACTTGGACTCGTCGAGTCCAGTCGCGTATCTGCGACTGCGACCAAGACATGGCCCTACTCGGCGAGTCATGCACCTACTCGCCGAGTTCCCTCTTAAATGTGCCCAAAAATAATTTAAAGAAATACCTGAAATTCCGGGCTGTTACACAACACCTCTGGATCTTCTTGCTTCTACTTGAACTCCTAAGCTTTCTTCCTCATTTCCAACTTCAAAAACACACAAAAAGGTACCAACAAGCTCAAGAACACACAATAGAGGCTTAGGGTTCGAGTTAGGATTTTCTCTGGGTTGGAGGGACGATAGGAGCTGGGTTGGGGCATTATAAATTGTTTAAATAGGGTGCAAACCTAAACATTAGGGTTTCAACCAGAAAATACTACTCGTCGAGTTGGTCCCCCGACTCATCGAGTAGGTCATTTAACCCCCCGATCAAAATTCGAGTCTACTCGACGACTTGGGACTCCAACTCGCTGAGTCCCAGAGCAAAACATCAAGTTACTTTAATTTAAATACGTATCAGGAATCGGGTGTTACAAATCTCCCCCACTTATTTTAGACTTCCTCCTCGAAGTCTGCTGCTGAATCCTGAAAAAGCTCAGGGTAGTGCTCCCTCTTCTCGTCCTTCGGCTCCCAAGTCCATTCCAAGCCCTTGCGGTGCTGCCATTGCACCTTCACCAGCTCCACCCTCTTGTTCCTTAGATCCTTCAACTTCTTGTCTAGGATCGCCACAGGCCGTTCAATGTAGTTCAGGCTGTCATCCACCTGAATATCCTCCAAAGGCACCACTGTCGAATCGTCCACCAGAAACTTCCGTAACTGTGATACGTGAAAAGTGCTATGAATTTGACTGAGTTCGGCTGGAAGGTCCAGCCTATATGCCACCTTGCCCACCCGGGCGATGACCCTGAATGGTCCAATGTACCTGAGGCCCAACTTGCCCTGCTTCCTGAACTGAATGTCGTCTTTCCAAGGCGACACCTTTAGGAGTACCATATCCCCGACCTAGAAATCTAGGTCCGATCGATGCTTTTTGGCATAACTTTTCTGTCGGCTCTGAGCAGTCCGAAGCCTGCTCCGCGCCTGTTGGATCCTCTCCGTAGTCTTGAGTACCACTTCGATACTGCCCATGACTATTTGGCCAACCTCGCCCTAGCATATCGGGGTCCTGCACTTCCTCCCATACAACATCTCGAAGGGGGGACGGTCGATACTCACGTAATAGTTGTTATTATAAGAAAACTCTGCCAAAGGAAGGTAAGTATCCCAACTACCTCCAAAATCTAGAACACATGCCCACAACATATCCTCTAGAGTCTGGATTGTTCGCTCACTCTGACAATTCATCTGCGACTGAAAAGCGGCGCTAAAGTGCAGACGAGTACCCCGCTCATCGTGAAACTTCTTCCAGAATCTGGAACTGAACCGCACATCCCTGTTGGAAATCACCAAAACTAGCACCTCATGCCGAGCCACTACCTCTATGATATAGATGTCGGCCGAAATGCTTTTTTGAATCGGAATGAAATGGGCAATCTTGGTCAACCGATGCACGATGACCCAAATCGAATCCACTCCCAGCACGGTCCTTGGAAGCTTCGTAATGAAATCCATAGTGATATCTTCCTATTTCCACAGTGGAATATCCAACGGTTAGGTCTTATCATGAGGCCTCCGGTGCTCGGCCTTGACCTTCTTGCAGGTCATACATCTCTCAACGAACCAAGCTACATCCCTATTCATGCAGGGCCACCAAAAATCAAGAGGAAGATCCTTGTACTTCTTTGTCTCCCCGAGATGGATAGAAAACTTGGATTTGTACGCCTCCTACATCAATACCTAGCGCACACCTCCATGATATGGGAACCACACTCTAAGGTGTAGAGTCAACAATCCACGACTGTCACAATCGAAGGAGGAAACCTGACCCACAATACGCTCACTCTTGCGATGTTCCTCCTTCATAGCATCCTTTTGGGCCTCTCGAATCTGCTCCAACAACGGGGTCACCACCTTCTGATAGGTTTAATACAAACAATCCTATGTGTGCATGCAACCCTAGTTGGATCTATGTTTTCACTATAAGACATACAACTTTATGAACACAAAATAAACCCTGGCATGCTTCTATAATTTTCAAAAATTACATAGAAGTGTAGTAGACATACCTTTGTTGTTATATAGCAATAACAACTAGTTTCCTTGATCTCTTGAACTCTCTTGAACTCTTGAAAGCAAGCACCACAATTGTAGTGCCTCTAATGGCTCACAAACACCTTGAAACAAGAAGGCAACTAAGAGAGAGAAGGGAATGATGCTAATTTCGGCCCTAGGGTTCCCTTGGAATCAAGTGGCCTCAAATTGAAGCATAGGGCATGTATTTATACTCTAGGGTGCTAGGGTTTTAGTCTAAACCCTAATGGACAGCTTAGCCACCAAGCAGCCCAAGGAACCTTATGGAATGAGGCCTTGGACGAAAATATGATGATCCTTCATCATAATTTCGTTCCCCCTTAGTCCATTAGGTTTCCTATCCCAAAACTCAACTATCACACATTTGACAGTTTATACCCCTTTATTTAACTAATCTCTTTTAGTCACCAAATTAATTCCTAATTAATTTATGACTAATACTAATTGAATAAATATGATTTCTCCTTTAATATATTATTCTTATAATATATTAATAAATCATAATATCTCCTCTCTCATATCAAATTACCTTGTCAAGTTGCTTTGGTGAAGGCAACCCAAAAGGACCATGCACACTCGGGTCAAGTATATTCCAAATATGGTTACTGACTTAGACATTAATCCAACAGTCTCCCACTTGGATAAGTCTAGTAACTATATCTCACGTATTACTTTCGTACCCGATAGCAATCGTAGCTTTCAATAGCTGCTGTCAACCCTGACCAATAATCTGTCCTTTAGATAAGGGATCGTATAATCCTCTGTTCTAGATATCATGCTAACAATACTTATTGTCTAGCATTTTATTTCTTGATCTCTGATTTGTTCGACATAGAACTCAGTTGAACACATCAACTTTATCTTGACCGGGCCCGGCACATAAGTCAAACCAAATCATGAAGTGGCCGAGATATCGCTTTTATCCTCATAGAATAAAAGGAACAGAAAAACGTCGACTAATATGCCTTTATCATTTACTAGTTAAACCACACATAATAATACGTTTTATAACATCAAGTTACTGATGCGTTTTTGCATTATCAATGTATAATCAACCAGCAAACAATAACCATATCTCTAGGTTTAAAGATTATATGATATTATCATCTTGCGATCACTTGTGATAACATTCATGAAGTAATACCAGCAAGTGTGGGTCTATTTCAATGCTCAATACAAATTTCTTAAGCACTCATAAACTTTGCAGCAATCCTTTGCTATGTCTAAAACTTTTCAGACAATCTACAAACAAATTTATGACAATCTTCCTTCATATCTACTTCCAACATATGAGCGATTGTGAACTGTTCGAATAATCTTATTATTCAGGAAGTCAAAACATGCAAAATCGACACAATAGATAAATAATCAACACAAGATAGAAACTTTCTTATAAATAACACACCTTTATTTAATCATCATTAGTTGAATATGACATTATCTATTACAAGTTTCCTACCTATCTAATCTAAACTAATATCGTCCTTTAGCCCTACGCTCCTAGCGTGCTGCAAATGCTTGACCCTACTCAGTCCCTTCGTAAGGGGATCTGCTGGGTTATCTTCTGACGATACCCTCTTCACAACGAGGAGTCCCTCTTCTACCCGATGTCTAATAAAGTGGTATTTCCTGTCGATATGTCGAGATCTGCCATGATCCCTTGGTTCCTTGGTTAAGGCAACCGCTCCTTCATTATCACAGAAAATTTCCACGGGCTCCTTTATGGATGGCACAACTCCAAGGTCTTCAACCATATAGCCTCCTTTGACGCTTCGCTCGCCGCAATATACTCTGATTCACACGTTGAATCAGCTACGGTCTCTTGCTTGGAACTTTTCCAAGTCACTGCTCCTCCATTTAGGGTAAAGACCCAGCCCGACTGCGATCGGAAGTTATCCCGATCCGTCTGAAAACTAGCATCACTGTACCCTCGTACCCTTAAGTCATCACTCCCACCGAGGACTAGAAACCATTCCTTGGTCCTCCGAAGGTACTTAAGAATATTCTTAACTGCAATCCAATGTGCTCTACCAGGATTCCCCTGATATCTGCTGACCATACTTAAAGCGAAGGCCACATCAGGGCGAGTACAAGTCATAGCGTACATGATAGAGCCTACTGCGGAAGCGTAAGGTACTCGGCTCATATCAGCTATCTCTGTCTCTGTACTCGGGCTCTGAGTCTTACTCAGCTTGGTATTGCTTTGGATTGGCAACTCCCCTTTCTTGGAATTTTCCATACTAAAACGCTTTAGCACCTTTTCCAAGTATGTATCCTGACTGAGTCCTATCAGTCTCTTTTCCCTGTTTCTTACTATTCTTATTCCCAGAATATAAGCGGCTTCTCCGAGGTCCTTCATAGCGAAACATTTCCCAAGCCAGGACTTGACCTCCTGCAAGGTTGGGACATTGTTTCCTATGAGTAGTATGTCGTCGACATACAATACGAGGAAGCTTATTATACTCCCACTGGCTTTGACATACATATAAGATTCATCTTCGCTTCGCAGAAAGCCAAACTCTTTAACCTTCTCATCAAAACAAAGATTCCATCTGCGAGATGCTTGTTTCAATCCATAAATAGATTTCTCAAGCTTGCATACTTTATTCGGATGCTTCACATCGACAAAACCCTCTGGCTGATTCATGTAGACATCCTCAGCCAACTTTCCATTAAGGAAAGCGGTCTTCACGTCCATCTGCCATATTTCATAATCATGAAACGCAGCTATGGCAAGCATCACCCTAATAGACTTTATCTTCGCAACTGGTGAGAAGGTATCATCATAGTCAACTCCGGGAGTTTGAGTAAAGCCCTTCGCAACCAATCGCGCTTTATAAGTATGCACTTTCCCATCCATGTCCGTCTTCTTCTTGAAGATCCACTTGCACCCGACTGTCTTACGACCCGGTACATTATCAACCAAATTCCAAACTTGGTTGTCGTACATGGACTGAATCTCGCTGTCTATAGCCTCTTTCCATTTTGCAGACTCTGGGCCTGCCATGGCTTCCTTATAGCTGCTAGGTTCATCCAAATTTGCTAGTGTACTATCACTAATAAATGTATCCCCTTCAGTAGTAATATGAAAACCATAAAACTGGGGTGGAACACTAGCCCTAGAGGAACGTCGAAGAGGTAAGGACACGTCAACAGGTTCAATAGGAGTTTCCTCGACAAGTTGAGTGCCAGTGTCAGAGGTTCCTTCATCGCTTTGATCTTGAATTTCTTCAAGTTCAATTTGCCTCCCACTATGTTCTTGGCCTATCAATTCCTTTTCTCGGAAAACTCCTCTTCTAGCAACGAAGACAACATTGTCACTCGGTCTATAGAAAAGGTAGCCAAAAGACTTCTGCGCATAGTTGATGAAATAACACTTCTCACTACGAGGTTCTAGTTTGTCGTGAGTCTCTCGTCTTACGAAAGCCTCACAACCCCAAACCTTGATATGTGCCAACGAGGGAGCCTTCCCTGTCCACATCTCGTGAGGAGTCTTGGAAACCTTCTTAGTGGGAACTGAGTTAAGTATACGGGCGGCAGTCTCTAAGGCATACCCCCAGAAAGCTATTGGTAACGAAGTCCGACTCATCATAGAACGAACCATGTCCAACAAGGTCCGATTACGTCTCTCAGCCACACCATTCAATTGTGGCGTTCTCGGAGGCGTCAATTGTGAAACGATTCCACATTCTTTTAGATAGTCGTGAAACTCAAGACTTAGGTACTCTCCTCCTCGGTCTGACCGAAGCATCTTGATTTTCCTGCCCAGCTGATTCTCCACTTCATTCTTAAACTCTTTGAACTTTTCAAAGGTTTCCGACTTTTGCTTGATCAAGTAGATATATCCATATCTGCTATAATCATCTGTAAAAGTCACGTAGAAGCAGCAAGCATCCCTTGTGATGGATCTAAAGGGCCCACACACATCGGTGTGTATGAGATCCAATAAACCCTCACCCCTTTCAGAAGTGCCAGTAAAGGGTGACTTGGTCATCTTCCCAAGTAAACAAGACTCACACGTGTCATCGTCCCTAAGGTCGAATGACTCCAACACTCCATCCTTTTGGAGTTGGGCTATGCGTTTCTTGTTGACATGGCCAAGGCAACAATGCCACAAGCATGCTTTGTCTAGACTAGTAGACGAATCTATATTCAAAACATTATTTCCAAAATTATCAACAATCATCACTGATTCATAAATCCCATTACAAGGTAATGCATTGAAATAAAAGACACCATTCAAATAAACATTAATAGAACCATTACTATTATCAAAAGAATATCTGAAACCTTGTCTAAACAACCCGTGAAAAGAAATAATGTTTCTTGCCATATCTGGCGAATAACAGCAATTCTCTAAATCTATTCCTAACCCATTACTTAACACTAAAGAATAAACACCGACTTTGGTCACAGGCGACGATCTTCTGTTTCCCATAATCAGGTTCATCTTCCCATGCTCCATCTCCCTACTTCTTTTTAGGCCCTGCAAATCAGAACAAATGTGGTAACCACATCCTGTATCAAGAACCCATGAAGTAGCAAATTATGAGTTATTAGATTTAATAGAATACATACCTGCAAATGTGGGCTTGATCTTCCCATCTCTTATGTCCTGCAAATATTGTGGGCAGCTTCGCTTCCAGTGGCCCTTTTGGTGGCAATAGAAGCACTCTGCTTCTTTAGGATCGGAAGAGGGTTTAACGGGGCCTGTTTTGGTCCCACTTGATGACGAACCATCACGGGGTTTCCCCTTATGGTGGCTCTTACATGGAGTCTTCCTCTTTTTACCCTTTCCTTGACCTATCGCCATCACAGGAGCGGCCATAGCAGGTGACGGTGCAACGGATTTGTCTTTGAGGTTGCTCTCAGCGGTCCTCAAGAGTCCTTGGAGCTTGCTCAAGGAGACCTCCTCTTTGTTCATATGGTAGGTCATCCTAAACTAATTGTAGCAGGAGGGCAAGGAGTGGAGGATTATGTCGATAGCCAAATCCTCATCAAACTTAACATTAAGTTTGAGAAGACGATCAACATACCTCTGCATTTTCTGCAAATGAGAGGTTAGGGATTCTCCACTCCCCATCTTAGCGGTGATCATGCTAGTAATGATCTCATAGCGCTCTTGCCTCGCGCTCTGGTGATACCTGTCCAGCAAATCCTGATGCATTTCATATGGATACATGTCCTCATAGGACTTTTGGAGTTCGAGGTTCATGGTGGCCAGCATGATGCAGTGAACTTTCGTGGCATCACGCTCGTGGGCCTCAAAGGCGGCCAATTCCTCAGGAGTAGCAACATCTGGGATGATCTTCTCAAGCTTTTCATCGAGGACATATTCTTTGTCCTCGTAGCGTGTGATCATGCGGATATACCTCATCCACTCGTTGAAGTTTGAACCATCAAATGTCACTTTCTGACACAAGTTCATCAACGAGAATGACCCAGAAGCGTTGTTGTTGTTGTTGTTGTTGTTTGCAGACATCTGAAAAGGAAAGGAACAAAGTTTGATTAGAAATGAATCCCTAATTAAACACCCAAATGAGTAATTAGGGCTAGGATCCAACAACATTATTTACAACTTAGAAAGGGATGCCGTACTCTAAAAGTAAATAATTTGAAGGTAAGTGAATGACGATTCACTAATTCTCACCATGAAAAACGAAAAAGCAATTTAGGTTTTAAATGTATTGAAAACTCCTAGATCTTTGAGATTCATTGAACTTTTCAATGGCATGTTTAAATCTCGATATGCATTTCAAATTTGCGACTGGGATGCCGAGGATCGCAAACAAATTTGTGAATAACCATGCGAATCAACGTGGTGCACTCAATGTCTTTATCACCTAATCAATGTGCCGGTGAACCACACATGCTCCATTGATCTATGACAACCATCGAGTCACCCTTCGCTGCCAATGTCATCCCCAAATTGATGTGCCGGTTAACCACACACGCTCCATCAATGTTTGACAAGGGTACGAAGTGTAATTCCATGGATTAGCATCACTTTCACATTTTACCCTAAAGTAACTAAGAGTGGGAATTTGTAAAACAATGTAGTTACTTTAATATTTCCATTATACTTTTAATGAGGAATTAAGTGCCCTATCCTATCCGTTCGGCTAACGACCCTCCACCAGTCAAGCAAGCGGTAGATGTGAGTGTACATCCATTAAGCGCCATTTTATAGGCAGCAACCTTATACCCACCTTATAGACCGGCTTCGTGAATGAGGCCTACTAGCGATAAGACTAGCTTATTCTTATACATATATAATAATTAATCTTATAATATCATAATTGTATAAGGGTGTATTTTAAAGCATTTCAAAATACTAGTATCTTAATGTGTATTAAAATTTTCGAAAATTAAGGCTATTTAATTTAAAATTTTAAACACCAAAAAAAAACTTTGATTTAATAATTATCAAAATCAAACAATTAATTTGAACTATTAAATCTTTAAGGTTTATCATAAAATCAAACTATTAATTTATTTAATCCTTTTATCCCCTAGATTTTTTTTAAATATATGGAAAGGATAATACAAGATCTTCAATTATCTAGTTTAAACAATTAAATTGATAATCACAAAGATAGCAATATCCAAATCCCTAAAATCTTGGGATCTTATCTTGGGGGGCAAGGGATTTTCAAAATCCCTAGGGTTTCTTAACCCTAAATTCGAAATTTGGAGGCTAGGCAAAAAAAAAAAAAGTTTTTAAGAACCCTATCAAAAAATCGCCAACTAGGGTTTTGCAACCCTAATTTGCGAAAATCACCAAGCCTTAGGGTTTACTTGCCATAACCCCTAATTTGTCAAATTCATAATATGTATCAAATCCAATTGAAAACAAAAAACCAATGGCTCTGATACCACTGATAGGTTTAATACAAACAATCCTATGTGTGCATGCAACCCTAGTTGGATCTATGTTTTCACCATAAGACATACAACTTTATGAACACAAAATAAACCCTGGCATGCTTCTATAATTTTCGAAAATTACATAGAAGTGTAGTAGACATACCTTTGTTGTTATATAACAATAACAGCTAGTTTCCTTGATCTCTTGAACTCTCTTGAACTCTTGAAAGCAAGCACCACAATTGTAGTGCCTCTAATGGCTCACAAACACCTTGAAACAAGAAGGCAACTAAGAGAGAGAAGGGAATGATGCTAATTTCGGCCCTAGGGTTCCCTTGGAATCAAGTGGCCTCAAATTGAAGCATAGGGCATGTATTTATACTATAGGGTGCTAGGGTTTTAGTCTAAACCCTAATGGACAGCTTAGCCACCAAGCAGCCCAAGGAACCTTATGGAATGAGGCCTTGGACGAAAATATGATGATCCTTCATCATAATTTCGTTCCCCCTTAGTCCATTAGGTTTCCTAGCCCAAAACTCAACTATCACACATTTGACAGTTTATACCCCTTTATTTAATTAATCTCTTTTAGTCACCAAATTAATTCCTAATTAATTTATGACTAATACTAATTGAATAAATATGATTTCTCCTTTAATATATTATTCTTATAATATATTAATAAATCATAATATCTCCTCTCTCATATCAAATTACCTTGTCAAGTTGCTTTGGTGAAGGCAACCCAAAAGGACCATGCACACTCGGGTCAAGTATATACCAAATATGGTTACTGACTTAGACATTAATCCAACACCTTCATCCTCAAACAAATATCTTTGATTGGCATTGCCTTGTGGGGAAAATGAGACCCGACTCGCCGAGTCACTCAAGAGACTCGTCGAGTACCTCTATGATCAAAACTATCCAGTCAATTATAATGGGTCTTAATGTATCAAAACCAAAGATCTGACCTCCTGAGGTCCATTTCATACATAAAGTTCCAATATTGACGTCCATGCATGGGGTTTTTGACTCAAACGACTATAAAAAGAAGTCTACAAGATGCATGGGGTGCTTATGGCAACAAAGTTGGCACCTTTGTGCCATAAGGACCCCCAATAGTTCCAGATCTGAAGTGCAACTGCAAGCACACCCACAAAATCCGATTTTAGCTTCTCTAAACTCATAAAAAGGGTAGGAAATAGCCGCAAATCAAGATCTAAGAGATAGATAATCAAGGTTTCAGCTTTTTACCTTGAATGAGCTAAGAATGGAGCAACACCTCTGGATCTTCTTGCTTCTACTTGAACTCCTAAGCTTTCTTCCTCATTTCCAACTTCAAAAACACACAAAAAGGTACCAACAAGCTCAAGAACACACAATAGAGGCTTAGGGTTCGAGTTAGGATTTTCTCTGGGTTGGAGGGACGATAGGAGCTGGGTTGGGGCATTATAAATTGTTTAAATAGGGTGCAAACCTAAACATTAGGGTTTCAACCAGAAAATACTACTCGTCGAGTTGGTCCCCCGACTCATCGAGTAGGTCATTTAACCCCCCGATCAAAATTCGAGTCTACTCGACGACTTGGGACTCCAACTCGCTGAGTCCCAGAGCAAAACATCAAGTTACTTTAATTTAAATACGTATCAGGAATCGGGTGTTACAAATCTCCCCCACTTATTTTAGACTTCCTCCTCGAAGTCTGCTGCTGAATCCTGAAAAAGCTCAGGGTAGTGCTCCCTCTTCTCGTCCTTCGGCTCCCAAGTCCATTCCAAGCCCTTGCGGTGCTGCCATTGCACCTTCACCAGCTCCACCCTCTTGTTCCTTAGATCCTTCAACTTCTTGTCTAGGATCGCCACAGGCCGTTCAATGTAGTTCAGGCTGTCATCCACCTGAATATCCTCCAAAGGCACCACTGTCGAATCGTCCACCAGAAACTTCCGTAACTGTGATACGTGAAAAGTGCTATGAATTTGACTGAGTTCGGCTGGAAGGTCCAGCCTATATGCCACCTTGCCCACCCGGGCGATGACCCTGAATGGTCCAATGTACCTGAGGCCCAACTTGCCCTGCTTCCTGAACTGAATGTCGTCTTTCCAAGGCGACACCTTTAGGAGTACCATATCCCCGACCTAGAAATCTAGGTCCGATCGATGCTTTTTGGCATAACTTTTCTGTCGGCTCTGAGCAGTCCGAAGCCTGCTCCGCGCCTGTTGGATCCTCTCCGTAGTCTTGAGTACCACTTCGATACTGCCCATGACTATTTGGCCAACCTCGCCCTAGCATATCGGGGTCCTGCACTTCCTCCCATACAACATCTCGAAGGGGGGACGGTCGATACTCACGTAATAGTTGTTATTATAAGAAAACTCTGCCAAAGGAAGGTAAGTATCCCAACTACCTCCAAAATCTAGAACACATGCCCACAACATATCCTCTAGAGTCTGGATTGTTCGCTCACTCTGACAATTCATCTGCGACTGAAAAGCGGCGCTAAAGTGCAGACGAGTACCCCGCTCATCGTGAAACTTCTTCCAGAATCTGGAACTGAACCGCACATCCCTGTTGGAAATCACCAAAACTAGCACCTCATGCCGAGCCACTACCTCTATGATATAGATGTCGGCCGAAATGCTTTTTTGAATCGGAATGAAATGGGCAATCTTGGTCAACCGATGCACGATGACCCAAATCGAATCCACTCCCAGCACGGTCCTTGGAAGCTTCGT
Organism: Lactuca serriola; assembly: GCF_051521515.1. Lineage (NCBI taxonomy): Eukaryota > Viridiplantae > Streptophyta > Magnoliopsida > Asterales > Asteraceae > Lactuca > Lactuca serriola. The sequence continues at coordinate 97,367,423 of NC_136410.1, read as the reverse complement.
AATGAAATCCATAGTGATATCTTCCTATTTCCACAGTGGAATATCCAACGGTTAGGTCTTATCATGAGGCCTCCGGTGCTCGGCCTTGACCTTCTTGCAGGTCATACATCTCTCAACGAACCAAGCTACATCCCTATTCATGCAGGGCCACCAAAAATCAAGAGGAAGATCCTTGTACTTCTTTGTCTCCCCGAGATGGATAGAAAACTTGGATTTGTACGCCTCCTACATCAATACCTAGCGCACACCTCCATGATATGGGAACCACACTCTAAGGTGTAGAGTCAACAATCCACGACTGTCACAATCGAAGGAGGAAACCTGACCCACAATACGCTCACTCTTGCGATGTTCCTCCTTCATAGCATCCTTTTGGGCCTCTCGAATCTGCTCCAACAACGGGGTCACCACCTTCTGATAGGTTTAATACAAACAATCCTATGTGTGCATGCAACCCTAGTTGGATCTATGTTTTCACTATAAGACATACAACTTTATGAACACAAAATAAACCCTGGCATGCTTCTATAATTTTCAAAAATTACATAGAAGTGTAGTAGACATACCTTTGTTGTTATATAGCAATAACAACTAGTTTCCTTGATCTCTTGAACTCTCTTGAACTCTTGAAAGCAAGCACCACAATTGTAGTGCCTCTAATGGCTCACAAACACCTTGAAACAAGAAGGCAACTAAGAGAGAGAAGGGAATGATGCTAATTTCGGCCCTAGGGTTCCCTTGGAATCAAGTGGCCTCAAATTGAAGCATAGGGCATGTATTTATACTCTAGGGTGCTAGGGTTTTAGTCTAAACCCTAATGGACAGCTTAGCCACCAAGCAGCCCAAGGAACCTTATGGAATGAGGCCTTGGACGAAAATATGATGATCCTTCATCATAATTTCGTTCCCCCTTAGTCCATTAGGTTTCCTAGCCCAAAACTCAACTATCACACATTTGACAGTTTATACCCCTTTATTTAACTAATCTCTTTTAGTCACCAAATTAATTCCTAATTAATTTATGACTAATACTAATTGAATAAATATGATTTATCCTTTAATATATTATTCTTATAATATATTAATAAATCATAATATCTCTTCTCTCATATCAAATTACCTTGTCAAGTTGCTTTGGTGAAGGCAACCCAAAAGGACCATGCACACTCGGGTCAAGTATATACCAAATATGGGTACTGACTTAGACATTAATCCAACACCTTCATCCTCAAACAAATATCTCTGATTGGCATTGCCTTGTGGCTAAGCGCATCGGACACGACATTAGCCTTCCTCGGGTGGTAGAGGATCTCACAATCGTAATCCTTCACAACATCAAGCCATCGACGATGCCTCATGTTTAGATTCAGCTGATCCATGAGGGACCTCAAACTCTTATGGTCCATGTAAATAGTACAGCAGACCCCATAGAGGTAATGACACCAAATCTTGAGGGCGAAAACAACTGCCCCCAACTCCAAGTCATGCATCGGATAGTTCGCCTCATGAGGCTTCAGCTGCCTCGAAACGTAGGCGATAGCATGCCCTCTCTGCATCAATATCACGCCCAAACCCGAGATAGACGCATCGTAATACACAAAAAAATCCTCCATGCCCTCTAGCAAGGCTAAGATTGGTGCCTCGCACAACCTTTATCTCAATATCTCGAATGCGGCCTGCTGCTCTGGCCCCAGTGAAAGACCACGACTTTCCTTGACAACCAGGTCAATGGCACGACTATCTTGGAGAAGTCCTGAATGAATCTCCGATAATAACCTGCCAGTCCCAGGAAGCTCCGAATCTTAGATGGACACCTCGGGACCTCCCACCTAATCATGACCTCCACTTTGTCTGTGTCGACCGAAATCCTGTTCTAGTTGACAAGGTGCCCAAGAAACTGCACCTCGCACAACCAGAACTCACACTTAGAGAACTTGGCATACAAGCTCTCCCTCCTCAGGGTATCCAACACCTCCCGTTAGTGCTCCCCATGCTGCTCTTGAGTCTTGGAATAGACCAAGATGTCATCAATGAAAACTATCACAGATCGATCTAACATCGGTCTGCACACATGGTTCATGAGATCCATGAATGCGGCTGGAGCATTGGTGAGCCCGAAAGGCATCACCACAAACTCATAGTGACCATATCATGTCCGAAAGGTAGTCTTCTGCACATCCTCCTCTCTGACCTTCATCTGATGATATCTCGATCAAAAATCAATCTTGGAGAACCAAGATGCTCCCTGAAGCTGGTCAAAGAGATCATCAATACTCGGGAATGGGTAACAGTTCTTCACCATTATGTTATTCAGCTCCTGGTAAACTATACACATCCGATGTGACTCGTCCTTCTTCTTCACAAATAGAATAGGAGCTCCCCAAGGTGAACTGCTCGGTATGATGAATCCCTTGTCTAACAGATCCTGTAGCTGTGTAGACAACTCCTGCATCTCAGGAGGAGCCAACCGATATGGTGCCTTGGCTATCGGAGCTGCACCAGGGACCAGGTCGATCCTGAACTCTACCTGCCTCTCCGGATGTATCCCAGGTAGCTCCTTTAGGAATACATCTGCGTACTCTTGTACCACTGTCAAATTACTCACCGTCAACTGACCTGCCTCCTGGGTATCCATAACATAGGCGACATACCCTGTGCAACCCTACTGGAGGTAGCGCCTAGCCCTCGCTGCTGAACATAAAGTCGGTCTGCGTTGTGGCCTCTCACCCTGAATTACCAACTCTCCCCCATCTAGGGTCCTGATCCGAACCAATTGCTACGCACAGTCGATCACTGCCCCATTGGGGCTCAACCAATCCATCCCTATAATAAACTTGTTCCCCTGCAATGGTATGAGAACCAAATCTACCAAGTAGCGCTCCTCGTACAACCTTAAAACACAATCTCTGAAAACCTATGACGCTTGTACTGTCCGGGCGTCCGCAATCTCGACCTCTAGTAGCCAATCCAATATGCCTGAAGACTCAGGGAACCTCTTGCTAAGCGCAAAAGAGACAAACGATCAAATAGCACCCGAATCAAACAACACATGAACTACGATACCGTTCACATGGAACGATCCTAAACAAAACATATAACATGGCACATCAATATTATAAGTTACATATAATAAAAGTTAGAGAGAAAAATCATATCCGTCACCACATCGGGCACGACGCGTACCTCCTCGGTTGTCAACTAAAAAGCTCAGCTCCTCACCAATGGAGCCTCCAACTTGACCTTCCGGCCATCCATAGCCCATGCAATCGCTAGAGTTGGTGCCACCGCTGGCGCCGCTGCTGCTGCTATCAACCTAGGGCAGTTGGCCTATTTATGGCCCCTCTTATTGCAATGAAAGAAAATCAGGTCTGATGTTTGAACAGTGGGAGCATGGGCAGTACAATCCCTGCCAAAATGCCCGGTCTAGCCACACTTATAGTAGCCTGATCTCGACCCAGTGTGGCAAACTCCCTCGTGTGACCTACCGCAATTCCCACAGTGGTCCCGGCCCTGCTGGCCCTCCGTCCTAGCGTCGAATCCCTTGGATTTCTTCCCTAAAACCCCAACAACATGTCCTGTTTCCGCTTTCCTCTTCCTAAGGTGCTTTAAATCAATCTCCCTCTCCCTCGCCCTGGCAATCATGGAATCCAAAGTCGGGCAAGCAGAATAGTTGACATGCTGCCGAATGTCAGCCCTCAACATATCATGATAGCGGGTCTTCCACATATCCTCATCCCTTATATACTAAGGTACCAACAAGGCCCTCTCCCGAAACTTGGCGGTGATCTCCGCCACAGTCTCAGTAGTCTGCCTCATATCTAGAAACTCCCTGGCCAGGTGCTGAAGCTCCACAGCCGGTGCAAACTAAGCCTTGAAACTGGTCACAAAATCTGACCAAGTCATAGCCTCAATCACTGGGGCCCCCAGTGAATCACCCACTAACTCCCACCAATCTCTGGCTCGATCCCTCAAACAACCCGCAGTAAAGTGGTCCTTCGCCCCCTTCGGGCAGAAGCTCGTCAACTGTGTTGAATCGATGTCTGCAATCCATCTCCTGGCCATAATGGGGTCCTTCACCTCATGAAAGTATAACGCACCACTCCCCCTGAAGTACTTGAAGGACAGTGTGCGTGTCCCGGACTGGGTGGATGCCAAGTCACCCCCGAATGTCCGGAGGCGATCCTCCATCAGCTCAATGATCCCTTCCTTGATCGACCCACAAATTACCGGGGTCGCCTTAAGGATACCTCTCGTGATCTCAGACGTGATGAATTCACGTAAACCGTCATCAACTTGCTCGGATCCCGCACCCGAGCCTAATCCTGAACCTGATCTAGACCTAAACCTCCTACTTCATGACGCGTAATCACCATTCTGAAATAAAACGTATAAACATCAGGGTCATACATACCCTCGAGAGGTCCCATATTTCCCAAGTTCCCTGCTTCTGTCTTAGCCCTCCTTGACTCGAGTACGAATCCTCTGCTTCCAATAGTATGGGCCCATACTGATAGGTTTTGAGCATTCTAACACTCCTATGGTGTACATGCAACCCTAGAAACCTTGGATTTATGTTTTCTCTAATATTCATGCAAATAAGAATTTTCCAAGGTTTACATCCTAACTAGCATGGCGTGGGGTACTTGTAATATGAAAAACTAGTAGAATAACATACCTTTGTAGTTGCTTGAATTCCTTAAGACTTTGTGAGCCTAGCACCTCAAGTGTGATGCATCAAATGTTTCACACAACACCACAACTCTTGGAATAACTTGAGAGAAGAATACTTTGATTATAAAATCGGCTAGCCCTCCTTGTCTTGCATTAGTGGCCGATTTTGCTAGCTATGGAGCTTCTTATATAGTGTGCCACATGTAGGGTTACACCATGTAAACCCTAATGTGCATAGCTTTTCATTTCCCTCATGATCCATGTGTTATAACCTCCATGGAGCATCCATGGAGCACCCAATGACTCCTAGCCCAATCTAGTGAATCATGAACCATAAGCCCACCATATAAGAATGAATGATTTACAAATCAAACCCCATACATTTAATTAGTCTCTTTTTGATCACAAAATCAATTCCAAATTAATTCTTGATCAATACTAATTAAATAATATGATTTCATATTAATATATTAGAACTTATAATATATTAACAAATCGTAAGTGTCCTTTTTCTCATTTTGTCTATCCAACAGTTGAGATGAAGATGTAACCCAAATGGACCATGCCAACCGGGTGAAGTACATACCAGAAATAGTTATGGGCTTAGACACCTAGTCCAACAGTCTGCCACTTGGATAATTCTAATAACTATAACTGTAAGTATGACTTCAGGAACCGATCAGCAATCGTAGCTCTTTCAAAGTCTCAAGGAGCTGAGATGATGATGCACAATTTAATATAAGTGATCATATAATCCTCCGTTCTAGATATCAGCCAGACTAATACATGGAACAATGTTGTACTTATTGTCTAGCAGTTTGTTTCCCGATTTTTGATTTATTTGACATAGAAATAAACTGAACACATCAATATTATTCTGACCGGGCCCGGTACATAGGTCAAAACAAAATCATCGAGGGGCCCAGATATCGCTTCTAATCCACCAAGGATTAGAAGGAATAGATAAACTTCGACTCATATGCTTGTTCTACTACTTGTTGAATCATACACAAAGGCACGTTTTATAACATCGAGTTACCAATGCGTTTTTGTACAATCAATGTATAACCAATTCACAGTCAACAACTCACATCTCTAGGTTTGAATACTTATATGATGTTACTGTCTCACGATCACTCGAGGTAAATTCCATGAAGTGATACAAGTGAGTGTGGGTTGAATCCAATACTCAGAACTTATGAATACTCAAGAATGTTGTAGCAACCATTTGCTATGTCTAGCACCTTAGACATCTACAAACCCAATTCATGACAATCTTGATTCATATCAACTTCCAACATATGACTGATTATGGAGAGTTCGAATAAAGAAATTATTCTTGAAGTCAAAACATGCAAAATTGAAACAATAGTAAATAATTGACACAAGATAGCAACACTTTACTTATAAATAAACAACAACTTTTATTCAATCATCAAAAGTCAATTTATATTTTACAAGTTTCCAAAATAACTATCTAATATGTAAAACTAATATCAGCCTTCAGCCTTATGCGCCTCGCATGCTGCAAATGCTTAACCCTACATAGTTCATTCGTGAGGGGATCTGTTGGGTTCTCATCTGATGATACCCTCTTCACCATGAGGATTCCTTCTTCTATCCGATGTCTAATGAAATGGTAGTTTCTGTCGATGTGCCTGGATCTCCCGTGATCCCTTGGTTCCTTCGCTAAGGCAACAACACCCTCGTTGTCACAGAAAATCTCCATAGGCTCCTTAATAGCTGGAACAACTCCAAGGTCTCCAATGAAGTTCTTTAGCCATATAGTCTCCTTTGCTGCCTATCTTACTGCTATGTACTCAGATTCGCAAGTTGAATCAGCCACTGTTTCCTGCTTGGAACTTTTCCATGTAATCGTTCCTCCATTTAGGGTAAAGACCCAACCCGACTGAGAGCGGAAATTATCCCTATCAGTCTGGAAGCCAACATCACTATACCCCACTACTCTCAGGTCATCACTCCCACCAAGGGTAAGGACCCAGTCCCTAGTCCTTCATAGGTACTTGAGAATATTCTTCACCGCAGTCCAGTGAGCCTTGCCCGGATTCCCTTGATATCTACTGACCATGCTCAAAGCAAAGGCCACATCAAGGCGAGTACAACTCATAACATACATGATCAAGCCTACATCGGAAGCATACAAAACTTGACTCATCTCAACTATCTCAACCTCTGTCACACCCCCAAACCTGAATGGCGAAAACATCAGGGGGCAGAGGACGTCATGTACAGTATCGTAACAACTGAATAGTAAAGAAAGTACACACCACCATAATTTATATTTGAAAAGTTTACATGATTGTTGTATTACATTATTAAAAAGTCAAATACAATATGATGCTCCAAAAGATGTTACTAACACCAGAGCATTAGTCCCCAAAAGTAGTTGCTAACCTGGTGTTTAGCGATTTCTTGAGAATACAAGTTATTTCAAAGAAAAAGTGTCAACAATTAAGTTGGTGAGTTCATAAGTAGATATTTGTGTAAATGTATGGAGTTCATAAGTAGATATTTGTGTAAATGTATGCCATTCAAAAGTTTACGTTTCTTTTCCAGAAAATCCGATATTTTCTTATAAAAGGAGTTATGAACCGTTGTTTGTTTGAAGTTAATGTATCGAACCAGGAAAAACCTATATTTTCCTAAAAGTGAGGAGCATTCTTAAATGCCCAGGACTGTAACTTGTAAGTAAATTTGTCATACTTAAAATAATGATGTTTAGTTTTATTAGTAAACAAAACTATAAAGACTTTGTATTTTCATGTAAAAATAACTGTAATATTACTTTTCCTGCAAAAACATAATACCATAATAATTGTCTATTCTGTAAGTTTTCATAACCGTACTATGATGGATTTGCCTGTAGTGACGTTCTTCAGGTGTCGAAGCGTTATGATATTTGTCACCCGCGGACTATAGCTAACAGTCAGGGTACGGAATCATCAGTCCCACATAGATCAATACACACTTATCACGTTCTCCGGGCGGAGACTCTGGTTATAAAACAGGGCTTTCTTGTATACCTTGATAGGTATGATGAAGACAAATGACTCACATATTCTCAATTAAGTCACGTAATATGAAATGTATATGTTTATGTCCAAAATGATTACCCTTTCTACGATATTGATAAAGGCATAATAACGACATGTGTTTTCTTTGTATAAATGTAATGTTATAGTTTAAATGGTTACCCTTGGTATGATGTAGTATGCAAACATATAAATAAAACATATTTCTATTTATAAAACATATGGTATACCATGAGGGTAAAGTTGTGATGTGTGATGTTTTGCATGTTAACAACTTCATATGATAGTTAATACAATAGTATGAAAGTATAACTAAAGATTGATATATTCACACGAGTTTAACCATGTGTATACTTGTATTCCCCCCTTAAAAATGTTTAAAAGCATTTAAAAGTATTTATAGAAATGACTATTTGATGAAAATGATACTTTGCTCGGGCAGCACTTCGACCGGAAAGAAGTCGATTTCTCGGAAATCTCGGGGCTTCGAACTTCTGTTAGAGCTTGGATATGAAACTGGGGCGTCGGGGTAGTCTCGGGATGCTTAACATGGAGTAACGGCGAGAAAGGGAGTAGAATTGAGCAGCTAACACCAAAGCCCTCGGCTTCTATTTATAGGGTGCATTTTTGGAGCTCACACCGTGAGCATAGAGTGGCTCACATCGTGAGTTCAATCTTATCCCCTTCGTAGAGTCGACGTATGATAGCCCGAATCTGGCACCCATCAGTCACTAGCTCACGTCGTGAGTTTCTGACAGTGTGGGGTTTCGTGTCCCGAACTTCGAAAATTCATATCTCTCGCATATGACTTCCGATTTTAACGTTCTTTATATCTACGCATAGGTGAGAATATACTCTACAACTCTCGTTTAGACTTCGTCGGCTAATTTTGACTTTTATTTTTATTGTTACAGTTTTAACAGGCTGGGACAGGAAAAGTCCGTTAAAATTCATAACTTCTTCATCCGACGTCCGTTTTTGTCTGTCTTTTTACCATTGTATTACTATTGTCGAGATCTTCGATTCTCGTTGAGGTTGTGTCGGCTAAAAGTGGCTCAATCTCTATTTCGAGTTTTTAGTTGTCTACTGCTGTATTCGAAACTTAGAAAAATCAAAATTTTCTCATACGAAGTTAGATTTGGACGTGCTTTTTTTTGTACGTTTATGGTTTAATGATATCTATGACTTTCATTTAGATACCTAAGGCTAAAAAGTATTTTATTAAAATTTCGCGTTTTATGCTTAACAATGTTTTTTGGGTCAGATCTTCGATTGGTCATAACTTCGATTTTAGTGTTCTTTATATTTTTGAAAGCCTTGTTACGATATTTACCACTTAGTACATTCACATTGAGATTTTTGAACATTTCATTTTGTAGCTAGTTTTATTATCATCTCAAAATAGGTTACAATATTTGACTTTAGGTTAAATAATTGACTTGAAATATCTTGTTGTTACATCATCCCCCGTTAGAGGGAATTTCGTCCCGAAATTATTTACAAGGTAAGAGTCTATGGACTAGGGAAAAGATGCGGGAACTTCTGTTACATCTGATCTTCTCGCTTCTAAGTGAATTCAGGTCCATGCTTAGCATTCCAGCTAACCTTCACTATTAGTATGCGACTTTGCTTTGTTCGTTTGACTTCCCTATCCATGATCTCAACGGGCTCTTCTACAAAGTTAAGATTTTCATTCAGTTCGATCTCCTCGAGTGGAATTACGAGAGTTTCATCAGATAGACACTTTTTTCAGATAAGACACGTGAAACACATGATGTACGTTGTTAAGTTCGAGCGGTAGTTGGAGTCTATAAGCTACTGGACAAATCCTCACAGTAAATTCAAAGGGTCCAATGTACCTTGGGTTTAGTTTTCTACGCTTCCTAAAGCATATCATGCCCTTCCAGGGTGAGACCTTTAGTAGGACACGATCCTCAACCGTAAATTCCAAGGGTTTTCGTCTCCTGTCAGCGTAACTCTTTTGCCTGTCTCGTGAGGCTTTCAGTCGTTTCACATATTTGAACTATTTTCTCAGTCATATCTCTAATGATTTTCGGACCAATGAGAGTGCTATCAGGGACTAGGCCTCTCGCCAACTGCGTGTCACCCACTTGCTCCCAACACAAAGGTGATCTAGACTTGCGGCCGTAGAGGGCTTCGAATGGAATAGTATTGATGCTAGTATGATAGTTGTTATTATACGAGAACTCGAATAACGGTAAGTGGCTGTCCCATGCTTTACCAAAGTCTATTACACAAGCCCGTAACATGTCTTCTAGGGTTTAGATAGTTCGCTTACTCTGTCTGTCAGTTTGTGAGTGATAGGATGTACTCATATCTAGCCTAGTTCCCAAAGACTTCTGTAGTGATTGCCAGAATCGTGAAGTGAATCGGTTGTCTCTATCCGAGATAATAGATATCGGCACTACATGAAGTTGCATGATTTCCCGGATGTAAGTCCTTGTCAGTTTTTCCATCTTATCGGTCTCCTTGATTGATAGGAAGTGAGTAGACTTGGTTAACCTGTCAACGATCACCCAGATGGTATCATGACCACCTTGCGTCTTGAGTAGTTTGGTTATGAAATCCATGGCAATCTGCTCCCACTTCCATTCTGGTATTTCGGGTTGCTGGAGTAGGCCTGAGGGTTTTTGATGTTCTACCCTTGATCTTGGCACAAGTTAAGCACTTGCCAATGTAGGTGGCAATCTCTGCTTTCATGTTTGGCCAGCTGTAGAGTTGTTTGAGATCCAGATACATCTTATCTAAACCTGGGTGTACGGAGTATCGAGTCTTGTGAGCTTCATTCATAACTGCTTCTCTGAATCCACCCAACATCGGTGTCCAGATTCGATTCATGAGATAACGAACTCCGTCACTTTTGATTTCAATTTTTTTGTCCATCCCTCTAAGTGCTTCACCTGTTACATTTTTGGGTTTCAATGCTTCCAATTGGGCTTCCTTGATTTGCGTTGACAGGTGTGAATGGATTGTCATGGTTAGCGCTTTCACTCTTCGACTAGAGTACACGTTTCGACTTAGGGCATCTGCCACTACATTGGCTTTTCCCGGATGATAATGAATTTCACATTCGTAGTCGTTCAGTAGTTCGACCCAACGTCGTTGCCTCATATTTAGCTCCTTCTGGTCGAATATGTGTTGAAGGCTCTTGTGATCTGTGAAGATGGTGCACTTTGTACTGTATAGGTAGTGCCTCCAAATCTTCAGAGTGAACACTACCGCTCCAAGCTCTAGATCACGAGTGGTGTAGTTTACCTCATGTTTTTTTAGTTGTCGTGAGGCGTAAGTAATAACCTTTCCTTGCAGCATTAGCACACAACCCAACCCTTGCTTGGATGCATCACAATATACTACGAAGTCTTCTGTCCCCTCTGGAAGAGACAAAATGGGTGCGCTGCATAGGGCTTGCTTCAGATTTTGAAATGCAACATCTTGCTTTTCTCCCCAGTTGAAGGCTACCTACTTTTGAGTCAGGGTGGTAAGGGGTTTTGAAATGCTGGAGAAGTTTTGTATGAATCTGTGGTAATAGCCAACAACGCCTAGAAATTGGCGAATTTCGGTCGGCGTCTTTGGTGTTGACCAATTTTTGATTGCCTTGATTTTGGAAGGGTCAACGTGGATTCCCTCTTCGCTGACCACATAACCTAGAAAATCCACTTTCCTAATCGAAAACTCGCTCTTCGAGAACTTTGCATAAAGTTTCTATGCTCGTAGTGTTTCCAAGACTTGTCTCAGGTGCTGACCATGTTCCTCTTTACTCCTTGAATAAATGAGTATGTCATCTATGAATACGATCATAAATTTGTCCAAGAACGAACGACATACCCGATTCATTAAGTCCATGAACACGACAGGTGCACTGGTTAGCCCGAACAACATCACTACAAATTCATAGTGACTGTATCTTGTTCGGAAAGCTGTCTTTGGAATATCATTTTCCAGGACTTGCAGATGGTGATATCCCGAGCTGAGATCGATCTTTGAAAAGTAATTTTCCCCCTGGAGTTGATCGAACAGATCGTCTATTCGTGGCAGGGGATACCGGTTCTTAATAGTGAGTTTGTTTAGCTCTCGGTAGTCGATGCACATTCTGAACGATCTGTCTTTCTTCTTTACGAACAACACTGGGGCTCCCCAAGGTGAGAAGCTTGGTCTGATGAATCCTTTGCTGAGCAGTTTGTTAAGTTGGCTGCATAATTCTTGCATCTCTGCTGGGGCTAAATGATACGGTGCTTTGGCTACAGGGATGGCTCCAGGAACTAAGTCGATTCTGAATTCGACTTGTCTTGTAGGAGGGACTCCTGGAAGATCTTCAGGAAAGACATCGGGAAAACCATAGAAGTCAGATGCTCTTGATGTCTTCTACTCCTCGCTTTACATCCACGATGTGTGCCAAGAATGCATGGCATTCCCTACGTAAATACTTTTGAGCTTTAGTGCAAGAGATGATACGAAGATTTGTATTGGGCTTATCGCCATAAATAACAAGGGTTTCACCATTTGGCAGATTAAGGAAAACGACTTTTTTGTAACATAAAATGTCCGCACGATGAGAACTCAGCCAATCCATGCCTATGATAACGTCGAAACTTTTTATTGAAACTGGCATGAGGTTGATTGGAAAGAATTGTTGTTTAGTGTGAGGGTACAATTTAATTATATTTCTTTAGCGCCTTCTGCCTTTCCGTTAGCCATTTCTACTATGAATGTTTCGCTTAATGACTGGGGTGTTTGTTTGAGTAGATTTTTAAAATTGTGGCCTACGAAACTCCTCTCTGCTCCACTATCAAATAGAAAGCATGCATAAGATTTATCGAGGAGAAACGTACCCATAACCACCATGGGATCTGCAATGGCTTCCTCCTGGCCCATTACGAATACTCTGTCCCCTCCACTAGCATTCATGTTGTTTGCTTTCAGGTAGTCCCTTCAGAAGTGCCCCGTTGCTCCACATTCGTAACAATTATGGCCTACTCCGAGATTGGCGGCTGGAGCGGTCGGTTGGGTTGGTTCCTTGCAGAAGTGGACAGTGTGTCCCTTCCTATTGCACTTGGTGTAATGCATTTCACGACAGGGTCCGTGGTGATGAAAGTTGCACCTATTGCACTTCGGCAGGTTGCCGATGTACGACTCTGTTGGTGTGGGGGTGGTAGGGACAGTAACATCATGAGTTGTCACTAACTATTGCTTCTTGGGGTTCTCTTGTGTGGCCTGCCCCTTTCTCTTGTTCCAGGGTTTCCTTCAGTCCTCTACCTCCTTCGGTGGCTCAGGAGCAGCGGTAATAGTATCCTGTTTAACACCATGATCAATCAATTCTTGAGCCAAGCGCTTTGCACTTTCAAACGTGATTGGGTTAGAAGCCAGGACATGCCCTTGGATCTAGGGTGACAATCCCTAAATGTACCTCTCCACCTTCTTCGGTTTCGGGTTTACCATACGTGGGCACAAGGCTGACGAATCACTGAACCTGGCCGTGCAAGTGGCTAGGTCCGATCCAGTCATCCTTAGGTTTTATAAGTCCTATTCTAACTTTTGGATTTCGCCCCTTGGTCAATATTCTTCTAGCATCAAGATTTTGAGATCCTCCAAGCTCATGGCATTAGCGACTGGGAGAGATAGGGCTTTCACATGGCCCTTCCACCAGGTGAGGGCTTGATCAGAGAAAGTGCAAGCAGCGGACATAACTTTCCTTGTTTCCGGGTATGCACAGATATCGAAGACCGTTTCGGTCTTCTCAAACCATTGCATAAGTGCAATGACTCATCGTACCCCACTGAAAGTCTTTGGCTTTGCATTTGAAAATTATTTGTATATGCATTCCCTGATATGAGCATAGCCAGTGCCATGATTCAAGTGGTTGGTACTGCTTCTAGTTCCGCCAGCGCCGTTAGTGTTTATTTGTGTAAGAGCAGGTACCGCTGCTACAGTGATAGCAGCCTAAACCATGATGGGATCGTATTGTGGAGGTAGTGGCGGTGGCATTGGTGTTGCGTTGTTGACGCGGCGTGCAGATCTGCGAGGAGGCATCTTGCTGCCAAAAAATTAACAATGAAAGACAATAAGTCTTTGATGATATGAAAGTCGAATGATAAAAAGTTGGTTATTTAGAATTCTTCATATGTTAAGATTCGACTTAAAAATGAACTTGTGTTCGATTCATAATAGTAGTTTATATAATAACAGATAAACCTATGAATTTGAGTGATATCCAAGGAATTAACACACAAAGCAAATACTTTAATATATATATATATATATATATATATATATATATATATATATATATATATATATATATATATATATATATATATATATATATAGTGGATACATCGAAATGTTGGGAAAATTTGACGTTATCTACAGGTCTACAGTACAGAAAGTTAATAAAAGTAAGACATTTAGCCGCGGTCCTAGTCTATATCATAATTTGGGAGTAGTGCAAGTACTACTTGCGACGCATACTACGCTTAGAGCTAGACTCCGCTTCCGAGTGTTTGGCTCCCATTAGTCGCCTTTCAAGGATGGCTTGAAGCTCCCTCATTTCTATTATTTCGGTGAGGGCTGCATCCATTTGGCCCTGGAGTGCCCCGGTGTGGATATGGGTTTCATCATGAAATCCATCCAGGCGACTCCTTCTGCCATTCCCAAGGATGCTGAATGCTTTTATTGCCATGAAAAGGCACACTGGAAGCGAAACTGCCCTAAGTACTTGCAGGATCTAAAGGATGGGAAAGTGAAACCCACCCATGCAGGTATTTACACTATATTGTCTAATTACTCAACATATTCTAACTCTTGGGTGCTTGATACAGGATGTGGTATTCACATATGTTCTGATTTGCAGGGCCTAAGAAGAAGTGAGGATGTGGAGCACGTGAAGATAAACTTGATCATGGGGAATAGGAAGGCTTCACCTGTTTCCAAGATTGGAGTTTATACTTTGTTGCTTAATAATGGGTTAAAATTAGATTTGAATAAATGTGTGTACTCGTCTGAAATGGCGAGGAATATTATTTCTTTTCATGATTTGTACAAACAAGGTTTTACCTTTTCGTTTGATAATGAATGTAGTGGTATTAATGCTTTCTTTAAAAATGTGTTTTATTTTAAAGCATTACCTTGTGATGGTGTGTATGAAACTGTGTCAATTGTAGACAATTTAGGAAATAATGTATTGTATATTGATTCTTCTACTAGCCTAGATAAAGCATCATTGTGGCATTGTCGTCTTGGACATGTAAACAAGAAACGCATAGGCCAACTCCAAAAGAGTGGAGTCTTGGAATCATTCGACCTTAAATCGGATGATAGTTGTGAATCTTGTCTACTTGGAAAGATGACAAAATCACCCTTCACTAGAACTTGTGAAAGGGGTGAGGGTTTGTTGGACCTAATACATACTGATGTATGTGGGTCATTCAAAACCGCCACAAGGGATGCTAATCGGTATTATGTGACTTTTATTGATGATTTTAGTAGATATGGGTATGTCTACTTAATCAAACATAAGTCAGAAACCTTTGAAAGGTTTAAGGAATTCAAACAGGAAGTAGAAAATCAATTGGGCAGGAACATTAAGATGCTTCGATCCGATCGAGGTGGTGAGTATCTTAGTACCGAGTTCCTTGACTATCTTAAGGAGTGTGGGATTGTCTCACAATTGACTCCTCCCAGGACACCACAACTGAATGGTGTAGATGAGAGGCGTAATCGGACCTTGTTGGACATGGTTCGCTCTATGATGAGTCGAGTTTCGCTACCAATCTCTTTTTGGGGGTATGCCTTAGAGACTGCCGCCCATATCCTTAATTTAGTCCCTACAAAGAAGGTTACCAAAACACCTCATGAGATGTGGACTGAGACGGTTCCCAATTTGGACCACATCAAGATTTGGGGTTGCGAGGCTTTCGTGAGGCGTGAGACTCATGATAAGCTCGAACCCCGAAGTCAAAGGTGCATTTTCATCGGCTACCCACAGAAATCCTTCGGTTACCTCTTCTACAGACCTAGTGAGAATGTGGTCTTTGTAGCAAGAAGATGGGTCTTTCGTGAGAGAGAATTGATAAGCCAAGGAGACAGTGGGAGGCAAATTGATGTTGAAGAAATTCAAGAAGCAATTGGTGAAGGAACCTCAGACACTAGCAATCAACCTAAGGAGGAAACTCCTGTTGAGCAAGCTGACATGTCTGTACCTCCGAGGCGTTCCACACGGGTTAGGAACACACCTTCGTTTTATTATGGCTTTCATATTACTATGGAAGGTGATACGTTTATCAGCGATAGTACACTGGTAAATTTGGATGAACCTAGCAGTGTTAAGGAAGCCATGGCAGGCCCGGAGTCTGCTAAATGGAAAGAGGCTATGGACAGCGAGATACAGTCCATGTATGACAATCAAGTTTGGAACTTGGTTGACAATGTACCAGGCCGTAAAACAGTCGGGTGCAAATGGATCTTCAAGAAGAAGACCGACATGGAAGGAAAAGTGCATACTTATAAGGATCGACTGGTTGCGAAGGGTTTTACTTAGACTCAGGGTATTGATTATGATGAAACCTTCTCGCTGGTAGCAAAGATTAAGTCCATTAGGGTTATGCTAGCCATTGCTGCGTTTCATGATTATGAAATATGGAAAATGGATGTCAAAACCGCTTTCCTTAATGGAAAGTTGGCCGAGGATGTGTACATGAATCAGCCAGAGGGTTTTGTCAGTGCAGAGTACCCTAATAGAGTATGCAAGCTTGAGAAATCCATTTATGGATTAAAACAAGAATCTCGTAGCTGGAATCTTTGTTTTGATGAGAAGGTCAAAGAGTTTGGCTTCTCGAGAAGCGAAGATGAGTCTTGCGTGTATGTCAGAGCTAGTGGGAGTATAGTTAGCTTCTTGGTACTGTATGTGGATGACATACTACTTATAGGAAATGACATCCCAACCTTGCAGGAGGTTAATTCCTGGCTTGGGAAGTGCTTTGCTATGAAGGACCTAGGGGAGGCTGCCTATATCCTAGGGATAAGGATATTAAGAGAAAGGAGTAAAAGACTAATTGGACTTAGTCAGAGTACCTACGTGGATAAGGTGTTGAAAAGGTTCAACATGCAGAATTCCAAGAAAGGAGATTTACCGATCCAAAGCAATGCCAAACTGAGTAAGACTCAGAGTCCGAGTACAGAGGCAGAGATAGCTGAGATGAGCCAATTACCGTATGCTTCCGCTGTTGGCTCGATCATGTATGCTATGACTTGTACCCGCCCTGATGTGGCCTTTGCTTTGAGCATGGTCAGTAGGTATCACGGGAACCCTGGCAAGGCTCATTGGACCGCGGTAAAGAACATTCTCAAGTACCTGCGGAGGACTAAGGACTGGATCCTTACCCTTGGTGGGAGTGATGACTTGAGAGTATTAAGGTATAGTGATGCTAGTTTTTAGACTGATAGGGATAACTTCCGCTCTCAGTCGGGCTGGATCTTTACCTTAAATGGAGGGGCAATTTCTTGGAAGAGTTCCAAGCAGGAGACGGTGGCTGATTCGACTTGTGAATCAGAGTATATAGCAGTGAGTGAAGCAGCGAAGGAGGCGATATGGCTAAAGAACTTCATCGGAGACCTTGGAGTTGTACCAGCTGTTAAGGAACCTATGGAGATTTTCTGTGACAACAATAGTGCGGTTGCCTTAGCCAAGGAACCAAGAGATCATGGCAGATCCCGACACATTGACAGAAAATATCACTTCATAAGACACAATATTGAAGAAGGACTCCTCGTGACAAGGAGGATATCGTCGGATGAGAATCCTGCAGATCCCCTTACGAAGGGACTGACGAGGGTTAAGCATTTTCAGCATGCGAGGCGCATCGGGCTGAGGGACGATATTAGTTTTACAGATTAGATAGTTTTCCTGAAACTTGTAAAATGTAATCGACGTTTGATGATGAATAAAAATTTGTGATTTATTTATGAGTAAAGTGTTACTGTCATTGTCAATTATTTACTATTGTTTCAGTTTTGCATGTTTTGACTTCCAGAATAATTAATTTATTCAAACCTCCACAATCGATCATACGTCGGAAGTAGGTATGAATCAAGATTGTCATGAATTGGGTTTGTAGATGGCTAAAGATGTTTAGACATGGCAATGGTTGCTGCAACATTCATGAGTACTCATAAGTTATGAGTATTGGTATAAACCCACTCTCACTTGTATCACTTCATGGAATTTATCTCGAGTGATCATGAGACGATAATATCATATAAATCCTACAAACCTAGAGATATGAGTTGTTACCTATGAGTTGGTTGTGCATTGATTGCACGTAAACGCATCAGTAACTTGATGTTATAAAACGTGCCTTTGTGTACAATTCAACAAGTAGTAGAACAAGCATATGAGTCAAAGTTTATCTGTTCCTTCTAGAAATAGAAGCGATATCTAGGCCCCTCGATGATTTTGTGTTGACCCATGTACCGGGCCCGGTCAGAACTAAACTGATGTGTTCAGTAAAGTTCTTTGTCAAACAAATCGGAAATCGAGAAACAACTGCCAGACAATAAGCAAGACATAGTTCCATGTGTTTTTCCGGCTGATATCATGACAACAGAGGATTATATGATCACTTGTCTTAAAATGGCACTTCATAGTTCTACGGAGTTTTCGAGAGCTACGATTGCTGGTTGGTTCCTGAAGTTATATAGGCAAATACAGTTATTAGACTTATCCAAGTGGGAGTCTGTTGGATAAGGTGTCTAAGTCCATAACTTATTTGGTATATACTTGACCCGACCCGGCATGGTCCATTTGGGTTGCATTTCACCCGAACAATTTATGGATAATTTTATGAGAGTTATACACATATGTTTATTAATATATTATAAGTTATAATATATTAATATGAAGTTTAATTAGTCTTAGTCTTAAATTAATTATGAATTAATTTAGAGATTAAAAGGAAGACTAATTAGATTATGGGCTATTGGTTTTATATGGTGTGGGCTAACAATCATTTGTTAATGGGATAGGCTTGGATGGAAGTCCATGGATGATCCATGGAGCTTTTAACCCATGGATCCTTGGAAAAGGAAAGGTCATGGGTTGTTAGGGTTTCACCCTAACCATGTACACTATATAAGCATGCTTATGTTGCATGAAATAGCCACTAGTATATGTATGCTTGTGTGTGGCCGAAAATATAAGTGTGTGTGTACTCTCTCAAAGTTTTCCAAGAGTTTGTGGTGATTTGTGATTCCATTTGAGGCATTCACACTATTGGTGCTTGGCCCTCAAACTCCTCAAGAATCAAACTCATCAAAAAGGTATGTAATCTCATCTAACTCCTTTATGTTGAAATGTTCCCCATGCCATGTTAGATAGGTTATGAACCTTGGAAAATTATTATTTTGCATGTATTTAGACAAACATAGATCCAAGGTTTATTTGGGTTGCATGCACACTTAGGAAGTGTTAGATTGCTCAAAACCCAACACTTAGAACACCTTGAATCCAACTTTTGAGGAGTAAACATGATTTTACTGCCCAAGAACATGCTTGGGCCGTAAACTCATCTTCATGGGGAGTAAACTCAAATTTGAGTGTTTAAATGCCACTTAAACACACCAATAGCCTTGGATTAAATTCTAGAATCAACTTCAATCAATTTAGGGGACTTAAACATGATGAAAACCATCCCTTTGAGAGTTCACGACCGTAAACCCTCCAAGAATGGGTTCCTGGGCTGTAAACTTATATACACTAGTCAAATGATGCCCTAAATTCATCCTAAGGCTTGTAAAAATTGTTTGAATCACGTGTCATTAATCTAAGGCCACCAAATCATTAATATAAGAAGGGTATAGGAGCTTACGGCCGTAAAATCCTAGTTTAGGGTCGTAAACTCCCTTTTATGGTCCCTTTGGTGTTTTAACTCATTCCTATGCCTTAGATTAAATCATAGCAACCTTCCTCAAGTGTTATTTGACCATTTAGCATCATAAAACCCTCATCCATGAGTTCACCGCCGTGAACTCATGTGGAGTTGGACTAGGGGCCGAAAACTCCATGAGGAGTTTACTCTTGAAGAGTAAACACACTATCCAAAGTCCCATAGGTCCGTAGATGTCACCCGGGTCACTCCAAACACTTGATTTGAAGTGTTTTCGCGTCTTGGAGTGTATAATCATATCTAATTAGTGATTCAAAGTCTAATTAGATAGCTTTATATATCATTTCATATTACATAGGAACCTCACGCGTTATCAAGCCCCGAACTGACACTTAGCATCCAAACCATCACGTTTTCTCGCCTGGTGAGTTGATACCCCTACCCTTTTTCAATGTTTTTCACTGTTTTCAGGGGGAGAATACAAGCAAAGTACAAGGAATACTTGTACTCAAAACTTGTTTAACATGTGTTGTGTTTCATCTTACATATGCTTTTAACACTGATAATCATAACAGATAACCGTTTGAACTTGCAGAACACATTATCGTATTATTTGTGAAAAACGTTATAAAATGTTGTATTTTATAGTTTCACAAATGGGTTTTCACATTATATCAGTTAAAAGCATAACATTTGAACTTTGAACATGAAACTTAGTACACTGTTTTGTCCTCGGTAACACTCTACAGAGATACGAGAGTGGAGGATCATTTTTTGTAACAGTATCTTTCTGTATTATTACTAGTAAATTTGTTATTCCTATAAATTGGAGACACGTCCTCGGAGAACACTCCACAGAGATACGCGAGTGGAGGACTGCACCCGTAACCAAAATCTCTTAGATAGGGAGCATGACTTGAGTGTATGGATCTATACGGGGCTGACTACCCCACACCTGGCTGCTAGCTACAGCCGAACCAAAAAGTTTCAAGGGTGACGAAAGTCATAAGGTGATGTGGACTACTTATTGCCATATCTAGTCTATCGTATGGTTATGGAACTCGCAATTTGGATAACAGAGATTTACTTGATAGTAATAATGAATAAAGTAATTAGTTTACTTGTACATATTAGTTTTATATACGTGTTAAAACTAATACATTTCGCAAGGACAACCAGGTTTTCGGTATACATCTTTCACATTTCAGATTGGTAACCAACTTTCAGGAAAATATGGGATTTTTCTGGGGTAACATTTGTACATAAGCAGATTCGTGTAACAAACCAAATAACTAAACCTTACAATTCACAAGAGTAATCATGTTTTCAGTGTACATCTTTTACATTACATTTCGGATTAGTAACCAACTTTTAAGAAAATATGGGATTTTCTTGGTGCGTAACTTTTCAGAAACAGAAAGGAAACAAATACATTTTCAGAAAGCAAAACCACTTATGAACTCACCAGCTTTATGCTGATTTTCAAACTGCTTGTATTCTCCGGTCCGCACTAGACAGGTACACGATGATTCCCTTTGGCGAAGACGGATTGTGTAGAAGACACATCTTACTTTTGTCTATATATTTACATATGTATCACACTTGTAATACTTTTACTTTAAAACAAATGTAAAATCGTTATATGTAATGTAATGGTTGTTTACTTTGCTTACTATGTACATTGGATTTGATACTCAACGTGGAGTCCGCCCCGGAAACATTTCCGCCTTGGGTTTTCGGGGTGTGACAGCACGTCTCACGAAAGCTTCGCAACCCCACATTTTGATGTGGTCCAAATTGTGAACTTTCCTAGTCCACATCTCGTGTGGTGTTTTGGCAACCTTCTTGGTAGGGACTAGATTTAGGATATGGGCGACAATCTCTAAGGCATACCCCCATAATGAGATTGGTAACGAAACTCGACTCGTCATGGAACGAACCATGTCTAACAACGTCCGATTACACCTCTCAGCCACACCATTCAGATGTGGTGTTCTGGGAGGTGTCAGTTGTGAAACAATTCCACATTCCCTAAGATAGTCAAGGAACTCTGTACTAAAATTCTCTCCCCCTCGATCAGATCAGAGCATCTTAATGTTCCTGCCCAGCTGATTCTCCACTTCCTGTTTAAACTCTTTGAACTTTTCAAAGGTTTCTAACTTATGCTTGAGTAAGTAAACATAACCATATATATTGTAATCATTAGTAAAAGTCACATAGAAGCGGTCAGCATCCCTTATGGTGATTCTGAAGGGTCCACATACATCTGTGTGTATGAGGTCCAACAAACCTTCACGCCTAGCACACGAACTAGTGAAGAGTGACTTTGTCATTTTTCCGAGTAAACAAGACTCACAACTATCATCCGACTTTAAGTCAAACGACTCCAAAACTCCATCCTTCTGGAGTTGGCCTATGCGCTTCTTGTTGACATGTCCAAGACGACAATGCCACAAGGATGATTTATCCAAACTAGTGGAAGAATCGATATGTAGTACATTATTTCCTAAGTTGTCTATACCCGACACAGTTTCATATACACCATTACAAGGTAATGCATTAAAATAAAGAACGTTATTATCAAAAGCATTAATACCAACAACTTCATTATCAAATGAAAAAGTAAATCCTTGTTTGTACAAACCATGAAAGGAAATAATAATTCTCGCAATTTCAAACAAGTAACATCACTTATTCAAATCTAACACTAACGCACTATCTAGGAACAAAGAATAAACTCCAATCTTAGCAACAGGTGAAGCTTTCCTATTCCCTATGATCAGGTTTATCTTTCCATGCTCCACATCCTCACTTCTTCTTATTCCCTACAAATCAGAACATATATGAATACCATAACCTGTATCAAGAACTCAAGAAGTAGAATGTGATGAGTTATTAGACAAGATAGTGTAAATACCTGCATGGGTAGGTTTGACCTTCCCATCTTTAACATCTTGCAGGTACTTGGGGCAGTTTCGTTTCCAGTGCCCCTTTTCCTGATAATAGAAGCATTGAGCTTCCTTAGGGTTGGAAGAAGGAGTGATGGAACCACCTTTGGTTCCACTTGAAGAGGAGCCATCAAGAGACTTTCCCTTAGTACCCTTCGAAGGGGTCTTCCTCTTCTTCCCTCTACTTTGCCCAATTTCTAGAACAGGGGCGGCGGTAGGAGTAGGAGTAGTAACAACCGATTTGCCCTTAAGACCAGTTTCAGCGGTCTTCAAAAGCCCTTGAAATTTGTTGAGTGTGACTTCTTCCTTGTTCATGAGATATGTCATTCGGAATTTATCATAACAAGCAGGTATGGAGTGCAGTATGATATCAATAGCCAACTCCTCAGGGAAGTTCACATTCAGCTTCAATAAACGGTCCACATACATTTGCATTTTCTGCATGAGGCTCGTGATGGGTTCACCATCCTTCATGTGGGTTGTTATCATGGAAGATATGATTTCATACCTCTCTTGATGAGTACTCTGATGGTAGCGGTCCATCAGGTCCATGTGCATATCAAAAGGGTAAAAGTCCTCATAAGACTTCTGGAGTTTAGCTTTCATTGTGGCCAACATGATACATGCCACCTTGGTAGCATCTCTCTCATGTGCCCTAAAGTCAGCGATCTCCTCTGGAGTAGCACTAGACTCATTAATTTTCTTCATCTCCTTGTCGAGGACATATTCCTTGTTCTCATAACGTGTGACCATCCTGATGTTCCTAATCCAATCATTAAAGTTTGAACCATCAAAGGTGACTCTCCCATAAAGGTTCATGAGAGAGAAGGAGTCGGTAGGGTTTGAGCCAGAAGCATCATTGTTGGAAGACATTTGAAAAGAAGAAAGACAAGTTTATATTAGATATAGAATCCTTAATAAGACACCCAAATGTAATATTAAGGCTAGGACCCAACACAATATTTTATAACTTGGAAGAGGGATGTCGTAATCCAAGCTATAAAATATTTGAAGGTAGGTAAATGACGATTCACCAATTTCCACCATGAAAAATGAAATGAATTATTAGGTTTTAATTGGACTGAAACTTTTAGATTCTTTTGAGATTCATTGAACTTTTCAATGGCATGTTTAAATCTCGATTGTGCCCTCTCAAGTTTGTCACTGGGATGTCGAGGATCACAAACAAGGTGTGAATAATCATGCAAATTTACTTGGTACCCTTAATGTTTATCACCTAATCAATGTGTCGGTTACCCACACACGCTCCACCGATCTATGATAAATATTAGTCACCCTTTACCACTCTACTAGTCCATGTTAGTGTGTCGGTTACCCACACACGCTCCACCAACGACTTGGTAAGGTACAAAATGTAATTTCATGGGTTAGCACCAATTTCACATTTTCCTAAAGTAAATAAGATTAGGAATTTATAAAAGGTTTAGTTACTTTATATTTTTCATTATACTTTTAATGAGGATTATAGTCCTTGTCCTAATCGTTCGGCTAACGACCCTACACCAGTCAAGGAAGTGGTTGGTGAGATTAGACACCCATTAAGCTGCCATTTTATAGGCAACAACCTTATACCCTCATATAGACCGGCTTCGTGAATGAGGCCTACTAACGGTAAGATTGACTTTCTCTTATATATATATATATATATATATATATATATATATATATATATATATATATATATATATATATATATATATTATTAACTTATAATATTATAAAGTATAAGGGTTGAATTTTAACTTTTAAAACTCTAGGGTATGGAATTAAAGTTTTCTAAAGTGACTTCACAAATTCCAAAACTTGAGGGCAAGTTTTGAAACTATTCAAAATCTTTCATATTCATAAATTATGGGTTTAATGGTCTATTAAAATGAAGACTCGTCATTTTATGTAAACTATGTCTCTTTAATGACAATTAAAGAAGTGACTTTTGGTAATCAATAACTTGAGGACAAATTATGGACAACATCAATGACATTTAGATCAAGAATTCCACTAACAAACAATTTGCAAATAATTCCTATGATCTTCTAAAACTCATACGTATGAACATTCATATCAACAATTTCAAGAATCATATAAACACATATAAAAACTTGAAATTTTGATAATAACCATTGAAAATGGATTAGCATAGTCATAACACCATCAAAAACAGGTTTTATAAGTCCAAAACACTTTAGGGTAATGTTTCTAGTCCATTTCCAGCAACAAAACTCGAAATTCTACACACAGGGGCTCCTAGTCGTCGAGTGTAATATCCTACTCGACGAGTAGGATGCATTTTCACTTGGACTCGTCGAGTCCCCCCATGAACTAGGCGAGTTCACCGAACAATGAGCAGAAAAATCGATTTTTTCCAGCAATTTGAATCAAATACAAAGAAAACAACCCTAGACTTGGATACCACTGATGGGTTTTGAGCATTCTAACACTCCTATTGTGTACATACAACCCTAGAAACCTTGGATCTATGTTTTCTCTAATATTCATGCAAATTAGAATTTTCCAAGGTTTACATCCTAACTAGCATGACATGGGGTACTTGTAATATAAAACATTAGTAGAATGACATACCTTTGTAGTTGCTTGGATTCCTTAAGACTTTGTGAGCATATCACCTCAAGTGTGATGCCTCAAATGTTTCACACAACACCACAACTCTTGGAATAACTTGAGAGAAGAACACTTTGATCACAAAATCGGCTAGCCCAACCTGTCTTGCATTAGTGGCTGATTTTGCTAGCTATGGAGCTTCTTATATAGCGTGCCACATGTAGGGTTACACCATGTGAACCCTAATGTGCATGGCTTTTCATTTCCCCCATGATCCATGGGTTATAATCTCCATGGAGCACTTAATGGGCCCTAGCCCAATCTAGTGAATCAGGAACCATATGCCCACCATATAAGAATGAATGATTTACAAATCAAACCCCATATATTTAATTAGTCTCTTTTTGAACACAAAATTAGTTCCAAATTACTTCTTGATCAGTACTAATTAAATAATATGATTTCGTATTAATATATTAGAACTTATAATATATTAACAAATCATAAGTGTCATTTTTCTCATTTTTTCTATCCAACAGTTGAGATGAAGATGCAACCCAAATGGTCCATGCCATCTGGGTCAAGTACATACCATAAATAGTTATGGGCTTTGACACCTAATCCAACACATACTACCTTCCACATCTATTCTTACTTTCCTCAAGAATGGTTGCGACTTCACCAAGTCCCTTCTACTAATACTGCTTTCCAAGCTAATCTCATCCTAGGCTTGTCCTAGGGAACTCTCCGACCTACTCTCCGCCATCAGCTACACTAGGAATCCCTGCCATCTTCCCCTTACTAGCTTGCGAATACTATTACATATTCGCTTACTAGTTAGTTAAAGCTTGCTGGAACCCCTATTAATAGAAAGCAAGCAGCATTCGCGCAATGAGTAACCATTACCAAGCATAACCTAACCAGGCTATCCTACTGCTGACTGAACAACCCTAACATATAGCTCACTAAGCTTATACAACAGGCATATAAGGCATCATTCATAGATCCTTAGCCCTAATCTAGCATGCAGTTCTCATAATCACATAGCAGGCATACACGACATCCTTCCTAGATCCTTAGCCCTAATCTAGCATGCAGTTCTCATAATCACATAGCAGGCATAACCAAGCAGCATTCACGCATTGAGCAACCATTACCAAGCATAACCTAACTAGGCTATCCTACTGCTGACTGAACAACCCTAGCATATAGCTCACTAAGCTTATACGACAGGCATATAAGGCATCCTTCCTAGATCCTTAGCCATAATCTAGCATGCAGTTCTCATAATCACATAGCAGGCATACACGGCATCCTTTCTCGATCCTTAGCCCTAATCTAGCATTCAGTTCTCATAATCATATGATACAACATAACATAACATGTATGGGTATCTTAGGGAAAACTCAATTGAGCTCGGTCAGTCGCACGCATCACACACCTTGTTCTTTCTCAAAACTCCTTATTTTTTTAAATTTTAGAAACTATTTTTCATATAAAAATCCTTCAAGCCCCCGGTTTGAGTCCAGACACCCCCGATGGTGTGCCCGAATCCCTCAAATTAAGGCTTTGATACCAACTTGTAACACCCCAAAAATTGAGACCAAAATTTTTTGTTTTTAATTATGCTACTTGTAAAACTGTTTGAGTAAAACATTACTGATATCACATCAAACCACAAAACCATATTTACATGTTTTTAGAAACCATCATGTCTAATAGTATAGTGTCGGAGTACAATCTCATGGTTCTCAAATGCGGAATCATGTGTGTGCGATGCATTGCTACCCTGCCGACTCCTTCCCCTTAGATGAAGAGGTACCTGAAACCAAAACTGAAAACCGTAAGCACAAAGCTTAGTGAGTTCCCTTATAATACCCATACCTAATAATGCATAATCCTCGGTATCTTTCAACCGGTAACTGTCGAGCATAGCCAAGAGCTGGACTCCTCTTCAACATCCTTCAACCGGTAACCAGGAACTAACCTCCCCTTCGGTATCTTGTAACCGGTAACTGGGATCTACCATCCCCTTCGGTATCTTTCAACATGTAACCAGGGACTGTTTCACCCTCTACTACTACTAGCACATATCAAGCAAAATAATCATTTCAGACACAATAATTATATCACATATCAACACTAGGTAATTATCACAAAGACAATCATCTATCCAACACTCTTACTTGTGGGCTGGCATTGTGGCCGTAGACCCACTCCTAATAGGAGGAAACTCACCTCAAGGTCGTGTAGTGTCTGCACTGATCTCGGTATGAAACCAACTTTCCTCGAATCCTCGATCGCTACACAACAACTTTTCTAACTCATCAATCCATACTCGTAACCCTTACAAAGGTCAACTCCAGTCCAAGACAAAGTCAAGGTCAACACCTTGGTCAATGGTCAATCATCTGGTCAAATTCAACATCTGGTTGACTCGACTTGCCAAGTTGGTCCACCAACTCGCTGAGTCCCCATGTCCACAAAATGCCATAATCCCGTCCCTACTTGTCGAGCCTAGCAAGATCTCGACGAGTTCGCCTTCAACAACACATCAGACCATCTTCAACCGACTCGCCGAGTTCGTCCTTGAACTCGTCGAGCTTATCTTCATCCATATGAAGGTGTTCAGTCTATGACTCGCCGAGTTCTCCTTGAACTCGTCGAATCCATCTACATGTGGTTGGGACACTATCTTGAACTCGTCGAGTCCTTTGATCTTCAAGTCCAACACAAGCCCCATAACAAGTTGAGTGTCCTCTCCACTCAACCAAAACCACTTCGAGAAGACGTTAGGAGAAAATGAGACCCGACTCGTCGAGTCACCCAAGAGACTCGTCGAGTACCTATATGATCAAAACTATCCAGTCAATTATAATGGGTCTTCATGCATCAAAACCATACATCTGACCTCCTAAGGTCCATTTCATACGTCAAGTTCCAATCTTGACGTCCATTGATATGTGTATATATATATATATATATATATATATATATATATATATATATATATTATATCTTAATATTTTAGCCTTTATTATTCTCTTTTAGAACTAAAAGGTACTTATAATGCTTTGAATTATGATTTGTAGCTATTAGTTGTCATTAGAGCGGAAAAGAAAAGACTGGAGCGGAAATCGGGTTTAGAAGCTAAAAGAATAAAAATGCAGAACAATGCAATTACGCCCATCGTAATATAGGTTACGCCAAGTGTAATGCAAAAACACGGACTACGCCCAGCGTATTGGGTGTTTATCCAGACTTCCCAATCGCGATGCAATTCTTGCTACGCCCAGCGTAAACCGACTTACGCCCAGCGTACATAAGTCGGTCCCAAAGGTTATAAATAGCGATTATTGGCCAGCCAGGAGGGGGGATTCGACTCCTAACCTAATTTAGCTGATAATTAACTTCTGTTAAGCCGTTTTGAGGGTCTAGAAGGCGCCCGGAAGGCCGTTAAGCTACCGGGAGCAGAGATCGGAAGGATTACATGTCGGTAATCATGTGGTTTGTTAACGTGACCATGTTTAGCATCCCACTGTGATACTATTATGTGTTTAGTTTCTGATTTAGCTATAAAAACCTTTTACTTTGTGTTTATGATTGAATGAAACCTTGATTTATAGATTAATTGCTAGATTAGATTGTTTGTTTATGTTCAATTTATCATGCCAAGCTTGCTAAAAGATCCTAACGTGTTAATGATAATTATTTGTTGTTATTGTCAAGTAAATTGAGTTGTATGAATATCTGCTTAATCGCTTGTCTCTTATGATTTTGATGACCATCAAGATTATATGACTAGGAATAGTGAATGTGAAACTAGGATTAAATCGGAAATAAGTAAGTTAATGTATGAGTCTTGTGTGATAAACCATCAACAAGAGGTTAAATTGAATTAGTAATTTGATTAACTATTATTACGAGTTTTGCTTGATACGAATTGAACAGTAGGAAACATGTTAGTTTAATCAATTGATCACTGTTTGAATTGACTTGTTTGCTAAAGGATTAGTAATAGTGAACGCGAATCTAATCATTTTAGGAATCGGTTAACATGAATAAATGAATTTGTGTATGCAATTGTCTATGCTTTTAAGGTGTAATTTATCTAAACCAAAGTACCTGAAGAGATTTGTTTTCCTGTTAATTTATCGAGATTTGTTAATTAGTTATTCGTTGAGATTTAATACACATTTCTTTATTCCTTTTGTGTGTGTTGTAACCTATAATCAAATATTTTGAATTAATTCACCACCGTTCCCCTTGTGTTCAACACCCTTGTTTATCAAAGCTATACTATACTCGATCAGGTTCACTGCCTGTAAGGTGTGGTTTAGATGCGATAAATTAGGACTCATAAATAAAAAACCAGTGCTTTAAAAATATACATCATCCATGCATGGAGTTTTTGACTCAAAAGACCATAAAAAGAAGTCTACAAGATGCATGGGGTGCTTATGGCAACAAAGTTGGCACCTTTATGCCATAAGGACCCCCAATAGTTCCAGATCTGAAGTGCAACTGCAAGCACACCTACAAAATCCGATTTTAGCTTCTCTAAACTCATAAAAAGGGTAGGAAATAGCCCCAAATCAAGATCTAAGAGATAGATGGTCAAGGTTCCAGCTTTTTACCTTGAATGAGCTGAGAATGGAGCAAAACCTTTGGATCTTCTTGCTTCTACTTGAACTCCCAAGCTTCCTTCCTCCTTTCCAACTTCAAAAACACACAAAAAGGTACCAACAAGCTTAAGAACACACAATAGAGGCTTAGGGTTCGAGTTAGGGTTTTCTCTGGGTTGGGAGGGACGACAAGGGCTGGGTTGGGGCGTTATAAGTTGTTTAAATAGGGTGCAAACCCAAATATTAGGGTTTCATCCAGACAGTCCTACTAGCCGAGTCGGTCCCCCGACTCGTCGAGTAGGTCACTGAACCCCCCGCTCAAAATTTGAGTCTACTCGACGAGTTGGGCCTCCAACTTGCTGATTCCCAGAGCAAAACATGGAGTTACTTGAATTTAAATACGTAATAGGAACCGGGTGTTACAACAGGGACCATTTTTGAACTTTTGTCTTCTTTAAATGTGAATATTATTAACATAGATTAGGTATAAAGTTATTTTTTAATATGATTAATGGATAAGATAACCGAAATTCGAAAACATATTTCAAGTTATATACTCACTAATTGGAAACTATATAACTCGAAAACGAACAAAATTTTTAAAATAAAAAAATGAACTCAAAATTGACACATGTGTTTGAGTTATAGAAATTCTGATTAACATTTGCTATTCGGAACAAAATATAAAAGAACTTCTAAAACTAAAAAAAATGAATTCGATGCCATTGACATTCGTTTCACACAAAAAAAACACCATATGTTTTTCTTATAAAGTTTCGAATTTAATTTATCAGAATTTTAAAATTATTAAAAAACATCAAAAGTTTCAATTTGAAAAACAGGACGATTTTTTTTTTAAATCAACATTTTAAAATGTAAAATTCTTTAAACAGAGTGCATATATACATATTTAAATTTGTACTTTTATATATGTCACAATGCATATATACGTATTTAAAAACGTCCATAAAAATACAAATAAAATATTTGTATCTCATAATATGGAATGTCATACAACATAAAGTATAAAATAGGAAAAAAAAAATACAAAAATTTATATTGTTATCATTCTTTTATTCTTGGAGTACTGAGTTTTGTTGAATTTATCAGTTTGTCCTTCTATTTTCTCGACAAATTCATTTAAATCTACAAAAACATTTATAAAAAATGAATAAAAATACATATTCACAAATATTTTAAAAATTGCATATGAGAATATACACATATGCATATGTATAAATAATTACGCATATGTACATGAACAAATTATATATGTATATATTCACATACATATATATACATATATGCACATATGTATATACGCATTTATATATATATATATATATATATATATATATATATATATATATATATATATATGCAATCGTATAAAAGTATATATTTATGTACACATGTAAGGGGATGGGGAGGGGGGAAGTGAACAATGGATAAGGCTCAATTTTTTTGGGACATAAATTTTTTTCTTTATATATCTTTACTATCTTATAAAAGAAATCTCACTATTTCTAAAAATAGATTGAATATAATAATATTATTTTTTAAGACATTCAAATCATTAAGCTAATAGTACAAGTAGTCATCAATAAAATAATATTAAATTTTAACCTGTGTTTTGAATCTTAATATTTCTCAACAAATTTTATCTCCTTCCTTGAATTTCGGATGATTCAAAATTTGAAACCATCAGAAAATACAAGTTGATTCAAATATCCCTTCTGCAGATGGTTCTTTCTTAATAGATTTTTATTTTAATCCTTACTTGTAATTGATTTTATCATTTTTAACTTTTTGTATTTTTGTCTTATAAATATATTGGGTGAATGCTTTATTATATCAGGTTTGTTCCTAAAAATGTTTTTACTATGTTTCTTTAATGTGTTGGCTTTGCAGGTTCAAAGAACTCAACCAAGAGGGCCAGTTAGAGCATTGTATTATCATTAGTTTGTATATTTTGGCATCTTACTTTTGCAATAAAGAACAATTAAACACAAGATTTGACATGATTAAGGTAGTTTGTATATTTTTCATCTTGTTTAGTCTAAAAATGAAACATTTTTCATCATTGGTCTTTATAATATCAAGTTTCATCGCATGGACTTCCTGATTATGGTGATTATTGTCCTTATTATAAGGTTCTATATAGATTTTGTTCAATATTTTAAGGTTTCGAGAACCTAAATCAATATGAATCCTTGAATTACATACCATCGTTGAAAATGTTTTAATTTGTGACCAAACTTGGTTAAAATCACAATGAACAAGTTGACACCTGAGTATTTTGGCCTTCTCAAAGGCCTATTTATCGACTTTTTAATCACAACACCTGATATTCTAAAGGTTTATTTTTATAAACTATTATTTATATATTTTAGCATTTTACTTAGTAGGACATTAAATTAATAAAGGAATTAAGAAAAACGAAAAAAAAAAAAAAGAGGATGACAAACAGTACAAGTGGTTTGGGTATGTATAAATGGAAGTAATAACCATTTAGGGGGTGTTTGGCAAAAAAGTTTATTTCTTATTAGTTTATTAGCTTATAAGTTAATAAGTAAGTGTACGGTAACTTATGAAAAAATGACGTATTAGAGGTTCCCCACTGGAATAAGTTATTTTAATCTAAACACTTTTTTAACTTATAGTGATGTGGAACCTAATAAGTTGTTTTAAAAAAGCTTAGCCAAACACCCCCTTAAGATGGTATGGTAATGCTCTTGAAAAATAGATGTCATTTAATATTCATTTCTCGAAGTGAACGCAAAATGGTTTTAACTCTAAAGAGATCAAATTATTCGCTGTCTGCCGCTTTGTGCGGGTAGACGACTAGTATATATATATATATATATATATATATATATATATATATATATACATATATATATATATATATATATATATATAAAACTTATAATAACAAAAAGACATTTTTTATGACTCGTTCTGAGAATTTGAGGATATTTTAATCCTCGTGAC
This sequence comes from Lactuca serriola, assembly GCF_051521515.1. NCBI lineage: Eukaryota > Viridiplantae > Streptophyta > Magnoliopsida > Asterales > Asteraceae > Lactuca > Lactuca serriola. Next base: position 97,334,655 of record NC_136410.1, on the reverse strand, counting down.
CGACCATACACAAATGTGTTTATGCACACATGCATGTGTGTGTGTGTGTATATATATATATATATATATATATATATAGGCTTAAGTTATTCTATTTAAACTAATTATTATGTTATTGAATACATAAATATGGGCCAATCATTTTTAGTTAATTTAAGAAAGTGATTAATATATAGTATTAAATTAAACATAATTGAAAAATACCATCTAATTTCTTTCTAAGGGTATTTTAGACAATTGAGGTAAATTTAAAAAAGGAAAATTTCATATTTTTTGGGATAATTAACTCTCTTGATTTTAAAATTCTAATTTTTTAAATTACTTTAGTTTTAATTATAACGTAATTTTAAAATTAAATCCGATTTTATTTTGTTAGAATCATATTCTCTACGAATATCAGGATACATATTTCTATTAAAATAATATTCTATGAGAATGCCAACACCAACTAATAACACATTTTTAGATACAACTTCAAATTTTACATTACATTCTTAAAAAAGTAAAAACTTTATATAATAGTCTATGACAATGAAGTACTCACTAAAAACAAATATATATATATATATATATATATATATATATATATATATATATATATATATATATATTATTCGACCTGAATATTCTGGCAGAATATATTATTATATATACTCCTATCATTCTATTGTAGATTATTCTATTAGAATAATAGCTCTTTCCTTGATCATCCATGAAAATAGACATTTAACGAAAATAATTGTCATGAATCCAACCATGTAAGAATAATATTCTCTGAGAATGCTTAGAATCACTTTCAAATTTGCGGTCCGTTCTTCAAGTCTCAACTTCTGTCAAAACAAAACCAAATTGTAGTTTAGATTCCAACAGAATTGGAATTCATGATTCCATTCCAACAGAATTAGAATTCATGATTCCATTCCAACAGAATTAGAATTCATGATTCTTTTTTATCTTCTTCATGTCAATCTCAAGAATTGTACCGCACGTTTATGTTTTCTTTCCCTTAAATCACAATGTACTCCATATCTATCAAAATTCACAACTATACAATAAGATCATCAAGATAATTGATTTTTTTATCTATTTAACTTGTAAAACCTAATCAAAAGAAAAATACTTAATCAAAATGAAACACCACCATCCCGCTGGCAACGTATTTGTAGTTTCAGGAATCCAATTCACGAGCATCAAGTGCTTTGGTTCCGCATGATGAAAATAAAACCCTTCCTGCAACATGTTGAAATTGGTGAAATTTGTGTTACCCAATATAAGGGTAAAGTTGTCATTTAGTCTTGTTTTCATTTCGTATAGAAAAGAACCATGTGTTGTCTGGATAATATTGTTTAAAAAGGATTGAAGGAGCAGATTTATAAAAAGAAAGCTTCTAAGAAGGTTATAATGATATAAATGTAAACATAAACTCACTTTAACCACGGGTTCAATGAGATTTACAAGCCCGATTGGTAATTTGATCCAAAACCCCTTTTACCCTACACACAACACATATTTTTGTTAAGTAACTGCAAAAACAAAGCTCAAGGCACATGTATTCCCTAATATCATAGGGAAAGAAAGAAAGAAACAAGTAAACAGGACCTGTTGTTTCAAATGCAGCATTGAAGCTTTAAGCAAAGAAGTAAACCCAAGTGGATCGAAGGGTTCTGTAGACATTTCCACAATAACACGTCCATGTTCATCCTCTTTGCCAGATAAAACCTTATTATCTACTTGATCCACCTGCAGTTTCTCTGACAATACAGGCGATGGAGACCAAGAGCTCCCTGATCCAGACCAAGACCAAGAGCTCCCCGATCGATGGGGTCCGTAAAACCGCTTAAAATGCGAGAAAATTAAAATCCCTATAACTTAATACTTACCGAGAACAAATACAGATTCGTCCTTGTATCGTGTGAGGGTACTTCAAAATCGTAGTCTTCATAGTTGTAGTTTTCGAAATCTTCTTCGTCTCTGGAGAATTCGTCAAAATCGGGAAGATCCGGGTCGATAAGGGGGTCTGTCGATGTGGTTCCATCTTCTGGTTCTTCAAGAAAGCTAATGTCTTCATCATCGTCGTCGAGGTCTTCATCATCGTCGTCGATTTCGCCTTCATTCTTCATCCTACTCCTTCGAATAGGTCAAAAAGCAATGGAGGTGCTTCTGATTACTTGGATGGTCGGTGTGAAGGAGTCTTCAGCCGATTGGATGATCGTAGGCCGTATATAAAATAGGGGAATTAGGTTAAAATCAACGTAACTAGCAAAATTATAGTGAGTATTTGTGGAAGTTATTTCTCAAATTACCTAGTTACCCTTATTGATTTATTTAATTATTGATTTTTCTATTAAATTTTGATTGGTCCACAATCATGCATACAATAACACAATAATTAGTTTAAACACCTGAACCTCTCTCTCTCTCTCTCTCTCTCTCTCTCTCTCTCTATATATATATATATATATATATATATATATATATATATATATATATATGAACATATGTATATATATATATATATATATATATATATATATATATATATATATATATGATATATTTATATATTTGTGCATATTTATACTTGTGCATTTATGCATATACACATCTACACTTACGGTTTATAGCTTTATGAACTTAATAAATAAGAGAATGCTAATGTACATGATAAAGAAATAACAAAATGAAAAAGCCAAAAGTTTAAGTAACAAGATACATTAATCCTAAGAAGTTAAATCTTTGGATTATATTACACACACACACACACACATATATATATATATATATATATATATATATATATATATATTTGGAACGGTAAATATATACTCTTAAACTATTCTCCTAAATCCACATATGTCCCTAACATGACTTGAGTTTTCGACCTCAAGAGGACAACACCGAATACCGTTGGACCACAAGCCCTTTGATCTATATTATAGTTAATCATTATGTAATCAGGTTATAATCATTAATAAACTCCTACTAGGTCTAATCATATATTTAGTCAAATGCAAGCACGATGAGTATGCGAAAATCTAAAATCCGTATATATTTTAGTACTCAAAATCACATAATGTAATACCAACAGAATTAAAGCATAACTCCACAAAGACATGTGTCCTAGAAGCAACAACTCAAGACTAGTGTTGTATGCTCTTCAATATGCTACATTCTTACCATTCGTTCCAAACCAACGACATGCATCATAATATGAAAACTATATAGAAACTGCGTATAAAAAGGAACGCCCAATGATTTGATGGAATATGAAATTTTGAAGTCATTCTTACTTGGCAAGTGAGTAATAGATTCGATCTAAATTCATCATGACAAAACATGATAATGCAATTTTTAGAGGTAAAGTTATAGCTTCAAAGTACTATAAAAGACATTTTAATGAATATTTATTTCGCATTAAATCTGTTAAACTTCTTAAACATAATTGTAACAACTACGAAAATTGTCACGGATCGTTAATCGTTAAAATTGAAAAACATCAAATATAATAGATTTAATACGTAATATTCATCGATCTATGATAAAAATACACGATTTCGTATTAAGATAAATATAAGAAAAATTAGTTGAATTAATCGAAATCTATAAAAATAAGTGCGAGAAAAATTATGTTATTTTTAGAAGAAAAATAAAATATTCCGAAAGTACATAACGTCACTATCCTGGAAATATAAATTTCGTAAAAATCCAACTTCATATGAAGAAGATATGAATTTTAAAAATATATAAAAATCAACCACGCATAAGGAATGTGTGACGTAAAAAGTTTAGGAAAAATCAGTTGAACTTTAGCCTAAACTCTATAAAGGAGAATCGAAGTACTTATCAATACAAGACAGATGAGATAAAGAATGCCAAAAACGGAGTCTGTATAGAACCTAAAGGAAAGTTGTAGTGCTCGTCAATAGCTACGCGTGGATATATAAAACATAAAAAATAGAGCTCGTATTAAGAAGTTACGACATTTACATAAATTTTGTTTGGCGTTGCACGCACAGTGTGTGCAACGCGCACATCTTCTAGAAGAGACATGATACCACAAACTTTGGACAAGTGGCAGGAGGATACTGGAGCGACATAACCAGGGTATGGCACGAACCCCTACATTTCGCCTATAAAAGCTGCCCCAGCAGCCTCACTTCTTCATACACTCACAAATCAATTTCCGTCAGTTGATTTCCTTTTCTTTCTATTTTCTTTAGAAAATTTTCCATTATTATTATTATTATTATTATTATTATTATTATTATTATTATCATTTTCCCTAAATTCCGAGCAGTCTCGAACTCCTGACCGTTTTCGTCAAACAAAAGAAATCGGTAAAGCGCGCTACAAGGGTGAGTTTTCCGACCCATTTTTCCCAATTTTTTTATCAAATTTGGGGGTGGGGGTACATGTTAATTTATTACAAATTGTTATAAATCATTATTATCGTTGCGTTATGTAACGTCCCGAAAATCCAAGGTAAAATTTTCATTTTTAAGACAATAGAACATATAACGAGCTGTTCCAACACCGATCAAAGTGAATATATTATTTAAAAATCAGTGTAATATCAATAATTGCCAATGCGAAAAACTCTAGGGGATGTTGTGCAGTCACGCCGGACCATTCCCTTTCGAACCGAAATTACCTGAAACCATAAATGTGAACCGTAAGCACAAAGCTTAGCTAGTTTCCCAAAATACCACTTACCATAACATACAAGTGCCATGGGCTACCCCCATGGTATTTTCTTGCAATGCGGAGGGCCAAATCGTGGTCTTATATACAAGTGTCAAGGGTTACCCCCATGGTCTTTCCTTGCAATGCGTAGGGCCAAATTCTTGTCTTACATACAAGTGCCAGGGGACAGATCCTGGTCTTTCATACAATTTTCAGGGGCTAGATCCTAGTCTTTCATGCAAGTATCACATAGAAAAACTAGCATTCTACATAACAAAGTAATGGCCCGACATTGGTGCCTTTGACCCACGGATGAAATGAGAAAACTCACCTCACGGTCTGAAAAAATAGCTACACCGATCACTGCTCTAAAAGCTCTCTACCGGTCACCTATACAATTAACAGGAACCCAAATCTCAAACTATAAATCAAATTATCCAAAATTCCCTTTGGTCAAAATCTTGGTTAAAGTCAAAAGTCAATCGAGCCGACCTGGTCAACTCAATTGAGTACGATGGGCGTAGTCAACACGTATGCGGAGCGTACTACGCCTTGACCAGAAGTCAAGGAGCTGACCATGTACTCATAGCGTACCCTTTGGTACACCCAACGTACATGGCTGTTATCCTTCCAATCCATTAAGAGTTTAATCCTTCAAGCTCTTTCATCCAAAATCCAAATCTAACCCTCAAATAATATCCTTAACCATAAAGTATCCAAAATTATGGTCTGTATGGCTATTAAGTCTTCAACATCAAACAACCCTAACTTCTTAACCCATTAAAACATCTAAGACCATGCATGGAGGAAAACTAGGGACCAAGGTCATATTTTTATGGTTCCTAATGACTCCATAATGAATAAAGTTTCCAACTTTATCCATTAGATTGGTCCAAACAACCAAGATCTAGTCTTTAAGTCTCAAAGGGACCAAAAATGCATCCTTTTCAACTTAATCCTTTAAGTCCAAGTCTCCAACCTTTAGATCTAAATCAATATGATGTTTAGATAGATAAAGTTTCCAACTTTATCCATAACAAGGTTACAAACTTTCAAGATCTAAACTTTGTGCACTAAAGTGACCAAAATCTCATAACAACCAAAACTAGCTAGATCTAACAAATGCATCATCAAGATTCAAGCTTTATACCTCTAGAAGAAAGATCAAGGTGAACATAGTCTGGATCTACAAGCTCCAATACAACCAACACTTCTCCAATTACACTACTAGAAAAACAGCCTTTTACGACGCTCATTGCGCGTCGTAAAAGGCTCAGACGACGTGCAAATGCGCATCAAGAAAGACCATGTCATAAAGAGAGACAACGCGCTTTTGCGCATCGTCTATAGACGATGCGCATTTACGACGCGCAATTACGACATGCGTTTATGACACGCAATGCGTATCAAGGAAGGCCCTGTCATAAAGGAAGACGACATGCATTCGCGTGTCGTAACCTTACGACACACATGTTAATGACACGCATAGCGTATCAAGAAAACCCCTATCAAGAAAGTCCATGTCATAAATGAAAATGACACACATTTTTGCGTATCATAATTTTAAATGTTTAAAAAAAATATTTATATATTTATTAATTTTTAAATTAAATTTGCATTTAATGTCTCATAATAGAAATAAAATATCATATACAAAAAATACAATCCATTGCATAAAATTTAATGTCATACAATTCTATTTCATACAAAAAAAATTTGTTTTCCATTGCAAAAATACAATTCTATTGCAAAAAATAGTATCCATTACATAATTTGAAATTAAGTCTTCCAGTATCACATACCCACAAAAAGAAAATTGTTTTCCACTACTTTTAGCCTATCAGAAACAACATTGATGGTTTAGAAGGATCCCATGAGAAATATGTTGTGAAGAAACAAGGTTCATTTCCCTCCATTACTTTGTATAATGGCACACATGACGACAATCCATCAAGAGATCCAGCCCATTCTATGTATTTCTGAAATAAAATTCATCAAAAAAAAAAGTAAATTAAGATAACCATTTTATTAGAACTAGTTACAAGAAATAGCAATCTACATTTTTTTAGAACTGGATAACACACACAGATCAACCTTTTACCAATTTTCCCTTATTAAAATTGATGAATATTGTTTAAAAAAAGTTTTATTGGAATGGAAAGTAAGGGTAAAATTGTACCTATGTGAGTGCAAAATGGTCTCGGTGTATATCCAGAAACAATGGAGGTACCTGTATGAGTGCAAAATGGGTGACTCGTCTGCTTCTTCATATAAAGTGACTTCTTGACATGCTGATACTCATATATAAATATATAAAAGAACAAAAAGAATTAAAAATCATCAGAGTATGTTGACTTATATTACATTCATAGATCAAAACTGTGTTGACTTATATTACAACAATCATAAACTACATGCAAAAAAGTGATCATCTTTTTAATTTACAAACCTTTCCTCCAGCAACAAGAATCTCAAGAAACGGAGTCTCCACAACTTCATGCCCCTCAGTCTCCATCTGCAAGGTTGAACAATCTTTTTCATTTAATGACTAGGCGTATTCACAAATATTTGAATTTGAGATCCAAAATTATTCACAATTTTGGGATATGTATTCGCGTGATGATTTTACAAAATTTCCAATATAGATTAAACAAGGTTATGTTCATTATCTGGTAGTTAATACTAGCAATACTTAGACATTTCTTGTCAAGTTTTTGGAATTTTTTGACACATAAGTAAAATCTAAAAATAGTTATCTCAATTCCAAATGACCCCAAAATGATGCCAAAGACTGAAGCCAGACTGATAAGTTTAGGCCATCATCTTTTAGCTATTCACGACCCCCTTGTACAAGCCACTCGATCACAACATATTCCAAAATATCATACTCAATCTGTAGAGAAAACCACTAGACCACAATTCAATTCATTTTCAAATATCGCACGCAATAAGAGAATCTCTCCAAAAGTGCCTTTGACAAATGAAGAAGTGAGTTCTAATATTTTGTCAACAACAAATGAACATTGTGCATCCTCATTACAACATTCTTTGACAGTAATCTAAGTGAATAATCTTACAAGTAAAATCAGATTTATATAATATATTTCTTCATTTTCATGCAAAATTTATAAAATGTATGTTAGAATAAGTTAGTTACTTTAGAACTAGAAGAATTATTAGTTAAAACCTTATAAAAATCAGATTTTCTTTCCTTTTTATCCAGAGTGACAATTAATCAGCAAAAAACATACCACCAGACCTGGAAGGCTGCTCTGGCACATAAGCACTGGTTGAAAATGAAATATTTTTGTCCAACACATTCATACACATTGATTATTGGATACCTATTAATAAGATTAAGAGGATAAAAGTTTTACTTGCCTCTTCACGTGCATACTGATCTGCCCAAGAGGTAGAGGAAGGGCCTGCATTATATTGTTGTTGATATTCATTTGCCCAGTCCCCACTAGCAGGCCTGACCTGGTTATCCTCAATATTCAATTCCGCACAACTCATCTTTGAAACAAACTAAAGTAACTTGGAGTTCTGAAGCCTCCTCAAACTAAACTATTTATTAACTTAATTTTCATGGTTTATAGAACACGTTCTAATTTCATCTTTAATAGCCCTTCCAAATATTTTGGTTTGAAAACTTAATTACCAAGCAACCTTTCACATTACAGAAAATGATAAGAACGCCAAGCATGGTCATGTCACTAAACGAGGCCTTAGCTTATTACAATAGAATTGGCTGTTGTTGTTGAAAAGAAGAATATTTGATTTTCAGCTAACTTTCCTAATTCCTAGTTTAATTCTCTTGTTTATATGTAAAATCTTCATCAACTTCTTTCTGCTCACATTTCTTACATCAGGTCTGATTCCCTTGACCTTGAGCAGAATATCAAATTTCTTCCCTTATCAATGAGACAATAGCAGTAGGTACAAGTTTAAAAAATTTATCAAATACTTTTATCCCTTTATCTATTCATTTCTTCATGTACCAAAACTTGATTCTAACTATAAATACTACAAGGACATTTAGGATGAAGAAAAGAAATAACTGACACAAGATAAACCTTCGACAGAACATGCCTTTTTTGGGACATGCAATTGGTTCTATTCATATTAAGTATTAAGATTTATGAAACAAATAAACGATATACTAGGGCATCCTACTTTTGCTTATCTAATAAGGTTGTTCCCTCCCTAAATCATAACATGGAATGTGTCTTTTTATTGGTCAAGACTCAAGACCATATCAACCTTCATGGCTGTTACATCTAACTCATATAGTGATCAAAGATCCAAAATATTTTTTCTAGAAAAAGTGGTTACTTGGCTGCTTAAAATTGCCAGCATATTGTTAATAACTCAGTTTCTTGACTATATTACTCCACCTGACAGTCTTAAAATTGCAGTTCCCAATGCTCATACTATTTTTTTTTCACATTTGCCTCAAAAAGTCTTTGGTTTGGTTGTACCACTTGACTAATGAGGGGCAACCAAAAGAGTAGAGAGCTAATTATTCCCTTGGCACCAAGGCAATCCAATGAACCTGGTAACACCACTTCAGGCATCCTTATAATGTTCATTTCCTTATTCCTCTTGAATTTACTGAAACTTTTATCTTGATATTCCCATATCAATAAGAAAAGGAACTTGCTCTTGCATTAACCATCCATTTATGTCTCTCTCAAAGTCATTAAATAATTACATCAATAATCTCCAAGAAAATTTCAGAAGCACCAGAGGATCAAAAATGAGAAGTAGCAATAATGGATCAATGTGAGTGCTCTAAGGAAGAATGGGACATGGGTGCAAATGGATAAATGAAATATAAAGACTAATGGTAGTCTAGAAAGATAAAAAGTGAGACTCAAACATGGCTAAGCCTAAAGCCTAAAGGGTTCACCAATAAACATTTGGTCCAGTACAAAGATCTAACCTTATTTATGTTCTATTGTCCCTTCCAGTTAGTTAACTCTGGTGGCCTTTTTGCACCAATTACTTATTCTCAAGGGCAATCAGGAAGAGGAGGTGTTTATGTGTCCAACACCAGGATTTGAAAGCTTGGTGGCCAAGATAAAAGATGTCCTTAAAGAATTAAAAGAGCATGCATGATTTGAACGATCTGGAAAAATCTATCAGGAGCTTTAATAACCTAAACACATTCATACACATTGATTATTGGTCATCGGATACATGTTGATAAGACTAAGAGGAGAAAAATTTTACTTGCCCTTAAGAGCCACATAAATGGTCTTACAGTTCAATGAAAGATAGAAAGTATCAGGGTGCCTTGTAAAGATTCGTCTATGACCCTAATAATTCTTTTCTCCATTTAACTCACTTATCAAGATTTTAAGAAGAGGCAGGCAGAAATACGACTAAAATTACAACATTGGCTATCTATGGAGGGTGAAGGATTAACAAGAAACTCCACTAAATCTTCAAAAGCTTCCAAGTTTTGTATGAAATTAATGAGTGAAACTTGGAGATGCCAAATTCTGATAGCTCTATTCTAGAGGATTAAGAGAGATACAAGACAGAGAAAGCCCTAAAAGAAATTGTAGAAGATTTCACTTCAATATTGATATGGCGATGTTGGGATGAGAGAGGAGAAAAGGAGCACAATCGAGACTTATATAGGTAAAAGGAAATAATCTCACCTGAACATTGGGAATCACTCTAACTTCATCATTCGCATTGTCGGTTCCTATTTCAACCTGCTTCAGAAGGTGGTGATGGACTTACGAATGGTGATGAGTGGTTGTCGTGTGGTTGCAGACGTAATGGTGGTAAAGGGGATTTATGGAGAACAGATGAGAAACTTGGTGGAGAATTGGATGGAACTGAATTCGAAGCCATAATCGCCAAAATCAGTGAGTCTTTCAGTAGATGGTGATGAAGAAGAAGACCAATCGGAAGGATTGATGAAAGAAACAACACCTAGGTAGAAGGATGACTGGAAAAAGGCGTGCGAGCATCTGCAAAATCTAGGAATTGAAATTAGGGCTATAAATCATACAAATCGAGATATGGAGTGAGGTTTATAGAATGAAAAATACACCTTTTGGAAGAAACACAGGCGGATAAACGGAAGATTATGCGATGTTCTGATATGCGAAGTCGGCGGGGTGCTTATCAGAAGCTTTAAGAAGCATCTGAGCCGGTGTTCTTATCAAAAGCTTTGAGAAGCTTTGAGAAGCATCATAAGTAGTAACAATAATAGGTGCATTCTTCATGTTTCTTTCTCTTTTCGTCTCTTTCTCAGAGGGAGACTAGGGCTTGAAATTTCTTGATCTTCAGTGTTCCACTAGACTAGAGATCCGATGAGACGATTAACAAGTAAGGTCACGAGTAGCGGACAAGCGGATTGGAGAGGAGGGAAAAGGGAGAATCGATTGAGAATATGAAAGATAGGAAGAAGGTAGAAAAGAACAAGGCGGGTTTTCAAAATTTTGGGGATTTCATTTCCCCCTATCTACTAAATGCGCATTCATTAAAATTATAAAACGACACTTATAGAGGATGCACATTTAAGATACAGTGCCCTCCGTGTTTTTAATTTTTTTTTCTTATGATACTAATATAAGGGCACGCAATAATGCGTGACCTAAATCCTTAAATTTTTTGAAGAGATGACACTTTTTTAATGTCACTCTCTTTTGCGTAACATAAATCAATGAGTGTCATGGTTTGCGCGTCGTAAAAGGGTCTTTTTCTTGTAGTGATGGGGTTTGATTTAGAGTAGATTTGTCCCAAAAACCTCCTTATAGCTTGATTGAAGCTTGTTGAGCCTTGCATGTACGTAAAGTTTGAAACTTTACGTGTGAATCTAGCCTTAGGAGTCCAGATCTATGTATTGGAAGCAATGAAATAGCCTGAAATCGTCTGAATAAAGATGTTACGTATGGACTCGGCGAGTCTGGGAGATGACTCGGCGAGTTGGGCTTGATATCAGACTTGAGTCGCATAGTAACTCAACGAGTCACATGGGTAGACTCGGCGAGTTGTATGAAGATCGGCAGGAACTCGACGAGTTGGAAGAACAACTCGGCGAGTCTGTTCTTGGACTCGGCGATTCGGGTCATAGAACCCCGATCCCTTTCAGTTAAGTCCTTGGATTAATGTTTCGGTTGGGGATTCAGTGAGTTGGTCAGGATGGAACTCAGAGATCATTGGACTCGGCGAGTCTTGGGGCAACTCGGCGAGTTAAGTGTGTTATGAAAGTTTTCTGAATAAGGGAACTCGGTGAGTCGACAGGGTGATTCGGCGAGTAGAGTCAACCAAGAAGGTTGACTTTGACTTTGACTTGGACCAAGGGTTGACCAGTTTGACTTCCAAGGGTAATTTGGTAATTATTGGTGTTTATTGGTTTGGTTATTTGGTAATGATCAGTAGTGGAGTTTGTGCTCGTGGTCGGAGCAGTGTGGTCTTATTTTTTCAAGTCATCAGTTGCAGGTGAGTTATCCTCACTATATCGACAGGGTCTACGGCACCAAGGTCGACCCATTATCGGATGGGAATCTAGGTAGTTGTTTGTTTTGTTATTGTTTTGCCATGTCTGTATGCTGATAGTTAGGACGGTATATGTTAGAGACCTGGTTAAGGTCGGTATCCTGGTATATAGGATAATGCTATGTTAGTGACTGGTTAGGTCGGTATCCTGGTTAGGATGTTGCTATGTTATGTGATCTGCTATATCAGTTGATTAGTTATGAATTGCTATATGATTATATGTTTATGTGCACATGGTTGTTGGACTAGGGTTGGGTTGAGGCGGGTCCTTCTTTGTGCTGTAGGCCAACATACCCAGGGCAGACCGGTTAAACCGAAGGCCCGACAAGCGGTCCGGATAGGCTGAAGGACCCACGACGGTGGACTAGACGTGCCGAGGCCCGGAGAGTGGACTAGGCAGACTAAAGGCCTGGTGCGGGTGGACCAGTCATACTGTAGACTCAGAAAGTGGACCAGGTGGACTGAAGGCCCGGTGCGGGCGGACCAGTCGCACTGTAGACTCGATATGCATGGCTGTTCTGCTTATGATATGATATGTTATGTGTGTGGTATTGTGGTTGGTATTTTGGGGGTAAATCACTAAGCTTTCGGGCTTACAGTTTTAGTGTATTGTTTCAGGTACTTCAGGCGACCATGGCAAGGCGAAGGCATGATCGTACCGCTCCTCATGTTTTATGACTTATGCGATATTGTTCTGGGAAATACTCTGATGTTTAAACTATTTTGTAAACAAATGTATGAACTTAATGGTTTTGAAAGAATTAAAATGTTTTAATTTGGTTCAAATTTTATGGTCGTTACAAGTTGTTATCAGAGCCTTGGTTTGAGTGAATTGGAGGAACATCCGTGCGAAAACATTTCTCAAATCAAGGAGAGATTTTCGAAAATAGTTTTCAAAAGGGTTTTCAAAATATGTAAAGGAGGACGCAGAGGGTATGATCAGCAGGAGCCAGTAAGTAGACCCCAAAATACCATACAAGTTATTTGATTATGTGCTATGTTTGAACAGCATGCTAGTACTAGGCTCGGGATCTTCAGGGATTGCATGATAGAATTGTCTGATTATATTATGCCTGCTAGCCTAGGGTTTCCTTTGTATGAAATTGACATCATTACTGTAGTTATTTAGTGTATGCATCACGACCATATGTAATTAAGATCTTATGGCCTGAGAATGTTTGATTTGGCCTTATGTTCTGTTCTTGTTTGATTGGGAGCTTAGGGTAGGATTTGATATTCGAAAGTTTATGGGGTCCAGCGTTATGTATGGCTAGCATACACTAGTGCTGCAGGGTTGGTGGAAGTTTCGTGGATGGAAGGGTTTCATGGAACCAGTAGCTTGGTTATGAGTTAGTGGTACTCCTTTAGGTGTGGGAATCGAGTGATCATTATATGCTATTGATAGGGTGTTGTGGTGATACTTGATACAAATATGGGTAGGTGTGGAAGGTAGTATGGGCCCGTACTACTAAAAGCACAGGACCCATACGCGTAGCAAGGAAGTCACAACCCCTAGGGTTTTGCTAGGAGCTAGTCCTCGGGGTTATTATGAGGAATGCCTAATATTCTTGTGGTTCAATTGCAGTATGGCGATTACGCGACGTCTTAGGGCGGGATCCAGTTCGGGATCGGGATCATGAGAAGGTGATCAGGGTGGATCGGTACCACCTGGGGTCATTGGTCAGATGAGTACGGACGAGTTGGATGCCAAGATTCGTCAGATCCGACATGATGAGGTTGCTGCTATGTTTCAGGCTGAGTTGCCGGAGATGTTTGGGTAGATCAAGACCGCCATGATTGAGTACCTTGACGAGTGCTATGCAGCTCTTGCAGAGGCGGCTACCTCGGCAGCTATAGCGGCTGTAACAGCAGCAGGGGGAGGAGCCAGTCGAGGTTTTTAGTATCGGGACATCGATAATACGAAGCCCCTTACTTTCGATGGAGTTCAGGATCCAATCGTTTCTATGAGGTGGTTGTCAGACGTGGAGGGTTGTTTCTTCACGTGTTCATGCCCTGCTGATCAGAGGGTGAGGTGTGCTCTGAACCTTTTGAGGCTTGGGGCGAAGGATTGGTGGAGGTTGACTACGAGATCTTATTCGGATGCGCAACGGGCCGCGGTTACATGGGATCAGTTTTGGGAGATGTTCAGTACTCGTTATGTTCTGCGAGTTGAGAGAGAGAGAGAGGTTGGCTCAGGAGTTCCTAGAGCTGAAGCAGGATTCAGAGTCGGTGACGAAGATCACCAAGATGTTCACTGAGAGAGCGATGTTTTGCCCGGAGTTTGCTTCGGAGCAGACTCAGATGTCCCGATATCTGAGTATGCTCAATAGGGATATCGGGCAGTTTGTGTCTATGCAGAGGTGTGAGACCTTGGTGGAGTTGCAAGAGGCCACTCGGCAGCATGAACTGGAGATTGAGTTATAGTTAAGAGAGCAAAGGCAGGCCCCGGTGCAGTCGCAATCAGCGCCGAAACGGTCCAAGACCGTTGATTCCAAGTTGGGAGGTCAGGGTAGCCACACTTGTGAGAAGTGTGGGAAGGGTCATACCGGAGTTTGTAGGTCCGGTGGTGCGTGCCGCAAGTGTGGGAAAGAGGGGCATTATGCGAGGGATTGTCGTCAGTCAGCCCCACTTCAGGATTTGAGGATCTGTTATCACTGTCATCAGATTGGACACTTGAGGGCCAACTGTCCATAGCTAGTTGCAAGACCGGTGCAGGCTCTAGCACCAACCACTTTCAGGATTACGGGTGGAGGTGAGGGTGGAGCGGAGCCTCCGAGGGCTCAGAGGCGCGCATTTCAGCTTACAGCAGAGGAGGTCAGGGCAGAGCCGGATGCAGTTGCGGATATGTTTTCGTTTCGTTGTTGTATGGTTATCTGGTTATCATGTAGTGTTGTATTTTATTCGCCGTTCTGTGTGTTTCATGGTTTGGTTGGCAGTGTTAGTAACTAGGAGTTATAAGCGGTTAACATCCAAGTGGTTGTATGGTCTTGTCGTCGGGTATAGCAATTGTGTTTTGAGAAGTGTTCAGCAGGGAGTCGAACTCCCTTAGAGTTCGTGTTGTGCGATGTCGGGAAGTGATTTTGGTGAAGGTTGCTCGTTTCAGAGGAAACCAGCTCATGGATAAGAGGAGTATGTTAAGTGGGGATGATTGATTCATGCAGGTTGAGTCACCGGTGGTTGGTAGTCAGTGCTCGAAGTGGGGAGAATTGGAAAATTCTCAGGAGGATCGACAAGCATTAGAGGTTAATTAGCTGTTTAAGATTCAGCAGTGTTTCATTCAGCCACGAGTGTGGGCTGGTATAAGTAAGTAACAGGCAAATGGGGAGGGATACAGACCAAGATTTTCGGAAAAAGGTGATTGGAGGTTATGAGGCCTAGGATTAGGCCGGGATCTGAGTAGATGGAATGGAGTTAGAGTTCGGAAACCCTAGAGGGCTAGAACAGTATGTACGGGAGAGATTCCCAGGAAGGACTGTTCGGGATCTTGTATGATAGTCATAGCAGTCCGGGGAAACTGAAGGCCTGTGGGCATACCAGTCAGGCCGAAGGCTCGGAGAACGGTCCAGACAGGCTGAAGGCCCTAGAGGGCGGTCCAGACATGCTGAAGGTTCTGAGAGTGGTCCAGATTGGCTAAAGGCCTGGTAAGGCGGTCCAGTCATGCTGAAGACTCTGTATGTGTTGATAGATCTATATGAGGAGATGGCTTGAGTATGTTGTGATGCAATAGCAACCAGTAGGTCTGGCCCCGAGTATTGATTATGTTAGTAAAAGGTGGTGTATGGACATCGATAGCCCTTGTGATCAGATTCAGAGTATATGTGATGCATGGAACAGCGGTTACTCTACAAGGGATAGTGTAGAGTGGGGTGTGAGCACCGTGGCACTTGTTGTTGTGGCAAGGTCGTCGAGCAGGTTTCCTTGGATAAGGAAAGGGAAGGGTATGTAGCTCCGAGAAGGAGTGTTGGTTCACTGCAGTGGAAGCAGTAGTGTGGATGGATGATTGAAAGTATTCCAATTATGATTATTGAGCATTGTGTTTGTACCAGTGGAATGGAAGCACATCCGGGTTGGGTGTCCGTTGAGGTCGCAGAAGAATTTCCGGTGGTGTAGAACCAGAGGAGTTCGGAAGGGATGCATGGATAGAGTCTTGGATTTTCAGTAGGGTTGTGATTAGGAGGTTATGTGTGTAGTGGTATTTCATCCGGGGGATGTCTGGAGGTATCGTCAGTGTGTCGGGTCCTTCCAGCCCGAGGATGTTGGATCAGGTTCAATATGTGTATATGTTTGTAGATGGAAGCTCATAGGAGTTGCTCAGGAACTGTAGGATTTATCATCCTGTTAGCATGGAAAGAAAGGGTCGTTTCAAGAAGAAATCGGGAGGAGTTCCCAGCAATGCAATTCAATAGAAGTAGTGTTGGTTTGGGCAAGGGGTGACGGATTGGTACCAGGGCAGGACCGGTGGTTTGTAATGATATTTAGTTTCGCACTAGGCGAATGAGTGGGCAAATTCGGAAATAAGAATGTATCCTCTAGGTGGCCCTGAGTTGATAAGTGTTGTTATCAGTAGGAGAAAGCCGCTAACCGGTTTGGAGCAATTGTCAGAACTCTACAGAGAAAGAGTTGGATTCTATGAGATAAGATGGTAGTGTTTGGAGGAATCTGATTCAGTTGAGATCCGAAGTTGCATTGTGGGATTATTATTTTGGAATTTTGTGCTGCAGTAGGCTTCGAGGACGAAGCCTAATTTAAGTGGCGAAGAATTGTAACATCCCAAGTCAGAAGCAAGAGTTCCAGGGAGTAAAGTGTAAATTAAGTTAAGGACTCGACGAGTAGGTCCTCTTAATTGCTGAGTCTAAGCGACATTTTGTTACGGGTTAAGTGGCCAACTCGCCGAGTCGGCAGATGGACTCGACGAGTTGGTGCTGAAAGGAGAAAAACCCTAATCCCAGAAGTTGTACCCTATATAGAGCACATTATAGCCACCCTCAGCCTCTTTACTCCCAACTTGAGTTCCAGAAACCCTAATTAGTGTGTGTGAGCCTCCATTGTTGAAGTTTGAGCTTGGAAGAAGAATTTAAGAGGAGAAAGTTAGAAGATCAAGAGGCTGACATCGGGAGATCATTGTAGATCCGAAATCTACTCCTTCTTGGGCACATTTTTGAGGTAACAAATCGTTACCTTGAGTTTTCTCCTTCTAGATCCATTCATGGTTGTTGTTTTGGGAATTTTAGCTTGATTGGAACCCATTTCGGGTTTAGAGGTTAGATCTGAAGTTGCAACTTCAGATCCAGGTTAATAGTGAGCTATGAAAGCTTAAAGCATCAGCCATGGGGTCAGATTTAGAGTATCTTTGTCCCAAAAACCTCCTTATAGCTTGATTGAAGCTTGTTGATCCTTACATGCATGTAAAGTTGGAAACTTTACATGTGAATCTGGCCCTAGGAGTCCAGATCTATGTATTGGAAGCAATGAAATAGCCTGAAATCGTCTGAATAAAGATGTTACGTATGGACTCGGCGAGTCTAGGAGATGACTCGGCGAGTTGGGCTTGATATCAGACTTGAGTCGCATAGTAACTCGGCGAGTCACATGGGTAGACTCGGCGAGTTGTATGAAGATGGGCAGGAACTCGACGATTTGGAAGAACAACTCGGCGAGTCTAATGAAGATTTCCTTGGACTCAGCGAGTCTGTTCTTGGACTCGGCGAGTCGGGTCGCAGAACCCCGATCCCTTTCAGTTAAAGCCTTAGATTACTGTTTTGGTTGGGGACTCAGTGAGTTGGTCAGGATGGAACTTAGAGAACGTTGGACTCGGCGAGTCTTGGGGCGACTCGGCGAGTTAAGTGTGTTATGAGAGTTTTCTGAATAAGGGAACTCGGTGAGTCGACAGGGTGACTCGGTGAGTAGAGACAACCAAGAAGGTTGACTTTGACTTTGACTTTGACTTGGACCAAGGGTTGACCAGTTTGACTTCCAAGGGTAATTTGGTAATTATTGGTGTTTATTGGTTTGGTTATTTGGTAATGATCAGTGGTGGAGTTCGTGCTCGTGGACGGAGCAGCGTGGTCTTATTTTTTCAAGTCATTAGTTGCAGGTGAGTTATCCTCACTATATCGACAGGGTCTAAAGCACCAAGGGCGGCCCTTTATCGGATGGGAATCCGGGTAATTGTTTGTTATGTTATTGCTTTGCTATGTCTATATCCTAGTAGTTAGGATGGTATATGTAAGAGACCTGATTAAGGTCGGTATCCTGGTATATAGGATGATGCTATGTTATTGACAGGTTAGGTCGGTATCCTGGTTAGGATGTTGCTATGTTATGTGATCTGCTATATCGGTTGATTAGTTGTGAATTGCAATATGATTATATGTTTATGTGCACATGGTTGTTGGACTGGGGTTGGGCTGAGGCGGGTCCTGCTTTGTGCTGAAGGCCAACATACCTAGGGCGGATCGGTTAAACCGAAGGCCCGACGAGCGGTCCGGATATGCTGAAGGCCTCAAGAGGGCGTACCAGACTTGCCGAGGCTCGGAGAGTGGACCAGGCAGACTGAAGGCCCGGTGCGGGTGGACCAGTCATACTGTAGACTCAGAGAGTGGACCAGGTGGACTGAAGGCCCGATGCGGGCGGACCAGTCGCACTGTAGACTCGATATGCATGGATGTTCTGTTTATGATATGATATGTTATGTGTGTGGTATTGTGGTTGGTATTTTGGGGGTAACTCACTAAGCTTTCGGGCTTACAGTTTCAGGTACTTCAGGAGACCGTGGCAAGGCGAAGGCGTGATCGTACCGCTCCTCATGTTTTATGAATTATGCGATATGGTTCTGGGAAATACTCTAATGTTTAAACTATTTTGTAAACAAATGTATGAACGTAATAGTTTGGAAAGAATTAAATTTTTTTAATTTTGCTCAAATTTTATGGTCGTTACAGATGATTAGTTAATATAGGTGGAGTATAGACTGTTCGAGGGGTACTAGATCTACTTGCTTACTTACAAGGTGAGTCTTCTCACTATACTTACTTGAGTGGTAATATGGTGTGACCGGATGGTCTTATTTGAGTTATCGACCGGAGGGTCCTATGTACTTATATTGAGTTATGTGCTATTATGCATCTTGTCTTTGTGATATATGTTATATTATTCTGTTCATTACTGATTTAGGACTAGAGGGTCCAAACCAAGTTGTGAGACCGGAGGGTCTTCACTGAGATATAGGACTGGAGGGTCCGGCACGAGCTGTGAGACCGGAGGGTCTTCATTGAGATACATGACCGGGGGGTCCACACCGTGCCGTGAGACCGGAGGGCCCTCACCAAGACACATGACCGGAGGGTCCATGCTGAGCTATAGCCATGAGAGGCTTATTATTTATGTATGTGGTATTTTGGGGAACTCACTAAGCTTTATGCTTAGTGTGTTGTGTGATATGTGTTTTAGGTACTTCTCAAGATCACAGTAAGGTGTCGGCTTGATTGTACACACCATTTTGTGATTATGTTTTTTTTTAGGATTCTAGGATACTATTATACATTTGTGGTCTTGTGTTTTGAACAATTTATACATATGAGTTTTTTAGAAATGGAATATTAGCTTTTATGTGATTTTGAAAATGAAAAATTTATTCGAAAATTTATAGTGTTACACATAGGATACATTAAAGTGGTTAGTTATTAATAAAAAATTGACATATACCCGAAGATCCTTGACCAGCTGTAACCCCATGGTCTATGCTTCATACTTTGCTTCATTGTTAGCTGCATTCAATTTATAACTAACTTCCTGGGTAGGATGTCCCCCTGTGGATATATTAGTATGATCCATGGGCTTGCTCCTCTAAATTTGCGAGTTCCATCTGAAAAAGAGTTTATTTTCCCATGCTTTCTTCTTTATGGAGTTATCGATTTTCCAATTCTACTTCGGGTTGTAGATCATCACTAAAATCAGCCACAAAGTCTGCTAGTACGTATGACCTTTTTAAGGATCCTAGGTCCTATTTGATGTCATATGTGATGAGCTTTATTGACCACTTAGTTATTCTATCTAACATTTCTAGATTTCTAATGAAATTCTTGATAAGATAATTAGCTTTGACATGTATAGTACGATTTTCAAGATAATGTCGTAATTAGGTAGAAGTTGTAACTAGTTCAGTTATTGGTTTTTCAAAGTGAGAGTACCTGGTTTTATGATCCGATAGACTTTTACTTACATAGTAAATAGGATGTTGTTTGCCGTAAAGATCCTTAGCTAAGACAACATTCAATGTGTTTGAGGATGATGAAAGGTAGCGGAGAAGTGGTTCCCCATCTAATAGTTTTACTAATGGGGGTGCTGAACTGAAATATTTTTTAAGTCCCGGATTGATGGTCAGAATTTGGTTGTATGGTCTTGTCGTCGGGTATAGCAATTGTGTTTTGAGAAGTGTTCAGCGGGGAGTCGAACTCCCTTAGAGTTCGTGTTGTGCGATGTCGGGAAGTGATTTTGGTGAAGGTTGCTCGTTTCAGAGGAAACCAGCTCATGGATAAGAGGAGTATGTTAAGTGGGGATGATTGATTCATGCAGGTTGAGTCACCGGTGGTTGGTAGTCAGTGCTCGAAGTGGGGAGAATTGGAAAATTCTCAGGAGGATCGACAAGCATTAGAGGTTAATTAGCTGTTTAAGATTCAGCAGTGTTTCATTCAGCCACGAGTGTGGGCTGGTATAAGTAAGTAACAGGCAAATGGGGAGGGATACAGACCAAGATTTTCGGAAAAAGGTGATTGGAGGTTATGAGGCCTAGGATTAGGCCGGGATCTGAGTAGATGGAATGGAGTTAGAGTTCGGAAACCCTAGAGGGCTAGAACAGTATGTACGGGAGAGATTCCCAGGAAGGACTGTTCGGGATCTTGTATGATAGTCATAGCAGTCCGGGGAAACTGAAGGCCTGTGGGCATACCAGTCAGGCCGAAGGCTCGGAGAACGGTCCAGACAGGCTGAAGGCCCTAGAGGGCGGTCCAGACATGCTGAAGGTTCTGAGAGTGGTCCAGATTGGCTAAAGGCCTGGTAAGGCGGTCCAGTCATGCTGAAGACTCTGTATGTGTTGATAGATCTATATGAGGAGATGGCTTGAGTATGTTGTGATGCAATAGCAACCAGTAGGTCTGGCCCCGAGTATTGATTATGTTAGTAAAAGGTGGTGTATGGACATCGATAGCCCTTGTGATCAGATTCAGAGTATATGTGATGCATGGAACAGCGGTTACTCTACAAGGGATAGTGTAGAGTGGGGTGTGAGCACCGTGGCACTTGTTGTTGTGGCAAGGTCGTCGAGCAGGTTTCCTTGGATAAGGAAAGGGAAGGGTATGTAGCTCCGAGAAGGAGTGTTGGTTCACTGCAGTGGAAGCAGTAGTGTGGATGGATGATTGAAAGTATTCCAATTATGATTATTGAGCATTGTGTTTGTACCAGTGGAATGGAAGCACATCCGGGTTGGGTGTCCGTTGAGGTCGCAGAAGAATTTCCGGTGGTGTAGAACCAGAGGAGTTCGGAAGGGATGCATGGATAGAGTCTTGGATTTTCAGTAGGGTTGTGATTAGGAGGTTATGTGTGTAGTGGTATTTCATCCGGGGGATGTCTGGAGGTATCGCCAGTGTGTCGGGTCCTTCCAGCCCGAGGATGTTGGATCAGGTTCAATATGTATATATGTTTGTAGATGGAAGCTCATAGGAGTTGCTCAGGAACTGTAGGATTTATCATCCTGTTAGCATGGAAAGAAAGGGTCGTTTCAAGAAGAAATCGGGAGGAGTTCCCAGCAATGCAATTCAATAGAAGTAGTGTTGGTTTGGGCAAAGGGTGACGGATTGGTACCGGGGCAGGACCGGTGGTTTGTAATGATATTTAGTTTCGCACTAGGCGAATGAGTGGGCAAATTCGGAAATAAGAATGTATCCTCTAGGTGGCCCTGAGTTGATAAGTGTTGTTATCAGTAGGAGAAAGCCGGTAACCGGTTTGGAGCAATTGTTAGAACTCTACAGAGAAAGAGTTGGATTCTATGAGATAAGATGGTAGTGTTTGGAGGAATCTGATTCAGTTGAGATCCGAAGTTTCATTGTGGGATTATTATTTTGGAATTTTGTGCTGTAGCAGGCTTCGAGGACGAAGCCTAATTTAAGTGGCGAAGAATTGTAACATCCCAAGTCAGAAGCAAGAGTTCCAGGGAGTAAAGTGTAAATTAAGTTAAGGACTCGACGAGTAGGTCCTCTTACTTGCTGAGTCTAAGCGACATTTTGTTACGGGTTAAGTGGCCAACTCGCCGAGTCGGCAGATGGACTCGACGAGTTGGTGCTGAAAGGAGAAAAACCCTAATCCCGGAAGTTGTACCCTATATAGAGCACATTATAGCCACCCTCAGCCTCTTTACTCCCAACTTGAGTTCCAGAAACCCTAATTAGTGTGTGTGAGCCTCCATTGTTGAAGTTTGAGCTTGGAAGAAGAATTTAAGAGGAGAAAGTTAGAAGATCAAGAGGCTGGAATCGGGAGATCATTGTAGATCCGAAATCTACTCCTTCTTGGGCACATTTATGAGGTAACAAGTCGTTACCTTGAGTTTTCTCCTTCTAGATCCATTCTTGGTTGTTGCCTTGGGAATTTTAGCTTGATTGGAACCCATTTCGGGTTTAGAGGTTAGATCTGAAGTTGCAACTTCAGATCTAGGTTAATAGTGAGCTATGAAAGCTTAAAGCATCAACCATGGGGTTTGATTTAGAGTATCTTTGTCCCAAAAACCTCCTTATAGCTTGATTGAAGCTTGTTGAGCCTCGCATGCACGTAAAGTTGGAAACTTTACGTGTGAATCTGGCCCTAGGAGTCCATATCTATGTATTGGAAGCAATGAAATGTCCTGAATTCATCTGAATAATGATGTTACGTATGGACTCGACGAGTCTGGGAATGACTCCGCGAGTTGAGCTTGATATCAGACTTGAGTCGCATAGTAACTCGGCGAGTCATAAGAGTAGACTCGGAGAGTTGTATGAAGATGGGCAGGAACTCGACGAGCTGGAAGAACAAGTCGGCGAGTCTATTCTTGGACTCGGTGAGTCGGGTCGCAGAACCCCGATCCCTTTCAATTAAAGCCTTGGATTAGTGTTTCTGTTGGGGACTCAGTGAGTTGGTCAGGATGGAACTTAGAGATCGTTGGACTCGGCGAGTCTTGAGGCGACTCGGCGAGTTAAGTGTTTTATGAGAGTTTTCTGAATAAGGGAACTCGGCGAGTCGACGGGGTGACTCGGCGAGTCGACGGGGTGACTCGGCGAGTAGAGTCAACCATGAAGGTTGACTTTGACTTTGACTTAAACCAAGGTTTGACCAGTTTGACTTCCAAGGGTATATTGGTAATTATTGGTTTTGTTATTTGGTAATGATCAGTAGTGGAGTTCGTGCTGGTGGTCGGAGCAGCGTGGTCTTATTTTTTCAAGTCATCAGTTGCAGGTGAGTTATCCTCACTATATCGACAGGGTCTAAAGCACCAAGGTCGGCCCTTTATCGGATGGGAATCCGGGTAGTTGTTTGTTATGTTATTGCTTTGCTATGTTAGTATCCTGGTAGTTAGGATGGTATATATTAGAGACCTGTTTAAGGTCGGTATCCTGGTATATATGATGATGCTATGTTATTGACAGGTTAGGTCGGTGTCCTAGTTAGGATGTTGCTATGTTATGTGATCTGCTATATCGATTGATTAATTGTGAATTGCTATATGATTATATGTTTATGTGTACATGGTTGTTGGACTGGGGTTGGGCTGAGGCGGGTCCTGCTTTGTGCTGAAAGCCAACATACCCAGGGCGGACCGGTTAAACCGAAGGCCCGACGAGCGGTCCGGATACGCTGAAGGCCCCAAGAAGGCGGACCAGACGTGCCGAGGCTCGGAGTGTGGACCAGGCAGACTGAAGGCCCGGTGTGGGTGGACCAGTCGTACTGTAGACTCAGAGAATGGACCAGGTGGACTGAAGGCCCGACGTGGGCGGACCAGTCGCACTGTAGACTCGATATGCACGGTTGTTCTGTTTATGATATGATATGTTATGTGTGTGGTATTGTGGTTGGTATTTTGTGGGTAACTCACTAAGCTTTCGGGCTTACAGTTTCAGTGGATTCTTTCAGGTACTTCAGGAGACTGTGGCAAGGCGAAGGCGTGATCGTACCGTTCCTCATATTTTATGAATTATGCGATATGGTTCTGGGAAATACTCTAATGTTTAAACTATTTTATAAACAAATGTATGAACTTAATAGTTTTGAAAGAATTAAAATTTTTTAATTTGGCTCAAATTTTATGGTCGTTACAGATGATTAGTTAATATAGGCGGAGTGTAGAGTATTCGAGGGGTACTAGATCTACTTGCTTACTTACAAGGTGAGTCTTCTCACTATACTTACTTGAGTGGTAATATGGTGTGACCGGATGGTCTTATTTGAGTTATTGACCGGAGGGTCCTATGTACTTATATTGAGTTATGTGCTATTATGCATCTTGTCTTTGTGATATATGTTATATTATTCTGTTCATTACTGATTTAGGACCAAAGGGTCCAAACCAAGTTGTGAGACCGGAGGGTCTTCACTGAGATATAGGACTGGAGGGTTCGGCATGAGCTGTGAGACCGGAGGGTCTCCATTGAGATACATGACCGGAGGGTCCACACCGTGCCGTGAGACCGGAGGGTCCTCACCAAAACACATGACCGGAAGGTCCATGCTCAGCTATAGCCATGAGAGGCTTATTATTTGTGTATGTGGTATTTTGGGGAACTCACTAAGCTTTATGCTTAGTGTGTTGTGTGATATGTGTTTTAGGTACTTCTCAAGATCACGTTAAGGTGTCGGCTTGATTGTACACACCATTTTGAGATTATGTTTTTTTGAGGATTCTAGGATACTATTATACATTTGTGGTCTTGTGTTTTGAACAATTTATATATATAAGTTTTTTAGAAATGGAATATTAGCTTTTATGTGATTTTGAAAATGAAAAATTTATTGGTAAATTTATAGTGTTACACATAGGATACATTAAAGTGGTTAGTTATTAATAAAAAATTGACATATACCCGAAGATCCTTGACCAACTGTAACCCCATGGTCTATGCTTCATACTTTGCTTCATTGTTAGCTGCATTCAATTTATAACTAACTTCCTGGGTAGGATGTCCCCCTGTGGCGATATTAGTATGATCCATGGGCTTGCTCCTCTAAATTTGCGAGTTCCATCTGAAAAAGAGTTTATTTTCCCATGCTTTCTTCTTTATGGAGTTATCGATTTTCCAATTCTACTTCGGGTTGTAGATCATCACTAAAATCAGCCACAAAGTCTGCTAGTACGTATGACTTTTTTAAGGATCCTAGGTCCTATTTGATGTCATATGTGATGAGCTTTATTGACCACTTAGTTATTCTATCTAACATTTCTAGATTTCTCATGAAATTCTTGATAAGATAATTAGCTTTGACATGTATAGTATTATTTTCAAGATAATGTCTTAATTAGGTAGAAGTTGTAACTAGTTCAGTTATTGGTTTTTCAAAGTGAGAGTACCTGGTTTTATGATTCGATAGACTTTTACTTACATAGTAAATAGGATGTTGTTTGCCGTAAAGATCCTTAGCTAAGACAACATTCAACGTGTTTGAGGATGATGAAAGGTAGCGGAGAAGTGGTATCCCATCTAATAGTCTTACTAATGGGGGTGCTGAACTTAAATATTTTTGAAGTCCCAGAAAGCATCATTGTGTTCCTTGGTCTTCTCGAACCTTTTGTTCTTCTTGAAGACGTCGTATAAAGTCTTGCATCTTTCTGAGGGTCTTGAGATGGACCTGTTTAGGGCTACCGCTCTTCTAGTTAGTCTTTGAATATCTTTTGTCGACGATGGTAATATTTTATCGAGGATGGCCTTGATTGGCTTTAGGCTCACTTCAATTCCTCTTTTGGGCACCATGTATCCAAGGAATTTTCCTGATCTCATTCCAAAGTGACACTTGAAGTGATTCAGCTTCAGGTTATATTCGTCCAGTATGTCAAACGCTTCTTCAAGATCCTTGAGATGATCTTCAGCTTTCTTGACCACCATGTCATCGATGTAGACTTCCATGGTGTCCTCCAGTTTCTCTTTTAATATCTCTGTGATTAGCCTTCGGTATGTTGCACCTGCATTTTTAAAAGGAAATGGCATGGTAGTATAATAATAGATACCTATTGGATTATGAATGTCGTATCCTCTTGGTTGGATGGTTCGATCTAGATCTCTTGGAATATCGCTGATGCATTCATGAATGTTAATAATTCATGACCCGCTGTCATATCTTTCATGGAGTCCTTCTTCTTTTATATTATGACCACGTTAGGGTAACTTCTTTTATATCTTGCTCATTCGCTTCTAGTACGTCTCATGCCCCTTGCTTTAATTTCTATGCTTGCCTTGGTACTGAATTAAACTTAATTGAGGTCCCATACCACTCTTTGGATTCCTACTAATCTCCAAGGATCTTTACTGTCCCCCAAGAGGTAGGCATTTTGATGCATTGATGGTACATCAATGAAACTGTTTTCACGTCATGGATCTATGGACTAGTTAACATAATACTATAGGAAGAAAAAGCATTGCTAACATAAAAGTGTTGCATAGAGTTTACCCCTTCGATGTAGATAGTTAGTTTGATTTCTACAATTGTATGCTTCGTTTCAACGTTGAATCCCATTACTACTAAGGATCTTTTGATTATCTCAGATTCTGGGATGTTCATCTTGGCAGAACATCTAAGAGTATGATGTTCACCGCGTATCCTTCATCCACCGAGATCCTTCTGTTATCGATGTCTTCTTCCTGGGTATTTCTTCTTTCTCTTTTTTGGATACCTTAGGGTGTCTTTTTTCTTCATAGCAAGAAGTTCCACAAATATCAAAACCCTAAAGATAACATTAATTACCTTGGCGTATTCCTAGGATCTTTTAGATGTCCTTTGCTTAGGAGATAGTTGATCTCCTTTCTAAGGGATATGCAATCCTCAGTGACGTGGCTGAAATCTTCATGGTATGTGCACCATTTAGACTTGTATTTCCAGCCACTCGATTTTCTCCTTTCTTTGGCCGCCTTGCTTTCTCCCCATACATGGCGAAGATTGGACTTTCATCAAGTCTAATGAACCTCGATGTTCTACTTCTGAATTGCTTTGTTTTCCTATGGGGGGTCATTATGAGATCCTCATAAAAGGGAGGATCCTTCTTTAAATCCATCTTGAAGGCTTCCACATCAGTGACTATGCCAATGTTAGGAATAATCAACTCTTCATTGCTAAACCTGCTTACAAAATCATTAAAGGATTTGTTAGGATCACAGAGTACTCAATGTAGATCACTAGTGATCCTTTTGAATGTCCTTTTATACGAAAACCGACTATTAAAAAGATTAACTAAATTATCAAAACAAATAATAAAGAGGAACGCTGAGAAGCCATTTCAAGGCCGATCCTGTGAGGGTGGAACCAAAACAGGCTTCCTATAGATGTTTGGGAATGGTGATGATCTCCATTCTTTCTATGTATTATGCCACACATTCTTCCGGATCCATGGATCCATCGTAAGGCTTCGTGTTGGGAGTTTGGAAGCACTCTGCGAGTTCAACTATTGCAGGAGCAAATCCTGAGATCCTGTGGCTCGTGGGAAATACCTCTAGTATAGGTTGCTCCAATATGGGTACATTTGAGATCATCTCCCTTAAATACTGAAGTTCCTTGTCCATGACTGGGCTTATTCATGTATCAAGGTCCAAAGAGTTAGTATTAAATGTATTATTATTCACGAAGTTACCAGGATCCTTGTTATCGAGAGGGATGAAGATTGCGTCGGGATCCTGGATCATATGGGCTTGCTCGTTTGGTGTAACACCCCAAGTGGGGCAGGCGTCGGTGCTTAGGATCCTATCTCCCAACGGTTTCCTGAGGATCCTATCTCACAATGGTTTCCTGAGGATCCTATCTGACAGTGGTTTCCTAAGAATCCTACATCGTCAAAGTTCAGGATCTTAAGTTACAAGATCGAGAGTGTTGCTCCTTGAATCTTATGGATCTCCGCCCTTATTCTCCCCATTTCCTTGAGCATCATCATGTTGTCCTTCTGCTTCTGATTAACTTGTTGTTTAAGTCTCTTCATCATAGCAAAGAGCTCACTATTGGAAATCACTACAGGAGGATCCTGAGATCCTTGGGATCCTATACATCCACAATCGGTATTTGGAGAGATGCTCTTCCAAGAAGTTTCAGAGGCTTTATTTTGACCTAAAGGTGTGCTTGGAGGTGGTGGGATATTTTTAAAGGAAATGATAGAAATAGAGGAAGAAGATAGAGCTGATTGTGTTGACATCATTTTTCGCGGATTAAGAGCACACGGCCCCACGAAGAGCACCAAATTGTTTTTGTCAAAAATCAACTAAGTAGATTGGGAATCTCGCCTTTAGTACATCATAAACACACTCAATAACATTTCTAAGTTGTGCATGAGCATGATTGAACATTTCTTCCTTAGTTAAAGCCATGTTTCTTAGAAAATCGGCTAACCAATACCTAGTATTGCGGTAGGGAGCCATAAATCCACGGGTGTTGGTATATGCGCCATCACAAAGGTAATTTATCTAGTAGATTAGTGTCACGTTTATTATGTATGAGTGTTGGTAAAAAAAGGTAATACTTATTATATAAGAATATAGATAATAAAATTTATAGAAAGATTACATACTTGGTGCAAGGAATGGAAATATGGAAGTTGGATTCAATGCAATTTCTTTCAAAACTTGTAAAGCATGTTTTATGCCCTCCCATCCAGCCCATACAAAAGTAAATATCATATCAGAATCACAAATTCCTATTACATTTTGATAACATGCGTCTTTTTCTCTTCCCCTATAGCGAGTTTGTTCATCAATGGGCACAACTACATGTACAAGAATTCCATCTAGTGAACCTATTTTCCAGGAAAAATGTCTTTTAGCCGTCTATGTCGTTCCGAGGTATTTCTTGTTGTATTAGAAGATTTCAGTAGTATAATTTCTCTTGCAAAACACATCATTGCACTTAAGACCTCGTGAAGAACTTTGATGAATTGTTTGTGTGGAGTGTTAAAACCTTCCTTTAATCGATTGAAAATGTGCATTATTTATAATTTAACAAATCACAACACATTCCAATGCATTCACACACACAAAACAGTTTTTAACTATAATTTAACAAATCATTTTTTATTTAACTCTTTTTTACTCATTTAACACACAAAAAACAATTTTTTTAACTATAATTTAACAAATCATAGCACATACCAATGCAAATATCTCAGCAAAACTTCATCAATAAATCGAAAAATCCGTAGAAAATTGAAAAGGAACACAAAAAGGAACAACCAACTTGAACATCATAACAAGCATCAATAAATTGAACATCTCAGTACCAAAAATCAAACATCTCAATAGTCGTCGAAATGATAACAGCAGGTCGTCAAGGTCGCTGATGGATTTCGTATGTGGAAGAGTTCACAAAATGGTATGTACATATTGGAAATCAAACATATTTGTCATTTTTTCCTAGTCTAGCATTTGAATAGAAGGAATCGAATCAGCTCCAAAGCTTGGAACGAGTCCTTGATTATAAAATCCATATCAAACATAATAATATTTTTTTGGACCGGGTCCCCTATTTAGTGGCGGAACCAGCTTGTAGCCAGGGGTAGCATGTGCTACCCCTCAAGTTTTTCCAAGAATTATAAATTTTTTATGTTCCCATGGTGCTCCTACTAGATTAACCAAGTGATACTCCTTGGATCTTGAAAAAGAAGATGACTAGATGAAGAATCTGATGGGTTTTAGCCATAAGAACTTTCCTATGTGTGCATGCCTTTGAATTCCTTGTTGATCTTGTTGTCTTGGAGCTTCTAGAGTCACAATTGTCACTCCTCTAATGGCTTACAAACACCAAATAGCAAGGAGGATGATTTGGGAGAGAGGAGAGGGGAGGAAATCGGCCAGGGTTCTCTTACTTTAGGTGAAGTTCCGATTTGCCTTAGCTATGGGGTCTATTTATACTTGTAGACTCCTTAAGGGTTACAGTCTAAACCCTAATTGGATAATCTTCTCTTAAGGCTATCCAAATCCATTCCATAGATAAGTCATGGACGATTTTTTGAAGCTATCCTAGCTTCTAGAATCCGTCCCTTATATATCTATATGGATTTATAGTCTAAAGCTTAACTATCAAACAATTGATAGTTTATACCCTCTTATTTAATTAATCTCTTTAAGTCACCAAATTAATTCCAATTAATTCTATGACTTATATTAATCAAATAACAATATTATTATTCTTTATATTATTCTCATAATATATTAATAATATTTACTCTCTCTTAATAAATCATCCTATCAAGTTGCTATGGTGAAGGCAAGCCAAAAGGACCATGCACAACTGGGTCAAATACTTGCCTAATATAGTTGCAGCCTTAGACACTATTCCAACAGTCTCCCACTTAGATAAGTCTAGTAACTATATACACAAGTACAATTCGGTTTGCAATCGTAGCTCTCAAAGACGCTGTCAAACTCTGATCTAATCAATCTTGTCCTTTAGATAAGGGATTGTACAGTCCTCTGTTAGATATCATGCTGACAATCCTATGGAACGGTTAGTCAAGCATTTAGGTTTCTCGATCTCTGATTTATTTGACATAGAACTTAATCGAACACATCAATTCAGTTCTGACCGGGCCCGACACATAAGTCAAATCAAATCATCGAGCGGCCGAGATATCGCTTTTACCTTCTTAGATAAAAGTTACAGATAAACTTCGACTTATATGCATTTACTTATTCATTAACTAACTATACACAACAATGCGTTTTATAACACCAAGTTACTGATTCGTTTTCGCATTATCAATGTACAACAAATTAACAAATAACAAACCATATATCTAGGTTTTAAGACTATATGATATTATCGTCTTGCGATCACCCTTTTATATCATATTCCATAAGGTGATTCCGGCAAGCGCGGGTTTGTTCCAATGCTCAAAACTAGTTCATAAGCACTCATGAACGTTGCAGCAACTCTTTGCTATGTCTAACACCATTTAGACAATCTACACACCAATTCATGACAATCTTCATTCATATCTACTTCCAACATATGAACGATTGTGGACAATTTGAACAATTCGATTATTCCTAATAAACTCAATTATTCTGGAAGTCAAAACATGCAAAGTGAAACAATAGTTAAACAATTAACATAAGATAGTAACATTACTCATAAATAAAACTCCTTTATTTAATCATCAAATGTTAATTACATTTATCTATTACACGTTTCTAATACTATCTAATCTATGCTAATATCATCCTTCAGCCCAATACTCCTAGCATGCTGCAAGTGCTTAACCCTACTCAGTCCCTTCGTAAGCGGATCTGCTGGGTTATCTTCTGATGATATCCTCTTCACTATGAGTTTTCCTTCTTCTACACGATGTCTGATGAAGTGATATTTTCTGTCGATATGTCTTGATCTACCATGATCCCTCGGTTCCTTGGTCAAGCAACCGCTCCTTCGTTATCACAGAAAATCTCCATGGGCTCCTTTATGGCAGGTACAACTCCAAGATCACCGATGAAGTTCTTCAGCCATATTGCCTCCTTCGACGCTTCGCTCGCTGCAATGTACTCTGATTCGCACGTTGAATCAGCTACGGTCTCCTGCTTGGAACTCTTCCATGTCACTGCTCATCCATTTAGGGTAAAGACCCAACCCGACTGCGAACGGTAGTTGTCCCTGTCGGTCTAAAAACTGGCGTCACTATACCCTCGCACCTTCAAGTCATCACTCCCTCCGAGGACTAAGAACCATTCCTTCATCCTCCGAAGGTACTTAAGGATATTCTTCACCGCAATCCAATGTGCTCTGCCAGGATTCCCTTGATATCTGCTAACCATGCTCAAAGCAAAGGCTACATCAGGGCGAGTACAAGTCATAGCATACATGATTGAGCCAACTGCGGAAGCGTATGGTACTCGGCTCATTTCTGCTATCTCAACTTCGGTACTCGGACTTTGAGTCTTACTCAACTTGGCATTACTTTGTATCGGTAACTCTCCCTTCTTCGAGTTTTCCATACTAAATCGTTTTAGTACTTTATCCAAGTAAGTATTCTGACTAAGTCCAATTAGTCTCTTACTTCTTTCTCTTACTACCCTTATTCCCAAAATGTAGGAAGCCTCTCCGAGGTCCTTCATAGCGAAGCACTTCCCGAGCCAGGACTTAACCTCCTGCAGAGTTGGGATGTCGTTTCCTATGAGTAATATGTCATCGACATATAGAACGAGGAAGCTTACTATACTCCCACTGGTTTTGACATATACACATGATTCGTCTTCGCTTCGTACAAATCCAAACTCTTTGACTTTCTCATCGAAGCAAAGATTCCATCTGCGATACGCTTGCTTAAGTCCATAAATGGACTTCTCAAGCTTACACACTCTATTTGGATGCTTCGGATCCACAAACCCCTCTGGCTTAGCCATGTAAACATCCTCAGCCAACTTTCTGTTAAGGAAAGCGGTCTTGACATCCATTTGCCAAATTTCATAATCATGAAATGCGGCAATAGCTAGCATCACTCTAATAGATTTAATCTTCGCAACTGGTGAGAAGGTCTCATCATAGTCAACTCCAGGAGTTTGAGTAAAGCCCTTCTCAACCAATCGCGCTTTATATGTGTGTACTTTTCCATCCACGTCGGTCTTCTTCTTGAAGATTCGTTTGCACCCAACAGTCTTACGTCCGGGCACATAATCAACCAAATTCCAAACTTGGTTGTCATACATGGATTGGATCTCGCTATCCATTGCCTATTTCCATTTCGCAGACTTCGGGCCTGCCATGGCTTCCTTATAGCTATTAGGTTCATCAAGATTTATTAGTGTACCATCACTAATATACATGTCCCCTTCGGTAGTAATATGAAAACCATAAAACTGGGGATGAACTCTAACTCTATCGGAACGTCTAAGAGGTAAGGACTCGTCAATCGGTTCAACCGGAGTTTCCTCCTCGGGTTGAGTGCCAGTGGTAGAGGTTCCTTCATCTATCGACTCTTGAATCTCTTCAAGTTCGATTTGCCTCCCACTGTCTCCTTGGCTTATGAGTTCTCGCTCTCGGAAAACTCCTCTCCTTGCAATGAAGACAACATTGTCCTTCGGTCTATAAAAGAGATATCCAAAGGATGTCTGCAGGTAGCCGATGAAAATACATCGCTCACTTCGAGGTTCGAGCTTGTCGTGAGTATCTCGTCTTACGAAAGCCTCACAACCCCAAACCTTGATATGCGCCAACGTAGGAGCTTTCCCTGTCCACATCTCGTGAGGTGTTTTGGAAACCTTCTTAGTAGGGACTCGGTTAAGGATATGGGCGGCAGTCTCTAAGGCATACCCCAAACAGAGATAGGTAGTGAAGCACGACTCATCATAGAGCGAAGCATATCCAATAAGGTTCGATTATGCCTTTCTGCCACACCATTCAACTGCGGTGTCCTAGGAGGCGTCAATTGCGAAACTATTCCACACCCCTTGAGATAATCGTGGAATTCAAGACTTAGGTACTCTCCTCCTCGATCGGATCGAAGCATCTTGATTCTCCTGCCCAATTGATTCTCCACTTCATTCTTGAATTCTTTGAACTTTTTAAAGGTTTCTGACTTTTGCTTGATTAAATAGATATACCCATATCTACTATAATCATCGGTAAAAGTCACGTAGAAGCGGTTCCCATCCTTTGTGGTTGATCTAAACGGTCCACATACATCGGTATGTATTAAGTCCAATAGACCCTCATCCCTTTCACACGTACTCGTGAAGGGTGACTTAGTCATCTTTCCAAGTAAACAAGACTCGCATGTGTCATCTTCCCTAAGGTCGACTGACTCCAACACTCCATCCTTTTGGAGTTGGGCTATGCGTTTCTTGTTGACATGTCCAAGACGACAATGCCACAAGGATGCTTTATCCATACTAGTGGAAGAATCTATATTCAAAACATCATTTCCTAAGTTATCAACAATCATAACAGTTTCATATATTCCATTACATGGTATAGCTTCAAAGTAAAAGACACAATTTAGATAAGCCAAAATAGAACCATTCGCATTATTAAAAGAAAATCTAAAACCTTGTCTAAACAAACCATGAAATGAAATGATGTTTCTAGCCATTTCTGGCGAATAGCAACAATTGTTCAAATCTAAACATAAATTATTCCTAAGCACTAAAGAATACACTCCAATCTTGGTCACAGGCGACGATCTTCTGTTCCCCATGATTAGATTGATTCTTCCTGGCTCCACATCCCTACTTCTTCTTAGTCCCTGCACATTAGAACAAATGTGGTAACCACAACCGGTATCAGGAACCCAAGAAATAGCATGATTAGAATTGTTAGATTTAATTGTGTATATACCTCCGAAAGATGGCTTGATCTTTCCTTCTTTGATTGTTTGCAGGTAGTCTGGGCAGCTTCTCTTCCAATGTCCTATCTTGTGGCAGTGGTGGCACTCTGCCTCCTTCGGGTTAGGACAGGGCTTAGCGGGATCAACTTTGGTCCCACTAGAAGAGGCACCATCTTGGGCTTTAACCTTGTGATAGTTCTTCGATGAAGCCTTCCTCTTCTTTCCCTTCCTTTGACTAATAGCCAAGACAGGAGCAGCAAGCGGATTGGGAGTTGGTGCAACAGACTTGTCTTTGAAGTTACTCTCAGCAACCCTCAAGAGACCTTGGAGTTTGCTTAGGGTGACCTCTTCTTTGTTCATGTGGTAGGTCATCCTAAATTGATTGTACATCGGAGGCAAAGAGTGAAGCACCATGTCGATCGCCAAGTCTTCCCCAAAGTCAACATTTAACTTGCGAAGGCGGTCGACATACCTTTGCATCTTTTGCAGGTGCACGGTAAGAGATTCTCCATGACCCATCTTAGCGGAAATCATGTTGGTGAAAATTTCATAACGCTCTTGTCTCGCATTTTGGTGGTATCTCTCCAATAAGTCTTGGTGCATCTCGTACGGGTACATGTCCTCGTAGGACTTTTGGAATTCGGAGTTCATGGTGGCAATCATGATGCAATGTACCTTCGTTGCATCTCGCTCATGAGTTTCAAAAGGGGTGATTTCAGCCAAAGTAGCGATTTCAGGATTGATTTTCTTGAGCTTCTCATCGAGGACATACTCCTTATCCTCATAGCGAGCAATGGTGCGAATGTATCTTATCCATTCGTTAAAGTTCGTTCCATCGAAGGTGACCTTTTGGCAAAGTCTCATCAACGTGAAAGAACCAGCAGCAGCGTTGTTTGCGTTCGACATCTACAAAAGGAAAAAGGACAAAGATAGATTAGAATAAGAATCCCTAATTATCACCCAATTAGAAAAATTAGGGCTAGGATCCAACAATAACATTTACATACTAGAAAAGGGATGTCCTAATTTAACATGCAAATAAATTGAAGGTAAGTGAATGACGATTCACTAATTCTCCATCACAAAAACTTAAACTATTAGTCCTAAGTGTATTGAGAATTCCTAGGTTCGAATGAGATTCATTGAAACTATTCAATGGCATGTTTAAATCTCGATATGCCCCTCTTGTTTGTGACTGGGATACCGAGGATCACAAAGCGGGTGTGAATTACCATGCAAATTCACATGGTGCCTTCATTGTAACGATCACCTATTCGATGTGCCGGTAAACCACACACGCTCCATCGAACTATGATAAACAATGAATCACCCTTTGCCACCTTTTCTTAGAGCCAATTAGTGTGCCGGTAAACCACACACGCTCCACTAACTTCTTAGCAAGGGTGCAAAGTGTAATTTCATGGGATTGCATCAATTCACTTTTCCTAAAGTAACTAAGATTGGGAAAATTTTAAAATATGAGTAGTTACTTTGTATTACTTATTATACTTTTAATGAGAGGATGAGGTTGCCCAATCCTACCCGTTCGGCTAACGACCCTCCACCAATCAAGCAAGCGGTGGGTGTGAGTGTACACCCATTAAGCACCATTTTATAGGCCAAAACCTTATATCCACCTTATAGATCGGCTTCGTGAATGAGGCCTACTAACGGTAAGACTAGCATTTAGTTATACATATATATTATTCTATTAATATCATATTAGTATAGGGTTGTATTTTAAACCTTTTAAAATCTAGGTTTTGAAATTTAAGTTGTCTAAATTAAAACTTTTAATCACAAAATATAAATTTCAAAACTTGAGGACAAGTTTTAAACATTTAAAACATGGAGGATCAAATAACAAATAATTCCAATTAACAATTAATATCCTAATTATCTATATTTGATTTTATTCAAAATTTCTTTTTAAGATAATTACCAAAATAATTAAAATAATTAATTAATTATCATATAAGGAAATTAAATATTTTATTAGTTGATAAATATCTTTAATTAGATCAAGATAATAGTCATATATATCAAAAAAATCGGATTAGGGTTGATCTAATATGATTAAGGTAAGTTTCCATAAGATAATTATGAAAAAATCCCGAATCTGGCCATTCCTGACGCCTGGACTCGCCGAGTGCACAAAGGGACTCGCTGAGTCAGGCCAACTCGCCGAGTCCACTTTCGAACTCGCCGAGTCCATGACTCAGAAACACAAAATTCGAATTTTGCAGTTTAGTTTCAGTTAATCAAGCAACAATTTAATGAAAACCAAACTAGTCTCTGATACCACTGATGGGTTTTAGCCATAAGAACTTTCCTATGTGCGCATGCAAAACCCTAATGCTTGGATCTAGGCTTTCTAATTAAACATGCTTTGAATCCAAGACTTCTAATGACTAATTAGGGTGAGGTAAATTGGCACTCATGCAAGGCAAGGAACCCTAGAGCCGATTTCTCACCCTCCTCTCTCTATCTCTCAAGATCATTCTCTTGCTAGTTGGTGTTTGTAAGCCATTAGAGGAGTGACATTTGTGACTCTAAGCTCCAAGAAGAAGAAGTATCAAGCAAGTAATCCAAGGTATTGTTCTAGATCCATATTCATATGATTAGATTCAATTGTTTACATTAGATCTAGGATTGAAAGTCTTGGATACAATGCATTTTCAATTAGAGA
Organism: Lactuca serriola; assembly: GCF_051521515.1. NCBI lineage: Eukaryota > Viridiplantae > Streptophyta > Magnoliopsida > Asterales > Asteraceae > Lactuca > Lactuca serriola. The sequence continues at coordinate 97,297,240 of NC_136410.1, read as the reverse complement.
AACCTAAATCCAAGCAATTAGGGTTTGCATGTGCACATAGGAAAGTTCTTATGCCTCAAACCCATCAGTGGTATCAGAGCTTTGATTGATTTCTATTGAATTGATGCATTGGTTGATTGCTTGTTGCTTGAAAATTCGATTTTTGTGATTCTGCCTGATGAACTCGGCGAGTTCCACTGTGGACTCGGCGAGTAGCTCCAACTCGGCGAGTCCATAGTGGGAACTCGGCGAGTTCGAGCGTCAGAAGGAGGTAGTTTCGGGATTTGTTGCTGTTTTACTTGAGGATACTTGCCTTAACTGTTTTGGGTCATTAAAATTCGTTTTTATCAAATATATGAGTATATTCTTGACTAAACAGAAGATGATTACCAATTAGTTGAATAATAATTTTCTTATATGATAATAATTGATTATTTGAATTGAATTGGTGGATTTTCTTGCAAGTAATATTAAATAAGATCAAATTGAGATAATCTAATTAGTTGATTTATATTATTTGCTATTTGATCCTTATGTTTTGAAAAGTTTAAAACTTGTCCTCAAGTTTTGAAATTTAAGTTTTGTGATTAAAATTTTGATTTGAATAATTTAAATTTCAAACCCTAGAATTTTACAAGTTTAAAATTCAACACTATACTAATATATTATTACAAGCTTAATATATATATATATATATATATATATATATATATATATATATATATACACATATATGTATGATTAAAATGCTAGTCTTACCGTTAGTAGGCTTCATTCACGAAGCCAGTCTATAAGGTGGGTATAAGGTTGCTGCCTATAAAATGGCGCTTAATGGGTGTACACTCACACCCACCGCTTGCTTGACTGGTGGAGGGTCGTTAGCCGAACGGGTAGGATAGTGCAAACCTCTTCTCATTAATAAGTATAAAGAATCTATTTAAAGTAACTAAACTGTTTTATAAAATTCCCAATCTTAGTTACTTTAGGAAAAGTGAATTGATGCAATCCCATGAAATTACACTTTGCACCCATTGTTTAGATGTTAGTGGAGCGTGTGTGGTTAACCAGCACACTAATTGGTTCTAAGCAAAGGTGGCAAAGGGTGGTTCATTGTTTGTCATAGTTCGGTGGAGCGTATGTGGTCTACCGGCACATCGAGTAGGTGAATGTAACAATGAAGGCACCATGTAGATTTGCATGGTTATTCACACCCGCTTTTTGATCCTCAGTATCCCAGTCACAAACTAGAGGGGCATATCGAGATTTAAACATGCCATTGAAAGGTTCAATGAATCTCAAAGAAACTAGGAATTCTCAATACATTTAAAACTTAAAGCTTATGTTTTTCATGGTGACGAATTAGTGAATCGTCATTCACTTACCTCCAAATTATTTGCATGCTGGATCACGGTATCCCTTTTCTAATGTGTAAATAATGTTGTTGGGTCCTAGCCCTAAATTTTCATTTTGGGTGTTAATTAGGGACTTAATTCTAATCAACTTTGTTCCTTTCTATTTGTAGATGTCTAACGCAAACAACGCTGCTGCTAGCTCATTCACGCTAATGAGCCTTTGTCAAAAAGTGACTTTCGATGGATCGAACATTAGCGAATGGATAAGATACATTCGCACGATCGCGCGTTACGAGGACAAGGAGTACGTTCTCGATGAGAAGATCGAGAAGATCAATCCAGAAACTGCTACTCCCGAATAAATGGCTGTCTTTGAGACACATGAATGTGATGCAACGAAAGTCCATTGCATCATGATAACCACAATGAACTCCGAATTCCAAAAGTCCTATGAGGACATGTATCCTCATAAGATGCATCTAGTCTTGATGGAGAGATATCACCAAAGCGCGAGGCAAGAGTGCTATGAGATCATAACGAATATGATCGCTGCTAAAATGGGAAGTAGAGAGTCTCTAACCGTGTACTTGCAAAAGAAGCAAAGGTATGTTGATCGTCTTCGCAAGTTGAATGTCAACTTTGGGGAAGATTTGGCTATCGACATTGTTCTTCACTCCTTGCCCTCATGCTACAATCAATTTAGGATGACCAACCACGTGTACAAGGAAGAGGTCACCCTAAACAAACTCCAAGGGCTCCTAAGGACTACTGAGAGCAACCTAAAGGACAAGTCTGTTGCACCAACTCCCAATCCATCCGTTGCTCCTGTTTTGGCTATTGGGCAGGGAAGGGGCAAAAAGAGGAAGGCATCTTCGAAGAACCACTGCAAGGGAAAGTCCCAAGATGGTTCCTCTTCTAGTGTGACCAAGGTTGATCCTGCTAAGCCCAACCCTAAACCAAAAGAGGCAGAGTGCCATCATTGCCACAAAATAGGCCATTGGAAGAGAAGCTGCCTGGAATATCTGCAAGCCATCAAGGATGAAATGATCAAGCCGTCTTTTGCAGCTATATACACAATTAAATCTAATGATTCGTCTCATGCTATTTCTTGGGTTCTTAATACAGGGTGTGGTTACCACATTTGGTCTGATTTGCTAGGAAGAAATAGGGATGTGGAGCTAGGAAGAATAAATCTAATCATGGGGAACAGAAGATAGTCGCCTGTTACCAAGATTGGAGTGTATTCTTTAGTGCTTAGTAATGGATTGAATTTAGATTTAAATAATTGTTGCTACTCCCCAGATATGGCAAGAAACATCATTTCTTTTCATGGTTTGTTTAGACAAGGATTTAGATATTCGTTTAATAATGAGAATGGTTCGATTTATACTTATCTAAATGGTGTTTTATATTTTCAAGCAATGCCTTGTAATGGAATTTATGAAACTGTTATGGTTGTAGATAACCTAGGAAATGATGTGTTGTGTATGGATTCTTCCAATAGTATGGATAGAGCATCCTTGTGGCATTGTCGTCTAGGACATGTCAACAAGAAGCGCATACCTCAACTCCAAAAGGATGGAGTGTTGGAGTCATTAGACCTTAGGGAAGATGACACGTGCGAATCTTGTTTACTTGGAAAGATGACCAAGTCACCCTTCACTGGCACTTGTGAGAGGGGTGAGGGTTTATTGGATCTCATACATACCGACGTGTGTGGGCCCTTTAGATCCACCACAAAGGATGGGAGCCGCTTCTACGTGACTTTCACCGATGATTATAGTAGATATGGGTATATTTACTTAATCAAGCACAAGTCAGAAACGTTTGAAAAAATTCAAAGAGTTCAAACATGAAGTGGAGAATCAATTGGGCAGGAAAATCAAGATGCTTCGATCCGATCAAGGAGGAGAGTACCTAAGTCTTGAATTCCACGACTATATCAAGGAATGCGGAATAGTTTCGCAATTGACGCCACCTAGGACACCGCAGTTGAATGGTGTGGCAGAAAGGCGTAATCGAACCCTGTTAGACATGGTCTGTTCTATGATGATTCATGCTTCACTACCTATCTCATTATGTGGGTATGCCTTAGAGACTGTCGCCCATATCCTTAACTGATTCCCTACAAAGAAGGTTGCCAAAACACCTCTCAAGATATGGACAGGGAAAGCTCCCTCGTTGTCACACATCAAGGTTTGGGGCTGTGAAGTTCGTAAGACTAGAAACTCACGACAAACTCAAACCTCGTAGTGAGCGATGTATTTTCATCGGCTACCCGCAGAGATCCTTTGGATATCTCTTCTATAGACCGAGTGACAATGTTGTCTTCGTTGCGAGGAGAGGGGTTTTTCGAGAGCGAGAACTCATAAGCCAAGGGGACAGTGGGAGGCAAATCGATCTTGAAGAGATTCAAGAGTCGAGTGATGAAGGAACCTCTAACGCTGGCGCTCAACCCGAGGAGGAAACTCTTGTTGAACCGATTGACGAGTCCTTACCTCTTAGACGTTCTGAAAGAGTTAGAGTTCAACCCCAGTTCTATGGTTTTCATATTACTACCAAAGGGGACACGTATATTAGTGATGGTAAACTAATAATTCTAGATGAACCTAATAGCTATAAGGAATCCATGGCAGGCCCAGAGTCTGTAAAATGGAAAGAGGCGATGGACAGCGAGATTCATTCCATGTATGACAACCAAGTTTGGAATTTGGTTGACAATGTGCCCGGACGTAAGACAGTTGGGTACAAATGGATCTTCAAAAAGAACACCGACGTGGATGGGAATGTGCACACGTATAAGGCACGATTGGTGGCGAAGGGCTTTACTCAAACTCTCGGAGTTGACTATGATGAGACCTTCTCACCAGTTGCTAAGATAAAATCTATTAGGGTGATGCTAGCCATTGCTGCATTTCATGATTATGAGATATGGCAGATGGATGTCAAGACCGCTTTCTTTAATGGGAAGTTGGCTGAGGATGTTTACATGGCTCAGCCAGAGGGTTTCGTCGATCCAAAGCATCCAAATAGAGTGTGCAAGCTTGAGAAGTCCATTTATGGACTTAAGCAAGCATCTCGAAGATGGAATCTTTGCTTCGATGAGAAAGTCAAAGAGTTTGGATTTGTACGAAGTGAAGATGAATCATGTGTATATGTCAAGGCCAGCGGGAGTATAGTTAGCTTCCTCATTTTGTATGTCGACGACATACTGCTCATAGGAAACGACATCCCGACTTTGCAGGAGGTTAAGTCCTGGCTCGGGAAGTGCTTCGCTATGAAGGACCTCGGAGAGGCTTCCTATATTTTGGTAATAAGGATAGTGAGAGAACGAGGTAAGAGACTAATAGGACTTAGTCAGAATACTTACTTGGATAAAGTACTAAAACGTTTTTGTATGCAAAACTCAAAGAAGGGAGAACTACTGATACAGAGTAATGCCAAATTGAGTAAGACTCAAAGTCCGAGTACAGAAGCCAAGATAGCTGAGATGAGCCGAGTACCCTACGCTTCCACAGTTGGCTCAATCATGCACGCTATGACTTGTACTCGCCCTGATGTGGCCTTTGCTTTGAGCATGGTCAGTAGATATCAAGGGAACCTTGGCAGAGCTCATTGGATTGCGGTCAAGAATATACTTAAGTACCTTCGGAGGACCAACGAATGGTTTTTAGTCCTCGAAAGGAGTGATGAATTAAAGGTGCGAGGGTATAGTGGCGCCAGCTTCCAGACCGACAGGGACAACTACCGTTCGCAGTCGGGCTGGGTCATTACCCTGAATGGAGGAGCAGTGACTTAGAAAAGTTCCAAACAAGAAACCGTGGCTGATTCAACGTGCGAATCAGAGTACATTGCGGCGAGCGAAGCGTCAAAGGAGGCGATGTGGTTGAAGAACTTCATTGGTGATCTTGGAGTTGTACCTACCATAAAGGAGCCTATGGAAATTTTCTGTGATAATGAAGGAGCGCTTGCATTGACCAACGAACCGAGGGATCATGGTAGATCTCGGCATATTGATAGAAAATATCACTTTATCAGACATCGAGTAGAAGAAGGACACCTCGTAGTAAAGAGGGTATCGTCGGAGGATAACCCAACAGATCCGCTTACGAAGGGACTGAGTAGGGTTAAGCATTTGCAGCACACTAGGAGCATTGGGCTAAAAGACGATATTAGTTTAGATTAGATAGTTTTGGAAACATGTAATAGATAAATGTAATTGACATTTGATGATTAAATAAATGATTATTATTTATAAGTAAAGCTACTGTCTTATGTTAATTGTTTAACTATTGTTTCACTTTGCAGGTTTTGACTTCCTGAATAATCGAGTTATTAAGAATAATCGAATTATTCGAATGGTCCACAATCGTTCATATGTTGGAAGTAGGTATGAATGAAGATTGTCATGAATTGGTGTGTAGATTGTCTAAAAGGTATTAGACATAGCAAAGGTTTGTTGTAATGTTCATGAGTGCTTATGAACAATTTTGAGCATTGGAATAAACCCACGCTTGCTGGAATCACTTTATGGAATGAGACACAAGTGATTGCAAGACGATAATATCATATGGTCTTAAAACCAAGATATATCGTTTATTGTTTATTAATTGGTTGTGCATTGATAATGCGAAACCACATCAGTAAATTGATGTCATAAAACGAATTGTTGTGTATGGTTGATTAGTAAATAGTAAATGCATATAAGTTGAAGTTTATCTGTTACTTTTATCCTAAGAGGGTAAAAGCGATATCAGGGCCCCTCGATGATTTGATTTGACTTATGTGTCGGGCCCAATCAGGACTGAATTGATGTGTTCAATTAAGTTCTATGTCAAATGAATCAGAGATCAAGAAACCAATTGCTGGATAATAAGTTCCATAAGATTGTTCGCATAATATCTAAACAGAGGACTGTACAATCCCTTATCTAAAGGACAGGATATTGATAAGATCAGAGTTTTACAGCGTCTTTGAGATCTACGATTGCTAATCGGATTGTGTTTGCATATATAGTTACTAGACTTATCCAATTAGGAGACTGTTGGATTAGTGTCTAAGGCTATAACTATATTTGGTAAGTACTTGACCCGGTTGTGCATGGTCCTTTTGGGTTGCCTTCACCATAGCAACTTGACAGGATGATTTGTTAAGAGAGAAGAGATATTATTGTTAATATATTATGAGAATAATATATTAAAGGGATAATAATGTTATTTGATTAATATAAGTCATATATTGATTGAGAATTAATTTGGTGACTTAAAGAGGTTAATTGAATAAAGGGGCATAAACTGTCAAATGTGTGATAGTTGTGTTTTGGGCTATGTATCCTTATGGATATAAGGGTGGACGGATTTTAGGGATAGAGGACCATAAAATCGTCCAAGCCTAGTATCTAGGAGGATCTTGGATTGCTTAGGGCTTAAGTTATTCAATTAGGGTTAAAGGTGAAACCCTAGTAGCTCATAGTATAAATATATCCCTAGGGTGAGGGAAATCGGCACTCATGCAAGTCAAGGAACCCTAGAGTCTATTTCTCACCCTCCTCTCTCTCTCTCTCTCTCTCTCTCTCTCTCTCTTAAGATCATTGTCTTGCTAGTTGGTGTTTGTAAGCCATTAGAGGAGTGACAATTGTGACTCTAAGCTCCAAGAAGAAGAAGTATCAAGCAAGTAATCCAAGGTATTGTTCTAGATCCATATTCATATGATTAGATTCAATTGTTTACATTAGATCTAGTATTGAAAGTCTTGGATACAATGCATGTTCAATTAGAGAAACCTAGATCCAAGCAATTAGGGTTTGCATGTGCACATAGGAAAGTTCTTATGGGTCAAACCCATCAATTTCATTGGGTGTCATTAATCCTTTCTTTCTTGTGTTAAAAGTTTTTATTGTGTATTTCACATGATTTAGAGTGTTTTACTGCTTATATCTAAAATATGATGTAGGTGGACACGTCATACATAGACTTTATCCTTTCAAACGAACTTCCTTTTGATCAATGTTGTTTTTTTAGTTGTTAATGTTCATGGAGGAATTTATAAAAATTTTCGGGTCAAAAGTTTGTAAAGTTTCTAGAATGCCACAATACGGACACGATCCTTCATATTTCTGAGTGTTAATGAGACTTTCTTAATATTTCAAATATAATTAGCTTGTAAATGGTAATCAACTTGCTTATATCATTTTTAAGAATAACAAGATTTCAAATTATAGTTTATAAATGTGACAAAATAGTTTCACGAACTGGAAAAGATTAGAGCCAAAAAACTGCTTCGTTGATTTGATTGTGTGCTTGTTATAAACCTGTTGGATCATATAGATAAAACTACATTTTGAATCAAATTTTTGCAATTTTTGGTAGGTAACTATCATTCAGAAGCAATTTATGTCTGGAATATATTGTTACGGATTCTCGAATTCGTATTGATGAACACGGAGTGACATCATTTCTTATAAAGACCGAATGAAATAAAATCCTTCTTAGTAAGGTTAACTTATTTCGATGGAGAACTGCCTTTGACTATTTTCCTGTCAAAACAAACTTTTCTAGTTGTGATATTGACATTCCTTGTTCCTTATGTCGGATTTATAACAACTCTACACAAGGTATCCGACATGTTCTCAACGAGTGTGATGTGGCGTCCCAAATTCTTCTCAAGATAAGTCGTTGGTGTGATATAAACTTATCTAATCGTAAATTTATCCATGATTTACATGGTTTTTGGATTCATTGTATATATCCATAGCTCTTAAAGCAGTTTTGGAGTTGATCATAGTCACTATGCATTATTTCCATGTAATTATTTTTTAAAGGAAATTAAAAATATTATATATGTTTAAAATGTTTGTGCTTCAGAAATAATAATATGTCATATTTTTTAATATAAGAATAAATATAGTTGTATTAGTTGTTATTTCTAAAACACAAACATAAAGCTTTTAAACATATAAAATATAAATATATTTGTCTAAATTATTATAAAAATATATTTATTTTTATAAAAAAAATGTGATACGTTATTATTTCTGAAATACAAAGCTTTTAAACATATAAAATATTTTTATTTTCCTTTTAAAGAAAATAAATTGAATGTAATTAATGACAGATTATTCATATGTTTAACTATTTTCGCATATGTAGCAGTGTAGTTAATTATTAGCTAACAGGCGTTTTTTTTAATTTTGCTTTGAAAAGTTCAAATATTAATTACAGAATACATTTAAATTTGATAAAACTAAATAACTTTTTAAAATTTAAATATCAAAAGTTTATATAGAACCAATATAAAATTTACCGTACTTAAAGGTAAAAATATATTTTGGTTTTGGTTTCGTAATAAAAGTACGGTAAATTTATATTGGTTCGATATAAACTTTTGATATTTAAATTTAAAAAAAAAACTATTTAGTTTTATCAATATCTATTAATATTTGATATGTTTATAATCTTAAGGGATTTTTGCAAAATATTTGTAAACTTTAAGGTTTTTTGCAAATAATATTTCATGCTAGCGTGGAAACCTGATATTTCAAGTAAAAACTGCCAAATGGAAAAAAAAAAAAAAAAAAAAAACAAGTTTGCAGCATAAACGAACCAAAAACCCATCGAAGGGTAAAATGTAACGTCTAAATACTCATAACCAAAATTTTTTATTTTTATATTAAATAAAACATCAACCAAACATGTTTATCAAAACCATAAGGTATTCAGAGAGTGTCCAAAAGTACATCAGAGTCATTAAAGAGGAAAATTGTGGTGTGTGTAATGTGATCATCCCGAACTCTTCACCTTCGAACTGGAAGTACTTGAAACATAAACTAAAAACCAAAAAGCACACAACTTAGTGAGTTCCCCAAAATACCGCATACCATACATATATGTCACTTCAAGGCTGTACCGGGTCTATTTCACCCCCGAGTCTATTTCAACTCATATGTCAGCACAAGGCTGTACCGGGTCTATTTCACCCCCGAGTCTATTTCAATTCATATGTCAGCACAAGGTTGTACCGTGTCTATTTCACACCATATATATAGAAAACATGCACACAGACATACAACTCATATACCATGAGTCACAAAGACTACAAGCACATACAATCCCCTAGCGTCCTACAATATACTGAGGAAACTCACCTCGCACAACAGCTCAAAAGTCAACACGCCCTCAAAATCTCACAACAGGTGCTAAATGCCACCTAGATAATCACACAAGGCAAACCTTAATATACCCATTAGGAACTAGCCGGACAAACAACCACAAGTCAAAAGCCATCCCTCAAGGTCAAAAGTCAATGTTGACTCCATCGACCACCACGACGTGGTTATTCTTGGCTACGTCGTGGTATCTTGGGGTTCCAACAACTATTTTCTTCTATTCCAATAGCTCCAAAGCTCAGCTCTAGTCCAAAAATCTGATCTACAAGGATAAAGTTTCGAACTTTCTACATTATGAACACCCAAAAGGTCCAAAACCCAAATCTGTAACTATCAAAAGGCATACAAATGCAAGATCTTCACCAATAAGCACTTATTCCACAAATTCTGAAGTCCATCCTTTCCAGAAGCGATTCTAGCACCAAAACTAATGTAAAAGTTGGTGCTTCATAGACATGCATGTCTTGAACCCATATTAGGTCAAAATGAGGGTTTATGACCTAAATCTCATGCATGGATTGAAAACCCTACCAAACTTCAGATCCAAGGCACAAATTACACCAAATGCCCCAGAGATTCAAAAGGTTGCAAACTTTAAGAGATCTCACCATCCCAACAAGCAAAAACAAGAAGTTAATGGGACAAAACTCAAGATCTAGCAGCTTAGCATAATAAAAATCGAGTCTTGGACACTTACAAAGGTCCAGAAGAGTGCTAAGGGGAAGAATAGAGACTTGATTGCTTGATCTTTGCTTCCTTCTTCTTTTTTTAGCTTCAAGTTACACCAAAACCAGCTCAATAATGGAGGAAAGTGATTAGGGTTTTCTTTAGTGCTTGAGGGGGCTGATGGAGGTTGTAGATGAGCAAACCCTAGCCTCCACATTCCTTTAAGTATGGAGCAAACCGGGAAAAGTAGGGTTTTCATGTAAGCTATCCACCATGTCGTGGCCAATATTGCCATGCTGTGGTGGCTTAAATGAGACACGCGAACCCTTATTGCCTTGCCACGTCAAGGCAGTGCCTCCACCATGTCGTGGCAATCCTCAAAATGATAATTTAATTATGAATAATGTACCTCAAGATCCATGCATTACAACTCTTCCACACTTAATTTAGACTTTGTCCTCGAATTCCGCCACCTCAAACAGCTCGAGCTAATGCTCTCTCATCTCGTCCTCTGGCTCCAACATCCATTTTGAACCCTGTCAATGTTGCCACTACACCTTCACGAGAACAAGAACCTTGTTTCGTGTAACAATTGTGACTTTTTCACTGATCGTTATTTATAAAAAGTCACCAACGTCAAATATAATAGACTTAATACTTTATATGTATCAACATCTGATCAAGATATAAAGTTTCATATTAAGAAAATTAGGAAAAATCAACCAAATCGTCCATAAGTCAAAAAATTTAGTGTGCCGCAACATATTCTTATATTATGTTTAGAAAGTATGTGTCTTCCTGGTCCCGGAAATATAAACTTTGTAAAAATCCGAGTTCATATGAAGGATATATGAATTTTTATAAGATATAAAAATCAGTTGCGTAGTTAAAGTTATTAACGTCAAAAGGTACGGAGAAAATGGTTGAGTTTTAGTTAAACTCACCGAAACGATAATCATAGTAATCTTTGAAATAATAATTTTGGTAAAATGAACGCCAAAATTGAATTCCGTACGAGAGAGTTACGATTCTTTATAAAATCATTAAATCATTTAAAAATAAGGGCTAAAAACAAAATTCGTAATTAGCCAATACAACCTAAAGGAAAGTTGTAGTACCCACCGAGAACTACGTGTGGATATAAAAAACATCGAAAATAGAGTTCGTACATAGGAGATACGAATTTTTAAAGTTTCGTGAAGAGCGTCTGGCTCAAGAGGTACGCACGACGCACACATGCTTCTAGAAGAAGGTACAATGCACCAGCAGGAAAAAGACACGTGTCAGACAAGAAATGCGGATACGTCGCAAGGGCGCACCGCGCACCTCCCTTGCGCGGCGTGTATTCTCAGTATAAATAGAGCTTGTTGCTGCTCATTTGTTACTCACCCCAAATCTGTTTCCTTTCTATCCTTCTCTACTTTGAGAATTCCTTACAAAACCTTAGAAAAGTTATTATTTATGTATTCTAGTTGTTAGTAAGTTAGTTCTCGAGCCCGGTCGATCCCGAGGCAATCTTCGAGTCCCGAGTCCCGATTGTACCCTACTTTAGTTGTTTCACACTTTACAAGTGAGTTCACGGCCAATTTTTCTATCGTTTTATAAAAGATAGGGGAGATACTTGTTATAAAACTATTTTACATATTTTATAAAATATTATTATCTGCAATATATTAAGTAGTTATGCGATAAATATGTTAGGATAATATGTTGTTACTTACTATGTCTAGATAAACAACAATATTATGCCTACTCGTTATGATGACCAATTCTAAGTAATAATTATTATACGGTGTCGTCAATCTGTCCGTATAAATAGTGATATTTAGTATACACCATCGATACTATGACGGTATAAATATCTATAATTATTAGACGCCGTCATCACTCTGCCCGTATAAGTAGTGATATTTAGTATATGTCACCGTTATTCTGCCCATATAATTATTATTATACGATGTCATCACTCTGCCCGTATAAATAGTGATATTTAATATACGTTGTCGATACTCTCCCCATATAAATATCCATAATTATTATACATTGTTGTCACTCTGCCCGTATAAATAGTGATATTTAGTACACGTTGTCGATACTCTACTCGTATAAATATCAATAATTATTATATGTCGTCGTCACTCTGCCCATATAAATAGTGATATTTAGTATACGTCATTGTTATTCAGTCCGTATAAATATCCATAATTATTATACGTCGTCTTTACTTTTGCCCATATAAATAGTGATATTTAGTATACGTCGTTATTACTCTTGTCAAACCTCTAGAGCAACACTATAACCAGTCATAGCACTAGCCAAATTTGGGTTAAGGCACCACACCTAGTTGTTACTCTGCTCAAATATCATGTTTCCAAATAACTATAATTAGATATATATATATATATATATATATATATATATATATATATATATATATATGTGTGTGTGTGTGTGTGTGTGTGTGTGTGTGTGTGTATATATATATATATATATATATATATATATATATATATTTGCAAAATAATTATGAGATTTGAAAGACATAATTATCAAATATAAATTTAAAGGGGTTTATATTATGATAGTTACAGGAAATCACTCAATAAGAAAGATAAAAGATATAATCACTCTACTAGAAGTATCCAAGAGGCATACTTTTTTAATAAAAAATATAATCACTCTAATAGAAGTATCGAAGGGCATACTTATGGAATAAAGGATATAATCACTCTAATAGGAGTATCCAAGGGGCATACTGTAACGCCCGCAGATCCGGGCTAGTTAATTTAGAGGCAATAGGGGTCGAAAACGACTTTTTGACAAAAATATTATTTAGAATAAATAATCTTAACCAATTTGTAGAATATTTCACAAGGTTTCCGTACATATAAAGAACGCTGAAATCCGAGTTATAACGAAGAAGTTATGACCCGTCGAAGTTTCGCGTCGGAACCGGCACGGCGCCGGGAAGCGTAAATAGTAAATTTATGATATATAGAGATTTAGCCTTAGCGCTCTAAACAAAAGTCGTAGAATATGTTAAACTAAGAACATCGATAAAAAGAACGCCCAAATCTGACTTCGTATGAAGAAGTTATGATTTTTCGAAGTTTCGGATTAGCGGTGTACAGCCCGAAATTCGAATTTTAGATCGATTGATTTTTAGCCGACACAACCTAAACAAGAATCGAAGATCTCGTTATTAGTAGCGTAACGATAAAAATACAGACGAAAATGGACATCGAATAAAGAAGTTATGAGATTTTAACGGACCAATCCTATCCTGGCCTGTTAAAAATATAACTTTAAAAATAAAGTCAAAATTAACCAACGGAGTCTAAACGAAAGTTGTAGAGTATGTCTCCACCTACGCGTGGATATAAATAACGTCAAAAACGGAGTTCGTATGAGCGAGTTACAAATTATAGTAGTGTATTTACGTATTAAAATAAAGTATAAATCATGTATACGTACACATATATATACATATGTATATATCATTAGAAAGGTATCGACGATGCGGTTATTATAAAACTAATGTTGAGTTCTTTCGACATTAGTTTAGTACAAAGATCATTAAATCCATTTAAAATAGTATTATAGAGGGGTGTTTAGTTGTTTATATAACTAAAAGGTCATTAAGTAATTATGGAGGGTAGTTTTTGAAAATTCAATTAGTATAAATAAGAGCCTTGGGCTCTCATATTTCTTGCACCATTCTCTTGATTCAAGAGTCTTTCTCTCCTTATCCCCCGAGCATTTCGGTCCCTCGTGATTCGACTTCTCTTTCTGTAGTTTTAGTATAGTAAGGTGAGCGTTGAAGCGCTGCACGAATCTTTCTTAGAAAGATTCAGCGACGAAGTTCTGCCCCTGCAGAGCCCGACTCCTAGCTAAAATCCCCTTGAAAGTAAGTTATGTTTACCCTATTTTAAATATAGTTTATATTTAAAATTAGTATTGTTATTATAAATTTATAATAAATATTTGGGCTATTATTATGACTTATATAAGTGTCGTTATAATATCTTTTAACTACTCGCGGTACGGGGAATCTGGTTTAAAGGGTCGCATAGGGTTGTTGGATTTCAGAAGTGCTATACGCCAAAATGGTCCTGCCCTCCGGTGTTTTATGTCTGGCCCCTGTCTGTACATAGTAGTTGGAAAGTATTGTTTAAACGCTTATATAATAATAATAATAATAATAATAATAATAATAATAATAATAATAATAATAATAATAATAAGACTAATAATTAGTCACGGTAATATTAGACTAAAATCTAGTGGTGATAATACTAGGTTTCGTCAAAGGAAATTATTTTAAAGTAAACGAAGCGCTGTCCGAGTACCGAGTCACCACCTTCTCAGGTGAGTGCATAGTTACTTTCAGCTTACACATAGATATGAAGTATTTTATATAAATTACGTGCTATGTGTGTATATTATCTGTATACTTGCTATCTATGCTGGATGAACGTTTTATACATGTTTTCAATGATTTAAACTGTATATGTATTTTATATCTACAAAATGTGTTGGGTAAAACATGGGTAGATGTATTAGTTGCTGTGTGATAAAATGAAATAATGAGATGCCTCGTTATAGATGTTCTTGATGATCTAGTCATCTAGCGGAGTATAGATGATGACCATGGACTATTCTAGACAGTCCAGTGGAACACTAACAGGCTCGCAACCTGTAGGTGTTTATTCGAACTTTGTGTTTAACCGAACTGTGTGTTTATTCGAACTGTGTGTTTATTCGAACTGTGTGAACTGTGTGCTCACCAGATATACTCCATCCCAATGATAGTCCTTTGACTAGGTCCCTTGTGTTAGATGTTTTAGGGACGTAATGTGAGGATAACGGGAATGGGTAATTGGGTTGATTGTTTGATGTTTAAAAATAATAATTATATTATTGTGGGTTGAAAACCCTATGTGCTCACCAGGTTTCCCAACCTGACCCACTCAGTTTATTTTTATCACAGGTGTTGATATGAAGTCACAATACACTGAGAGATTTAAAGAGATGTAGATCACTAGTGTAAATAATTGTAAGTTCTGTTTATGCTTATGTTTCTGTATTAACGATGACATCCCAAACGTTTTAAAATGAAATAAATACGTTTCATCGAAAATGTTTTAATAACGTATTTACCATGTTTTTCTGGGAACAAATTCCGCAACATTTTTATAAAATGAAGTGCTCTGATTTTTATAAAGCATAAACAAAATCGGTCTTTTCTGGCCGTGAAAATGGGGATGTCACACATACTTTTGTAATAAAAGATATAATCACTGTAATAGGAGTATCCGAAGGGCATACTTCTGTAACAAAAGTTATAATCACTCTAATAGATGTATCCAAAGGGCATACTTCTTGAATAAAAGAGATAATCACTCTCATAGAAGTATCCAAGGGACATACTTCTAGAATGAAAGATAAAATCACTCTAATAAAAGTATATAAGGAGCATACTTCTGGAATATAAGGTATAGGCGGTATGTGCCTGTAAGATCATAATACAACATATAATATTATATTATACTCCATTTAATAGGAGAAAAACTAATGTGAATGGTAGTATGTGATAAAAAGTAAAGCATTAAAAGTTTAGTGTCTAACAGTAGTAAAATCCTATTAGAAGATATATTAACAATATAAATAAAAATACTTTTATAAGTCAATAAAGTTACACATAAAAAGTATTTTCAAAGATATAACACTCAAACATGTGAGCTCACAGATATTATGTTGACGCTTTCAAAACCACATGTATTCCTAAGAAACCGTGAGCTTGAAGCCTGCTTGTTAAGTCACCTTTAGGAATTTTATCAATCCGATGTAACACTTTTATTTATCAATAAAAGTGACATTTATGTTTTATATTGTTTCGTACTATTTAATGTATGTTAAATGATTGTGATCCAATATCCCTACGTTCCATAGCTCGGCGCTTCCGCCGTCGGCCGAGGGTGTGACATTTCGCAAAATCTTCGTCCTCCTGTCAATGATCGCCACTGGTCTCTCTATGTAATTCAGGCAATCATCCACTTGAATGTCCTCAAATGGAACCATTGCAGAAAAGTGCTATGAATCTGACTGGGCTCCTCTGGCATATCTAAACAATACGCCACCCTGCCCACCCGGGTTATCACCCTGAAAGGATCAATATACCAAGGGCCTAGCTTACCCCGCTTTCTGAATCGGATGACACCTTTCCAAGGTGACACCTTCAGGAGTACCATGTCCCCACGCTGAAACTCCAAGTCTGACTGACGTCTATCTGTGTAAATCTTTTGTCGGCTATTTGTTGTCTGAAGTTTGCCGCGAACCTGTTGAATCAATTCCATCATTTTGATTAACACCTCCGTACTCCCCATGACCCACTGACCTGATGGGTTTTAGCCATAAGAACTTTCCTATGTGCGCATGCAAAACCCTAATGCTTGGATCTAGGCTTTCTAATAAACATGCTTTGAATCCAAGACTTCTAATTACTAATTAGGTTAAATAAGAACATTGAAACAGATCTAGAATCATACCTCGCAAACTTTAAGACTTCTAATTACTAATGCTTGGATCTAGGCTTTCTAATAAACATGCTTTGAATCCAAGACTTCTAATTACTAATGCTTGGATCTAGGCTTTCTAATAAACATGCTTTGAATCCAAGACTTCTAATTATCGTCTTGCGATCACCTTTTATATCTTATTCCATAAGGTGATTCCAGCAAGCGCGGGTTTATTCCAATGCTCAAAACTAGTTCATAAGCACTCATGAACGTTGCAGCAATCCTTTGCTATGTCTAACACCATTTAGACATTCTACACACCAATTCATGACAATCTTCTTTCATATCTACTTCCAATATATGAATGATTGTGGACCATTTGAACAATTCTATTATTCCTAATAATTTCAATTATTCTGGAAGTCAAAACATGCAAAGTGAAACAATAGCTAAACAATTAACATAAGATAGTAACATTACTCATAAATAAAACTCCTTTATTTAATCATCAAATGTCAATTACATTTATCTATTACACGTTTCTAATACTATCTAATCTATGCTAATATCATCCTTCAGCCCAATACTCCTAGCATGCTGCAAGTGCTTAACCCTACTCAGTCCCTTCGTAAGAGGATCTGCTGGGTTATCTTCTGATGATATCCTCTTAACTACGAGTTGTCCTTCTTCTACACGATGTCTAATAAAGTGATACTTTCTGTCGATATGTCTTGATCTACCATGATCCCTCGGTTCCTTGGTTAAGGCAACCGCACCTTCGTTATCACAGAAAATCTCTATTGGCTCCTTTATGGCAGGTACAACTCCAAGATCACCGATGAAGTTCTTTAGCCATATTGCCTCCTTCGACGCTTCGCTCGCTGCAATGTACTCTGATTCGCACGTTGAATCAGCTACGGTTTCCTGCTTGGAACTTTTCCATGTCACTGCTCCTCCATTTAGGGTAAAGACCCAGCCCGACTGTGAACGGTAGTTGTCCCTGTCGGTTTGAAAACTGGCGTCACTATACCCTCGCACCTTCAAGTCATCACTTCCTCCGAGGACTAAGAACCATTCCTTCGTCCTCCGAAGGTACTTAAGGATATTCTTCACCGCAATCCAATGTGCTTTGCCAGGATTCCCTTGATATCTACTAACCATGCTCAAAGCGAAGGCTACATCAGGTCGAGTACAAGTCATAGCGTACATGATTGAGCCAACTGCGGAAGCGTATGGTACTCGGCTCATTTCTGCTATCTCAGCTTCGGTACTCGGACTTTGAGTCTTACTCAACTTGGCTTTACTTTGTATCGGTAGTTCTCCCTTCTTTGAGTTTTCCATACTAAAACGTTTTAGTACCTTCTCTAAGTAAGTATTCTGACTAAGTCCAATTAGTCTCTTACTTCTTTCTCTTATTATCCTAATTCCCAAAATGTAAGAAGCCTCTCCGAGGTCCTTCATAGCGAAACACTTCCCGAGCCAGGACTTTACCTCCTGCAGAGTCGGAATGTCGTTTCCTATGAGTAATATGTCATCGACATATAGAACGAGGAAGCTTACTATACTCCCACTGGCTTTGACATATACACAAGATTCGTCTTCGCTTCGTACAAATCCAAACTCTTTGACTTTCTCATCGAAACAAAGATTCCATCTGCGAGATGCTTGCTTAAGTCCATAAATGGACTTCTCAAGCTTACACACTCTATCCGGATGCTTCGGATCCACAAACCCCTCTGGCTGAGCCATGTAAACATTCTCAGCCAACTTTCCGTTAAGGAAAGCGGTCTTGACATCCATTTGCCAAATCTCATAATCATGAAATGCGGCAATTGCTAACATCACTCTAATAGATTTAATCTTCGCAACTGGTGAGAAGGTCTCATCATAGTCAACTCCGGGAGTTTGAGTAAAGCCCTTCGCGACCAATCGCGCTTTATATGTGTGTACGTTCCCATCCACGTCGGTCTTCTTCTTGAAGATCCATTTGCACCCAACGGTCTTACGTCCGGGCACGTAATCAACCAAATTCCAAACTTGGTTATCATACATGGATTGGATCTCGCTATCCATTGCCTCTTTCCACTTTAAAGACTCCGGGCCTGCCATGGCTTCCTTGTAGCTATTAGGTTCATCAAGATTTACTAGTGTACCATCACTAATATACGTGTCCCCTTCGGTAGTAATATGAAAGCCATAAAACTGGGGATGAACTCTAACTCTATCGGAACGTCTAAGAGGTAAGGATTCGTCAATTGGTTCAACCGGAGTTTCCTCCTCGGGTTGAGTGACAGCGGTAAAGGTTCCTTCATCCATTGACTCTTGAATCTCTTCAAGTTCGATTTGCCTCCCACTGTCTCCTTGGCTTATGAGTTCTTGCTCTCGGAAAACTCCTCTCCTCGCAACGAAGACAACATTGTCCTTCGGTCTATAGAAGAGATATCCAAAGGATGTCTGCGGGTAGCCGATGAAAATACATCGCTCACTTCGAGGTTCAAGCTTGTCGTGAGTATCTCGTCTTACGAAAGCCTCGCAACCCCAAACCTTGATATGTGCCAACGAGGGAGCTTTCCCTGTCCACATCTCGTGAGGTGTTTTGGCAACCTTCTTAGTAGGGACTCGGTTAAGGATATGGGCGGCAGTCTCTAAGGCATACCCCCAAAAAGAGATTGGTAGTGAAGCACGACTCATCATAGAGCGAACCATATCCAATAGGGTTCGATTACGCCTTTCTGCCACACCATTCAACTGCGGTGTCCTAGGAGGCGTCAATTGCGAAACTATTCCACACTCCTTGAGATAATCGTGGAATTCAAGACTTAGGTACTCTCCTCCTCGATCGGATCGAAGCATCTTGATTTTCCTGCCCAATTGATTCTCCACTTCATTCTTGAATTCTTTGAACTTTTCAAAGGTGTCTGACTTTTGCTTGATTAAGTAGATATACCCATATCTACTATAGTCATCGGTAAAAGTCACATAGAAGCGGTTCCTATCCTTTGTGGTTGATCTAAACGGTCCACATACATCGGTATGTATTAGGTCCAATAGACCCTCGCCCCTTTCACAAGAACTCGTGAAGGGCGACTTAGTCATCTTTCCAAGCAAACAAGACTCACATGTGTCATCTTCCCTAAGGTCGAATGACTCCAACACTCCATCCTTTTGGAGTTGGGTTATGCGTTTCTTGTTGACATGTCCAAGACGACAATGCCACAAGGATGCTTTATCCATACTAGTGGAAGAATCAATATTCAAAACATCATTTCCAAAGTCATCAACAATCATAACAGTTTCATATATTCCATTATATGGTATAGCTTCAAAGTAAAAGACACCATTTAGATAAGCCAAAATAGAACCATTCTCATTATTAAAAGAAAATCTAAATCCTTGTCTAAATAAACCATGAAATGAAATGATGTTTCTTGCCATTTCTGGCGAATAGCAACAATTGTTCAAATCTAAAACTAAACTATTCCTAAGCACTAAGGAATACACTCCAATCTTGGTTACAGGCGACGATCTTCTGTTCCCCATGATTAGATTGATCCTTCCTTGCTCCACATCCCTACTTCTTCTTAGTCCCTGCACATTAGAACAAATGTGATAACCACAACCGGTATCAAGAACCCAAGAAATAGCATGATTAGAATCGTTAGATTTGATTGTATATATACCTGCGAAAGATGGCTTGATCTTTCCTTCTTTGATTGCTTGCAGGTAATCCGGGCAGCTTCTCTTCCAATGTCCTATCTTGTGGCAGTGGTGGCACTCTGCCTCCTTCGGGTTAGAGCAGGGCTTGGCGGGATCAACTTTGGTCCCACTAGAAGAGGCACCATCTCGGGCTTTCACCTTGCGATAGTTCTTCGATGAAGCTTTCCTCTTCTTTCCCTTCCCTTGTCCAATAGCCAAGACAGGAGCAGCGGGCGGATTGGGAGTAGGTGCAACAGACTTGTCTTTGAAGTTGCTCTCAGCAACCCTCAAGAGACCTTGGAGCTTGCTTAGGGTGACCTCTTCTTTGTTCATGTGGTAGGTCATCCTAAATTGGTTGTACATCGGAGGTAAAGAGTGAAGCACCATGTCGATCGCCAAATCTTCACCAAAGTCAACATTTAACTTGCGAAGGCGGTCGACATACCTTTGCATCTTTTGCAAGTGCACGGTAAGAGATTCTCCATGACCCATCTTCGCGGAAATCATGTTAGTGAAAATCTCGTACCTCTCTTGTCTCGCGTTTTGGTGGTACCTCTCCAATAGGTCTTGGTGCATCTCGTACGGGTACATGTCCTCGTAGGACTTTTGGAATTCGGAGTTCATGGTGGCGATCATGATGCAATGTACCTTCGTTGCATCTCGCTCATGAGTTTCAAATGCGGTGATTTCGGCTGGAGTAGCGATTTCGGTATTGATTTTCTCGAGCTTCTCATCAAGGACATACTCTTTGTCCTCATAGCGAGCAATGGTGCGAATGTATCTTATCCATTCGCTAAAGTTCGTTCCATCGAAGGTGACCTTTTGGCAAAGGCTCATCAACGTGAAAGAACTAGCAGTAGCGTTGTTTGCGTTTGACATCTACAATTAGAAAAGGACAAAGATAGATTAGAATAAGAATCCCTAATTATCACCCAATAAGAAAATTAGGGCTAGGATCCAACAATAACATTTACATACTAGAAAAGGGATGCCGTAATGCAAATAAATTGAAGGTAAGTGAATGACGATTCACTAATTCTCCATTACGAAACTTAAACTATTAGTCCTAAGTGTTTTTGAGAATTCCTAGGTTCGGATGAGATTCATTGAAACTATTCAATGGCATGTTTAAATCTCGATATGCCCCTCTTGTTTGTGACTGGGATGCCGAGGATCACAAAGCGGGTGTGAATTACCATGCAAATTCACATGGCGCCTTCATTGTAACAATCACCTATTCGATGTGCCGGTAAACCACACACGCTCCATTGAACTATGATAAACAACGAATCACCCTTTGCCACCTTCGCTTAGAACCAATTAGTGTGCCGGTAAACCACACACGCTCCACCAACATCTTAGCAAGGTGCAAAGTGTAATTTCATGGGATTGCATTAATTCACTTTTCCTAAAGTAACTAGGATTGGGAAATTTTAAAATATGTGTAGTTACTTTGTATTTCTTATTATACTTTTAATGAGAGGATGAGGTTGCCCTATCCTACCCGTTCGGCTAACGACCCTCCACCAATCAAGCAAGCGGTGGGTGTGAGTGTACACCCATTAAGCGCCATTTTATAGGCCGCAACCTTATACCCACCTTATAGATCGGCTTCGTGAATGAGGCCTACTAACGGTAAGACTAGCATTTAGTTATACATATATATATTATTCTAGTAATATCATATTAGTATAGGGTTGTATTTTAAAACTTTTAAAATCTAGGGCTTGAAATTTAAGTTGTCTAAATTAAAGCTTTTAATCACAAAAGTAAATTTCAAAACATGAGGGTAGGTTTTAAACATTTAAAACATGGAGGATCAAATAACAAATAATTCCAATTAACAATTAATATCCTAATTATCTATATTTGATTTATTCAAGATTTCTTTTTAAGATAATTACCAAAATAATCAAAATAATCAATTAATTATCATATAAGGAAATTAAATATTTAATTAGTTGATAATTACCTTTAACTAGATCAAGATAATAGTTATATTTATCAGAAAAACGAATTAATATTGATCTAATTAGTTTATGGTAAGTTAAGATAAGATAAACACAAAGAAATCCCGAATCTGGCCATTCCTGACGCCTGGACTCGCCGAGTGCACAAAAGGACTCGCCGAGTCAGGCCTACTCGTCGAGTCCACTTTGAGACTCGTCGAGTCCATGACTCAGAAACCAAAAAATCGAATTTTGCAGGTTTGTTTCAGTTAATCAAGCAATAATTTACAGAGAACCAAGCTAGGCTCTGATACCACTGATGGGTTTTAGCCATAAGAACTTTCCTATGTGCGCATGCAAAACCCTAATGCTTGGATCTAGGCTTTCTAATAAACATGCTTTGAATCCAAGACTTCTAATTACTAATTAGGTTAAATAAGAACATTGAAACAGATCTAGAATCATACCTTTGAGTTCCTTGTTGATCTTGAGGTCTTGGAGCTTCTAGAGTCACAAATGTCACTCCTCTAATGGCTTACAAACACCAAAGCAAGGAGGATGATTTGGGAGAGAGGAGAGGGGAGGAATTCGACCAGAGTTCTCTTGCTTTTTCAGAAGTGTCGAATTCCCTATCCCATGGGGTCTATTTATACTTGTAGATTCCTTAATGATTACAGATAAGTCCCTATCAGATAATCTTCTCTTAAGGCTATCCAAATCCATTCCTAGATAACTCTAATGGACGATTTTAGCTATCCTAATCCTCTTAGAATTCGTCCATAGTATATCCAAATGGATTTACAGTCTAAAGCTTAACTATCAAACAATTGACAGTTTATACCCCTTTATTTAATTAATCTCTTTAAGTCACCAAATTAATTCTAATTAATTCTATGACTTATATTAATCAAATAACAAATATATTATTCATTATATTATTCCCATAATATATTAATAATATTTATTCTCTCTTAATAAATCATCCTATCAAGTTGCTATGGTGAAGGCAACCCAAAAGGACCATGCACAACCGGATATAGTTACAGCCTTAGACACTATTCCAACAGTCTCCCACTTGGATAAGTCTAGTAACTATACAAGTACAATTCGGTTTGCAATCGTAGCTCTCAAAGACGCTGTCAACTCTGATCTAATCAATCTTGTCCTTTAGATAAGGGAACGTACAGTCCTCTGTCAGATATCATGCTGACAATCCTATGGAATGGTTAGTCAAGCATTTAGGTTTCTCGATCTCCGATTTATTTGACATGGAACTTAATTGAACACATCAATTCAGTTCTGACCGGGCCCGGCACATAAGTCAAATCAAATCATCGAGCGGCCGAGATATCGCTTTTACCTTCTTAGATAAAAGTTACAGATAAACTTCGACTTATATGCATTTACTTATTCATTTACCAACTATACACAACAATACGTTTTATAACATCAAGTTACTGATGCGTTTTCGTATTATCAATGTACAATCAATTAACAAATAATAAACCATATATCTAGGTTTTAAGACTATATGATATTATCGTCTTGCGATCACCTTTTATATCTTATTCCATAAGGTGATTCCAGCAAGCGCGGGTTTATTCCAATGCTCAAAACTAGTTCATAAGCACTCATGAACGTTGCAGCAATCCTTTGCTATGTCTAACACCATTTAGACATTCTACACACCAATTCATGACAATCTTCTTTCATATCTACTTCCAATATATGAATGATTGTGGACCATTTGAACAATTCTATTATTCCTAATAATTTCAATTATTCTGGAAGTCAAAACATGCAAAGTGAAACAATAGCTAAACAATTAACATAAGATAGTAACATTACTCATAAATAAAACTCCTTTATTTAATCATCAAATGTCAATTACATTTATCTATTACACGTTTCTAATACTATCTAATCTATGCTAATATCATCCTTCAGCCCAATACTCCTAGCATGCTGCAAGTGCTTAACCCTACTCAGTCCCTTCGTAAGAGGATCTGCTGGGTTATCTTCTGATGATATCCTCTTAACTACGAGTTGTCCTTCTTCTACACGATGTCTAATAAAGTGATACTTTCTGTCGATATGTCTTGATCTACCATGATCCCTCGGTTCCTTGGTTAAGGCAACCGCACCTTCGTTATCACAGAAAATCTCTATTGGCTCCTTTATGGCAGGTACAACTCCAAGATCACCGATGAAGTTCTTTAGCCATATTGCCTCCTTCGACGCTTCGCTCGCTGCAATGTACTCTGATTCGCACGTTGAATCAGCTACGGTTTCCTGCTTGGAACTTTTCCATGTCACTGCTCCTCCATTTAGGGTAAAGACCCAGCCCGACTGTGAACGGTAGTTGTCCCTGTCGGTTTGAAAACTGGCGTCACTATACCCTCGCACCTTCAAGTCATCACTTCCTCCGAGGACTAAGAACCATTCCTTCGTCCTCCGAAGGTACTTAAGGATATTCTTCACCGCAATCCAATGTGCTTTGCCAGGATTCCCTTGATATCTACTAACCATGCTCAAAGCGAAGGCTACATCAGGTCGAGTACAAGTCATAGCGTACATGATTGAGCCAACTGCGGAAGCGTATGGTACTCGGCTCATTTCTGCTATCTCAGCTTCGGTACTCGGACTTTGAGTCTTACTCAACTTGGCTTTACTTTGTATCGGTAGTTCTCCCTTCTTTGAGTTTTCCATACTAAAACGTTTTAGTACCTTCTCTAAGTAAGTATTCTGACTAAGTCCAATTAGTCTCTTACTTCTTTCTCTTATTATCCTAATTCCCAAAATGTAAGAAGCCTCTCCGAGGTCCTTCATAGCGAAACACTTCCCGAGCCAGGACTTTACCTCCTGCAGAGTCGGAATGTCGTTTCCTATGAGTAATATGTCATCGACATATAGAACGAGGAAGCTTACTATACTCCCACTGGCTTTGACATATACACAAGATTCGTCTTCGCTTCGTACAAATCCAAACTCTTTGACTTTCTCATCGAAACAAAGATTCCATCTGCGAGATGCTTGCTTAAGTCCATAAATGGACTTCTCAAGCTTACACACTCTATCCGGATGCTTCGGATCCACAAACCCCTCTGGCTGAGCCATGTAAACATTCTCAGCCAACTTTCCGTTAAGGAAAGCGGTCTTGACATCCATTTGCCAAATCTCATAATCATGAAATGCGGCAATTGCTAACATCACTCTAATAGATTTAATCTTCGCAACTGGTGAGAAGGTCTCATCATAGTCAACTCCGGGAGTTTGAGTAAAGCCCTTCGCGACCAATCGCGCTTTATATGTGTGTACGTTCCCATCCACGTCGGTCTTCTTCTTGAAGATCCATTTGCACCCAACGGTCTTACGTCCGGGCACGTAATCAACCAAATTCCAAACTTGGTTATCATACATGGATTGGATCTCGCTATCCATTGCCTCTTTCCACTTTAAAGACTCCGGGCCTGCCATGGCTTCCTTGTAGCTATTAGGTTCATCAAGATTTACTAGTGTACCATCACTAATATACGTGTCCCCTTCGGTAGTAATATGAAAGCCATAAAACTGGGGATGAACTCTAACTCTATCGGAACGTCTAAGAGGTAAGGATTCGTCAATTGGTTCAACCGGAGTTTCCTCCTCGGGTTGAGTGCCAGCGGTAAAGGTTCCTTCATCCATTGACTCTTGAATCTCTTCAAGTTCGATTTGCCTCCCACTGTCTCCTTGGCTTATGAGTTCTTGCTCTCGGAAAACTCCTCTCCTCGCAACGAAGACAACATTGTCCTTCGGTCTATAGAAGAGATATCCAAAGGATGTCTGCGGGTAGCCGATGAAAATACATCGCTCACTTCGAGGTTCAAGCTTGTCGTGAGTATCTCGTCTTACGAAAGCCTCGCAACCCCAAACCTTGATATGTGCCAACGAGGGAGCTTTCCCTGTCCACATCTCGTGAGGTGTTTTGGCAACCTTCTTAGTAGGGACTCGGTTAAGGATATGGGCGGCAGTCTCTAAGGCATACCCCCAAAAAGAGATTGGTAGTGAAGCACGACTCATCATAGAGCGAACCATATCCAATAGGGTTCGATTACGCCTTTCTGCCACACCATTCAACTGCGGTGTCCTAGGAGGCGTCAATTGCGAAACTATTCCACACTCCTTGAGATAATCGTGGAATTCAAGACTTAGGTACTCTCCTCCTCGATCGGATCGAAGCATCTTGATTTTCCTGCCCAATTGATTCTCCACTTCATTCTTGAATTCTTTGAACTTTTCAAAGGTGTCTGACTTTTGCTTGATTAAGTAGATATACCCATATCTACTATAGTCATCGGTAAAAGTCACATAGAAGCGGTTCCCATCCTTTGTGGTTGATCTAAACGGTCCACATACATCGGTATGTATTAGGTCCAATAGACCCTCGCCCCTTTCACAAGAACTCGTGAAGGGCGACTTAGTCATCTTTCCAAGCAAACAAGACTCGCATGTGTCATCTTCCCTAAGGTCGAATGACTCCAACACTCCATCCTTTTGGAGTTGGGTTATGCGTTTCTTGTTGACATGTCCAAGACGACAATGCCACAAGGATGCTTTATCCATACTAGTGGAAGAATCAATATTCAAAACATCATTTCCAAAGTCATCAACAATCATAACAGTTTCATATATTCCATTATATGGTATAGCTTCAAAGTAAAAGACACCATTTAGATAAGCCAAAATAGAACCATTCTCATTATTAAAAGAAAATCTAAATCCTTGTCTAAATAAACCATGAAATGAAATGATGTTTCTTGCCATTTCTGGCGAATAGCAACAATTGTTCAAATCTAAAACTAAACTATTCCTAAGCACTAAGGAATACACTCCAATCTTGGTTACAGGCGACGATCTTCTGTTCCCCATGATTAGATTGATCCTTCCTTGCTCCACATCCCTACTTCTTCTTAGTCCCTGCACATTAGAACAAATGTGATAACCACAACCGGTATCAAGAACCCAAGAAATAGCATGATTAGAATCGTTAGATTTGATTGTATATATACCTGCGAAAGATGGCTTGATCTTTCCTTCTTTGATTGCTTGCAGGTAATCCGGGCAGCTTCTCTTCCAATGTCCTATCTTGTGGCAGTGGTGGCACTCTGCCTCCTTCGGGTTAGAGCAGGGCTTGGCGGGATCAACTTTGGTCCCACTAGAAGAGGCACCATCTCGGGCTTTCACCTTGCGATAGTTCTTCGATGAAGCTTTCCTCTTCTTTCCCTTCCCTTGTCCAATAGCCAAGACAGGAGCAGCGGGCGGATTGGGAGTAGGTGCAACAGACTTGTCTTTGAAGTTGCTCTCAGCAACCCTCAAGAGACCTTGGAGCTTGCTTAGGGTGACCTCTTCTTTGTTCATGTGGTAGGTCATCCTAAATTGGTTGTACATCGGAGGTAAAGAGTGAAGCACCATGTCGATCGCCAAATCTTCACCAAAGTCAACATTTAACTTGCGAAGGCGGTCGACATACCTTTGCATCTTTTGCAAGTGCACGGTAAGAGATTCTCCATGACCCATCTTCGCGGAAATCATGTTAGTGAAAATCTCGTACCTCTCTTGTCTCGCGTTTTGGTGGTACCTCTCCAATAGGTCTTGGTGCATCTCGTACGGGTACATGTCCTCGTAGGACTTTTGGAATTCGGAGTTCATGGTGGCGATCATGATGCAATGTACCTTCGTTGCATCTCGCTCATGAGTTTCAAATGCGGTGATTTCGGCTGGAGTAGCGATTTCGGTATTGATTTTCTCGAGCTTCTCATCAAGGACATACTCTTTGTCCTCATAGCGAGCAATGGTGCGAATGTATCTTATCCATTCGCTAAAGTTCGTTCCATCGAAGGTGACCTTTTGGCAAAGGCTCATCAACGTGAAAGAACTAGCAGTAGCGTTGTTTGCGTTTGACATCTACAATTAGAAAAGGACAAAGATAGATTAGAATAAGAATCCCTAATTATCACCCAATAAGAAAATTAGGGCTAGGATCCAACAATAACATTTACATACTAGAAAAGGGATGCCGTAATGCAAATAAATTGAAGGTAAGTGAATGACGATTCACTAATTCTCCATTACGAAACTTAAACTATTAGTCCTAAGTGTTTTTGAGAATTCCTAGGTTCGGATGAGATTCATTGAAACTATTCAATGGCATGTTTAAATCTCGATATGCCCCTCTTGTTTGTGACTGGGATGCCGAGGATCACAAAGCGGGTGTGAATTACCATGCAAATTCACATGGCGCCTTCATTGTAACAATCACCTATTCGATGTGCCGGTAAACCACACACGCTCCATTGAACTATGATAAACAACGAATCACCCTTTGCCACCTTCGCTTAGAACCAATTAGTGTGCCGGTAAACCACACACGCTCCACCAACATCTTAGCAAGGTGCAAAGTGTAATTTCATGGGATTGCATTAATTCACTTTTCCTAAAGTAACTAGGATTGGGAAATTTTAAAATATGTGTAGTTACTTTGTATTTCTTATTATACTTTTAATGAGAGGATGAGGTTGCCCTATCCTACCCGTTCGGCTAACGACCCTCCACCAATCAAGCAAGCGGTGGGTGTGAGTGTACACCCATTAAGCGCCATTTTATAGGCCGCAACCTTATACCCACCTTATAGATCGGCTTCGTGAATGAGGCCTACTAACGGTAAGACTAGCATTTAGTTATACATATATATATTATTCTAGTAATATCATATTAGTATAGGGTTGTATTTTAAAACTTTTAAAATCTAGGGCTTGAAATTTAAGTTGTCTAAATTAAAGCTTTTAATCACAAAAGTAAATTTCAAAACATGAGGGTAGGTTTTAAACATTTAAAACATGGAGGATCAAATAACAAATAATTCCAATTAACAATTAATATCCTAATTATCTATATTTGATTTATTCAAGATTTCTTTTTAAGATAATTACCAAAATAATCAAAATAATCAATTAATTATCATATAAGGAAATTAAATATTTAATTAGTTGATAATTACCTTTAACTAGATCAAGATAATAGTTATATTTATCAGAAAAACGAATTAATATTGATCTAATTAGTTTATGGTAAGTTAAGATAAGATAAACACAAAGAAATCCCGAATCTGGCCATTCCTGACGCCTGGACTCGCCGAGTGCACAAAGGGACTCGCCGAGTCAGGCCTACTCGCCGAGTCCACTTTGAGACTCGTCGAGTCCATGACTCAGAAACCAAAAAATCGAATTTTGCAGGTTTGTTTCAGTTAATCAAGCAACAATTTACAGAGAACCAAGCTAGGCTCTGATACCACTGATGGGTTTTAGCCATAAGAACTTTCCTATGTGCGCATGCAAAACCCTAATGCTTGGATCTAGGCTTTCTAATAAACATGCTTTGAATCCAAGACTTCTAATTACTAATTAGGTTAAATAAGAACATTGAAACAGATCTAGAATCATACCTTTGAGTTCCTTGTTGATCTTGAGGTCTTGGAGCTTCTAGAGTCACAAATGTCACTCCTCTAATGGCTTACAAACACCAAAGCAAGGAGGATGATTTGGGAGAGAGGAGAGGGGAGGAATTCGACCAGAGTTCTCTTGCTTTTTCAGAAGTGTCGAATTCCCTATCCCATGGGGTCTATTTATACTTGTAGATTCCTTAATGATTACAGATAAGTCCCTATCAGATAATCTTCTCTTAAGGCTATCCCAACTACCGCCAAAATTCAGAACACATGCATGCAACATGTCCTCCAATGTCTAGATAGTATGCTCACTCAAACCATCAGTCTGCGGGTGGAAAGTGGTGCTGAAGTGCAAATGAGTACCCAACTCCTCGTGGAATCTCTTCCAGAACCCTGAAAGTAAACCAAACATCCCTATCAGACACCACAAAAATTGACACCCATTCGTGCCACCACTTCCCGAATGTAGATACCGGCCAACTTCTTCACCTAAATACTCTCCTAGATTGGAATAAAATGTGTGATCTTGATTAATCAGTCCACGATGACCTATATCGAATCCACTCTGTGTGGCGTTCGACGTAATTTGATGATAAAATCCATTGTAATCTCTTCCCATTTCCAAACGGGTACTTCCAATGGTTCCATTTTGTTAGAGGTTGTTAATATTTGGCCTTGACTTTCCTACAAGTTAAGCACCTCTCCACATACCATGCCACATCTTGCTTCATACATGGCCACCAATAGTCAAGACGGAGATCTCTATACATCTTTGTCGCTCCGGGATGAATAGAGAATCTCGACTTGTGCGCCTCCTCGATCAAAACCTGATTGTAACATCCCAAAATTTCCAAATAAATATTTTCATTTCAAACATCTAGTAGTCATGTCAAAACAACTAATAGTGTATCATCATGAAAATAATATCATAGTACAAATTCCAAAATGACATAATGCAGAAAAACCCAGGCGGATGCGGTGCGATAATGTCGGTTCCTTCCCTTTCGAGTTGGAAGTTGTTGAGAGAAAAAGTTGAGTCACACTTGAAAAAACATTAGGACAAGAAATAATGCGGAATAAAGTTTAACTCAAAGGATCATTAAAGCTCAACAATAATAACAAGTTAGATCGAGTTAGAAAGTTAGAAAGTTAGAAAGTTAGATGCGGAAATATAAGAAATATAAATGATAACAAGTATTATATCAAGTATACACATAAGTTGATACTTAACGAGAATTGCAGGCAATCCAAGTTAGTGAGTGAGATCAAACTTAGTGATGAAGTCTAGAAAGACTTGATCCGAAGAGAGATTTCAAACGGTTAAGAGTATATTTAAGTGATGAGTAAGAAGGGAGTAAGATGAGCGATAAGATTCAAGATGCATGAGAGATGTGTCTTCATTCTGAAAATGAGAACTCTATTTATAGAGTTCGAAGATTACAAAAGTCTTATCAGTTAAAAGTTGCAACGCATGACACATTGGATAAAAGAGAGTACTTCTAGAAAAACGGATAAAAGACTAAAAATAAGTTGTTGGGGCGAGGTCCGTCAGCGATTCATGGGGAGTACCGAAGTGGTACTCAAGACTACTGAGCTGATTCAGCAGGTCCGGAGCAGACTCCAGACAGCTCAGGGTCGGCATAAGAGCTATACTGACAAGCGTCGGTCAGACTTGGAGTTTCAGGAGGGAGATATGGTTCTCCTGAAGGTTTCACCTTAGAAAGGTGTCATTTGTTTCAAGAAGCGGGGCAAGCTAGGCCCCAAGTATATCGGTCCCTTCAGGGTTTCGGCTCGGGTGGGTCGGGTTGCGTACCATCTAAATCTTCCAGTGGACCTCAGCCATATTCATAGCACATTTCATGTCTCTCAAATGCCAAAGTGTTTGGTGGATGATTCCGCAGTTGTACCTTTGGAGGATATTCAGGTGGATGATCACCTGAATTATGTCAAGAGACCAGTGTCAATAATAGATTGGAAGACGAAAACCCTGAGGAACAAGTTTGTGGAACTAGTGAAGGTGCAGTGGCTGTACCACAAAGGGTTGGAGTGGACTTTTGAGCCTGAGGATGATATGAGGGAGCATTACCCAGGATTGTTCGAGGCAGCGGACTTCGAGGACGAAGTCTGATTCAAGTGGGGGAGAATTGTAGTGCCTGGTTTCCGGTATGAACTTATCTTTCTAATTGTTTAAATTTGCTTTCTGGACTTGGTGTGTTGGAAGTCTCAACACGACGTGTCAAGATGATTTTGGCCGCGGAGGTTAATGAACCAACACAATGAGTCGAGGTGCCTCAACTCGGTGTGTTGGCAGTTGGGAAGGAAACCCTAATTTTTAGGGTGTTGCACCCTATTTAAAGGCATTAAGTCCATTTGTTGTCCTCCTTACCAGCCTCCTCTGTCCAGAAACCCTAAAGTCAAGTATCATCTTCCATAGTTGAGTGTATGAACTTGTGGAGAGCCTTAAGTGTTGATTTTTGTAATCTTTTGAAGGAGCCTTGAAGTTTGAAGGTGTCTAGCTTGGAGGGAAGGCTATAGATCCAAAATCTCCTTACTTTTTGCAGTCTCTTTGAGGTATAAAGTAGTCTCTTTGAGGTATAAAGTTTATACCTTGCTTATTAGTTTCTTAGATCTCTTATTGGGTATGATTGTATCCTTTTAGCCATGGTTGGGTAGATGATGCGGGATTAGGACGTCCCGAATGTTTATTCTTTCAGATCTAAGATCTACATGAACTCTCTTGGCATAAAGATGCCAACTTTATGGTCTTAAGGGATTCATGCATTCATTAAGTCCTTCTTTTAGCCTCTTTTGAGCATTAGGTCATCTCCTATTCATGCATGAGCATAAAGTTGGAAACTTTACATGGCTATTCAGCTTTAAAGGACCAAATCTACATTTTGGGGCTATGTCTTCGGTGATTAAGTGCTTAATGATTAAGCCCTCACCCTTTTAAGCCTAGGGTTTCGGTTTTGGACCCATTTTGGTGGTTCCTAGGGGGTAAAGTTAGAAACTTTACCCTTCTAGATGTCATTTTAGTTGAGATCTGGTTTTTAAAGCTCTTAGATTCGATAATGTCCGCTTAAGGTATTAAGATATTGGGTTTCTGGCGAACTTGGCGTGTTTATTGATAAACACGGCGAGTTGGATCGGTTTCTACTCGATCTTACATTTAATGAAGAAACACGGCGAGTTGAAGGACAACTCAACGTGTTGGGTCAACTTGGGTCATTGACTTTGACTTTTGACTTTTGACTTTAGTCTTTGACCAAGTTTGACCTATAAGGGGCTTTAGGGAATTTTGAGTTGTATTTAAGCAATTGTTTCTGTTTAGGGGTTGAGTAGAAATGATATTCAGAGTGGGGATCTGTTAAGCTATTGTACTGTATTCAAGGTTAGTTTCCTCACTGGTTTAGCAGGCCTAAGGCACCAAGACCGACCCTCGTTTACTTATGTTATTATACTTGATATCTGTGTGGTGCTTAGATATGTATGTCTATTAGGCGGTGCCCATTATATGAGTGTGGGCGGGGCCTGTATCTCATTTATCCGAGTGTGGGTGGGGATTGTATCTCATCATTATCAAAGTGTAGGCAGGGCCCGTATCTCAATGGGGGCCTGTTATTCGAGTGTGAGCGGGGCCTGTATCTCACTATTATCTGAGTGTGGGCGTTGCCGGTATCTCATTATTTCATGATATGTCTGGTATGTGGTAGTTTGGGGAACTCACTAAGCTTTGTGCTTACTGTTTTCAGTTTATGTTTTAGGTACTTCTGGTTGCAAAGGGAAGAGCTCGGGTTGACTGCATCACCCACACCATTGGGTTTCCACATATGAAGTTTTACTTTGATTTTATGGCAATTGATACATTGGTTTTATTTGAAAGGTTTGGATGCTATTGGAAAATACTATTTTATCTATTAATAGAATATGAAATTTTTGGGACCATATTTTTGGATGTTACAATCAAGGTGAACAAAGTCTGGATCTACAAGCTCCAAGGTGCACCAAGAACACTCCAAAGCACTTAAAAACACCTTCTTTTTGCTCATAAGGCTCAATCTAGGTTAGGGTTTCAAGAGAGGGTGTTGGAGAGATGGTGGCTGAGAGTGGAATGGGTGTGGGGGAGTTAAAGAAATTAAATAGGGCTCAAACCATGAAAATAAGGTTTGGGCACTGATCACATACACACAACGTACTAGGGATTCCCTAGTACGTCCAGCGTACACATTGAGTACGTCCAGCATACGCGGCTCAACCCAAAACCGCCCTAACTTCAAAAGGTCATAACTTCTTCATTCCAACTCCGTTTTCGACGTTCTTTATATCCACGGAAAGGTGTTGAAGAGCTCTACAATATTATCTAAATATCATTGACTAAAAAGTTCTCAAAAAAAATCCATATTTCATGCAAGGACCCAACCTATGACTTATCTCTTTCTACCCTTCGGCCCAGAACACAATTCAAGGGTAAAATCTCTTTAACTATCATTACCTTCTTCCACAAGGACTAAACTTTGCCTTCCTAAGGCCCAAAACCTTACACCATCGACTTCCGGTCCATGGCTCAAAAATGACAGGAAAAAGGATGTTACACCAATTCACCTTGTCGCTGCTTCCTTTTGCTCTCGATTCGTGGTCATCGACGATGAGAGAAGGACCACAACGGTTTGCCGGAAGTTTCAGACCAGCTTGGTGGATAACATGTTGCATTTTTTTCTTGAAGGTCGTGAGTTCGTTTCGACATCCCCTAATGTCAAACATCCCCTAACATGTGTCAATCTGTAACCAAACATCTACTAATGTCACAGAAGGGTAAAATCGGAAAAGAGGGAAATTATCACAATTTTTTCCCAAATGTACGGTTTTGTGGACATAAAAATGAACTTAGGATATAACCGAACTTTTCTTGAAAAATTAGGGTTTTTATGGTATTAGTCCAATTTTATTTAAACAAATAAACAGATTTGGAGCCGTTGGAGGAATCACGAGTTCTTCAACCCATTTCGAGTGCCAAAATCTCAACATGCCCAACGAGGGTGTAATCTTCTCGACGGTACTGTCGATACCGCTAGCCTAAAACAACTCAACCCGAGCTTCCGACCACCCTAATGTTGGATACAAACCAAACTTCATACAAGTGTCTCCTATAAAAGTATTTTATTGATTAAAATATGTTAATCTAACATAATTAAAATCACATTTTGGGATAAATTTAAAAATTAAAACAATAATTTCAGGAATTAATCGACAAAAAAGAAAAAGAAAAAAAAAACAAATGTTACCATTTGAATTGCAAAAAAGCATAATAAAACAATAAAAAAAATATAATTTTATATGCACATTTTAAAAGAAAACATATATTATTTTTATAAATACTATAGATTTCTATTTCACATTTTTTTTCGAAACAAACATCATCTAAGACATTCATAAAGTAACTTCCCTAAAACATGGATACTCTCAATACTTAATCAATTCACCTTTGAAAATACAAAATAATAATAATAATAATAAAATAATAAATAGTAAATAAAATAATAATAATAGATATCTCAACTTCTAAGCATTTCGTTAGACCAATAACTAAATAGCTAATGTGATGCTAATCAATAACTAAATACATTATTAGAAATTCAATCGAATTCCTTGAGGTCCATTAAGTAATTATCGAATGATATAAGGTGACAAGTGAAAATATGATGGCCCTTATGATTGTGGTAAAAAATGTCCAAAGTGCACGATATAAATAATAGTATCTTGGTTGGTGTCATGTGATTGTTGCAAGAATATCTCCACAAAGAAACGTGGCTATTCTTTTAATTAATACCCATCTTATCCTTAAAACAAAATATCATTGTATTTTCATAATCATTCGTTTAGATAAAAAAAAAATCATTATTATTCTATAGTATATTTTCAATTTTCAATTATATTATATTAGTGATGATGTATTTAACGAAAAAAAATGGCTCATACTCTAAAACATAATTAAAATATCAAAATTTGATTTTTTTTTTAAATCAAATCTAATATACTCCTAATTTCACTTATGTTTCCAACAAAACTTGAGTCATCGATTTCATCGATTTCATAGAGGGGGAGACAACACCAAATATCACTGGTTTACAAGGTTTTTAATATCAAATTTGATTTTTAATTAGTTACGATGAACACAATGCAAAAACCTTTTGTTTTTTATATATTCTAATTCATTTATATTTTTATTGTTTGGCTTCATTAATTCATTTTCCCCGTCTCATAAATTCTGCCTTATTTTGGTCAAATTATCTCTTAAGAATTACGGGTCGTTTCATAATTGTTAATTGGGTTGGAGTTGATTGGTTAGAAGTTGACTGAGTTAGAGGTTATGACCAAATCCACATCTGACTGAGTTTATGTTGTTTGAATATTTTTCTGTCTGACTATGGTGAATGATGATAAATGACCATATTATGTTGTCTTTTATGCTGGATAAAATAGTTATAAAAATACAAATGGTCGCATAAAATCTAAATTAAACATACATCATTTAAATCCAAATACAAATAAAAAACAACATAATAATTTGCATACAAATTTATGGACCGCGACACAAGCAATGACTATGTCTCTTTGCACTAGAACCGGATAAAGAGTCATTTGTTTTAAGATTGGGATTTTCGCCTTTAATACATCATAAACACATTCAATAACATTTCTAAGTTGTGCATGAGCATGATTGAACATTTCTTCCTTAGTTAAAGCCATGTTTCTTAGAAAATCGGCTAACCAATACCTAGTATTGCGGTAGGGAGCCATAAATCCACGGGTGTTGGTATATGCGCAGTCACAAAGGTAATTTATCTAGTAGACTAGTGTCACGTTTATTATATATGAGTGTTGGTAAAAAAAGGTAATACTTATTATATAAATTATAAAGAATATAGATAATAAAATTTATAGAAAGATTACATACCTGGTGCAAGGAATGAAAATCCGGAAGTCGGATCCAATGCAATTTTTTTTCAAAACTTTTAAAGCATGTGTTATGCCCTCCCATCCAGCCCATACAAAAGTGAATATCATATTAGAATCACAAATTTCTATTACTTTTTGATAACATTCATCTTTTTCTCTTCCCCTATAGCGAGTTTGTTCATCAATGGGCATAACTACATGTACAAGAATTCCATCTAGTGCACCTATTTTCCAGGAAAAATGTCTTTTAACCGTCTTTGTTGTTCTGAGGTATTTCTTGTTGTATTAGAAGATTTTAGTAGTATAATTTCTCTTGCAAAACACAGCATTGCACTTAAGACCTCGTGAAGAACTTTGATAAATTGTTTGTGTGGAGTGTTAAAACCTTCCTTTAACCGATTGAAAATGTGCATTATTTATAATTTAACAAATCACAACACATTCCAATGCATTCACACACACAAAAGAGCTTTTAACTATAATTTAACAAATCATTTATTATTCAACTCTTTTTTACTCATTTAACACACAAAACAATTTTTTAACTATAGTTTAACAAATCATAGCACATACCAATGCAAATATCTCAGCAAAAGTCATCAATAAATCGAAAAATCCATAGAAAATTGAAAAGGAACACAAAAAGGAACAACCAACTTAAACATCATAACAAGCATCAATAAATTAAACATCTCAGTACCAAAAATCGAACATCTCAACAACAAAAGTTGAGCAAACGGAAACAAAAACTCACCTAGTCCAAAAGATTTGTGGTCTCCAATTGAGTGGTCGAGCAACAGTCGTCAAAATGATAACAGTAGCTCGTCGAGGTCGTTGATGGATTTCGTATGTGGAAGAGTTCACAAAATGGTATGTACATATTGGAAATCAAACATATTTGTCATTTTTTCCCAGTCTAGCATTTGAATAGAAGGGATCGAATCAGCTCCAAAGCTTGGACCGAGTCATTGATTATAAAATCCATATCCAACATGATGATATTTTTTTGGACCGGGTCCCCTATTTAGTGGCGGAACCAGCTTGTAGCCAGGGGTAGCATGTGCTACCCCTCAAGTTTTTCTAAGAAATATAATTTTTTTAATGTTCCCATGGTGCTCCTACTAGATTAACCAAGTGATACTCCTTAGATCTTGCAAAAGAAGATGACTAGATGAAGAATCAAATGAGTACGTTTTCTTAACCCACTTTATCCTCAAATTTTTTATTTTTCCCAATTCAATTTTGACATAGATTCCAAATGGGTTTTTGTATTGTTTGTTTTTTTTTCATAATTGGTCTCATCTGCAACTGTTAATAATTTTAATTCATTTGGGTATCCTTATTGCTGGAATTTGGTATGTGTTAATGGTTATTTCTTTATACCTTACACGTGTTTGATGTTATGCCTAAAGGACTAGATCTAAATAGATTGGTCTCTTTGATCACGACTAACAATTTATGTGTAGCTAGTTGGTCTCAGACTTTGATAGTTAAGTGGTGCCCTTTCTATGATTCTTTGATTCACACTTTGCAATGCACTTCTTTTCACGATTTACTCGGTATATGATGACTATAATACAATAAAGTTGCATGTCATTTAATTGGGTGTCATTAATCCTTTCTTTCTTGTGTTAAAAGTTTTTATTGTGTATTTCACATGATTTTGACTGTTTTACTGCTTATATCTAAAATATGATGTAGGTGGACACGTCATACATAGACTTTATCCTTTCAAACGGACTTCCTTTTGATCAATGTTGTTTTTTTAGTTGTTAATGTTCATGGAGGAATTTATAAACTTTTTCAGATCAAAAGTTTGTAAAGTATCTAGAATGCCACAATAAGTACACGATCCTTCAGATTTCTGAGTGTTAATGAGACTTTCTTAATATTTCAAATATAATTAGCTTGTAAATGGTAATCAACTTGCTTATATCATTTTTAAGAATAACAAGATTTCAAATTATAGTTTATAAATGTGACAAAATAGTTTCACGAACCGGAAAAGATTGGAACCAAAAAACTGCTTCGTTGATTTGATTGTGTGCTTGTTATAAACCTGTTGGATCATATAGATAAAACTACATTTTGAATCAAATTTTTGCAATTTTTGGTAGGTAACTATCATTCAGAAGCAATTTATGTCTGGAATATATTGTTACGGATTCTCGAATTCCTATTGATGAACTGTGACATCCCCAATTTCACGGCCAGAAAATACCGATTTGTTTATGCTTTGTTTTATAAATCAGAGTATTCATTTAATGAAAACGGTTGCGGAATTTGTTCCCAAAACAAGATATGATAATAACTTATCAAAACATTTCTCAAAGAGAATGTATTTTCATTTAATAATAAAACTCGGGATGTCATGTTTCCGATACAGACATATAAGCATAAATAGAACTTACATTTAATTACACTAATGATTTATATCTCCTTTAAATCTCTCTGTGAAATATGTCTTTGTATTGATACCTGTGATACAAAGAAAACTGAGTGGGTCAGGCTTGGGAGCCTGGTGAGCATATAGGATTTTCATCCAACAATGTTATATCATATATTTAGAAATATCGAACATTCAAACTTGTACATTTTCACCATATAAAGGTAACTCTTATCCTACCCCATCGATCCTCACAACGACACGATCTAAACTCTCGTATCTAAAATTTTCCTCTTTACCTGATCCCTACTTACGGATCTAAAACTAACCTTTTCACCCGATCCATACTCACGGATCTAAAACTAACCTTTTCCCCTGATCCATACTCACGGATCTAAAACTACCTGATCCATACTAATGGATCTAAAACTAACCTCCTGATATGATCCATACTCCTGGATCAATAATTGTACCCATTCCATACTCCCGGAATAGGGACAATTAACTATACCCTAATCCTGATCTGATCCATACTCCCGGACTAGGGACAATTAACATAGTCTTAATCCATATCTGATCCATACTCCCGGATCTATAACTATGCCCAATCCATACTCCCGGACTAGGGACAATTAACTTAGTCTTAATCCATACTCCTGGACTAATAGCAAGTTTATCTCTTTACTTGATCCATACTCTCGGATCTAAAACTAACCTCTTTGTCTAATCCATACTCACAGATCTAAAACTAGCCTCTTGATCTGATTCCTACTCACAGATCTAAACTAATCTCTTGATCTGATCCATACTCACGGATCTCATCTACCCATATCCTACCCAACATATTTGTAGTTACAAAATACATATACAGTTTAACTCATCAAAACCTATATAGTTCATGTATTCCACCTACATCTCAAATAAACAACAATATATAAACACATAGCACGTATTTCATAGCAAATACTTAATATTTATGTGTTACAAGAAAGTGACCACACACTCACACATATAAACATCTTTATATTATACACATAGCACGTATTTCATAGTAAACACTTAATATTTATGTGTTAGAAGAAAGTGACCACACACTCACATGATCAGAAGATGATCGGACAGCACTACGGCTTGCAATGGTAGTATTCTTCGGTGAAATCGAGATCACTTCACACACCGGGTTTCTCGCGGGGCAGAGCTTCGGCTTGGAAACTCTTTTCTTCTCGGGATCTTCGGGCTTTGGGACTTGATTCGGGTCTCGAGGTGATACCGGGGATTCGGGGGGTTAAAATTGCACGTAAAACGATGTAATATGGGAGAGATGAGAGAATGAGCAACCAAACTCGGATGGCCCTTCAAATTTATTTATAGGGCAAAATCTGCTCTTGCCACGCCGTGGCACCTTTTTCCACGTCGTGGGCTTGGTCGTCACTGCATGCGTCATCGCAAGTTGCATCTGGGGGACTCCTGGAGGTGTTAGAATACTTTCCACGTCGTGGTATCTGACAGTTTTGGGGTTTCGCGTCCCGGACTTCAGAAATTCATAACTTTAGCAACGAACTCCGTTTTCGGCGTTCTTTATATCGACACGTAGGTGAGATTATGCTCTACAACTCTCGTTTAGACTCCATTGGCTAATTTTGTCACACCCCCAAACCAGAATGGCGGAAACGTTCGGGGGCGGAGGACGTCATATTCAGTATCATAACAGTTCATAGAAAGGAAAGTACACACCTCCATATATATTAAAATTTCCAAAATGTTTACATAATTGTATTCGTTACATGTTCAAAAGTTAAATACATAAACATCTTTCAAAAGAAGTAATTAACGTCAGCACGTTAATCCTCAAAAGTTGATTTCCAAATCTGCTTAGCGGATCCCTGAGAATACAAGTTATTTCAAAGAGAAAGTGTCAACAATTAAGTTGGTGAGTTCATGAGTAGTGTTTTGAGAAAATGTACACCATTCGAAAGTTTGTGTATGTTTTCCAGAAAACGCAGTATTTCAAATGTAAAGAGTTATGATTCATTGTGTTGAAAATGAATGTATTAGATCCAGAAAATCCCATATTTTCCCTAATAGTTGAGATATGAATTGTTGTGTTTTCCAAGAAAAACCCTTATTTTCTTATAAAAGTATGAAATGCATATGGATGTTCGTGTTATAAGTTGTAAATAATTGCACCAGGAAAATCTCTTATTTTCCTATTAGTTGTTTGGTTTGTATACAGGAAAAACCCTTATTTTCCTAACATAACTGGCAGTCTCCAAGACCGAAAATCGCAAGCAACCGACGTGCTTAAAAGTTGTGTCATAGTTTTACATAATAAAGCTATACGAAGATTGCACTTGTTAGATGAAGAATAGTTTTAATAGCTACTCGTTCATAAAAGCATAATACCATAATAATTGTATATCCGGTGAGTTTTATAACCATACTAAACATAATATGCCTGTAGCGACGTTCTTCAGGCGTCGTAGCGTTATGACAAACTGTCACCCCAAAGGACAGACTGTAGCTAACAGTCAGGGCGCGGGATCATGACTTCCCGTATAGATCTATACACATTTGACACGTTCTCCGAATGGGAGACTCTGGTTATAGACAGGACTTGTAGTGATACCTTTTAGCAAAAGGTAGTATTTGAAGATGTACACGCCTCACGGATTCTCAACTAAGTCTGTATTAAAGTAATAGTTTTGTATGCAAAGTTTATCATTTTTCACAATGTTTGACAAAGCATAAATCATAAGTTCCTTGAATGTATAAAACGGTTTAGAAACGATGGTTACCCTTGATATGATGTATTTGTATGTAAATGTAAAAATAAAACATATTTCTATTTATAAAACATATTGTATCCCAAGAGGGTAAAGCTTTGTTGTGAGGTGTTTTGCATGATAATAACTTCATAAGATAGTTAAAACAACAGTATGAAAAGTATATCAAAAGATCGATGTTTCACACGATTTTAGTCATGTGTTTACTTGTATCCCCCCCCCCCCCTAAAAGAGTATAAAAAGCATTTAAAAACGTATTTAAAGTGTGTTTGCAGGGGTATGAACTCACTTGAAAGTTTGAAGATAGTGAGATGGAAAACCGGGCAGAGTTTCGTCTCGGGAAACGGATTTTTCTCGGGATTCTCGGGAATCTCGGGAGTAAAATCGACCTTCGGGACTTGAGCAAAATGACCAGGGCTTCGGGTTAGAACGGGCACGGAAAACGAGGCAAAACTCAAGAGAAATGATAGGAAATGAGCAAATTTTCTAGAAACCCTCGCATCCCTTTTATAGGGGTTGAGAGGCCTCGGTACGCGGGGCGTACAGGCGTACGCAGCCCGTACCCGTGCGTCATGCATGAGCGAGTCCTCGACTGCCCCGGAGCTCGGATGGGACGGATTCGCATAGGCTCGCATAGGGGCGACGTGGACGGACCGAGACCAAGGCCTTCGCGTACGCGGGGCGTACGAGGCTACGCAACGCGTAACTCGGATGAGGACGCTGACTCCTCCTTCGGATATTACCAGAATTTTGATTTAAATTTATTTATAATTTATTTAATAAACTTCAAAAAATCATATCTTCTTCATACGAACTCCATTTTCGATGGTCTTTATATCCACGCGTAGGTGAGACTATGCTCTACAACTTTCATTTAGACTCCGTTGGCAAATTATGAAATTATTTTTATTATTTATTTATTAAAATGACGTGATTAAGGAATTTCTTTAAAAATGCATAACTTCTTTATCTGACGTAGGCTTTTGCCAGACTTTTTACCGCTGAAATACCATTGTCGAGACCTTCGATTCTCGTTTAGGTCATTCCGGCCAAAAGTCGCTCGATCTCCGATTCGAGTTTTTAGTTGTCTGCTGCTAAGCCGAAATTGGAAAAATCATAACTTAAACATACGATGTCCGATTTGAGCGTTCTTTTTATGTACGTTTGTAGTTTAACGATATCTATGACTTTCATTTAGACACCTAAGGTCAAAAAGTATTTTATTGGAACTTCGCGTTTTTACGTAACTTCGTATTGCCGGGTTTTTTTTGTCGGAAAACTTAGAATGGTCATAACTTCTTCGTTATAACTCGGATTTTAGTGTTCTTTATATGCTTGGAAACCTTAAGACGATATCTATTACATAGCGTACTCCGAACAGAGCCTTTGAATACTTCATTTTTCGATGATATTCTAATTACTTTTTCAAAGAGGTTACAAGACTTGAATTTCAAGGACCTGAAAGGACGGGTTGTTACATCATCCCCCCGTTAGAGGGAATTTCGTCTCGAAATTAGAGTTCATGCTACGGATAGAAGTTTTATTTGCTCCTCATGTTCTTAATTGAACTCGGTTCCTTGCTTGGCATTCCAGCGAACCTTTCACTATCGGGATACGACTTTGCTTCCTTTGTTTGACTTCACTGACATGATAACTCTTCTTGGTCGAACGTATGTTGAATGTTTTTGTGGACTGTGAGAGTAGTACATCTTGTACCCTACAAGTAGTGTCTCCAGATCTTCGAAGTA
The DNA here is from genome assembly GCF_051521515.1 of Lactuca serriola. Lineage (NCBI taxonomy): Eukaryota > Viridiplantae > Streptophyta > Magnoliopsida > Asterales > Asteraceae > Lactuca > Lactuca serriola. The sequence goes on along the minus strand of NC_136410.1, from coordinate 97,253,559 downwards.
ATTACCGATGCTCCTGACTCAAGATCATGTGTTGTATAGTTAACTTCCTGTGTCTTAAGCTGTCTTGAGGTATAGGCAGTGACCTTTCCTTTTGCATGAGAACACAACCAATTCATACTGATTATGATGTCAAAATCTTGGAAGTGGATTAGATGTCATGAATATCTAAAAGAAAGTATAATTACTCCCGAATTAAGGAAAAAAAGATGGGTATTTTTGTTCTATCTGTCTCTCTTGTACCAATCGACAGAAAGGGGCATGTGTTGCATAGCTCTTAAATTTATCCATGATTTAGATGGTTTTTGGATTCATTGTATATATCCATAGCTCTTAAAACAGTTTTGGAGTTGATCATAGTCACTATGTGGCGGCATTATTTCCATGTAATTATTTTTTTTAAAGGAAATTAAAAATATTAAAAATGTTTAAAATGTTTGTGCTTCAAAAATAATAATATATCATATTTTTTATATAAGAATAAATATAGTTGTATTAGTTATTATTTATGAAACACAAACATAAAGCTTTTAAACAAATAAAATATAAATATATTAGTCTAAATTATTATACGAATATATTTATTTTTATAAAAAAAATGTGAAAGGTTATTATTTCTAAAATACAACACTTTTAAACATATAAAATATTTTTATTTTCCTTTTAAAGAAAATAAATTGAATGTAATTAATGACAGATTATTCATATGTTTAACTATTTTAGCATATATAGCAGTGAATTTAATTATTAGCTAACAGACGTTTTTTTTTAATTTTGCTTTGAAAAGCTCAAATATTAATTACCGAATACATTTAAATTTGATAAAACTAAATAAATTTTTAAAATTTAAATATCAAAAGTTTATATAGAACCAATATAAAATTTACCGTACTTAAAGGTAAAAATATATTTTGATTTTTGTTTCGTAATATAAATACGGTAAATTTATATTGGTTCGATATAAACTTTTGACATTTAAATTTAAAAAAAAAAAACTATTTAGTTTTATCAAATTTTGAATATCCATTAATATTTTATATGCTTATAATCTTAAGGGACTTTTGCAAAATATTTGTAAACTTAAGGGTTGTTTTGCAAATAATATTTCATGCTAGCGTGGAAACCTGATATTTCAAGTAAAAATGGCCAAATGGAAAAAAACAGCAAGTTTGAAGCATAAACGAACCAAAAACCCATCGGAGGGTAAACTGTAACGTACAAATACTCATAACCAAATTTTTTTATTTTTATATTAAATAAAACATCAACCAAAGATGTTTGTGAAAACCATAAGGTATTCAGAGAGTGTCCAAAATCTTCCCAAAAGTACATCAGAGTCACTAAAGCGAGCAATCGCGGTGTGTGCAATGTGATCATCCCGAGCTCTTCCCCTTCGAGCCGGAAGTACTTGAAACATAAACTAAAAACCAGAAAGCACACAGCTTAGTAAGTTCCCCAAAATACCGCATACCATACGTATATGTTACCTCAAGTCTGTACCGGGTCTATTTCACCCCCGAGTCTATTTCAACTCATATGTCAGCACATGGCTGTACCGGGTCTATTTCACCCCCGAGTCTATTTCAATTAATATGTCAGCACAAGGTTGTATCGTGTCTATTTCACACCACATATATAGAAAACATGAACACCGGCATACAACTCATACACCATGAGGCGCAAAGACTACAAGCACATACAATCCCTAGTGTCCTACAATATACTGAGGAAACTCAGCTCGCACAATAGCTCAAAGGTCAACACGCCCTCAAAATCTCACAACAGGTGCTAAATGCCACCTAGATAATCACACAAGGCAAACCTTAATATACTTATTAGGAACTAGCCGGACAAACATCCATAAGTCAAAAGCCAGCCCTCAAGGTCAACAGTCAATGTTGACTCCATTCAACCACCACGACGTGGTCATTCTTGGCCACGTCGTGGTAGCTAGGGGTTCCAACAGCTGTTTTCTTCTATTCCAATAGCTCCAAAGCTCAGCTCTATTCCAAAATCTGATCTACAAGGATAAAGTTTCTAACTTTCTGCATTATGACCACCCAAAAGGTCCAAAACCCAAATCCGTAACTATCAAAAGGCATAAAAATGCAAGATCTTAACCAATAAGCACTTATTCCATAAAGTCAGAAGTCCATCCTTTCCAGAAGTGATTCTAGCCCCAAAACTAACCTAAAAGTTGGTGCTTCATAGAAATGCATGTCTTGAACCCATATTAGGTCAAAATGAGGGTTTATGACCTAAATCTCATGCATGGATTGAAAACCCTACCAAACTTCATATCCAAGGCACACATTACACCAAATGCCCTAGAGATTCAAAAGGTTGCAAACTTTAAGAGATCTCACCATCCCAATAAGAAAAAACAAGAAGTTAATGGGACAAAACTCAAGATCTAGCAGCCTAGCATAATAAAAATCGTGTCTTGGACACTTACAAAGGTCCAGAAGAGTCCTAAGGCGAAGAATGGAGACTTGATTGCTTGATCTTTGCTTCCTTCTTCCTTCTTTAGCTTCAAGTTACACCAAAACCAGCTCAATAATGGAGGAAAGTGATTAGGGTTTTCTTTAGGGCTTGAGAGGGCTGATGGAGGCTGTGGATGAGCAAACCCTAGCCTCCACATTCCGTTAAATATGGAGCAAACCGGGAAAAGTAGGGTTTTCATGTAAACTGTCCACCATGTCGTGGCCAATATTGTCATGCTGTGGTGGCTTAAATGAGACACGCGGACCGTTATTGCCTCGCCACGTCATGGTGGTGCCTCCACCATGTCGTGGCAATCCTCAAAATGATAATTTAATTATGAATAATGTACCTAAAGACCCAGACATTACAACTCTTCCACACTTAATTTAGACTTTGTCCTCGAAGTCCGCCACCTCAAACAACTCGAGCTAATGCTCTCTCGTCTCATCCTCTGGCTCCTACATCCATTTTGAACCCTTTCAATGTTGCCACTACACCTTCACGAGAACTAGAACCTTGTTTCGTGTAACAATTGTGACTTTTTCACCGATCGTTATTTATGAAAAGTCACCAACGTCAAATATAATAGACTTAATACGTTATATGTATCAACATCTGATCAAGATATAAAGTTTCGTATTAAGAAAAATAGGAAAAATCAACCTAATCGTCCATAAGTAAGAAAAAAAATAGTGTGCCGAAACATATACATATATTATGTTTAGAAAGTATGTGTCTTCCTGGTCCCGAAAATATAAACTTTGTAAAAATCCGAGTTTATATGAAGGAGATATTAATTTTTATAAGATATAAAAATCAGTCGCGTAGTTAAAGTTATTAACATCAAAAGGTATGGAGAAAATGGTTGAGTTTTAGTTAAAGTCACTGAAACGATAATCGTAGTAATCTTTGAAATAATAGTTTTGGTAAAAGTAACGCCAAAATCGAATTTTGTACGAGAGAGTTACCATTCTTTATAAAATCATTAAATCATTTAAAAATAAGGGCTAAAGATAAAATTCGTAGTTAGCCAATACAATCTAAAGGAAAGCTGTAGTACCCATCAAGAGCTACGTGTGGATATAAAAAAAATTGAAAATAGAGTTCGTCTATAGGAGATACGAATTTTTAAAATTTCGTGAAGAGCGTCTGGCGCAAGAGGTACGCACGACGCACACATGCTTCTAGAAGAAGGTACAATGCACCAGCAGGAAAAAGACATGTGTCAGACAAGCAATGGGAATACGTCGCAAGGGCGCGCCGCACACCTCCCTCGCACGGCGTGCATTCTCAGTATAAATAGAGCTTGTTGCTGCTCATTTGTTACTCACCCCAAATCTGTTTCCTTTCTTTCCTTCTCTACTTCGAGAATTCCTTACAAAACCTTAGAAAAGTTATTATTTATGTATTTTAGTTGTTAGTAAGTTAGTTCTCGAGCCCGGTCGATCCCGAGGCAATCTTCGAGTCCCGAGTCCCGATTCTACCATACTTTACTTGTTTCACACTTTACAAGTGAGTTCACGGCCAATTTTTCTATCGTTTTATAAAATATAGGGGGGGGGGGTGATACTTGTTATAAAACTATTTTATCTATATTATCAAATATTATTATCTGCAATATATTAAGTAGTTATGCGATAAATATGTTAGGATAATATGTTGTTACTTACTATGTCTAGTTAAACAACGATATTATGCCTACTCGTTATGATGACCAATTCTAAGTAATAATTATTATACGGTGTCGTCACTCTGCCCGTATAAATAGTAATATTTAGTATACACCATCGATACTCTGACGGTATAAATATCCATAATTATTAGACGTCGTCGTCACTCTGCCCGTATAAGTAGTGATATTTAGTATATGTCGCCGTTATTCTGCCCATATAATTATTATTATACGATGTAATCACTCTGCCCGTATAAATAGTGATATTTAATATACGTTGTCGATACTCTCCCTATATAAATATCCATAATTGTTGTACATTGTTGTCACTATGCCCGTATAAATAGTGATATTTAGTACACGTTGTCGATACTCTGCTCGTATAAATATCCATAATTATTATATGTCGTCGTCACTCTGCCCATATAAATAGTGATATTTAGTATACGTCATTGTTATTGAGTCTGTATAAATATCCATAATTATTATACGCCGTCACTCTGCTCGTATAAATATCCATAATTATTATATGTCGTCGTCACTCTGCCCATATAAATAGTGATATTTAGTATACGTCATTGTTATTGAGTCTGTATAAATATCCATAATTATTATACGCCGTCTTCACTTTTGCCCATATAAATAGTGATATTTAGTATACGTCGTTATTACTCTTGTCAAACATTCAAAGCAACATTATAACCAGTCATAGCACTAACCAAATTTGGGTTAAGGCACTGCACCTAGTTGTTACTCTGCTCAAATATCATGTTTCCAAGTAACTATAATTAGAAGATATATATATATATATATATATATATATATATATATATATATATATATGTGTGTGTGTGTGTGTGTGTGTGTGTGTGTGTGTGTATCGCAAAACAAAATATATATATATATATATATATATATATATATATATATTTGCAAAATAATTATGAGATTTGAAAAGACATAATTATCAAATATAAATTTAAAGTGGTTTATATTATGATGGTTATAGGAAAACACTCAATAAGAAAGATAAAAGATATAATCACTCTACTAGAAGTATCCAAGGGGCATAATTTTTTAATAAAAAATATAATCACTTTAATAGAAGTATCGAAGGGCATACTTCTGGAATAAAATATATAATCACTCTAATAGAAGTATCCAAGGGGCATACTTCTGGAATAAAAGATATAATCACTGTAATAGGAGTATCCAAAGGGCATACTTCTGTAACAAAAGATATAATCATTCTAGTATAAGTATCCAAAGGGAATACTTCTTGAATAAAAGAGATAATCACTCTCATAGAATTATCCAAGAGACATACTTCTACAATGAAAGATAAAATCACTCTAATAAAAGTATCTAAGGAGCATACTTCTGGAATATAAGGTATAGGCGTTATGTGCCTATAAGATCATAATACAATATATAATATTATATTATACTCCATTTGATAGGAGAAAAACTAATGTGAATGGTAGTATGTGATAAAAAGTAAAGCATTAAAAGTTTAGTGTCTAGCATTAGTAAAAATCATATTAGAAGATACATTATCAATATAAATAAAAATACTTTTATAAATCAATAAAGTTACACATAAAAAGTATTTTCAAAGATATAACACTCAAACCTATCAGCTCACAGATATTATGTTGACGCTTTCAAAACCACATGTATTCCTAGGAAACCGTGAGCTTGAAGCCTGCCTGTTATGGCACCTCTAGGAATTTTATCAATCTGATGTAACACTTGTATTGATCAATAAAAGTGACATTTATGTTTTCTATTGTTTCGTACTATTTAATGTATGTTCAATGATTGCGATCCAATATCCTTACGTTCCACAGCTCGGCGCTTTCGCCGTTGGCAGAGGGTGTGACATTTCACAAAGTCTTCGTCCTCCTGTCAATGATCGCCACCGGTCTCTCTATGTAATCCAGGCAACCATCCACTTGAATGTCCTCAAATGGAACCATTGTAGAATCATAACAAAACACTTACTCAACTGAGAGACATGAAAAGTGTTATGAATCTGACTGGGCTCCTATGGCATATCCAAACGATACGCCACACTGCCCACCCGGGTTATCACCCTGAAAGGACCAATATACCAAGGGCCTAGCTTACCCTGCTTTCTGAATCGGATGACACCTTTCCAAGGTGACACCTTCAGGAGTACCATGTCCCCACCCTGAAACTTGAAGTCTAACTGGCGTCTATCTGCGTAAATCTTCTGTCGGCTATGTGTTGTCTGAAGTTTGTCGCGAAGCTGTTGAATCAATTCCATCATTTTGATTAACACCTCCGTACTCCCCATGACCCACTGACCAACCTCACCCCAACATATTGGGGTCCTACACTTCCTACCATAGAGCATCTCAAAAGGAGGTCGATCAATGATGGTGTGATAACGTTTGTTATATGAAAAGTCCGCCAAAGGAAGATACGTATCCCAACTACAGCCAAAATCCATAACACGTGCATACAGGATGTCCTCCAATTTCTAGATAGTATGCTCACTCAAACCATCAGTCTGCGGGTGGAAATGATGGGTTTTATACAAACAATCCTACATGTGCATGCAACCCTAGAGTTGGATCTATCTTATCACTATTAGTTATAGAACATTATGAACATGTGAAGAACCCTAACAAGCTTCTAGGGTTTCGAAATTCACAAAGAAAGTTGAAATACATACCTCTTGTTGTTATATTATAATAACAACTTAAATCTTGAATCTTCTTGTCTTTGAAAGCAAGCGCCACAAGTGTCACGCCTCTAATGGCTCACAAATAAACCTAGCAACCAAGGATTACTATGGAGAGAGAAGGGAAGTGGAAAATTCGGCTCTAAGCCTCTCTTGGAGCGCCTTAGACGAAATCCAACTCTATAGGGGTTTTTATATGTGAAAAGGAAGGTTTATGATATGGTAGGTGTATCTTAGATAACCCTAATCCCTTAACTTCCTCCCTAAGGCTTCCAAGGCACCCTTAGAGCCCAAGGAAACCCTAGGACACTCTAGATTGTGTTCCCCACCTCTAAGGGAGGGTCTAGAATGCTTCAATGCTCAACTTTTGAACATTGTCACCTTTAGTCCCTGTAGTTTCAATTAATTCCTTTAATCCTAAAATTAATTCCAAATTAATTTATGATTAAATATTAATTAAACAATATGATTTCTAATCAATATATTATATCCATAATAAATTAATAAATCATTCTTCTCTCTCCGACAATTATCCTATTCCATCGTCAGGTTTGAAGGCAACCCAAAAGGACCATGCACAACCGGGTCAAGTACTTACCAAATATGATTATAGGCTTAGACACTAATCCAACAGTCTCCCACTTGGATAAGTCTAGTAACCATAAATGCAAGTACAACCTGCTTGGCAATCATATCTCTCAAAGACGCTATCGAACTCTGATCTTATCAGTAACCTGTCCTTTAGATAAGGGATCATATATTCCTCCATTCTAGATATCGTATAGACGCGAGACATGGATTGAAATCATTCTCTCAGTCTATGTGTTATTTCCCGATTTTTGATTTACGACGACTGACTAATTGAACAAATCAAATTAGCCCTAGCCTGGCCGAGCATTTACATTTGTCATCACTAAATCATCGAGGGGCCCACAGATATGGCTTTTATCATACTTTGGGTAAAAGGAACGGATAAACTTCAACTCAATGCTTGCTTACACTCACTCACCAAATCACACACAACAATATGTTTTATAACACAAAGTTACTGGTGTGTTTACATATTATCAATGTGTAACCGATTCGCAAGATACAACTCACACATCTCGGTTTCAAGAATACAAGATATTATCGTCTCACCAATCGCTTGTGATAAAATTCATGAAGCGATCCAAGTGAGCGTGGGTTTAATCCAATGCTCAAAATCATATTCATAAGCACTCATGAACGTTGCAGCAAACCTTTGCTATGTCTAATACACTTTAGACAATCTACAAACTAATTCATGGCAGTCTTCATTCATACCTACTTCCAACATATGAACGACTATGGACCATTCGAATAATTTGATTATTCTGAAATAATTAATTATTCAAGAAGTCAAAACATGCAAAGTGAAACACAAGAATAATACTAATACTATATGGTCCCAAACCTTTGAGTATAAATAAAACACCATTTATTTATCACCATATCGATTACCCATTATTTGTTGTTTCGGTTAATTAACTTATTACTTGAATTATTACTACAATTGTCCCATGCTCTTAGCATGCACACAATGTTTACCTATGGTCCTTACTTTGTGAAATAGATCAAATGCACACATTTCCAATCATACTCATTTCACAACTCCCAATCCTTATCACAAGTGTAAGAATATCAAATTCTCGCCACTTATAGAATATGTTATATTCTAACGTTTTATGCAATGATCCTTTCGTAATGTCATTGCACTAAAGTCACAAAGACTATTGCCAATGAAATTAAAAATTCCTCTATTGGAGATTGTTCCAAGACAATTCCATAGATACGAAGTCTCATAATCAAGGTACATTCCTTTGAATATCCTTCTGCATAAAAGTTTCTAGCCTAGACATATAGATTCTTAATGTCCAACTCCCAATATGGAAATATTTCTACATTTGCCATATGACAACTCATTATCAAATCTTGTAATAATAATGTCAGTATGGTCCATCCACTACTATACTTCCAACTATTCACAAGCAACCAATCCTTGGCGAATCTTAGATTGTCCTTTGATAGTTGCTTAATAAACTTAGTCATGTCCGGTTCTAGTCCTTTTTCCCTCTTTTTGCTCTAGGCATTTGGAAAAGTTTAGAACGGTCAATTATTACAACATATGCGATCGATCCTATACTCGAAGCGTATGGAACACAAAGCATAATGTATTACATAAAGACGTGATACTTTATCAGTCTTTTGCCATAATATTTCTATTTTCCATGTTCTCAAAACTTGAATTAAGAAAAGAGATGTCGTAATCAGAATCAAATTTTGAGAGTGCAATTCATATATTTGACTAAATTTGATTAAAATTTCTCGATCTAAGCTCTTAGATTTTGAAACAAAGTACAATATTCTCTCCCTTAATTATAGCAAAACAACTTTTCAACCCTTGCAACTTTTCAAATTAAAACACTTGTTTTCTATAATTAATATTGCTAACTTGCAACTTACCATAATTATCATGCTCCCACTAACATGATGATTATATTCATACCAGCATAACATTTATGCTCCCACTAGCTTTGACATGTATTCAGAAAACAGTTGAACTTCTAGAAAACAATGCTTATTGAGTTTCTTAAGTTCATATTTCTAATACTAAGACGCTTCGATAAGACTTTATCTAAGCTTCTCAACCTTATACACCTTTTCTTAGATAACTCATGTGTGTTTCTAAACAATTCTAGAACTTATAGCAATAAGTCTAAAATGTTCAGACCCATTTGCTATTTCCCACATTTTGAACTATGAAGAGGGATGCCGTAATCATAGTTGAATTTGAGAAACCCAAATTACATAATCCTATCTTTAAAATCTCTCTTAGTGAAAGCGTTTCTTCACAATCATTTTCATGAAGGAGAGAAACCTTATGACACTTAGATTTTATTGTGTATGTGCCCTTATCCATGTGAATTTATTATAATCATAATCACAAGATAATGTTAGTGACAAATCCAAACTCTTATGGACAGAACATGTTCATTCTTAATTTCTTGCCATCAAGGGTCCCACCATTGCTTCCAAGTTATTGAGTAGCTCACCCCTTCGTTTCAATGTACTTTCCATTAAAGAAGGTGCCTTGACCTTATGCAATCCATTGAGAACTCATATAACTCACATGCATAGTTGACCAAACTTGAATGGCACAGAAACAAAAATCTGTCAACACGATAGGTTAGAAACCTCAAGTCATGTGCTAGTGTTTAATAATAGGTTTACTCTTGATTAGTTCTTGAACCTATTCAAGATCATTTATACTCCCACTGACCTCTTGAAATATAAGATTCTCTTGTCAAGAAACATTCCTTGACAAAAAAAAATATTCAAGAGTAAGTGTGTGTCTTTATCAAGACAAAACCTACACACAATTTGGTACTAGTTGGTATTTGTCTTATTCTAGACATCACAACTCACCAAAATGTGAAAAAATAAGAACATTCCTACTTAATATTTTATCACTCAAGTCACAATCTTGGAGTTAAACTCTAAGACTTGATCTTGGAACGAAGTACGATTCATCTTATTGACTTAACCTATTTTGACAATTCCTGAATCCTCTTCTTAGCCATACTTAGTGCACCAAGGTGTCCTTAGAGGATGAATTGTAATATGGTTCTTAAGATGATCATAAAACATGATACAAAAGTACTCTCCCTTCTTCTTAGATTGGAGAAACTTTTATCTTTCTGCCTAATTGATTCTTCTTATTCGTTCTGCCATTCATTAAAACTTTTCAATGATTCAGAATTACACTTAATCTTGTAAGCATAATCATGTTTACTAGACTTTTAGTAAATCATGAAGAATAATCTTGTTGTTATTTATGGTGGACTTGACTAAACCCGTCCGGCTAAAGAACCTCCCCCAATCAAGGAAGCAGTGGGTGAGAGTAAACACTCATTCAATCGCCATTTTATAGGCAATTTCCTTATACCCCTTTATAGATCGGCTTCGTGAATGAGACGTCCTAGCGGTTCGACTGACTAGTCTTATATATATATATATATATATATATATATATATATATATATATATATATATATATATATATTAGACCTTTAATGTTACATATAATATAATGGTGTATTTTTAAAACTTTTCAGAAAATACTAAAGTTATATTTTAAAATTTTAAAATTAATATTTAATTAATTAAATAAAAAATAAAACCAATCATGAATTCAAGATAAGGATATCAAATTACATTTTAAAAATATTCAGTTTTATACAATAAAAAATATTATTAAAGGTAATTATCCTAATCAATTCATGATATATCTTAAAAACTGAAAGTTTAGGATCTGATAGTCTAACACGTCGTGGTAAACAATCACCACGCCGTGTCAGGACGATTTCGTAGGCCAACACGCCGTGGTGGAAGAACACCACATCGTGTTTGCGGTACAAAATGACGATTCTGTTTGCTCCTTATTGTTCAAGTTCAACCATTGTATCAATTCAATAGAAAACTAAACCTACACTCTGATACCACTGATGGGTATTATGTAAAACATATAATCCTATGTAAGCATGCAACCCCAAATAATTTTGATCTACGTTTTCTCTAATTGACCATACAATATGAACAACAATGTAGAAACCCCAGAGCACTAGTATGTAATCAAAGCACACAATTATGGTTATAAAAAACATACCTGGATTGTTATATAGCAATAACAATGCACATCCTTAGTGTTGTTGAGGCCGTGAGAGTAAGCGTAACTATTAGCATGCCTCTAGTGGTTCACACCCAACACTAGCAATGGAAGATGATTGAGAAGGAGGAGGAAGGCTTCAAATTTTTGACTTGTGCTTCTAGGGAATAGATTGTCGAACATTGTACGTAGGGTTATGTCCCCATTTATAGTGCAGATAGGAAACCCCTAGATAATCTCAAATCCAAGATTATCTTAAACCGATTAATTATCCACTTTCCTGATTATCCATTAAAGACTATTTTAGAAACCCTAAGGCATATGAAAACTGTCTATAGCCTATGGAGGGTTCTAGATTGCCTCTTGCTCAACTATTGAACAATGGCAATTTAGTCACTGCACTTTTAATTAATTCTTTTAATCCCAAAATTAATTCCAATTGATTTCTGATTAAATTTGAATCAAATATTACTATTTCTAATTAATATTTTATTCTCATAATATATTAACAAATTAATTTATTTCAATTTATTAATCAAATAATAAATCAACCTCTTTCTCCAAAATCATCCTTCCCCATTGCTAGTCTTGAGCGCAACCCAAAAGCGTTGTGTTACTATCAAGTTAAGTATATAGAAATTATAATTATTGGCTTAGACACCTAATCCAACACTTCCTAGATTGTATTCAGGTCACTCATCGGTTATTGTTGTAGGTGATCGGGTTGATTTTGGTGCAAGACAAAGCTCTTTTATGTAAACTTTAAAGACTTAAATCTGACATACTGACTTGGAGGAGTAAGTTGATTTTTAAAGATGAAAGGGAGTTGGTGAGTCTTAATAAGAAGGTGGAAGATCTCAAAATAATTGTTGAATCTCCGGCTCTCAATTCGCCTTAGATGTTGTCGAGAATGCAGTGGAAGATGCGAATTGTGGAGATTGAGTGCATTCGAAAACTTGATCTCAAACATAAGGCGAAATTTAAATGGGACATTGATGGAGAAGAAAATAGCACGTTTTTTCACGAGATGATAAATTGTAATAAGAAAAATAACAGAATAAATGGTCTATTGATTGATGGTGTTTGGACCACTTGCCTATCAAAAATCAAGGAGGAAGTCAGGAGGTTTTTTGCCAATAAATTCGATGATCACTTCCCCATCAGACTAAAGTTGGTAAATAATAATTTCAGAAACTGGAGATTTGCAACATATATTCTTGATAAGGCCTTCACCCGTGAGGAGGTCAAAGATTTCGTATGGGGATGTGAAGATGACAAAGCGCCATGGATGGATGGCTTTACCTTTAAGTTTATTAAATAGTTTTAAGAGACAATACATACCGACAACTTCAGTTTCATCAAGCTTTTTGAGGCGACAGGCAACTTTAGTAGAGGCTGCAACTCCTCATTCATTATGTTGATTCCGAAGACCAAAGATTTGTTATACTTAAAGGATTATAGGCCTATAAATTTGATATGTTGTATGTATAAGATCGTTTCTAAGATTCTTGCGCTGTGTCTTAGACAAGTGGTGGAAAAACTCGCTAGTATGGAGCAATCTGCTTGTATTGAGGGAATAAGTATTCTCAATGACCCTTTAATAATTAACGAGTTTGTCACTTGGGCGGAAAAGGCGAAAAAGAAAGTTTTATGCTTCAAAGTGGACTTTGATAAGGTGTTTGATTTACTTAACTAGGTTTTTTTGGATTCGGTCATGGAACAAATGGCGTTTAGTTCCAAATGGCAAGGATGTATAATGGGATTTATTTCGTCTCGTAGGGCTTCCATACTTGTTAATGGCTTAGCAACCAAGGAATTTGCCTTTAAATGCGGTGTTCGTCAAGGGGACCCAATGGATCGATATCTTTTCATTCTATCCATGGAGGGGCTTAGAGTCACCATGCAATCTGCTTGTGAGCGTAATCTATTTCAAGAAATCAACCTCCCAAACGACGGTCCGCACTTATTGCACCTTATGTACGCGAATAATGTTACATTCATTGGTGAGTGGTCTGGAATGAACCTAGTAAACTTAAAAAGAATCTAGCAATGTTTCTTCTTGGTGTTCGGGTTGAAAGTGAACCTTATGAAGAGTAAGGTATATGGCATAAGGGTGGAGGAAGAGGAAATTATGAATCTTGTTGGAATTTTGTGTTATGAGTGGGGCAGGTTTCCTTTCAATTACCTTGGGCTTCCCTTTGGAGCAAATATAAAGTTAGCTAAAAACTGGAATCCGATAATAGATAAGTATAAAAAGAAGTTATCTTTTTGGAAGGAGAACAATCTCTCTTTTGGAGGAAGGGTGACACTTGTGAAATCGGTTATGGGCAACCTTCCCTTTTATCTTTCTCGTATATAAAGATCATAGAAAATTTATTGAGGTTCTATATGTATTAGAAGGAAATTCTTATGGTGTGGATCAAAGGAAGGAAAATAGATCCACTAGGTAGATTGGAAAACTATTACCTTACCAAAAGACAAAGGGGGATTAGGAGTGGGATGCCTTCATAGCCTAAATGTTACACTTTTGGTGAAATGGGTGTGTAGGCTTAAGATAGAGCATACAAGTCTCTGGTCCTGGTGCATTAAATCTTGGCATGGTATCAAAGGAATTGATGGAAAAGCAATTGCAAAGGATTCTCTCTTAGGTACATGGTCTTCGATTGCCAACATCAAGTATGAGCTCAAGGGGTGGAATTTCAATTTTGATGATGTTATTCAAAGAATTATTGGAGACGAATCTGGCACATTCTTTTACAAAGACAGATGATCAGGGGATGAGGTTCTAAAGGATGCCTATCCATAGCTTTACATAAATAAGGCTAAAAAGGAATGAAAAATAAGCTAGAGATTGGTATGTGATAGATCTAGTCAAGGGACAATGACAAATTGGAGTTAGAAAAGGTGATTGAGTAAAGGTAAAGAAGAGAGTTCCTTGATAGACTTGGAATCAAAGTTTTCTATGCTTAAGTTAACTTCTAGACGTGACTCATGGTGTTGGAAACACAACAACAATGGGGGCTTCTTAGTTAATTCCTTAAGGAGATGCATAGCTGATTATGAGTCAGCTTAACAGGGTTCTGATTCTTCATAACCTTTCCAAGAGAGGTATTAATTTAATCTCGATGTAGTGTGCCTATTATTTGACGAAGACTGAAGAAGTTGATCATCTCTTCTTCAAGTGCGATTATGCAAAGGATATGTCGTGGTGGTTCTTGTTGGATTAATGTCTAAGTCCATAACTATAATTGGTAAGACTTGACCCGACCCGGCATGGTCCATTTGGGTTGCATACCATCATGCACTTGGATAGACTATAATGAGAGAAATAAGACACTTATGGTTATTAATATATTATAAGTTCTAGTATATTAATAATAAGAATAATAAGATTATTTAATTAGTATTGATCAAGAATTAATCTAGGATTAATTAAGTGATCAAAAGAAGACTAATTAAATATATGGGTTGATTGTGTAAATCATCCATACTTGTATAGTGGGCTAATGCTCCATGGATAATCAAGTTGGGCTAAAACCCATAGGATGGTCCATGGATGCTCCATGGTGTATTTGTACCCATGGATCATGGAAATGAAAAGCCATGTCAATTAGGGTTTACATGGTGTAACCCTAACTATATAAGCTTCTTATTCTTGACCAAAATCGGCCACTAGAGTGTGAAGTGGAAGGGCTAGCCGATTTCATGAGTTGTAGAATTCTCTCAAGCTATTCTAAGTGTTTTGGTGATTGTGATTCCATTTGAGGCTTCCACACTATTGGGGCTAGGCACTCAAGCTTCATGAAGACTTTCTACATCAAAGAGGTATGTATTCTATCTTGTTACACTCATTGTTTTTGTATGCTAGATTAGGATAATACCTTGGATGTTCTTATTTGCATGTATAATAGAGAAAACATAGATCCAAGGTATTTAGGGTTGCATGTACACTTAGGAGTGTTAGAATGCTCAAAACCCAACAGTTCTATGGATGGTATAAGATCTTAGAGAAAGCTCCCTCGAGTTTTAATTCTATGGTTTAGATGGCGGTTCCTTTAAAACCTGACAAGTTTAAGTGGAAACTATTTTGGGCTATGGTTTATGTGGTGATTTGGGCTACTTAGAAGTCTAGAAATGATTGCATTTACAAACATAGAAAGTAAAATCTAATGAGAACAACGGGCAAAATTCAACTCAACACGTTTAATTGGATAAAACATAGAACATGTTTTTTTTGGCTAAATTGGCATGATAGGTGTATTATTCCTTCTATTATTTGTACTTTGTAATGTTCTCACTATCATCTTGCTAGTCTTTAAATAAAATTCTTCCGCCTTCTAAAAAAATCTTATACATACTCGTGCCATGATGATCGCTGATTTTGTTTTCTTCTAGAAGAGAGTTTTGCCAATGCTTCCTCTCCTATACCCATTTTCCAAGAGGTAGGATAATAAAGTGTCATACCAAGCTTATGGGGTTTGTTTTAGACCATAGAAAACTTCGTCAAGTGTATACACATGATTTTGATACTATTGGTCTTCAAATCCATGGCATGTTTAAGAAAACATTCCTCTTTCAGATCACCATGTAGAAACACAGTCTTCACATCCATTTGATATATCTTTAATCATTTTGTAACACTCATAAAAATTGAACCAATTAAAAACATTTTAATTCATTCAAAAACCATTAAGGTATTACAACTTGTTTTCAAAAGAGTTTAAACATTAGAGTATCCCCAGAACCAAATCACAAAATCATGAAGTATAAGGAGCGGTACGATCACGCATTCGCCTTGCCACGATCTCCTGAAGTACCTAAAACCAAAACACTACAACTGTAAGCCCGAAAGCTTAGCGAGTTACCCCCAAAATACCAACCACATATAACCATACTCATATCATATCACAATACATAACAACCATGCATATCGAGTCTACAGTGTGAATGGTCTGCCCGCACCGGGCCTTTAGTCCACCTGGTCCACTCTCCGAGTCTAGCCATGTATATCGAATCTACAATGTGACTGGTCCGCCCACACCGGGCCTTCAGTCCACCTGGTCCACTCTCCGAGTCTACAGTATGATTCGTCCGCCTACACCGGGCCTTCAGTCGGCCTGGTCCACTTTCCAAGCCTCGGCACGTCTGGACCGCCGTCTTGGGGCCTTCAGCCTATCCGGACCGCTCATTGGGCCTTCGGTCTATCCGGTCCGCCCTAGGTATCTTGGCCTACAACACAAAGCAGGACCCGCCTCAACCCAACCCCATCCAAACAACCATGTTCTCATAAAACAGTTAATCACATAAAAATCCTCATCCAAACAAACGAATCTATCAGATCATGCACCATAGCAACATCCTAACCAGGATACCGACCTAACCGGTCACTAACATAACATTACCCCACATACCAGGATACCGACCTTAACCAGGTCACTAACATAACACCACCCTAAAACCAGGATGCAGATCTAGCAACTCAAAAACATATCAAACAAATACCCGGATTCCCATCCGATAAA
The DNA here is from genome assembly GCF_051521515.1 of Lactuca serriola. NCBI lineage: Eukaryota > Viridiplantae > Streptophyta > Magnoliopsida > Asterales > Asteraceae > Lactuca > Lactuca serriola. The sequence goes on along the minus strand of NC_136410.1, from coordinate 97,236,487 downwards.
GGGCCGACCTTGGTGCCTTAGACCCAGTTGATATAGTGAGGATAACTCACATTCCAACTGCCAAAACCGAATCACGAAAGCACAAACCCGAAGCACTGCCTCTAACTCCAACACCTATAATCATCAATGATCCAATGACATATATATCCAAAAATTACCATAATACCTCTGAAGGTCAAACTGGTCAAAGTCCACCTTCCTAATTGACCCTACTCGCCGAGTCAACCCATTGACTCTCCGAGTTTCTAAACTCAGGAAACTCTCATAACACCACTCAACTCGCCGAGTCACACCATGACTCGTTGAGTTCAACAATCTCCGAGTCCTAACCTGTCCAACTCACTGAGTCACCACTCAACTCACTGATCTGAGTCTAACCAGAAGAGGTTGGGGGTTTTGTACTCTGACTCGCCGAGTCCAAGAATAGACTCGTCGGTCCACGACAATATTCATCAGACTCTCCGAGTTTTTCTTCCACTCGTCAAGTCCAAGCTCATCATCATATGACTTGCCGAGTTCAACCATGTGAATCGCCGAGTCACTACGCGACTCAATGCCTAAAGCCCTAGCCCAACTCACTGAGTTGATACGGGTATTCCCATAATCGAAAGATACAGATCTACTCCTTTGCTCCAAACAATAGATCTGGGTCCCTAGAGTGCATTAGCAACATAAAGTTGCTACCTTTATGTGCTTCATGCCCCAAACTTCCAAAAACCAAGCTAGAAAGGAACTTAACTCATGGGGAATGGCTTTCGCATAGCAATTAGAAGGGCTTTCTGCATATTTGATCCAAATAAAACTTAGATCTGGAGTTTCAGCTCCAGATCTAACTTATGCACCAAGATCTCATCATATTATCTCCAAACAAACCCTAAAACTCCATGAAAGATGGATCTAGAAAGCAGGACCCGCCTCAACACAACCCCAGCCAAACAACCATGTGCACATAAAACAGTTAATCACATACAAATCCTCGTCCAAACAAACGAATCTATCAGATCATGCAGCATAGTAACATCCTAACCAGGATACCGACCTAACCGGTCACTAACATAACATTACCCTACATACAAGGATACCGACCTTAACCATGTCACTAACATAACACCACCCTAAAACCAGGATGTAGATCTAGCAACTTAAAAATATATCAAACAAATACCCGGATTCCCATCCGATAAAGAGTCGGCCTTGGTGCCTTAGACCCTGTTGATATAGTGACGATAACTCACCTTCCAACTGCCAAAACCAAATCACGAAAGCACAAACCCGAAGCACTGCCTCTAACTTTAACACCTATAATCATCAATGATCCAATGACATATATATCCAAAAATTACCATAATACCTCTGAAGGTCAAACTGGTCAAAGTCCACCTTCCTAATTGACCCTACTCGCCGAGTCAACCCATTGACTCTCTGAGTTCCTAAACTCAGGAAACTCTCATAACACGACTTAACTCACCGAGTCACACCATGACTCGTCGAGTTCAACAATCTCCGAGTCCTAACCTGTCCAACTCACTGAGTCACCACTCAACTCTCTGATCTGAGTCTGACCAGAAGAGGTTGGGGGTTTTGTACTCTGACTCGCCGAGTCGAAGAATAGACTCGTCGGGTCCACGACAATATTCATAAGACTCTCCGAGTTTTTCTTCCACTCGTCGAGTCCAAGCTCATCATCATATGACTCGCCGAGTTCAACCATGCGACTCGCCGAGTCACTACACGACTCAACGCCTGAATCCCTAGCCCAACTCGCCGAGTTGATATGGGTATTCCCATAATCGAAAGATACATATCTACTCCTTTGCTCCAAACAATAGATCTGGGTCCCTAGAGTGCATTAGTAACATAAAGTTGCTACCTTTGCGTGCTTCATGCCCAAAAATACCAAAAACCAAGCTAGAATGGAACTTAACTCATGGGGAATGGATTTTGCATAGCAATTAGAAGGGCTTTCTGCATATTTGATCCAAATAAAACTCAGATCTTGAGTTTCAGCTCCAGATCTAACTCATGCACCAAGATCTCATTATATTATCTCCAAACAAACTCTAAAACTCCGTGAAAGATGGATCTAGAAAGGAGAAGGCCAAGGATAACGATTCATTACCTCCAAAACGACCTCCTACTGAAGAATAAACCGAATCTCCACAAATCTCCTTGATCCAAGCTCCTTGATCTTCAAGATCTCTTCACAAAATCACTTATCTAAGTTCCAAATTGCTTCCAAGGACTCTCACTCACGATTTTAGGGTTTCTGGATATCAAAGGGTAGTAAGGGGGTTGAGGGGAGGACATTAAGTCCTTTAAATATGGTGCAAACTCTAAGATTAGGGTTTCCCTCTTCCAGCACTGACTCCTCGAGTCCAGCCGCCGACTCGGCGAGTCGGGCCACTTATCACGTGCTCTTCACACGCTCCGACTCGACGAGTGATAGCTCCAACTCGCCGAGTCTATCCTTCTAATAACACTTTACACCCCTGAACTCCTGCTTCTGAACTTGGGGTTTTACAATTCTCCCCCACTTAAATTAGGCTTCGTCCTCGAAGCCTGCTGCAGCACACAATTCCGGATGATACTCCCAAAATGCTTCCACTGATCTGACACCGACCCAGATTCCTTCAAACACTACTATCGAATCGCTATAAAATCCATCTCTTCCCCTGCAGGTTCCTGACAACTGCCACAAGCCGGCCACCGACTTCTTTTCTCTCATGACAACACTCATCAACTAAGTGTCACCTGATGCTACTACCATACTTCCGTCTTATGCATTCATTCGCCGCCTGCGAAACTGGATACCATTATAAACCACCGGGTCCTGACCCAGTATTAACCCACTATCCTTTGTCCAACTGGCGCTACTCCTATCAATTTGCACTGATGGAAACTCATCTCGTTTCCTCCCTGAATCAAATCCATTACTGCGCTGACATGATAATACCCCTACAGCTTTCGCGTAACTCCCATGAACACCCATCTACAACACATATACACATCGTACCTGGTCCAAACACCCTTGGGCTGGAAAACTAGGCACACCTACGATGGGTCCAGTCATCCCTAGGTTGGGACATCACCACATACATAACTCATGACCACAACCATACTTGGATCCCAAGGATCTACCCTTGCATCACTTCCGAACTCCTCTGATTCGACATCAGCGCTAATCATTTCCCAACCTCAACGGACACCCAATCACGGGTGTGCTTCCATACAACTGGTACAATCTCAGTGCTTACTACCAATAACTGAAATACTTTCGATCATCCATTTACACTACTGCTTTCCCTTTAGATGACCAACACTCCTTCCCGGAGCCACATACCTTTCCCTTACATTTTTCAAGGAAGTCTACTCAACGATCTTTACCATGTCAACAAGGGCCATGGTGCTAAATCTCCACTTTACACCACCCATGCAGGACAACTGCTACTCCCTAACTCCCATATACTTCGAATCTGATCACACAGCTAACGAAGCCCATACACGGCCTTTAGCTAACTCCATCATCATGATCAATACTTGGGGCCAGACCTCAGCGATTGCTTATATCACGGCGACATACTCACTCATTCTCCGCATACGAGTCTACTAACAAATACATAGTCTTCAGCATGACTAGACCGCCTTACCAGGCCTTCAGCCTATCTGGACCACCCTCAGAACCTTCAGCATGTCTGGACCGCCCTTCTGGACCTTCAGCCTGTCTCGATTGTTCTTCGAGCCTTCGGCCTGACTGGTACGCCTACCGTCCTTCAGTCTATCCGGGTGATATGAGCATATTTAGTCATATAATTCATGCATTATCTTAATACTTTATGTTGTTGTTGTCTCATTTAATGAACAAAAGGTGCTTAATTAGTTTATAATTTCATTTTTCAGCAACAATTACATGCTCGGATAGAAAAGGAAGCGGAACTAGCGATTGGAAGCTTGAATCTTGGATTTTGAAGAAAGAAGGATGTTGCTGGACAGCTTGACCCCTCATCAGTGTTTTGGCCATATCTCATAAACCGTAACTCCGATTGACGAGATTCAAAATGTTCTGAAAAGTAGACACAATTTCGGACGACTTTCGTGTTTTGAGAAAATGCTGATTCGAAACGTACTCGGCGAGTAGGGTCGATTACTCGCCGAGTTGGTCAGAAGTTTCGCGATTCTGGACGCGCTGACTTGCCGTACACGGGTTTTAAGTGATGTACTCGCCGAGTAGGTCACTGGACTCGCCGAGTAGCCTCTGTTTTGTGAAAATCTATATAAAGAGACTTTAAGATCGATACCAGAGGATGGAGAGAAACCCTAGGAGGCTGAGAAACGATTGGAAGTGCTGCTAGGTCGTGAGGAACTAAAGAATCAACCCTACATTCAATTGTGAAGAGAATCAAGACAATTTTGGTTTATTCTTAGTAACTTTTTGATTTGAATCATGTTTACATACTTTGATTTTGTTTTTGAGTTTATGTTTACTGCAATCATGAGCTAAAAACTTATTCTTCTGTTAGGGTAGACAATTTTGTGAACATGGATTGATTATTTGAGTAGGAATAATTTTAATTGGTAATTATGTTTAGTTAAGCTTGTTAAAGAACCTTATGTGTTGACAATAACTATTCTTCTGTTAATAAATCAGTAATTAAGTTGTATGAACATCTCTTAGTTATTAATTTCATATGATTTATTGTGACCACATAGTTGTATGTCTAGGAATAACGAATGTGAAACTAGAATTAACTAGAAGATAGGTAAGTTAATGTGTGAGATTGTTTGATGAACATCAGCAATAGGTTAATTGAAGGGTTAATTTAATTAACCATTACAAGTCTTACTTAACCCAAATCAATAATCTAGGAAACCCGTTAATTTAGACAACTGGCCATTGCTTGAGTTAATTTGTTTTCTAAGAATTAGGAATAGCGAACGTGAACCTAATTATCTTAATCGGTAGCCAATGAAGAATTAATCTGATACATTAAAATCATCCATGGGAACAAATGAGTTATACCTAAACAGAAGTCCTCTTTACTATTGAATTTAGTTGGTAATTAATTGTTTTAGTTGCTAGTTAGTTAATTTGTGTGTTGGTTATTCTAATTAAGTTTCTAGTCTTGTAAAACTAGAGAAAACCCCCTTTTTGTTATTTGTTTTATTTAGATAATATTAGCATTTATTTTAATTGTTTACCGTTCCCTGTGTTCGATACCCTACTTGCTTGAACTATATTACTAATCGATAGGTACACTGCCTTTCGTGTGTTTATTTTGTGTCTAAGTTAGTAGGATTAAAACTAGTTGGTTTTACACACATCAAGTTTTTGGCGCCGTTGCCGGGGAACGGTTCTAAATAGTTAATTTTATTTGCTAATTCTTATCATTTTTTGTTGATTAATTTTTTTTATATAGTTTAATTTTTATTTATTATGTATTTTCCAAATCTCGATGCTTTTGATGCTTTTCTTGAGGAAGTAGTGCAGGAAGATGAGGATTATGACTCTGATGATGATTTGAAGAAATTTGGAAGAAGGTTAGATAACTTCTTGTCTAACGAACAAGAACAATCCGAGTCACAAGAGCTAGAGTTACAAGATGATGAATTTAATCCAGAAAGAGACTTGGAGGAGCTGCAAAGGTTGTTAGCAGAGAGGTCGGACGAAGAACAAGAACAAGCTAAATTGCAGGAACCAAGTTGTGGTTTGACCATTACCACGACATGGTCCCATGTTCTTCCGGTTTGTGTTTCGAAGCATGGGGTGACGATTCCAACTTTGGAGAAAGTTCTGAAGCGCGATCCATTTCTGATTAGTACCCGACCGGTCCCAACCCTTGTCAATATTCTTGGGTTTTATGAATTCAAGCTCGTTTGGCCAATTTTTGAAGCAAAGAGTCGAATTTTACAAATTGGTCCAAAGAAAATATTTAATGCAATGGATGGATGGGCATTGATTTTATTGGAAGTTTATTAAGTTGGGAGTCCAGCTAAAGACTCGCACAAAAAGAAGCGCTTGCGGGAGGCAACCCGTCATTAGAGTTTGCTTTTCTTTTTCTTTCTAAACTTCTAGTATTTAGGGATAATTTAGGATTTTTATTTTGATGTTTTTTTATTACTTGGTATTTGTTTTTGATCTTTTCAGTTTGAGTGTAAGGATACATGCGAGAGTCTAGAGTCAAGGTTAACCATGGGAAAAATCGAGTCCAGGCGAGAGAGAAAACAAAGTTTTGAGTCTAGTTACGAGTCTGATGATGAAAGAGGTTATTAAGAGCTCATTTACTGAAGAAAAAATGGGGAAAGTATCCATTTAATATTCCATACACACATCAGAATCAGACCTGGAGTAGAAACATTTTTTTCCATACAGCGATGGACTCGGCGAGTGCACTTACCTACTCGACGAGTCCCAGTATAAAAACTCGACTTCTGCCAGTATTACGCTACAACTCGGCGAGCCACCCTATAGACTCGACGAGTTGATCCTTATTTTCTCTCACAAGCTGATGATTTGATACGACAATTGGCTACACGTTTGAAGAACATTTTCCGAGCGTATCCGAGAGTTTTTCCGTCTACATTTAGAGCTGTCAACCAACCGAGATTTGACACCCAAGGCATGGATAAGCTGTTCCCATGTCTAAATTCAGCTGAAGATGGAGCTTTAAATAAAGAAGATCAACCTCACAACTACTATCCCAGGGGAGTTTGTTCCAATTCCCTCTTTATTTTTATGTTTTCTTTATCATGCATAATATGCAATGGGGACATTGCATAAATTAAGTGTGGGGTAGCGGGTTGGTTAAATTAGTTAAAATTTTAGTTAAATTTCGAAAATCTTGAAATTTTAGTTAATTTTGAAATTTTTGCATTAAAATTGCTAGGATTAATTTAGAAAATTTTGGTAAAGCAATTAGGGATCATGCTAGTATTATATTTGATGATTCTATGAAGACCCAAATGTTTAGTTGAGCCTATATACGTTCTAGTGCATTTGTGGCTTCCTTATTCCAGTGAAATCATGGGACAAAAACACGACCTCGCTCAGCCTGAGGGATGCAATATGTTTAGCAGCCTAAACCTGAAATGTATCCAGGAAAATTGTTATCATTAGCCAATAAAGGTTGAATTTGAGCGCCCCTGCTTAAGCATGTAGGATTTGAGTGAAAAAAAAAGTGAGGTACATGTAAAAAAAAAGAAGAGAATTGCAAGAAAAGTTGTAAGAATTTTGGAGCAATTAAAGTGAAGATCAAAAGATCAAAATTCCGAAGATTCAAAAAGTTGAAGATACCAAAAATCAAACAATAAAGGTGGTGAATTCAAAGAGATCAAAGATCAAATTATCAAGGAAGTGAAGAATTCAAAAGGGCTCCATAGTGGTATCGAAAAGTTGTAATTCTAGATTATGTATGCTTGGGTTGCTCAACCAAAAATACCTTGAGGTTAAGAGGTTTTCTGAGGATGGATTCGGAGGGATGCATAAAATGAGCATTGTTCGGAAAAAGTGGGCGAATGTTTATGAGGATTGTGAGTATTTGGAGTATGGGGGGTTATTAGGAAAATTTTAGACACAAATGCATGCGTTGCGGTCTTGGCATAATGGATGGGTTCGATTGGAGTTGTCTTATGTAATATTAGTGTCCTAAAATTCAGTTTTGCTTGGGGGCAAGCAAAAGTCAAGTGTGGGGTATTTTGATATGAGCATATTTAGTCATATAATTCATGCATTATCTTAATACTTTATGTTGTTGTTGTCTCATTTAATGAACAAAAGGTGCTTAATTAGTTTATAATTTCATTTTTCAGCAACAATTACATGCTCGGATAGAAAAGGAAGCGGAACTAGCGATTGGAAGCTTGAATCTTGGATTTTGAAGAAAGAAGGATGTTGCTGGACAGCTTGACCCCTCATCAGTGTTTTGGCCATATCTCATAAACCGTAACTCCGATTGACGAGATTCAAAATGTTCTGAAAAGTAGACACAATTTCGGACGACTTTCGTGTTTTGAGAAAATGCTGATTCGAAACGTACTCGGCGAGTAGGGTCGATTACTCGCCGAGTTGGTCAGAAGTTTCGCGATTCTGGACGCGCTGACTTGCCGTACACGGGTTTTAAGTGATGTACTCGCCGAGTAGGTCACTGGACTCGCCGAGTAGCCTCTGTTTTGTGAAAATCTATATAAAGAGACTTTAAGATCGATACCAGAGGATGGAGAGAAACCCTAGGAGGCTGAGAAACGATTGGAAGTGCTGCTAGGTCGTGAGGAACTAAAGAATCAACCCTACATTCAATTGTGAAGAGAATCAAGACAATTTTGGTTTATTCTTAGTAACTTTTTGATTTGAATCATGTTTACATACTTTGATTTTGTTTTTGAGTTTATGTTTACTGCAATCATGAGCTAAAAACTTATTCTTCTGTTAGGGTAGACAATTTTGTGAACATGGATTGATTATTTGAGTAGGAATAATTTTAATTGGTAATTATGTTTAGTTAAGCTTGTTAAAGAACCTTATGTGTTGACAATAACTATTCTTCTGTTAATAAATCAGTAATTAAGTTGTATGAACATCTCTTAGTTATTAATTTCATATGATTTATTGTGACCACATAGTTGTATGTCTAGGAATAACGAATGTGAAACTAGAATTAACTAGAAGATAGGTAAGTTAATGTGTGAGATTGTTTGATGAACATCAGCAATAGGTTAATTGAAGGGTTAATTTAATTAACCATTACAAGTCTTACTTAACCCAAATCAATAATCTAGGAAACCCGTTAATTTAGACAACTGGCCATTGCTTGAGTTAATTTGTTTTCTAAGAATTAGGAATAGCGAACGTGAACCTAATTATCTTAATCGGTAGCCAATGAAGAATTAATCTGATACATTAAAATCATCCATGGGAACAAATGAGTTATACCTAAACAGAAGTCCTCTTTACTATTGAATTTAGTTGGTAATTAATTGTTTTAGTTGCTAGTTAGTTAATTTGTGTGTTGGTTATTCTAATTAAGTTTCTAGTCTTGTAAAACTAGAGAAAACCCCCTTTTTGTTATTTGTTTTATTTAGATAATATTAGCATTTATTTTAATTGTTTACCGTTCCCTGTGTTCGATACCCTACTTGCTTGAACTATATTACTAATCGATAGGTACACTGCCTTTCGTGTGTTTATTTTGTGTCTAAGTTAGTAGGATTAAAACTAGTTGGTTTTACACACATCACCGGGCCGCTCAAAATTTTCGTACATCACCCTGCACCATTCTTCCCGGGAATCTCTCCCACGCAGTCTGTTCTAGCCCTCTAAGGGTTCCGAACTCCAGACCCGTTCTATGAATTTTACCCCGGCCTAAACACAGGCTTCACGTTGATCAACTACCTTACCTGAAACCATGGTCTATTCCCTGCCCCATATATCTATCACCTGTTCTAACCATACCACACTCTCGGCTAATGACACTGCTGAATCCAAACAACTAACCCACCTCGGATGCTTGTTGTTTCATCTGAGAATTTCCAATTCTCCCCGCTTAGTGCACCAACTACTAACTACCGATGACAAAACTAGCATGGCTCGATCGACCCTACTTGATATAGTCCCTCTTCTCCATGAACTGGTTCCCTTCGGAGTGAGCAACCTCCACAGAACAACTCTCCCGTCATCGCACGTCCCGAACTCTAAGGAAGTTCGAATCTCAACTGAACACTTCTCACATCGCAGCTACTATTCCTAGCAGCGAGATCATATATCTTATATTCTTATCATCAATCCTCCTGGACACTAACCGACTACCACACCTAACTACTAAGATTCTCAATCACACTACAAATCATGCGGGAAAGGCAGATAGGTTAACAATATCACACAAATAACAAGATAAAAAGATGGAAACATACCCGCAGCTGCATCTAGATCCACCCTGACCTCCTCTGTTATAAGTTGGAAAACGTGTCCCTGAGCCCTCGGAGGTTCCGCTCCACCCTGACCCCCGCCCGTAATCCTCAAACTAGCCGGTGCTGGAGCCTGCACCTGTCTTGCAACAAGCTATGGATAGTTGACCCTCAAGTGTCCAACCTGATGGCAGTGATAACAAATCCTCATATCCTGTACTGGGGCCGACTGACGACAACCCCTCGCATAATGCCCCTCTCTCCCGCACTTGCGACACGCACCACCGGATCTGCAAACTCCGGCATGACCCTTCCCACACTTCTCACAAGTGTGGCTGCTCTGACCTCCAATCCTAGAGTCAATGGTTTTGGACTGTTTTGGCGCTAGCTGCGACTGTACCGGGGCCTGCCTCTGCTCTCACAGCTACAAATCAATCTCCAACTCACGCCGCCTGGCGTCCGTCTGCAACTCCAACAAGGTATCACATCTCTGCGTGGACACAAACTGCTGGATATCCCTCTTGAGCATACTCAGATATCGGTACATCTGAGCCTGCTCTGAAGCAAACTCAGGGTAGAACATTTCCCTCTCTATGAACATCCTGGTGATTTCCGTCACCGACTCTAAATCCTGCTTCAGCTCCAAGAACTCCTGAGACAACCTCTCTATCTCAACCTGTGGAACATAACGAGTACTGAACATTTCCCAGAACTAATCCCGCATAATCACAGCCCGCTGCGCATCAGAATAAGACCCCGTAGTCAACCTCCACCAATCCTTCGCTCCGAGCCTCAAAAGGTTCAGAGCACACCTCACCCTCTGATCCGCAGGGCATGAACACGTGAAGAAACAACCCTCCACTTCTGACAACCATCTCATAGCAATGATAGGATCCTGAACTCCATCAAAGGTAGGGGGATTCGTATTATCGAATTCCCGATACTGAAAACCTCGACTGGTTCCTCCCCCTGCCGCCGCTACAGCCGCTACAGCTGCCGCGACAGCCATCTCTGCAAGATCTGCATAGTGCTCATCAAAGTACTCAACCATGGCGGTCTTCATCGACCCAAACATCTCCGATAACTCAGCCCAAAACATAGCAGCAACCTCATCATGCAAGATTTCACAAATCCTGGCATCCAACTCATCCGTACTCATCTGACCAATGGCCTCGGGTAGTACTGGTCTATCCTGATCACCCTCTCCTGATCAAGAATTAATTCTAAACAATTCAGCAAATAATTCCTATCATCTTCTAAATTCATAAGAACATGAACATGATCATCAAAATTTCAAGAATTATAGAACACATAAAAATCATGGAATTTTGATATATGCTATTGTAAATGGATTAGAACAACCATTACACCAACTAAAACAAGTTTTAAAACACCAAAACAGTTTAGGGTAATGTTTCTAGTCCATTTCCAGCAGCTAAAGTCGAAAATCTGCACTCTGTCGCTCCTACTCGTCGAGTGCATGAACCTACTCGGCGAGTAGGTTGAAGATACACATGGACTCGGCGAGTCCCCCCATGGACTCAGCGATTTCATCAGTCAGACAGCAAGTTTTTCGACTTTTTCAACTATTTTGCATCAAGTATCAAACAAGCAAGCCTAGGCTCTGATACCACTGTTGGGTTTTGAGCAATCTAACACTTCCTAAGTGTCCATGCAACCCTAATAAACCTTGGATCTATGTTTGTCTAAATACATGCAAAATAATAATTTTCCAAGGTTTATAACCTATCTAACATGGCATGGGGAACATTTCAACATAAAAGAGTTAGAAGAGATTACATACCTTTTTGATGAGTTTGGTTCTTGAGGTGTTTGAGGGCCAAGCACCAATAGTGTGAATGCCTCAAATGGAATCACAAAACACCACAAACTCTTGGAAAACTTTGAGAGAGTATACACACTTGTATTTTCGGCCCCACACATGCTCACACACACTAGTTCACTAGTTGCCATTTCATGCTCCATAAGCATGCTTATATAGTGTGCATGGTTAGGGTGAAACCCTAATAACCCATGACCTTTCCTTTTCCAAGGATCCATGGGTTAAAAGCTCCATGGATCATCCATGGACTTCCATCCAAGCCTAGCCCATTAACAAATGAGCATTAGCCCACACCATATAAAACAAATAGCCCATAATCTAATTAGTCTTCCTTTTAATCTCTAAATTAATTCATAATTAATTTAAGACTAAAACTAATTAAATAACATAACCTCATATTAATATATTATAACTTATAATATATTAATAAACATATGTGTATAACTCTCATAAAATTATCCATAAATAGTTCGGGTGAGATGCAACCCAAATGGACCATGCCGGGTCGGGTCAAGTATATACCAAATAAGTTATGGACTTAGACACCTTATCCAACAGACTCCCACTTGGATAAGTCTAATAACTGTATTTGCCTATATAACTTCAGGAACCAACCAGCGTAGCTCTCGAAAACTCCGTTGAACTATGAAGCGCCATTTTAAGACAAGTGATCATATAATCATCTGTTCTCATGATATCAGCCGGACAAACACATGCAACTATGTCTTGCTTATTGTCTGGCAGTTGTTTCTCAATTTCTGATTTGTTTGACAAGGAACTTTACTGAACACATCAGTTTATTTCTGACCGGGCCCGGTACATGGGTCAACACAAAATCATCGAGGGGCCCAGATATCGCTGCTATTTCTAGAAGGAACAGATAAACTTCGACTCATATGCTTGTTCTACTACTTGTTGAATTGTACACAAAGGCACGTTTTATAACATCAAGTTACTGATGCATTTACGTGCAATCAATGCACAACCAACTCATAGGTAACAACTCATATCTATAGATTTGAATACTTATATGATATTATCGTCTCACGATCACTCGAGATAAATTCCATGAAGTGATACAAGTGAGCGTGGGTTTATACCAATACTCATAACTTATGAGTACTCATGAATGTTGCAGCAACCATTGCCATGTCTAAACACCTTTAGCCATCTACAAACCCAATTCATGACAATCTTGATTCATACCTACTTCCGACGTATGATCGATTGTGGAGGTTTGAATAAATTAATTATTCTGGAAGTCAAAACATGCAAAACTGAAACAATAGTAAATAATTGACAATGACAGTAACACTTTACTCATAAATAAATCACAAATTTTATTCATCATCAAACGTCGATTACATTTTACAAGTTTCAGGAAAACTATCTAATATGTAAAACTAATATCGTCCCTCAGCCCGATGCGCCTCGCATGCTGAAAATGCTTAACCCTCGTCAGTCCCTTCGTAAGGGGATCTGCAGGATTCTCATCCGACGATATCCTCCTTGCCACGAGGAGTCCTTCTTCAATCTTGTGTCTTATGAAGTGATATTTTTTGTCAATGTGTCGGGATCTGCCATGATCTCTTGGTTCCTTGGCTAAGGCAACCGCACTATTGTTGTCACAGAAAATCTCCATAGGTTCCTTAATAGCTGGTACAACTCCAAGGTCTCCGATGAAGTTCTTTAGCCATATCGCCTCCTTCGCTGCTTCACTCGCTGCTATATACTCTGATTCACAAGTCGAATCAGCCACCGTCTCCCTCTTGGAACTCTTCCAAGAAATTGCCCCTCCATTTAAGGTAAAGATCCAGCCCGACTGAGAGCGGAAGTTATCCCTATCAGTCTAAAAACTAGCATCACTATACCCTAATACTCTCAAGTCATCACTCCCACCAAGGGTAACGATCCAATTCTTAGTCCTCCGCAGGTACTTGAGAATGTTCTTCACCGCGGTCCAATGAGCCTTGCCAGGGTTCCCCTGATACCTGCTGACCATGCTCAAAGCAAATGCCACATCAGGGCGGGTACAAGTCATAGCATACATGATCGAGCCAACAGCGGAAGCATACGGTAATTGGCTCATCTCATCTATCTCTGCCTCTGTACTCGGACTCTGAGTCTTACTTAGTTTGGCATTGCTTTGGATCGGTAAATCTCCTCTCTTGGAATTCTGCATGTTGAACCTATTCAACACCTTATCCAAGTAGATACTCTGACTAAGTCCAATTAGTCTTTTACTCCTTTCTCTTAATATCCTTATCCTTAGGATATAGGCAGCCTCCCCTAGGTCCTTCATAGCAAAGCACTTCCCAAGCCAGGACTTAACCTCCTGCAAGGTTGGGATGTCATTTCCTATAAGTAGTATGTCATCCACATACAGTACCAAGAAGCTAACTATACTCCCACTAGCTCTGACATACACGCAAGACTCATCTTCGCTTCTCGAGAAACCAAACTCTTTGACCTTCTCATCAAAACAAAGATTCCAGCTACGAGATGCTTGTTTTAATCCATAAATGGATTTCTTAAGCTTGCATACTCTATTAGGGTACTTTGTATTGACAAAACCCTCTGGCTGATTCATGTACACATCCTCAGCCAACTTTCCATTAAGGAAAGCGGTTTTGACATCCATTTGCCATATTTCATAATCATGAAATGCAGCAATGGCTAGCATAACCCTAATAGACTTAATCTTTGCTACCGGCGAGAAGTTTTCATCATAATCAATACCCTGAGTCTGAGTAAAACCCTTCGCAACCAGTCGAGCCTTATAAGTATGCACTTTTCCTTCCATGTCGGTCTTCTTCTTGAAGATCCATTTGCACCCGACTATTTTACGGCCTGGTACATTATCAACCAAGTTCCAAACTTGATTGTCATACATGGACTGTATCTCGCTGTCCATAGCCTCCTTCCATTTAGCAGACTCCGGGCCTGCCATGGCTTCCTTAACACTGCTAGGTTCATCCAAATTTACCAGTGTACTATCACTGATAAACGTATCACCTTCCATAGTAATATGAAAGCCATAATAAAACGAAGGTGTGTTCCTAACCCGTGTGGAACGCCTCGGAGGTACAGACATGTCAGCTTGCTCAACAGGAGTTTCCTCCTCAGGTTGATTGCTAGTGTCTGAGGTTCCTTCACCAATTGCTTCTTGAATTTCTTCAAGATCAATTTGCCTCCCACTGTCTCCTTGGCTTATAAATTCTCTCTCACGAAAGACCCCTCTTCTTGCTACAAAGACCACATTCTCACTGGGTCTGTAGAAGAGGTAACCGAAGGATTTCTGTGGGTAGTCGATGAAAATACACCTTTCACTTCGGGGTTCGATCTTATCATGAGTCTCACGCCTCACGAAAGCCTCGCAACCCCAAATATTGATGTGGTCCAAATTGGGAACCTTCCCAGTCCACATCTCATGAGGTGTTTTGGTAACCTTCTTTGTAGGGACTAAATTAAGGATATGGGCGGCAGTCTCTAAGGCATACCCCCAAAAAGAGATTGATAGCGAAACTCGACTCATCATAGAGCGAACCATGTCCAACAAGGTTCGATTACGCCTCTCAGCTACACCATTCAGCTGTGGTGTCCTGAAAGGAGTCAATTGTGAGACAATCCCACACTCCTTAAGATAGTCAAGGAACTCAGTACTAAGATACTCACCACCTCGATCGGATCGAAGCATCTTAATGTTCCTGCCCAATTGATTTTCTACTTCCTGTTTGAATTCCTTAAACCTTTCAAAGGTTTCTGACTTATGTTTGATTAAGTAGACATACCCATATCTACTAAAATCATCAATAAAAGTCACATAATACCAATTAGCATCCCTTGTGGCGGTTTTGAATGGCCCACATACATCAGTATGTATTAGGTCCAACAAGCCCTCACCCCTTTCACAAGTTCCAGTGAAGGGTGATTTTGTCATCTTTCCAAGTAGACAAGATTCACAACTATCATCCGATTTAAGGTCGAATGATTCCAAGACTCCACTCTTTTGGAGTTGGCCTATGCGTTTCTTGTTTACATGTCCAAGACGACAATGCCACAATGATGCTTTATCTAGGCTAGTAGAAGAATCAATATACAACACATTATTTCCTAAGTTGTCTACAATCGACACAGTTTCATACACACCATCACAAGGTAACGCTTTAAAATAAAACACATTTTTAAAGAAAGCATTAATACCACCACATTCATTATCAAACGAAAAGGTAAAGCCTTGTTTGTACAAAGCATAAAAAGAAATAATATTCCTCGCCATTTCAGATGAGTACACACATTTATTCAAATCTAATTTTAACCCATTATTAAGCAACAAAGTATAAACTCCAATCTTGGAAACAGGTGAAGCCTTCCTATTCCCCATGATCAAGTTTATCTTCCCGTGCTCCACATCCTCACTTCTTCTTAGGCCCTGCAAATCAGAACATATGTGAATACCACATCCTGTATCAAGCACCCAAGAGTTAGAATATGTTGAGTAATTAGACAATATAGTGTAAATACCTGCATAGGTGGGTTTCACTTTCCCATCCTTTAGATCCTGCAAGTACTTAGGGCAGTTTCGCTTCCAGTGTGCCTTTTCATGGCAATAAAAGCATTCAGCATCCTTGGGAATGGCAGAAGGAGTGACAGAACCGCTCTTTGTCTTCGATGAGGAGCCTTCAAGAGACTTTCCCTTGGTACCCTTCGAAGGGTGCTTCCCCTTTTTCCCTTTGCCTTGCCCGATAGCTAAAACAGGGGTAGATGTTGGAGTAGAAGTAGGAGAGGTAACAACCGCCTTGCCCTTAAGACCAGTTTCAGCGGTCTTCAAGAGTCCTTGAAGCTTGCTGAGGGTAACTTCCTCCTTTTTCATATGATATGTCATACGAAAATGGTCATAACAAGAAGGTAAGGAGTGCAAAATGATGTCAATTGCCAACTCCTCAGGGATGTTCACATTCAGCTTCAACAAACGGTCCACATACCTTTGCATCTTTTGCATGTGAGCCGTGACGGAATCACCGTCCTTGATGCGGATAGTTATTATGGAGGAGATTATTTCATACCGCTCCTGACGAGCACTCTGATGGTACCTTTCCATCAGGTCCTGGTGCATCTCAAAAGGGTAGAAATCTTCATATGACTTTTGGAGCTCGGCTGTCATCGTGGCCATCATGATACATGCCACCTTAGTAGCATCTCTCTCATGTGTCCTGAATTCAGCGATCTCCTCAGGAGTAGCAGTAGACTCATCAAGCTCTTTTAACTCCTTATCGAGGACATATTCCTTGTCCTCATAACGAGTAACCATCCTGATGTTCCTAATCCAATCCATGAAGTTGGAACCATCAAAGATGACCCTCCCACAAAGATTCATGAGAGAGAAAGAACCAGTTGGGTTAGAGCCTGAAGCATTAGTGTTGGAAGACATCTGAAAGAAGAAAGCAAGTTTAGATTAGATATATAGAATCCTTAATAAGACACCCAAATGTAATATTAAGGCTAGGACCCAATCACAATATATTATACTTAGAAGAGGGATGTCGTAATCTAAGTAATAATATATTTGAAAGGTAGGTGAATGACGATTCACCAATTTCCACCATGAAAACAAAATGTATTATTAGGTTTTAATTGGATTTGAAATTCCTAGATTCTTTTGAGATTCATTGAACTTTTCAATGGCATGTTTCAATCTCGATTGTGCCCTTCAAGTTTTGTGACTGGGATGCCGAGGATCACAAAACAAGGTGTGAATAATCATGCTAATTCACTTGGTACCCTTAATATTATCACCTAATCAATGTGTCGGTTAACCACACACGCTCCATTGATCTATGACAAACATTAAGTCGCCCTTCGTGATCCTTACTAGTCCAAGTTAGTGTGCCGGTTAACCACACACGCTCCACCAACGACTTGGTAAGGTACAAAGTGTGAATTCCATGGACTAGCACCATGTTCACATTTTTCCTAAAATAACTAAGATTGGGAATTAAAAAGGTTTAGTTACTTTATAATAATCATTATACTTTTAATGAGGATTTAAAGTCATTGTCCTACCTGTTCGGCTAACGACCCTCCACCAGTCAAGCAAGCGGTGGGTGAGAATGGACACCCATTAAGTCGCCATTTTATAGGCAACAACCTTATACCCACCTTATAGACCGTCTTCGTGAATGAGGCCTACTAACGGTAGAACGACTTATTCTTATACATATATATATATATATATATATATATATATATATATATATATATATATATATATATATAATAATTAACCATTAATGTTATAAATAGTATAAGGGTTGAATTTTAACTATTAAAACTCTAAGGGTTGGAATTAAAGTTTATTAAAGTGTGTGAAACTTTACAAATTCCAAAACTTGAGGGCAAGTTTTGTAACTATCCAAAACTTTTCATTTCATAGCTTATGAATTAAAGGTTCATAAAAATGAAGACTCTTCATTTTCATGTAACTTATGTGTTTAAATGTGTGTGTTAAAGAAAGTGACCTTTGGATATCCATAACTTGAGGACAAATTATGGACTCCATTAAAACACATAAATGATCAAGAATTAATTCTAAACAATTCAGCAAATAATTCCTATCATCTTCTAAATTCATAAGAACATGAACATGATCATCAAAATTTCAAAAATTATATGAACACATAAAAATCATGGAATTTTGATATATGCTATTGTAAATGGATTAGAACAACCATTACACCAACTAAAACAAGTTTTAAAACACCAAAACAGTTTAGGGTAATGTTTCTAGTCCATTTCCAGCAGCTAAAGTCGAAAATCTGCACTCTGTCGCTCCTACTCGTCGAGTGCATGAACCTACTCGGCGAGTAGGTTGAAGATACACATGGACTCGGCGAGTCCCCCCATGGACTCAGCGAGTTCATCAGTCAGACAGCAAGTTTTTCGACTTTTTCAACTATTTTGCATCAAGTATCAAACAAGCAAGCCTAGGCTCTGATACCACTGTTGGGTTTTGAGCAATCTAACACTTCCTAAGTGTGCATGCAACCCTAATAAACCTTGGATCTATGTTTGTCTAAATACATGCAAAATAATAATTTCCCAAGGTTTATAACCTATCTAACATGGCATGGGGAACATTTCAACATAAAAGAGTTAGAAGAGATTACATACCTTTTTGATGAGTTTGGTTCTTGAGGAGTTTGAGGGCCAAGCACCAATAGTGTGAATGCCTCAAATGGAATCACAAAACACCACAAACTCTTGGAAAACTTTGAGAGAGTATACACACTTGTATTTTCGGCCACACACAAGCTCACACACACTAGTTCACTAGTTGCCATTTCATGCTCCATAAGCATGCTTATATAGTGTGCATGGTTAGGGTGAAACCCTAATAACCCATGACCTTTCCTTTTCCAAGGATCCATGGGTTAAAAGCTCCATGGATCATCCATGGACTTCCATCCAAGCCTAGCCCATTAACAAATGAGTGTTAGCCCACACCATATAAAACAAATAGCCCATAATCTAATTAGTCTTCCTTTTAATCTCTAAATTAATTCATAATTAATTTAAGACTAAAACTAATTAAATAACATAACCTCATATTAATATATTATAACTTATAATATATTAATAAACATATGTGTATAAATCTCATAAAATTATCCATAAATAGTTCGGGTGAGATGCAACCCAAATGGACCATGCCGGGTCGGGTCAAGTATATACCAAATAAGTTATGGACTTAGACACCTTATCCAACAGTTCTAACATATCACATAATCAAATAACTTGTATGGTATTTTGGGGTCTACTTACTGGCTCTGGCTGATCGTACCCTCTACATCCTCCTTTACTTATTTCGAAAAATATTTTGAAAACCATTTTGAAAATCCCTCCTTGATTTGAGACTGGATTCACACGAATGTTCCTCCAATTCACTCAAACCAAGGCTCTGATACCAACTTGTAAAAATCATAAAAATTTTCACCAATTTAAAACATTTTCATTCATTCAAAAGCCATTAAGGTATTACAACTTGTTTTCAAAAGAGTTTAAACATTAGAGTATCCCCAGAACCAAATCACAAAATCATAAAGTATGAGGAGCGGTACGATCACGCCTTCGCCTTGCCACGATCTCCTGAAGTACCTGAAACCAAAATACTTAAGCCCGAAATCTTAGTGAGTTACCCCCAAAATACCAACCACTTATAACCATACTCATATCATATCACAATATAGAACAGCCATGCATATCGAGTCTACAGTGTGACTGGTCTGCCCGCACCGGGCCATTAGTCCACCTGGTCCATTCTCCGAGTCTACAGTATGACTAGTCCGCCCGCACCAGGACTTCAGTCGGCCTGGTTCACTCTCTGAGCCTCGGAACGTCTGGACCGCCCTCTTGGGGCCTTCAGCCTATTTGGACCGCTCGTTGGGCCTTCAGTCTATCCGGTCTGCCCTGGGTATGTTGGCCTACAACACAAAGCAAGACCCGCCTCAACCCAACCCCAACCAAACAACCATGTGCACATAAAACAGTTAATCACATACAAATCCTCAACCAAACAAACGAATCTATTAGATCATGCAGCATAGCAACATCCTAACCAGGATACCGACCTAACCGGTCACTAACATAACATTACCCCACATACTAGGATACCGACCTTAACTAGGTCACTAACATAACACCACCCTAAAACCAGGATGCAGATCTAGCAACTCAAAAACATATCAAACAAATACCCGGATTCCCATCCAATAAAGGATCGACCTTGGTGCCTTAGACCCTGTTGATATATTGAGGATAACTCACCTTCCAACTGCCAAAACCGAATCACGAAAGCACAAACCCGAAGCACTGCCTCTAACTCCAACACCTATAATCATCAATGATCCAATGACATATATATATCCAAAAATTACCATAATACCCCTGAAGGTCAACCTGGTCAAAGTCCACCTTCCTGATTAACCCTACTCACCGAGTCAACCCATTGACTCATCGAGTTCAACAATCTTCGAGTCCTAACCTGTCCAACTCACTGAGTCACCACTCAACTCACTAATCTGAGTCTAACCAGAAGAGGTTGGGGGTTTTGTACTCTGACTCGCCGAGTCCAAAAACAGACTCGTCGGGTCCACGACAATCTTCATCAAACTCTCTGAGTTTTTCTTCCACTCGTCGAGTCCAAGCTCATCATCATATGACTCACCGAGTTCACCCATGCGACTCATCGAGTCACTACGCGACTCAATGCCTAAAGCCCTAGCCCAACTCGTCGAGTCATCTCCCAGACTCGCCGAGTTGATACAGGTATTCCCATAATCGAAAGATACATATCTACTCCTTTGCTCCAAATAATAGATCCGGGTCTCTAGCATGCATTAGCAACATAAAGTTGCTACCTTTACGTGCTTCATGCCCCAAAATTCCAAAAACCAAGCTAGAAAGGAACTTAACTCATGGGGAATGGCTTTTGCATAGCAATTAGAAGGGCTTTCTGTATATTTGATCCAAATAGAACTCAGATCTGGAGTTTCAGCTCCAGATCTAACTCATGCACCAAGATCTCATCAGATTATCTCCAAACAAACCCTGAAACTCCATGAAAGATGGATCTAGAAAGGAGAAGGCCAAGGATAACGATTCATTACCTCCAAAACGACCTCCTACTGAAGAATAAACTGAATCTCCACAACTCTCCTTGATCCAAGCTCCTTGATCTTCAAGATCTCTTCACAAAATCACTTATCTAAGCTCCAAATTGCTTCCAAGGACTTTCACTCACGATTTTAGGGTTTCTGGATATCAAAGGGTAGTAAGGGTGAGGGGAGGACATCAAGTCCTTTAAATAGGGTGCAAACCCTAAGATTAGGGTTTCCCTCTTCCAGCACTGACTCGTCGAGTCCAGCTGCCGACTCGTTGAGTCAGGCCACTTATCACGTGCTCTTCACACGCTCCGACTCGACGAGTGATAGCTCCAACTCGCCGAGTCCATCCTTCTAATAACACTTTACACCCCCGAACTCTTGCTTCTGAACTTAGGGTGTTACACATTTAAAAGAAGCATATGATTAGACAAATATGATAACTTCTAGTATTGAAACTAGATAAAATTTCCATTATAATCAAGGCCTTCAAGATGACTGAACCCATTACCTACCAATCATGCTATGCTTCTGATTACTACAACAAGTTCATTAAGTTTGCTTTTGTACACCTATCTTGTCTAGTAATTGTCTTGTTTGATAGCTTAAGTACTAAGGTCTATAATACTTTGAACACCTTACGCTCATTTTGCATTGCTTTTATCCATTATAATTATATACAAGCTTTTGTGATCTTCTTGGGTTCCCTCATAGAAACAAAGTTCACATATAGACCAAATTTACTAGAAACTTGATTATTGGTTTGTACATTAGTGCTCATATTTCCAATAACTTGGCTAATGAAATGATCTCTTAGAATCTTGATTTTAAAGCTTGATTTGTTGGTTGTGGATCATCATATGAATATCATCTTAAACACTTCTTTGACACCACGAGTGCTTTGTTTAACCAAACGACGAAGTTGTTTTTATCGAAAGGAGGGCATTTGCTTAAAGAGTTGGAAGTGAATTGGCTTGATGAAGATATGATGACTTGATTAATTAGAGGAAAAGGATTGCAAGAAGCAAATATGAATATCATCTTAAACATTTATCTTATTTTAGTTCTTGGTCCTATATAATTCAATAAACAAGCTTAAGACACAGGAATGGTGAAAGTGAATAACATCTATTAAATATCTTCAAAGACATGTAGAATAATATACGCCATACCTCATATTATAAATAAAATGTTTGAGATATAACTACAAGCTAACTAATAACTCTCAATGCTCACTCACAAAAGTATGTAAAATATAGATACCAATATAAGAAAATTGATTATCAAAACTTGTTAGGATACTTGTGTTGTTATCTTGAATCTGCAATGGCTTATCTTTATCTCATATTTGAATTCTTTATCTTTGGTATCTTCGTATAAACACACATGTTATATTGCCTTAAATAGATAGGACTTCCAAATGTTAAGTTGGTCATGCTTCAAGTAGCTCAAGGTATCATCTGCAACTACACATGTCTTTGTTAGCCAATGTCAATGAAGTTCTTAATGCACAACTTAGTCAGCTCATGCTAACAACTAATGTCACCTTACTAACATGGTATTGAACATCATCAAGTCACATTGTTCAATCTTAACATCAAAGAACTGAATGTCATATTATATCAAAACATATTACTAATATCCAATAAATCAATCAAATAGGCAGTTGAAAAACCAAATTTAACAGGCAGTGGAAATACTTGAGAAGTAGTGAAAACATTAGTCTCTCCACCACCTATTACAGAACAAATTGTCATATAAATTTGAGTAATTATAATGCACCGATATAGCATGTGCCTTTAGCATTTTATACTAAATACCAATATGCCTAAAATATTTTTTGGCTTGAGTGTTGCGTTGCTAATTCTCTAGTTGATTGCATATGAAGAAGGAAATCATGGTCTTTGAAGATTTTTAGTAATCGTCATTACGAGCATCTTGCAAGTCATAAATAGTTAATCGTATGATGCCTACAAATATATTACTCCCCATAAGCTGCATGTTTGTCATCTTATGCATCAATAAGAATTAACTAGACTCTTTGGATTCCTCGTTATGCTATTTTTTTTTCCTTTAGGAGTCTTTTTAATACATACTTGTTTTCTTTCTTAAAATCACTAAAAATAAAAGACAATACAATACAAACGAATTTAGAATCTCATAATGTATAATGATTTAGATGATCAACTTGTTAATGAAGATAACTTCATGGTTGTTGATTGTTTATATAGATTAATGTTTATGAGTTTTAAATAACTTACTTGAAAGTTGAGTCTATTGGTGATATCCAAAGTATCACCATGTTCATCTATTTCTATTTATATGTTTTTTGAGAAACGAAAATTAAAAACTAGTTCCCTTGTCAACATAAATTGTAACAATTAAACCTTAATCGTGAATTCATAGTAATATGATACAGGTTAAATAAGAACCTCGCTTTCGAAATTATTATCGCAGATGTTAAGCGAATTCACTTTATTCGAAAATTATTGTTGCAAATAATAGTCATTTTTATAGAAAAACGATACACACACTTTAAACTACTACTAACTTCCACATATGTTCTTATTAGAATTTTAACCATCGACCTGACAAAAAAATCATCTCAACATAAAACATTAAAAATAAAACATTAAAGACCTATTAATTAATTGTATTTGTTTGGTGTACAAGAAAATTCACATGGATATATTTGGATATCAATATGTATTTCATTGAATAACTGAAAATACTATTAAGGTATAATTTAAAATATTCTCGGCAAAATATTAAATTAGAAGCCAATGGTAATGGCAGTTTCCGAGCAACAACCATCTTCCTCAGCCCTTCTATAAACAATTCAAAGCTCTCAAGATCTTATAAACCCACCCACCCACATTTCCATTTCTCTCTCGCCCCTAAAATCAACTCAGAGCTCAAATCCACCTCCGTCACCGCCGCCGCCGCCGCCCCTTCAATCACTACATGAGATGGGTTTAGTGCCGGTGACCCTCAGAACCGCCGTCATCTTCCTATGCTTCTTCTCCGCCGTCGCCAAATTCAAAACCTTAAACCGAACCTATCCTTACTTCAACAATTCCATGACCACAGAAGCCAAAGCCGAGTTAATATTACAAAACCATGCGGTGCTAAGCCAAGATGCTCTGCAGGTTACTCCGGACTCCGCCAACCCGCTGGTATTCGGACTCCAGAACCAGTCCGGTAGAGTGATGTTCTATCAAAAATTCAAGCTATGGGACGGCGACGTCAACAGCAACTCCGCCGTCGCCTCCTTCAACACCTCCTTCCTCGTCAATATGTTCCCAAACAACGGCACACCCGGAGAAGGCTTAGCTTTCCTGATCGCACCCACCATCGACATCCCGCAGAACAGCTACGGCCAATATCTCGGCCTCACTAACGCCACCACCGATAACCAAACAAGTAACGGAATAGTCGCCGTCGAGCTCGACACGGTCCAACAAAATTTCGATATCGATAAGAACCACATAGGTCTCAACATACACTCGATCAGATCTGTAGTCTCCGAATCATTAACACCGAAAAACATCACTCTGGTTACCGGCCCAATCCCGTCGTTCGAGAACATCTGGGTTCAGTACAATGGCGACGAGAAGATCATCCGGATTTACATCGCAAAGCAAATGGGAAAAGATGACCCGACTCCGCCCATGCCGGAAAACCCCATCATTGAACGAAAACTAGATCTCCGGACAACAGTTAACCAGCACTCCTACTTTGGTTTCGCCGCTTCCACCGGAACCCTAATCCAGCTAAACTGCGTTCGTCGATGGAACTTAACAGTGACCTACATACCTGAACCGAAGGGCCCATTGATGACAATCTTACTCAGCGTTGGGATTCCGGTGGTGGTGGGGTTGGTGGCGTTGGCGGCGTATATCGGTTACTATCTATACAAGAAAAGGTTGGTGGACCGGTCGCAATCAAACATTCTGAGCCGGCTGAGAACACTGCCGGGAATGCCGAAGGAGTTCCATTTCCGGGAACTGAAAAAAGCGACGAATAATTTCGATGAGAAGAGGAAACTTGGGCAAGGTGGATATGGGGTGGTTTACAAGGGGGTGTTGCCGGAGGATAATGTGGAGGTCGCCGTGAAATGGTTTTCAAGGGAAAGTTTGAAGGGAGAAGATGATTTCTTGGCTGAACTCACCATCATCAACCGTCTCCGGCATCGTCATCTTGTTCGATTATTGGGTAAATCTTGTTTCCACTTTTTTTTTTTTTTACTTTCCATTAAATCCAATATATTTTAAAAAAAGGTTGTTAAAATAATTTAGATCTTAAAATTGGAATTAATTTTACATTTCGAATATGGTTCTAGAAAGAGAATATTTGGTTATGTGGAAAGATTATGGGAGTTATAAAAGGAAAAAAGAATATTATTTTTGTTTATGTTTTCACTAAGCATTAAAATATTTGCAATAAAGACTTGTACTTAATGGAGTATGAGTTGTAAATAGTGACAAAAAGCACTAGCTTTTGAATTACAATCATAATGGTCGATAAGGATTAGGTCACTTTTTCAAAATGGGCACGACAAAAGCAGGCTGGTAGATAATTAAATTAGCTGTAATTTTGGACATACTAAAATTGAGCTGTTTACCCTTTTGTTTTTAATTTTTTTTTTTTTTTTTAATATTTAATCATTTAACATCTTTCGACTAGTGGCTTTTTGGACCTACTTTCATCTCCTCAATCCTCTTCATGCTTATTATATTTTATTTTTCTTAAATTTGTCTTCATAAAAAATTATTTTATTTGATAATCGACATGTCTATTAGATCATATATAAAATTAAAGTTTTAAGATTAGAAACGAATCCCTAATTGTTTTTCAATGCATTAATTTTCTTACAAAATCCTAATTATTTATTGCAAAAATCTTAGCGTCAATTCCATGTATACTTATCAATCAAAAAACCATGATGTTGACCTTGCAAACTAAAATATAAATCCTTACGAGACACCGTGTTATGATAAAGTCGTCACATAGTTGTATTACTTGTTAAATCCTTTAAGTGGATAAAATTTGACAAAATCAATAAATGCTAAGTCGTTGAATTGGAAAATTCATATACATTAAACTTGTAATAGCTTCATTTAAGTCGTTGAATCTCACCAATGTATCGTATTTGACTTTTATAGTGATTTTTAAAAATTGGAATAACTTCATTCTCAAGTATGGCCTACAAACACTGTTTTTATTGAAGGAGACAACTTTGTGCATTTTCAATCACCGCCTGCCAACTTATCATATTCCATTTGTTTATCTTCCCCACTATAGCCATCTTTTATTGGTCTCATATAATTAAATGCCAAGTTTGATGATACATTTAATAAACGTGACATATTCATTTGTATATCGATTATATTTATCATGGTATTTGTATATCGATTATATTTATCGTGGTATAAGAGCCAACGTTTTTAAAAGCAAAGTCTTTTATACATCTAACATTATCTAATGATTCAGGATGGTGTCACAAGAACGGGAAGCTCCTATTAGTTTACGAGTACATGCGAAAAGGCAGTCTTGACATGCATCTGTTTACAGTAACCGGTGAGCCCTTAAGCTGGGCCCTTAGGTATAAGGTCATAGTCGGTGTCGCCTCTGCCCTCCACTACCTCCACTACGAATACGACCAAAAAGTCGTCCACCGTGACATCAAAGCTAGCAACATCATGCTCGATTCCAATTTCAACGCCCGTCTTGGAGACTTCGGCCTCGCGCGTGCCCTAGATAACGAAAAAACCTCGTACGCGGAAGCAGAAGGCGTACTGGGAACCGTCGGTTACATCGCTCCCGAATGTTTCCACACAGGAAAAGCCACTCAACATTCCGATATTTACGCTTTTGGCGCTCTACTAATCGAGGTTGTATCCGGTCAACGCCCAGGGACAAAAATCAACGGGTTTCAGTTCATGGTGGATTATGTATGGTCGTTGTATCGTGAAGGGCGGATCTTGGAAGCGGTTGATAAGCGTATTGTGGATGATTATAACACCGATGAGGCGAACAGACTATTGTTGTTAGGGTTAGCTTGTTCGCATCCGATAGCTGGCGAGAGGCCGAAAACACAAGCCATTGTTCAGATGATATCGGGGGCACTTCCTGTGCCCCCGGTACCACCTTTCAAGCCGGCTTTTGTGTGGCCCGCGATGATGTCCATCGACGACATGTCGATGGCCACATCGATCGATACGACACCGTTATCGATCAGTCAGTATGAGACTGACTGGAGCCCACTAAGCCGGGAAAATTACTCGGGGTACACGGACCGATCCATGGTTTAGTTTCTTTTGGTATGACTATAACCTTTGGGGGTGAATTCTTTATCTTGTGATTTTATTTGTGAGGCAGGAGAAAATTCTTCTGGTTGTTATAATATTGGGATCTTGTGTTTTGTAGTTAACACTATATTTCTTTGTTGATAGGATACGGAACAAGAAATGCTCGTGTATAAATTTTATGGGCTATGGCTTTTTTTTTCTTTGTAAAACAAGTTTACTCTTTTTGTTTTTTCTTTCATTCATTTATATTTGTTTGTACCTTCCTGAAGAATATTTTAGTTAACAATGAAATAGTCAAGTAGATACTTAATTCTTGTGCGCATGTAATAATAATTTAACAAACCGAAAAGTTTTCTGTAGTTAGTTGGTAAATAATGATGTATGTGCATGATTAAATCATATTTTATGAATCTATGTTATTTAGGTGAGTAAAAAGTAGATTTCAAATCTTGAAATGGAATCTTAAAATCCTTAGGTATCCATGGTCAAACTTTCAGATTGTGCCCAACAAACAAAGCATGTTGCTCTTTGCAGAATGGACCCTACAAAAGCCTTCACTAGATGATATGCATCAATAATTATAAGTCAAATTTGTCTAGTTACATTAACACTTTTTTGCAGGAATTGAACTTTTTGGCTAATGTACCCCCTCTTTAATTCTTGGTGCATACATACTTCAATATAGCCTAGGAAAAGTAATCTAACATTCTAACCTAGTGTTACATAATGTTAGATTATTTTTATTTTACACCTCTTTACACTTGCTAAAGGTCTTATATATGGACCAGAGCAGTCATTCTGTATAGAGATATAACCGGTGATATCTACCTTTTCGTCTATTTCAATTAAATTTTGAGGTGCAACATATATTAATGAAAACTTGCAAGAAATAGAAGGTGCAACATCAATAGAAGGTGCAAAATACATTACTGAAATCCTGCAAGAAATAGAAGGTGCAACATCAAAATGCAAAATGAAATGAAATGTGTCAAATTGTTAATAGTGTTTTATAGTTAACAAAAAAATTATGTGTTAAACAATTAAACTTGCAAGAAATAGACGGTTTGACTTGGTTTTTTTTCCCTAAAAAAACTGTTTGTTAGCAAACAAGAGGAATCGGCCAATTTGCCAAAAAAAAAAAAAAACGGTTCAACAAAACCAATTAGATATTTCAAAAACTGGTTTTAATAAATCTCTAAATATTATTAAAAAAGAATCTTTAATTCGCCAACGAAGCAATCAGGGTCGTTGATTGTGTTTTAACCCTATATTTTCCACCATTAGATCAAACTGCTGACATCATATTTCTCAAATAAAATTCAAACGCAATTACATTTAATTATAGAATCTGTATTAACTATAGAATCTTGAAATTCAGTAATTATTTTATCAATTGAAACATATCATTCTATTTATATAAATGATATCAATTTCTCTAATTAACATTGTTCCTAATTTAACTCCCTTATTTATAGCTTTTGATTTCCAAATTCAAACCCGTTTATTTTTTATTTTTATTATTTAAAAAAAAACTAATTAAACAAGAATATCAATAATTAAGTTATTAACCTATAAAATCTAATCTAATCTCATTAAATGAGAAAAAATTAAGAGTCAAAATTAAAGTCAATATTATTCATAATTTATCTCCCAGTATATCCCACATAAAATGAATCAATTTGAAAGTATTGTTTGAATTTTAAAACTGATTAAATAAGAAAGTAAATTAATTTGAAGTTTTGAATTAATATAGCTGATATCTTTTTTTTTCCAAATGAATAACCAAAAATCTCCAAGATGATATCTTAGGATTCCAATTTTTTTAGAAGATAATGATTTCATTTTTTCAAAAACACCCTCTATATATATATATATATATATATATATATATATATATATATATATATATATATATATATATATATATATATATATACGATTACACTGAAGTGGTTATTCTTACAATTTTGGATTGAGTCATATGATTTACAGTGTTTTTCTTGAGCAATCTTTTTCTCCAAAAAAATTTTCCAAACTTTTACTTTACTCTATTCTCCTTATTATTCTTCAATTTCTTGCGTTTATTATGTTCTTATTATTTGTTATTATTGTGTTCTCGTTGAGAGGTCATAAAAAAAAATAATCAATATACTTGAAGCATATTAGTTTCATTCATTTAGTTACAGAAACAAAATTACACCATTTATAACGATTTTTTTAATGTGTTGACCTATGTTTGTCAAGTGAAAGTCATAAAAGTCGTTTTAATGCATGATGACAAATCTAGTGGAATGGATCAAAAGCAGGATAAAAAAAAAAATTATTGTTACACTTCAACTTGCATGAACAAAGACGTATTTGTTGTTCCAATGTTTTCAGTAACTCTTATATATATATATATATATATATATATATATATATATATATATATATATATATATTCTAATCTTCGATTAATTTTTCAAATTTTATATTATTGAATTTGTTTATATCAATTGTTTTAATTTCAAAATCACCATTATAATGCAAGACTTTACCGACGTGGTGTCACTTACGTTATTTGATTGTGACGTAAAGAAACTTCTGGAAAAAAAAACACACAAGAGTTGCTTCAAAAGTTTAACGAGATTATCGATATTAACTTTATTTATATAAAACTAATTACTTTTTGTCTGTCTATTTTTCTAACCGTTAAATTTTCCATTTTTAGGAGGGTAATATGAAGATTTATCCGTCTACTTTGAAATTACTTTTGGATAAAAACTTTCCGTTCAAAATTCAAATTTCTCATTATAATTTGAAGAACAATGTTGATGGTTATGCAATCTCAAACTTCAATGTTGATAATAAAATCACTATTGAATTGGAAAAAAGAACTAACATCAAACATGTAACATTCTTTAATGAAACATACTACAAACACTACACTTATTAAATTCGTTTTTTATATTTTAGTTGACCAACTAACATATGTCTATGTACTACAAATATAGGCGTCGTAATCCGATTCGTTTAACGTTTTATCGGCGAAATTCGGATGTCATGACACATTAAATTTAAAGGTTTTAAATATAATATAACTAAATCTAATATTTTAAATACTTTAAAATATTATTAACTTTTAGATTGACAGATGAATTTATTTTCTATATTTAGGATGCCGTATCATTTACTGGTGATAACATCATACTGGTTTTGAATCTTGATAAAAGTATTGTAACAAGTCCACTAACTAAGTGGACATCCTTTAAAAAAATGTCTAGACATGAAGAATTAAAACACAACTTGAAAGATGTTTACGATGTTGATAATCTGGAAACAATCTCCTCAAGCAAATGATCATTAACATCAATGACAGATCGTACTTCTGGAAAAGGCAAGCCAAAACTGTTAATTCCAAAGAAAAACACATAATATATGATTTTCATGATTTTATATGAGTAGTTGGTTGATTTGAGTACGGTTGATTTCATATTATGTTTACATACTATTTGGCTTTTGAGTTTGTTTTTTGATTACTTTGTTTCATATTATTCGTTTTTTGGGTTAGAATTTTGATCATTTAAATACATTTTGGGTTTTATGAAATGTTGAATTATTTATCTATTTGACTTTTGGGTTTAAACTCATATGAATTTAGAATTTTTTTCATTTTTACTCTATTATTCTGTTTGAATGCGAATTTGTCAATATTGTTAGAATGTTATTCATTACAACTTCAATATAAATATTAGCAAACTACAATTTTTTATGAAATTATAAACTTTTATAAACCTTTTAACCGTTCTAAAAAAAATTATTTACAATTCCTTGTGAATTTATTGAAAAATTTATTAGTAAACATTTACCATTGAAATATTATTATTTTTTAGATATTAATGATATCCACAATTTTACAAATTTAAATAATAAAACCCAATACAATGACGCTAGAGAGACGCAAAGACTAAGAGTTTTACATTTTTTTTTGGAAATGGAACTTCCCTAACGAGGGTTTTCGGGTCAGCTTTCACGCACCGACTAATCCCCCGTTACGAACATGAGGCTATGCCTCATGACATAGTGTCACTGCAGGCGAACCTCCATAGCCACAAAGGCTGAGTAGTGACAAAATTTGAACATGGGTCAATAGGTTATCCACCATATCTTCCACATGTCTTATAAAGTCACCACAACCCAAGTGTAAGACATTTATATATACAAAATAGAAGATTAAATTCTATGTCTAAAAGAGAAACTTTATTTCATCATCTAAAGCAATAAATATTTTTTATTGTGTTTCACTTATACCTTTTCCACCCTTAAATCAAATTGTTTACGTCATCTTGGCCAATGTTTGGTAAAACACGTTGTCCATCAATGTTTCCGCTCAAACCTTCACGAATTTCTGTTATCCCTAAATTAAAATTAAAATCCTCCCCAAATTTAAAGTCATAACTTATGCACTAACCATCCTATATGTTTGCAAATTAACATGATATATCTTTTTAATTATTCTATTTCTTTCTCAGTGTACATCGGTGGTACCAAAATTCATCAAGGGCAAAACAATTACCTTGTGTTTAATTCTTATTAATATAGTAAATACTTCCAATTTTGAATATAATAATCGGTCTCATACATGTTAAATTACAATTGCTCGATTTCCAACTATCTAACTCAATAACTTTATGTAATTATTTTTAAACTTACATTTTTCTATGACGTTATTGATTAGATTTACTATGATTAAGTTTAAATTGCAAAGATTTTTACTTGAAAGTGATGAGCATTAGTTGATGTTTTTATTGAATCTTGAGGATCGATAATGCAAAACTCAAAATCTCTTAGTGGTAATATCCTACATACTTAATAATTGATTATTTCACCAAAAATACTTTCCTTTAACTTTGATAACAAATTTTTTGAATTAAGCATATTTTTATGATTATAAATTTGTTTTCTCTACTCACTTGTACTTATCATCCTGAAGATGAGAAAAGATTAACCATGTCTATATTAAAAAAAAAAAAGCCAAAAAGATCTTATTGGTCATACATTTCTGACATGATCTTCAAATGTTTTTCGTTTTTTATTTCTTTTTGTGTATTTGACTTGTTTCTTCAAGAAACTTAGTTTTCTATTAATTTTGATAACAAATTTGTTGAATTAAGCATACTTTTATGATTATAAATTTGTCCATTTTCTATTGTTAAATTAAGTGTAAATGAATTTGAACAATCGTGAAATTTCATATTCTATAATGTAATTTATGCACTAATTAATCAAATAATAGTACACATCCAAGTGGTCGGGTATCTCAAAGACAATAAGCAAACATGTAAATTATATGTAATTTCAAAATATTGTAATTTTTTTACTGGATTTAAATGAATAATTACTTCTTTAACTTGATTTAGATTCTTGATTACTCATATAAGGTTGTAATAAAATAAAATTCTGATAAATTGAAAAAGTTGTTCAGCAAAACCTTAAAATTTTGAAATTTGTTGGAAATTTGGTTATATGTCAAGTTAGGCTTCTTTTTGTGTTGTCATGTCTGTTGATTTGGCTATGTAGGGTTCATTTGAGGTTTCATTTCTCTACACCAATGTTAATGTTCACATCCAAGTGGAAACAATCAAAACTGGTAAGCATTCTAAATGATTTTTTCACTTACATTAATCAAAACTGTTATTTTATGTGATGCGTTCTTATGGATGCCACACTGGTTGTCACTATATAGACCTTCTAGCGGTCTATAGAAGAATCCTAGCGGCCTTATGAAGAATTTTGCTACGTTTTCAATGAAGTATCACTTTGTTAACATTCTTCTCTATAGTTCTTTCTTTTATTTTCGATATAGATGCGTGTCACAACAATAAGACATAAAGAGGTGTGAGTGACCATTAAAGTTGAAAAGTTACTATATAATTTAACAATAATACATAAAGTGTAAGTTGTAGATTTATGATATTTATTTCAACGAAAAATATGTTGTTTGATTGTTAGATTATATATCTGTTTTTTTTATATAATTTGATTTTGACAAGTTTGATCTAAATTTGATAATTAAAACAGGTAAGAAAGATATGTGCTAACGATTTTGAATGTCTATTGCCCTATAGAAGCCAATCGTAGCCTCACAGACTATTCCCTCATATCTCAGTAGGTCTTAACATTTCGCAAAATTTAGCTACAAGAAGTCATCGATGTACTTCTTGAATCAATCCTTTAAACCAAATTTCATTTGTTAGCTGGATGTAGTGACCAAAATGCAAGATTTGTGAAAGTTCATTATTATTTATTAGTGTTAACCTTTAGCAAATTATGAAACTAATATTATATTTTATTACTAACATTTTTTTATAATAATTTATTTGATCGGAAGATATGTATATGTGATTAGGTGTAGCCTGAAAAATCATATTTTAATATTTATAAGGAAAAAATACTTTGAAATCGACCAAGTTACAATGTTTGAATTTGATGTTTATGGTTATGACAACTCATTTTATTTGTAATTTTTATCGAATTTCTTTGCAGAATTTAATGTTGTTGGTACATGTAACAACTTATTGTTGCTTTTGGTTTTACATTTCCAATTTGAAAAGAGCCATATGAGCCTCCATGGGGGTTGGTACACCGAACATAGTCAATTCATAAAGCTACTATACAACATGTTTTAATTAAGAAGTCGCATTATGTTGTGATAAAACAAAGATCAAATAAATCATTTATTTTGAAAATTACTGTATTAAAAAATCAAATTGTTCTAATATAAATATTAAATATTCTTATCTAATAAGTTCGGTGCAAAAACTCTAAAAATGAATCTAACTAACATTTTTTTATTAAAATTCAACCTAAGACAAAATCACCTATTAATGTGATATGTATTTAATTATTGTCCGCGTTTAACACGGATCATAATCTAGTATATGTATTATATTTAAAAAACAACTACAAGAGCCAATTTATAATAAAATGGTAATTTCACCTAATCAACTTTTAACTTATTAGCTAAGTTATAACCGCCAAACACATAGATACTTCAAAGTTTTCTCTCATCTAGTTACTTATAAGGCGTAATCTGTAATCTATTTCATTTAGTTGGTCGATATAAGACTAACTATAAGTTGTAAATATATGATATAAATGGATTTTTCAAAAATATATCTATTTTTCTTTTAACTAACACACATTATTTTTTTCCAACATAAGTTAGGTCCTAATTTTTTATTATTATATAATATATAGTACATCTTGAAAAATTAAATGGGTCAAAGGACTCGCTTTATAGTAGAGTAGCTTTTGTTTTGTTGTATTGAGAAATAATAGGGTAGGGTCACCGGTCCACATAAAACCAGGTCGGTCAAGCAACCCGGCCTGTCTGCCCGGAGCACAAGCATCTACCTAAATGTCAAGCACTAAATCAAGAATCACCCTCCAAAGCAATAATTATAGTACATACCCTATAAAGCATCTCCAGGAAACACAGAAAAAGCAAGACTGTTTTAATAGAAAAGGGGGTTGACCATCATAACCGGGAGATTGATGTAAAGCCCACAAGAGGAGCCAAGAACTGGTTTGTACCTCTGCTATAAGAACGATCCCTCGCTAAAAGGTAACAAGGAAACATTCTAAGCAATTCATATACACTTAATGCATAAAAAATGACTTCTGGCTTAGGCATCAGAGAGCAATACTAGGGGTTCGCCCTCTGTATGGTTTTCTAGCATATACTTGTTGCATACCATGCAACGTGCTACTTCGACTGCTCACTGGAGAAAGCTCTAAAAGGGACTACCAGAAACATCTAGGGAGCCACGTAACAACATTGGCACCATCTGTATATAACCATGCAAGAAAAAACACAATCAACTCGGCCAAGAATCGAAACACCATTATGCCGATCGTAGACGTTCAGACCTCGAGTTCTAGGTTGGAGGTTTTATGCTTCTAACGTTGTCACCTCAAGTTCTAGGTTGGAGGTTTGGGCCTCCACTATATTGGTCCCTTCAGGATGATCGCCCAGGTGGGCAAGGTTATGTAGCGGTTGGATCTAATTGACGATATCAACCAGATCCACAACACGTTCCATGTCTCTCAGTTGTGGAAGTGTTTGGCTGATGACTCCATAGTGGTTCCTTTGAATGATATTCAGGTTTATGAGCGTCTGAACTATGTGGAGAAGCCGCTTACGATCCTTGATAAAAAGACGAAGAACTTTCGCAACAATGTGGTAGATTTGGTTAAGGTGCAATGGAAACACCGAAAGGGTTCAGAGTCGACATGGGAGCCCGAGGAAGAGATGGGGGAACATTACCCAGAGTTATTTGTAGCAACGAACTTTGAGGACGAAGTCTGATTCAAGTGGGGGAGATTTGTAACACCTGTATCCTCAGGTAAACACCTTTAAGGTTAAAGTTGTCAATTTTCACTTTTCATGTCCTATGAAGAGCGTATGATAGCCTCCTACGTTGAGCGTAAGTAGGGGATCCCATGTGAAGGTTTAATACCATACACTGAGCATCAAGAAAATTATGTTGAGTGTAGGTGCACAACATCAAAACCCTAATTCTAGGGCTGTGAGCCCTATTTAAAGGCTCTAAATCCTTGAGGGCCTCTCCATGCTCAACCTCCACCCTCATATTTAGTCATCTTGAAACCTAGCCACCTTATGAGATTTTCGAAGCCTTAAAGTGCTTTTGTATGCATTCTTGAATCAAGAGTCCATTGGAGAAGCATTTGGGAGCTCTTAGCTTGGTAGATCCATAGTTTTCACTTCATCATCCATCTTCAAGAGGTATAAATTTTGCATTTTGATGTTCCTTCATGCTAGATCTAGTTATCTCATGAGTTTTTATGCTTTCTGTCCCATAACCTTGGTCTTAATGGATATGAGCTACTCTATACCATATATCATTTCTAGACGTTTCTAAGGTTGTAGAGCCATGAAAATGGGAGCTTGGTCACTCTCAACCATCCATGCATGAGCACTTGAGCATTAGAGTGTTTTATGGACTTAGGATTTGGACTTGTGCTCTTTTTAGCCATGCAAATGTGTAAAGTCAGAAACCTTACCCCTTAGGACATTTATTAAATTCAGTTCTAATGTTTGGATGGTTGGTCTTTGTGAATTAAGAGCTTAATAAGAAGTTGGTAAATCAGCAAATTACATTAGGCGTAATCTTCTCTACGCTTAGCATAGCCTGAATTTCCCTCGTATTCCCATCTTAGGCTCTACGTTGAGCGTAGAGCATGACGTTATATTAGGCTTAGCACCATAGGATTTACTCTTAACAAAATGGATTATTGGTCAAATGGAGTGGGTCCTAGTCTTGGAAGGGTAAAATGGTCTTATACCTCAAGGAGAGTTAATTATGAACCAAGAACCTTGAGTATGTATTAGTACCTTAATTTCTAATTAGGTTTTTATTGTGTATATGATTAGTGTGAGGAGTTCGAGTATCAACAGCTGGAGTGTGAGATTTGTCTGTCTACAGATTAAGGTGAGTCTTCTTACTATACATTATAGGATGCTAACTGTCTTTATGACTCTTACATTCTATGTTGGGTTGGGCCTATTTATATGTTAAGCTGAGCCCATTTGTATGTTAGGTTGGGCCCATTTTCATGTTGGGTTGGGCCATTTTGGATGTTGGTCTAAGTCCATTTGTATGTTAGGTTGGGCTCATTTGTATGTTGGGTTAGGCCCATTTGTATGTTGGGATGGTTCCATTTGTATAGTGGGATGGTCCTATTTGTATGTTGGGCTAGCCTATTTGTATGTTGGGCTGGGCTCATTTGTATGTTGGGTTGGGCCTATTTGTATGTTAGGTTGGGGCCCATTTGTATGTTGGGTTGGGCCCATTGATATGCTAGGTTGGGCACATTTGTATGGTATGTGGTGTTTTGGGGAACTCACTAAGCTTTGTGGTTACGATTATGTGGTTTAACATTTTCAGGTACTTCCCGTGTTAAAAGGAAGGGCCCGACCTGACTGCACAACATTTCCCTATGATTTTCGGCATTAATGACTATTTTTTACTCTGATATCCGAGATACATTTATATCATGTTTGGTTTTGGAACACTTGATGTATGGATTTGACGGTTTTAAAAATAAAAAATTTTATCAGTATTTTTGGGACATTACAAAGGTGATTGAAAGGGTGGACAACTACATCATGCATGAAGAAGCCCTAATGAAAAGTATATGCTCACTTGACAAGAATACGATTCACCATCAAGACCTGTTGATGCATGGCACCCAGACCAAAGAAAGTTTCATCCCTGACACTCTAAGTTTCACCCCAAGAATAACAAACCTCCTAGATAACACTCGGAGTTTTTTTCATAGCTTTTTTCATAATGGAAAAGCTTGAAAAAGCTCCTATTGTGGATGCTTTAAATATAGTTGATTCTAATAAAACATCTAGTATCTAATGACTATTAATCAAACATTTACACACAAGTTGTCTATATGCCCACAAATCAAGGATCAACAGTGTTTAGAAGTTGGATGATGAAATAATCAGATTGCATATTTTGTCCTTTGGACCAAAATATTCTAACATTGTTACAAAATTTATATGTCTTCAAGACATGACCGGTATACCATTGAAATTGTAATGACCTCTACTAGTAATCCAATATGAGAATATAAAAATCAAATTGAATCTATATTAACTTTTTGAGCATTATAAAAAAAATAGGTTTGATGCTTACCTTACTACATTTGCACTTTTGTTTTTTCACATATACCAATAAAGATAAAGACTAAGCAAATATTCTTGAATAATATGTTGCAATCAACTTTTTACAAAATGAAGATTAAGATTAAGATTAAAGATTACCATTTCTTAGGACAAAACAATGTTACAATATGATGCAATTTTCACCAAAAAGTCACATCATGTCATGAGCATTGCACCCTTCTTTGAGTTTAGGCAATTTGTCAAACATAGTAAACATAAACACTTATGAAGAGGATTAAGATCCTAGAAAGAAGTAAAACAAAGGTGTTTCAATATATCATAAGATATTAAACGGAAAATAAGAATAGAAAATAGAGTATCTCTTGAACTTTGTTCCTTCGTTTACTCGCTATCTCCATCTTCCTCAAGGGAATGTGAAATTCAATTCAATAATATAGTGTGAAGTGACCACATGTTTTTGGATTGTAGACGGACATACCATATTGTATTTTAAATAGAAACATAGTATCCAATCGGTTTGCTCCATTTGCTCTCGTCGTTCACTCCCTTTACCGAAGCATTATAAAGTTGTACTCCTTGCATGATAAATTATCCCTAATATTTACCTAATTTGACTCTGAACTCTTCACTATACATTATTCTATCTGTTAAGTCTTCACCTTTAAGAGATCGACCATCATTGATGATCCTTCTACTCCTCCTCCGAACTACACCAACAAAGGATCCAAATTAATGAAACAAGACAATGGTCCCTTATTGTGTTTGGCAGGGGGTTCTTAGAGTTTGGAATGGTTGTAGATTAATAAAATAATTACAAGCAATCCCTTAATATTTCTACAATATGAGATTGTCTTGAAATGGTGAAGTTGCTAAAGAAAAACTGGGATAGACCACACGAGGACAATAAGACATTCATCAAATATCTTTGATTTTTATGGTTAAACTTTAACTCAAACCATGGTATGCACCATCAAAATCTTTACCACCCAAGAAAAGGACACTACCATCAAATGGTGGTAAGGTCACATAATATGATGATCAATGTTCAAGAAGATGAGGTTGGCGAGGTTAAATTTGAAGTAGGTGTGGGTGTTGAGGCCAAAGTCAAAGTAGATAAAGGTTGGTGATATGATAATTTGACTAACTATTAATATAATGTCTTTACATCATTATAATCTAATAATGATTAACACGTAAAGGATTTTAGGGCGATACAGTTTGCAAAAACTTCATATGGGTTGAGGTAGCTATAGTGTAACTCTGTTTTTAATATATGAAAATGACCACAACTATAAGAAATGATTTTTTTATATTGAATATGATGTGTATATATTTCCAAAACTTTTGTATATCCCTTGTGAGATGATAACACCTATTATGGATATTTTAATTTCTTTGTATGAAAAAAGATAATGGAGTCATAAGTTCATTTTTCATTGATTCACTGTTATGTCAGAAATCCCACATGCTCATAGTTATTTAACTAATGGTTTTTTTTCTTATGCATCGTAATGATCAACTTCTGATTAGCAGATTAATTGTTTTGAGGAGCGACATGGAGTGGCAATTATGAGCAAATATTTTTGGAGATGGTGTTGGTAGGAATAGTTCATTAATGAAAATGAACGATAATAGGTGGAATCCAAACCATCCATCATATACAAACGAATCCAATAACCCCCGTATCTATTAATCCCAAAATAACCTTAAATCAACCATCCTCTTTTTCCAAAAACAAAAAAATCTCTATAGTCTCTAATCAAAAAAAGACTTCTAGACTTATGACACTATAATTCTCATTAGTTTTAGGGATCATAATAACTTGACTTGGGCAGAAAACCATCTCTACTTTCGTTCTCTTATTTTTGTGGAAGAGAATTTTCCATTTAGCTATAAATCTCATATACATGTCTTCAAAACTAAATAAAATATTCATTGCATTGGTAAAGGTATGAAACACAAGCTCTTTAAATTATAGCTTCACTAATAATTTGCTATGATGTTTTCTTTTGTTTTAGCAAGAATATTTATTACTTTTAATATAAAGCCGAACACAGTAGTGATTATATGGCTAACGTTGATTTATATGCAATTATAGGTTTGTGGTTCTAGATCGATGGTAATGGAGGAGCAACCATATATAATGAAGTGATAAATGTTTCATATAATCATCTATACATGTATCTATATGTTTTTACTTATGTGCTCTATGCCATAATATCAATGCAAGATGGAATTCATTATTCCTACCAATTGTTTGATGTAATTCTTTTAAGAACTTTTTTGTTTTAATGAGAATCATACATAAATTAATGAGATTCATATTTTTTTTCATCCTTGGAAATGAACATAGCATGCTGGTGAGTTGGGAAAATGTACTCATTGATCTCTAACAACTTTCTAATGAAATCAATAGAGAAAAATAACAAACACAAGAATATATGTGGAAAACTCTAAAATCAAAGAGAAAGAAGGGAATAATCTAATAATTCAAGTGCAGTGATTATGGTACTTTGAAATCAAAATCATGGACTCATTTTGTAGGCTTGAAATCCACCCAACTTTCCTTCCTTGTATCAATGTGGGATTAAACATCATTCATTCATTTAGCCAAAACTCAACAATGAGTTCATGATCTTTTAAATGTTATGTGATTTCACTTGTTTTTTTTCTTTATACGTCCATATTTTAATGGTCCTTTTACTTTAATGGTTTTAGTTTATGCCTTGATAAGAGTAGTTGAAGGCATACTTGTTTTTCAACTTTAAAAAGGTCTAAAGTTCCTTTTGATGGATATTAATTTGTAGAGTCTTGTGTCAATACTCCACATGAAAGTGTCAAGAACATAAAACGATATGAATTCACTTTAGCACATAGCAACACAT
Organism: Lactuca serriola; assembly: GCF_051521515.1. Taxonomy (NCBI): domain Eukaryota; kingdom Viridiplantae; phylum Streptophyta; class Magnoliopsida; order Asterales; family Asteraceae; genus Lactuca; species Lactuca serriola. The sequence goes on along the minus strand of NC_136410.1, from coordinate 97,195,193 downwards.
AAAGGTAATCATAGCGATGTGCAACCTAAGGCATGTTATAACACTAGTCTCACCTTTATCAATAAAGCACTTAAAGTTTAAGTCTAGACACATATTATATTACGTAGTTCACTTAAACTCATGTTTTAATACCAATGGTGACATCCTTCAATTTGGTTATTCTTAAAACCAACTTAAACTCAATATTTAAAACAAATATTTTTATTTAACAACAATAATTCTTAGATTTCAAAAACATTTTCTTTTTAAATAAACAACCATTATTTCAGCATTCTCGGGATGTCAACTCGTGTATATCAAACCATAGGCAAAAGCTTACCCTAAATAGCCAAATATAACACAACGGCTAAAAGGTCTAAAATTCAAAGCGTCAGTAAGTATCATTTACTAACGGTTACCTGAGACACACATCAAAATAATACGTCGGACTAGAAACCCTAGTGAGACACATAAGGTTTTGACCCATACATACATACATACATACATACATATAGTTTCAATGCACAAGACATACAAGAAGGTGGTGCAAAACACATAAGTTCATATACACATGTTATTATACCTTTTCCACTCATGTTCAGTCCATAACATAAACTCACAACTTCAAAAACACATAGGGAGCCACCCCTTGACCAAATACATGACGGGAGATGAACAAGTCAGTCCGCTAATTGTCTTATTTGTGTCTTTTAGAGGAGCAAGCACATAAGTTGTCCTTACTTGTGCTTCGTATGGGTCTGAGTACATAACATGTCTCTAATATCCCATGGGGGTCCAAGCACAAAGTTTTTCGCTTCACACCAGGTAGCTAGCCTGAGTGACAATGGCAAGAATGTCTAGGATTGATGGAGAATAGTACCCATAGTCATAACAAGCTAAATAATAATACTATAAATAGCAGTGTCTTTTGGGTTATACGTAATAAAAAAAATAAAGCAAAACTGAAAATATATTTATTTGAGGGGCTTATTTTGTTAATTGAATAATAGTTTAATTAATTAATAGCGAATTAAGGAATATGGAATATTCCAAAATGATTTGAATACCATAGATAATTACTATTATATTTGGTAATTATCTTTAAGGTTTCAAATCACATCATTATATAAAAATGGCTCCAAATCCAGTTTTAGTGTGAGAGAAAAATACTTCTCTACTACAAAAGTTCGGAACCATTGGGTAATCCCTAGAAAAACATAAAGTCTTGATACCACGTTGAGGCACCTCTTCTGCCACATCATGGTGATGATCAGATTCATCGATTTGAATCAGTTTTGTGTTGGTTCTCGGTGGTAATTTCAGATTTGTTGTTTATTTGTGCCTTGGGTGCGATTACAAGAGAGAAACTCTATGTTGGGTTCTCAAGTTTGATCATCTGGCTCTTCAAATGAAAACAAAAAAGAAAGTAAAGGTATAATTTGTTCTTTTGTACTCATTAAGTGCATATATGGTTTGAGTTTGATCCGATCGTTTCGAGTCTATAGATAATTATTTTTTATTGCTTATGTTGTCCCGATTCAGTCTTTAACTAGGCTTGAAACCCATCAGTGGTATCAGAACATGGTTATATCAATTCGATTGCACTTAGGCTTTGTATTGACAGGTATGTTAGGGTTTGTATGTGTAGGATTTCTATTTTAAATCACTATAAAAGTCTAGAAATTTGCCTTGGTTAAAACTGAATTTGTTTATGCTTGAAAAACGACGTTTTGGTCGTTCTGCCTCTTTGTGATGTTGTTGCTCGTCCTCCACCACGTCGTGGACTCGGTTAATGTTGAACTTGGGTGGCGACTGCTTTTATTGCCACGTCTTGGCCACGTCGTGGTTTGTTGCTGAGAACCTAAAACAATAATTTAATAAGACATATGTTTTATGTGCGGCTGTTCCTTCCCTACATCGTGGAACCTGAAGTTCCAAAATTTTCTAAATTTGTTCCTTATTTTGGTTGCTCATTCCTTTTGATTTTAAACACATACGAACTAGGCTTTATACTAAAAGTCAAAATAAATTTGATTTAATTATACGACTAGTTAAAAGACAAAATATTAGGACTCCCTTAATAATTTAAGTGTTGGCTTACAACGTATTGTTTAGTTAATTGAATTAAAAATACATATAAACTCCAAACGTATGTATGTATGTATGTATGTATGTATGTGTGTGTGTATATATATATATATATATATATATATATTGTAAAATCGTATTTATATGTATCACTTCAAAGTACAAACATTGCATCCTCGCGTTTTTCTTAATGTGTATTGTTGGTCTAACCACAACTAGATTCATCTACTTTATTTGCTATAAGGGAAGTTTGAGGTACGTCTCTTTGGTTCCTAATGAGGTTGGTTTTTAAGTGGTATTTATTGCTTGCCACCCTCACCGCCTTCTTGCGTTTGACATCCACATTTTTACGGTCAAAAAAGACATTTTTATTTATGCTTATTTTAAAACAGAGTATTCTTATATTACGGAATTTGTCCCGTAAAAAGTAATTACCAAAAAAAAAGTTTTTTACTAATTATTAAAACTCGGGATGTCATAACAGATGTAGAAAACATAAGTATAAACGTAGACATTAAAGGCATTGTAATATCTTTTATACTATGTCCTATATTTCCTCGAATCTCTCATTTGGTTCGAACATCATTATCTTTGTATTGTTTCCTATGATACAAAGAAACTGAGTGAGTAAGGTTGGGAAAGCTAGTAAGAACGTAGGGTTTTAACCCATAATAATATAATAGATGTTTATTGATCTACATTTTCTTTACCGTATCTTTTTGGAATCGAACTAGTGATCTTTTATGCTTATGTTATTAACTGTTTCTAAAAAGTTTTCAGTAAGGGTTTGGAAATAGGTTATATTTTTGAGTAAAGTGGATGATTGAACAAAAGAGGACACCCACTTTTTTATGAATTAACACTAGTTGATGATATTTGTTGTTTTAAATTATGTATGGTTAAAACAGTTCACTACACATTTGAAATACTTAAAAACTTATTCATTCAAAGGGAATGTTCTTTAGTGTGGTTGACATTGTTGATTAAGCAACATTCATATGTTTCTAAACCTTATTCCACCTTCATTTTCTGTTTTTGCTAAAGTTATTGGATGTGAAGTGTATCAGAGTCAAAAATTTAAATGTCTAAGTCTAGGAAGTCAACTTAGTGTAGCTTAATCACTTTCATCAATAAACTTCATTAGTGATTGTACATGTTTGAATAATTTCAAATCATATTGGAGGACCCAAACTCATATCTAATGTCTGAGGGAAATTGAATCCACTTTAGATGTTGGTTATAAACGTGTCAGTTTTGTTACCTATATTGATAACACCAATTGAATTTTCCTTCATTGATGTGTTACCTAAAAAAAATCATTATCTGGAGATAGCCGAGACGGTTGTTCATTTGATATGGTGCTATATTTCTTGGATGCCTACACTAATCGTCAGACATGTTTCATGCTATAATGTGGAGGTTAGTCAATTATGCTACTTAATTATAAAATCATTGTTTTAACTTATTACAATCTAATTTATTGTGACTTATTACCAGTACACATTATCTTATTGTATGCCAAATGTCATTGCATGTCTTCCAAGGGTTTGTAAGATATTAGATTGCTTGATATTCAAAATACTATTACATAGAAATATATAGTGAATACCTAAACTCTAATGGCTAAACTCAAAGGTCTTGGGTATAAACCCTAATCACTAACAACCCCTTGTAGTTTGATCAAGAGGGGATGATTAAACTAAAAAAATAAACATAAAATATAACAAAAAATGAAGACAGTGGTAGAGCTCTAACAATGACGGCTAACAACAACTAGTCGTTGGAGATGCGGAGAGAAGAAGTGGTGGCCAGTGGCGATTCATTTGTATAAGACGAGAGGAGCAACGGTGGCAACGATCATTGAGTCGGCAACATATGAGTCTAGAGAAAAGCAGCAAGAAAGAAAGAGGGTTCGAGCTACCGCGGATGGATCCTATTCCGATAGACTCGGAAAAATAGATCTAAAGAAGAGACAAGTTAAGGAAAAGGCCATAAGTTTAAAGGCAGGAACCATCCAATGAGGAGTCATATGCAAACGAGGAAGTAGAAGAATCCGGGGATAAGAGCTCTAGTTTAGTGTTCGCAATTGTTACATAGAAATGTATAGAGAATACCTAAACCCTAATGGCTAAACCCAAAGGGTTTGGGCCTAGACCCTAATCACTAATAGGGTTTATGTCTACCAGGTGTGTATGCTCCATAATTTCATCAAAAGTTGATTGTATTTGTGTTTTTTTTGTTGGATATTAGCTACAAAGATTTAGTGTTTATAGTATATTTCACACTATTTTTATCAATTTGGTGTAGAAGATATTGTTTAGGGTTGGAGATGGTGTAATTTTAATCTAAAACTCTTTAATGTGAAAGAATCAAAGACCTCAAGAACTATTAAATGTAAACCTAAAAAACCAAACTAGATAGATGGATTAGAGGAAAAATAGTGATTCTTAAACAATTTTTTCTTATGTTTACTTTATATAGATTGTTTACTAAGAAGAAAGTGTGCATATCAAAATTCAGGCACTTGGTGGAAAATAAGTATTGAAGTGGATCCTTCTATTAAGGATGCTACGTTTGGAAAGAGTGCATCTTTTTTATAGAGACAGATGACATTAGGGTTGGGTTTATATCCACACTAGTTATACAGATTTGGGATGTAAAACTCATTGTGTTTCAGTTGGGTGGTTATGCATTCTTCTATTCGACTACTTTTATGCCCTATGGAAATGAAGGAAAGACTTGGTTAGGGAGTTTAGCATTGGGGGGGGGAGTGTAATGCCCGTAGATCCGGGCAAGTCAAATTAGAGATAATAGGAGTCGAAAACGACTTTTCGACAAAAAACTATTTAGAATAAATAATCTTAACTAAGTTGTAGAATATGTATCAAGGGTTCCATACATATAAAGAACGTCGAAATCCGAGTTATAACGAAGAAGTTATGGCCCGTCGAAGTTTTATAGCAAAACCGGCACGACACCGGGAAGCGTAAAAATTGAATTTATGATAGAAGACTTTTTAGCCTTATTAGTCTAAACCAAAGTCTTATAGTATGTTAAAACAAGAAAATCCATAAAAAGAACGCCCAAATCTGACTTTGTATGAGGAAGTTATGATTTTTCAAAGTTTCGGTTTAGCAGTGTACAGCCCGAAACTCGAATTTTAGTTTGAGTGGTTTTTGGCTTACGTGACCTAAATGAGAGTTGAAGATCTCATTAATAGGAACTCAACGGTAAAAATACATACGAAAACGGAGTCCGTATGAAGGAGTTATGAAATCTTCGTGGTCATTTATCAGTCTAATCTCCTCGTACTGTTAAATTTAAGATCGGTCGAGAATTAGCCTACGGAGTCTGAATGAAAGTTGTAGATCTTGCTTTTACCTACGTGTGGAAAAAAGAACGTCGAAAACGGAGCTCGTATGCGAAAGTTACAGGGTTTAGAATTCGGCAAGGTGCTGTTGTAAAAGGGGTGACGTGGCTGAATATGGGCCAAGGCTTTCTCCCCAAGAAAAGCCATCAGGTGATGACACGTGGCACCGAATCGGCGAGTCCGTCGGAATTTCACCCTATAAGTAGAGGTTTCGGGTTTCCTCATTTCCTCACCCCTCAACCCTCTTCTTTCTCTCTCTATACTCTCTCTCTAAGCTCCCTAACCCCCCCCCCCTAAAAGCCTAGGTAAACCCCCTAGCACCCGAGGGAAGCCCCGAGGCTCCCGGAGTCCCGAGAAAAAGGGTCTTTCGGCTCGGAAACGCTACTCCAGCGAAGCCCGGTTTTGCGAAAAACCCGCTGTAAGTGAGCTACGCCTACGCTATTTTTAATATAGCTTCTAATTAATTATAGTAACATTATTAGGACCTTAAAATAATTACTTGGGCAACCATTATGAGTTATATAGTGTTGTTTAACACTTATATAATAATAATAACTACTAGACTATTAAATTAGTCTCGGTAAATACTGAACTAAACCCTAGTGGTAATGATACTAGGTTTTGTCGAGGGAAATTGTTTTAAGAGTAACGAAGTGTTGTCCAAGTACCGAGTCACCACCATATCAGGTGGGTGCATAGTCCTTTTCATGAACATGATTTTAATACAAGTATTGATTGAAGTATTAATTATATGTTTATGTGCGAGTTAATTGATGTTGCCTGAAATACGTGTTAAAGAACATACCTGATTATATATGATGATTAGGATAAAGAGTAGACCTAAATTAATTATGAGGAATATCGGGTAGTATTTTCTTATGAGTACAAGTGAGCTATACTCAGAGAATAGAACTTTAGTATATGTCATTTATCCGGGAACATGGATTAGATACGGTCATTGTCCCTAGTCCGAGAGTATGGATTGGACATAGTCATCTGTCATTAATTCGGGGGTATGGATTAAGACATAGTTAGTTGTCCTTAGTCCGGGAGTACGGATTAAGACATAGTCATTCGTCCCTAGTCCGAGAGTATGAATTAGGCATAGTCATTCGTCATTAATCCGAGAGTATGGATTAGTCATTCGTCCCTAGTCCGAGAGTATGGATTAGGCATAACCATTCGTCATTAATCTCAGAGTATGGATTAGGTAAAGCCGTTCATTTCTGATCCGGGAGTATGGATTAGGTAAAACGGTTAAACTTAGGTTTGAGAGTATGGATAGTCTCGTTGTGAGGATCGACGGGGTAGGATAAGAGTTGCTTACACATATATGGTGAAATTGTATATTTTGTGAGTTCTAAATTATATATATGATATAACATGTACTCATCAGGTTTCGCAACCTGACCCACTCAGTTTATTTGTATCACAGGTGTCGATACGAAGCTACTTTACACCGAGAGATTTAAAGAGATGTAGATCACTAGTGTAAATAAATGTAAGTTCTGTTTATGCTTATGTTTCTGTATTGACGATGACATCCCAAATGTTTTAAAATGAATAAAAATACTTTTCTTCGGAAATGCTTTGATAACATATTTATCATGTTTTACTGGGAACAAATTCCGCAACATTTTTATTAAAAGAGGTACTCTGATTTTTATAAAGCATAAACAAAATCGGTCTTTTCTGGCCGTGAAAATGGGGATGTCACAGTTGGTATCAGAGTATTAGTTTAAACGAACTAGGAATATGGATTTATTTCTAGACTTAAACTTAGAGTGCTAAGCGATGATTGTGAGGTGTGAGCACTAGCTTATTTTAGGAATTGTGCCTATGTGTTAAATGCTTGTGCCTGATATGTTGTTATTTGTTCGGATCTATGGTCTATTGCCGACCGGATCTAGAAACCTTATGTGTTTAGGATTCTAAGCGTTTAACTACGATATTAGAACTAGCATATAAACGGTTCGGAGTGATAAGGATTATTTAAATGTCAATCCTAAATAAAGATCTAGATTCACCTTATTTGGTGTATAGATCAAGATGGCAAGGACCCGTAGCGAAAACGTGAATGCAAATGGGAACCGAGATCAACCCCCAATGATACAACAAATACCAATCGTAGTAGAACTTGCACCTGAGCCAATCACCACGGCTGGAGTACAAGCCATGATGCGGGCTATGTTAGCTAAACAAAGGGAAGAAATTAGGTGGATGATGCAAGAGAATGGGGATGAAGCCACCGTGCCCGTTGTGCAACAGGAGCCGATTCCCGAACAATCGGAGGAAGGAAACTACAATAGGTCAGTAGGCCAAGTTGATCCGCCAGTTAATAGGAGAAACAACCAAGATGATGTAGTCGAGAGAAACGGATGCAAGTACAAGGATTTTCTGGCTTGCAAGAAAACATCTCAAATGATGGAGGTTACAAAATGGCGTGAGGGGATATATATATATATATATATATATATATATATATATATATATATATATATATATATATATATATATATATATATATATGGTCCAAAACCTTTGCATTAGGGTTTGAGTCCAGACGACTTATGCCCAACGTACGCCAAACGTCGTTAGTACCCATTAGAGGGACTTACTCCCAGGCTACCAGGCTTGTACGCCCAACGTAAGTGCCTCATGATCAATTCTTAAAAAATGTCACTATGGGCCATTTTGGAATCTTTTCCATGCACAAGAGCTAAAATGCAAATAATTTTCATTCTTAAGGTTAAAATTATATATATATATATATATATATATATATATATATATATATATATATATATGGTCCAAAACCTTTGGATTAGGGTTTGAGTCCAGACGAGTTACGCCCGACGTATGCATGGTACGCCAAACGTCGTCAGTACCCATTAAAGGGACTTACTCCCAGCATACCAGGCTTGTACGCCCAACGTAAGTGCCTCATGCTCAATTTTAAAAAAATGTCACTATGGGCCATTTTCTAATCTTTTCCATGCACAAGAGCTAAAATGCAAATAACCTTCATTCTTAAGGTTAAAATTAGAAGTACCTCGTCATTAAGATGTTACACCGGGCTTCGCCTCGGGTCGATTTTTTTTACAATAGAATGCAACATGGACTAAACTTGCCAAACTATGGAACATATTGTGGCTAAATTTTGAAGACTACAAACTTTTGTAATAAGAGACCAAAAGTGTAAGAATCAAAAAGTTCAGTTGCACATGTCTAAAACAAAGTAACTTTCTGATTCCTTAAACCTTTGAGAATTAATATATATATATATATATATATATATATATATATATATATATATATATATATATATATATATATATATATATATATAGTTATCAGCGACACTTGCTATTTTCTCATAATTTACATTTTCTTTTCAAATGCTCTATAAAAATGACATTTGTCATTTTCTCATTTTTTTTTTATTTTTTATAAAGTATTGATGTTGATAATAAATTAGACTATTATTTATTTGATCCCTGATTTTTAAGAGAAATTTAAATTCGTCTTGAATAAGTTTCGGCTATCTTTGTCGATAATTAATTGTATTCATATATTGAAAACCCTACAAAAATAATGTTTAATTAATAATTTATTTAACATAATTGATTAATATTTATGAGTTTTGACTATAAAAAATTATTTATTTTTGTAACTGTGGCTCCTAATAACTATAAGCTATTATATATATATATATATATATATATATATATATATATATATATATATATATATATCTTATAGTATATTATAAAACATATTAGTAATATCTTGAATTTTAAGAGTTATAAGTTATAAAGTTTTTTCGTACAAATCAATTATTATTATTTCCCAAAAGTTTGAATACTTGAATTTAGGAAAGTTATTAAGAAATTAAATTTGAAGCAAAATGACAATTTTAAAAGTTGTATTTTTTATTACATAATAATAAATAATAAAATCTATTAATTATTTCCCTATAAAAAACTATTCGTCAAATGAACTATTTATCGCAACCATTTTATGCTGGCTCACATCTAGTGTGTGTGTGTGTGTCTATATATATATATATATATATATATATATATATATATATATATATATATATATATAGGCAAATAACCTTCATTCTTAAGGTTAAAATTAGAAGTACCTTGTCATTAAGATGTTACACCGGGCTTCGCCTCGGATCGATTTTTTTACAATAGAATGCAACATGGACTAAACTTACCAAACTATGGAACATATTGTGGCTAAATTTTGAAAACTACAAACTTTTGTAATAAGAGACCAAAAGTGTAAGAATCAAAAAGTTCAGTGGCACTGGCACATGTCTAAAACAAAGTAACTTTCCGATTCCTTAAACCTTTGAGAATTAATATATATATATATATATATATATATATATATATATATATATATATATATAATAGTTATCAGCGACACTTGCTATTTTCTCATAATTTACATTTTCTTTTCAAATGCTCTATAAAAATGACATTTGTCATTTTCTCATTTTTTTTATTTTTTATAAAGTATTGATGATGATAATAAATTAGACTATTATTTATTTGATCCCTGATTTTTAAGAGAAATTTAAATTCATCTTGAATAAGTTTCGGTTATGTTTGTCGATAATTAATTGTATTCATATATTGAAAACCCTACAAAAATAATGTTTAATTAATAATTTATTTAACATAATTGATTAATATTTATGAGTTTTGACTATAAAAAATTAATTATTTTTGTAACTGTGACTCCTAATAACAATAAGTTATTATTATTATTATTATTATTATTATTATTATTATTATTATTATATATATATATATATATATATATATATATATATATATATCTTATAGTATATTATAAAACATATTAGTGATATCTTGAATTTTAAGAGTTATAAGTTATAAAGTTTTTTCGTACAAATCAATTATTATTATTTCCCAAAAGTTTGAATACTTGTATTTAGGAAAGTTATTAAGAAATTAAATTTGAAGGAAAATGACAATTTTAAAATATTAAATTCATGTATATAAATTAATTTATATTTTTTAAACTAGACACAAATATTAAATAATTTGCAATATAAATATAAGATCTAAACATAAATATTTTATTTAAAAGTTGTATTTTTTATTACATAATAATAAATAATAAAATCTATTAATTATTTCCCTATAAAAAACTATTCGCCAAATGAACTATTTATCGTAACCGTTTTACGCTGGCTCACATCTAGTGTGTGTGTGTCTATATATATATATATATATATATATATATATATATATATATATATATATATATATATATATATATATATATATATATATATACATATATATATATATGTATATATATATACACACATGGTTTTACTCTCCTTTTATCGTATGTGATTATAATACACATCCTAATTAATATTATATCATGTGTCATTTTTTTGCTTCTTAATTTTAAATTTGCCCCCAATAAATCAACAATAAATGTTTGCTCAAGAAATCAAGATATAATCCCATAAAATCAACATTCCGTTTTCAAAATGCTATAAATAAACAATTCCCAAAAACCTAATCAATTTAAATACTATACATGATTAGATGTACAAATTATATAAAAATATATTTGTTTGCATGATTAATAATTGTTATTCTTATAATATCTATGTTCCTTTATTAATGGTAACCAACTGTATAGTATACGGGTTATCACTAGTATATATTAATAGAAACAATTATCCTCATTCATTCATAAGAGTTGTACTCTTTCTATTAGAAATTAGGATAATCTTTAGAAAAGTTGTAATATTTTAGGAAAACTTTTAATAAATACCTAAATTTTATTTCTTAAACAGAAAAGTACTGATTTTTTAATTTTTTTTTTAATAGAAAAGCCCAAGAAACCGACTAATTTATTCAGTTTAGCCTTTTTGACCTGTTCAGCAGATTTCGTCAAAATAATGAGACTTTTCTGTAGATTTCGTCAAAACTTGTATATAATGTTTAAATGTATTTTTAAAGTATGTATATCTGTTTTTACGTATTTATGTATTTTTTTAAAATTTTTATTTGTATATATTTATGTATTTTTATGTATTTCAAATGTATAAATATATTTTTTTTACTTATTTATATGTATTTTTCTTAAGTATTTTACATATTTTTTATGTATTACATATTTATATCTATTTTTACGTATTTATGTATTTTTTAAGTTTTTATATTTATATGATTACATTTTTTGTATTTTAAAATTTTAAATGTATTTTTTACGTAGTTATATGTATTTTTAAGTATTTTACATATTTTTTATTTGTTTTTATGTGTTATGTTTTTATGTATTACGTATTTATATTTTTTTATATAGATATTTATCTATTTTTATGTATTTTAAATGTATAAATGTATTTTTTACAAATTTATATATATTTTTAAGTATTTTACATATTTGTTTTGTATTTTTATGTATTTTACGTGTATTTATGTATTCTTTAAAAGTTTTTCATATAGATGTTTATTTATTTTTAAGCATTTTAAATTTATAACTATATTTTTTTACATATTTAAGTATTCCTTACTTCAAGTCGTCTTCACCATTTTATCCAATTCGGGCAACTTCTTCAAGTATGTCTAGATGGTTTTCTTACAAACCCACATATGTTAAGCTTTTCCCATTTGTTTATCATGAAATTAAACACCGAAAGGAAAAGCTTAAAATATGTGGGTATGTAGGAAAACCCCCTAGACATACTCGAAGAAGCCATGCGAATTAGATGAAATGGTGAAGACAACTTGAAGTAAAAAATAAATAAATACATAAAAATAATACGATTATACATTTAAAATAAATAAAAATACATAAACATTTATATAAAAACTAAAAAAATACATAAATACGTAAAAATACATATAAATGTGTAATACATAAAAAAACACATAAATATACACAAAAATATGTAAAATACTTAAAAAAATACAAATAAATACGTAAAACAATACGTTTATACATTTAAAATACATAAACATCTATATAAAAAACTTAAAAGATACTTAAATATGCAAAAATACATATAAATACGTAATATAACATTTGTTCCTTGTATCATTTAATTTTTTCAAGTTTTTAGGGTTTTATGTTAGGACTCGACGAGTTTAGGAGCTCCAACTCGTCGAGTAGAGATCATTTATGAGGATGCGGGAATTAGATCCCACTCGACGATTCGGAGGCCCCGACTCGACGAGTAGTCGCTGTAAAGGAAAACCCTAATTTTTAGGGTTTGCACCCTATAAAAAGGACTTAATCCGCCTCTTGTGGCCTCCTTTACCACTTCACTACCCAGAAAAAAGACCATAAGTCGTTCTTTGTTGTTCCTTGTGCTTGAGAGACTAAGAAAAGGGTTTTTGGTGCATTTTTTTGAAGGAGTTTGAAGGTTGAGAAGCTTCAAACGGGAAGGAGATTGTAGATCCAGCTTCTACAATGTTTGGGCACTCATTTAAAGGTAACAAGCTGTTACCTTGATCATTCTAGCGTTAGATCCTCTTTTTCTTGGGTATTAGGTCATTTTTAGTATGTTTGTGAAGCATTTCGAGTGTTGAGTAAGATCTAGAGTTGCAACTTCAGATCTGGACTCCTCTAAGTCCTTAGAGTTATAAAGTCACTGAATTTATCAAGCATTGGCCCTTTTCTTTGGCTAAAACCCCTCCCTTAGCTTGGTTTTGGCACCTAAGAGCTTACATGCACGTAAAGTTTGCAACTTTACGTGGAAACCATGCCTTAGGAGGCCAGATCTACAATCTGGAGCCTTGGGGTAGCTTAAAAAGGTTCGAACGCAAAAAGGACTGAAGGAACTCGTCGAGTCCCTTAGCCTACTCGACAAGTTGGGTAGGGTTTACCCGTTTTCGAGATTCCAAGTGATTTTTGTGAAGGATTGGAGTTTTCGGTCTACATGGGTTTTCGGTCTTCTGGAAATTGAGGAACTCGACAAGTTACACAGGTAACTCAGTGAGTTGACGAGTTACTCGGGTAACTCAATGAGTTGCTGGATGCACTCGACGAGTTGAGGTCAACATGGACTGTTGACCTTGACTTTGACCAGGGTGACCAGGGTTGATTTTGAGGACATTTATAGTATTTCAGGATTGTGACAAGTTAATAACATGATGATTATAGGCAGTTGAGTTGGAGCAGCGCATGGGATTTATCTGATCTTATCTTATCAGTTCAGCATTCATGAGAGGTGAGTCTCCTCACCATACCAATGGGTCGAAGGCACCAAAGTCGGCCCATTATTATTATGAGTTATGATTAGTTGGTTATGAGATATGTCATATGCTTGTTATTTGTGATACTCGCATGAAAGACCTCGGGAGGGGGGGGGGGGTGTCTCGAGACACTTATAAGTAAGACCTTGGAGGGTTTCTATGTCATTCTAGTATATTTGCTTGTATGGATTGTATATCATCTATTGATTGAAAAACTATGTATGGGTTCCCACGACAAGAAGACCATGTAGGGGTTCCCATGGTAGGAACACCATGTGGGGGCTCCCATGACAGTTAGCTAAGACCACGTGGGGGTTCCAGTGGTACTTGGTGTAAGACCCTGGAGGGTTTCCATGGATTCCTTATATGTTGTATGCATGGCTTATGTGGTTTACATAGCTTTTATAGCTAATATGATTATGTGTATATGTGGATTGTGTGGGGTATGCTCTGGGGAACTCACTAAACATTAGCTTACAGTTTGTTGATTGTTTCAGGTACTTCTGAGCCTAAAGGCAAGGACAAGGTCTGATGGCGTGGCATGCACTCTCACAAGCATTTTTCTTTTAGGACACTCTTATATTTGAAATAAAATTTGTTGATGTATGAATTTGAAAACAATTGTGTTGAGATTTCATGGATGATTAGAAATGTTTTGATATTTTAAAAATGAAAACTTTCTTTTGAAAATTGGGTTGTTACAAGTTGGTATCAGAGCCTTGGTTTGAGGGACTCGGGCACACTCTCGGGTGTGTCAGGACTCAAACTAAGGAAATAGTAAAATTATTTTCAAAAATAAAAGTTAAAAAGTTTTTAGAATGAGGAAAAGGAGAGTGCAATGCGTACGATTGGTTGAGCCAAGTAGGTAGTTCCCCCAATATGTTAGCCATGTTATACTGATATGTGAGTTACGATAATCGTATGAATCTTGTTATGTGTATGATTTCAAAATTTTATACGGTTAGGGTCTTATAGCCTCAAAATGATTGATTTGGCCTTATTTCCTGTTCCTTGTCTGGTTGTGGTCTTAGGGTAGAGTCTATTATTCGAAAGTCTATTTGATCCTGTTCTGTGTATAATTTGCATGCATAAGGCAACCTAGTATGATTGAGTTTTGGTTTGATATGGATGGAGGAAATCTTAGGTTAGCCTAGGATATGAGTTATGTGGTCGTCTGTGGATATGATTTGTTTAGGAAGAATTAGAGTTATCAGGTAGAGCCTTGGGGAAGGTACAGGTAGATGTGGAAGGTAGTATTGGGCCTGTACTACTAAAAGTACAGGACCTGTACCCGAACCAATATTAGATCTGGAAGCTCTCAGGAGGACCGGTGTGGGAGGATCCCCTCTACATACATCATGATCATTATGTTTTATTGTATTGCAGAGCAGTATGGTGGTAACACGATTTGGAGCAGGGGGATCAGGATCGGGATCTGGATCCGGGGTTTGGTTAGCTGACACTACCGAGCCCATTGACGAGAGGCTGTGTGAGCTTATTGCAGTAGAGGTTACCAGGGGCATCCTTGACGCTACCCCAATTATCTTTGGGACGGTCAAGGAGGGTATGATGGAGATCATGGAGGAGAGGCTCAGGGCATTCAGAGCCGAGATTGTTGCGGGCCAGGTCAGGGCCCGAACTTCCTCATTCTGGGAGTTCAAGGTGTGCGGGGCACCAGAGTTTTTAGGGGCCAGGGATCCCATTGTTAGCCGACGCTGGGTAGAGGACATAGATAATGCCCGGTGCACGAGTTCTTGCCCTGATGCGGCAAAGGTGGCGTTTTCTTCATGTATGCTGAGGGATCGAGCCCGAGATTGATGGGGAGAGGTGACGAGCCAGTGGGAGCAGCCGGTGTGGCTGAGATGTCATGGGTTGAGTTTGTTAGGCAATTTGACTTAGAGTTTGCACCACCTATCGAGGTGCAACGGTTGGTGAGGGAGTTTCATGAGCTTCAGCAGACCACCGAGACTGTAGCGGAGATCACTGACAAGTTTCAGGGACGGGCATTGTTGATTCCACAGTATGCTATCGATGAGGACATGAGGAGGACGAGTTATCATTCCATGCTGAGGGATGATATCCGGGAGTTTGTGAGTTTTACAGGGTGCAAAGCCCTGAATGAGATGATGGAGAAGGTCTGTGAGTAGGAGATGGAGTTGGACTTCCGCACCAAGTGGAAGCCTGAGAAGGCACAGGCAGCAGTAGGTCAGGCTAAAAAGCCTAAGACCTTGGATTCATCCAGTAAGGGCCAACAGGGTCGTGGCTGGTGCGCCTCTCATGGTGAAGCTTGCCGGGGGACGGGCCCAGTATGTTATACGTATGGTCAGTCGGGCCACGTGAGCAGGGACTGCCCCAAGAAGGGCCTGATTTATTTCCACTACAACCAGACTAGCCATTAAAAGGTCGATTGTCCGAGGTTGCAGGGAGGGGGAGGAGCAGTGGTGGTGCTTGCACCTGCCACATTGAGGATTACTGATGGCCGTCCTGCTAAGGTGGATGCCCCTGCGGTGAAGATCCGCGCATTTCAATTGATCACCGAGGAGGCTTGGGCAGCGCCAGACATTGTGGCTGGTACGTATTTTATCTTCCTGCTCTATATTTATTGGATTGTTTATGTGTATATTGTGCTTATGTATAGGGACATTTTGTTTAATGGTATGCCTGCCCACGTTTTGTTCGATTCGGGAGCTACTCGGTCGTTGGTATCTCTTGCGCTTAGCAAGAAGTTTCAGGATGTGTCGTGGACCTTGGATTCCCCGCTTGAGGTTGAGATTGCGGACGACCGCACTGTGAATGCTGCAAGGGTGTATCGGGACTATGTCCTGAATGTGCTTAGGGAGAGGTTCCATGTTGATCTAGTCCCGATACCGTTATGAGGGCTGAAGGTGATTGTCGGGATAAACTTGTTGGGAGGCAATGGGACCATGATAGATTGCGAGCACCAGTTGGTGAGGGTTCCAACCCTAAGTGGGGGAGAACTGGTTATTCATAAGGAGAGGGCCTCATAGGGTCCAACCTTCTGTTCAACTGCGAGGGCTAGGAGATTTCTGCAGCAAGGTTGTACGGGATTTCTGGCATATATCTCGGATACGAGAATTGAGAACCTGAGGGATTTTGAGAGTGTACCGGTTGTACAGGAGTTTCAGGATATCTTTCCCGAGGAGTTACCTGGAGTGCCTCTGGAGATGAAAGTGGAGTTTCGCATTGATTTGGTGTTGGATGCCGCTCCAATAGCCAAGGCACCATATCGGCTAGCTCCGCCCGAGATGCAGGAGCTATCTACGCAGCTTCATGAGCTGATAAACTGAGGGTTTATATGTCCGAGCAGTTCCCCGTGGGGAGCTCCAATCATGTTCGTGAAAAAGAAGGACGAGTCACACAGGATGTGAATTGATTATCAAGAGCTGAAAAAACTAACGGTGAAAAACCGTTAGCCGCTACCAAGGATCGACGATTTGTTCGATCAGATACAGGGTGCATCTTGGTTTTCCAAGATTGATCTTTGGTTGGGATACCACCAGATGAGGATTCGGGATGAGGATATACCGAAGACATCTTTCAGGACCTGGTACAGGCACTATGAGTTTGTGGTGATACCATTTCAGCTCACCAATGCCCCAGCAGTGTTCATGGACCTCATGAACAGAGTGTGTAGACCGATGATGGATCGGTTAGTGATCGTATCCTGGTCTATTCTAAGACCAGGGAGCAACATGAGCATCATCTGAGGGAGGTATTGGAGACATTGAGAGCGGAAAGTCTGTGTGCCAAGTTCTCAAAATGTGATTTTTGGCTGCGTGAGGTGCAGTATTTGGGGCACATCATTAACCAGGAGGGCATTTTGGTTGATCCGGCCAAGGTTGAGGCGATGATGCGGTGGGAAGTACCGAAGAATGCATCTGCGATTCGTAGCTTCTTGGGCCTAGCGGGGTACTATCAGAGAATCATCCAGGATTTCTCCAAGATCTTCATGCCTTTGACCCGCTTGAACAAGAGAATATGACATTTCGATGGGGCACGGAAAAACAGTTGGCTTTTGATACCCTGAGACAGAGGTTATGTGAGGCTCTGATTCTAGTACTACCTGAGGGGCTGGATGATTTGGTAGTGTACTGTGATGCATCAATCTCAGGGTTAGGCGTGGTACTAATGCAGAGGGGGCATGTGATCGCCTACGCATCGAGGCATTTGAAGCCTCATGAGGCGAATTACCCCACTCACGACTTGGAATTGCGGGCAGTGGTGTTTGCCCTCAAGATTTGGAAGCACTACTTGTATGGAGTGCAGTGCACTATTTATACCGATAAGAGTTTGAAGTACTTGATGGACCAATAGAACCTCAACATGCGGCAGAGAAGGTGGTTGGACGTACTGAAAGATTATGATTGTGAGATCTTAAACCATCCAGGGAAGGCCAACATGGTGGCCGATGCATTGAGCTATAAGACGGCACGTCCCCCGATTGGGAACGTATGTTTGAGGATGACGGTGATCTCTCCATTGTTAGAGATGATCAAGGGAGCTCAGGTAGAGGGTTTGAAGAAAGAAAATTGGAAGTTAGAGCGGATACGGGGGCAAATTTCTTTGTTCGTTCAGAACGGTCAGGGTCTCTTGACCCAATGTGGTCGAGTGTGGGTCCTGGCATCTGGAGGAGTGAGGCAGAAGTTATTGGAGGAGGCGCACAAGTCCAAGTTCTCTATACATCCGGGGGCTACAAAAATGTATAGAGACTTGAGACTAAGTTACTGGTGGCCCTACATGACGCGGGATATCGTCTGGTTTGTGGAGCGGTGCTTGACCTGCCGGAAGGTCAAGGCCGAACATCAGCGGCCTCATGGCAAGGTTCAGCCACTACCTATTCCCATGTGGAAGTGGGAAGATACCACTATGGACTTCATCACGAAGTTACCTAGGACAGCAAGGGGTGTGAATACCATATGGGTGATTGTGGATAGGTTGACGAAGAGTGCCCACTTTATTCCGATCTCCGAGAGCATCTCCGCGGAGAAATTGCCAGATATTTATGTACGAGAGGTGGTGGTTAGGCATGGGGTGCCAGTGTCAATAGTCTCTGACCGGGACGTTCGATTCACATCCAGATTCTGGAGAAAGTTCCACAAAGAACTGGGCACTTAGTTGCATTTCAACACGACATACCACCCCCAGACAGATGGCCAAAGCGATAGGACGATCCAAACACTCGAAGACATGCTTCGGGAATATGTGTTGGATTTTGGAGGTAGTTGGGATACATACCTCCCATTTGCAAAGTTTTCATACAACAATAGTTACCATGTCGGTATCGACTGACCTCTATTTGAGATGTTATATGGTCGGAGATGTAGGACCCCAGTTTGTTGGGGCGAGGTGGGACACCGAGTCATGGGGAGCACTAAAGTAGTGCTCAAGATTACCGAATTGATCCAGCAGGTGAACGACCGGCTACGGGTCGTACAGAGCCGTCAGAAAAGCTATGCTGACCGACGGCAATCGGACCTTGAGTTCCAGGTGGGGGACTTTTTGTTACTGAAGGTGTCCCCATGGAAGGGAGACATCAGGTTCCGGAAGAGGGGCAAGCTAGGGCCCCGATATATTGGACCGTTCAGGATTCCAGCCCGAGTGGGAAAGGTGGCTTACCGATTGGACTTGCCAGACGAGATTAGCCAGATACACAACACCTTCCATGTGTCTCAACTCCGAAAGTGTGTCACAGATGAGGCCGCGGTCATTTCTCTGGACGACATTCAGGTGGACGAGAGGCCGAACTACATTGAGAGGCCTGTCACGATTTTGGATAGGAAGGCCAAGGTTCTTCGAAACAAGGAAGTGAAGCTGGTAAAGGTGCAATGACATCATCGAAGGGGCTCCGAATGGACATGGGAGCCGGAAGAGGAGATGTGAGATCACTATCCGGACTTGTTCGCGTCAGCAGACTTCGAGGACGAAGTCTAGTTCAAGTGGGGGAGATTTGTAACATATGTTCCAGGTATCATTTAAAATTTTCAAGTTTTTAGGGTTTTATGCAAGGACTTGACGAGTTGGGGAGCTCCAACTCGTCAAGTAGAGATCATTTATGAGGACGCGAGAATTAGATCTTACTCAACGAGTCGGAAGGCCCCGACTCGACGAGTAGGCGTTGTAAAGGAAAACTCTAATTTTTAGGGTTTGCACCCTATATAAAGGACTTAATCCGCCTCTTGTGGCCTCCCTTACCACTTCACTACCTAGAGAAAAGATCATAAGTCGTTCTTTGTTGTCCCATGTGCTTGAGAGACTAAGAAAAGGGTTTTTGGTGCATTTTGTTGAAGGAGTTTGAAGGTTGAGAAGCTTGGAACGGGAAGGAGATTGTAGATCCAGCATCTACAACGTTTGGGCATGCATTTGAAGGTAACAAGATATTACCTTGATCATTCTAGCATTATATCCTCTTTTTCTTGTGATTTAGGTCATTTTTAGTATGTTTGTGAAGCATTTTGGGTGTTGAGTAAGATCTGGAGTTGCAACTTCAAATCTGGACTCCTCTAAGTCCTTAGACTTATAAAGTTACTGAATTTATCAAGCATTGGCCCTTATCTTTTGTTTAAAACCCCTCCCATAGTTTGGTTTTGGCACTTAAGAGCTTGCATGCACATAAAGTTTGCAACTTTACGTAGAAACCATGCCTTAGGAGGCCAGATCTGCAATCTGGAGCCTTGGGGTAGCTTAAAAAGGTTCGAACGCAAAAAGGACTGAAGGAACTCGTCGAGTCCCTTAGCCTACTCGACAAGTCGGGTAGGGTTTACCCGTTTTCGAGATTCCAAGTGATTTTTGTGAAGGATTGGAGTTTTCGGTCTACATGGGTCTTTGGTCTTCTATACATTGAGGTACTCGACGAGTTACACAGGTAACTCAGTGAGTTGACGAGTTACTCGAGTAACTCAACAAGTTGTTGGTGCACTCGACGAGTTGAGGTCAACATGGACTGTTGACCTTGACTTTGACCAACATGACCAGGGTTGATTTTGAGGACATTTATGGTATTCCAGGATTGTGACAAGTTAATCACATGATGACTATAAGCAGTTGAGTTAGAGCAGCGCATGGGATTTATCTGATCTTATCTTGTCAGTTCAGCATTCACTCAAGGTGAGTCTCCTCACCATACTAATGGGTCAAAAGCACCAAGGCCGAGCCATTATTGTTCTGAGTTATGATTAGTTGGTTATGTGATATGTGATATGCTAGTTATTTGTGATACTCGCATGAAAGACCTCGGGGGGTTCCCGAGGCACTTATATGTAAGACCTTGGAGGGTTTCCATGGCATTCTAGTATATTTGCTTGTATGGAT
Organism: Lactuca serriola; assembly: GCF_051521515.1. Classification (NCBI taxonomy): domain Eukaryota; kingdom Viridiplantae; phylum Streptophyta; class Magnoliopsida; order Asterales; family Asteraceae; genus Lactuca; species Lactuca serriola. Next base: position 97,174,160 of record NC_136410.1, on the reverse strand, counting down.
TGTATGTCACCTATTGATTGTAAAGACTATGTGGGGGTTCCCATGGCAGGAAGACCATATAAGGGTTCCAATGGCAGGAAGACCATATAAGGGTTCCAATGGCAGGAAGACCATATGGGGGTTCCCAACTTCCCATGACAGTTAATTAAGACCACGGGGGGTTCCAGTGGCACTAGGTATAAGACCCTGGAGGGTTTCCATGGCTTCCTTATATGTTGTATGCATGGCTTTTGTGGTTTATGTAGCTTTTATAGCTAATATGATTATGTGTATATGTGGACTGTGTGAGGTATGCTATGGGGAACTCACTAAACATTAGCTTACAGTTTGTTGATTGTTTCAGGTACTTCTGAGCCTAAAGGCAAGGGCAATGTTTGATGACACGACGTGCATTCTCACAAGCGTTTTTCTTTTAGGACACTCTGATATTTGAAATAAAATTTGTTGATGTATGAATTTGAAAACAATTGTGTCGAGATTTCATGGATGATTAGAAATGTTTTGATATTTTAAAAATGAAAATTTTCTTTTGAAAATTGGGTCGTTATACGTAATACATAAAAAAAACACATAAAATTACATTAAAATATATGTAAAATACATATACATACTTAAAAAATATGTTATATTTTAAAAATACATAAACATCGATATAAAAAACTTCAAAAATATATAAATATGTAAAAATATTTATAAATATTAATACATAGAAAAATAACACATAAAAGTGCATAAAAATATGTAAAATTGTTAAAAAAAATACATTAAAAAATATATATAAATACATAAAAAATATGTTTATACATTATATACAAATATTGACGAAATCTATAGAAAAGTTCATTATTTTTGAAAAACTAACAATTTGGTCTTATGACTTTCTGAACAGGTCAAGAATTGTTAAAATTAATAATAAATTAGTCTGTTTTAAAATTTTTTTTTTTTTTTAAAAAAGTTAAAAATTAAATTTTGTTTAAAAAGTTAAATTTAAGAATTTATCAAAAAAAATTCTATGACTTGATGAGGTCAAGAATTATTAAAATAAATAAACTAGTCTGTGTTTTAGATTTTTTTTTTTGGAAAAGTTAAAAGTTAAATTTTGTTCAAAAAGTTAAATTTAAGAATTTATTAAAAAAATTTCCATGGTGAGATTTTTCTAGAGGTTTGTAGAAATTATCCTGATATTTACCTTATTTGACTCTCGCACTCTTCACTCTTCTCTTCACTGTTCCGTTGATAAATCTTCGTTGATCCTCCTCCGAACCACACCTGTTTCTCATCAGCATTCAACAACGACGTCGACACTTGGATAGGAAGCTAACAACTCTCAGCCTCTGATTCTCATTCTTCATTACAAAATTTCACCCTAGGTAAGTTTTTAGACTGGATTTCGGTATTCGATTTTTTTCATCACATTACTGATTAGTGAAGAAGTAAAGATGGAAACAATGAATATTAACATTCAACACTAACAATAACCCTTTTTTTCCTCTCGACCCCCACTAATTCCATAAACCCTCTTTTGATGTGCATTTTCTTTACTTTTTTTTTTTTATTTGGAATCGATATAGTAATCTTTTATGCCTATGTTATTAACTGTTTTTGAAAAGTTCTCAGTAAGGGTGTGGAAATAGGTTATAATTTTGAGCAAAGTGGTTGATTGAACAAAAGAGGACACGCTCTTTTTTCTAAATTAACTCTAGTTGATGATATTGGCTGTTTTAAATTCAATGTGGTTGACATTGTTGACTAAGCAACATTCATATGTTTCTAAATCTTATTCCACCTCCATTCTCTCTGTATGTGCTAAAGCTGTTGGATGTGAAATGTATAGAGTCAAAAGTTTAAATATCTAACTCTAGGAAGTTAACTTGGTGTGGCTTAATCACTTTCATCAACAAACTTCATTAGTGATTCTATATGTTTGAATAATTTTTAATCAAAGTGGTAGACCCCTAACTCGTATCTAATTTCTGATGCAGATTGAATGGACCGTGGATTCTTGGATTCTGGTAATAAATGTGACAGATTTGTTATCAATATTGATAACCCCAATAGAATTTGCCTTCATCGAGATGTTATCTAAAAAAATTCATTATCTGGAGATAGCTGAGGGATTTTTTTCCTTGATATGGTGTTGTAATTCTTGGAAGTCTATAGTAATCATCATGACATGTCTCATGGTACAATGTTGAGGTTAGTCCATTTTGTTATATAACCGAATAATCTAGTCTTATAAAATTATTGTTTTAACTTATTTTAATCTAATTTATTGTGAATAGTTACAGGCTCACACTCTTTTATTATCTGCCAAATCTCATTCTCATTGCATGTCTTCCATGTGTTGACCTCTTCCAGGTATGTATGCTCAATTACTTGATGAAAAGTTGATAGTATTTCTGTTTTTTTTTGTTGAATAACATAACACCAAATTTAGTGTTATACTATTCGTTAACACAAAATATATTGTTATAGTTTCATTAGCACAAAATGGTTCTTCTACTTTGAATTTATACATTTGTAGCTTATTAAAAGTTTTTATAGTATAAAACACATAATTGACATATATTGCAATTGAGTAATAAATTTATATATATATATATATATATATATATATATATATATATATATATATATATATATATATATAATATTTTTCTCATAATATAATCTGTAAATCTGTTGTAATAAACTTATATAAGTCAAAGTCAGTATAAAACAAATAAATATAAGTTGTTGCAAAGATTTAGTGTTTATACTTTATATTATGTTTTACACTATTTTTATCAATTTGTTGTAGAAGATAGTTTTTAAGGTTAGATTATTAAATGTAAACCTAATACACCAAACCAAAATAGTGATTCTTAAACAATTTTTTCTTATGTTCACTTTATATAGATTGTTTACTAAGAAGAAAGTGTGCATGTCAAAATTTAGGCACTTGGTGGAAAAGAAGTATTGAGGTGGATCCTTCTATTAAGGATGCTATGTTTGGAAAGAGTGCATTTTTTATAGAGACCAATAACATTACGGTTGAATTTATATCCACACAAGCTATAAAGATTTGAGTTATAAAACTCATTGTGTTTCACTTGGATGGTTGTGCATTCTTCTATTCGGCTATTTTTATGCTCCGTGAAAATGAAAGAAAGACGAGGTTAGGGAGTTTCAGTGGGGGGGGGTTAGCTACTCCAAATTCAGAGATGTCGGATTCTTGAGGCTTTATCTCACATGTTTGTATTTGTGTACAATAACTACAACCACAATCGGTAAGTTCAAAATAAAAATAAAATATTTTGCTTATTTGACCTAAGGTTATATGCAAATAAATTGAATAATAAAACTAAAATATTTGCATTTTTTGTAATTAGTATATCCATCTCACTTGTGGGATGAATGCCTCCATAATCTGAAAAGAAATCCACATTCACATTATTAGAAAAATGCAAAAAGTCAATATTATTATTCAATTTATTTGCATATAACCTTAGGTCAAATAAGCAAAATATTTTAGTTTTGTTTTGAACTTAGCGATTGTTGTTATAGTTATCGTAGAGAAATACAAGCATGTAAGATAAAGGCTCAAGAATCCGACATCTCTAAGTTTAGAGTAGCTAAACCCCCCAATGCTAAACTCCCTAACCACGTCTTTCCTTCATTTCGAGGGAGCATAAAAATAGCTTAATAAAAGAATGCATAACCACCCAAGTGAAAACACAATGAATTTTACAACCCAAATCTTTATAGCTTGTGTGGATATAAACCTAACAATAATGTCACGGTCTCTATAAAAAAAGTTGCACTCTTTCTAAACGTAGCATCCTTAATAGAAGGATCCACATCCATATTTCTTTTTCACAAAGTGCCTGAATTTTGACATGCACACATTCTTCTTAGTAACAATCTATATAAAGTGAACATAAGAAAAATTTGTTTAAGAATCACTGTTTTGGTTTACATTTAATAATCTCCAACCCTGAAAACTATCTTCTACACCAAATTGATAAAAATAGCATAAAACATACTATAAAGTAAAAACACTAAATCTTTGCAACAACTTATATTTATTTGTTTTATACTAACTTTGACTTATATAAAGTTTATTAGAACAAATTTACAGGTTATATTTTGAGAAAAGTATTATATATATATATATATATATATATATATATATATATATATATATTACTCAATTGAAATATATGTCAATTATGTGTTTTATGTAAATATGTATTGTGTTTTATACTATAAAAACTTTTGATAAGCTACAAATGTATAAATTCAAAATAGAAGAACCGTTTTGTACCTAATGAAACTATAACACTATATTTTGTATTAACAAATAGTATAACACTAAATTTGGTGTTATGTTATTCAACAAAAAAGGAAACAGAAATACTATCAACTTTTCATCAAGTCATGGAGCATATATATTTGGTAGAGGTAAACTCATGGAAGACATGCAATGAGATTTGGCAAATAATAAGAAAGTGTGAGCCTGTAATTATTCACAATAAATTAGATTAAAATAAGTTAAAACAATAATTTTATAAGAATAGATTATTCGATTATATAGTAAAATGGACTAGTCTCAACATTGTACAATGAGACATGTCATGATGATTACTTTAGGCTTCCAAGAATTACACCATATCAAGGGAAAAAATCCCTCATTTATCTCCAGATAATTATTTTTTTTAGGTAACACCTCGATGAAGGCAAATTCTATTGGGGTTATCAATATTGATAACAAATCTGACACATTTATAACTAGAATACAAGAATCCACAATCGATTCAATCTGCATCAGAAATTAGATATGAGTTAGGGTCAACCACTTTGATTAAAAGTTACTCAAACATATACAATCACTAATGAAGTTTGTTGATGAAAGTGATTAAGCCACACCAAGTTAACTTCCTAGAGTTACACATTTAAACTTTTGACTCTATTACATTTCACATCCAATAACTTTAGGACATACAGAGAGAATGGAGTTGGAATAAGGTTTAGAAACATATGAATGTTGCTTAATCAACAATGTCAACCATAGTAAAGAACATTGCCCTTTGATGGAACAAGATTTAAGTATTTGAAATGTGTGAACTGTTTCAACCACATTGAATTTAAAACAGCCAATATCATCAACTAGTGTTAATTCAGAAAAAATAGTATTAGAAAACCTGTCCAAGGTAAAAAATGTGCTTCTACATAAATAGTTTAGCAAACAAACTCTATTGCTAATTCTTTTACATTTCTAACATGTATGTTGTATCAGATGACGGAAACAAGTCGTGAGCGTGCTGCAAAGGTCAACCTCTTGGCTTATTTTGATGACAAGTCTATCCTTGCAGAAACTGAGATGAACATAAAAGATTATTATTGAAAGACGTCATTGGTAAGTTGATCTCAATTTTCACTTATTTTGGTAGGAAATTTTTTTTTATTTTTTGTTCCATTGATTTCAATCCAGTCTGATTTTGCCAAATGCACTGCACAATTTTGTGTTGTATGATAATAGTCACAAAACATGCTATTCATACATGATGTTCACAAAATAGTTTCATTAGGTTTAAAAAAAAGCTTGTTGAACTTGAACTAAGGACTAATTTATTTCAAAAGTGCTTGTTTAAATAGTGCCTTTCTATGTTTTAGAACATATAAGTTATGTCTAGGTTTGCTTAAGCTAACACTAAATTTATGCATCAATACACATAAACAGCATATTGCTGCATCAAAAGGGCATGAGAAGATGATTGGTCTATTGATAGAAGAAAAAGAGACTTTGATGTCTATGGTAAACTTCACTTTAATCTTGGTTTTATGTCTATTATATTTTGACTAACATTTGTGTCTTATTTAATAGATGATCTTGGAGGATCTCATACCAAAGTCTGAAGCTGATGAGGTCTAGATAAGGTAATTTGTCTTAATTGTTAGTATAATTTCTTTACATTATTATTGATTAATTTAACAATGACTAACCAATATATGATTTTAGGTTGTTACAGTTTGAGGAAGTTTCACATGAGCCGAAGAAGTTCCACAACTTTTGTATATCCTATTTTGAATATTTCTAATTCATTGATAGCATGTAATGATTCCTCCTCTCCATTTGGTAGCCAAACACAGCAAAAACTTAAACCAAGTTAAAACTCCATGAGTTCCATATTCACCTGTGCACATTGACCTTCACTTGATTGCTCAATCATAATAGTTCCAGTAGATGTAATGAGCTAATATCACAATTTAATTTGGGGTTTTATTAAAATTAGACCTAAATCAACCTATTCATGAGATTCAACTCACAAACATATCATTACCTAGCAATAATTAATCATAAATCCTCTATTGAATTTTATAGCTCATGATAATGAGTTCATTACTTAATCTGAAGCTAGGAACTTCAAATCAAAGTCAATTTACTCCAACAAATCATAGATCATGAGTCAATTTCGGATTTCCCTCATTACCTAGGGTTTGGAAACCCAAAACTCAGCCAAATGGTGAATCAAGCTCATAGATATTGAATTTTTGTTAGAATCATAATCAAACCTTGATTCAACATCCAGAGACTAGTAGAACTCCATTAATGGTTCGAATTTTCTGAATTTACTTGAATTCTCTCTACATTCCATCACTTTCTTTCTTTGCAAACTGATGTGAAAATAGAGATGATATATGCAACATCAATAAGCACAATAATAGAGATTGGATGAAAAAGCACAAAATCAATACAAGCTACAAACTGATGCACTCACAATCTGTCTCATACCAACCCTACATAAGTCAACAAGATGTTTAAAATACATCAGTGTTCTAAAAGGCGCGTCATGGCGGGCGCCAAGGCACGCCATGGCGTGAGGCGCGACGTCGCCGTTACGAAGGAGTGGACTCCTTAGTAACTCACGATCATTGAGTCCACTCCTTAGTATGGAATATCCATGATCGTGAGTTACTAAGGAGTGGACTCTTTTAGTTTTTAACTTAAATTAGTTAATTAAGCAATTGGTGTGTCTACGAGAAAAGAGAAAAATATAAAAACAATACATAATTGAACTCGTAAGTAGCATCTCATTATTTATCTTTATTTTTATTTTTATTTTATTTATCAATTCGATAAAAAAAATCAGAATTTTATCATAAAAGTGTTTCAAACATGTACAATTTCAAGGAAAGAGAATATAGAAAGCCCATCAAATTCATCCTTAGTTTCTTCTTTTCAAGTAAATGACATAAGTTGTTCCTCAAGTTCAATGGGAAAAATGAAGAAAAAAACAGAGGTATTTTCATCATTTCACATATACATAACAATAGCTTCTTAGAGGGTAACTGCCCCTCATGGACCTCTAGTACAAGATTTTGAAACCATAGGGACCATTCATCAATTATTCAAAAGTTGAACCAAATGTGCAGATTGGAAAAAGCCACATGGTCCAAATCTGTAATTTACTCTTCAATTAAAGTTGTTGATAATAACATCTACCAAAATAGGTTAAAATAATCATCCAGGAGTCTTAACTTAGCAGAAATAGAACAATACCAAAACAACAATAAATACTAAATAATAAGCACATTGATGTCTTGAGTTTCCTGTCTGGTCTTCATCCATCCCAATATACTATTAGTGAGAATGGTAGCATCTTCACACAATCTAGAAAAAATCGGTTGCATCACATCCTTCTTGGATGCAGACAGCTGTGTCATCAATCCTTCAATGCACTGAAACAATGAACGCATTTCCTGCAACCATTCAATAATCTGTAATCTTTCACTACTGCTTGGCCTAAACTTTGCCATGATGAGACAAGTCTCCAATGCTACAGATTTGCTTTGCTTAATCAGTGCCATCATTTCCCCAAGGTTCAACTGAAATTCCCATGCCCAGGGCTTCTCAACCTGTGGTTTGCCATGTTCATCCATTTGAGCCTTGTTATTTGTATTTGCTTTACATTCTTTAAGAAACAGTCTCAAGTTTTTCACAAATACTTGTGCTGATGCCATATCCCCCATAACTTTAATCTCCTGCAGTGTTTCCATAATCATCTAAATTTCAAGTTTCATAATGTTACAATGTTATAATGTTGTGTGTTTTGGTATTGTTATGTATGTCGTCCAAAAAAACACTTTACTGCATAAACTAGGAAAATGATGAAAAAATATCAATAATATACTGGCATTGTGAAAATACCTTATGTGATACCATTGGGAAGATGGCACCTGGAGAAGTATCGTAGTTTTTTATTTCAGTTACTTTCTCTTCTGCCCGCACTTCCAAGTATACCTTAACTGGTAATTTTGGTATAAACTTTAATATCCTTGCGTTAGCAAACGCACAAGTTTGATGTGGGATTAGTTCCATGGATGAAGAAAGATGCTGCAAAAAATATAATAAAAGAAAAGTAGATCAAGTCAATCTTCATGATCATGTGTGTGTGTGTATATATATAGATTTTCTGTAAAAATAATTTTATCATACTTCAGCTCTCTTCCTGTGTATTATTCACATTTGAATAAAAAATGCACGTGATTTTTGTTACAACTTATTCCTTATTCACATGTGAATAACAAATATGAATAAAACTAGATACATGGTTTACTCACATGCAAATAATACGCACGACAAGAATTGATGTAAAAAATTAAAATATCCGTATATTATATTAAAAAATAACTATATCGGTATGAACGTCTATTTAGGTTTTTTCGATAAAATATATTTAGTGGTTGAGATTTATTCTCACATTCCCAACCGTTTTTTGATAAAATAAATTGTATACACACAAAACATAAACTATATAACTATGCATGGTTATGTAATCTTCAAGTGGAGCAGCCAAATGCAAGAACTCGAGATATATACCTCCCTTTCTTCAAAAAGACACTGCAGAAAATAAAAGGAAAGGAAGTTAGATATAGATGAATGCAATATTCATAAGTCATAACCAAGTGTTGAGATTAAAAATCTTGGTAAGATGAATGACCAATACGATACCTGTAGAATCCCCAAGCTAAGTATAAGAAGCTTGGCACTGCGGAAGTGTTGAAGCAGACAAACTATTTCATGAGCATCTGCATCGGATGGATAGTACATACAGAGGTCAGCCTTCTCCAAATAAGGGAAGCCTGGTGTACAAATCTGCCATGGATGAGAACCTTCTATCACCAAGGAGGCAACCCCAGGTGTAGAAATCAGATGCTTCCCTTCACACCATTTAATAGTGAGGTTCTTGAGTTGTGGTGCAACCACATTCACATACTCCTCCAATTCCATATCTATAAGCATATGTTCAAGTGTAAGATCAGAAAGTCGAGGAAGACAAATATTCAAAACTTTTGCTCCCTTCATTAATGTGCACCGTCTTAAGGAGAGGTTCTTCAAATTAGTGAATTTGGAGAAAAAATCATTATCATCAGACAATTGGATATGATGAAGATGCAATGTCGTTAAAGCTGGGAGGTCCCACGCTGGTGTGGCAATAGATGATAATCGGTAAACGAGGGGGCGTCCAACAATTTTCTCAGGCGAGCGCGTAACACTGAGTTGTTGGACATTGTGAGACAATGCGCAGTTGAGAATTATTGTAACAGATTCATCATCCTTGACTCTTTTCCCAAGTACGAGACTGACCGAAGAAACTTGTGTTTCGTTATCACGGTGAGACAAAACATTAGAAATAAAATTGGAGATGCTGGGCCCACCATTGAGATTTTCGAAAGTCAGATAGGGCATTGAAGTCCAGATAGACCTCCATTTAGATGACAAAACACTGGTTGCTATTGCATCTTTGATGCTAATAAAAGAAATTATTTTATGGATAACATCGTCTGGCAAGCTGCTTAGTCTATCGCTTTCTACATCCATTGCATCTTTCATCCTAGCAGATCCAACCATATCCTTATGCAGTTTGTTTTGTGGCTCCAAAATCCCTGCAATGGAATATAATAGAATGGAACGATCATCCAATGCTTTCCAGAATCCACAAAGTAATCTACAACCACAAGCAACAAGAAAACTCTCATAACCAACTATATCTACAAAATACAACCGTTGCTTAATTGGCCAAAACCCAAGACCAAATTAACATGGATTAAATCGTCTGTAACCCCTCACTATATTCCAACAATTAGCCAACTAATTAAATTTTCACAAAACTATATAACATTACCAATTACATATCTAGCAGAGCAAAGAAAACACAAGTTTCTACTGTTCCAACAATTAATAAAATCATAAATTCACAAAAATTAGGTTAATGATGTAGCTATAAACTTGTGCAAACAAATTGACAGCCACAGTTCATAAATTAGATTTGTAAAAATAAAAATAAGGGTGGAAAATTTTATACTCACAAGAGAATGATGGATTATATGATACAATCGATTCTTAGAAGACAGAGTCAAAGAAGACCCGTGTTGTGGATGTATCTGTGCGCAAAGAGAAGAAAAGAATTCGACAGATACGATGAAGGGGAAGCCAGCATTAGCCTGTGTTGTGTCGATGGATTTTACACAGAGAAAGATCGAATAGCAAACACAGGTGGTGGGATGGATGGGAAGTGTTAGGGTGTTCAGTGTTGTGCGTAAACGAATCTACGGAGACACTTCGCTTTTGAAGTGGTTTCTTAGTTTTCTATTTTTACAATAAAACCCTTAACTTTGCAACTTATTAACACTTTTATCTTTTTTGTTTATTTTCGTAATTATCCCACAATTTTCATTCAAACTTTTTATTTTACCATCTTTTACCATCATTTTCTAGATTTTTTTTAGAATGAATATTTGCAAGAAAATTGATGTGTGAAACGAACTAGTTTTAATCCTACTTATAAAATGTAAATTAATCACATAAAAGGCAGTGAACCTATCTATTGGTGGTATAATTTTAGTAAGCAGGGTATCGAACTCAGGGAACGACAATTTAAACTAATTATTAAAATTATTTAATAGTAACTAACAAATAATAAAAGAGATGGTTTTCTCTAGTTTTGCAAGACTAGAAACTTACTAACTAATAATTAAACTAATTAACTAGAAACTAGGAAAGCAAATATTCGACTAAATTCAATAATGAAGGAAACTTCTGTTTAGGTTCAACTCAATTGATCCTATGGTTGATTTTATGGTAATAATGCAATGGATTAGTTGTTCTATTGGCTACCGATTCAAGTGATTAGGTTCACATTCGCTACATTAATCCTTAGAAAACAAACTAACTCAAACAGTGGTCAGTTGTCTAATTACTTTAATTTCCTAAGTTATTTATTCGGGTTAATTAAGACTTGTAATGGTCAACTAAATTGGCCCTTTAGTTAACCTCTTGTTGATGGTCATCACACAAGCTCCACGGAAATTTACCTATTTTCCTATTAATTCTAGTTTCACATTCGCTAATCATAGTCATATAAGGTTCTTTAACAAGCTTAGATTAACAAAATCACTCACAATGAGTACTCTTGCTTCTTTTGCTCCCAAGCATTCTTTTTGGACTGAAAACACAATTCACACACTTTTAAGTATCTTTTGTCCATAATATGCAAATAAATAGCTAATAAATGATAAAAATTAATATTAAATAAAGGGCTACATATGCACATATCAAAAATCATTAAGTTGTATTTTTTTACAGACTTTACTCTAGGTATTTTTTTTAAATACCACGTAGTTTTTATACAATTTGTTCATTTCAGTCGTTTAGTCTCATTTACATTGGTTGGACATTATTTTTGTTAGCACGTTTTATAAAAAGAAACGGAGAGAATGGTGATAAGGAGGCTTGAACTCGAGACCTCTCAGTCATGATTCATGTGATTTAATATCTTTGTATTTAACTTTATTTTATATATATATATATATATATATATATATATATATATATATATATATATATATATAATTCTACTTTAGTTATATTTTTTTTCATTAATACACTATATAATTAACTACTTCAAGTGCCATTAGCATTCTCATACTATAAAAATAGAAAAAATAAATAAATAAAAGGCATGTTCATGGATCACTGATCTCATTTGAGTAAAATTTTCTGGAATCGCAAGCTTTATTTGTTTTAATTTATCATAAATGTCACACATAGAATATATTGTTGGTTTTTTTGAAAATACTTCCTTATATGTAACTGCTTCAAAGAAATACATGCATGCATATAAACATACTTTAATCGTCCTTGAATGCTTGCTTTTCATAGAACAATTGAACTCTCATTTTCACAAGGTTCTAAAAATCATAAAACGAGTGAGTTATTTCTAGACATCTTCTGTTAGATGGGTTATGTTGCTCTTTTTAAGAGTGATTTCAGCATGTCTAGTGTTTCATATCTATTGAAAGACACATCCTAACTAAAATCATCAAAATTCTTCTTGACAACACTAATAGTTTGCTCTATTATCACTACCTTCTCTTGATCTCACAATAAAATATTCATACACAAATATTGATTCCAAATCCATATTCAATCTCTAATGATTCAAGCATACCGGATATTACACTAAGTACGTATCATGTCATTTGTGGTTGACTATATCAGATTAAATTCTAGTGATCCATGTACCTCATTAGATAGAGTATTCTTACGTCATGTTACATTTGTAAGAATTCAAAGTTGAATTATGTATCTTGAATCAATTTCAAATTTTCCAATGTTTGTTTATTGACGGGTGCGGACTTTTTTGCTAATGTCTATCCATTATAAACTATGATTCCAACACTATAGTCACAAATCTTATTATAGAAAGATATTTCCAAACTAAGACCGACATTCAGTTAATTTTGAAAACAACTGCATATAACTTGTGTGTGTCTATCACACACCATATTTAGGGAATCGCTAGTGCTTCTACTAGATCTAATGAAAACTTGCAATCCTACTTCCAACGATAAGATTAATTTGACTTCTAATAGGATAAGGGTCACACATAGATGTTTGCTTTGGATGAAAGTTCATACATATCATATGGATATATAGACTTCCAAAGTTATTTTGATGCACCAATTAATCTATCCTCGCGAAGGTGGTCATTCAAAAATTACTCTAAAGAAGCCTTGTAATGTTCCAAAAATTACAATAAATTTTGAACTTTTTAAAAACTCATTTATTTAAAATAACACCCCAAAGGTTTCATTACTTGACTAAAACCATTAAGTTTAACTAAAAACATCCATAATAATGAACTCTATTATGTTTCATAAACTGTCATTCAAAACAGCGGAAACAAAGTTTATACAGTTTCATAGTTATAAATAATCATCAAGTTGCGACATTTGTATAGTCAAGCCATGTTATTCCCTTTACTAGAACCTGCAAATCCTGAAATAATAATTTTAAGAGGGAAAGGGTAAGTATGAAGCTTAGTGAATTCCAACACTACGTAACAATAGAAGTACTACATCCTACTCCTACATATCATGCCATTATCAAACATACAAGCATTCATATAGCATAAACATCAAAATCATACAACTTGTGCCTATTTAGGAACACATCCTAAACAACACCCAACTAAGGACTCGGTATTACTGTCGTCGGTCCATGGACTCAACGTTTCCGCCTTCGTCCCCTGACTCGTCGCTGGCCTTCGGTTTGAAGTCTGAAATGTTGTATGTAGGGTAATCCAAAATGACAGAGTTTGAAATGATGTCCGTAACGGGTTAAAATAGTATTTATAAGGGGAACCACATTACCGAATCGGATCCATTACCCAATACAAAATAAGGTCCGGAATAACCCTTTCCGCACTGAATGGTCATTTAAAAAAAAGGTAAATATTATTAAAATAATATTAAAAAATGCTTAATTTACTCAATTTCTCTAAAATAAATTGTTCATGTGTTTATAAAGAAAAAAATCGAAATGATACATAATGAAAATGTCATTATTTTTTTCATAAAATTGTTTCAAACATTATAATTTCAAGAAAACAAAACCCATCAATGTATCCTAGTTTCCTTCTTTGCAATGAGTCTGAAGCTTGTAGCCGTAGGTTATACTTGTATCCCATCGTTTTAACAGAGGAATAAGTTTGTTGTGCTCTTTTAGTAACGTTATAGATAAAAAGAAACATCAAGTGCCTGTAGTTTAGTAGTAAGAAGTCCACGTTGTGGCCGTGGAGACCTGCGCTTGAAACCCAGCACAGCCACATTTTTGTAATTTTTTTTTTTTTTTGAGATTATTCACGTGAGATTTCAATGGCTACTTCATTTTCTTGATTTACATGTCATATGTTTTTTTTAATAGTGTACTTGTTCTCCGTGTGAAACAAATTTTTATTTTAGGTTGGTGAATGGGAACCGACCAAAACCCCGAACCGTTTCACCCCTTCATACTCGATTCATTAGGAGCGACGGACATAAAACATTTGATTAGTGGTGGCACCAAAAATTAATAGTGGCACTCATATTTCGAAAGCTTTGCACCTAATAGAAAAAATAAAAAATAAATACACTACGGGGCTGAATCAGAGTAGTGACTCAAAACCCCTCGGGCACTACATAGGTCCACCAATGTTAACTTGGTACATAGTTTGATTAGATTTTTATTCATGTCAACTACTATAAATTAATGCTCTTTCATGCAGCGGCGGACATAGAACATTTGACTAGTGCTGACAGTTATATTTCTCAGGCGTTGCACCTAATAGAAAAAAATAAATAAAAAATAAAAATACACTAAGGGGCTGAATCGGAGTAGTGGACCCCTCGGGCATTACAAAGGTCCGCCAATGTTTCCATGTAAAGTGTGTTAGGAAAATATAACCTAAAAACTATACGAAAGAACAAAATCCTAAAATTGTTGACTGAGGCCTGTGTTTAATATAATTTTCTTAAAACAAATTTGTCTTATATGGGTGTATGTTCCCTGGATACAACAGTAGAAAGCAATTATTCTAGATTGTTCGAACCCTCAATTGGCCGGATTATATCTTGGTTGTAGCAAGAGATAAAAGATGAAGCAGAAACCTAAGAGAGGAAGAGTATTATTCCGTTTCATTCGGTGTCTAATCAGTCACATAGGCGTTGTATTTATACTACCCAATATAATTGATGTAATTAAAACGAAATTGTAACCGTCATAATTAAATAAGACAATTAATCAAGAAATCAAAACTGAAATCTATGATTAATAGCTTTTAATTTGTTTTTGTAACTACTAACTGAAAAGAAATAATTACAAAAAGGTCCTTGAACTTTTCTGGTCGACTGGTGGTGCATCCGGACCCACAGGATGCACGCTCGCACACAAGTTCAGTGCCTGAAGCCAAATTGGTTCGCATTTGCACTGCTTGCGTGCGCGCGCAAAAAGAATATTGGTTCTAATAAATCTTACGAAGATAGCTACTCTTTGTAATTATATACCCATTTCCTTTTCATACTCCCATCAATATGGGATGAGTTAAAACCATTTAACCCACTTATTTTTCTCTTCCAATTACCATACTTTGATAAGTAATTTCTCATTCATTTCTAATCTGTTTTGAACGTGTGATATATCAAAACGAAGGTATCACGGAAGAGAACACAAACACATAATCATTTGTCCTTTTTTTATTACATTGAAAGTTCGAAATTCGTGCTAAAAATGGAGAAAATCCATTTTTGGCAATTAGTAAAATTAATTTTCCAACAAAAGTGAAAGGAAATAAAACTGTTAACTTGGTATATAGTCTGATTAATCTCAAGGAATGATGGATGTAATCTAAATTTATTTCAGTTATGGTTCATTGGCCTAATTCTTGTTCATTTCTAGTGTAATTATATACGTATGGATCGAGTTGAACAAGATTAAGCCAAAGAATGTCGTTTATGTCATGAACATCCACACATCGGACTAACTCGTGACATTGTACTTGAAAATGTTTGAATGTAACTAGTTTCAAGATACATGTGTTTATTAGCGAGACTTTATATAGGAGACCAACATATATGGTCTGCCACTAGGGTACAACAAGGCGAACCTTTGGGCCCTCTTCTTTTTGCCCTCGTTTTGCATCCGCTTGTGCACAAGATTAGAGACAATTGCAAGCTCCTTCTCCATGTTTGGTATCTAGATGATAGGATTGTCATTGGCAGGGCCGATCCTGAGGCCGATCCTGAGGATGTAAATATCCTCAAATGCTCAGGACGAGTCAGAGAAAAGTGGCCCCTATCATTATTATAAGTTTTTTATTTTTAAATATATATATACATAATAAAAAACTTGGGCCCTGTGCAGCTGTCCACTTTGCCCCCCCCCCCCCCCCAACACCCCATGGTCAATGGGGATTCAGAGGTGGTGGCTAAAGTGTTGAACATTATTCGGGTGAATGGTTCAGGTTGGGTCTTGAGATGAACATTAAGAAAACAGAGATTTTTTTGATCCTCCTGTGATGGTAGGAAGCTTCATGCTGATTTATTCCCATCAGATATAAGGAGACCGTCTTTGGGGGTGAAGCTCCTTGGGGGGGGGGGGGGGGGTAGCAAAGACGCGGGCTTTATTACTTTATTAGCGGGATGGCCATGAAGAGAGCGGTCAATGATGTTGATTTGATGGGTCTTCTTCCACAACTATGTGACCCGCAGAGTGAGCTCCTTTTGCTTCGATCATGTATGGGCATTGCAAAACTTTTCTTTGGTTTAAGGACATGCCAACCGGTGCACGTAGAAGATGCAACTTTGTTCTTTGACAAAGGATTGTGTGGTTCTGTCGAGGATATGGTGGTATGTGGAGGCCCCTTTTTTTGGGACATCCAATGGCGCTTGACTTCCTTACCTATTCGATTCGGTGGTTTGGGTTTGTACTCAGCATACGAGGTTTCCTCTTACGAATTTGTAGTCTCGAGGGCCCAATCTTGGACATTACAAGACCACATCTTACGTGACAGTGGCATATGTGGTATGGTCTCTGATTACCTATGTGCTTTGACTTGTCTTCGAGATACGATTATGGGATTCGATTGTAGCAGTTTCACTAATAAGGACACCCCCCCTAAATCCCGAAAAACATTGGTGTGTGCCCTTTTTAGCAAAATCGTCAAAGATATGGAAGTCGACTTCGAAATGACTGTTAGACAGAAAACAGTTTTTGAGTGTCTTCGAGCACCTCATGCATAAGATTTTCTGCTGACTATTCCTATTGATGGCCTCGGCCAACATATATCTCATGTGGAGTACCGACCAGTGATATCAATAGCGAGCATAGCGACCGCTATTGCGTTTTGCGAGGCGAGGCGTTCAAGGGTCGCTATGGGCTCAATAGCGACTTCATAGCGACGTAGCGACGTTCTTGATTTTTTTTAATACGGTATCTATAGACCCGTTTTAGGGTTTTTTTTAGTTGACTAAGTCAAAGAAGGTTCATACGCTCTTCTCTCGACCCAGCCTCCCTTCTGCTTCTTCAACTATTGCCAGCTCCTTCCCTTCTTCCTGCGGTTTCTCTTGCAATCAAAGATTAATAGTCTTTTTTGGTAGTATGCATGTTTTAGAACTTATTTGAGTTAATAGTCTTGGGGTTTTTAGCTTATTTATTATTTATAATTGCTAATTAGGTGAAGTAAAAGTAGTATAAATTTTTTAATAGGTATTCTCTAAAAATGAAATAGCCATCGCTATTTCATCGCTATCGCGACATAGCTTATAGGTAGGTTGTCGCTATGACCTCGCTATCGCCATCAATAACACTGGTACCGACCCATCCTTCGTTACCGCCTCATTATTCTTTTATTTCTAATTATAGGTCGCTTATGTGGCACACCAACCAAAAAAAAATCGTTAACAGGGAAAACAAGTAAAACGAGTGAAATGAACAAATTTCATAAAATTTATGGAGTAAAATTTTAAAAAACGTACTTAAGATAAAATCATAAAAAATTATAAAGTTAAGCACTTTATTGCAAGTTTTACTTTAGTAAAGCTAGAAAGTTAAATGAAAGTTTTTAGGTAAAACTGAACAAAGCAAAAAGGATAAAACCATTAAAAATTGCAAATATAAGGGCTTTCTTGCCTATATATATATATATATATATATATATATATATATATATATATATATATATATATATATATATATCCTAATAAAAGAGTAGTTATTTTGCCATGTGTCATCATATTAGACATCTTAATTAATGTGTTGCCACTTGTCAATATATTAGTTCTTCATTTTAAATTTTTTAGATCTCCTCATTACTGTGATCCTATTTGTCAATGTATTTATTCTCTATTTTAAAATTTAAATTTTATATTAATGTTTTCATTAATTCACAAATAAAAAATGTCTAATATATATTAAAAATTAATTTTACATATTTATTTGAATCAACGATTATAATTTCGCACAACTAAAAAAATATCTTTTAAATTAATAATTTATTTAAAATAATTGATTAATAATTTTGAATTTTTACTATAAAAGTTTAATTAATTTTATAATCGTGATTCCCACGAGTTATAAACTAGTATATATATATATATATATATATATATATATATATATATATATATATATATATATATATATATATATATATATATATATATATCTTTCTTTATTAAAATATCACATTTTACTTTCATATTTATGCTGAGTTTGGCGTTATATCAATAAATAATCTCAAATAGTTTTTATCAAAAATTAGCTTGTAAACTACTATAAAATATTTTTGTGCATAGTTGGTCCAAACATATATAAGGCTCAAATGCAAAAATATAAGAAAGGCCCCAAAGTTATAACAATAGGGAAGATTCTAAATTACATACACCATGAAATTAATATGAACACTAATTTCTTTCAATTACTAAATATTGTTGTATAACATATAAAATCAACCTTTGTTGATTAGGCATTTGAAAATGGAATATATGTAGACTAACATTTTAATATGAAGGAGATAATTCTCATATCTTATTTTATACCACAAAAACAAGAAATCAACGCAAAATCACTTCATTATAAAGCATCTAACATAATCTTTTTTACATATTAATTATGCATTAATTAAAAAAAGAACCCTAAAATGTTGGAATTTACTAATTTAACAACTCATTACAATCAAAATAATACCACCTTATCATCTCCCCTTTTAATGCCTTTTAGCTTATTAATTAACCTTGGTAACATCAAAAAAGTGGTAGGAGTTAACCATTTCCTCGAAGAGAAGTTCGGTTTTTCTACAATTATTTTGCTTCAAAACCTTTTGAACTATAACATTATATGTCACACTATTTTGCAAATAGCCATTCTCTTTTATCTTCATAAGCACTTTGTTTCTTTCAACAAATAACCCATTTTGACAATGCACTTGTATCCAGTGGTCCAATGCTTTTTAATGTCCAGGGTGAAAAGTTAAAATAACGCCCCATTTTTATGTCTCACAACTACAAAAACATATGTTTTTACCACACAAATATGAGAAGCTAAATTACAAACATTGGATTTGGTTATTGTTAATTCACACCAGTTATTTCAAATTTCAGTTACACCGAACTAATAACACTTGAGGTTATTTTCTTGAAAAACAATATTAGTGAACTGAAGTGAGGTTTAGATGGGATAAGACATCATAACAAAACAAATTATTATTGAACTGGGAATGCTAGATGGAAAATTGGAAGACTATTTATGAAGTTTGTAAAAGTACAACCACTAATACGTATTAATTAACGTCATAACAGGTGATTAAATTTAGGAATAAGTAGATATTTATCTAGATCATGAATTTCTTATGTGCTTGCTTCTCCAAAACCTAAGATAAATCATTATAACTTTTAACAATAAACTCAATTCTAATAGCTAAAAATGCATGTATTACCAAAAGCATGTTGCTAATGTATCATAGTTTTCTAAACGTTCTAGGTTTGAATAATTTCCAATGAAGAATTCAATAGAATAAAACAAAAAAGTCAACACAGGAGATTACAATGAGGTCTAGAACACAATTTACATTATTAAGAACTCATTTGATTATGAATACAGTGTGGACTTTAATTCAACTTGATTCCAATCATATTAACCAAACTTGTTTTGCTACAAGAATGTTCTTATTGCCTCTAGAAGCTAGAGATAAACTTGAATAATTTTTAAGCAGCCCCAATAATAACTTTAGATAACATATTAACGGTTTGTCAAATCAAATGTACAACTTTTATTATCAAAAGAACAACAGCTATGCATTTAGGCTTACTTTAATCTCTGTAACTTATAAAGGAAAATTGAGATATTGAAATATTGAGATTTGCTACACCCATAGTACATATATGTCATCAAATAAACAACAAAAAGTGAACACGTTTGATTGGCACTACAAGAAATTAAATTACATCCAGGTAAAGGAGTAAGAGACTAAGGTGCTGTTTGTTTTTTGAAAAAAAACCTCTTCAGACCTCTTACTGATGCACGGCACAGCACACGCACAATATTTTTTATCTCGCAGCTATTTATTTTTCAGAAGTCTTCGGATTAAAAAACCTCTGTGCGTGTTTTTCTTGGTGCAACACTTGTTTTGCCTCTTCCTACCTCTTTCAACCTCTTTTTTTTTCTTGCTAAAATATTGATTATATATTGTTGAAATCTTATTTCACATTTTTTTTCATTTTTTTTTTGTTTATTCTTGTTGAATTTTTTTTTATATTGAATAATAATAATTTGTAGATGAAATATCATTATTTTTTACCAAAATATCTTTATTTTTTTTAAATATCATTATTTTTTGCTGAAATATTATAAATTATTGCCGAAATGTCAAAAATTATTAAATTTTCAGTATTAAAAAACTATTTTTCAGATTAAAAAATCAGTTTATTCTAATTTTTT
Source organism: Lactuca serriola (assembly GCF_051521515.1). NCBI lineage: Eukaryota > Viridiplantae > Streptophyta > Magnoliopsida > Asterales > Asteraceae > Lactuca > Lactuca serriola. The sequence continues at coordinate 97,153,363 of NC_136410.1, read as the reverse complement.
AATATCTGCAGCAGCATGCAGATGTTAAAAAAACAAACACGCTTCTTATCACAGTCTGCAGCCGTTTGGTTCACCACTTCTACTGCAGAGGGTTGCAGAGGTGGTCCGCAAAGTTTATGGATTTTTGCTTCGAAAAAACAAACAACACCTAAGAGTAGGTGGTCCTCGTGTTCATCTTTCCACGCCACTAATTAGAAAAACCCGAAAACTAAGAAATCGGAAATCACCTCAAGCTTAGTGGTCTGCATCCTCCTTTTTCTGCACCACTAATCAAAACTCAGAAAACAAAATGAGAACAACAATTGGATTCTTGAACTCCTCTTTCGAACTCTATAAATTGGAATAACTAATCAGAAAATCAAATGGAAATAGGCATATGGCATCAAAAGCAAATAATAAAAATGAATAAGAAGCAAAGACTGCAATCGATGTACTTGAATTTTAGAATTCGATCATTCCAATTTATACATAATAAAGAGGAATTAGAACCAAAATACATAATAAAGAGGAATTAGAATCAAAATACACAGCCAAAAATAGTAATCAGTACATAATTTTGGGATTTTTTCACCATTGCAAAAGATTTCCAATGTGAGGGGGGAGGGGGTGAATTGTGATAAACTAATTGCATGAATATCACCATTGCCAACCATAATTTTTCTGATTGTATCGAGGCTCCTCATCTTTAGTTTTTAAGCATTTGGTTTTTTTTTTTTTTTTTTTGCCGCGTTCGATTTTCACTTATCAAGTGCGATGCCCCCCAAAAAAGAGTCATTTGGATCAATTTTTTTGCTCAAATAACCTACACCCATAAGAATTGGAACAAATTCGACCATTCCAATTTATACATTAAAATGCAATATGTTCAAAAATTAAGATAGCTTATGTGCGCCAAACGCACAACCTTAAGCTTATAAGTTTTTCAATATGGTGTTTCTTGGAGTAGTCCTTTTTTTGGTCTCATTATAGAATGGTTCGGTCTCGATTCAGTCTTTTTGTCGAAGTCTAATTTCAACAATGAAATTAGTTTTGAAATCAAAGAATATTTAGGATATTACATCTAATAGAAAATGGTTAAAACTTTATTAAATATTAGAAGATTTGAACGTTCATGGAAATTTACATTTAAGCTATAACGTCCCAACTTTCAAACCATAATTTTTCTTTTTCAGAATAAAATATAATGTCACACTGTGTTTTCAAGATAATATGAAAACTCATTTTGTTTAATTAATGAAAAGCATAATTTCCAAAACATAATAGTATCATAAAATCAGCGGAAGTCTAGTTCATAATTCAATAGTGATGCACGCACATTACAGTTAAGTTGGGCCCCTCCTTTCTGATGAGTTTTCTAGGTTAGAACAAAAAGATTTGCACAACATATTTTACACAAACACTTATGGGAGTATGCAACGTAGAACTTTATGACATTTTCTCTAGGTATAGCAACATACTTTATGAAACAACATCTAAACTACAAAATCAAAATTTACTAGGTTAGAATCATACCTTTTGCAACAATAAAATGATGCAAGAAACTCTCTTGTAAATCTCCTTGGAAAACTAGCTCCAATAATATGGTAGCCTCTAATATGTCATACCCAAACTGTAGAAAAGCCGTATAATTGAAAATATGGAGAGAGGGAGAGGAAAAGATCCAATTTCTTCTTGAGTAGGGTTAAGGATCGGTGTTGCAAAGGGATATGTCCCTTTATATAGTTGTTATATCACCTATAAACACTAGATTTGAATATTAAAGTAATAGTATTTTAATGTGATTCAAATACTGTTTCCTTTATGATCTTCATCCATCCCAATATATTATTCGTGAGAATGGCAGCATCTTCACACAATCTAGAATAATTGGGTTGCATCACAGCCCTCTCTGATGCAGATAGCTGAGTCATCAATTCTTCGATACACTGAAACAATGAACGCCTTTCCTGCAACCATTCTATAATCTCTGATGTTTCAACACAGCTTGACATAGAGTGTGCCATGATGAGACAAGTCTCAAATGCTACAGATTTACTTTGATTAATCAGTGCAACCATTTCCCCAATGTTCAATTGCAGTTCCCTCACCCAATGCTTCTTAACTTGTGGTTTGCCATGTTCATCCATTTGAGCCTTGTTATTTGTATTTGCTTTACACTGCTTTAGCCACAGCCCCAAGTGTTTCACAAATAGTTGTGCTGATGCCATATCCCCCATAACTGTAGTCTCCTGCAATATGATTCCATAATCATACTAAATTTCAAGTTTTGTAAGGTAAAATGTTATAATGTTACAATGTTGTGTGTTTTGGTATTGTTATGTATGTCGTCTAAAAAAACACTTTACTGCATAAACTAGGAAAATGATGAAACCATATCAAATAATAAACTGGCATTGTGAAAATACCTTATGTGAGACCATTGGGAAGATGGCACATGGAGAAGCATCATAGTTTTTTATTTCAGTTACTTTCTCTTGTGCCCGCACTTCCAAGTATACCTTAACTGGTAATTTTGGTATAAACTTTAATATCCTTGTGTTAGCAAACGCACAAATTTGATGTGGGATTAGTTCCATGGATGAAGAAAGATGCTGCAGAAAATATAATAAAAGAAAATTACATATAGATCAATGCCATCTTCATAATAATGTGTGTGTGTGTGTGTATATATATATAATAGGTTCAAGTGGAGCAGCCAAATGCAAGAACTCTAGATATACCTCCCTTTCTTCAAAAAGACGCTGCAGAAAATAAAAGGAAAGGAAGTTAGATATAGATGAATGCAATATTCATAAGTCATAACCAAGTGTTGAGATTAAAAATCTTGGTAAGATGAATGACCAATACGATACCTGTAGAATCCCCAAGCTAAGTATAAGAAGCTTGGCACTGCGGAAGTGTTGAAGCAGACAAACTATTTCATGAGCATCTGCAATGAATGGATGGTTCATACAAAGATCAGCCTTCTCCAAACAAGGGAAGCCTGGTGTAGAAATCTGCCATGGATGAGAAATTTCTATCACCAAGGAGGCGAGCCCAGGTGCAGAAATCAGATGCTTCCCAGCGCACCATTTAATAGTGAGGTTCTTGAGTTGAGGTGCAACCACATTCACAAACTCCTTCAACTCCATATCCATACGTATATATTCAAGTGTAAGATCAGAAAGTCGAGGAAGACAAATATTCAAAACTTTTGCTCCCTTCATTAATGTGCATCGTCTTAAGAACAGGTTCTTCAAATTGGTGAATTTGGAGAAAAACTCATTATCATCAGATAATTGGATATGGTGAAGATGCAAAGTCGTTAAAGCAGGGAGGTCCCACGCTGGTGTGGCAATAGATGATAATCGGTAAACGAGGGGGCGTCCAACAATTTTCTCAGGCGAACGCGTAACACTGAGTTGTTGGACATTGTGAGACAATGCACAATTGAGAATGTCTGTAACAGATTCATCATCCCTTACTCTTTTCCCAAGTACGAGACTGACCGAAGAAACTTATGTTTCATTATCACGGTGAGAGACAAAACATTAGAAATAAAATTGGAGATGCTGGGCCCACCATTGAGATTCTCGAAATTCAGATAGGGCATTGAAGTCCAGATAGACCTCCATTTAGATGACAAAACACTGGTTGCTATTGCATCTTTGATGCTAATAAAAGAAATTATTTTATGGATAAGATCGTCTGGCAAGCTGCTTAGTCTATCGCTTTCTACATCCATTGCATCTTTCCTTATGCAATTTGTTTTGTGGCTCCAAAATATCTGCAAAGGAATAGAATAGAATGGAATGATCAGCCAATGCTTTCCAGAATCCACAAGTAATCTACAACCACAAGCAATAAGAAAACTTTGATAACGAACTATATCTACAAAATACAACTGGCCAAAACCCAGGACCAAATTAACATGGAATAAATCATCTGTAACCCCTCACTATATTCCAACAATTAGCCAACTAATTAAGTTTTCACAAAACTATATAACATTAGCAATTACATATCTAGCAGAGCAAAAAATAAAACATAAGCTTCCACTGTTCCAACAATTAACAAAATCATAAATTCACAAAAATTAGGTTAATGATGTAGCTATAAACTTGTGCAAACAAATTCACAGCCACAATTCATAAATTAGATTTGTAAAAATAAAAATTAGGCATGATGAATTGAATGATATAATCGATTCTTGGAAGAGTCAAAGAAGACTCGGTGTGTTGTGGACTTGTTGATGTATTGTGCGCAAAGAGAAAAAAAGAATTCGACAGATACGATGAAGGGGAAGCCAGCATCAGCCTGTGTTGTGTCGATGGATTTTACACAGAGAAGGATCGAATAGCAAACACAGGTGGTGGGATGGATGGGAAGTGTTAGGGTGTTCAATGTCGTGCGTAAACGAATCTACGGAGATTATATAACAGCACTTCGCTTTTGAAGTGGTTTCTTAGTTTTCTATTTTTACAATAAAACCCTTAACTTTGCAACTTATTAACACTTTTATCTTTTTTGTTTATTTTCGTAATTATCCCACAATTTTCATTCAAACTTTTTATTTTAAAGCGAATATTTGCAAGAAAATCATTAAGTTGTATTTTTTTACGACTTTATTCTAGGTAATCTTTTTAAGTAAGTACCCCACGTACTTTTTATACAATATGTTCATATCAGTCATTTAATTTGGTTAACATTGGTTGGGTATAATTTTTGTTTGCACGTTTTATAAAAAGAAATGGAAAGAATGGTTATAAGAAGGCTCGAACTCAAGACTTCTTAGTCATGAATCATGTGATTTGTCGGTCAATAAAATAATATCTTTGTACTTAACGTTGTTGTTATTATATATATATATATATATATATATATATATATATATATATATATATATATATATATATATATATATATATATATATATATATATATATATATATATATATAGGTTTAAATGTTTTTATTATCTATTGTGTGCATGTACGATTCATTCTGGACCAATCATTTTAGTTATTTTAAGAAAGTAATTAATGCATATTAAACGCTGAAGATTTAACTAATATTATCCAATGGCTTCTAGCCCAACGGTATCACGTGGTGCCCTCTCTCTTTGAGGTCGAGGGTTCAAGTTTCGTTGTAGACATATGTGGAATTAAATGTTAGTTTAGGAGTAGATAATATGTGGTTATGGATCACTGATCTCATTTGAGTAAAATTTTCTAGAATCGCAAGCTTTATTTGTTTTAATTTTTCATAAAATATATTGTTGGTTTTTTCGAAAATCCTTCCTTATATGTAAATGCTTCAAATAAATAAAGCATATAAACATACTTTAATCGTCCTTGCATGCTTGCTTTTCACAGAACAATTGAACTCTCATTTTCACAAGGTTCTAAAAATCATTATCACTACCTTCTCTTGATCTCACAATAAAAATATTCGTACACAAATGCTATTTTCAAATACATATTCAATCTCTAATGATTCAAGCATACTGGATATTACACTAAGTACGTATCAGTTTCGTGGGACAGGAGTGTCACACCCTAGACAGAGGCGTTGATTGGTAGATCGTACATTTGTCCCCTGCCTAATCCATGATTTACTTAACCATGGTACTGGTGCGTGCACCTGTACTGAAGTTAGCAGTGATGGTTTGTCGCTTGCTGACTTTCCACCAAGGGTTCCACGTCATATTCTGATTACTAAGAGGTAACTTAATCTAAGGACGGAACGAATGTTGGCTTAGCAAAGGAGGTTGACGGGCTTGATTATGTTGCTCATCCAATTGGCATTTCTGGCATGCCTAGGGGCACGCTATCACTAATAATACCTTTATAAGTGCATAAATTATATCGGCTTCAATGTATAATCTAAAATAAAGGCATATAATTATAACTATGGTTGTAAACGAACTGAATGTTCGTGAACTATTCATCGGGAAGTTCTTTTATGTTCGTTTATTTAATAAATAAATGAACATGAACACAAATTCTCATTCATTTAGTTAAACGAACGAACATGAACAATGGTCTCGTTCGTTCATTTACATTTGTGAACGTTCGTTTATGTTGTTCGTTTAAGTTTTTTTATGTTCATCTATGTTCAATTGTGTAACACCGTGAAATTTCAAAACAATTTTTCATTTTAAATTAATAAAAATACTCCAATCACAATTCTCAAAAACGTGTATCAATTGTTTTTACATAGCATAAGTGCAAATCAAAATCCCCAGAATCTCAAAACATCTCCACCATAAGTGTGTGCTGATCATGTTGGCGCCTTCCCGCGATCATCACCGGTACCTAAAACTCATAACACGCAAATGGTAAGCAATAATGCTTAGTGAGTTCCCTAAAATACCACGTACAACACATACGCCTTTCCAGGTCATAGCTCTATGGGATCTTCCGATCCATGTGTCTCAGGGGATTTCCATCCCATAACTTTGTTGACCTTCCGGTCCATGCTCTGTTGACCTTCCGGTCCATATCATCATACTCATATCATAACATATAACATATACAACATACATCACATTTTCATCATACACATAAGACCTTCTGGTCACACATAATTACCCCATCGGGTAAGGCATAGTGAGAAGACTCACCTCGAAGATGTCGGATGATCGCTCGTGCTCAATCTTCTGACCTAGCTTCCTCCTATAGTATAAATACACCTCTAATTAATACCTCCCCGACTTAGTTTGACTAATGCCCTAAAGTCAACAAAAGTCAGCTCTGGTCAACACTGGTAAATGGCCACCCTTTGACCCAACTTGTCGAGTTAGGCACTGACTCGGCGAGTTCAGATGTGAACTCAAGTCCCCTAAATCCCAACTGACTCACGGAGTCATTTGCCCCAACTCGGCGAATCACCAACTGTGTGAGTCACGGGACAACCCGGGCCGACTCGTCGAGTCTGCTCATGGACTCGGCGAGTTCATTCCATGCTCGAACTCAAATGGCCTTCTAAGGTCAGATCTGTTCCTCTAATCCATAGATCTGACCTTCCCAAGCTCAATAAACACGTAAAGGTTCAAACTTGATACTCATGCATCGTCCAAATAACTCTACTTGAAGCATTTGCCCCAAATACAACATCCTAAGCCCATTTCTTCCATAACTCATCATAAAGCAAGATGTATTAAGCTCTCTGGACCACTATGGGTCTAGATCCGAAGTCTAAACATGATAAGGGACCATATATCCAACAATCATCCCAAGAAAGGGTATAGAAAACCCTAGATCCATGGATTCTTCAACAAAACAGAAAAAGGACCGATATGCTACCTCAAGGATGATGTTCTTTGCTCGAGATCCACAGATATGCAACCTTCTTGGCCTCCTCTAAGTTGGAACCACCTTCTTCTTGCAAACCAACCCACAAAGATCAAATAATGGCTTCTTTCCTCTCACAAACGCTCAAACACTCTTAGGTTTTCTCTCAAGGGTCTGGTAGCCGCAAATGGTGGCTATAAGGGTCCTTAAATAGGTCCCAAACCAGAGAAATTAGGGTTTCTTTCGCCAGCTCTGACTCGGCGAGTGCATTCTCTGATTCGTTGAGTCTAATCATTTTCCACGTCACCCATTCGCGACCTGACTCGACGAGTCTAAGCACCAACTTGTCGAGTCACCTCAACACAATTCAAATTATAATATTAATTAATGTACCTGGGAAACCGGGCGTTACAATTCTCCCCCACTAGAATCAGACTTTGCCCCTGAAGTCTCGCTCTGCAAACAATTTTGGATACTGCTCCCGCATCTCTAACTCCGGCTCCCAAGTCAGCTCGGACCCCTTCCGATGTTGCCACTGGACCTGAACCAAGGACACTTCCTTGTTCCTCAGAACCTTGATCCTCCTATCTCGGATCGTGATTGGCCTCTCAACATAGTTTAGGCTCGCGTCCACCTGAATGTCCTCTAATGGAACCACTGTTGACTCATCGGCAATATACTTCCTCAACCGAGACACGTAGAAGGTATCATGAATCTGTCTCAGCTCGGCAGGTAGCTCCAAACGATACGCTACTCTGCCCACCCTAGCTATCACCCTCAATGGACCGATATATATCGTTGCCCCAACTTGCCTCTCTTTCTAAATCGAATCACACCTTTCCAAGGTGATACCTTCAGGATAACGAAATCACCAACCTGGAACTCGAGCTCTGAGTGACGCCTATCCGCGTAGCTCTTCTGGCGACTCTGAGCCATCAGCAACCTCTGCCTGACCTGCTGAACATGCTCAGTCGTCTGGAGTATTATCTCCGTACTACCCACCATACGTTGTCTTACCTCTCCCCAAAAAATGGGAGTCCGATACCTCCTTCCATACAACAGCTCGAAGGGAGGCATACCGATGCTCGAATGGTGGTTGTTGTTATAGGAAAACTTAGCCAAAGGCAGATACGTGTCCCAACTTCCTCCAAAGTCTAATACACATGCCCGAAGCATGTCCTCGAGTGTCTGGATAGTCCGCTCACTCTGACCGTCGGTCTGAGGGTGATAAGCAGTGCTGAAATGAAATCTCGTACCCAACTCCTCATGAAACTTCTTCCAGAACCTAGAAGTAAAACGTACATCTCGATCTGACACAATCGAGATCGACACCCCATGCCAAGACACCACCTCTATCACATATACTTCTGCCAACTTCTCTGCAGAATAGCTCTCACTGATAACAAGGAAGTGAGCACTTTTCGTCAATCGATCCACAATCACCCAAATTGCATCGTGTAACGCCCGCAGATTCGGGCTAGTCAATTTAGAGGCAATAGGGGTCGTAAACGACTTTTCAACAAAAGATTATCTAGAATAAATAATCTTAACCAAGTTTTAGAATATGTCTCAAGGTTTCCGTACATATAAAGAACGCTGAAATCCGAGTTCTAACGAAAAAGTTATGGCCCGTCGAAGTTTTACGACAGAACCGGCACGACACCGGGAAGCGTAAAAAAAAGTGAATTTACGATAGAAGACTTTTTAGCCTTATTAATCTAAACCAAAGTTGTATATTATGTTAAACCGAGAAAATCCATAAAAAGAACGTTCAAATCTGACTTCGTATAAGGAAGTTATGATTTTTCGAAGTTTCGGCTTAGCAGTGTACAGCCCGAAACTCGAATTTTAGTTCGAGCGGTTTTTGGCTTACACGACCTAAATGAGATTTGAAGATCTCATTAATAGGAACTCAATGGTAAAAAGGTGGACGAAAACGGAGTTCGTATGAAGGAGTTACGAATTCTTCGCGGTCATTTAACAGTCTAAATGCCTCCTATTGTTAAATTTGAGATCGGTCTAGAATTAGCCAACGGAGTCTAAATGAAAGTTGTAGATCTTGATTTTTCCTATGCTTTGAAAAAAAGAACGTCAAAAACGGAGCTCGTATGCGAGAGTTATGATTTTTCTAAGTTTGACGGCTGATACGCGATAGGGGGTGACGTGGCATCACCAGAATTGGACACGTGGCACCACCAGAAGGCTGCCACATGCACCAAATCGGCGAGTAGGTCCACCTACTCGGCGAGTCCATCAGTCAGCACCCCTATAAATAGAGGTGCCGGGTTCCATTCATTCTCACACCTTTCCAAACCATTATTTCTCTCTCTAGACTCTCTCTCTCTCTAGCCCCCTAACCCCCCTAAAAGCCTAGGTAAACCCCCTAGCACCTAAAGGAAGCCCTGAGGCTCCCGGAGTCCTGAGAAAAGAGCCTTTCGGCTCGGGAACGCTGCTCCAGCGAAGCCCGATTTTCGAGAAAACTCGTTGTAAGTGAGCTACGCCTAACCTATCTTTAGTATAGCTTATGTTTTAATATACTAATGTTATTAGGACCTTAAAATAAGTATTTGGGCTATTATTATGAGTTATATTGAGTGTTATTTAACGCTTATATAATAATAATAATAGCTGTACTATTAATTAGTCGCGGTTAACGTCAGACTAAACCCTAGTCATATACTCATATTGATACTAGGTTTTGTCGAGGAAATTGTTTTAAGAGTAACGAAGTGCTGTCCGAGTGAAGAGTCACTGCCTAATCAGGTGAGTGCATAGTTACTTTCAGCATACACATAGATACGGAGTATTTTATATAAATTACGTGCTATGTGTGCATATTATCTGAATACTTGCTATCTATGCTGGATGAACATTTTTATACATGTTTTCAATGATTTAAACTGTATATGTATTTTATATCTACGAAAATGTTAGGGTAAAACATGGGTAGATGTGTTAGTTGTTGTGTGATAAAATGAAATAATGAGAGGTCTCGTTATAGATGTTATTGATGATCCAGTCATCTAGCGGAGTATAGATGACGACCACAGACTATTCTAGACAGTCCAGTGGAACACTAGCAGGCTCGCAACCTGTAGGTGTTTATTCGAACTGTGTGTTTATTTGAACTGTGTGCTCACCAGGTGTACTCCATCCCCCACATGGTTGCCTTTAGGATATTTATTGCTTAGGAATCCCCCTAGCAGTAGTGTCCATCCCGATGATAGTCCTTAGACTAGGTCCCTTGTGTTAGATGTTTTAGGGATGTAATGTGAGGATAACGGGAATGGGTAATTGGGTTGATTGTTTGATGTTTAAACATAATAATTATATTATTGTGGGTTGAAAACCCTATGTGCTCACCAAGTTTCCCAACCTGACCCACTCAGTTTATTATTATCACAGGTGTTGATACGAAGTCTCATTACACTGAGAGATTTAAAGAGATGTAGATCACTAGTGTAAATAAATGTAAGTTTTGTTTATGCTTATGTTTCTGTATTGACGATGACATCCCAAGTGTTTTGAAATGAATAAAATACGTTTCTTCGAAAATGTTTTGATAACGTATTTATCGTGGTTTTCTGGGAACAAATTCCACAAGATTTTTATTAAAAGAAGTACTCTGATTTTTAAACAAAGCATAAACAAAATCGGTATTTTCTGGCCGTAAAAATGGGGATGTCACACATCGACACCCCTTGGGGTTCTTGGCAGTTTGGTGATGAAATCCATAGAAATCTGTTCCCACTTCCACTGGGGAACCTCAAGTGGCTGCAACTTGCCATGTGGACGCTGGTGCTCAGCCTTAACCTGACAACAGGTCAAACACCTCTCTACAATCCACGCAACATCTCTCTTCATACAAGGCCACCAATAGTCTCTCTTCAGATCCAAATACATTTTAGTGGCCCGGGGATGGATCGAGAATCTCGTTCTATGTGCCTCCTCCATCAAAACACTACGTGCCCCGCCTATAAACGACACCCAAATCCGACCATGAAAAGTCATAAGCCCTCGGCTATCAGTCACAAACTCAGATACATGCCCAAACACTCGCTCCTTCTTGCGGTTCTCCGGTCTCACAGCCTCTGCATGGGCCTCACAAATGGTATCTAACACCGGAGTCATCACGGTCATTCTCTTACACATACCTCGTATCGGGGCATCTCTGCCCTATGACTCAGGGCATCGGCTACCACATTCGCCTTACCCGGGTGGTACAGGATCTCACAATCGCAATCCTTCACCACATCCAACCATCTCCTCTACCGCATATTCAGGTTGGGCTGATCCATCAAATACTTCAAACTCTTAGGGTCCACGTAAATGGTACACCGAACTTTGTACAAATAGTGGTGCCAAATCTTCAGAGCAAACACTACTGCTCCTGCCTCCAGATCGTGGGTGGGATATCTCGCCTCATGAGGCTTCTGCTGCCTCGATGCATATCATGCCCCCTCTGCATAAGAACTGCACCCAACCCTGATATCGATGCATCGCAGTATACCACAAAATCCTCAACTCCCTCTGGAAAGGATAACATCGGGGCTTCGCACAACTTCTGGCGAAGAGTCTCAAACGAGGTCTGTTGCTCCGGACCCCATGAAAAAGCAACACCCTTCCGGGTCAACCTAGTGAGTGGCACTGCAATCTTGGAGAAATCCTGAATGAATCTCCGATAATAACCGGCCAACCCCAGAAAACTTCTGATCTTCGTGGCAGACTTCGGCACTTCCCAACTCATCATCGCCTCAATCTTGTTCGGGTCGACCAATATCCCATTTTGATTAATAAGATGCCCCAAGAATTGGACCTCTCGTAACCAAAAATCACACTTGGAGAATTTGGCATAAAGCCTCTCCGAACTCAATACCCCGAGGATCTCCTTAAATGCTCCTCATGTTGTTCTCGGGATCTAGAATACACTAGAATATCATCAATAAACACGATCACCGATCGATCCAACATCGGCCGTCATACTCTGTTCATGAGATCCATGAACGATGTTGGTGCATTGGTGAGCCCAAAAGGCATCACCACAAACTCATAGTGCCCATATCGCGTCCTGAACGCTGTCTTCTGGATATCCTCATCACGCACCCTCATCTGGTGATATCCAGACCTCAAGTCTATCTTGGTAAACCAAGATGCCCCTTGAAGCTGATCGAACAAATCATTAATTCTCGGCAACGGATAACGGTTCTTGACCGTTAACTTGTTCAGCTCCCGATAGTCGATGCACATCCGGTGCGAACCATCCTTTTTCTTGACAAAAAGGATCGGCGCTCCCCAAGGCAAGCTGCTTGGTCAAATAAACCCTGTAACGTCCCAAAAATACGAGCCAAAATTTTCATTTTTCAAACACATAATTAGCAAAACATTAGAAATAAAACATTCACCGATCATATCATTTCATAAAAGATGTGCGTGTCTGGAAACTAGTTTATAAAAACATAACAACGTCAGAGTACAAATCCCCAGGAAGATCTCATAGTGCGGAATACAAAGCGTGTGTGTGATGTGCCACTACCACGCCAGCTCCTTCCCCTTCGAAGAAGAGGTACCTGAAACCAAAACTGAAAACTGTAAGCACGAAGCTTAGTGAGTTCCCCCATCATACCACATACCATACAATCACATATCATACATACTGTCGGGCAATTCTGGGGTGCTTGACCTACCCGGTACGACCATTATGGGGTGCCGACCTACCCGTGTCAAGCCGTTCTAGGGTGCTGACTACCCATGTCAAGCCATTATGGGGTGCTGACTACCCATCTGTCCTAACAACCGATCCTTGAGGACTATTTCACCCCTACTACTACTATCACATATATCATAACATAGCATATAAACATATCATCACATACTGTCAGACATATCTGGGGTATCTGACCTACCCTTCGGTCCTAACAACCGAACTCTACTACTATCACATATACATATCATGACAGCATATAACATATCAGGTAGAAGCAAACCTAGATGATATCACAAAGAAACTCATCTAACATATAACTCCTACTGGTGGGCCGACATTGTGGCCGTAGACCCACCGCTACTGGAAGGTAACTCACCTCGTAGTAGCTACTGATCTGCGTGGGAACGGTCTGTCTGCTGCTGCTGCTCCGAAAATCTTCCGGCTGGAATTCCCACCAAACACTTAGTCAAACGCTGCTAATCGACCTCAGGGTAAATGACCATTTACCCCTAACCAAACCAAGAGTCAAAGTCAAAGTCAACTTCTAGTTGACCCGACTCGCCGAGTTGGCCTGCCAACTCGCCGAGTCCCTATCCCTTTGTATGACCATTGTCTCGTCCCTACTCGTCGAGTTTGGCATCGACTCGACGATTTTTCCTTCTAAACTGATGACCAAACGTCCTTCATCCTACTCGCCGAGTTGTATGAACAACTCGTCGAGTTCGTCTTCATCCAAAGAACACTCTATGCTGAGACTCGCCGATTTGTATGAACAACTCGCTGAGTCTGTTCCTAAGGCAAGAAGATTGCCTTGAACTCGCCGAGTCATGGCATTGACTTGCCGAGTTACTACATGAGTGAGACTGGCTTCCAACCCACTGAGTCACACCCTATGACTCACTACTCCAACCCGCAACACGAAAAGGGGGAAAAACTCGGGGACTCGCGACTCGACTCGCCGAGTCAGATGAACGACTCGCTGAGTCTGCCACATGCAGATACTATACACGCGATTATCCTTAAATCCAACTCATACCATACATAGATCTGGGTTTCTAGGGCCTGGTTAACACGTAAAGTTTCCAACTATACGTGTAAATAAACACCAATGAAGGTTTTAGGGCTCAAAATGCACTAAAAGAGTAGATCTAGGGCTTTCATGCAATATGGCTCCATAAAGGCAGTAGATCCAAGCTCCTGGAGCTCAATCATGCCTAGATCTAGAGGCTAAACAACTTATTACGAACCCTATTACACAAACAAGCTTGGGGAAAGGCTCAAGAAGGACTTTCATGGAGCTACAAGGGACAATAAGCATGAAAACAGAGGGAAAATGAGTTATACCTCAAGGAAATCACTGAGATAACACAAGGATGTCTAGCCTCCTTCTTCTCTTATTGATCTACTCTCATTCCCTCTCCAAACCCTCAAGAAAACACACCAAAATGCTTCAATCTCACAAGGAACAAGGCTTGGACGAAGTAGAGAGCTCTGAGGGTGAAAGGGGCAAGCTTAGGGGCGGATAAGAGGGTTTAAATAGGGTGCAAACCCTTGAAATTTAGGGTTTCATCAGACAGCGGGGACTCGCCGAGTCCAGAATGTGGACTTGCCAAGTCGCCAACGTAAACGTGCTCCCAAACCCGTCTCTACTCGGCGAGTCGGGCCTACAACTCGCTGAGTCTAAGGCCAAAATGCAAACTACTTAGGTAAATTTTTACGTACCAAGAACCAGGTGATACACACCCTTTTCCCCAACAGCTCCTGAAGCTGTGACGATAACTCTTGCATCTCTGGCGGTGCAAGGCGATAAGGCGCCTTAGCGATAGGCGCTGCCCCCGGAACCAAATCAATGCGAAACTCCACCCGCCTCTCAGGAGGCACACCCGACAACTCCTCGGGAAATACATCCGGGAACTCACGCACTATCGGAACATCATTAACTAAACTTGGCCTTCCCGCGGTCTCCCGGGTATCCATCATATAAGCTATGAACCCCTTGCAGCCCTGCTGCAAACTCTTCCTTGCTCTGGCAACCAAACAGAATGCTGACCCACTTCGAGTTCCCTCGCCATAGACTGTCAGCACTCCCCCACTAGGATCTCGAATCGTCACCAATTGCTGCTCACAGTCTATCACGGCCCCATATCGGCTCAACCAATCCATGCCCACGATGACACATACGTCCTCCATCGCAATCGGGACCAGATCTATCGGAAACCCAACGCCGAAAATCTCAAGCACACACCCTCGGATCACGTCCGTGGCATACACTGCTCGCTTATTAGCTATAGAAACTCGTAGAGGTCGACTCATCGCCTCTCGCTGGATACTGATGTGTCTACTGAACGCTGGTCAAACACCGCTCGACATACCACACCACATACCGCTTCATGCAGGGCCACCAATAATCTAGACGAAGATCTTGATACATCTTCGTCGCCCCCGGATGAATAGAGAATCGGGATTTGTGCGCCTCCTCCATCAAGATCTAGAGCACGCCTCCATGATACGGCACCCACACCCTACGGTGTAGTGTCAATAACCCTCGGCTATCATAATCTAAGGAGGTGACTTGACCCACTATTCGCTCGCTCTTCCGATGTTCCTCCTTCATGGCCTCCTGCTGAGCTTCCCGAATCTGCTCTAACAGTGGAGTCACCACTGTCATCCTCATACACACATCCCTGATCGGTGCCGCCTTACGGCTAAGCGCATCGGCCACCACGTTGGCCTTTCCCGGGTGATAAAGGATCTCACAATCATAATCCTTCACCACGTCCAACCACCAATGCTGCCTCATGTTCAGATTCGGCTGATCCATGAGGTACCTCAAACTCTTGTGGTTCGTGTAAATGGTACATCGAACCCCGTAGAGGTAATGTCGCCAAATCTTGAGGGCGAAGACCACTGCCCCCAAATCTAAATCATGCGTCGGGTAGTTCGCCTCGTGAGGCTTCAGCTGCCTCGAGGCATAAGCAATGACATGACCCCTCTATATCAATACTGCGCCTAAGCCCGAGATGGACGCATCAAAATATACCACAAAATCCTCTACGCCCTCGGGAAGGGCTAAGATTGGCGCCTCGCACAATCTCTATCTCAGAATCTCGAACGCTGCCTGCTGCTCAGGCCCCCATCGAAAGACCACAGCCTTCCTAGTCAACCGTGTCAGGGGTACGACTATCTTGGAGAAATCCTGAATGAATCTCCGATAGTAGCCTGCTAATCCTAGAAAACTCCGAATCTCGGATGGAGACTTCGGAACCTCCCATCTCATCACGGCCTCCACCTTGGCCGGGTCTACAGAAATCCCGTTCTGGTTGACGAGGTGCCCAAGAAACTGCACCTCGCGCAACCAAAACTCACATTTGGAGAACTTGGCGTACAAGCTCTCCCTCCTCAAGGTCTCCAAACTTCTCTTAGATGCTCCTTGTGCTCCTCCTGCATCTTGGAATAAACCAAGATGTCGTCAATGAAAACTATCACAGATCGATCCGGCATCGGTCTACACACGCGGTTCATGAGGTCCATGAACGCGGCAGGAGCATTGGTGAGCCCAAACGGCATCACCACGAACTCATAATGGCCATAACGCGTCCGAAACGCGGTCTTCTGTACATCCTCCTCTCTGACCCTCATCTGATGATAACCTAAACGCAAATCGATCTTGGAGAACCAAGATGCTCCTTGTAACTGATCAAAGAGGCATCAATCCTCGGGATTGGGTAACGGTTCTTCACCGTCACCTTATTCAGCTCCTAGTAATCTATACACATCCGATGCGACCCGTCCTTCTTCTTCACAAACAGGATCGGGGCTCCCCATGGTGAACTGCTCGGTCGAATAAATCCCTTATCTAGCAGCTCCTGCAGCTGCGTAGACAACTCCTGCATCTCGGGAGGAGCCAACTGATACGGTGCCTTGGCTATCGGAGCCGCACCAGGAACTAAGTCGATCCTGAACTCTACCTGATGCTCTGGAGGTATTCCAGGAAGCTCCTATGGGAACACATCAGTGTAGTCTCGCACCACTGGAACCTCGCTCACTGTCGCCTTACCCGCATCCCGGGTATCCATAACGTACGCGACATATCCCGCACAACCCTGATGAAGGTAGCGTCTAACTCTCGCTGCTGAACATACTGTGGGTCCATGTTGTGGCCTCTCGCCGTGGATCACCAACTCTCCCCCAGTTGGGGTCCTAACCCGCACTAATTGCTTTGCGCAATCTATCACTGCCCCATTAGGGCTCAACCAATCCATGCCTATAATCACCTTGTTCCCCCGCAAAGGGATGGGAACCAAATCCACCAAATAGCACTCCTCAAATTACCTTAGGACACAATCCCTGAATACTGCCGACGCACGCAGCGATCGATCATCGGCAATCTCTACCTCTAAAGGGAAATCCAACATGCCCGAAGACTCTGTAAACCTCTTGCTAAGCGCAAGGGAAACAAATGATCGGGTGGCACCCGAGTCAAACAACACCTGAACAGGAATACCGTTCACATGGAACGATCCTAACGCATATACACAGAGCACATATCAATATCATAACATCATAAAAATATGATAGAGGGAAAGAATCATACCCATCACCACATCGGGTGTGGCGCGAGCCTCCTCTGTAGTTAGCTGAAACGCCCGGCTCCTCACTGCCGGAGCCTCTGCCTTGCCCTGCCGGCCATCTGTAATCCGCATGGTAGCTGGAGTTGGCGCCTTAACCGGCGCAGATGCTGTCAACTGGGGGCAATTGGCCTTCTTGTGGCCCCTCTGGTTGTAGTGGAAGCACAACAACTCTGACGTCGGTATCACAGGTGCAGGGGCGGTACAATCCCTGTTGAAATGCCCCGTCCTGCCGCACTTATAGCATCCCGACGATCCCAGCCTACATGCCCCCTCATGATGCCTGCTGCATTTCTTGCAGCAGCTCGGTCCTGACTGGCCTTTCGGCCTACCATCTGGTCCTTTGGGATTCTTCCCCGAAGCCCCTCCTGCCTGTCCCTCCTCTGTCTTCCTCTTCCGGATGTGCTCCAAATCTATCTCTCTCTCCCTCGCCCTGGCAATCATAGAGTCCAAGGTAGGGCAAGCTGAAAAACTGACATGCTCTCGAATATCAACTCGGAGCATGTCATGGTAGCGGGTTCTCCTCATGTCCTCATCACCCGCATACTGGGGGACCAACAACGCCCTCTCCCGAAACTTGGCAGTGATCTCCGCCACAGTCTCCGTCGTCTGTCTCATATCTAAGAACTCCCTAGCCAGCTGTTGAAGCTCGACATCCGGTGCAAACTCTGCCCTGAACCTGGTCGCGAAGTCCGACCAAGTCATAGCCTCGACAGCCGAAGCTCCCAATGAGTCACCCACGTACTCCCACCAATCCCTAGCTCGATCTCGTAAACACCCTGCTGTAAACCTCACCTTCGACCCCTTCGGGCAGAAGCTAATCATCTGTGCAGACTCAATGTCTGCAATCCATCGTCTGGCAGCTATGGGGTCCTTCGCCCCGTGAAAATCCGGCGCACCACTGCCCCGGAAGTCCTTGAAGGACAGTGTGCGAGATCCCGACTGGCCAGATGCCATGTCGCTCCTGAATGCCCTGAGGCGATCCTCCATCAACTCCAATATCCCTTCCTTGATCGACCCGAAGATAATTGGGGTCAACTCAAGGATGCCTCTGGTGATCTCGGACGCGATGAAATCGCGTAGCCCCTCATCCACCGGCTCGGAACCTGATCCCTCTCCTGAACTGCCAACTGCTGGTCTAGGGCGCAATACCACCGTTCTGAAACACAGCATAAAAAACGTCAGGAACACTGATATATCTCGAGGAATCACTACTACCACAAGTTTCTTGGTCTCATCTCAGCTTTCCTTGATTCGAGGACGGATCCTCTGCTTCCAGTAGTACGGGTCCATACTACCTTCCACTTCTATCCGTACTTTCCTCAAGTACTGCCTTGACTCCACCAAGTTACTATTACTACTAATAATTCCTGCTACTCCCATCCTAGGCTTGCCCTAGGGAATCCTAAGACTATACCCGACCCAGTCCTCAGCTGCTGAAAGCCTCCTTGTGATGCCAATTAGCCATCACCTGAACACCATCACATGCGGCGAGGCTCAGATAATCCTTCAAGTAAAAGACTCGTCCCTACAACGGTTAGACTTAGACAAGAGCTGCGCAATAGGGGCAAGTCTAGCACTCTGAGATTATTCAACCCTATTCGCATGTGACGTGACGCATTCACCTAATGGCTAACTCCCATCACTTAGAGTCCCACAAAGCACAAAGCAAGCAGCATTCAGACATAGGAGACTACTCAAGCAATTCCATCCTCATAATGGGAAACTGTATTAGTATACAATGCTAAGCTCATGCTATCAGGCATAACCTAAACAGGCTATCCTACTACTGTCTACTCAATCCTAGCATGCAATTTTCATACACTGAAGCACATAAGGCATCACTCCTAGATCCTTAGTCCTATTCTAGAATGTTGTTCTACTGAAACTGATAAACATAACATAAGCTGGTATGGGTAATTTGGGGAATACTTACTTGAGCTCGGCCGGTCGCGCACACCACACACTTTGTTCTTTCTTAAAACCCTTTACTTAACCTTTTAGAAAACATTTTCTTTTTCAAAATCTTTTAAATCCCTCGATTTGAGTTCAAACACCCCCGAAGGTGTGTCTGAATCCCTTAAACCAGGGCTCTGATACCAACTTGTAACGTCCCAAAAATACGAGCCAAAATTTTCATTTTTAAAACACATAATTAGCAAAACATTAGAAATAAAACATTCACCGATCATATCATTTCATCAAAGATGTGCGTGTCTGGAAACCAGTTTATAAAAACATAACAACGTCAGAGTACAAATACCCAAGTAGATCTCATAGTGCGGAATACAAAGTGTGTGTGTGATGTGCCGCTACCGCGCCAGCTCCTTCCCCTTCGAAGAAGAGGTACCTGAAACCAAAACTGAAAACTGTAAGCACGAAGCTTAGTGAGTTCCCCCATCATACCACATACCATACAATCACATATCATACATACTGTCGGGCAATTCTGGGGTGCTCGACCTACCCGGTATGGCCATTCTGGGGTGCCGACCTACCCGTGTCAAGCCGTTCTAGGGTGCTAACTACCCATGTCAAGCCATTCTGGGGTGCTGACTACCCATCGGTCCTAACAACCTATCATCGAGGACTATTTCACCCCCTACTGCTACTGTCACATATATCATAACATAGCATGTAAACATATCATCACATACTGTCAGACATATCTGGGGTATCTGACCTACCCTTCGGTCCTAACAACCGAACCCTACTACTATCACATATACATATCATGGCAGCATATAACATATCAGGTAGTAGAAAACCTAGATGATATCACAAATAAACTCATCTAACATACAACTCCTACTGGTGGGCCGACATTGTGGCCGTAGACCCACCGCTACTGGAAGGTAACTCACCTCGTAGTAGGTGCTGATCTGCATGGGAACGGTCTGTCTGCTGCTGCTGCTCCGGAAATCTTCCGGCTGCAATTCCCACCAAACACTTAGTCAAATGCTGCTAATCGACCTCAGGGTAAATGACCATTTACCCCTAACCAAACCAAGAGTCAAAGTCAAAGTCAACTTCCAGTTGACCCGACTCGCCGAGTTGGCCTGCCAACTCGCCGAGTCCCTATCCCTTTGTCTGACCATTGTCCCGCCCCTACTCGTCGAGTTTGGCATCGACTCGACGAGTTTTCCTTCTAAACTGATGACCAAACGTCCTTCATCCTACTCGCCGAGTTGTATGAACAACTCGTCGAGTTTGTCTTCATCCAAAGAACACTCTATGCTGAGACTCGCCGAGTTGTATGAACAACTCGCCGAGTCTGTTCCTGAGGCAAGAAGATTGCCTTGAACTCACCGAGTCATGGCATTGACTCGCCGAGTTACTACATGAGTGAGTCTGGCTTCCAACCCACTGAGTCACACCCTATGACTCACTACTCCAACCCGCAACACGAAAAGGGGGAAAAACTCGGGGACTCGCGACTTGACTCGTCGAGTCAGATGAACGACTCGCCGAGTCTGCCACATGCAGATACTATACATGCGATTCTGCTTGAATCCAGCTCATACCATACATAGATCTGGCTTTCTAGGGCCTGGTTAACACGTAAAGTTTCCAACTTTACGTGTAAATAAACACCAATGAAGGTTTTAGGGCTCAAAATGCACTAAAAGAGTAGATTTAGGGCTTTCATGCAATATGGTTCCATAAAGGCAGTAGATCCAAGCTCCTGGAGCTCAATCATGCCTAGATCTAAAGGCTAAACAACTTATTACAAACCCTATTACACAAACAAGCTTGGGGAAAGGCTCAAGAAGGACTTTCATGGAGCTACAAGGGACAATAAGCATGAAAACAGAGGGAAACTGAGTTATACCTCAAATCACTGAGATAACACAAGGATGTCTAGCTTCCTTCTTCTCTTCTTGATCTACTCTCCTTCCCTCTCCAAATCTTCAAGAAAACACACCAAAATGCTTCAATCTCACAAGGAACAAGGCTTGGACGAAGTAGAGAGCTCTGAGGGTGAAGGGGGCGAGCTTGGGGGCGGATAAGAGGGTTTAAATAGGGTGCAAACCCTTGAAATTTAGGGTTTCATCAGATAGCGGGGACTCGCCGAGTCCAGAATGTGGACTCGCCGAGTCGCCAACTTAAATGTGCTCCCAAACCCGTCTCTACTCGGCGATTCGGGCCTACAACTCGCCGAGTCTAAGGCCAAAATGTAAAATACTTAGGTAAATTTTTACGTACCAGGGACCAGGTGCTACAAACCCTTTTCCCCAACAGCTCCTGAAGCTGTGAGGATAACTCCTGCATCTCTGGCGGTGCAAGGCGATAAGGCGCCTTAGCGATAGGTGCTGCCCCCGGAACTAAATCAATGCGAAACTCCACCTGCCTCTCGGGAGGCACACCCGACAACTCCTCGGGAAATACATTCGGGAACTCACGCACTATCGGAACATCATTAACTAAACTTGGCCTTCCCGCGGTCTCCCGGGTATCCATCATATAAGCTACGAACCCCTTGCAGCCCTGCTGCAAACTCTGCCTCGCTCTGGCAACCGAACAGAATGCTGACCCACTTCGAGTTCCGTCTCCATAGACTGTCGGCACTCCCCCACTAGGATCTCGAATGGTCACCAATTGCTGCTCTCAGTCTATCACGGCCCGATATCGGCTCAACTAATCCATGCCCACAATGACACATACGTCCCCCATCGCAATCGGGACCAGATCTATCGGAAACCCAACGCCGAAAATCTCAAGCACACACCCTCGGATGACATCCGTGGAATACACTGCTCGCTTGTTAGCTATAGAAACTCGTAGAGGACGACTCATCGCCTCTCGTTGGATACTGATGTGTCTACTGAACGCTAATGAAACAAATGACCAACTCGCACCCGAGTTAAACAACACCAAAGCAGGTACAGAATTCACAAGGAAAGTACATACGCATATCATAATATAAACACAAGATCTCATCAAAAACAAATAATAACAAAATACATACCAGCCACGACGTCGGGTGCTGCGCGGACCTCCTCCGCTGTCAACTGGAAGGCTCTCACGCGAACCTTCGGTGCCTCGGGCAGTTAAAAATCACGATTTAATCACGATTTAGCAAACACTAAACAGGGAAACTGCATAGGGCAGTTAAAAATCGAAGTCAAAAGGGGTATGCTAGGCGTCCGTCCCCGAGCTCAAACCGGCGGTGTGGGACGGGATTGAGACCAAATTAGGTCCTAGGGTTCAGTTCATTGGTCCGAATCAGTCTAATTAAGCCATAATCAACCACAAATTTGTGAAAACCGGCCCTTAATTCGAGAAACATATAAACCCTAGATTTCGAACACAGGTATTTTGCAGCTAATTCCATCGATTGAAACATAAATCCAAGCCATTGAGTATCCGGAAAACTTACTTGTGTGTCGAATTTGACAAGAAAACAAGCACAATCGAGATTCTTTGAGAGAATTCGTCCGTCACAGCTTATGCGGCGAAATAGAAGTGTTTGAAAGAATAACAAAGAAGTCAAAGGGTCAAAAGATATACCTGGTCGCTGATTTACGCTGGGCGTAACCCCAACTACGTGAAAAATCCATCCGCGATCCGGGGCTCATTACGCTTGGCGTAATTAAAATTACGTTGGGCGTAACTGAAACTGAAATATTCCCTTTTCTTTAATCGAAATTCCTTTCTTTTAATTAATTAATTAACGGACTTATAATTAATTATTTTTCTTTTTAATTGCTTCAATAGCTAATGACTTTCCGATGAGTGACATAAAAAAATGAGACGTCATCATCACTTATCTTTGTCAAGATCAAACAACAATGGTTGATTAAAAACCTTTGCACGCAAGAATTGGTTTGCGAAAACACCCACTTTCGGGACCCGTTAGAATATTTCCTTTGTTTTCTTTGCACCTTTAACTAAAAGCGGAACAAGAAGTGACCTAACTAGTCAAGAACAGCAAGAGCTCGGTCTTCCACTTAACCACCTCGATACGCCTTGCTATACTACGCCTCGTGGATTGAGTTGGACAAATCACCCAAAGTAGTAGACTAAACAAGTCAAGAATTCCCTAATCGCTTGCAATCTCGAAATCCATGCAAAAAGTAAAACCAAACAATGTGTATGATCACGAATTCCTGCACATAGCAACAAAAACCTTCCCGACAAGTGAAATGATATCAACGAAAATAAAACTAAAAAAAATAAAATAAAAAAGTAACTAAAAACAAATAACGAATAATCAAATAAACTAAATTAATTGAAAGCCGTTCCCCGGCAACGGCGCCAAAAACTTGATGTGCACAAAAGTACCCACTAATTTTAATATTTATAACCTAACAAACTTAGACTATCTATGCACTTATAGGCAGTGTACCTAGTCAGATTACAATATAGCTTAGGTAAGTCGGGTGTCGATCACAGGGAACGGTGGATTAATTTAATATATTTGATTATAGGTTACAGGTCACACGAAAATAATAAAGAAAATGGTTTAATAAATTTCAAACTAGCAATTAACAACTCTCGATAAACTAACAGGGAAGCAAATCTCTTCAGGTACTTTGGTTTAGATAAATTACACCTTAAAAACATAGACAATTGCATACACAAATTCATTTATTCATGTTCACCGATTCCTAAAATGATTAGATTCGCGTTCACTATAACTAATCCTTTAGCAAACAAGTCAATTTAAACAGTGATCGGTTGATTAAACTAACATGCTTCCTAGTGTTCAGTTCGTATCAAACAAGACTTGTAAATATAGTTAATCGAATTACTAATTCAATTTAACCTCTTGTTGATGGTCATCAAACAAGGCTCACACATTAACTTACTTATTCTCAAGTTAATCCTAGTTTCACATTCGTTATTCCTAGACTTATAATCTCGATGGTCATCAAAATCATAAGAGACAAGCAATCAAGCGGGTGTTCACACAACTCAATTCACTTAACAATTAACAACAAATAATCATCATTAATACGTAAGGATCTTTTAACAAGCTTGGCAAGATACATTAAACATAAACAAACAATTCAATATAGCAATTAGTCTAATAATCAAAGCTTCATTCAATCATAAGCACAAAGTAAAAAAATTTTACACCCAAATCATAAACGAAATACAGAAAAGTACCACAATGGAATGCTAAACATGGTCACGTTAGCAACCCATATGATTACCGACACGTATCCGCTCTCCAACCCTTCCGATCTCCGCTCCCGTTAGCTTAGCGGCCTTCCGGCCGCCTTCTAGACCCTCAAAACGGCTTAACAGAAGTTTAATATCGACTAAATTAAGTTGGAAGTCGAATTCCCCCTTCTGGTTAGCTGAAAATCGACTTTTATAACCTTTTTAGCCGACTTACGTACGATGGGCGTAAGTCGGATTACGTTGGGCGTACTGAAGATTTCTACGCGATTGAACTTATCCGAGGCCAGCCATTACGCGGGGCGTACCCTTAAGTTACGCTGTGCGTAATTCAATTTGGTCGCTACGCTTAGCGTAATTGCTATTTACGCGGGGCGTAATTGTTGCTCCAACATTTTTTAATTACTTTTAGCTTCTAAGCCCGGTTTCCGCTTCAGTCTTTTCTTTTGTGCTTTATCGTCAACGAATAGCTGCAAATCATAATTCAAAGCATTATGAGTACTTTTTAGTTCTAAAAGAGAATAATAAAGGCCAAAATATTAAGATATAATGCATAAAAATATATATAAAAATACAGATATCAGAATGCTCAAGTACCGGCTCATGCGCGCCTGCTCAGACGACACGTGCTCAGGGCAGAACATTGCCCTCTCATGAAACTTCCTGGTGATCACAGTAACTGAATCAGTACCCTGTTTGAGGGTCAAGAACTCATGGGCCAACCGTTCGCTTTCCACCGGGGGAACGTACTCGTCTCTGAACATAGTGGTGAACCTCTCCCAGGTCACCGCTGAGATCTCCGCAGAAGTAAGATGCGTCGTCACAAATTTCCACCAGTCCTTCGCTCCTAAGCAAAGTTGGTTCAGTGAAAACCGAACCTTCAGATGCTCTGGACACGAACAAGTGTAGAAGCATCCCTCGATATCAGATATCCATCTCATCGCAACAATCGGATCCTGCGTCCCATCAAACTCTGGTGGCTTCGTGTTGCTGAACTCCAGATACAACAACGAGTCACCCCCTTGCGGCCTGGCAGCAACGACGGTTGCGGTGGCCACGACAACAGCAACATCAGTAAGAGCGGCGTACCGCTCATCAAAGGTCTCAATCAGCGTGGTCTTGATAGACCCGAACATCTCCGGTATCTCAACTCGGATGGCCGCAGCCAGCTCATCATGAATCATCTGGCGAAGCTCCTCATCGCTCACACCCCCTCGCTAGTCACCGGTCTGTGGCGTGTCCCAACCATGATGTCTCTAAAATACAAAAAAATATCAAGGACTCACTCGAGCGTACTCGCACTCGATAACTCAACCCTACTTGTTTCCTAGTATCCTAAGGATTCCTACTTGGACTGCACACTGATCCGGTGTTTCCAGTAGTACAGGCCCTATACTACCTTCCATACCGTATCAATATTCGTTCAAAGCCACCCTCCAAGGATCCCAAGTCACAAGTACTCTATCTCTTGCCACACATAAGCTACCCTTCGGTAGACCCTCATAGCACCTCACTGCTACCTATTCACTCACAAGCATCTCATATCAGCAGAAATCTCCCTAGGCTAAGGCATCAAAAATCAGGTCACTCTAGTCCTAATATGAATACCTAGCCTACTCTAGCACGCATAACACATTACAACATATTTCTTAACACATAAGGTAAGGGTAATTTGGGAAATCACCGTTCGGGCGCTGGCTGATCGTACACACTACTTTCTTCTGTTTCCTCAATTCCTTTTTATTCTTTTAGGAAAAATTGTTTATCTATGAAAACTTCCTCAAATCCTCAGTTCGAGTTCAAATACAGCCGAAGATGAATCCGAATTCCTCAAACCAAGACTCTGATACCAACTTGTAACACTGTGAAATTTCAAAACAATTTTTCATTTTAAATTAATAAAAATACTCCAATCACAATTCTCAAAAACTTGTATCAATTGTTTTTACATAACATAAGTGCAAATCAAAATCCCCAGAATCTCAAAACATCTCCACCATAAGTGTGTAGTGATCATGTCGGCGCCTTCCCGCGATCATTACCGGTACCCAAAACACATAACATGCAAACGGTAAGCAATAATGTTTAGTGAGTTCCCCAAAATACCACGTACAACACATACGCCTTTCCAGGCTATAGCTCCATGGGATCTTCCGATCCAAGTGTCTCAAGAGATTTCCATCTCATAACTCTGTTGACCTTCCGGTCCATGCTCTGTTGACCTTCCGGTCCATATCATCATACTCATATCATAACATATAACATATACAACATACATCACATTTTCATCATACACATAAGACCTTTTGGTCACACATAATTACCCTATCGGGTAAGGCATAGTGAGAAGACTCACCTCGAAGATGTCGGATGATCGCTCGCGCTCAATCTTCCGACCTAGCTTCCTCCTATAGTATAAATACACTTCTAATTAATACCTCCCCGACTTAGTATAACTAATGCCCTAAAGTCAACACAAGTCAGCTCTGGTCAACGCTGGTCAATGGCCACCCTTTGACCCAACTCGTCGAGTCAGGCACTGACTCGGCGAGTTCAGATGTGAACTCAAGTCCCCTAAATCCCAACTGACTCACCGAGTCGTTTCCCCCAACTCGGCGAATCACCAACTGTGTGAGTCACGGGACAACCCGGTCCGACTCGTCGAGTCTGCTCATGGACTCGGCAAGTTCATTCCGTGCTCGAACTCAAATGGCCTTCTGAGGTCAGATCTGTTCCTCTAATCCATAGATTTGACCTTCCCAAGCTCAATAAACACGTAAAGGTTCAAACTTGATACTCATGTATCGTCCAAATAACTCTACTTGAAGCATTTGCCCCAAATACAACATCCTAAGCCCATTTCTTCCATAACTCATCATAAAGCAAGATGGATAAAGCTCTCTGGACCACTATGGGTCCAGATCCGAAGTCTAAACATGATATGGGACCATATATCCAACAATCATCCCAATAAAGGGTATAGAAAACCCTAGGTCCATGGATTCTTCAACAAAACAGAAAAAGGATCGATATGCTACCTCAAGGATGATGTTCTTTGCTCGATATCCACAGATATGCAACCTTTTTGGCCTCCTCTAAGTTGGAACCACCTTCTTCTTGCAAAACCAACCCACAAAGATCAAATAATGGCTTCTTTCCTCTCACAAACGCTCAAGCACTCTTAGGGTTTCTCTCAAGGGTCTGGTAGCCGCAAATGGTGGCTATAAGGGTCCTTAAATAGGTCCCAAACCCAAAAAATTAGGGTTTCTTTCACCAGCTCTGACTCGGCGAGTGCATTCCCCTGAGTCGTCGAGTCTAATCATTTTCCACGTCACCCATTCGCGACCTGACTCGACGGGTCTAAGTAGCAACTCGTCGAGTCACCTCAGCACAATTCAAATTATAATATTAATTAATGTACCTGGGAAACCGGGCGTTACAAATTGTTTTTTTTTGTTACATTGTTATATTATAGTTCGTTTGTGTTCATATATGTTCAATTGTGTTTGTTTATTTTTTTTTCCGTTTATGTTCGTTTAGCATGTTCACGAACATAAATGAACAAACATGTGCAAGGCGATTTGTTAAACGAACAAATATGAACAAACCTTTGTTCGTGTTCGTTCGGTTCGTTTATAGCCCTAATTATAACCATAATAGAAACTTACAAATAAAAAATGAATCTCATCACCGTTATCAGAAGACATTTTCAGTTTTAGTAGTGTCTGGAATGTTGTTTGTAGGGTAATCTGAAATGACATAGTTCGAAATGAAGTTTGAAACGGGTTAAAATGGTATTTATATGTGGACCACGTTATCGGGTCGAGTCCATTACCTGTCGACTAGATACAAAATCGGGTCCGGAATAACCCATTTTGGATCGAGTGGTCATTTAAAAAAAAAAGTTATTATTATTAAAATAATATTAAAAAAATGATTAGTTTACTCAATTACTCTCAAATAAATTGTTCATGTGTTTACGAAAAGAAAAAAAAAAGATCGAAATGATACATAACTGAGCATGTCATTATTTTTATCATAAAATTGTTTCAAACATCTACAATTTCAAGAAAAGAAAACCCATCAATTTATCCTAGTTACCTTCTTTGCAATGAGTCTGAAGCTCAGGTTACACTTGTATCCCATCGTTTTACAGCGGAGTAAGTTTGTTGTGCTCTTTTAGTGACTTAGTATTTATATATTGTTATAGATAAATGAAACATCAAGTGGCTGTAGTTTAGTGGTAAGAATTCCACGTTGTGGCCGTGGAGACCTGGGCTCGAATCCCAGCAGCCACAAACTTGAAATAAATTTTTAGATTGCTCTTCATGTAAGATTCTAGTGGCTACTTCATTATCTTGATTTTATATTCACATATATATGTTTTTTTTCTTTTACAAAAAAGACTTTTAGCTTTTAAAAGCTCAAAAGTTCTTTTCCGAAAAGTTACAAAAAGTCAGGAAATCCTGACTTTTCCAAAAAGATGTTTTTCCTTGTATTAAAACTCCAAAAGTTATTAGTTTGCCAAACATTTTTTTGTTTTTTTTTTCTTTTACAAAAAAGACTTTTGACTGTGAAAAGCTAAGCCAAACACCCCCTATATGTTTTTTAATAGTGTACTTGTTCTCCATGTGAAACAAATTGTCGGTTAGATTTTTATTCATGTCAACTACTATCAATTAATGTTCTTTCATGCAGTTTAGATACACAAACATTTGATTAGTGGTGGCACCAAAAAATTAATAGTCACACTCATATTTTCATATTTTCAAGATACGTGTGTGTGAACTTACAACTGGTTGAGTGGCATCAACTATTTGCAATATAAAAATATAGGGTTATCTATTAATATAATCAAAATGAGAGGTGTTACGCTACTAAATTACATTTTTTAAGTACCACAAAATAGACTATGTTAGAAATAACACTAAATAAAAAATGATATCTATTTTAATTCATGTGCAAACCGCTAGTATAGACTATTAACATGAAGTGGTTTAGCCCTACAATGGAAGCCTAGTGATGGAATAGATATAGATATAGTAAATTGAAGTAATAAAAATTTAACAAAGAAAGACGGGAAAAGGAAATGGAAGCATGGGTATTGGCTTCTAGGACCCAAATTGCCGGTCCTTTTCATTTGTAACATACTAACATCTCATTTTTTAGGGATAAATTAAATTTGTTAAATAAAGTTATAATAGTACTAAAAGAAATAGGTGTTGTTTGTGTTTGCTTATTTAAAACAATTTACATTTATTTAAGAATGTTTATTGACTTATAAGGTGAAAAATTAGAATTTTAAAAATATATTAGAACTTCTAAAATAAATTCAGGTGTTCTTTGCTTTAAAACTGAAAAATAAAAATAAAGAGAAATTAAATATCCTCATATATTTTGTTCCTACCAATCATTCTATCTATTTAAATGATGACATATGTCATATTAGTATCCTAAAATATCATTAAATGAACATTAAATGTTACGCATGTCACCATTTTATTGAGTAGGAGGATATGTAAAAGAGTGATCCTGAAATAAGGATAGCCTATAAATACATAAAGTAACCAATCATTCAAGTCAATTCCTCCTAATGAGTAATCTTGCCATAATTATTAAGATAAAAACATCTCAAAAGAAGCTACACATCATCATCAATGGTGCTAAAAAAGCCATCAAAATTCAAATCAACAGAAAAACACAAACACCTCATTACACACGTCGCTGTTTCCTGAGTCGACACCCGTTATGTGGCTTCCTAGTGGTATCCTCGATATACACAATCGGATTCCTATCTGATCTGGAATGCGTATATCCATCTCTAAACCCCAAAATCGCCAATTTCTTCCTTTTAAAAAAAGTAAACCCGTTAACCTTCACAACAACCGACTTCAATCCCATACTTTTGGCCACACGTCCCACATGTTCAGCTGTTGCTTCAGCCGCATATTTTGACACCTTGGGCCCACCTTTCATTTCCGCCAAACATCCCGCCGATGCCCCCATTTTCTTATTCCCCTTTGAATCCGTCACAGTCACAAACGTGTTGTTCCTCATTAGTTTGATGTGGACGATATCCGCGTTGTGCTCGCTTCCGGATGAAGGATTGTCCTTCATTATTCCTCGGACAAAGTTCACGTCGCGAGTGAACGGCCGAGTGTCCCGATTGAACCGAAGCGGTTCAATCGGGCGGTCTGAGCCGGAAAATCTCCGGCTCAGACCGTCAAAGTAGCCTCCACCACCACCGGTTCTGACCGGGGGTTGTTGGTTTGGACTGGTGGTGGGGCCTCGCTCGAACTCGAACTCCTTTCGAGTAATGGAATGTATAGGACTTGCAAATTTTAACGAATTTGATTTTGGAAAATTGAGTTTTGTTGCCAAATTAGCCAAGAATCTAGGCATGGTGTTGTGAAGAAAAGAGTTGGGAGTCTAATTCCTGCAAAATAAAGTGTGGTTTGTAAATGAAGAAATAGCAACCTACTTTTGTTGGGTTATTTTTCCTCTAGTTTACTCTAAAAAAAATATTGAAATAAAATTGGCATAAAAAACTCCCCACCCCAAATTAGGCTCATTTGGTTTATAAAATCAATGCTTAAATATCAATGTAATTCTATTGATTTCTTTACTAGACCATCAGATTATTATTTTTTCCTATTACAACATTGTACTTTGAAAATTTCACTCAATTATAAAAGTGTCATCCAAATACAAACAATTTTCACTGCTACAGTTGAGTAGATTTTAAAAAAATAATAATAATAAAAGTTGAAACTAAAAGAAATTATAATATTATGCTATAATACACAAATAAATAAAAGTGCGTTGCTATTTACTGCATTTAGCCCTACACATTTATTTGGTACTAAGAAACATTATCAAGTGGTTTTTCTTTTCCACAGTTAGCTTATTGAATCAGATACGCCCATTCAAATCTTAATAAAAAAACTGATGCACAAATATTTTTTATCTTACTAGATCACACATATGGATGATTAAGAGGTTTATTAAGTGATTTTTAAAACAACAGACAAAACTATATCAACAAAAGTGTTTACTGTTGACATGAAACCAGATAATCACCAAACTAATATCAACAAAATCAGATTATAAGCTTCATTGATTCCAATAAAATTCAAGATTAAAAAATAGCATCAGCTTATCAAGAGGTGTACAGAACCAGAAAAAGAAAGTGGGATTCCAACCCAGAAATTAGGAACAAGAATTGAGCTCTAGATTCAAAATCGAACAGGAAAGTCATATGCTTCATCGATTCCAGAAATCAAACATCATGTATCGATCCAGAAGGTGTAACCGGATAAAGAAAGTCGGACTTACCAGATGAAGGAGCAGTAGCCGTAGCCGGCGCTGGCGATAGTAAATCTGGAGCGGAGATAGGAGAAGGGTCGCAGCTCTTCTCTCCGTTGAACGTTGTGAAGGGAATGAACCTAACGGCGTGAACGAGGGTATTTCGATTGGGGCAGAACGGGGGTATTTCAGTAATTTTAACTTTAAAAAGTGAGTCCTTATTTATGAAAAGTTGCATTTTGAGCTATACCAAAAAATCATTTTGAAAAAAATACATACTTCATATCTAAACTTTTTTTTTTTTTTTTTTTAATTTATTGACTTTTTAAAAAAGTTAATAGGTCTATAAGCTACTAATCAATCCCAAACATCCTCTATGTAGGGTTTACAAAATAAAAAGCACCAAATTAGGGGTGAGCAAAAACCGAACCGCAAACCGAAAAAACCGCATAAACCGAAACCGAAATGAAAACCGATGGTGCGGTTTTTAGTTTTGTAAAAACCGAAAATACTCGGTGCGGTGCGGTTTTTAGTCTCGCAAAAACCGCAAAAAACCGAACCGCACCGCATATATATATATATATATATATATATATATATATATATATATATATATATATATATTAAGTGTTGATATTTGTAAGAACCAAGAACTTATGACAATTAAAATTTCTATAAATGTAAATATCTATGTTATCTATCGGCGGATGATTGTATATTTTTAAGCATACATTCAGTGGTATTTACAATAACAAATAATGTTTGACATTTTTTTAACATTCAAATATGAAGAGTAATAGGGATATAGTATCATTTTTATGAATACATTAATTGATATTATTGTATGTACTTGTAAAACAAATATTATATTAAATTCTTATTATATTGAAGCATTAGAAACATATTGGATGAGTGGTTATGTAATTTGATTTCAAACCAAGAGGTAGGGGTATCGGTTTATCTCCAATTAATGATTAGCACTCCTCATCTGAGTCAAGGTAACTCGCTGAGTTACTTGAGTTTGAGTAAAAAGGCAAAACGAAAAAAAAAAAAAAAAACTAAAAAAAAAAAAAAACTAAAAAAAACCGCAAAAAAAAACTGAACCGCAAAAAACCACTATAAAAAACCGCATAAAACCGAACGGTGCGGTTTCTAAATTTCAAAAAACCGAAGTTGCGTTTTTCGGTTCGGTTTTTGCCAAAAACCGCACCGAACCGCACCATGCTCACCCCTACCAAGTTAGGTTAAACTTACACGAGAGTTAAGAGACGGAAGAGTTAAGAGACGGAGATACCAAAATCAGTGAGTGCACAACACATAGATTGAAGAGGGCAAGAGGCCAAGACGCGGTAGAATTGAGACTACAAGAGGAGTTGTTGTGACCCGATGAGAAAATAGAAAAATGATAGTTATAACATAAGGGTTTTTTTTATAACTTGGACCAAAAGTATTTGAGGGCCTGGGCGTGTCCTCTCCTTACCATAGGCACCATAGAGACCTCAACCAAATCAAACAGTTCCCATATCTATGTGTACACATCTTGTGTACATGTGGGGTTTTGAAATATGACTAAGGCACCTCCATGTAACGCCCGCAGATTCGGGCTAGTCAATTTAGAGATAATAGGGGTCGAAAACGACTTTTCGACAAAAGATTATTTATAATAAATAATCTTAACCAAGTTGTAGAATATGTCTCAAGGGTTTCGTACATATAAAGAACGCCGAAATCCGAGTTATAACGAAGAAGTTATGGCCCGTCGAAGTTTTCGGCAAAATCGGAACGGCACCGGGAGACGTAAATAGTGAATTTAAGATAGAGGACTTTTTAGCCTTAGGGATCTAAATGAAAGTTGTAGAATACGTATCCACCTACGCGTGGATATAAAGAACGTCAAAAACGTAGTTCGTATGCAAAAGTTATGACCTTCCAAAGATATAGCTGTCTAAGAGCATGACACGCGTCAGAAACCCTAAATTGACCGGACTCACGACGTGAGCCTCTTTTCTCACGACGTGAGGAGTCAAAAAGTCACATTTTGGAGCTAGAAGTCTACGGGAACGATAACTAAAAAGCTCACGACGTGAGTAATGAATTCTCACGACGTGAGGAGTCAAACAGACACTATTCAAGCCTAGAACGCAGATGTCGAAGCTACGAGGTGATTCATCCATGGATCACGACGTGAGCAATGACTTCTCACGACGTGAATGGGCCGAAATCAGCCTATAAATAGCAAGTTCGACCTCATTCACTTCTTACACCAAATATTCCTTCTCTCTCTCGTTTTCTGAAGCCGTTCCGCGTCCCGAGCCCAACGATCACGAGCCGTTGACCATTTTTAGATTCTATCTACTCCCGCTACTAAGGTGAGTGTATAGTTACTTTCATCTTACACATAGATATGAAGTATTTTGATATAAATTACGTGCTATGTGTGCATATTGTCTGAATACTTGTTGTTTATACTGGTGAAAGATTTTTATACATGTTTTAAATGATGTAAACTGTATAAAGTATTTTATATCTACAAAATATGTTGGGTAAAACATGGGTAGATGAATGATGAGGGATAAAAGATGAAATAGAGGAACATTAGTAGTATGGACCTAGTGCCCTTTGGTAAACATTGGCAGCAATGGACCTAGTACCATATAGATGAGCACTAGCAGCTGCGCCACAACCCGTAGATGTTTTAGATCTACGGTAAACATCCTAGAAGTTGCGCTCTAAGGATAGTATCGGCAGCTGCGCCTAATAGGGAGCCTTATGACCATGACAGTAGCGTTTAAAGGTCAATACCGGCAAAAGCGCCTCATAGAAAATGTCCCAATTCTGGCAGCTGCGCCTAAGCGATAATATTAGCAGTTGCGCTTGACCACTGTGTCATTGGCAACAGTGGACTTCATGTTGTTTCCTTAGGATGATCCTTAGGAATGAATAAACAAGGGTTAGCTGATCCTTAGGGTAAATCCTTAAGAAGCTAATGGGAATGGGTAATTTGGTTGATTGTTTGATGTTTAAATATAATAATTATATTATTGTGGGTTGAAAACCCTATGTACTCACCAGGTTTCCCAACCTGACCCACTCAGTTTATTTATATCACAAGTGTCGATATAAAGTTACATTACACTGAGAGATTTAAAAGAGATGTAGATCACTAGTGTAAATGAATGTAAGTTCTGTTTATGCTTATGTTTCTGTAATGACAATGACATCCCAAATGTTTTAAAAGTGAATAAAAATTTACATTTATTTAGAAATGCTTTGATAACGCAATTATCATGTTTTTCTGGGAACAAATTCCGCAACATTTTTATTAAAAGAGGTACTCTGATTTTTATAAAGCATAAACAAAATCGGTCTTTTTCTGGCCGTGAAAATGGAGATGTCACACTCCACGACGCGTCATGTGTGGGTTTGTCACCTTGAGAGGTACACTACAACAAGAAGAGGATACAATATTGTAAACAATTAATATTAAAACTATACCTCGAGATCCTCTCAGGACGCCTATGGGGTTTGTTGACGTACATGTGTAATAACATCACCGTACAATAAGAAAATCTCTATATAATGTTAAGTGATCAACAATATTGTAAACACATAATATTAAAATTACACCTCAACATCCTATGAGGGTACCTCAGTTTGGGCTGCACAGGTGCAATAATATTACCCTACAATAAAAAAATGATTATATAATTTTAAATGATCAACAATATTGTAAGCACGTAATATAATAATTGTACCTTGGCATCATGTGAGGGCCCCTACTGGGTCGTTCTACACCGGTAACAACATTACCACACAATAAGAAATTAGTTATATAATTTTATGATCAACTTATTATAAACATGTAATATTAAAAAGGTATCGCGACATCTTGTGAGGGCCCCTCCGCCTTGAGAGCACGACAAACGATTCTACTACAAACATTCACTCGGGAAAACGCCATAATGTATGGAGTTTAGCATCTCTAATCTAAGTTATGGCAGTATTCCCAACACACCCTCGATACGTGAGACGAATATTGTAACATCCAGTTTCGGGATGTACCTATTTTGGGATTTTAGACTGTAATTCGGCCATGTAAAGGCTTTGGGCTTCAATGGAATAGAGTTTAGACTCTGTTAGATGTTGATGATATTGGAAAAGTGATTTAAACTTTGAATTGTACTTCAGAGTTAAATGAGTAAATGGGAAAAGTAATGTTTCAAACGTTTTTGCATGAATTATGGTTTTAGTTTGGAGTGTTTTTAGTAGTAACTGATTAAGTATAGTTTTGGGGTTCTTCAACACCTTCGTGTGGATATAAAGATCGCCGAAATCAGATTTGAAATGACGACGTTATGGATGTTTAAAGTTAGAGTTGTGAAGTTAGCTCCTATGTTGAGCGTTGGAGGAAGATGTCATGTGGGGGTTTTGTAACGCCCCGATTCTCAGGTATTGATTTAAATGAAAGTTTATTTGGTTTTAAGATCTACTCGACGAGTTGGTTGCCCTACTCGTCGAGTATCAACGGGGTGGGATCGCGTATTTAGTGGCCTACTTGCCGAGTCCATGAAGAACTCGACGAGTAGGAGCTGGCAGAAGAAACCCTAGATCCTGGGGTTTTGCACCCTATTTAAAGAAGCATAAGCCTCCTTCGGCCTCTTTGCATTCCTTGAGAGCTCATAGAAACCCTAATTCGTGTGGTGCTTCATTCTTGTGTGTCTTAAGCTTTGGAAAGAAGGTTTTTGGAAAGGAAGAGCTTGGAGGGCAAGAGACTAGGAGCAAGGAAGGTGTGGGAATTAGAAATCTACCTCAGTTAGCATCATTTAGAGGTATCAAGTCGCCACCTTTACCTCATTTTCCTTCTAGACCTCATTTGGTTGAGATCTAGGGTTTTTATGGTTTGATTGTGATGATATTGTGGGATATGAGTTAGATTTGAAGTTGTAACTTTAGATCTGGACCCTTCTTGGGTTCTAGAGTCATAAAGCTCCGAGTTTGGCCATGTATGAAGCTTTCCTTGAGTATGAAACCCCATTGTGAGCTTGGATTTGACATTAAGAGCCTTTTTAGCTATGCATGCACGTAAAGTTTGCAACTTTACGTGAAAAGCATGCCTTAGAAGCTTGGATCTGTAATTTGGAGCCATTGCATGGATTAAAAGAGTTTGTATGGCTTAAGGACTGAAGGAACTCGGTGATTTGCAAGGTCGACTCGGCGAGTCATATGAAGATAGGCCTGGACCCGACGAGTTGGATGAACAACTCAGCGAGTCCGATGAAGATTGTCATAGAACTCGACGGGTTGTATGAACTGATGGGTTTTGAGCATTCTAACACTTCCTAAGTGTACATGCAACCCTAATAACCTTGAATCTATGTTTTCTCTATATACATGCAAATTTCTTTTTCAAGGTTATTTCCTAACTAGCATGGCATGGGGAATATATGAAACATAAAAACTAGTAGAAATACATATGTTGTTGTTGCTTGGATTCCTTCAAGACTTTGTGAGCCTAGCACCCCAAATGTTGTGCCTCAAATGCTTCACACAACACCATAAAACCTGGAATAACTTGAGAGAATACTTCTAGCACTCAAAATCGGTTATGCCCTCGCTTGTAACACTAGGTCTCCATTTTGCTAGCCAAAGGGTTCCTTTTATAGTGGTGTCACAATTAGGGTTTCATTAAGAAGACCCATAATTGTCATGACTCTTCATTTCTCATGACCCATGGGTTTGTAACTCCCATGGACTATCCATGGAGCTCCAAATGGTTACATCCATAACCCATACACCATGGATCATTAATCCACCATAAAAGAATTGATGATTGTCATAATCAACCCTATCTATTTAATTAGTCTCACTTTGATCACCAAATTAACACTAGATTAATATATGATCAATACTAATTAAATAACACTATTATTAATATATTAGAACTTATAATATATTAATAATCATAAGTTCATATTCTCTCATTTAGTCTATCCAAGTATTGCAATGCCATGCAACCACAAGTATTGCAATGCCATGCAACCCAAATGGACCATGCCGGGTCGGATCAAGTACATACCAAATAAAGTTATGGACTTAAACACTATATCCAACAGTCTCCCACTTGGATAAGTCTAATAACTATATTTGCAAATATGACTTCAAAATCCGACTAGCAATCGTAGCTCTTTCAAAGTCTCTTGGAACTGAGATGATGATGATACGCCATTTAAGATAAGTGATCATATAATCCTCTGCTCTCATGATATCAGCCGGACAAACACATGGAACATGGTCTTACTTATTGTCCAGCATTTGTTTCTCGATCTCCGATTTGTTTCGACATAGAACTAAATTGAACACATCAATTAGGTTCTGACCGGGCCCGGTACATAGGTCAAAACCAAATCATCGAGGGGCCCAGATATCGCTTCTATTTCTAGAAGGAACAGATAAACTTCGACTGATATGCTTGTACTAACTACTCGTTGAATTACTCACAAAGGCACATTTTATAACATCGAGTTACCAATGCGTTTTCGTACAATCAATGAATAACTAACTCATAGTCAACAACTCATATCTCTAGGTTTGAAGATTTATATGATATTACCGTCTCACGATCACTTGAGATAAATTCCATGAAGTGATGCAAGTGAGCGTGGGTTGAATCCAATACTCAGCCCTTATGAGTACTCATGAATGTTGTAGCAACCGTTGCATTGTCTAAAGCACTTTAGACAAATCATACAAGACAAATTCATGACAGTCTTGAATCAATACTTACTTCCAAAGTTTGACCGACTGTGGATGGTTTGAATAATAACATGATTATTCTGGAAGTAAAAAAACATGCAAAATTGAAACATAGTAAACAATCAACACAAGATAGTAGCACCCCAAATGTGTTGGGTTTTGAGCAATCTAACACTTCCTAAGTGTGCATGCAACCCTAATAAACCTTGGATCTATGTTTGTCTAAATACATGCAAAATAATAATTTTCCAAGGTTCATAACCTATCTAACATGGCATGGGGTACTTTTAAACATAAAAGAATTAGATGAGATTACATACCTTTTGATGATGAGTTTGATTCCTAAGGAGTTTGAGGGCCAAGCACCAATAGTGTGAATGCCTCAAATGGAATCACAAATCACCACAAACACTTGGAAAACTTTGAGAGAGTGTATACACACATAGAAATCGGCCACACCTAAGTCTCACACAACTAGTGCCACTAGTGGCTATTTCATGCAACATAAGCATGCTTATATAGTGTACATGATTAGGGTGAAACCCTAATAACCCATGACCTTTCCTTTTCCAAGGATCCATGGGTTAAAAGCTCCATGGATCATCCATGGACTTCCATACAAGCCTAGCCCATTAACAAATGAGTGTTAGCCCACACTATATAAAACCAATAGCCCACAATATAATTAGTCTTCCTTTTAATCTCTAAATTAATTCATAATTAATTTAAGACTAAGACTAATTAAATAACATAACTTCATATTAATATATTATAACTTATAATATATTAATAAACATATGTGTATAACTCTCATAAAATTATCCATAAATAGTTCGGGTGAAATGCAACCCAAATGGACCATGCCGGGTCGGGTCAAGTATGTACCAAATAAGTTATGGACTTAGACACCTTATCCAACAAAATGTTGTGCCTCAAATGCTTCACACAACACCATAAAACTTGGAATAACTTGAGAGAATACTTCTAGCACTCAAAATCGGTTATGCCCTCTCTTGTAACACTAGGTCTCCATTTTGCTAGCCAAAGGGTTCCTTTTATAGTGGTGTCACAATTAGGGTTTCATTAAGAAGACCCATAATTGTCATGACTCTTCATTTCTCATGACCCATGGGTTTGTAACTCCCATGGACTATCCATGGAGCTCCACATGGTTACATCCATAACCCATAAACCATGGATCATTAATCCACCATAAAAGAATTGATGATTGTCATAATCAACCCTATCTATTTAATTAGTCTCACTTTGATCACCAAATTAACACTAGATTAATACTTGATCAATACTAATTAAATAACACTATTATTAATATATTAGAACTTATAATATATTAATAATCATAAGTGCCATATTCTCTCATTTAGTCTATCCAAGTATTTCAATGTCATGCAACCCAAATGGACCATGCCGAGTCGGATCAAGTACATACCAAATAAAGTTATGGACTTAGACACTATATCCAACATGAACAACTCGGCGAGTCGGTTGAGGTTTCCCCAATTTATATATGCGTGTGTAACCATCGAGTTGCAAGAAGGAAACTCGACGAGTGGCCTTAGAGTTCGATCGTAAACCAAAGGAACTCGACGAGTCACTTCGGTGACTCGGCGAGTGGAGAAGTACTTCAAGGAACTCAGCGAGTAGCCGAGGGTACTCAGCGAGTTGGGGTCAACATGGATTGTTGACCTTGACTGATGACTTTGACTTTGACCAGGGTTGATTAGTTAGTTTATGGGGCACCTTGAAAGTTTGGGAACTTATGGGTATGATTGTATTATGGTAATAGGTCGTGGAGTTTTTGACAGTGATCCGAGAGTTGGAGTTCATCTACCGAGTCGACGTCTGCAAGGTGATTTATCCTCACTACATCAATAAGGTCTATAGCACCAAGGTCGGCCCTTAAGTTGTTATTGTGATGGTGTGCTACATGTGGTTATGATCTGTTAGATCGGAATCAGGATAGACAGTATATTATGCTCTTATGATCCGTAGGGATTGGTATGTTAGTGACCTGCTAGGTCGGTGCTCTAGTTACGAGAGATTTCTATAATTGATGATCAGTGAGATAGATATGTTTGAGGTTTGTATATGCCAGTACATGATAGTTATGTGCACATGTGTCACACCCCCAAACCAAGGATGGCGGAAACGTCCGAGGGTGGAGGACTTCATGTACAGTATCACAACAATGTGTATAATAGTGCTCAAAGTAAATACAACCATCATAAATATAATTGAAAAAGTTACACCAAAGTATATGTTTACATGTTTCAAAATCAATTACATTATGATGACAAAAATAAATTGTTGACGGTTTAACGTCCCATCCTCAAAGCGCTGAAGTTTTCCTGTTTCACTGACTTCCTGAGAATACAAGTAGTTTTGAAAGAGTGTCAACAATTAAGTTGGTGAATTCATAAGAGTTTTGTTTGGAGTAGAAACCGTTTTCCTTATAAAATCGATAGAGTTGATTTCCAGAAAATCCAATATTTTCTTAGTTAAGTGTGAATAGAATATTCCTATATGGTACATTAATGAACCCTAGAATGACCCGTAGACTTCTCCTATAATCGTCCAGCGTATATGAGTTATATAAGATTTAAGTTGATAAAACGTTGAATATAATGGGTCTGCCCTAGGTCCACAACCAAACAAGGAACAGGAGATGAGGCGGGCCCACCAATTCTAAGCCAATCACGACTAGATTCTATATCACTCTACCATATACACTTAGAAATTATAGCTGAAAACTAACAATGCGAAAGTGAATGTGGACTTAAACCCAATAACCGGAACCAATCCTAGTGTAGTGTACGAAATATTAATAGTGACTGTGAACATAAACTATACATATCATAGTTCATCGGATAGTGATAGTGACTAGTGAACATGAACTATGCATATTATAGTTTACCAAAAGTGGTGGTGATGGGGAAATATAACATATACATATCATAGTTCATCAAATAGTGATAGTGGTAGTGAACATGAACTATGCATATTATAGCTTATCAAAAGTGGTGGTGATGGTGAATTCCTTTCTTGTAATTAAGTTCATAGTGTAGATGAAACATAAACTATACCTATTATAGTTTATCACTTTGTTTGTAATATATATATATATATATATATATATATATATATATATATATATATATATATGCCATAACTATACCGATTATAACTAGCGTGTTCGTTTGTGGGGGTATAATGGCTTAACTATACTTATTATAGTTTATCATAATTATCCATAGTGGTAATAACCCTTTTGTATGTGTAAAACCTTTAATAATGTGTTTGTTATGTAAAATAACCCTAAAATATACCTATTATAGTTTATTAAATATTTGTGTGGGTAGTGAGCATAAGCCTTACTTGTCATAATTTACCAATGTTTATATTTTAATGGGTATAGCCTTGTAATATCATTTATATATTTGCCATACTTGTGGAGGTAAAAATCCATTTGTTTTCTGATGTATGTCTATATAAGAATACAAAATTGTCATATATTGCAACAACACATAATCACATAATGATGTATACCTTGCTCAACATGTTACAAGGTGAAATGAAATTTATAGTGTTTTTCTGTTAATAACGTTTTCTGTAACTGTTATTGGAAAATTTGTAGAAAAATCATAAGATGTCCAAATCAAGTTCTGTAACTTCTGAGAGTTTGGAAAATGAGTCTAGTTTGTTCATAATTTTTATTATAATTTTTAATGACCTCTTACTTGTGTGAAAAAGTCCATAATCACAGACTGGTCCGGATTGATGTTTGAAATGATAGGCAGTTTTGTAAAAATCACCATAAATTGTAGAAAAATTGTATGGAGATGTGCAAGTAGTCATTTTAAAGCTAAGAAGTGCAACTACATGCACCTAAAACAGTTTTGAAAACTAAAATGTTTAAGTTGTCCAAAACAGTCCGTGAATGGAGTTGAACGTTTCTGATGAAGGCTGTTAGAAAAGTTTAGTTATGTTCTTGGTGTTTTAACTTGTATTCCCCCCCCCCCCCCCCCCTAAAAACTTGAGAAAACATGAAAATGTAGGGGTATGAACTCACCTTGAGTGATTGCAGTAGGTAAGTGTTGAAGAAGAGAAGTGTTCAACCCAAGAACACTTGAAGAATCACTTGAAGATTCGAAGATCTAACAAGAATGTGATGATGTTTGTGTAAGCAATCTTTGATTTTGGGTAGGAGGATGTGTAATAATCATAAGAAAGATGATGATACTTACTAATTGTAGGAGAAGAGTCTTGGAGTATGCCTTGAAATTCTCGAATTAGAGAGAAAAAGATGAGAGAGTTTGGAGTGTGATTCTTGATAAAAATGAGAGAATGATTAAAGTGTGAGGAGAGAGGATGGATGTTCCAGCC
The DNA here is from genome assembly GCF_051521515.1 of Lactuca serriola. Taxonomy (NCBI): domain Eukaryota; kingdom Viridiplantae; phylum Streptophyta; class Magnoliopsida; order Asterales; family Asteraceae; genus Lactuca; species Lactuca serriola. The sequence goes on along the minus strand of NC_136410.1, from coordinate 97,110,167 downwards.
CTAAGAACGTGGGAATAGTTGAAAATAGTGAGAAAGGACCTATGAAGTGACTAGGGATGAGCTGGTGGTGAATAGTGACATGGAGTGGGTATGGGAGTGGTTGCTTGTGTCATAGAAATAAGTAAAGTCAACACTCTACCTTTGTACTTCACCCACTCTCTTTTGGATAAGGTTTTATCCTTAAAAATATGATTAATTAATAGTTAAGGGTCCTTATATGTTAAAATAAAGTTTTGGGTGAAAATCTCGTGTTAAAATAATTAAAAACGGGCCTAAAATGCGAATTTAGTCGAAAACCGGGAGAAAAAGCGTTCCCAGCGAGACCTCTCGGTCCTAGGCCGAGGTTCGGTCCTTGCTGGTGCTGAGCCGGAAGCGAAGTGCGAACCAGAAGAAGAAGGCGAAGGCGAGGGGCTCAGTCCGAAGGCTCGGTCCGAAGGGTCAAAAGCGAAGGTTCGGTTCGGTTCTTTGAGTGAGGTTCGGTTCGGTTCTTTGAGTGAGGTTCGGTTCGGTTCAGCAGCCTTCTTCATCAGGAGGGTTCGGTTCCTAAGGGGACTTTCGGTTCCTAAGAGGGGTTTCGGTTCCTAAGAGGACTTTCGGGTCCTAAGAGGGGTTTCGGTTCCTCAAGCCCGTTTTTCGCGTAGACTTCCGCTTTTGGGATGTTTTCGCCAAATTCGAGGGTCGGAATGCCCCGAGTGATTATAAAAAGTTGAGAGAGATTTTGAGAGAGATTTGAGAGAGATTCCACATACTTAGAGAGATTTGGGAGAGATTTGACATACTTGGAGAGATTTCTCATACAGAGAGAGATTTGAGAGAGATTTCACATACTTAGAGAGATTTGGGAGAGATTTGACATTCTTGGAGAGGTTTCTCATACAAAGAGAGATTTGGGAGAGATTTCACATACTTAGAGAGATTTGGGAGAGATTTGACATTCTTGGAGAGATTTCTCATACAAAGAGATATTTGGGAGAGATTTCACATACTTAGAGAGATTTGGGAGAGATTTGACATTCTTGGAGAGGTTTCTCATACAAAGAGAGATTTGGGAGAGATTTCACATACTTACAGAGATTTGGGAGAGATTTGACATTCTTGGAGAGGTTTCTCATACAAAGAGAGATTTGGGAGAGATTTCACATACTTAGAGATATTTGGGAGAGATTTGACATTCTTGGAGAGGTTTCTCATACAAAGAGAGATTTGGGAGAGATTTCACATACTTAGAGAGATTTCTGATAAGAAGAGATGGAGTGAAAACGATTGAGAGAGGTTTCATTGGTGACCTTTTTGAGTGTCCGGCTTCGCAATGCAAGGTCCGTAAACCCCGTTAAGCCTTGTTTAAGGATCTTGCATACTCCCGATGAGTATGTAACATTGTTTTATCGGTTTGGCTCTCCACATACCACCGTTTTAGGTTAAGGAGATCTAGATGTACGCACTTTTCGATTTATGATCTCTCATTAGAATAGAGAGTTGTTTAGAAATTACATAACGTAAACTCTAGTACACAAGGGTTAGTTGAGTTGACCGGTTTGAATTGTTGACTTTATTTGACTTTGAATTGACCAGAATTTGACGGTTGTCACATCATCCCCCCGTTAGAGGGAATTTCGTCCCGAAATTTGAAATCAGGCAAGGAGTTTGTGAGTGACTAAGGTCGGCTCTACATTATTTTTATTCTAACTAAGAGATGAGTTATTATACATGAAAACTTAGCTTATACACATTATGATATAACCAATACTGGGCGGATAGTAAAATGTGTGATTCTACTTCAGTTTCACATCCCAACGAGGAAAAGAAACTAAGTCAGAATTCTCACATTCTATTATCTACCAGGTATTCGTTATATATAACTGGGGAATGTATAAGTGAGGAAATCATAACAAATAACATTCTTAGTAATCCTTCTTAATGAACTAGAGTTCCTAGTCAGGGCTATCATTGAACCTAGATGTATTTCAACCATTCACCTATAGAGTAGAAGTATGTTCTCGAAGGTTTGACCTACATCCCTATGATGCAATCCCATTACGGAGTCGAAGTAAATTCATAGAATGGTCTCATGACGGCCTTGGCATTTCTTATTGTTTATGCTCTCAGTTTAATCCTTGGCATTACTACTATGCATGCTTTAATCGATGCTAGACTTAATCAAATAAAGAAATTTGGAATTTAGTCGTCGATGTTAGAAACACATATTGATATTTGCAGGCAGTTCCGGGGTGGTCTCTCCTTCGGTGATTGCAAGCACCCTTCCACCACCACTGGCATCTCTTGCACTTGGGCAGTTCCTTTTAAAGTGTCCTGTTTCTCCACACTTGTAACAGGTTGGGCTTACTCCAAAGCCGGGGAACTGGTTGATGGGTCGTACCGGTGCCCTACAGAAACGGGTAGTGTGCCCTTTCCTATTGCAGTTCATGCAATGCAATTCTCTACAAGCCCCAGTGTGATGGAAGCTACATTTGTTACATTTCGGAAGGGTTCCAGCGTATTGTTTCATGGGAGTTGGCATGGTGAGGGTTGTGGCAGCATGAACAACAAAAATTGGCGTGGTTGTCGTAGTGTCATGGCTGGCACGATGGTCGATGAGTTGTTGTGCCAACTCCTTGGCGCTGTCGAAGGTAGTTGGTCTGGAGGCCAATACACTATCATGAATCTGGGATGATAGCCCCCAAAGGTATCGTTCTACCTTTTTCTCCTCTGGGGTGACCATTGCAGGACAGAGGAGTGCTAGGTCATTGAATCGGGCGGTATAAGCTTCGAGATCCGTCCCCGACATTTTGAGGTTCCAGAGTTCCTCTTCCAGTTTTTGCACTTCGCCTCTTGGGCAATATTCTTTCAGCATTAAAGCTTTTAGATCCTCCCAGCTTATAGAGTTAGCCACTGCAGGAGTAAGCGACTTAACTATGCCGTTCCACCAAGTAAGAGCTTTTCTTGTGAAGGTGAATGCCGCATACTTGACCTTGCTTGCTTCGGGACAAGCACAAATTTCGAAGACTGCTTCGGTCCTTTCAAACCATTGCATCAGCGCGATGACACCCCCGCTTCCGTCGAAAGGATCGGGTTTGCCATTCGTGAAGTCTTTGTAAGAACACTCCTTAGTACGCCCTGTGCTGTCCCCCTGATTCGAGTTAGTATTCCCGGATCCGAAGCCGCCGGAACCATTTGTACCCATTTGCGACATTGCTGCCGCCACGGCTGCTGTTATGGCAGCTTGAAACATTATGGGATCAAACTGCGGAGGTGGTGGCGGAGGGGGCGGTGTTGTGCTTCCGGAGGGTCTGGACTTTTTCTTTGGCGGCATAGTCCTATCATAAGTTGGTAGAGATGAACAAACGATAAGTTTCTAATAGTAGTGACAAGTCAGATGTTATCAAGCCAGACTTGTCTGTATTATGTTCTGACTTAAAAGTATTTTGCATGTAATTCATAACAAAGCCCCTATGAATGAATTTTAGTTGTAGTGACACAAATGCAACTTGTGATTTGTTTCGCCTGATCCCTTCCTAAAATCACTTGGTATATATTAAGAATTTCTTGGAGTTACCATATGTAAATTGTTTGATGTTTGTATATGCCAGTACATGATAGTTATGTGCACATGGTTATTTGCTTGTTGGTTGGGTTGAGGCGGTCCTGCTTTATGCTGAAGGCCAACATACCCTATGAGCGGTCCGGGAAGACTGTAGACCCACGTGGCGGTCCAATCATGATGAAGGCTCGGGATAGGATTAGATAGACTGTAGGCCCTGCAGGGCGGTCCAGTCAGGCCGATGGCCCAATATGCATGTTATTGATTGTCTGTTACTGATATGGTATTAACAGGGTGGTATTGGTATTTTGCGGTAGCTCAATAAGCCCTCGTGCTTACAATTTTCAGTTTATTGTTTCAGGTACTTCAGGAGATCATGGCAAGGCGAAGGCGTAACCGTACCGCTCCTCATCCTTTTGATCTAGTTATTGGGACACTCTGATGAACAATGATTTGAAAACATTTTGTAAACAAATACTATTTTGGTTTTATTTATGATTGAAAAAGTTAAAAATTTGGCGTAAAATTTTGGATGTTACAGGTTTAGTGACCTACGTTAAGGCGTAATGTGACAACCCGAAATTTTCTATCCCGTACAGTCAAACACTTCATTGAAATTCAAACTCATTTCTGCTACCTTTTAGCACAATTAGGAGTTTATTTGAGTGTTCTAAGCCTTGTACACTTAAGGGATAAGTGTCGGGGTTTATCTCCTAAAGTTATTGCTCAAAGATCAAGCCTGAAACAACTTGACAAGGAGTTCACGGCCACCACAATGGAGTTTACGGCCGTAAACTCCATGTGGGCCATAAACTCCACCTTATATGATGAGTTGTTGGCCATTAGTTCACTTCCTTCCTTCCCTTGGCTGAAATCCTCTCAAGTATCATTCCGATCTTCGTCCCCGATCTTCAAAACTCGTAAGTTTCTTGCCTTAAATAGTTGATATCTTACATGAACTAGTGATCTTACATGATTTCATCCGTGAAATCATTCCATTTGTGTAGAGCTTCAAGTTTCACCAAGAACACCAAGAACACGCACTAGTGTTCTTGGCCAAAACCGACCATTCAAGCTCCTAGATCGTAAGTACTCTTGTTCTAACTCGTTGTACACTAGGTTTAACATGTTTAGGCCTTAGAAATAACCAAGAAACAGAAGATCAAAGGTATTTACGGCCAAGACATGTTCTTGGTCCGTAAGCCCTTATAAGTGGGGCAAATTGCATCCTTGTCCCTTACCAAGCCTTGGAACTTAGTCTAGAACCATACACCATTGAACTAGGGACTTCAAACATCGAATTGGTACTTCATACCATGAGTTTACGGCCATAAACTCATGGGGAAGTGGTCCCTAGGCCGTAAACACATGTAAAGGTCATTCTTGGACCTTAAACTCACCTAGCCTCTTGTTTAAGCCATGGAACACTTAACCACATAAGACACCTTACCTTTAAGCCTCAAATGGAGACCCATTAGAGAGTTTACGGCCAGGAGTAAACTCCCCTGGGCCATAAACTCCATTAAGTGTGGTCCATTGACCATAAACTCACTTACAATGCCTTGCAATCTTTTGTTGCAACCCAATGGCCTCCTAACACTTTGACCAAAGTGTTTTCCTCACATTAGGGTGTTTATACTTGTCTAATTAGTGTTACAATCATTAATTATATATATACATATGTCTTTATATGTTATTAGGATCATTGTGTGTGTTTAAGTCTTCACTTGACACCAAGCACTTGTCCGACACTTCCATCCGATCCACTCACAACAGGTGAGTTCATACCCCTTAATTAACCTTTTAAATGTTGTTAAATGTTTATAAATGCTTTTATGGGGGGAATACAAGTTGAATCATGCTAGTTATTATATCAATCACATGTGTTTAATAACTAGCATACAAATGGATTTACTACACATTTAGCTGTTTTACCAAACTTATTACTTCAAATGACTGTCTCTAACGTTTTTACATGCTTAAAACTCTTTATCAAACTGTCTTACATACCATATGTTTCCTTTCAAACTCTGTTACAATTGTGTTTCAAACAATGGTTTTCCTTATACTTAAAATTGTCTTATCAAACAATCTACTTTCAAATCGTTTTATAAACTGACATCAAGTCATCATTTCTTAGTTATTAAAGTTTTCAAAGGTTTTACAAAACTTCTTTTATACTTTTATATTGTCAAATGCATGTCTATATATGTATAGTTATATAAGTAATGTTTAAAGGACTTAGGACGGCTAGCTCGCTTTATTTCCTTTTCCTCGTTGGGATGTGGCCTTAGGGCATCAGTTATTCGTCCAAATGTCGTCTAAATATTAGTTATATATCATGTATACATATATAGACATAAAAGTTTCATCAGTCAGTTCAGTACCTTTGGGTAGCAAAGGCATACTTTCGGTTATACACGTACATTACTAGTAACTATAATAGGTATAGTTAGGAGATACTACTTACTATTCCAAGTACTAATACATTACATACTATAATAGTCAATTCATTCATGAGTCTATACTAATACATTACATACTATATGAAGAGATACGATTACATACAATTACAAGACATACAATTACAAGAGATATGATTACATAGATACGTTTACATAGATACGATTCCATAGATACGTTTACATAGATACTATTACATAGATTCTATTACATACGTTTCGGGACCTACCATTCCACCCCCAAGGCTGTTAGCTACAATAGGGAAAATGCACATTGACGGGTGTCTACGGTTGTACTGTTCGGCGAGTTACCACGCCGTGAATATCCTAGTACAAAAGGATACAATTTTAGTTATTATATTATGTTCCTTCTTACCTTTACTTTGTAACACATTCACATGAACGACGAGGTAGAATATATTTGATATAGATAGACTATTTTCCTTATTACCTTTATATTGTGACACATACACATAAACGATGAGGTAGACGATAGTTTTATAATAATAATAGTTATACAAGGGAAAAACCGTCACATTGACAGTGATACATACTTTCAAAACAGTTGGGTCTTGGTAGAAGACTACTTTTTATACTAGTAGGAAATATGGGATTTTCTAGGATTTTCAAACGTTTACAATTACTTACAAACATGTTCATTGATACAAACATTTCTTCAAACATTTACAAGTCTTTCTTTACAGTTTTACAAATCAAAGACATATAATACTTATGAAATCACCAGCTTTATTGCTGATACTCGCTTTCAAAATAACTTGTATTCTCAGGTCACAAATAGACAGGTACGACGACCAGGTTTTGTGAAGACGAAGCAGTCAAGACTCGTCTTTTATTTTGAATATTCATTTTGTTATTTTATACTATGAAATAACACACTTGTAATTAAAATTATACTATTAATGCAATGGATGATGTTGTTGCTTGTTTACTACTTTACATTGTTGTGATACATTACATGACGTCCTCCGCCCCAAAAAGTTTCCGTCGTTCTCGGTTTTGGGGTGTGACACGTAAGTTGGGTTACACTAAGCATAGGTGTGTAACACCAAAAACCTATTTCTTGGGGTTGAGAACCATATTTAAAGTCTCTAACTCCTTAAGATCATCCCCATGCTCAACCCCCACCTTCCTAAAACATTCCTTTGAAACCCTAGCCACCATTTGTGAGTTTTGGAGCGTTTAAACTGTTTTGTGTGCTCTTTTAAGGAAAAAGGTGTTTGTAGAACCAAGTGTAAAGCTTCGTAGGACATCGGGAAGGTGAATGTAATCGATCTGGTTGTGAAACTATGTTTTTGGAAGTTTTAAAAATGAAAAAAAAAAATTGGTCTAAATTTTGAGGTGTTACACTCGGTTTGGTTTTGTGTTCTTCTTGGCCATGCCAAGGGATAAAGTCAGAGACTTTATCCATTAAGATATTCATTTAGATCAAATCTTAAAGTTTGAGAGTTTGGGTTTTTGTATTAAGAGCTTAATAGAAGTTTTTAGGGAACAAGGGTTCTACATTGAGTGTAGCCTTCAGTACGCTAAGCGTAGCTCTACACTAAGCGAAGATCAGTGTGCTACACTAAGTGTAAGTCGGTTGAGGGTTGACCGTTGACTTTTTGACCAGTTTGACTTTTGGTCAATTGTGTTGGGATTTAGTCTTAGAAGGATAAAATGGTCTTTTGCCCAAAGGAGGGATATTTGTGGACCAATACTCTTTGGGAGTTAGTTATTACCTTAATTGTTAATTAAGGTTTTATTGTGTATATGTTTAGCAAGAAGAGACTTGTTATTGTCGGCTCAAGTGTGTGGCTTATCTTGTCTTCAGGATTGAGGTGAATCTTCTCACTAAACTACGTAGGATGCTAGTTTTTGATAGTTTCATTTTTATTACTTCTTTTCATAGTTTATTTTTAGTTAAAACCATCTCATTTTAGTTAATCTTCATGCATATTTTCTCTTTTTGTTATTTTTCTCCTTTACCGGGTGCTTTCCGGTCTTTTGAGCTTATTTGCAGGATTTATCGAAGACTATTTGTTATTGGAGGTGTAGAAGGAGTGTGGGACTACTGGAGGCTTGCAATTTGTTCATGAACTTGAAGTGGTGCAATTAGGCTTGGTGTCAATATAAGCAAGAAGCGCGTCAGACTTAAATTTTGGATGGGACGACGAGAATTCGAGCTATAGGAGATTAAAGGAGCATTGGAGCATCTTGGAAGAGTTTGGACATATTCATTAACATCTACTCGTAACTCCGTTATGATTATGTCATTTGCTTTTGATGCTATTCCTCTAGTGGTTTGCAGGTAAATCATATGTGTCCATTTAGCCTTTTTATTAACATTTTTTTTTTCAAAAAGCTTAGAGATATGCCTACAACGTCATATTTCAACATTTTTTTTCTTATGAAGGATATGTGCTTTGAAAATTTTATCAAATTATTGCAAGAACAATTGTTATGTATACTGATGACAATGTTATACTTGGTTATATTTTGTGAATATCCCATGCCGCCTCACGTGGAAATCTTTGTGATACTCAATTTTTGTTGAATATAAAATATCGACCTCAAAAATTCTAGGTGCAAAGGTTCATAATTTAAATGGTTAACTTTTGCATGTATATCCTTAAATTTGGAGCTAATTTGATGTGTTGAACGATCCGACTCTCCAAAGTTGCAGTTTAAAGTGTTCCAAAACTCGCACCCAACAACCATCTGCTATTTGTTAATTTCCAGATTCATTATCTTCAAATGTAAGCTTAACGCCATTTCTTCATTTTCAGACCATTTTCTGGATTTATGATGTTGTGCTGAGTTATCATTTTATTATTTATGTTGGTTTGGGTGATTAGAGGGGGATGGCAACAACTAGCATCCATTTGGAAATGAATTGGAATGAATATGGAGAAAATGGAAATGGAATTGGAAAGAATTGAAATAGAATTGAAGAAAGTTGGAATGAAATTGGAGAGAAGGTGCGACTTTCGAAGTTGATAAATGTTGTATTTATAGTTGGTAAAAATGATTTGAAAAAATGAAAATATAACCATTGGTCAAACGGTCAAGGAGAGAGAGAGAGAGAGAGAGAGAGAGAGAGAGAGAGTTGCAACGGTTTAGCTAGCCTATTTCTTTTCCCTGATGGTGGTACCGTCCAAGGTGTAGCCGGTTGTGCAACCGATACCACCTTTAAATCAGGGTTTACCCAGCTCCACTCCGTCCACCCTTATAATTTAAAAAATCTACGTGCTTGTAACCAATGAAATTTAGTTTGTATTTGCATGATATTGGTGTAATTGACTAGCATTTTTTTAAAATACAATATTGAATTAAGATACACAAAATAGAAGTATAATCATATAATATACAATTCAATAAAAGTCATCTTATTTCTTGCATGCATTTTGGAAATTTTAAAATGAGGATATTGAACATATCTATATAATAAACTATAGATCCAATTCCTCGGCCTAAACTTATAACCTCTAAGAATCAAACCATTCCAACACAATTTCTCTTATCAACTCGTTCTTTCTCCATTAAGCAAAACAGATACATCCATATATATAGCTTACCATACTAAATCGATTAAGTAAAAAAGAAACAAGTTTTCATAAAGCACAAAACATCCCAATTTTCACTTCCAACAAACTAATGAAGATTATGAAACAAATTTAGAAAGGCGATCAAGGGCGACAACAAGATTGCTAAGGCAAAGTATCAACTTATCACCATCGAGTCTAGTCAACTCCTCATTAGATCCACCATTGATTAAATCCTGTTTCACAATAGCTTCGATTAATTCTGCATTTTCTCTAACATTTTCAGCCATTATTTGTTCTTGATTCTCATAATCAATTACATTCAAAATGTCGTTTGTTGGTATGGAACTGTATTCCTCCACTTTAACCTCTTCGGTTTTGATGGGTTTCTTTGGCTTTGGTGTGTCTTCTATGCTGCGTTTTTGAGGTATTATCTTTGATCTTTGTTTCTTTGAAGCTTCAAGGAAACAAAACAAGTTGGTTTAATTAGGGCAAAAAATTTCACATGTTAAATAGTACCAAAAACTTTTATAGTCAAGACAACTTCTATTGTAGATTTGAACTTTTTGTTTTTATACACAGGCATTTGTTTAAGCTACAAAAGATAGATTACACAAGTAAGAAAGTTTGTGACCTTGTATAACTGAATGAGTAGTTATAGCTTGATTATAAAGCTATATTTGGAAAGGAATGGATAATCATATAAATTACCAACAGGGTTGCTAAGTTTCAGATTATAATGCAAAATTGCATTAGTTAAAAGTTCAAACAAAGCAAACACTTTAATACCATTTAAATTGGAGGAAAATCAGTTCAAATTTAGAATCAGTGAGCTCCAACTCCATTTTAGAAGCTTAAACTGAAGTTCCCAATGGAGATTATCAAAAAGAAGGAGTTAATCTAAAGAACTAAGACTAATCACAGCATAACAAAACCTAATCCTTTTTTTATTTAGTTAGAATTCATACCAACTTTCTGGTGATTTGAGGCAGATATTGGTCTATTTGTTGTATACTTCTATTCCCAATTTTCATTCAAAGCTAAAGCCCAGATTACTTAATCGAAAGGCTATGAAATGCATAAATTACATACCAGATTGTACAAAGGAAGCAAGAACAGGCTCCGGCAGCGCCTCAGGATCACTATCGGGATCCGTATCACATCCACCTTCGTAGTCCCTCACGTACCATTCAATCACCTTAAATAACTCGGAATTGAAACTCACCTTTCTGGATCCAGACTGTTTGATTTTCTTGTAATCGGAGAGCAAAGAGTCCCACTTCCTACGACACTGGTTCAGGTTGCGATTCACGCCCAACGCGTTGCAATTCTCGACAATGATCTTCCATTTCTGGAAGGAAGCGAGGGTGTCGCCACAATCAGCTTCCACCGCAGAGACCTCGTTGACCAGAATTAGGGATTCCTCCACGGTCCAATCGGGCGCCACCTTCGATCGAGTACGGAGGGCACCAACGCCGTCGTGCTCCATGGTGTGGTATGGTGAGTGTGATGAGTTCGATTACGCGCTAGAGATTCGCAGGATATCATATTTATCATATATATTTATTATTAAATAACGATCGAAGCTATATAAACAAATGGGGATGTAGCTCAAATGGTAGAGCGCTCGCTTTGCATGCGAGAGGCACGGGGTTCGATCCCCCGCATCTCCATTTGATAGTTTATAACTTTTTTTTTTTTTCCTTTTTTTCAAAAGGACAAATCACAATAAGAAATAATGTACACATATTTTCGAGTTTTTAATTTAGGGACAGTGTTTTGAAAAAAATAGTTACCAGCTAATGATACTTTGAAAATTATTTACTTATTAATTGGATTTATTATTTAAAGAGAAAATAAAACGGCTAGTCAATCCTTAAAATGGAAAGAATTACCATCACGTGCATTTCTCGTCTTTCCCTTACAAACCTCTTCTTTTTTCTTTTCCCTATGACTTCATGATTTCGCCGTTACCCCACCATTCATCATGGGTGTCTCTTCATCAAACGTAATTAGTTCACCGTGTCCTTACCGTTTCTGACTCTACTATTATGTTTGTGCCCTGAAGGTTGATGAATATAGACACAATATTCGTGCAATCGTGCAACCGGAAAAGAGATAAAACATCTCTAGCATGTTTTTGCAATATCGATAGATAAAGTTTTGATAACACTTAGTTTTTGTATTTTTATAAAAAAATAAATGAAATAAGAAATAATGTACATATATTATGATAGTTTTCAACTTATTATTTATTTTTGTAATTTTCTAAAAGGACTAAATACAATAAGAAATAATTATAGGGAAAACGATGTGCCTTTTTTTTTTTCTAATCTAATCTTCAAAATTATATATTTTTGCTTAATAGATCATTAAAGTACCATTTTACCGTTTAAATAGGAAAACATCCAAATTAAGTTATACATACGAAAAATTAATGTTAATTCTTTTTGTTGATCGACAAACAAGGGCAACTAAAAGAAAATTATGAAACCTTAGGGACTTAATTAAAAATTTGTTATTTGCAAATATTCCACTCCCCGTCTCTCCTATTTAGGGGTTGTTTGGCATGGTTTAAATTTTTAAGAGGTCTGAATTTTTAAAATTTGAATTTATAACATACTGTTTTGTTGGAACATCTGAATAAATCTGAATTGCTATGATGAATGATAAAAATAACCATTTTACCCTTCTATATAACTTTTGTTTATTTCAATGTTTTTATTTTAAAAATAATTGAACAAACTCTTTGAATAATTATAAAAAAATATATATATATATATATATATATATATATATATATATATATATATATATATATATATATAAACACAATACATAATCCAAATCAAACAAAAATATTTTAAAAGCCACAAAATAATACTAAAATTCAAATAAAATCCAAACATAAATATTTTCAAACATGACAAAAAAACTATTCCCATTTGTTCTTTCTAAAATTAACTGAACTCTATCCTTCTGTTTTGACGTCTTTCATATCTTGGATTTCTTCATGTGTGAGATTCTGATAGCTCCTTTACTACTCCTGAACCAATTAAGTGAGAAAAACTCCCAAAACAAATCAATGGAATAGTGACAAATGAATGAAAACTCTGAATGTTCAAATAGATAGCCCCATATTCGAGAGAGGGGAATTCTCCATGTTCTAGAAGAACTTTTACAGTGATTTTCTAGATACCCCAAAAGGAACAAAGGACCACCTATAAATAACCACTAACAGAGGAAACAAACAAAAGATCCTTCATGACAAAAGGATATTGCTCCCCCATTCAAAAAGCTAAACGCACAGAGATAATGGCACGAACAACTAACTAATAAAAGTAAAAGACAGAATTACCCTCCTGCTCCCCACTACAAACAAAAATCATTTCTTTGGGATATTCTTCCGTTTGTTCCTTTGGTAAACTTTCAAGGGTTGGGTGTTATCATTACCGGCCTCCCAAAGTTTCACCTTGTCCCCAAGGTGAAATTATGGGAATTGTGTGTCCACCTTGTCAAACTCTTCCCAGGTTGCTTCCTGTTCAGATAAGCCTTGCCACTGCACCAGGACCTCTGTGTTTCCTACTTTCTCTTGGCCATCTTCCTTGCGAATCCTTACTCCTTTGAGTGCAGCCGGTTGCACCACCAGTTCCAAGTCTGCAGTTAACTGAGGGGGCAGTGTGGTGGGGATATTTGATGGGTTTTATGCATAAGAACAATCATATGTGCTCATACAAACCCTAATGCTTGGATCTAGGTTTCTCTATTGTACATGCTTTGAATCCAAGACTAATAAACTTAGATCTAACATATTATAGACTGAATTAGGGTTTAGGGAATTACCTTTGATTGTTATATAGCAATAACAATCAATTCCTTGCTTGGATTGGCCTTAGAAAGCTTAGTGTCTCAAGTGCTGCACCTCTAATGGAGTCACAAACACCATATACAACTTGGATGAAGAGGAGAAGAAAGGGGAGGCACCAAAAACGGCTGGAAACCCTAATGGAAGTGTTGTCCACGTTTTTGGGGCTTAAGGGTCCTTTATATACATGTAGGTTATTAGGGTTTACAACTAGGAAACCCTAATCTGACTGCTTAGGCCCTAAGCAGCCCATGGACTCCTTAAACATATCCCTTGGACGATTTCTAATGGGCTTCCCATAGAATTCGTCAAACCTATATATTATTAGGTGATCCATAGCCCAATTATAATTATCTTATAATTACAACTTCAGTCCCCTAAGTTTAATTAATCTCTTTTAGCCACAAAATTAATTATCAATTAATTCTTGACTAATATTAATTAAACAATATGATTTCTCCTTTAATATATTATTCTCATAATATATTAATAAATCTTATTTAAACCTCTCTCTCCTTAATTCATCCTACATATTGCTATGGTGAAGGCAACCCAAAAGGACCATGCTCATAATCGGGTCAAGTACATACCAAAATAGTTATGGACTTAGACACTAATCCAACAGTCTCCCACTTGGATAAGTCTAATAACTATTTTCCGTATGACTTCAGAACCTAATCAGCAATCGTAGCTTTCAAAAGCCGCTGTCAACTCTGATCTTATCAGATAGCGTGTCCTCTAGATAAGGGATTATATAATCGTATAGACATAAAACATGAATTTTAATCATTCTCTCTATATTGTTTCCCGACTTCTGATTTATGACGACTGATAACAGACTACAATTGAACACATCAACTTAGTCCCGGCTTGGCCAAGCGCTTAGGTGTCATCACTAAATCATTGAGAGGCCCACATATATCGTTTTTATCCCACTTTGGGTAAAAGGAATGGATAAACTTCGACTCATATGCTCGCTTGCATTTACTGATCGAATCACACACAACAATAAGTTTTATAACACCAAGTTACTGGTGCGTTTACTTATTATCAATGTGCAACCGACCAACAAATAACAACTCACATGTCTCGGTTTCAAGAATATACAATATTATCGTCTCACTGATCACTCGTGATAAAACCATGAAGTGATCCAAGTGAGCGTGGGTTTAATCCAATACTCTAATCTTATCAAAGCACTCATGAACTCTGCAGTAAACTTGTGCCATGTCTAAACACTTCAGACAATCTACAAACAGATTCATGACAGTCTTTATTCATACCTACTCCCAACGTATGACCGACTGTGGATGTTTGAATAACCTAGTTATTCTGGAAGTCAAAACATGCGAACTGAAATATGACAATAATACTTAATCCTATATGGCCCCAAACTTGTGAGAGTAAATAAAACACTTCTATTTATCCACCATATTGATCACTCATTATTTATCATTTAATGTCTCGGATAATCAACTCATTACTTGAATTACAACAACAATTGTCCCATGCTCTAAGCATGCACACTTTGTTTCCTATGGTCCATGCTTTGTGAAATAGAACAATTGAAAACGTTTCCAATGATTCTCATTTCACAATTCCTCAATCCCCATTATTAGTGTAAGAACACAAGGTTCTTGCCACTACTAGAATATGCTAGATTCTAACATTTTACGCAACGATCCTTTCGCAAAGTCATAGCACAAAAGTCACCAAGACTTGGCCAATGAAATTACAAAGCACTCTATCGGAAATTTTTACAAGACAATTCTATAGACGTGAAGTCTCACATTCAAAGTACATTCCTTTGAACATCCTTCTTGCATAAAAGTTTCTAATCTAGGCATAGAATTTCAATATCCAACTCCCAATATGGAAACATTTCCACATTTGCCATATGACAACTCATTCTTAACAGAATCTTATCTATTCATAATAATGTCGATATGCTCCATCCAATACCATACTTCCAACTACTCACAAGCGACCAATCCTCAGTGAACTTTGGATCGTTCTTTGATAGTTGTTTAATTATTTTAGTCAAAACCAATTCTAGTCCTTTTTCCCTCTTAATGCGCTAGACATTTGGAAAATTTTAGAATGGTAAAATATTATAACATTTGCAATCGATCCTATACCTGAAGCGTATGGGACACGATGCATAATGTCTTACATAAAGATATGATACTTTACCAATCTTTTGCCATAATATTTTATGTGTCATCTTCTCACAATTCGAACTATGAAGAGGGATGCCGTAATCATAATCGAATTTTAAGAACACACAATGTATCCTTTGACTGAAAATGTTAAAATTTCTCAATCTAAGCTTTAGATTTTGAAATGAAGTATAATATTCTCTCCCTTAATTATATTAAAACAACTTTTCAACCCATGCAACTTTGCAAATTGAATCTTTGTTTTTCTATAATTAATATTGCTAACTTGCAATACTCGCCATAATAATCATACAAGCATAACACTTATGCTCCCACTATCATGATGATTATTATCATATAAGCATAACACTTATGCTCCCACTAGCTTTGATATGTATTCAGAAAACAAATGAACTTTCAGAAAACAATGCCTATTGAATTTCTGAAATTCATATTTCTAATACCAGATGCTTCGATAAGCCTTTATCTAGGCTTCTTAACCTTATACACCTTTGTCTTAGATAGCTCATATGTGTGTTTAAACAATTCAGAACTTATGTTACTAAGTTCCAAATGTTGAAACTAATTGCCAAATCTCATAATTCGAACTATGGAAAGGGATGCTGTAACCATAATCGAATTTTGAGAATACAATTTTCACAATCGCTATCTTCTTAAAATCTCTTTTAGTGAAAGCATTTCCTCACAATCATTTTCATGAAAGAGGGAATCTTATGACACTTAGATTTTATGGTGTATGATTTCCTATCCATGTGAATTTGCCAAAACCAAGGTTTGCGACAAATCTAAACTCATATGGACTGAACTTTCTTAATCTTGATTTCTTGCCTTATGGTAACACGAGTGCCCACCATGTCTTCCAAGTAGTTTAGTAACTTGTCCTTACATATCAATGTACTTTCCATCGACTAAGGCTCTAGTATGCATTCGAATGAGAACTCATAGAACTCACATACACGATTAACTCAATTGGAATGGCATAGAAACAAAATAATGTCAGCACGATAGGTTGCAAACCTCAAGTCGTGTGCTAGTGATGATCGATAAGGTATATTCTTGATTTGTTCTTGAAACCTTTCAAGACCATTAAGACTCCCACTGACTCCTTGACATATAAGATTCTCTTGTCAAGAAACATTGCTTGACAAAACAAATATTCAAGAGTTAGTGTAGTTCTTATCAAGACAAAACACTTCAAATTGGTCCTAGTTGGTCTCTGTCTTATTCAAGACATCACAACTTACCAATTTCTAATGTGCAAGAATAAGAAAACTTTTCCAAATTCCACATTTGATGAGTGTTATAAACCTACTTAAGACTTGTCACTCAATGTCACAATCTTGACTCTAAGACTTGATATTAGAACGAAGTATGATTGACTTCTTGATTTAACCATTTCTACAATTCTTGATTCCTCTTCTTAGACATGCAATTGCACTAAGACTCACTTAGAGGATCTAATGAGACATGATTCTTAATCTTTAAGACTTATCATAAAACATAATAAAAGGTACTCTCCCTTCTTCTTAGAATAGAGAAACTTTTATCTTTCTGCCTACTTGATTCATCTTTATTCGTTCTACTATTCATTGAAACTCTTTCAATCAACTCAGAATTACACTTAATCTCATAAGTATAATCATATTTACTAAACTTTAGTAACTCATGACGAATATCTTTGTCACTCTTGTGGTGGACTTGATCAACGCACAACCTAGTGTACTTGATCTCCTAGTCCTTCAATTGACACTTTGTCGAAGAATTAGTCTAAGTTTCCCAAATGTGAAAGTTTTTCATTCATCATACAATACACATTGCATGATTCCAAGTTTCTGTCCAATTGAAACTTGGGCGATGAGAAACTCTCCCTATTTGGTAAACTTTTGACATTTCCACAAATAACATAATTAAGAATCAAATCCATTATTGCTAATAATAGAAACATTCAAACATCAATTTTTCATACATGCCATTGCAAGGATAAATAAATAAGATAAAATCAAAATTCATTTTATTGCGGAAAAATTTTGTCCTTACAATGCAATTCAATTGAAAAACTATGTTATTACATATTTCTTAACAATCTATTCTAACTCCAAGTAGTAGCTCAAGAATTCATTCTTCAAGTAATGCGATCGAAATACATTTCTTCATGATTAGATTCAGCTCACTTCTTCACTCAAGCTTCCTCTCTTTTCTTCGATCCTACAAAACATCAAAATGTAATCTTATTATATCATGTATTAAGAATCTAGAATAGGAACTTAAAAGAGTTAAATAATGGATTTTACCTGAAGCAGAGCCATACGTCTTGACTCTCCCATCTCTTAGATCTCTCAGGTAGTTAGGGCAACTTCGTCTCCAATGCCCCTTCTCTTGGCAATAAAAGCAAATGGACTCCTTTGGCACAGCACATCGGACAATCACAGACTTAGTTCTTTCTGGACTTCCAATGTTGCCAGTGTCCATTGAAGTTTGGGAGTTTGATTCACCAGACAAATTTGCTTGATTAGCACGCCAAATCATTGCTGATTCAGCAGCTATAAGCAAATAGGTGAGATCAATAAGGGTCACGTCGTGGTCCATCATATAGTACTCTCTAACGAACTCACTATATGATTCAGGAAGTGACTGAAGAACCCAGTCAATAGCCAACTCACTTGAAATCTCGACACCCAACATGTTTAACCTATCAATGTGTGTTTTCATCTCTAAGACGTGCGCACACACAAGTTTCCCATCTTCGTGTTTACTTGCCAAAAGGGCTTGAGTGAGCTTGAACTTTTCAAGCCTTTGAACTTGTGGGTCAGGGAGAACAATTGGAGGAGGTGGAGGAAGTGAGGCATGACTCTCATTTCCTTGATCGTATCTCGGAACGTTGGTGGTTGTCGAGGCCAACACAAATAATAACCCTAAATATTACACGCTAAAATAGTGTATAGTGGTAAAGGGATCGAATCCACGGAGATTGGTTCAATTTATAACTCTATGAAATATCTCTTTGTAAAAATACTTGTAAAATGACAATAAAAATAAAATGGGGGGTTTTGGTGTTTTGAAATACTTGAAACAAACTAGAATTAACTATGATTTAAATAGACAAATGCAACAAAAATAAGAGTTTGATGTATAATCAATAAGGAAGAGATGGTTGACTTAAAGTTTCCTCACTTTGACTTTTGATGAACATATCATTAGAATCCAATGGTGCAATACTTTGATTTAAATCCTTAATTTGGTTATAGTAATCCAAGAAGCTTGAGATTACCTAGACTTTTCTTAATTGTTGAAATGGCTAGAGAAGCTCATAACAATTTCCTTAGTCAAAGTCACTAATTCCAAATAGCATGTAATTAGTGAAAGTCAACTAGCATTAAGAACCAAAAAGTCACCAAATCCAAGAGGGGTCAAATGCTTTCACCACCATGTTGGAGGAAATGTTTTTATGATTGTGTGAAGCAAAAACAACACAAAAATCATTTGTTGCTTGCTAATTTGAGGATCCTTTACTTAATCAAGAAATTAGCCAACTAAATACCACAAACACATTTAAACTCATGAACTAAAACATACAAGTAGTGATAAGATGTTAAAACACAAAACATTCCCATAAAGATTTAAGAACATGTTCATGGATTCTTCAACATTCAACAAAAGTTCAAAGGATTAACCAAAAGTCAACCAAGATTAGTTTAGCCAAGCATGGCTAAACCCAAAGAAACAAAGTTAGAGAAAATTGTACCAAACATTAAGCAAGAATCAAGAGGTAAAAATATGATGTTCTTCAAGTGTTTATGGCCTTCCAAAGTCTTCAAAACTCCAGAGAGAATCTCCAAAAATCGGATGTCCAAGAGTCTCCAAAAGATGGGCACCAACCTTCCTCAAATAGCTCAAAAGAAGAATTTCCGAAACTGCCCCTGCAGGAGGTTGCGCGACCCGCGTGCTGTTGCGCGGGTGGGTTGCGCGGGTGGTCCCTGAATGTAGCATCTTTGAGGTTTTGGGCCTCCATAGCTTAGCCCACTTGGCCCAGTGCGAGCCCAATCAGCTCCTAGCCCATTTTCTTCAAGTTTTTCTTCATTTTAAGCCCAATTTGACCTCTCCAAATCCTCCAAAGCTCGTGCACTCTCCCGATTAAAAATCTACGTATGCTTGAATAAACTCCCGCATCTTGCAAATTTAAAGTTTATTTCTCTCCAAGCCTTCAAATAACCATCAAGCTCGCTCCATGCATAATCTCCACAATCACCAAGCCTAACATCATTTTTGTCTACCAAATCTCATCGCTTCCCATATGTCCCGAACACTCCCGCTCCGCTAGACCCGAAAACCTGCAATTATGCTCACAAGATTCGAAAGTACCCGAAATAGTCATAAAATAACAAAATGGAAAATATGCATGGAAATTATCTAAATTATGAATGAAATATGCTAAAATAAACTATAAAAATAAGTAAACAAAACTAACTATCAAATCACCCCAAGCTTAAACCTTACTTGTCCTCAAGTAAGACAAGACTAAAATAAACTTGGGATGAACTATCCTAGAGAAAATAAAAAGAATGGATAGAGCCGCAGAACCTGATCACCGTTAGTCAACATGGTCAGAATTGATCTTGCTATTACCTCAAAAAAATTTCATCCGATGACAAAGGGACCATAAACCACAACTAGGATAACTCCTTTAGGTGAGTAAGGAGGGATGAGCAGTCGCAGCCTCAATGGAACATGCATACAATGAAGAATATATGTAGTAGGGAGAAAGCAGCTGGATGGGCTTGGGTGGAGCTCTTCTGTAAGTGTACACTCTGATCTCACGTTTGCCGGTTTCTCTCATGTGTAACTAGGTTTAATCGCTCGGGCACCGTTGTAGGAATCGGATCACTTGGTGTTGGCCCAAACCTCCCGTAGTATCTGACTCGACAGTCTCCCTAACATCACCAATTTGCGAAAAACAATTCGATCTATATACAATAAAACATACCTAAATAAATGAATATCAAACGTTGGGTGACCAAAATGTTGGAAGATTTAGTTCAATAATTGAACCGGTCACCCTTCTCAGATTTCTGCAGCTGGGAATTTGCCTGCCCCTTTTTTTTGTTTTTTTTTTGTTTTTTTTTGTTATACTTGAAGGTAATGTAATAACAACCCTTTGACTCAAAATTTGGTTCCTAAAGTGTGTAAGTGGAACCGAAAGGGTAGTAATATAATCCGAATGGTCTAAGCGAGAAAATGACCATGTGTGGAGCATAAAGATATAATGTAAGCTCCTCTTCAAATTTGTGATTTTTTTTTCAAAAATAATGAAAATGTCCACATGCGGATTAAAAGACTTCTCTAAAATCCTAAGAAAATCGCAAAAAGATATGGTGATGTAAAGAGACCGGATATGGATTCTACTCGGGGACAAGCACTAGTGCTTCATCCTAACAATTCAAACATGATCAAGTGTGATCCTCTCGGCGGTAGTGACCGCAAGGCTAAGACATCCATTGCCCTTTAAGCTACTAGCATCTGATCCCAAGTATGAAATCCCAAACTGCAGCTAATGGTCCCGGTTTGATGGGTGAGATAACAACAAGATCCTGGACCAATAATGATACAATAACTGTGAACCTATTCCATGGCATCCAGGGGTGAGAATAAACAGACAACAAAAATGCATGAATGTTAATGCCTAAGCTAAATGTTATGCAAAAATATAAAAGGTGAAAAAGAAAAAATAAAATTTTTTTTGGATTTAAAAAAAAATGAATGAAAATTAGCTTAAATCTAAAATGTTATGCAACCTAATTAAAAATGCATGGAAAAAAAATATAAAAGGAAAATGAAATGCCCCACCCCAAGCTTAAGAACAAGCATTGTCCTCAATGCTTAAGGTAAGGGCAAAAATGACCTAAATCGGAGGATTGGATGACGGGAGATGTTTGTGGCGGTGGTTTCGTGAAATTACGACCGGTAGAATTCCGACAATCTTGAATTTTCCGGCGAGGTGGTTGCTGGAAGGTTATATAAGAGGAATGGAGTGGGAGGTCAAGATGATTAAATGAAGAAGAAGGGAAGCTGAACATTTTAATCTATGGGTCAAAAAGGGTCAATTTCGGTCAATGTTGGTCAAAAAAAGTCATAAGGTCAACTCATTAAAACCTTTGGTCAACACCTGGTCAAATAATCGCCAAAAATAGCCCAAATTGCCCAGCACAGTGCGCGGGTCGCGCAGAGTAGCACGCGGGTCGCGCAGACCTTGCAGTTAAGTCTTGGGCCAATGTCGCTTCGTCACACCTGGCCGCGCAACAGCACGCGGGTCGCGCAACCCGCTGATGCTGATCTTCATTTTCGCTTCATTTTTCTTCGTTTTTCACCCGTTCTTGCTTCGGACAGCCCCAAACACCTAGAAACTCTTGATTTCTTCAAAAAACAACTCTTTTGAATCCCAAAAACATCTTCAAAACTCATTTTGTTCAAATTAAAAACACGAAAACACAATGCTTTCCAAAAATGCCCTTCTTTAACGTCTTTGGCGAGACGCCTCCAAACTTCACTTTAACACTTTGGGGCGTCCAAATGGACAACATCTTGGACATTTGAATCAAAACCTTCAGTGAATGGCTTCAATCGATGTCCATTAACCTTGCAAATTTGCCCCGTGTCTACATTTTTTAATTTCCACACCTCCATTGTGACTCTTTTCTTGTATTTGACTTTCTTTTTACGAGAGAACCATACCGGACTCAGACCTTTGATAATAGCAATCATCCAACCATATTCTTTCTTGTACTTGTTCATTAAGGTGACCAACTCTTCCTTCTTTTCTAAACTCTTGGACATGGTTTTTGAGTAGGTGACCGGTTGGGCGTCTTCTTTCTTGTGATACGTATCCTTTGAAGAGTCCGACTGCTTTGGGCTATTAGGGTTTACAACTAGGAAACCCTAATCTGACTGCTTAGGCCCTAAGCAGCCCATGGACTCCTTAAACATATCCCTTGGACGATTTCTAATGGGCTTCCCATAGAATTCGTCCAACCTATATATTATTAGGTGATCCATAGCCCAATTATAATTATCTTATAATTACAACTTCAGTCCCCTAAGTTTAATTAATCTCTTTTAGCCACAAAATTAATTATCAATTAATTCTTGACTAATATTAATTAAACAATATGATTTCTCCTTTAATATATTATTCTCATAATATATTAATAAATCATATTTAAACCTCTCTCTCCTTAATTCATCCTACATATTGCTATGGTGAAGGCAACCCAAAAGGACCATGCTCATAATCGGGTCAAGTACATACCAAAATAGTTATGGACTTAGACACTAATCCAACAATATTTGGGATACCATAGGGTGCGCGGAGCTGGGAAACGTGGAAAACCGGGTTTATAGCCGTTGTAGGAGGTAATTCTAGTTTATAAGCCACCTTTCCGATACGCTGTATGATCTTGTAGGGTCCGTAAAAACGTGCAGCTAATTTCTCATATTTTCTTTTCGCCAAACTTTGCTGCCTGTAGGGTTTGAGCTTGAGATAAACCATATCGCCTTCTTTGAATTCCACTTCTGTCCTCTTCTTATTTGCCTAGTACTGCATCTTCTGTTGGGCCCTGATCAAATTTACCCTCAAATCATCTAGCATAGCATCTCTGTCTTCCAAGTGTTGCTCCAGTGCATCCATAGGGGTGTGTTGTCCCTCAAAACGGATCAGAGGAGGGGGATCCCGTCCATACAGAGCCTTGAAGGGGGTGCTCTTGAGGGATGAGTGATAAGTGGTGTTGTACCAGAATTCTGCCCATGCGAGCCATTTAGCCCATGTCCTTGGTTTATCGGAAAAGAAACACCTCAGGTATGTCTCGAGACAGCGGTTCACCACTTCCGACTGCCCGTCTGTTTGTGGGTGGTAAGATGTGCTCCTTTTTAACTCCACCCCATGTAAACGAAACAACTCCATCCAGAATTGGCTAAGAAAAATTCTGTCCCTGTCACTAATGATATTCAACGGAAGACCGTGTAGTTTTACCACTTCTTTCATAAACTTATCAGCTACCACGGTTGCGTTAAACGGATGTCGGAGGGGAATAAAGTGGGCGTATTTGCTCAGCCGGTCAATGACCACCCAGATTGTATCCCATCCTTCGGATCGAGGGAGTCCTTCGATGAAATCCATCGTGATTTCATCCCAGGTTTGAGCGGGTAAGGGAATGGGTTGTAGCAGCCCAGCGGGCGAGGCGGTGCTGTATTTCTGCTATTGACAGATGGCACACCTTCGAACGTACTCCACAATATCATCCTTCATTCCCTGCCAGTAGATTTCTGTTGTTGCTCGCTGATGCGTTTTCTTTGTGCCCGAATGTCCTCCCATTGGCGAATCATGGAAGACCTTGATGATTTCTAGGATAAGTGGGGATTTCGGGGGAATATACAACCTTCCTTTGAAGAAAAGGTTGTCACGGTACAACCCAAAGTTTTTGTGGGAATTCGCATTTTCCAGCAATTCCTTCTTGACCTGGTTGATGAATTGATCTTCTGTCAACTCCTTCTTCAACTTCTCCTAAAATTCCCAGTAACCCGCCACCATTTCGTTGCGGGTTATAGTGGGGTTCTTTCTTGACAAGGCATCTGCCACTCTGTTGCTTGCCCCTGTTCGATACTGCACCTCGAAGTCGAACCCCATCAGTTTTGAAACCCATTTCTGATAGTCGCTCTCTACCACCCTTTGCTCCAAAATGTATTTCAAACTCAATTGGTCTGTGCGAACCAATAATCTTCTTCCGAGGAGATAGGGTCTCCATTTGATGACCGCCTTAACAATTGCCATTAGTTCCTTTTCGTAGATTGACTTCGATCAAGCTTGAGTTCCTAGGGTGCAGCTATAATAAGCAATTGGCCTCCCCTCTTGGATTAAGACTGCGCCTAGCCCAAATCCTGAAGCATCGGTCTCGACAATGAAAACCTTGTTGAAGTCAGGCATAGCCAAAACTGGAACTGTTGTCATGGCCACCTTCAGTTCTTGAAAAGCTCTCTCGGCCCCTTCATTCCACCTAAAGCTATCCTTCTTTAGTTGATCCGTTAAAGGGCTGGCAATGTTGGCATATCCCTTGACGAATTTCCGGTAGTACCCGGTGAGCCCCAAGAAGCCCCGTAATTCTTTGATGTTTCGAGGAGTGGGCCAATCCATCATGGCTTAAATCTTTGATGCCTCAGCTGAGACTCCTTCTACCGACACCTCATGCCCCAAATATGACACCTTTGCCCTTCCGAAATCACATTTTTTAAAGTTCACATACAGTTGGTGCTCCCGAAGCTTTTCTAAGGTTGTCTTCACATGGTCATAATGACTGATTTCATCCCTGCTGTAGATCAAGATATCGTCAAAGAAAACCAGAATGAATTTTCTTAAGAATGGCCGAAAGACTTCGTTCATCAAAGCTTGGAATGTGGCAGGGGCGTTGGTAAGCCCAAATGGCATCACGCGGAATTCAAAATGACCATCATGGGTTCGGAACGTGGTCTTGGGAATGTCTTCCCCCAGGACACGAATTTGGTGATAACCCGAACGTAGATCCAATTTGCTAAACACCTTAGATCCGTGCAACTCGTCCAATAGCTCGTCTATTACGGGAATAAGGTACTTGTCCGGAACAGTTGCTCTATTGAGAGCCCTGTAATCTACACAAAATCTCCAAGAGCCATTCTTCTTTTTAACCAAAATAACTGGGCTGGAGTAGGGGCTACTGCTGGGTTGTATGATTTCTAATGCTAACATCTCCTTAATCATCCTCTCAATTTCATTTTTTTGGAAGTGTGGGTAACGGTAGGGCCTCACACTTACATGAGATGTTCCTTCCTTCAGAATAATCTGGTGTTCCTGCAGCCTTTGAGGTGGAAGCCCTTTAGGTTCTTGGAAGACGTCTTTAAATTCCTAGATGAGTTCTTTTAAAAATTCTGGGGCCTCTACCTCCTTCGGTTCTCCTAACTCAGATTGATTCAGCTCAATTAGCACCCCTCTTTTTTCTCTCTTTAATTCCCTTGACATTGCCTTCAGAGAGACTAGGGATTTTCCCAAAGATAGGTCCCCTTTGAGGCAAATTGATTCTCCCCCAACTTCAAAATCCATCGTCTGATTCTTCCAGTTGGTTTGGGTCGTACCTAGGGTTTCCAACCATTTCACCCCTAGAATGATGTCTGAACTACCCAATCGCAGCGGAAGGAATTCCTCCACAATATCAATTCCATCGAGTGGTAGTAAGATTCCCCTGCATATTCCCTTTCCAGCCTCCTTGTCTCCTGTTCCCATCTGTACCCCATACGGTTCTGTATCGCTGATCGGTAGTCCCAACTAAGACACCAGAGCCGACGAGATGAAATTGTGGGTGACCCCTGGATCTATTAAGGTTACTACGGGTTGGCCCCAAACTTGGCCCTTCAATTTCATGGTTTTAGGGGAAGAAAGTCCAGCAACAGAACTTAACGAGACTTCAATTACAGGTTCCACCTCTACCAGATCAAGGGTGGTCGGAATTTTACCTGTATCGTCGAGCTCCCGTTCGTCCTCCTCTCTTAAGGGTTCGTCTTCATCCACCAATACCACGTTAATCTGTGTCTTGCAGATATGCCCCTTATTCCATTTATCATCGCACTTGTAACAGAGACCCTTCGCCCTTTTCTCACTGATCTGCGTTGCCGTGAGGTAGCGGTCTTCGAAGTTACGATTTCGCTGGAATGATGCATCTGAGCGAGGCCAGGTTCCACTGTTGACTCCTTTGCTTTGTCGTAGTGTCACCGGGTGTGGGTTATTAGGGATTCGGGTAACTAGAGATCCGAATCCACTTTGTATTAGGGCCCTATTTTTCTCCTCAATTTGTAGGGCTAAGTCTATGGCACGACCCATATCACGGGGATCCCACATTCGCAACTTAGTCTTGATGTGGGGTTTCAACCCGTCCAAGAAATTTCCCAGGGCAACTCGCTCCGTCACCTCATCTAGCGGCGCGGATAACTCGATGAATCGCTTCACATATTCCTCGGCGGTTCCCGTCTGTTCCACAGCCGACCATTGCTCATACAAATCGCCGCCATGAATGGGTCGAAAGCGGTGGAGAAATACCTCCTTCATCTCCTCCCAAGTGTTGATCGCCTTCTGTCTGTTGGCCCAACGGAACCACGCTAGTGCATCCCCACTGAGAGCTAGAATCGCTGCTTCAATCTTTTCTTCGTCCAAGAGCTGGTAAATGGCGAAATACCGGTCTGCCTGTAGTATCCACCCGTCTGGGTCATTGCCATCGAATGTCGGCATGTCAATCTTCCGATGCCTATACTCATATCGACCTCCCATTCTTCCTCCGTCATTCTGCTGGAGGGATCCAAAATGATTCCATCTGCACCACCGGGGTTTTGGCCACCATGCCCTGAACCGCTAGAACCTGATCCGCCATGGCCAGACCCACCAGGGCCAAATCCTATCACCACAGAGCTTACAATACCCTTGTTCTTGCTTATTGGGTTCCCAGCCGGAATTGAGTTACCAGCTTGAGGAAAGGTCGTCGTTCCTCTTCCTGTTCCAGCCATGAGATCCAAACGTTCCAGCACCTTCTTCATGGTTGCATTAGACTCCTCTTGTTTTTGAGTTATCTCCTCCTGGCCCTGCAGGATAGTGTCCATCCTTGCCTTCATTTCTTGAATGTCCCCATTATGAGACTGAAGTTGGATCTGTATTACCCCCACTTGATCTTCCAGCTTCTTCACAGCTGCTCCTTCCTTAGATGCACCTCCCATTGGATAGAACGGCTCTGATACCAAATGATAGCTCCTTTACTACTCCTGAACCAATTAAGTGAGAAAAACTCCCAAAACAAATCAATGGAATAGTGACAAATGAATGAAAACTCTGAATGTTCAAATAGATAGCCCCATATTCGAGAGAGGGGAATTCTCCATGTTCTAGAAGAACTTTTACAGTGATTTTCTAGATACCCCAAAAGGAACAAAGGACCACCTATAAATAACCACTAACAGAGGAAACAAACAAAAGATCCTTCATGACAAAAGGATATTGCTCCCCCATTCAAAAAGCTAAACGCACAGAGATAATGGCACGAACAACTAACTAATAAAAGTAAAAGACAGAATTACCCTCCTGCTCCCCACTACAAACAAAAATCATTTCTTTGGGATATTCTTCTGTTTGTTCCTTTGGTAAACTTTCAAGGGTTGGGTGTTATCAGATTCGTTGCATAGATCAACTTCAATCTGTGAAGCAATCCTATAGCATTTTGCAACACGAATTGGATGAATGTCAGGTTTCAACCATACTGAACAACTACAATTGATAAAAGCCATATCCATGTTACATCATGTAGAACAAAAGACCAATAAATAAAACTCCTAATAAACAATTACAAGTAAAAGAAATCATGAAAAAAATAAAGAAATCACTTTATCTTCTTCTTCCTTACAACTCTAATCTATGTAAATATTACATCTCAATTTCATAATTTTAGCATATAAAAAGACAATGTCATGATTTTAGCATATAAAAAGACAATTTCATCAAATGTAAAGCAGATAAACAAACAATTTCAGCAAGAAATACTACTAACGACATCGTTACTATCAACATATCCTCCCAACCTTACAACCAATTCCAATCTACAACCATGTTGCATGTTATGATCCTCCACTGATCAAAA
Organism: Lactuca serriola; assembly: GCF_051521515.1. Lineage (NCBI taxonomy): Eukaryota > Viridiplantae > Streptophyta > Magnoliopsida > Asterales > Asteraceae > Lactuca > Lactuca serriola. The sequence goes on along the minus strand of NC_136410.1, from coordinate 97,081,891 downwards.
GTTGTTGATGCCATGGAATACTTTCTTTCTCTTGAAATTTTATATCTAGTCCAAATAATAATGGACTTCCAAGCATCACACTTTTCATTGGATTCAATTCCTGGAGTTGAAACTGGATATTCAGAAAAAAAAAAATAGCAACAGAAGGAGAGAGCAATTGATTTCAAATATTCAAGGCAATTGATAACTATACACATCTGATTTCAATTAAAAGAAAAGAGTAGCACAACTTGATTTCAGAAAAAAATAGCAAGAGAAGAAGGGAGCAATTGATTTCAGAATTTCAAGGCAATTGATAATTGTACACATCTGATTTCAGTTAAAAGAAAAAAGAAAAAATGAAGCAACACATCTGATTACATAGTGAAAGAGAATTAAGAGATTACATAGCCAGATAAATAGAGAAACCGAAGAATTTACCTGCAGAAATCATTGGAGGTTAAGGCAATGTCGTTGTAGAGCAGGTATCGGAGAGGATGCCGGAAACGAAACTGGATGCGGAGAAGACGCCGGCGGAGGACGATGATGGCAGAGTGGCAGAGTTATCGAAGTCAATTCCGGAGGGAAGGAGCAGACGACTGTAGATAAGAGAGGTAAGAGAAGGGGTGGGATGGAGGAGAAGGAGCAATCTTGTCGAAGCCAAGCGTTGGAAGTCATGGTGGGAGTCAATTTCAGGGAGGTCGACGACGGAGGAGGTGATTGGTGCTCGACATCGTCACAGATAAGAGAGTCGAAGACATAAGAGAGGATCTGAAGGGGGTGTGTTGTTTTGGAGGCGGGCATACCAGCGAGGGTAAAAGAGGGAAAAACGTGTGCTTTTTATTTTTCAGATACAAGCCAAAGTCTGAAAGTTTAAAGGCTTCTTAAAGTTTAAGAGGTTTTAATTCATAGCCTACCAAACACTCTTAATCTGAATAATTAAGAGGTTGCCTCTTAATTTGTCAATTAAGAGGCTACCAAACAGCCCTTAGTCCGCTGTTTGAACCTTCCTTCTCCTCACTCAAACCCTAAAAAGGTTAAATTCAAGAACAAAATTTATATCTCCGTTGCCACCTTTTGTCAATAATATTTTACTTAAACAAAATTATCTTCCAACGTTTTGCTAAGCTAACAAATGATGAATACAATTCCAAAAAATAGAAGGAAAGAAAACAGAAATAGAGCACACGATCGATAAATGTATGGTCAAATTACAATTCCACAATAGTCAACCACTCATAATAAGTCAAAGATTGTGTTCTAAACTTGGAATTATTACCACAAGTATTCATCCACATCCACAGAGAGCGAGCTAACACAATACCCTACTAAACGCATCAAATCAAAACAGACCAAAACAAGCCAAAAAAAAAAAAAAGAAACTCGCTCCGTTTCTTTTTTTTTTTTTTTTTTTTTCCTTTTTGATCAAAAATCAAGTGACCCGGACCCCATCGATGGAGGAAGTCCCGAAAGAGACAGATGGTCTCTGTGGATTCTTTCACCCGAGTTTTGGCCTCCTCCTAAAGATTCCACTTCTTGCTTCCCGAGTTGTTGCACATCCTCAGGAGATAGTATCTTGATATACCAGACACTATTTACAAATGCCCTGTTGCATCCACCATACACACACATATTTCAATAAATCTTCAACTAACTTTCAATAAACAAAGCGACTACTTACTCCCAAGGGTCGTCTCCAAGGAGAAGAACATCATTCTCCCTGTCAACGAATACAAGCTGCCAGCCTGATCTTTGAGGGTCTTCAAGCAAACCCTCGATCCCAAACATTTCACCCAATTCCTCACGCAGCTCATGGTAGCTGTTGAATCGGCTCATGTCCAATGACCTCCCTACACACCCCGATTTATAAACCTACAAAACACACACACACCAAACATTTCACTTCCCCCAAATCCATCTACGTCTTTACTCTTTACAAAATTAGCAATGATACCTTCACAAATGTCCGGTTGCGATTAGGGGTAGTTTGGTCGATTTGTCCTCCTCCTCCTCCTGTAGGTGTTAACAACTCGGAAGAGTCTTGCATGTAGTAAGGCATTGTGGACAAATCGGTGGTGTCGATTGTTGGAAGTAGAAGCCCGGATGAATCGATGTTAATTTGATTAAATAAATTCTGATTTTGTGTCGCATCCAAACTTGAAGATTCCTGATCAATGGAATTCGAACTACCTCCATCTTTCCCTTGAAAGGGTGAAGTCGAACAAGTGTTGACTTGTGGTTGACCAAATTTCGATACCCACGATTGTGTTTGACTTTGACCTTGACCGGTTCTTGAAAAATTTGGATCGGATCCCAACATGGTAGGAGGAGGGGCAATATTGGAAGTGAATTTGGGATCCATGAAGTCTGTCTTTGGAAACGAAGGAGAGGGAATACTCGATTGCATCATGTTGTACGTCTCCGTGTATGGATTTTGCTGATGTTGTTGACTCTCTTGGTTCTGAGTTGACCGTGTTAAATTCTCCAACATTTGACCATGACTATGAAGAAATGACGGATCTACCCTTTGCTGTGGGATGACTGACATTGACTGGTGAGTTGAATGTTGAAGGTATTGAACAGGTTGTTGAAATTGTAAGAGTTGTTGTTTCAAAGCATCGCCACTTCCTACACCCTGTAACCCTGCTGCTAATGCAGCTTGATACTGGTGGTTGAGGTTAGTTTGGAGAAATGACGGATCTACCCTTTGTTGCATCCATGGAAACATTCCACCAGATTGGAAGTTTAGAGAATTAAGTGCTTGCTCACCGGTTTCCCCTCTCAACCATGCCATTCCATTGACTGCATCATCTCTGCTGTCTCCTGAAATAAATAATTTCAAATTGAATATAAAAAAAGATTTGGAATTGGAAAATTTGGAATTGAAAGAAAGATTGATAGTTTCATACCTTGAAAAGATGAAGCTCCAGGGTACCATGGTCTTTTCAACCGAAGAGGAAACAAAGATGGATACATGGGAAAAGTTGTTAATGGTTCTATTTCCCATAATGATACACGTGGCTGCCTTTCCCCTGCTGTTGATTCATCCCAACCAACCTATAAAAAAAAAAAATAACGGTTGAATGGAATGGAATGGAATAAGAAAGGTAATGGAATCAGTAATTACCTTGACAGATCGCCAATGAGAATTGGGCCAACGAGTAGGATCTAAATCACCAATGCCAGTAATTGTCCCCATGTATCTGTATTATTATATTTATACAAATCATTCCCATGAAACAACAACATAGTACAAAACAAACATAAAGATTTGATTTTCATATGTTGTTGTGTAGAAACTAGAAAATTGGGAAAGAAATAAGAATACCTGCGGACACTTGATTCTTCAGTTTCAAACAGCATACGAAAACGCATCCCAACAGAAACACGCGTATGATACACAGCTTTCACATATTTCGAAAGGGGAATCACAAATTCCGAAGGACTAGCCCTGAATGGAATTGGAAAGTCAAAAACCAAAACAAAATACTAAATCATAAATTATTTATATTCCACCTTGGATTGTAGAAGATTGTGAAGCAACTGTTGGTTGCAGCTGCATGAGCTGCAGCTGCAAGAAGACCAATATGCATACTGTCACTTGATAGAACAGATGATGGCATCACAGTTTGTGGGCGACTTGCTCTCCTGATTCCCAAAAGAAGCTGATTTTTCTCATTCCTAATTTTCATATCAACAGTAAAAGTCAAATAGTCAATTACTCGATTACTCGATTACTCAATTGCAATATCAAATTGAAAAATTGACAAATTGATAAATTGATAAATTACCAGATGAAAAGAACAGAATCTCCTGCAACGAGTCTTTTTGCACTGACAAACACACTCCACCCTGTAGTGAGAAGATGGCGTTTCGGCTGCCCTGAATGTGAAGGAGAAGAAAACATGTAATGATTCAAGATTCAAGAATGAGAGTGAGAATCTTTACATTTTTTGTAATATTTTGCTTTATATAAATGAGAAGGGATCCAGATATCCAATACCTACCCCTGAAAATGTGTCTGAACTTCCATTCAACATCATGGAGATCTCTTGCAATAAGTTCTTGAGCAGGTGGTTGTTGAGAGAAATCCTGAAGGAAGAAAAAAAGAAGATGATTTAATTAATCAAGAAAAATGTGTAAGTTTTAAGGTTAAAATAGAAGGAATAGAATAATACAAGTGGAGGGAAAACTTTTTCAGCAGCACGTCTAGGAACAGAGAAGCCACCATGGGTGCTTGTGTCACTAGCTGTTAATGTCTTGCAGAAGTAATTAGTTGGTTGTCTACTTGGAATACCCAACTCAACAGGAAGAAATGTATCCTTCTGCTCTTGCTGACATCATATTACACAACAAAAAGAAATAACTTTTTTAATCCTCCAAATGGCGAATACATCAACATTGGTAATTTTTTACTTACGGGTGTCAATGGCTGCAATGTCATTTGAGCATACACTTCATCTGTCTCAACATCTGCCTGAAATTGCAACATGATAAGTCTTTCTTTGACCTCTAAGTTATATAAACAAGAAGTTAAGACCATATATATTTGAGGATATGAAATTATGAATGAAAACACACATGCATTGTGACATTGTGGAGTTGGCAGATCAATTGAGGAGGAAGGCTTGGGTAGTTGGGAATGTGAGAATCGATTTCTTTATTTGTAGTTGCAGCAACCTGGTTTTCATTTTCAAGTAGATAGATTATAAGTAATTGGTCATCAAAATTAAGTAAATATATGCACAATTTGGGTGAATAAGAAGCATATAAGAAGGAAGAAGTAAGAACCTGTTCACTATGACCCTGAGGGAAATAAATTACACGGGAGCCTACTGTCGGTAGGGAAACAAGCGGGCCTGCACAAGCATGCCATAGCTCCGAATTCAAGCTTTTCTTTTCTCCTTCAATAAGCAATAAGAAACAATCAATAAATTAATCCCCATAGACACAACTTTAGGTTAAAATACTTGATTAATCAAGAGTATACCACACGGACATTAATGTATACAATATATATACACGTACGTAAGAAGAATCCAAGAAAAGGACACTTACAGACATGTAAAGTCAAAAACAAAAACAAATGAGTTGGAAGGAGATAGATAGATATAGATATAGATATGATATATATATATACCTTCTTGAGGCTGCTGACCAGACCCTGATGTTGAAAGCTTCATATTATTTTATCTAAATCTTAACTTATTATATAAATATGTGTATTACTATTAATTAACTAATTTCATAAGCATGAGCTAAACGAATCCTCAGTGCAGCAGCTTCTCGGGGCTTAACGATCGTCGAATCCTAAACCCCTAAAAACTGCTGAATCAACATTCACTCCTTTTAATTATCAGCTCAATCGCTTCCTCCAAAGTCTAAAACACCTAACCTTCACATGCATTATTCCAAAGCTAAAAATCCCCCCTCCCATAGCTAAAAAGCAAAACCCTAACTAACCGAGCTCAGAAAACCAGTGGTTGTTCTGAAACATCGCCATGAGTGAACTTTTGTCCCCGATCGCTATCGAAAAAGTTGAAAAAAATAGTGAAAAGAAAGGAGAGAGAGTGGAGCATGGAAGGGGTTATATAGGGGGTGGATATTGGATCCCGATCCGACCGACCATAGTCGACCTGAAGCAGAGAGTAGAGTAGAGAGAAGTGGAAGTGATAATGGAGGAAAAATGGATCAGAAGCGTAGGGAAATCCGTACCTGGAGATGAAGACCGTCGATTATAGAGGAGTGAGATGACAGGAGGCATGTGCCACCATCCTTCAGTGGTCGTTGTCAGAGTACGGACCTTCCGATTATAAAATTAAATAAATTCCTATTTTCCATAAATTTAAATAAAAAAGATAAAGAGTATATAATCATTTTATTTAATTTTTTTAATATTGCTCTTTATGGCAAACCTATTTTGTAGGCCTATTGCAAATCATTTTTAATTTTTAATTTATAATATAATTGAGATTTGAGAGGAAATGCTAAAAAGGCATAAGTTACATTCCTAATCTTTTGAAAAGATTATTATAGAAAAGTGTTTTCCACTAAATATTTTACTTTCTAATTTCAGTCATTTTGAGTTTTGACGGTTCCTTCATATTGATTCATGACCAAAGGCCTTAGAAATTGGGTAGGGTATAAAGATATGGTTTGATGATTTAAGGATTTTTGGGTAATTTAGGAGTCGTGTAATTTCATATTTCATATTGATATTTTCATTTATGTTCGTGTTTCTATAAACTTAATATGTGATAATCTTTAATGGCATTTTGCCGGATATAAATATTTTTTGGGTTGAATTCTAAAAAATAGATACGAAAAATTGAATTTCCAAATATGCACATGGATTCCGCGGAGGTGAGCTACGAGGGTCCGCATAATCGACTTAATCTCCGAATAATTGATGTGACACAAAAAAAAAATATGAAGAACCATTCCGTTGAACTACCTCCAAGGAATGAACTCATTACTCCGAAGAATTGATGTTACACAAAAAAAAAAATTTGAAGAGTCATTCGTGGAGCTACATCCGAGTAATGAACTCATTATTCGGAGGTAGCTCCACGGAATGGTTTAGAAAAAAAATCACATCGATTCATTAGAGCTTATACTCATACTGCGGAGCAAAAGTTCATTCCTCGGAGGTAGCTCCGTGGAATTGTTCTTAAGAAAAAAAATTGTCACATCGATTCATCAGGGCTTTTACTCATTCCGAGGAGCCCTCAGAGCTCACATCTGTGGAATCCATGTCTATATCTGGAAATTCGATTTTTTGTGTCTATTTTTTGGAATTCACCCCCAAAAAATCTTAATATCCGACAAAATCGCATCTTTAATAACACTTTCAAATTTAAGCACAAAATTGAAAACATTGTTATCGAAAAGTACACGTTCAAAATTTTAAGAAATGGTCAAATTGGCAAAAATATAAGTATATATACTGATACATATGAAACATGGATAAGATTGACATAACTTGTGGTATTCTAGAGAGAAAATTCGGTTTTTGGAAATCAATGTCAAGCAACTTTAGCTATTTGGCAAAACTTATCAAATGAGTCAAGGCAATTGGGTTTATGTTGCCACTTGCTTGGGATGTTAGGAAACATGGTTTTGGAGAGCATGATAGTCTTCAACCATACCCAAAACCTTCCTTATTTCCATTATTCCTTTATTGTTGTCATGTTTGTCCATTAAACTTGTAACCGTCGTGGGCTCTGTCCTTTGGGTATTCAAAGGGGATTGACTCGAACCTTTCGTTGTGCTTAGGATCAAACATGTCTTATATATAAATTTGCACTCAACATCACCTAACATATATGAGATCACACTTTTAGCCTCTAATTACACACGTTCTAATTATAATTACATTAAATGGATTGTGACACTAAATTCATCACATTTTTTTTATAAAACAACATAATGATACTAAATTTGTTGCGCTTTTAATGAGGGTGCTTGCAACATCTTCGGTACCTAATATCAATCATCAAGAAAAAAATTCGTTAGGATACGCATTAAGGTTGAACTGAAACAATGTACTTTGACAATCATGATAATATGGATTTGAGAGAAAGAAAGAAATATGAGAATAGGATAGTCTAAAAGGATCTTTTAGTTATTTGAAATAAACTTATGGTATTTGTAGTATTATGTAACGCTCGTAGATTCAGGCTACTCAATTTAAAAATAATAAGCGTTAAAAATGACTTTTTATAGAAGATTATTTATGATAAATAATCTTAACCAAAGTCATAGTATATGTGACAATGATTCCGTACATATAAAGAACCTTGAAATCTGACTTCGTATGAAAAGGTTATGCTTCTTCGAAGTTTCGCAGCACGACTCTGTGTATCATAAAAAAAGTGAATTTTTGATAAATTATTTTTTAACTTTAGTAAACAAAACGAAAGCCGTAGCAATCATTAAACCAATAACGTGCATATCGAGAACATCTAAATCTGACTTCTTAAGAGAAGTTATGATTTTTTGAAGTTTCAGCGTAGCAGTAAGGGCGCAGAAATGGAAATTTTAATCGGTTTATTGTTAGTCAAAACAATTTAAATGAGAATTGATAATCCCATGAATATGAACCCGTCGAAAAAAAGATCATCGAGAACGGGGTCCGTATGTAGGAGTTATACTTTCTGCAGCGATACCTAATAGCCTAAACCTATCAAAAATATAAAAATTTTATAGAGTGAGAATTAGTTGTTGGAGTCTAAAGGAAAGTTGTTTATCTCGTCAAGAGATTTTTGGTGATATAAAAAAACATCGAAAAAGGAGCTCATATGAAGAAGTTACACCATTTTGAAAATCTAGGAAATTATGCACGCGAAGTGCACGGCGCGCATGATGACGTGGCACCACAAGTGTCACAACTGGCATTATAGGCTAGGAAATTTTGTCCAGATTTAATCAACTTTTGATGTATCTCGTAACTCCAAGTTTGATGTTATACATATTACTCATTCAAAAACAACTATTCGAATCAAAACTCACTCATGGAGCCCTAAACGTAATTCAACGCACTGTATTCACTTAATTTTGGGTTGTAACCCTAATTTCCCAGTTTAAACTCTTATTGGACCAGGATCCTCTTATTGGGCCTAATGGGCCAATAAACCCTCAACTTGATAATGTTGGGTTAAAAAACCTCATCTGGGCCCTAGTTGGACCCACATTCATTAAACTCTAACATTTTGGGCCATAAGACTCATCATGGGCCTTATTGGGCCGAAAACCATGTATTTAATTATAGTGGGCCGAAAACCCATCTCTCATACCTCTTTTGGGTCGTAAGCCCCTAATGAGGACCCAATGGGCCGAAAAATCTTTTTTTTTGGGGTATACAAATTCAGTTGATAATCAAAATGAGCCCAACATCCAAATCTCTTTCCATTCCCTCTCCATTCTCAGTTTTTAATCAAAAAAAGAGAAAATATGTGATTAACTTAAGGCTTGACACATCACTATTATCTAATGGTAATCCATGCAAAGTCCCCCATACATCTAGGATGAAGATCCCTAAACCACCATGTATTAACCAAACCTAATCACTTCTCTCTTCCTCTCTTCTTATTCGCGGTCGAGCCTTTCTCCACATCACTCACTTTTCGTCTTAACTCTCACTTACATCTCTTATCTCCTCTAAATGTTTAAAGAATTCATTCATTCTCCATCAAGAAACCGTGAAGTAGTGTGGGTTTCCAACAAGTTGTCCTCAAAGTTCATCCTTCTTAGTAAGTTAATTCATATTCAAGATGTTAAACTTCATCTTTATGCTAATATCTTTCATCAAAACAACACCATCCTCGTGTTTATGCTCATAGGATCATCTTGTCTTCGAAGATCTTCTCAAAAGAATACTCTAGACCGAAAACACCTTCAATCTTCTTCATTTCTTCATCACAACCGAATCCATCATCAAAGTGAGTTTATATCCCTTTGTTTTCGGTTTTACTATGTTTTTGGGGGAGGATACAAGTTGCTTTTGTGTTAGATCTAAGTATTTATGCATGTATGTGTGTATTTTCATGTTATATGTTGTGATTATGTTATGAAAACATGTTAAACATTCACCAAACTCGAGATATCTACTAAAACTTGGTGATGTTTGGAAATTAAATCACTTTATGAAACTTACTACGAGGTTGAAAGGATTAAACATGTTAAGGAATACTAGGAAACTAAATAAAACCGTAAAAGGGGCCAAATTTGACAAATAAACAAAAAGTGAAGTCTTTATGTTAACTCACTGTTTTGAGAGGAACAAAAGAGTCATTTTTGGATAAAAATGGATCTTTATGATATTCATGGTTTTAAAGGGACTAAAAGTGTTAATTTTCACAAAATGGGCTTCTATTTGGGCCTTCACTGTTTTAATGGGCTAAGACGATCAATTTTCATAAAACATGGGCCTTATTTATAAATTCACGGTTTCATGGGCCTAAAATATAATTTTTGGCCTTTATGGACTTAAGATGTCAGTTCAATTAAATTTGGGCCGAAAATGTCATTCCCAATTTATTTGGGCCAAAAATGTCATTTCCAATATATTTGGGTCGAAAATATTACTTCTAACAAAAGTGGGCTAAAAATGTCATTTTATTCAAAATGGACCCTTAAATGTAAACTTTCGGCCTTAATGGGCATAAATTCCATTTTTATCAAAAATAGACTTATAATGTAAATTCTCGGCTTATTGGGCCAAGAATGTCAATTTTAATAAAAGTGGACCTTTTATGCCATTTTGATATTAATTAAGCTAAAACAATGCATTATAATAATGAATGGGTTAATTACGTCATTTCCACTCCTTATTGGGTTGTGTGTTCTCATTACATGTTATTTGGGCCTTATAGGCCCATTGATTTTCTTATTGGGCCTCACGTCACATTTTATGTTAATCGGGCCAATAACAAACAATACTTGACACTTTGATAACAACAAATGGTATTTCCATCACCAATGTTTTGTAATCAAATGCATACTCGAAACATTATTTTGAAACAATAAACAATGTGATACATTGTTCGCGTAAATTTAGTTAAGGTTCTTATGAGACTTTCTTTCATTCGGACCTACCAAGTGTACAACCTTAAGTCCTGTAGTTATAATCAGAGTCTCCTGGAGGGAGAGCGAGAGTTTGTGTATATATCTATACGACGTTGACAGCCCCGCACCTGCACTGTTCGCTACAGCTAGACTAAGCCAGTCTGGGGTGACAAATGTCTTACCTTAAACAAGTCGACCCCTGAAAAACGTCATGGCAGGCAGATCAGTCATATCAAGCATGATTATAACGACTCACGTATAGATTAACAAACACTGTATAAATTTACGGAATACATATACGATACTTTTGATACACGTGCGAGCTATTCATTTCTACGACACTCGGGTCTTATGGTTTAAAGATTACAACTCTTTTACTGACATAAAATATCGGATTTTCTGGGAAACAAACACTGTACATTACATTTACTTGCAACAGAAAATATAGGATTTTCTGGAATTCTCTCTTTATTCGTTTTCAAAAATATGAATACACATGTTATAATACAAGATTTGAAACAAAACACTCAAACCATTTTTACGGAAAATATCGGATTTTTTGGTGTTTACAAATTGATACGGAACTTTTCATACAAACATCTTATGAACCCACCAACATTATATATGTCGACGTTTTCAAAATAACTTATATTCTCAGGGACACGATAAGCAGGTTGGTCATCAAGAATTTGTGGAATGTGTAGTATCTTGTTTCTATCATGCACTTATTATTTTTGGGATGTAGCTTACAATTACAATGATGTAAACCCAGTATGTTGTATTATTGTATGCATGATGATGATGTTTTATTGATTCAATTATATACCCCGTGATAATATTACAAGATGAAATCACTCAACCCCCGGACGTTTCCGTTGTTCTGGTTCGGGCGTGTGACAACAAGAGAGCACCACGTGGCCATATCGGGGCCCCCCTTTTCTTCTGAGACATGTCAACATGGACCAAGGAGATTTTGACATGTGGCACCATAGGAAGGTGACACATTGCACCTTCTAGAAAAGGTATGTGTGGACAAATGAGGCGATGACACGTGGTAGAAGTGTTGGATTAATGTCTAAGTCCATAACTATATTTGGTATGTACTTGACCCGACCCGACATGGTCCATTTGGGTTGCACTTCACCGACACAATTTATATGGATAATCTTTTGAGAATAGTATGTTTATGATTAATATTAATATATTATAAGTTCTAATATATTAATATGGAATCATATTATTTAATTAGTATTGATCAAGAATTAATTTATAATTAATTAAGTGATCAAAAGGAACTAATTAAATATGGACTCTTATATATATGGAATGGGCCAAGTTCATTTAGGTTGGGCTAAGCTTTCATGGATAGTCCATGGAGTGTTTAACCCATGGATCCTAGGAAATGAAAGGTCATGGGTATTAGGGTTTAACCCTAATCCTCCATACTATATAAAGATGTCTTTGGTTGGTGAAATTGGCACTAGTGTGATACACTAAGAGGGCTAGCCGATTTTACTAAGAGAGAACCAAGTATTCATATTCTCTAAAGTCTTCCAAGGTGTCTTGGTGATTTGTGATTCCACTTGAGGCTTCCACACTATTGGGGCTAAGCTCTTAAAGCTTGAAGACTTCAAGCTACATCAAAAGGTATGTCCTCTAACTAGTACTTTGTAGATTAAGAACATCATAATATGCTAGTTAGGATTAAATCCTTGGAAAGTTCTTATTTGCATGTATAATAGAGAAAACATAGATCCAAGGTTTATAGGGTTGCATGTACACCATAGGAGTGTTAGAATGCTCAAAACCCAACAAGAAGCCCAAAGGAGCCAGCAGGGCCATAACGCACAACGCACTCCCATACATGTGCGACACACTTGGCTTTTCTTGGCTATAAATAGTGGCCTTCGTATAAGCATTCACCCCTACACACATTCCCTCTTGAGAAATCTTCACTTTTAGGCCATTTCCCTTTTTTTTTTGTTCCGGCGAAGCCATGTGACACATTGAGGTATTCAACCAAGTAGTAGCCATCAAGTAAAAGCCCTACGAGTGCGATTTCTGGACTTTGGTCAAAAAGAACCTCCGTAAGTTAAGCTACACTCTAGTTCTTTCAGTGTAACTTACATTTATAGTTATAAGTTATTATTATGAACCTATAAATAAGAACTATCAATAACTCCAAGTTATAATGCTGATTGATCTACTTACTGGAAAAATGACTAGAATGGTTATGTTGTGTAACGTCCCAAAAATTAAGACCAAAAACTTTGTTTTTCATATTAAATAACCCATCAACCCAATCAATATCATAAAACCATAGTGAAAATCATAGTGTGTCAAATAATATCCAAGTACATCAGAATCATAGAAAAAACAAAACAATGTAGTGTGTGCAACGCAGTCATCCCAAGTTCTTCCCCTTGGAACCAGAAGTATCTAAAACATAAACTGAAAACCGTAAGTACAAATCTTAGCGAGTTCTCCAAAATACCACATATCATACATATCAAACATATAATGGGCCCCACCCGACATTGAGACCCGCTCGGAAAAGATCTGTCAATCATCTATCCCCACCTGAAGTCGGGTTCCGCCAGGTATAGATATAAACATATAATCATATAAACACATGTAATAATCACAAAGATAAATAGCATACATGATAGTCGTCATCACCCCCCCCCCCCCCGATATACATATAAATATCATGCATGTAAGAGTCACACACACAACTTTCATCCTAGTCGTAATAAACCATGGGCTGGCATTGGTGTCTTCGACCCACTAAACACAGTGAGAAAACTCATCTCTAGCTGTTGAATCTCTCAGTAAATGTCGATCTGTTGGTCCGGAAAATCCCCGCGCTAACATCATCAAATAATATCCAATTAATAGTTGGCTCTCGACCCATAATCAAGAATCTAAGCTTCTTGTCCAATATCCAGGGTAAAAGACCATTCTACCCTTTTGCTTACATGGACCAAGACCAAGGCCCAACCCATTTGATCAAAAGGCCCAAATTCCTAAATGGCATCCCATTGCCCAATAAGGCTCAACTTCTAAATTGGGCCTAAAAATCATTATATACCTAATCCCAACAAAGTTCATAGTCTATCCATGGCTAAAAGTCAGAAGTCCAATGGCCCAACAAGGCTCAAACCCTAAAAGCCCAAAATATGGCCAAAACCCGAGGAAGTCAACTCAAAAGTAAAACAGCTGAGTACACAGGGCGTACTCAGACTTACGTTTGGCGTACTCCTTCCGGGGCTAGTACGCTCAACGTATGAGCTGAGTTCGCCCCACGTACTCCACAGACAGCTAACCCAACTCATTAAGCACTTATTTGGTTAAGCCAACATGCCAAACTCTCATATCTGATTCTAGAAGGTAACTTAAAATCTAAAGTTGACAACTTTACATCCATGCATGACTTAATGGGACCCAACACTTAAAAATAAGCTTAATAAGAATCTTAACACTTGCATGGACCAATAACACTCATAAATATTACATTTTTATGGACAGGGGACCTTAGTGGAGCTAAGATTTAACATCCCAATTGTTGGAGTATCCCATAATCCCAAACAAAGCTTAAAGGACCCAAAAATGCATAAACAAGGCCCTAAACTAGATCAAGCATAAAGAATCATCAAGTAGGGAACTTTATACCTCAAATAGCTTCCAAAGATGATGATGAATCTGGATCTACAACAAAAACTCACTTCCAAGCTCCAAAAATCACAAAAGGCACCATGGTTTCATTCTTAAGGTTTAGGGGAGTGGAGGCTGACCAAAATATACCACCAAGACAACATAAGTTACTTAAGTAGGGTACAAACCCTAAAAATTAGGGTTTGTCTAATCCTTGCGTACGCCCAACGTACGTGGGTGAACTAACGATCAATCAGAGAGTTAGTACGCTGAGCGTACTCATAGAGTAAGCCCCACATACTAGATAGGGGCCAAAATGTAATGAATCAAGCATTATGGGTTAAAAAGAAACATACCAGAACTCAAATGTTACAATTATCCCCCACTTAAATTTGAATTTGTCCTTAAAGTCTGCTGCCCCAAACGACTTTGGGTAGTGCTTCCTCATTTCGTCCTCTAGCTCCCATGTCCATTTTGAGCCCTTGTGGTGCTGCCATTGAACTTTCACCAACTCAAAAAACTTGTCCCTCATGGTTTTCATCTGCCTTTTAAGAATTGTTACCGATCTCTCGATATAATTCACACGACCATCCACCTAAATATCCTACAATAGAACCACTGCAAAATCATCCACTAAACATTTCCGCAACTGAAAGACATGAAACGTGATATGGATCTGACTAAGCTCATCGAGAAGATCCAAACGATAAGCAACCCGACCCACCCAAGGCAAGACCCTAAAAGGACCGATGTACCTGGGGCCCAACTTGCCACTCTTCCTGAAATGGATAACACCTTTCCAAGGGGACACCTTCAATAGAACCATATCCCCAAACTAGAACTCTAGATTTGATCACGTGACCCTTATGAATCAGAATTGCACCCAGACCCATGATGGATGCATCATAATAAACCACGAAATCCTCGACACCCTATGACAGGGTTAAAATCGGCGCCTCGCACAATCTCTGTCTCAGGGTCTCAAAAGCTGACTGCTGCTCAAGCCCCCAACGAAAAGTGTCTATATTCTTCGTCAATCGAGTCGGAGGAACCGCTATCTTGGAAAAATCATGAATGAATCTCTGA
Source organism: Lactuca serriola (assembly GCF_051521515.1). Lineage (NCBI taxonomy): Eukaryota > Viridiplantae > Streptophyta > Magnoliopsida > Asterales > Asteraceae > Lactuca > Lactuca serriola. The sequence goes on along the minus strand of NC_136410.1, from coordinate 97,066,606 downwards.
TAGTAACCTGCCAATCCAAGGAAACTATGAATCTCAGATGGAGACCTAGGAACCTCCCACCTCATCACGGCGTCAACCTTGGCCGAATCGACCAGAATACCATTCTGGTTGACAAGGTACCCTAGAAACTGCACCTCGTGCAACCAGAACTCACACTTTGTGAACTTCATATACAACCTCTCCTTCCTCAGAGTCTCCAATACATCCCTCAAATGCTCTTAATGCAGCTATTGGGTCTTAGAGTAGACCAAGATGTCATCAATGAATACAATCACAGACCGATCCAGCATCGACGTGTATACGTGGTTTATAAGGTCCATAAACACGATCGGAGCATTGGTGAGCCCAAAGGGCATCACCGTGAACTTGTAATGACCATAACGAGTATGGAAAGTCATATTCTGCATATACTCCTCTCTGACCCTCATCTGATGGTAACCCGAATGAAGATCAGTCTTGGAAACCAAGATGCACCCTGAAGCTGGTCAAATAAAACATCAATCCTCAGAAAGTGGATAACAGTTCTTCACTGTTAGCTTATTTAGATCCCGGTAGTCAATACACAACCGATGGGCCCCATACTCCTTCTTCATAAACACGATCGATGCTCCCCATGGTGAACTACTCGGCCAAATGAACTTCTTGTCCAAAAGATCATGTATCTCCGTAGACAGATCCTGCATCTTTGGAGGAGCTAACTGATACAGTTATTCGGCAATCGGAGCCGCATCAGGAACCAGGTCAATCCTAAACTCCACCTGCCTCTCCGGAGGCACTCCAGGCAATTCCTTCGGAAACACATTCGTGTACTCCCGTACAATCAACACATCATCCACAGTCGCCTTATCCTTTTCTCGGGTATCCATAACATAGATGGCAGACTCAGAACAACCCTGATGATGATAGCGTCTGGCCCTAGCTATTGAATATAGAATAAGCCCGTGTTGAGTACTCTCTCCCTAAACTATTAACTCTCCCCCACATGGGGTCCGAATACGTACCATATGACACTCGCTATCAATCACCGCCCCATTGGGACTTAACCAATTCATCCCTACAATAACTATGTTTCCGTACAAAGGAATAGGAACCATATCGATCGGAAACTGATCGTTGAATATCTCTAGAACACAACCTCGATGAACCCTCGATACCTGAATGGATCGATCATCCGCAAGATCAAACTTTAATGGATAATCTAGCTCCCCTGGAGCTCCAGCAAACCTCTTGATGAGCACAAGAGATACAAAAGATTGGGTTGCTCCCGCATCAAACAATATCAAGGCAGAGATATCATTCACAATGAATGATACTACAACAAACACACAATCATAACCAGAATAATCAACATAAATAAAGAAATAAGGAGAAGATACATATCCGTCACCACATCGTGTGCTGTGCGAGCCTCCTCGACTGTCAACTGAAAAGCCCTGCTCCTCACCACAGGCGCACACGCCTTGCCCTGGTGGCCATCAGTAATATGTAGAGTCGCTGGAGCGGGTGCTACCACTAGTCCTGCTATTGCCAAACTTGGAAAATGGGCCTTATTATGGCCCCTCTGATTGTAGTGGAAGCAAATCAAATCAGATACTCGTTGGTGGTGGTAGTAGTAGTAGTGCAATCCCTGCTAATATGACCCGTCCGGCCGCATTTGAAGCATCAAAAACCACCCACCCTGCACGCCCCATCGTCTGTTTTGTCATACTTTCCACAGTTTCTCCGACCCTACTAGCCTCTCGATCTCAAATCAATTACCTCGGGCCTTTTGCAAGAAACCCCCTGAAACCTGAGCCTGATCTGACTTCCTCTTCCTCTCCATCTATAGATCAATCTACCTCTCTATGGCTCTCACAATCATATCATCCAGTGTCTTGCAATTGCATCAGCTCACGAACTGCCAAATATCGCTCCTCAACATCTCATTGTATCTCGACTTCTTCATCTCCTCACCTGCCACATACTATGGAACAAATAAAGTCCTCTCACGAAACATAGCAGTTATCTCAGCCACTATCTCAGTAGTCTGGCGAATGTCCTGAAACTCCCTCGCCAATTGCTGCACCTCAATCACCGGTGCAAACTCAGCTCTAAACCTCAACACAAAATCTTCCCATGTCATCGAATCAGCTGTCACATCACCCACATACAACCCAACCTCCTCCCACCAATCTCGTGCTCCGTCTTTCAGAAGACATGAAGCAAGTATGACCTTTTCCCCATCGGGAAAATTGCTAGTGCGGAAGGCATTATTGACATCTGCTAACCAACATCTGATCGCTATCTGGTCCTTCTCCCCGAAGTAATCCGGAGCTCCATATGCCTAGAACTCCCTAAATGTCAACGTGCGAGCTCCCATCAATGCCAACATCTCAAACTGAAAAAGCGCTCAAGCGCTCATCCAAAATCTCAAGAATACCGTCCTTGACCATACCAAAGATCACAGTAGTCTGCTCGAGTATGTTGCGTGTAATCTCAGACAAAATGAACTCACATGTCTAATTATCCAACTGCCCGGCTCCAGAACCCGAGCCTGAACCCTCCCCAACACCCGAACCACTAATCGGTCCGCCTTGAAGAGTCACCATACTGAAAGTAGACCATACAAACCATCAGAACACACATAAATATATATAGGAGTCTCACACTCTACAAGCTTCATGGTTTCATCGCAGTTCTCCTTGAATCGAGTACGGATCCTCTGCTTCCAGTAGTACGGGCCCATACCACAATCCACATCTATCTGTACTTTCCTCAAGGATCGTTTTGAAACCTCCAAGTCACTCCTTATCCATACATACAATCCTGCACAAGACAAGGTTCCCAACACTAAATCTCTTTCTAGGGCAATCACCACACCACTCTCTGTCATCAGATGCAGAAGGAACTCCTACTAGCACCCTCTAACTAGCTCACAAATACAATTACATATCACCGACACCAGATAATTCTTCGAATGAAAGGTCTCACACTATAATGGTTGGACTCAAACAAGAGTTGTGCAATAGATTTAATACCTAACCTTCTAAAATTATTTAGTCTATGTAATATGTAACATAGCATTTTCGCTTACTAGTTAGATGAAGTTAGTGAGAACTCCTAAAAAGCACAAAGCAAGAAGCATTCGAGCATTCAGTAATCGGAATCAAACATAACCTAAATAGGTCATCCTATCATTGACTGATCAGTACTAGCATGCAAGTCTACAAGCTCATATAGCAGGCATACAAAGGCATCTCTCCTAGATCCTTAGCTCTAATCTCGCATACGATTCAAAGATCAAGCATATCATAAAACATGTATAAGTATTTTGGGAAAACTTACTTGAGTTCGGTCGATTTCATGCACCACACCCCTTTCTATTATTAGAAACCCTTTTATAAAACATTTTCTTTTTGAAAATTCTACCAAACCCTCAGTTTGAGTTCATACACACCCGAGATTGTGCCCGAATCCCTCTGATAACAACTTGTAAATAAGTTCGCTATGGGACTATCAGCAAATTATGGGTTATTAGTGAAGCTAGCAACTACTCTGAAAGCAGCCATCTGGGCAATTAGGAATGTGGAGACCCAAATAAATAAGAAAGGTCTAGAAAGATATGAGGCAGAGGAGAAAAGGAACCTGGAACAAACTTCAAGGTCCACAAAGAAAAATAAGTTCTCAAAGTCTTAACCAAACGACAAGAAGTTTGGAGGTAGCAGTGAAGCCAAATGGTGCGATAAGTGCAAGAAGAAGCACTTTGGGAGATGTGATGAGCAATATTAGAACGATTGGACTGATGTAATAGGCATGTAACAGAAATGAATCTTGTAACCATTTTCAGTGATAATGCATTTTCCAAATTATATTATATGATTAAGTTTTTGTGTGATTTCCTTTTTGTGATAAATTAATGAACTGTGAGACAATTTTTGGGATAAGAATAAGTAGGTGTGAAAGGTAGTAGAGGCTTATACTATCAGAAACACTGGACTCTCACTTGGATCAGAGAAAGCTACAAGGTTACTAAGTCTCTAAATAGCTGATCTATTCTGTTCCTTTCCATCATTACCTTTGTTTCAGAAATGACTATGAAAACAAATATTATTTTGACCTTAGTGGTCATATCGAATCGAGTCTAACTAATATACGAAGTAAGTTAGACGTATCGTCTGACATTAGTTAAAAAGATCAAAGGAAAAGGGAATCAACGCGATCAATAGAAGTGTCGCAGTCGTCGTTGAGACTAGACAACCTATAGCTAGAAGTACTACATGCTAGAATGTAATTATATCACAATAGAACATGAAGGAATGTATCTTTCATGCTAGAGCCTTACTCAATAATACATGAGTCTAGCCATTGCATCATACAATGAGAGGTCATTAGAATATGACTCATCGGTTTGTTACAGTAGTTGAAGTAAAGACCTTATCATAGGTTAAGTCTTTTCTAAAAGGAGCAAGAGTCTTCTAATATCAAATTTAGAATGAAGAGCAGGTGCAAGATTAAGCAACACCAACAGTTAAGAAGTCTAAGGGTTAGAAACTCAATAGAAAAGACATAAGAGGTGCGATTATTACCAAGGATGGAAAGGAAACATGCAGAGTCATTATATAAACCCTGTTTTGTTGATGATTATGGGACGTAATCATCCTAAGGGGGAGATAATTGTAATGCATGCAAATTCGAGCTAGTCAATGTAGAGATAATAAGCGTTAAAAATGACTTTTGATGTAACACTCGTATTTCCTGCTAAATTACACATAGTCTGGAATCACTTTGGTCAACCGTTGTACGGGAGCCTATAGACCCGTATATATTTAGTTAGGGTTGATAGCGGAACGACCAAAGTACGGGAGCCTATAGACCTGCATAGATTTAGTTAGGGTTGATGACTGAAAAACCAAAGTACGGGAGCCTATAGACCCATATAGATTTAGTTAGCGTTGATGGTAGAACGATCTAAGTACGGGAGCCTATAGACCTGCATAGATTCAGTTAGGATTGGTGGTAGAACGACAAAAGTACAAGAACCATTGTTTGTATGCATGTATATGTATCGTGTTATATGGTATTTTGGAGAACTCACTAAGCCTCATGTTTACCCAGTTGTTTATAAATGTTTTTGATGAACTTCACTGGTTTGTGAGAAGGGCAATGTTTGAATGTACACATGCGCATTTGCAACATGTTTCCACATAATGTAATTATACTCTAATATATGTAATAAAAAATAAAATTTTTGGGTTGAAAATCTAGACGTTACACCTTTACCCTAGATCTAACTTACGGGTTTATGTGTGTTTCTTATACAAGTTCCAAAAGGAATAAACAAACATGCATACACTTGAATTACAAGTTTAAGTTCTTGAGTTTTTGAGCTTGAGACTAGTTCTTAAGCTTCAAATGAGTTTTGAGTTCGAAGATTAAATACATCTTGTACGATTTATGGGTTCGAAAATTTCTAGGTTCATAAATTAAACACATGTTTTTCGACTTTTAGGTTCAAACCCTTAAATACTTGTTGTTCGAAACTCATCAAATCTCAATGCATCGGTTATGGTTCAATTCATGGTTCACCAAAGTTCATTAGATTTGTGTATGAACTTGAAATCTTAATTTGTTTACGTGAGTTCAAGTGTTCTTCAAAAGTGTATGTTCATGTGTTTGAATTTGAACTACTAGATTTGTGCTTCAACTCGATTTCAAATCAAGATTCAGATTGAAGATAAAGAGCATAAATGAAATGAAGAACAAAGTTTTGGAAACTTGGAGATGCAAAATAATGTTGGTTAGAGACGATGATTGGAGGCTCGTCGGAGATGACAAAGTCGTCGTCAACCCACTAACCCGATGATAGCCGTTCATAATGGTATTCTCTAGAATATAGTAAACAAGTTTAATGGTGATATTTGTGAAAAAAAACCATAAAAATGAGAAAATATATATGGGTAAAGTTTATTATCATTATAAATTATTAATCCAACTAATTATAGCTTCCAAAAGTTTTGAATATATGTCTTATTCATAGATATATTTAGTATCTTGGTCACAATTTTAAATCTGTATAAGTTATATATCAAATGAAATATTATAATTTTTACAAATCGACTCACATGCAAACAAACATACATACATGTAACACGTATACACACACTCATTTCCATTTTTCCTTTTAAATACTGGAAGGCTACATGTAGAATGGTGATTAAAGCATTCAACAAAGATTAGACTGAAAGTGATGACATGGTACAATATCTTTCCACAAAATCTAACCAAAGGGAAAAAGAGTTTGACAAAATGGTCCAAAGTGTTCGGCCCTACTACCCTACGCTAACCTCTATTGCAAAATACACCGTGCCCCAACTAGGCTAACGCCTACCCATATCTATCTATTTATATAATTTATTTATCTTATATTGATTTTATATTCTTTCAAATATTCTTTATCAAAATAGACGGTTTATGTATATCTTTAAGCAATAGCATTTCCTAACACATTTTTATATAGTTTTTTTTTTTATTGTCATAAAGGTTTTTTTTTTTTTTTTTTTTTTTTTTTTTTTTTTTTTTTTTATCACGTAGGGTTAACATGTATGCATTGAAAAAAAGGTAAGAGTGGTAATGTATGATTTTAGTAAGTTTTATTTTGGGGAAAAAAGTAAAAAATAAAATGGCCACAACCAATCACAAGCCAATACTATTTCTCTCTCGTCTTGCTGTCGGTGTAAGGGACCCATCGTCGGCGAGCTCTCTGATGTGTGATAAGGACGGTTTGCAGCAAGGTTATCGAGCCACTTCCTGAAGTCTTATCAAAATTCAATCAATGATTAATTACGTATAATTAGTTTTTTTTTTTTTCAAAAAACAATATAATTTCAACCGATAAAAATAATTGAATACTTAAATAGGATATCCATATGGCAAAATATTATGTATTTTAAGCAAACTTCATATCTTTTATATAGAAAGAGTTTTAGAAAATATCATAATAAATCAAAATCCTTTTTGATATATGTAACTCTTTCAAGATCTTTGTCACATATTAGATTTTAAAATTACTTAAATCTCATATCATTATGTGGTTTTTTTTATTATTTTTTATTAATTAATCAATTTCACTAATTAAAGATATATGTCTATTATATCCGTAAAGTATTAATTTTATTAAATGTGTAAATCAATCTTTCCAAATTTATCTTTTTTCTACTCTTTTTAATATCCAAGACTTAAGATACAGTTATTAATACATCTTTGATTATGGCATTTCAATACCTAAGATCCAAAAATTTAAATCCGTTGAAAGAGATTGAGACTCCTACCAGCATAAAAGAAAAGACGTCATTTTCTTAAATTATAAGAATACAAATCATTACAACTAAATCATCATAAATGTCCTTATCAAATGCCAAAGATTTTTTTTGGAAGGAGGCACGTCACTGATCACACCACCACTAGTTTAACATATGACATTTAACCCCATATATTTTGTTCCTTTTGTATATTTTTGACATCCAACGTAACAGCTAGATAAACTTTATGTCGGTTATAACAATAATGAAAGTTACTGATTTCATTTCATAATCAACCTCGCCCTCACATCAAGTTTTTTTAATCAATTTACGTATGGGATCCATTGATTTATATTTTATAGTATTATTTAATTGTATGTTATAGAAGATAGCTATTATTAATTGAATTTGTGTCTGTCATATTTTCTTTTAATTGATTTGCATATACAAACATAAGGTAAAGGTTAACCGGATTCAATGGAATCAAAACTCAATGTTAGCTATTTCTGTATAATTTTCTAGTTTTTAGCTACTCTCAAATAAAACAAAACTAAGTCGTTAAAAAATTGAATGTAATTAAAAAAAAATACTATAATGACGGTGTGAGGGCAAGAATGTAATGGACCAATTCATTTGCTTTCTTTAGGGTCTCTTTCGTCAAGAGTCTCTTTTTGAAAGATATCCTGATGACCACCTCATCTCTACCCTTCTTTTTCGTAGAGATTGTAAATGTCTTGTTGATAGTGTTAAAACCAGACTCAATTAACGGAAGAATAAATCTATTTCCTTTGTTAGTAGGCTTCATCTCATCCTTTTAGTCCTATCATATATGCAGATATATTGGGATTCTAAGGAGATTGAGAAGCTCACAAGATGTTTCTTATTGTGCCATGGTGAAAAGAGAAAGGGTAAAAACAAAGGTGTTGTTTGTTTTTTTAAAAAAACCACTTCAGATCAATTATTGCTGTGCCGCGCAGCACACGCGCGTGATATTGCCATATTTATACTTATTTTTAGGCAGTATTTAAGTACTTTTTTATTAATAAATTGATAATATGTTTAGAATAATGATACTTATGAGTTTAAATTGTTATTTTCAGTCAATACAAAGGATTTTCGAAGAAAGGGACCAAAGGTGACAAAATGGGGAACATGGGAGGCTTGGAAGACAAGAAAATAATAAATTCACGATAAGAGCTAAATTCACGACGTGGCGATGACGCCCACGACGTGGCACGGGTGTTCCAGAAGATAAACATCACGACGCGGAGGATTTCCTTGAAGGATACGGATTGTTTGAAGCCCACGACGTGGCGCAACCTGGCCACGACGTGGCGCGAGTTTTTAAGGATTATATAAGTTCTCCTGATTATTACGAAAAGGGAGACTTTTGGCAGAAGAAAAAGTTCCAGGAGACGAATAAGAATGAAAGAAAGGTTCTGGAAGAGGGTTTTCAACACCAAAAGAAGTAAAGGTTTATTTTTAGAACATGTCTTTTAGCTGTGTTAGTTTAATTACTATGATGAGCAGCTGAATCTAGCTACTCTTGTTTAGCTAGATGAAGCTTTAAACTTATGAATAGCTATATGATTATGGATTGAGCTTAGTTGGTAAAAATTTGCTCGTGTTTGATTTGTATAACCTAGCATGTTAATATTTGTTTATCTAATTGCTTAATTGCATGTTCTGTGTAGCTTAGTGACCATTAAACTGCATGAACCTGTTTACCTAATAATTTAGTGAACATTGAATTGTTAGAGCTAGGATTGACCAATCTTAGTTAGTAATTAGAATAAATAAAGTTTAGCTGTGCTAGAGAACGTGAATTGTGATCATAATTGCATTTACACAACAAATCTTACATAGCATATTTACATCTATAATTAGTTCTGTGTTTAATTATGTGTGAACATACATGGTTTGACATGAATTAGTTAAGTATTGGTAAGATAGAACTAAATTACTAATATAATTAAAAACCAACTTAGTAATCCGTAATTGTTAGCTAGCTATAAGGGAGAAGTGGATTCAAACTAAACAAGAGTGTTTTTTTTTTATTTATTGAATTTGATCTGATCTTGTAAAACCAGATAAAACCCCTTATTAAACTTGTTAAATAAATCAGGTTAATTTAATAGTAAGTAAATTAATTAGAACACCGTTCCCTGTGATCGACACCCGACTTATCCAAGCTATACTGTAATCTGACTAGGTACACTGCCTATAAGTGCATAGATAGTTAAGTTTGTTAGGTTATAAATATTAAAATTAGTGGGTACTTTTGTGCACATCAAGTTTTTGGCGCCGTTGCCGGGGAACGACTTAGTTTTTAGCTTATTTATTTGCATTAAATTAATCGATCCTTCTTGTGGAGTCAAAGCCACAAAAAGTTAATTTTTCAGCAAAATAAAAATTTTCTGTTAATCACAGAGTCCACGACGTGGACAGACAAAATTTTTTAAAATTTTAGTTTGTAGTTAGTTTTTCTTATTTTAGTTCAGTTTTACGTTTTAGTTTAGCAAGTTGCAGGAGTTCATGACCAGAAGCTCAAACGCACACTTGGTGCCACCACTGGAAGACCCCGAGTCTGCACTTCACAAGAAAAAGACGCCCTTGCAAGAATTAAAGTCAGCCTTTTCTAGGAAGTCGGGAAAGAAGACAGGAGAGTCAAGTTCATCAGCGAAGCACAAGAGCAATCTTGAGCATTTGGATCATACACCCGTGCAAACCGAGTCCGAATACGATACCGAGCCAGAATTTGAAGAACACACAAGTGAACCCGAGAACGAGCCAAGGAACGAGATGGCAGCAATTGAAGAAATGTCCATGGGAGCATACAAGAAGCGGATCCGAGAAGATATGGGTCCTGGTTTAGTCCAACCCGCAATTCCTACCACTGCCACATTCGAGCTGAAGGGACACATATTGACAGCACTGAAGGACATCCCATTTTTCGGGAAGGATCATGAGGATGCTTTTAAGCATCTAGACGAAGCAACGACATTGCGGATTACTTCAATGTCCCAAATGTCACCAGAAATACAGTCTTGCTTAGGATGCTTCCCATCACTTTCAAAGGAGCTGCTAAGGAGTGGTTAAAAGCACTCCCACCGGGTACAATCACCACTTCGGCTCAAATGCGTGAGCAATTCCTGGACCAGTTCTGCCCGCCATCCAAGATAGCCAAACTCAAGAAGGCGATAGCCAACTTTGAACAACAACCGGGGGAGTCACTATACGAAGCATGGGAGCGGTACAAGGGCTTACTCAGAAATTGCCCTCAACATGACCTAAATGTGCAGCAAGAGATGTCAATCTTTTATGATGGGGTCAATGTGATGACAAGACAACTCCTTGATTCTCAAGGACCGTTGACAAAGAAAAATCCAAGGGAGGTCAAGGAGCTAATTGAAGAATTCGTGAAACACTCCCGCGAATACCATAACCCGAGGCAAGACGGAAGCAAAGGCGGTGGAGCGGCCCAAACTGAAGAAATTGCAGCTGTCATGGCCATGCTAAATAACATGGATCGTCAGATAACACAAATGGACCAGTCGATACATGCCATAAGAGTGGGGTGCGAGCGATGCAGTGGTCCACACTTGACCAAGGACTGCAATATGGATGAGTTTGGGAACAGAAAAGCTCAAGTGTGCTACTCTAGTGGGGATAAGTTTGATGACGGCTGGAGGAAACCGAAGAAGGAGTGGCTGCCATATGAAGAGTATAAGAAGCAAAAAGAAGAGAAGTATAGGCAGACAGGTCGAGGCTTTTACCAAAAGGAGCAGCCACCAATCGAGAAGAAACCCGACCTAGAGACCATTTTGATGAAGTTTATGGAGGCTTCGGAAAAGAGACATGATGCCACGGATTCCGCTATCATGGAACAACAAACATTGATAAAGAACCAGCAAGCCTCCATCCATAACCTTGAAGTACAATTTGGTCAACTAGCCACTTTAGTTCATGAAAAATTGTCCCCGAAGAATCCCGAAGTAAAAGCCCAATCTCACGTAATGGCCATCGATACTGAAGAAGATACAATATCTGAGTTCCTGGAGGCGTTGGAAGAAGAACCGCAGTAGCCCAAGAAATCAAGGATCAAAAATGGAGAAAATGCTGAACCAGGCTCGCCACGACGTGGCACGCCTCTGGCCACGACGTGGCGCAAGTTTGAGCAAAAATCTTTTGAGCCTATTCCAGATTATCATCCACCTATGCCATTTCCCACCCGTGCAGCACTTAGTCAACTGGAGAAGGAACATTTAGAGTTTGTGAAGCATGTGAAGGGGATTCCAATTAATACTCCCTTTGTTGAGACCTTATCCAAAGCTCCCGAGAACCAGAAATTACTGCAAGACTTGATAGATACGCGAAGGCAATTAAAGAAGCAGTCTACAGTGATTCTAAGTGAGCAAACTTCAAAAGTTGTGTTGGGAGAAACACCAGAAAAGATGGGGGATCCTAGACGCCTCACTCTTCCATGCGAGTTTGGGAATAAAATGAAGGTTAATGCTTTAGCCGATTCCGGGGCTAGCATTTATCTAATGCCTTTTTCATTTTATCAAAAATTGGAGATTCAGAAGATGAAGGCTACAAAAATGAAGATTCACATGGCGAACCGTTCGGTGACACAACCCTGAGGCATAGTGGAGGATATTTTGGTGAAAATTGGAAAATTTGTTTTTCCAATAGACTTTGTAGTCTTGGACATGAAAGAAGATCCGGATGTTCCGATAATCCTTGGTCGGCCATTGCTTAACACTGCTGGTGCCCTTGTTGATATCCGCGAGTCCAAGCTCACTTTGAGGGTTGGGGATGAACAAGAAGTCTTAGGGATAAGAGATGACTTTCAAGAAGATAAAGAAGAGGTGTTCACGATTAATGAGGAGAATGAACTAGAAGAGTTGGAAAAGCTTATGGAAGAAGAGATAAAGGCAGTTCATCAAGACAAGAGGACAAAACCAAGGGCATTTGTTCCGTATTTGATTGAAGTCATAGCTTACAAGAGCCCGCCTTCTTGGGTGAGCAAAGAGGACGAGGAAATGACAAGTGATGAAGAGGAAGTCACTTCAAAAGTAACAAGGCTAGTGGTGAAAGAAGAGGAGAATGCTATGGAGTGCAAGGAACAAACAAAGGGCACAAAACGCAAGCATGAAGAAGATGGAAAAGCTAAAAAGGAAAATTCAAAGAAAGCGTATAAAAGAAGAGTTCAAGCTTATAAACGGCAGTTCAAAGAACAAAAGATCCTGGTGGTAGACTCTTCCGAAGATTCAACGTAGAAAGCACGGAGTCCAGCTCAAGACTCCAAGAAAAAGAAGCGCTTCTCGGGAGGCAACCCGAGTTTGGTTTGAATTTTCTTTTTTTTAATTTTTCTTTTCTTTTCTTTATTTTTAATTAGGAAAGACATCAATTCATCATCTAAAAAACCGGTAATAAGTAGAGAATTAGCTGTAGGGAACTTTAAATAATGAATGATATGCAAAGAAATTAGTTAATATGATAAACGTTATTAAAAATTTTGCATCTGACAGTTTCCACGACGTGGGCATAGCCCAGCCACGTCGTGGGTTAAAATAGAATGCGCGATCTTAAGAAAAATTTAAGGTCCACGACGTGGGCATATCCCGCCACGTCGTGGCCTTTAAAAATTTGGGGGGGACCAATTGCTTAAAACCCTTTGACCGAGAAACCTTATCCCCCACTTGGAGACTGCCGCACTCACGGGAGCATCACAACCCCACAGCCAATTTCTTATTATACTTCCAATTTCCTTGCAAGATCTTCCTAATTACTCCATTTGGTATGTGTTTTACTCATTATTTTGCAGTTATTTCTTCCAATTTCAAGTTTTCGTGATTAGGGTTTGAATGATTCACGAAATTGGTTGAATCTAGTGGCTGATTTTAGATTGCATGTTATTTAAACGTCCATAGGAACAAACCCCAAGCACTATTTTTGTGGAAATCGCTTGTAAAAAAGACCGATTCAGCAACTGTGTGCGATGCGGCCCACGACGTGGCGCAGCCTGGTCACGTCGTGACTTCTGGCAGACCAATTTTATATGTTTTAATGTGTTATTTGTTTGCTGCTTTGGTTTGCTTTTGTTTGCAGAAATGGGACCACGACGAGCTGTTCAGCAGGAAGAGGACTCGATAGATGTAGCAAGCATACATCCTCTATACCAGTTTCCTCAAAACATTCCCCGACCGTTGCTAACAACCTACGAGAATCGGCTTGGATGGTTATACAATAGGGAGTTTGCAATAGCCCCAATTATTGATTGGGGATGGCTTGGTAGAGTGGGAATGGTAGTGGAGCTGGAACGTTATTGGTCGAAGACTTATGTTGGGGATCAATTTTCGTTCACTTGTCACGGGTGGAGGAATTTATTCGCCATTCAAGAACCCGTGTACCGGGAATTTTCGGTAGAATTTTTCTCTACCGTATGTTTCGAAGAGCGCACCCTTGATGTCACCTACAATAGGGCACTTGTGTTTCGTTTGGGTGGTGTATATCGTGAGTGTAGTCTTCGGGAGTTTGCTTGGCGTATGGGGCTCTATACGGAAGTGGAGACGCAATCTCCGTTTTTTTATCCCTTTCTTGCTTGGATGTGTGCGGGATTTTGCTCCGGGTACTTTGGATGTGCAGTTTTGGCGGGGCATTTCTAACCATGAGTACAACACTCGTGACTCGAGTGAGTCACAAATTCGGAATCCTGTTTTCCGATTTTTGCACCGCCTTATCACGTTTTCAATCAATCACAAGCATCATGGTGATAAGGTCCCCATCCAGAATCTATTTTATTTATGGACACTTATTACCCCGAGGGTTTGCTGTGATTTGCCTTATATGTTGGCGAGGTTTATGGGGAAGAAAGCGGCCAATTCTAGGCCTGGGAGCCCGATTACTGGGGGGCATTTGGTTACTCGCCTGGCTAGATCATATCATATTTTGGCCCATGACTTTGTGAGGAATCTTACTCGATTCCCGGACACAGACTTGACCATTCAAGTCTTGGGTGTGATGCGAGCGGTGGTGAATATCGGGGGTCGTTTTGTTATACCACCGATCGATGACGAGCAGGAGGAGGTGCAGCCGGGACAGCAACCACCATCCAAGCCGAGGCGTCGGAATGTGCGGGCTAGAGGTGAGGTCGAACGAGAGCGTGCTGCTTCGCAATATGTGCAGGGAGTGCCCACTGACCCTTTTCAGAGTCGGGTGGGAACGTATTTGGATAATCTACGAGGTCATGCTATTTACCATACCTAGCTTACTGAGGGTATTTATTCACATTTGGGTGTGACCCGACCACCTTCTATGCCACCACAGTATCCCTATTTTCTGACATGGGAGGAGCTATGGCGTCCGCAAGATGATGGAGCAGGGCCAAGTGGAGCACAAGATCAAGATGATGATTGATTTTATTTCTTTTGTTTTGTTTTTGAGTAGTTTTTTTTTTATGTTGACTTTGGTGTGTGATGTAAAAATTTATTAAGACTATTATGTTACTTTATTTTTCTTTTGGGTTGATCTAATTTTTCAGATTAGCGTTGGAATTCTAAGGAGCATAGAAGGTTAACTTTCGAGTCGTGTTTGTCTAGTCAAGGAAGCTTAGAGTCGTGAGTCGGAACCCACAATTCAAGATAAGTGTGGGGTCTATTAGGAGAGAGGTTATAGTTGGGAAATATATTTGCATAGAAGCGTCGGAAACCAGTTAGCCATTGGTCAAAGCTGCTAGAGTAAATAAAGCAAACAAGTCATTTTCTGCTGAGGCTTAGTTTCCACGACGTGGACTCCTTGTGCCACGTCGTGACGCTCTTGCAGTTTGTAGTAGTTTAGCTTTTTGGTGTTCGCGGTTTCAACCCATATCACGACGTGTCCAGATATATGCCACGACGTGATCCAGTTTATCATTGCCACATTTTTCCTTACAAATACCCACTTTGACGAATTGAAGTTTCGAGTCCTGTTCGTGGGTTATTTACGTATTCAACCAGTTCTACACCGAGTTTCTATTTTTGGAAATCCAATTGTACATTGTCCACGCTTTTGGAGATGCTCACGCCACTATCCCAGGGGAGTCTATTCCTTTTTCTCCCTTTTCTTTAATTTTGATTTGTTTTTATACATACAATGAGGGCATTGTATGAAATAAGTGTGGGGTAGGGGTAGAAAAAGTAAATTGCTAGAAAATTTTGAAAATATAAATTTTTATTAATTGAATTTAGTAGTAATAATTTGAGCTATAATTGCTAGTATTATGCGGGATGATCCGATGAAAGTTCAAGTGTTTAGTTGAGCCAATACACGTTATAGTGCATTTGTGGCCTCCCTTATTTTAGTGAAATCATGGAACAAAAACACAACCCCGCTTGGTTTGAGGGATGCAATATGTTTAGCAGCCTAAACCTGAAATGTATCCAGGAAAATTATTATCATTAACCAATAAAGGTTGAGGTTGAGCGCCTCTGCTTAAGCATGTAGGTTTTGAGTGAAAAAAGAGAGGTACATGTTAAAAAAAAAAGAGAAAGAATTACGAAAAAAAAAAAAGTTTGAAGAATTTTGGAGCAACTAAAGTGAAGATCAAAAGATCAAAATTCTCAAGAAATCTAAAAAGTTGAAGATACCAGAGATCAAATCAACAATGGTGGTGAATTCAAAGAGATCAAAGATCAAATGTCAAAGAATTGAAGAATTCCAAAAAGAGCTCCATAGTGGTATCGAAAAATTGTAATTCTAGTTTATGTATGCTTAGGTTGCTCAACTAAAAATACCTTGAGGTTGGGAGGTTTTCTAAGGATGGATTCGGAGGGTTGCATAAAATGAGCATTGTTCGGAAAAAGTGGGCGAGCGTTTATGAAGATTGTGAGTATTTAAAGTATGGGGGGGGGGGGTACTTTAGGAGAATTTTAGACACAAATGCATGCGTTGAGGTTTTGGCATAATGGCTGAACTAGAGTCGGATTGTTCTGTGTAGTGTTAGTAATTAAGAATTAAGTTTAAATTTGCTTGAGGGCAAGCAAAGCCTAAGTGTGGGGTATTTTGATATTGCCATATTTATACTTATTTTTAGGCAGTATTTAAGTACATTTTTATTAATAAATTGATAATATGTTTAGAATAATGATACTTATGAGTTTAAATTGTTATTTTCAGTCAATACAAAGGATTTTCGAAGAAAGGGACCAAAGGTGACAAAATGGGGAACATGGGAGGCTTGGAAGACAAGAAAATAATAAATTCACGATAAGAGCTAAATTCACGACGTGGCGATGACGCCCACGACGTAGCACGGGTATTCCAGAAGATAAACATCACGACGCGGAGGATTTCCTTGAAGGATACGGATTGTTTGAAGCCCACGACGTGGCGCAACCTGGCCACGACGTGGCGCGAGTTTTTAAGGATTATATAAGTTCTCCTGATTATTACGAAAAGGGACTTTTGGCAGAAGAAAAAGTTCCAGGAGACGAATAAGAACGAAAGAAAGGTTCTGGAAGAGGGTTTTCAACACCAAAAGAAGTAAAGGTTTATTTTTAGAACATGTCTTTTAGCTGTGTTAGTTTAATTACTATGATGAGCAGCTGAATCTAGCTACTCTTGTTTAGCTAGATGAAGCTTTAAACTTATGAATAGCTATATGATTATGGATTGAGCTTAGTTGGTAAAAATTTGCTCGTGTTTGATTTGTATAACCTAGCATGTTAATATTTGTTTATCTAATTGCTTAATTGCATGTTCTGTGTAGCTTAGTGACCATTAAACTGCATGAACCTGTTTACCTAATAATTTAGTGAACATTGAATTGTTAGAGCTAGGATTGACCAATCTTAGTTAGTAATTAGAATAAATAAAGTTTAGCTGTGCTAGAGAACATGAATTGTGATCATAATTGCGTTTACACAACAAATCTTACATAGCATATTTACATCTATAATTAGTTCTGTGTTTAATTATGTGTGCACATACATGGTTTGACATGAATTAGTTAAGTATTGGTAAGATAGAACTAAATTACTAATATAATTAAAAACCAACTTAGTAAAACGTAATTGTTAGCTAGCTATAAGGGAGAAGTGGATTCAAACTAAACAAGAGTGTGTTTTTTTTTATTTATTGAATTTGATCTGATCTTGTAAAACCAGATAAAACCCCTTATTAAACTTGTCAAATAAATCAGGTTAATTTAATAGTAAGTAAATTAATTAGAACACTATTCCCTGTGATCGACACCCGACTTATCCAAGCTATACTGTAATCTGACTAGGTACACTGCCTATAAGTGCATAGATAGTTAAGTTTGTTAGGTTATAAATATTAAAATTAGTGGGTACTTTTGTGCACATCACGCGGCACTTGACCCTTCGTAGCTGTTTGTTTTTTAGAAGACTTCTGACTTAAAAATTGTTGTGTGTGTGCTGCGTGGCACAACACTAAACCAACTGCTTCAAACCTCTTCACGCCTTAGTTTAACTTACTGCAGCAGTCTGCAGACGTTAAAAAACAAACATATTTTTGTTCCACCTCTTATGATACAGAGGATTATAGAGGTGATCCACAGACTTCACACATTTTCTCTTCTAAAAAACAAACAACACCAAAGTCTTTAGGCATATTGTGTCTCCCAACGACTTAAGGTGGGCTTATCATAAGCAAAATTGCCAACTGGATAATTGCTCTTATGACCCCCCCTACACGCACATGCGAGGAGTATCCTTACCGATAAAAATTCCCTGTGAGTCAAATGGATCCATTCTTATCATCTCATCAATCGTAACTTTTGGGATGTCCTAGTTAAGAGTGGTATCGGGTGTGGATGATGTAATATCCTTGGTATTATTAAAAAATTTAATATTTTTGAGATCGGTGATGGAAATACCATCTCTGCATGGTATAATAATTGGCACATGTTGGTCCCATTTCAAGTGGGTTTCTCTATTGATGTTAAGGTTAAAGACATTATTTGTAGTGGGAGTTGGAATCGAAAACACGTATTGTAACGCTCGGTAATTCTCCAAGGTATTATTTATGTATTGGATTAGTTATTTTATATTAATTGGGCTTGGATCCATTGGATCATTTCTAAATGGGCTTTAGGGTATCGTACACTAGCGTACCTCCCTGTGTACGCGCAACGTACTGGTGAAAGTTGTTCGTGCATGCCTTTCACGTACGCGCAACGTACCAAAGAGTACGTGCGACGTATGTGTGTTGTCTCCAAAACCCTAAATTTAGGGTTTGATCCCTATATAAAGAGCATTATGGACTTAAGTCCAACCTCCCTCTCACCCTTAAGCATCTCCCATGAAACCCTAATCCATATTTTGTGTGTTCTTGCTCTTGGAAGGCTGCTTGAGAGTATTTTGGGTGTTTTGATCCATTCTCCAAGGAAGTAAAGGCAAAGCAAGGTGGTGGCGCAAAGGAGAAGTTGTAGATCTGGGATTATTGCTTCATTTAAGGCCTTTTCAAGGTATAAAGTCTTGAATTTGATCTATGAGTGCTTAGATCTATTATGTTGAGTTTTTGGACCTTTTTGGTCCCAAGAATTGAGCTTTGTAGTGCCAAATCTGTTTCTAGGCGTAGGGTTGCCACCCTTAGTGCTATTTGAGTCCCAAAGACAGAAAAGTTACGATCTTGAAGGTCTTGATGTGGCCATGCATGAGTATTAGTCATTTCTATGGAAGTAGGTTGTCATATTTCAAGTTTGGGTCCATTTGGGGGTTTGCAAGCCACCAAGTAATCGACTTTATGGGTTAAGACACTTTATTGGACTCATATCTGTGTTTGGAGCTTTAGGTCTTAAGGGGTTAAGCCCTTTTTAGAGATTATGGCTTAACAGGGTAATATGTTGGGCGTACAAGCCCGTATGCACAACGTATAAGCCATGCAGCCTGTACGCTTAGCCTATAGAGGAGTATGCCCCACGTACTCACTGGATTTGGGCTTTGCGTCATTTGGGCCTCGGTTTGGGCCATCCTTGGACTTCTTAGCTATTGGGCCTTATTGGGCCATCAGAAATCTGATTTTGGGCTAAAAATATGTTTGGGCTTAAGGGAAGGCCCATTTAAGGAGTTGGGCCCAATTTAGAAAAATGGGCCACTAGTGGGCTTGGAAAGGCTAACTAGTGATTGGGCCTTTGTGTCAGGGTTTGGACCTTAGCCGTGGACTAGTTAGGTTGGGGGCCCAATAGACTTTTATCCCAAGGTTAGATTAAGAGATTTTAACTGGGTGTTATTTTGTACTGATAGCTCGGGATTCGTCAGAGAAGCCGCTAGAGATTTCTTACTGCGAGATTCAACATTCAAGTGAGTTACCTTCCCGGTATAAGTGGGTTGAAGGCACCAATGCCAACCCACTAGTAGTTGTTTACAGTAGAGATGATTGTCTTTGTGATAATTGTCTGGTATGCCATTATCTGTTGAGATTTAGGTACTTGTATGCTATGTTATTATGTGGTAATGGTAGGGAGTGAAGCAGACCCCGTAATCGGTCGAAGAGACCGAAGGAGTAAGCCAACACCCATATATGCTAGGCAGTATATGATTTATATGCTTATATGCTATGTTATTATGTGGTAGTGGTAGTGGTGAAATAGACCCGTAACCGGTTGAAAAATACCGAAGGGGTAGACCAGCACCCAAATATGCTAGGCGGTTACCGGTTGAAATAGACCGAAGGGGTAGGCCAGAACCCTGGTATGCTAGGTGGTTACTGGTTGAAAGAGACCGAAGGGGTAGGCCAACACCCTGATATGCTAGGCGGTTACCAGTTGAAAGAGACCAAAGGAGTAGGCCAACACCTGGATATGCTTAGCAATATATGTAACGCCCCGATTCTTAGATATTGTTTTAAATAAGATTTCTTGGGGAGGGGGGATCGCGTGTTAAGAGACCTACTCGACGAGTCCATATTGGGACTCGGTGAGTAGGAGCTGACTGATGAAACCCAAAATCCCGGGGTTTTGTGCCTTATTTAAAGGAACCATAGCCTCCCTTGGGCCTCTTTACAGTTCTAGAGAGTCCTTGAGAACCCTAATATGTGTGTGTGCCCATTATGTGTTTGAAGCTTGAAAAGATGACCTTTGGAGGGAGAAGGCTTGGAGAAGAAGGAGATTGGAACAAGTAGAGTCTGGGAGTCAAAACTTATCTCAGTTATCATCTTCTAGAGGTACCCAAATCGCCATTTTCTTTGTAAATCTCTTCTATTGGTTGAGTTTTAGGGTTTTTATGGAATATTAAGTTGACAAGATGAGCTAAGGGCTAGATCTGAAGTTGTAACTTCAGATCTGGACCCTCCTTGGGTTCTAGAAGCATAAAGTTGCAGTTTTGGTCATGATTGAGGTCCCTCTTGAGCATGAAGCTCCATTAAGAACTTAAAATAGGCATTTAGAGCCTTTGTAGCTATGCATGCACGTAAAGTTTGCAACTTTACGTGAAAAGCATGCCCTAGAAGCTTGGATCTGTGATTTGGAGCCGCTGCATGGCTCAAAATATGTCTGTATGGAAAAAGGACTGAATGGACTCGGCGAGTCGCAAGGTTGACTCGGCGAGTCACATGAAGATGGCCGTGAACTCGACGAGTTGGAGGAACAACTCGGCGAGTTGGATGAGTTTTCTCCAGGATATGTATGTGTGGATATCGGTCAAGTTGCAAGGAGGAAACTCGACGGTTGGCCTTAAAGTTTGATCGAGATTCGAAGGAACTCGACGAGTCACCCCGATGACTCGACGAGTTGGAAAGTGCTCCAAGGAACTCGGCGAGTAGCCGAGGGTACTCGGCGAGTTAAGGTCAACATGGACTGTTGACCTTGACTGAGGATTTTGACCTTGACCAGGGGTTGACTAGTTGGTTATGGAGTACTTTATAAGGTTAAGGACTTATGAGTATGTTGTACTATGATAATAGGTGGTGGAGCCTGTGTCAAGTGATCCGAGAGTTGGAGTTTACCTTTCGAGTCGACATCTGCGAGGTGAGTTATCCTCACTATATCGATAGGGTCTACAGCACTAAGGTCAGCCCTTTAGTTGTTATTGTTATGGTATGCTACGTGTGGTTATGATCTGTTAGATCAGAATCAGGGTAGATAGTATGTTATGCTCTTATGATCCGTAGGGATTGGTATGTTAGTGACCTGCTAGGTCGGTGCTCTAGTTACGAGAGAATTCTATGATTGATGATCAGTGAGATAAATGTGTTTGATGTTTGTATATGCCAGTATATGATAGTTATCGCACATGGTTATTTGCTTGATTGGTTGGGTTGAGGCGGTCCTGCTTTGTGCTGAAGGCCAACATACCCTATGAGCGGTCCGGGGAGACTGTAGGCCCATGTGGCTGACCAGTCATGCCGAAGGCTCGGGATAGATCCAGATAGACTGTAGGCCCCGTAGGGGGGTCCAGTCAGGCCGATGGCCCAGTATGCATGTTGATTGATTGATTATTACTGATATGGTATTGTCAGTGTGGTATTGGTATTTTAGGGGTAGCTCACTAAGCCCTTGGGCTTACAGTTTTCAGTTTATTGTTTCAGGTACTTAAGGAGATCATGGCAAGGCGAAAGCGTGACCGTACCGCTCCTCATCCGTATGTTATGATTTTGGGACACTCTGATGGATATTGACTTGAAAACATTTTTGTGAACACACACTGTTTGATTTTATTTATAATTGGAAAAGTTTAAATTTGGCGTAAATTTTATGGATGTTACAATATGTTTATTGTATGGTATGTGGTATGATGGGGGAACTCACTAAGCTTCGTGTTTACGGTTTTTAGTTTTGGTTTTAGGTATCTCTTCTTCAAAAGGAAATGAGTCGGCATGATCGCAGTGCATCACACTATGATTTTCTGCACACAAGATCTTTAGGAGTTGTACTTTGATGATGTTCTTTTGACATGTTTTGGCATTGATTTTGATTATGACATGTGATGACACTATTGTTGTTTTTAGACTATTGGCTTTTATAATTTTGTAATTAAAAATGAAAATTTTTGGTCATGAATTTTGGGATGTTACACATATGGAGTGACACACAAGAAGTTCTTAGAGGTCAGTCCCTTCTTATTCTTTCTGAATCATGCCTTGATAAACTCAATTGGAGAATTAAGGTTGGATTTTCCTTTCATCTCTTTGTTAGGGCGGTTTGACTTTGTATCTGACCAGAGGAACCCATTGTTGATTGACATCATCTTTTATGATTCTTGCAAATTGTCCCCTGTCACATATTCTTCTTATGGTGGTCGTAAATGACTATATCAAAACCCATGATAAAAAATGTACTAGGAAGCCTAATCTAAACTTTAGCTGTAAAGTTTGTCACCTTCGCCCTAATTCTCTCAACCATCTATTCTTCAATTGCACCCCCCTTCTCATGTCAGCTTAAAACTGATTTATTCTCACACATCCTCAACTAGTCAACATCCTTACAAAGATTATTCATCGTCCTTTATTTGAACAATTTCGTGCCAAGTTTTGTGTTAGTCTATCACCTAAGTTGAAAAAGGGAGCGATTTGATTTCATTTCATTTTTTAAAACTTGTAAACAATGTTACTTTGTGATTCGTTATTTAAGTAAAATTATATTTATTTTATTCTAACTATAATTAAAAAAAAGATTTTACAACAAAAAAAGAACAAACGGTGTGCCATTTTTTATGGCTTTTATAATGGATACATTCATTAAACAATTTTGTGTTCTTTTTTTTGGAATGACATAAGATTATAAAATATAGCAAGAAGCTAGAAAAAACCATTACATTAAAGTGCAAGCTAAAGCAGGATTACGAAACCAATTGACCCAAACAATTTTAGTTTTTCTACTCCTATTAGCAATCCAAAAATATGACCTATACCACATAAGAAAAAAGAACTGATCTCCCAGGGCTATTTGTCCCAAAAATAAGTGAATTCCTGAAATTCCACAAACTCCAAAAACAAGTAAACACCACCGCCTTAAATACCTTTCCTTTCCTAATTATGAACCACACCAAGTGAGACCAAAGCATAATAAACTTAATAGAAAGATGATCATGTACCTCCAAACCCCGACAAATGGAAATCCTACCCCAAAGATCGACAAACGAAGGGCATCACATTAAAATATGATCAACCATCTCCACCATGGGCAAGCAAGAAAGACATATAATCGACTCTACCTCAATACCTCTAACTGATAATATTTCTCTATCTACAATGTACTCCATACTAATTCACCACATGAGGGTATTCAACTTGATAGGAACCCAATTATTCCATCTAGTCTCAAAACTTGAAGAAATTAGTAAATCATTGTCCGAAAAATGGTTGGAAGAGACATAAAATAATTTAGATACCTCCAACAACCACGCCAACTTGTCAGGGCCATCATGCAGGGACACTCATTGTAGAGGAGAAAGAAACTGAATCCAATGATGTTGCTTAACACCTAATCTCGAGATCATCCTAAGAGGGGACAGGTGAAGACCCAACTCCAGTCTAGAACTCATGGACTCAACCTTACATGAATCACGAGCAAACACCCTAGGAAAGGAAGAAGACAAAGGCAAATCACCAATCCAAACAACATACCATAAACAAATGGCCTGACCATTGCCCACACGAATAAGACAAAACATTGTGCAAATCAACACATATGTCCATGAGTTGAGCTACATTGTGAATAACATTATTACAAGGATCTTTACATGCAGCCGAAGAAATAAGAGCATAGCATCTTCTATCTATCCCATACAAAGCCTTCACAACCCTCACCCATAAAACATCAGGATCATGAGAATCTACATCTCCACTTAAAGAGCATAACCATCTTAAAACCAAGGAGACTACCTACACCCAAACCTCACTCTTCTTTACCCGCCAACACCTTATCCTACCTAACCTAATGTAACCTCTTATCCCTAAGACCCGTACCCCCAAAAAATTGGAATGTATGGACTCCAACCTCCTAAAAATTATGAGCGGTACCTGAAAATAGACATAAAATAACTCCCCAGACTCCCAAGGACCGACTTAATCAAAGTCAGGCAACCACCAATCGATAAAGTCTTAGATTTCCTAGCAGAAAACTTCTATATAAAACGGCTAATAACCTACTCCTAAGCTGAAATCCGAGCCATACTTTGACCCAGCAGGACACCTAAATGAAAAAAAGTAATCGATCAACTACATAATTAGTTAAACATGCAATCTCATCCACCAGGTCAAAAGGGAACCATACACCCACCAACTTACTTTTCATCAAGGTTATTTACAAACTCGGAGCCATAAAAAGCACCTTAAGATACGAAAAAATCTCTTAGCATTCTCGAGGCCCTAGTCACAAGTAAAAATTGTATCGACCGCATAAAATAAATGAGAGATTTTCTCATGAAGACCAACTGTAACATCCCATTTAAAATATAATAATTAAATAATAAACCGAAACCCGAGAATTAATTATTATTATTGTATATTATTATAGTCCAAAATTAAATAATAATTAGTGGGGTGTTGGTTTCGGGAAGACAAATGAAAAGATTTGAATCTCCAAGGGTTAAAGTGTAATTTTGGGACTTAATTTGTAAATATTTTCATAAGTCAAGGGGTGTTTGGTATTATTTGGACTTAATATGTAAGGATTTATGGAAGGAAGGGTTAATGGTAAATTAAGGATTTATTTTGAAAGAAATGGGGGAAGGAGGGACTATTTATGTTATTATGGAATTGAGTTGAGACCCGAGTATATAAATGTGTTATTCCCGTTACCTTGCAACCCTAACCCTAAATCTAGTGTCAACCGCCACCCTATCCATCCTCCTTCTCCATCCGCCGCCATCTGAAGCATCGTCGGACGTCGGGGTCGCCGGAAGAAACCACCACCGTTGTATTGGGGAGGACCAATCGAGGGTGTTAGTCGAGCCTCGTCACTGCCACTTTTGCCACACAACTGTTTCATCGAATTGTTGTCGCCATCTCCGTTTCTACGATCTCTAGTCCTGCCACCACCAGTGTGGAGGTCCCCACCTAACCACCGGTGACTCCTTGTGAGTCCAATGGCGGGCCTAATGTCTGGTACCGCTACTGTTTTGCGTTTTCTTCCTCCGCATCTTTTTCTTCCCTTATCTCTTCTTCGTTCGACTGCCTCACACCACCATAAGGGTGGCTGGTATGGGATGCTGCTTCCGTTAAGAACTCACTGGGGGATGCAGGTGTAGGTGATCGTTGGCCAGAAAAAGACCCAAGAAAACCACCATGGCTGTCGGCCATGTTGGCTGTCGCAGATGACGTTGCTATTGCCCACCACTCCGAGTCGTCGCCGCTGTCGTATGCCGCCAGGTGGGTGGTTGGGTTCCGTTTTCAAGCATAACACGTTTGGGTGTGTTCTTCTGTTAGTGTGTGTGTGTGTTTCGGTGTGTATGAGTCAATGGAGGTGTTGAT
Organism: Lactuca serriola; assembly: GCF_051521515.1. Lineage (NCBI taxonomy): Eukaryota > Viridiplantae > Streptophyta > Magnoliopsida > Asterales > Asteraceae > Lactuca > Lactuca serriola. The sequence continues at coordinate 97,040,912 of NC_136410.1, read as the reverse complement.
TTGGCCGACAAAGTCACTACCACCACCATGAGGTAGTGGCTGCCACTCTTTACCGCCGCTTGCCGCCACAAGGTGGTTGTGCGTGTGTATTTTATTTAGTGTGTGTGTGTTTTTTTGGGTTAAACATTGTAAATTGTAATTAGCAAAAGAATAAAGGAAAGAAACTCAAAAACCACCACCGTGAGGTAGTGGCTGCCGCCACCAACCGCCATGTTGGGTGGCGATGTGCCTCGTTGGCATGTTGACTTGCTTGGGAATGCTTGGACAAAATGGGCCCAAAGAAACCCCAGTGGGCCCAATAAGACCCTAGTAGGCCCAATGGAACATTAATGGGCCCAATGAAGCCCAACTGACCTAAAAGCCCAACCATTTGATTAATGGGCTAGTATTGGGTTGGAAACCCTAATTAGGGTTTGGAAAACCCTAATGCCATGAAACCCTAATTTGGGATTTATCCGGACTGCATCAGAATTAATTAATAAACTTACAATATTAAATTAAAATCATTGGCAAATTAACCTAAGGCAATAATGGACTTAATGGATTAAGGTCTCGTTTGATAGTTTCTGTCTAGTGTTGTCCGATAAAGTGCTGTCTGAAAAAGTTTTCTGACTGGGAAAGAAACCATGCTGTTTGATTGTACATCTGATTAATTGTGCTGAATGATGAAAAAAAGTAATAATTCAATAAAAATAAATTAAAAAAAAAGTTATTTAAAAAAATTAATAATCCAATAAAGAAAGAAAGATGCGGGGTTTGGTGTATACTTGTCTTTCCAGCCCATTCAGCCAGAAATATATGATTTTGGGGCTTTTTGGGAAAGACATATCTTACCGGGAAAGACCCCTTCTTTTGTGCAAATCAAACAGTGTTTCCGGTCCATTCAGCCAGAAAGATCTATTTGGACCTACAAGGATGCGTATCAAACGGGGCCCAAGTTCTTAATGGATTAGGTCCTTAATGGGTTAAGTAGGAACACTTAACCCTAATTGTCATTTCATGTGAAAACCCTAATTTCACTTGGGCCTTGAGTTAGGCCTTTCTTTTGGACTTTGGTGATTGGTTTATTGATGGGCTTTCCAAGAACAAGTAAATGGACTAAAATATTTGTATGGGTTTTAGGATAAGGCCCATGTGAGAGACTTGAGCCCAATTTGGAAAATTAGGCCATAGATGGGCCATAATTAGGCCTTTATGATTACGTGATATTGGGTCATGTGAATACTAAGAGTTTAGACTAGAATAATTGAATGGGCCTTAAGGAAAGACTATGTAGAGGTCTAGGCCAAATTTGGAAAATTAGGCCATATGTTGGGCTTTGACCCATTACTTGACTTTTGGGCTTTTGGTGTGTGATTTGGACCTTGGGCTCGGAACCTAATTATTAATTGGGTATTGTTTGATGTTGACAGTTCGGGAACCTGTCAACCAACAGCTAGAGTTTCATCCGCAGGACTTCAGCAGTGCCAGGTGAGTTATCCTCACTACATCAACAGGGTCTAAGGCACCAATGCTAGCCCTTATCGGATGTGTATCCGGGTTATTGCATGATATACTTATTGATTTACATCCTGGTAGTTAGGATGGTGTTATGCTTAGTGACCGGTTAGGTTTGTATCCTGGTTATAGGATGTTGCTATGATTGATGATCTGTTAGATCGGTTTGACTGTTATATATATATATATATATATATATATATATATATATATATATATATATATGCTAGCGTATGATATTATGTGCACATGTTTGTTTGATTGGGGGTTGGGTTGAGGCGGTCCTGCTTTGTGCTGAAGGCCAACATACCCAAGACGGTCCGGATATACTACAGGCCTAGGAGGGCATGTCAGTCAGACCGAAGGCCCCACGAGCGGTCCGGATAGGCTGTAGGCCCTACGAGGCGGTCCAGACATGCCGAAGGCTCGGAGAGTGGTCCAGATAGCCTGAAGGCCTGTGAGGCGGTCCAGTCAAAATGAAAGATGATTATGCATGTTGTTCTGTATTTGTTATATGATATGGTTATATTTGTATGGCGTTGATATTTTGGGGAAACTCTCTAAGCTTCGGGCTTACAGTTGTTGATTATGTTTCTGGTACTTCTGATGATCGCGAGAAGGAGAATGCGTGATCGTGCACCTCCTCATATTTTCATGATTTGATTCTAGGGATACTCTGATGCTTAAACTATTTTGAAAATAAATTGTACTAACTTAATGGTTTTAAATGTTTTAAAAAGTTTTAAATTGGCTTGAATTTTATGGGTGTTACACCAACAATATATACCCGTGAACGCCCCTGCTGACCGAGCTTGAAGAAAAACCACATGTAAACCTTCTATTACAATAATAAATAATAAAGGGGAGAAATGATCCCATTGTTGCAGACCCTTATGAATCCCAAACTCATCCATAGGAAAACCATGAGCCAAAATTGAAGCCCTAGCCTAATGAACCAAAGCTCAAATCCAAGCACACAAAATTGAGCCAAATTCCATAATATGGAGAACCTACAGAAAATAATCCCATGAAAGCGAATCATAAGTGTTTTCAATGTCAAATTTGAAAATCATCATATGCTTATGATTGGCTTTACACTAGGCGAACACCTCATTCAAGAGGAAAGGACCATCCATAATATGATGATTTTTAATAAAGGTTGACTGGTCCATGCTTATCACACTACTAATCAAAGCTACTAACCTATTATCCAAAAGTTTGCCAATAATTTTGCATGGAACCAAGAATGAGAAAGTTGTGTAAATACCTGGAGATCAGAACAAAGATGGGACCACAAGAAAGTTGTGTGTTATTAACTTGAATAGTGTAAATACTTGAAGAGGACGCTTTGATCTTGCCATCCTTCAAGTCATGCAAGTACTTAGGGAAGCTTATACTCCAATGGCCCTTTTCACCATGATGGAAGCAAGTGGCCTCCTTTGGATCATTGACCGTGGGGACATCAAATTTGGGCTTCGGCTTTGACCCACTACTAGACCCTCAACCATGGGCCTTCCTTTTCCTACCGGATTAGGATAGAGCCTTCCTATTCATCCTTTTGTCAGATCTAATGGCAAGACATGAGCATTTGTTGCAGTAGAGACATGATTTTTCTTCAACCCTGATTCGGCAGTCTGCAGCAAATTATGAAGCTCAGTCAATGTCGTCTCCATATTGTTCAAATGATAGATCAGAACGAACTGATCATAACTAGGAGGTAATGAGTGAAGGACCATATCAATGGCTAACTCATCATTAAATGACCAAGGTTGTAAAAATCGTTACTCGGTAACTGTTCGACCGACTACCGAGTAGTGAGTACTCGGGGAGTACTCAGATTCGATAATTCATGTAGAAAGCTTTTTAGGAAAATTATACATGTCAAAATCATAAGTTAAATCAAAATTTGATTGGCATATATAACAAAATTAGATACATGTGAATACACAAAAACAGAAAAACGCATAATGGTCTCACTTCGTGAATAATTGTTGAAAACTTAAGATATATAGGTAGTAATAATCACATATGCATGTGTTAAATAATAAATCATTAAGTATATTATACATATTAATCACCGAGTTGACCGGGTTTTACAACACTACTCAGTTCAGGAAGGGGTCGCTCGGGATTCTGCAACTCGCCTCGGTAAGGGGCCGAGTAACGAGTACTTGGAGGAGTAATCAGACAATTTGACGAGTTTTATAACATTGCAAATGACACATTGAGCTTTGCATCTTTTTTACGTGAGGGGAAACAAGTTCTCCTTCCTTGAGCTTGCACTTCATGAAAGCTTTTACCACTTCGAACATCTCTTGTCTCGCCTTCTTGTGGAACTTTCCAGCAAGGTCGAGAGCCATCTTGTATGGATAGTAGTCCTCATAAAACTTGGCCAACCCAGGTCCCATAGTGGCCACCATGATGCAAGCGACCTTTGTGGCATCATCATGATGTTTGTTGAAAGAGGAAATTTCCTCAGGAGTAGCGGTGGATTCATCGATTTCTATAAGAGGCTTTTCGAGGACATATTCCTTACCCTCATAATGTAGAGTCATATTCAAGTACCTCATCCAATCCATGTAGCTGGGAGCGGTGAGCTTCTATGTCGACAAAATCAAGAGTAGAGAGAAGTTTGAGTTAGAGGAGCCGACTTGAGTAGTATCAAGTCCACCATTTCCAGAAATGTATATAAAGAGACATAGTTTTTAGTTAGTAATATAAATCCTTGATATCTTAACCCAAAATAAATATTCAAGGCTAGGATCCAAATTACAATTCACAATAAAGAAGATGGATTTCGTAATCTAGTTGCGAATTTATCAAGGTAGGTAATACAAATTTACCAATTTCAATCTAACATGAAACTCATAGATCATTTGAGATTCATTGAATCTTATCAATGACATGTTTAATCTCATATTATGCTCTTCAAATATGTGACTGAGATGTTGATGATCACAAATAAGATATGAATAACCAGCAAACCTGCTTGACAATCTCGATGTTATTTATCATCTCAAATTAATGTGTCAGTAAACCACACACACTTCGTTAACAATGATAATTTTTGATTTGTCCATCACTCAACTTTATAGACCTAAAATTAGTGTGTCGGTTAACCATGTACGCCCCACTAATGACATATAAAGAGTGATGTGCGTTTTCATGGACTAGCATACACTTCACATTTTTGTCCAAAAGTAACTAGAGTTGGGATTTATTCAAAAAGGTTCTAGTACTTTAATATCATCATACTTTTAAGAGGTTATGTCTTATCAAATCCGTTCGGCTAACGGCCCTCCAACATACAAGGGAGCGCGGGGGGGGGGGGGGGGGGGTAAGAGTGGACACCCATTTAATGACCATTTTATAGATCGCTTCCTTATACCCCCTCCCCCTTATAGTATGACTTCGTGAATGAGGCATACTAGCGATTTGATTGACTTGTCTTATACATATAATATATTAAACCTTTAATAATATATATATATATATATATATATATATATATATATATATATATATATAATGTGTATTTTAAACCTTTTCAAAATACTAGGATTTAAAATCAATCTTTCGAATTAAACAATTAATAGTGATTAATTTTAAACTAAATAATGATTTAATATTTTATATTCATTAAACAATTAATTAAATAAATTTAAATCATATTATTTACCAATTAAACAATTAATTAAATGATTTAATTTCATGGATTAAATAATTATTTGTCAATTAAACAATTAACTTAAATAATTCAAATTTAATCATAATCCCTTATCCTTCTAATTTTCGAAAAGGATAGGGTTTATCATGTTTTAATTATTCAATTTTTAAATCATGTTAAAATAATCATTAAGTAAACTAGAAACCCTAGGAATAAGCATATAATTTTCGAAAATAAGGGGGTGATGGGTAGGGTTCCCAAAAACCCTAACCAAGTCGAAATTTTAAGCATTTAGTGTTTAATTTCCATAAAACCTAATTTTGAGAAATTCATTTTAGTGCATAATCAAATAGAAAACTAAGTCCTTGATACCACTGATGGGTTCTCTAGGTTATAAAAAAATTATATGTGGCGGAAAAACACTCAAACCCTTAAGTTCACATGCAACCTAGAAATGATTTATGTTTTCTCTATTGTTAGCAATTAACTATGAATATCAAGAAATCCTAGGAGAGAGGCTATAAAATCAAAATTCATGCAAAATTAGGGTTACATACATTTTGATTATTATTGTAAATAATCAAAGTAGAATCCTTCTTCTAGATCTTGGAAAGCTAGCACCAAAGGAATAGATGTCTCTAATGACTTGTACCAAAAACCCTAGTAGCAGGAAGACTTGAGGGGAGATGAGACTTGAGCAATATTTCGGCTCTTTGAAGGCAACAAAGAGTGGATGAAATAACGAGCGCCGGGGAGGGGTTTATATAGCTAAAGGAAACTTGAGACCAAAGTTAGGGTTTTTGGGATAAGGTCTAGATTAATTAATATAATAATCAAGCTGCCTTATCTCTTATCCTAAACATCATGAACGAAATTTATAGGTCATTCCTAGCCTAATTTCGTTCACCCCTATCCCATGAGATTGTAGAACTTTCCTGCTTCAACTTTCAATAAATAACCAATCAGCCACTGCACTTTTAATTAATTCAATTAATCCCAAAATTAATCCTAATAAATTTTTGATTAATTCCAAATTAATTATTATTATTGCTTATTAATATATTAATCATATAATATATTAATAAACCATTTATTCCAATTTATAATCATATAATAAATTAGCAATTCAACATCTCTCTCCAAAAGTCATTCTACTCAAATACTAGTTTTGAGAGCAACCTGAAAAGGATTTATGCTACTAATTCAAGAATATACCAATTTAGTTATTCGTTTAGACATCTTAATCCAACAATAGAATGTTGATGTATTGTAGTATGTTGATTAGGCAAGCAAATTGTTTGATTGTATGATATGTCAACATATTATATTTGAGGAGTTGATGATGGATCGACACTAGAGCTGAAAGCTTATAATACTCATATCTATGGTTAGACGTGCACTAGATCAATTAACCGTTGTTGATGACTAGACATGCACTAGAGTTGCTAGTTGTTATGGATGACTAGAAATGCACTAGATCCGTTAGTCGTTGTTGATCAGGTGGACCGACACTAGAGCCGAGAACCTCTTTTGTATGCATTGTATGTGGTATCTTGGAGAATTTACTAAACTTTATGCTTACAGTTGTTGATTTAATATCTTTCAAGTGGTTCCTTTGATCAGGGGAATGTGCTAGTTTGATTGTACGACATGTAGATCGCTATGGATTCATTATAGATTTCCGCTTTTATGATGATTTGATACATTTGGTACTATAACATGATGACGTTTTGGAAACAATTTATTACTTAACCTTTTATAATTTTTATTTTTTGAAATTACTTAAATGAAAATTTTGGTTTGAATTTTTGAGACGTTAAAACACCAATATTATTTTTTACAAATAAGATTATTATAATGTAAAATGGTCCGTTTTAGTGATTTTAATAACGATTTAAAAAATAAAAAATAATTTGTTGACATATCATTAATATGTTCATCAAACTATTCCCCCGATATTCCCAATAAATGCGATAAATCAAATGTGGGGTTCTACTTGATGGCTTGGGACCCCATAGTGATACGTCCAGCCATGCTCAACTTTTGGTTTGAATCCAGAAGAGATCGAAGACAAATTTGAATTAGCTTTTGGTTCAAAATTAAATTTCATCTATATTGAATCATTTTTTATTAAAGATTTTCGTTAAGATAGAAGAAAAAACAAAGTATATTGTTACACGTCATATTTTGGAGAATATATATAAAATCATGTTACTTATTTGTTAGTGCTCCATTAAAGATTGTAGGTAAGCTTTTTCTAGTTTGTTTTGGCTAGCTTAAAGTCCAAAAATGGTTTGGATGGTTCCAAAACCTAATATCAATTATAAACTCTGTATAACTGATTTCTCTTTTTTTTCAAATTTGACTAGTTTTTTTTTTATAAAATTTAGTCATTAAAGAAAGACTTCTTTAAAAAAAATTACTAACTTGTTTTCATGTTTTCTCTTAACTTCTCTTTCATTATATTACTGAAATTGAATAAAAATAGTCTACACACTTTTTTATTATTTGTTACTCAATTTCTAATTATATATTTTTTTCAAAGATTCTTTTGCTACACAGGATTTCAAATACCCTAAACACCCACAATAATTATTAATAACTAAGAAAACCAAAATACATCAAAAAAGTATATTATAATCAGCTAAACGATCATCGTCACCTAGTCAACCGGCAAGATGTCGTTTGGATAACCAATTTTCAAGGTCAACCCCTTAAATTGATGGTTATAGAAAACTTTAAAAAAATAGTATATATCTATAATTCTATGACTATACTAGTTTTTTTGTTTTCTTTTATTTTTATTTTTTGTTTTCTGTTTACTTTTTAACTGTATAATCAATAAATTAGTAATAGAATATAATAAATGATGAAAGAAAGACAAAAGAGTACGAGGATGAATTTGAATGTTGGATTGTTGGAGAACAATGTTGTTCCATTAAGAAAGCGATTAATAATATTCCGCATGGTTTTTAGTGTTTTACTTTTATTAGACAAAATTTTAGAAAATAATTTTCTTATGTTACTCAAAAGGAACTACACAATCATCCTTCCAATTATCAACCTCCTTCTTTTGGCACACTCCCAAATTTATAAAATGCTTTTTAAATGATGTTTTAAAATAGAAAATTTTACAAAACTAGCTAATTTTTTAATGATTTAGTCATCTTTAGCCAAAAATATAAACTTGTTTTTTTCGAAAAAAACCACTAAAATCGTAGATGGTTAAGGGCACATGTGATTCCATGATTACTTACGATTTCCCTATTGGGGCTAGAAATCGGTAAATGTTCAATCCATATTCAACTCAATAGTGTAGGTATAAGAATCTCATATTTTCAATCTTTTTTATGAAATAATAGATGGCAGCCATGACACACACACACACACACACACACACATATATATATATATATATATATATATATATATATTGATTATTGGTTCCGGTAGATGTTGCCCTAGTTATTTGTTTTCCATAAAACTCATTTCTATATATATATATATATATATATATATATATATATATATATATATATATATATATATATATATATATATAGAGAGAGAGAGAGAGAGAGAGAGAGAGAGAGAGAGAGAGAAAGAGAGAGGTCCAAATGTTTCTAGCAACTATTGTGTGCCTAAATGCACCAATAAGAAATCAAGAAATAACAAATAATTAAATAAATCATTTAAGTGTATTTTGGACCTTTTGTACTTTTAATTAAAGAAATCATTTAATTGAAATCCTGCAATTAAGGAAATAAAGTAAATATATTTGACCTAGTCGTGTGTGGTAGAACAGGTTCATCATCGGCATCAACACCATCACCATCACCGCTACCCACTTCCTCTCTTCGCCAACCTCCACCAAAATTCATTGCAACATCCACCAAAATTCACCGGGAATCCTCTCCATAAACCTATCATCGATCGATCAATTGTTCTTACCATTGTCCGAGCACCCAAAAAATCAGCACAATCGTCGTATGGCCGGTGCTTCCCTCCCATTTTCGCCAGTGACACCCACCTCATGCGCCGTCATCTGCCAACACACCCCGTCTGTGAGATTTTCATATCTGATTTTGAGTTTTTCATCTTCTTGTTACTCCATTCCTGTTTTTGTTATTCACAGGAAACCCTAAATCAAATTTTCTCTAAAAAAGTAATTTTTGATTAGTTTTGAAGTTATATGAACTCGTTGGGTTTGGAATCACCAGGAAGTGAACAAATCATCTTAGATTTGTTGAACTTGCTGTTTGTCATATTGTCCTGTTCGATTTTTTTAGTTGTTTATCTGAAGAAATGTGGAGTAGGGGAGAATCGATACAGGATAAGCGACAATATTTCTGTATCAGTCACTATGTGTTGTTTTCTAACCGGCGATGCGTATCTTGGCCATTGTTTATTAGAAGTGATTGCTAGAACTAGGAGCTTCAATTGTTCAGATTAGGTGATGAACATTGGTAGGGTACTTATATGGTTAACTTTGATAATTTCATTGCTTGTAGAAAGATCAAAATTCATCAAAACTTTAGTCTTTGTTAGGTTGATGTTACTATTTGTGTTTATATTCACCACATAAATTGAGAATTTAGTAGAGAAACACAACATCTTAGTGTTGGAGGTTATAGAATGGATAGCAAGCTTCTCTCTTTTATTCTGTGCTCTGAGAAATGTCAAAGAACTTGTCACTCAACTAAAAGAGCCTAGTTTTTTTAAGCAAATTGGTATTTTCTTGAGTTAACCCTTTAATTTCCTTAGGTTATAGAAAGCCACTAGTTCTTGAAGACATTCCCTCTCTAGCACCTAAAGACCAAGTTATAGTTGCCAAATTAAATTAATAGTGTGATATAGTTTGATAATAAAACATGTCTTCCAAGTGTTTGATATAATGTCAATAAGAGAAAGTTTTTGTGTAAAAGAGGCAAGTTTGATATGTTGGACTTATTGGGAAGATTCTATCATAATATGTTAAGGTAACATGTTTATACTTGTGTTGAAATATTTTGTTAGCAGTAAAGTAGATAATATTCTGTTAGACTTCTTAAGGAAATGAAGTTTAAGCAACAAATAGAAATGAAATATTTTTTTAGAATTGATGTTAATAAGTGTAGTTATGTTATTTTGGTGTTTTTATTTATAAAAAAAAGATTTTGTAAATTCTATTAGAATATAAGTTAAAACTTGTGTGTGTTCTGTCAGAATTTATTTATACAAATGCATTCTATCAAAAAGTCTTTAAGAATGTTTTATTCACAACAAGTATATTTGTTTAACTGGCAATGCATTCTAGCAAAATTATGAGTAATGCATGTTATTAGAATAACGATAGTATATTCTAGCAGAATAACTAGTAATGCATGTTGTCAGAATAAATTACAATTGTCTAATGTCTACTACATTCTACCAGAATTTATAGTTGTTATTCTTTTAGAATGCTTCGAATTTTTTAATATTTGAAAGTTTATTATTATTATTATTATTATTATTATTATTATTACTATTTTGTGAATTTAGGTTTTGAAGTGACTGACATTCATGTAGAAAAGGAGCAAAAACATGGAGAACTAGAATGTATTCTTGCAAAATGTATTATGCTAAAATGTATAAAGTGTTTCTTAACAATAATATTCTTTTGGAATGAATTAGTGTTTTTGTTAGATTTTGATGTTTTTTTTAAACCATTTTTAGTTTTAATCTTTAAGAATAAATGTAATCCGTATTCTTTAGAAAACGTTATTCTTGATAATATGTTGTATAATTCTTTAAGCATGTTTAATATAAAAAGTATCTTGAATGAAACAATATTCTACAAGATAAAACCGCAAATATATTTTTACTAGTTTATTATTGACTTTTTGTCATTTTGACAGAATAAAATCGGTTATTATTAAAAATAATAGTAAAATTTAATTAGAATTAATTTAAAAAATTCATATTTTTAAAAAATAAGAGAATTACTGCTCCCTTAAAATCTGAAAATTTCTTTTTTTAAAATAGGTTAATTGACCAAAATATTATTTTGTTGAAATTTGTATGATTATATGATACATGCTACCCTATGATAATATCATAAACCCTCAGATCATGATTGTTGATTCTATTCATTCAATGGTCCAGCTTTATGTATTCTGGCATACAATAGTTAGTAAAAATAAATTAACCTAAGCCTATATATATATATATATATATATATATATATATATATATATATATATATATATATATATATATATATATATATATATATATATATATATATATATATATATATATATCAATTAAATTATTTCCTTTTGACTATGATTTCTAATACATTGATTATGATTTCGTATATTTTTATATGTGTTTATTATAAATTATGGAGAATAAAAATTATTAACCATAACATAAATATCTATGTTTTCTATTTTGTTGTTAATTTAGTTACTACATCGATGCATGCATAAGCATCTCCGGTAAGCTCTTTTCTATAACGTATATAATAAACTTATTTTTATTGACAACTTAATATCATTAAATTATGTTGTTTTTTTATTTATTGTAACCAATTAAGATATTGACTGGTCAATATATTTTCATAACCTGTATATTAAATCTTTCTAGTTTAATTATACTTCAATTTACCTATTTAATTTAATTTAGTTTTAAATATTTTTTACTTTTTACCAATTAATTATTCCTATTAAATATTTAATTACATCTCACTCATAAAAATATATATTTTAGAGAAGATTACAAAATAGGTCCATGTGGTTTGTCATTTACTTTCATTTCTAAGTAGATCATGCTCAAGTTGATACAAATCCTGATGTTCCATTAAGAGCGATACAATATGAATTTGAGAAAAATATGAGGTAGGGGTTTCTATGCTCAATGTATTTAGGGTAAAGGTTGATTCAACAAAAGTTGTTTTAGGCGATTTTACGAAGCATTATGACGTGTTGAGGGACTACATACTGGAATTGAAAGACACAAATGATAAACGACTGTCAAGTTAGATGTGTATGGTGAACCTATGGTTGGATCTAATACTAGAAAGTTCAAACGAATTTATAATTGTTTAGGTCCTTTAAAAATGTTTCAAAGTAGGAATGAGGGACCTTTTAGAGTTGGATGGTACTTTTAAGAAAGGTCCATTCCCTGGTCAAGTTCTTACTGTTGTTGGTTTGCACTCCAACAATGGGATTTATCCCTTTGCGTATGTTATTGTTGAATCCGAAAACACCAATAGTTGGAAGCGGTTCTCAAAATTTCTTGGAGATTGTTGAATCTGAAAACACTAATAGTTGGAAGCGGTTCTCAAAATTTCTTGGAGATGATCTTGAGCTAAACTTAAACTTAAATTTCACTTTTATGACAGATAGAGAAAAGGTATGCTTTTTATACTTCCGGACACACTTTTTTAATTGATAGACTAAACTAACATTTTCATATTTCAAAACAGGGTCTTATGCCTACTTTAGCACAACACTTTCCTTGTCTTGAGCGTAGTGTAACGACCCAAAAATCAACCCTTAAAATTCTTAAAATTAGAGTGAAGGTTTAACCAAAAAGTTTTATTCATAGTTATTAATAAATCAGAAAACCATTTTTTCTATTTACATCAACATTATCATAGTAAAAATGCAGAAGTTGAGTCTTGTCTTGAAAACCATATCATGTCATCATTTTCATGTAACATCCCAAAAATCAGAATACAATTTTCATTTTTCAAAACCGTTCCAAATACCATAATTTTTTACAAAACATTGATCCAAAAGTAATAATCATAAGTCAGAATATCCGAAAATCCAATAACATTAAATTCAGAAGGATGTGCATGATCATGCATTTGCTTTCCCCCGATTATCTGAAGTAGCTGAAACAATAAACTTAAACCGTAAACCAAAACTTAGTGAGTTCCCCCAATATAACACACACACACACACATAACCATACAAATAACAACATGCAAACAAGAGCCTTTAGCATGACTAAAATGCCTCGTAGGACTACAAACTATATGGACCGCACTCAGAGCCTTCAGCATGATTGGACCGCCTCACCGAGCCTTCAGTCTATCTGGACCGCTATTCAGGCCTTCAGACTGACTGGACTACATCGTAAGCCTTCAGTCTATCCGGACCACCCTGGGTATCTTGGCCTTCAGCACGAGCTGGTCCGCCTCAACCCAACAAACCATAACATGTTGACATATACAATAACAATCAATAATCATAAAAAGTAGGTAGTCCTATAGATCTACTAGTCTAACATATATCCAACAATAGATGTAATTATACAGATATACCAGTCTAGTCACATAACCAATGAACACATACTCTCAACATAACATCACACATCAAACCAGGATATCTAATCAAATGGGCCGATATTGGTGCCTTCAACGCACAATTATAGTGAGGAAAACTCACCTCTCAGTCTGGAAAGATAGCTGAACAAGACACTGTTCTGAATATCAGCTCTACAAGTCACCTATACATCAAATAGGGACCAATCTCAACTACAACTCAAAATACCCAAAATACCGTTAGTTCAAACTTGGTCAAAGTCAAAAGTCAAAGAAGTCAACCAAGTCAACTTAGCTGAGTACACCCAGCGTACTCAGCTTATACGCATGGCGTACTAGTTTCTTGACCAAATACGGGTTGTTGACCACGTACGCGCAACGTACCAGAAGTGTACGTACCAACCAACTTTTCCTTCTATTAAGAGCTTAATCCCTTAAGCCCTTTCATCCAAAATCAAGATCTAGTCCTCAATTGACATCCTTAATCATAAAGTTTCCAACTTTATGATCTTGCATGGCTATTAAGTGCTCAATACCAAAACCTAACTGAATACAAGGTCTAAACCACTAAAGAGAATGCTTGGAGAGAAACTAAGGATCGAGATTACATTTTTATGACTCTAAACTCTTCAAAACGTCTAAAAGGATAGCTCATATGATTTAGAGTAAGCACGATTATAAACACCAAGCTTATGGGACCAAAATGCCCAAAAATCCATGGCTAATAGGATCTAAGCAAAACTTCATCAAGATCAGATCTTTTACCTCCAAGTGGTGCAAAATGATGATGTGCTTCTGGATCCAAAGTGCTTCACTCTTCTAAGATGGTCTCCTCTCTTTCTCTTTCCTTTAAGAATATCATAAAGCACACTTTCAAGCTCAAAAGGAACAAACAAGGATTTGGGTTTGCTTGGGATGAAAATGGGAATGGAGGTTGATGAATGAAGGGATCTCAAAGAGTTAAGGATGTTTAAACAAGGTCTAAACCCTAAAAATTTATGTTTGACCCCTAACCACGTATGTCCAATGTACTAAACATATGCCCGATATACTCATCCACCCCCACATTTCATTTAAGTGCCATTTGTGACCAATTTTCAAACAATTCTTATACAAAGGGTGAAAATGTAAAATACATAGAAATCGAGATGTTACATTACATAAGCTAGATGACATGCCCCTTCGAGAATGTACAAATATCCCAATAATGCCAAATCCTTACCCTACGAACCTGGATGACCTGCAACTAAAAACATAAAGTAACAACTGTAATCCTACGACTTAGTGAGTAATCACAACACTTTAATCACTATATAAATGATATGTGTTCTGAAACTTACACATAAACATATAACTGAACACATAAGAATATAGATGCACACATAGACATACGGTTTAACACATAAACATATAATTGAGCACATAAACATACCGCCGAGGCCCCAACTTGCCCCTCTTCATGAAGCGAATTACACCCTTCCAGGGTGATACCTTCAGTAGTACCATATCGCCAACCTGGAACTCCAACTCCGATCAGCGCCTATCGATATAACTCTTTTGTCGACTCTGAGCTGTTTGTAACCTTCGTTTGATTTGTTGAATAAGCTATGTCATATGAAGGACTTACTCAATCCCCCCTATAACTTTGTGAACGACCTCTCCCCAGCAAACTGGGCTATGATACTTCCTCCCATAGAGAAGCTCGAATGGTGGTGCACCGATACTGGAGTGATAGTTATCGTTGTAAGAAAACTCAGGCAGAGGAAGTTAGGAGTCCCAATTCCTACCAAAGTCGATCACGCAAGCTCGCAACATATCCTCGAGTAGGCCTGGCAATCGTGTCGTGTTCGGGTTGACGTGTCGCGGGTTGGCGGGTCAAAATATGTCAACCTAAACACAACCCATTTAAATATACAGGTCACGGGTTGGCGGTTTTGGAACATAAACCCATATATGACCCACCAACCCATTTATTTAAACGGGTTTACAAGTTGGCAGGTTCGTGGGTCAGATTTGGGTTCATGGGTCTGAATTTTACATATTTAAGTCTTAAACATCCAAATGAAAATTAAAAACATTCATAGAAACATGTTACAAACTTAGCCTTATAGGTTACGACTTATGACATTAGACCATTCACCACGAGTCATAATGTCAAAACAGTCAAATGGTCTATGAATAAATGGTATATTTTTGTAATACTTATTAAATATTAATACTTGATACATAAATACATTTAAAAATAAAATAATTTTTTTATTAAGAATATAAACGGGTTGGCGGGTCAACCCGTTTATTTTTTGAGAAACCCATATATGACCCGTTTAATAAATGGGTTGGCGGGTTAGCGGGTTGGTGGGTTGAAAAACTCAACCCAAACCCATTTATTTCGTGTCGTGTCGCGGGTCGTGTCACGTGTCATGTCGAGAATTGCCAGCTCTATCCTCGAGCGTCTGAACGGTCTTCTCGCTGTATTTGTCATTCGTCGGATGATATGCAGTGCTAAAATGTAACCTCGTATCCAGCTCCTCGTGGAACCTCTGCCAAAACCGCAAGGTGAATTGAACATACTGATCTGATACAATAGAAACTAGAACATCATGTTGGGCGACGATCTCGTGCATATACACATCGGCCAATTTCTCGGCTGAGGAACTCTCCCGGATAGCTAAGAAGTGGGCACTCTTGGTCAAACGGTCTACTATCACCAAAATCGCATCAAATCCCTTAGTCGCCTGAGGTAGCTTGGTGATCAAATCCATGGTAATCGGTTCTCATTTCTACGTGGGAACCTCCAAAGGCTGAAGCTTTCCACGCGACCTCTGGTGCTCAGCCTTGACCATCCAACAGGTCAAGCACCTCTCAACATACCAGGCTATCTACCTCTTGATGCACGACCACCATTAACTAAGTCGCAAAGCTCAATATAGATGTATCTAAAATATTGACTTGTGTGCCCCCTCCAGCACACTCTGTCTGCTCCCTCCAAAATCTAGTACCCAAACCCGACCGTACGTGGTCAACAATGTAAAAATATCAGTAGAAAACCTGTCAATCTTGCCCTTGATTAGTTATTGTTCTAGTTCTCTTTCTTGACTCCCTCATCCTGGGCCTCCCTAATCAAATCCAACAATGGAGAATTAATTGAAATCCTCATACATAGGCTCCCAGCAGCAGAACTAGCTGACTTGCGGCTCAAATCATCAACGACCACATTCTCTTTCCCCGGTTGGAATAGAATCCCCCAATTATAATCATTGACTACATCAAGCCACCTAGATTGTCTCTTGTTTAGATTCAGCTAATGTATGAGATATCTTAAACTCTTGTGATCTATGTAGATGCTACATCGGACCCCATACAGATAATGTTGCCAAATCTTGAGAGCAAACACCATCGCTCCCATCTCCAAATTTCGGATACTAA
Source organism: Lactuca serriola (assembly GCF_051521515.1). Classification (NCBI taxonomy): domain Eukaryota; kingdom Viridiplantae; phylum Streptophyta; class Magnoliopsida; order Asterales; family Asteraceae; genus Lactuca; species Lactuca serriola. The sequence goes on along the minus strand of NC_136410.1, from coordinate 97,024,026 downwards.
ACCTTATGCGACTTCAACTGCCTAGAATCATACACAATAACCCTCCATTGCTACATAAGCACTGCCCCTAGACCGGTGATGGAAGCATCACAATAAAAAAAACAAAATCCTTAACACCCTCGGGAAGGGTCAGCATTGAGTCCTCACATAAATTTTGCGTCAGCGTCTCGAATGAAACCTATTGCTCAGGCCCCCAATGGAAATCTACGCCATTCCTCGTCAAACGAGTGAGGGGTATAAAAACCTTGGACAAATCCTGAATTAATCTCCGATAATACCCAACTAAACCCAGAAAACTCTTGATCTCTGATGGAGACTTCGAAACCTCCCATTGTATCACGACCTCAATCATTTTTGGGCCGACTAAAATCCTGCTCTAGTTAACAAGGTGTCCTAAGAACTGGACCTCCCGTAACCAAAAATCACACTTCAAGAACTTGGCATACAATCATTCCCACCTCAAAACTCCCAAAATCTATTGAAGGTGCTCCTCATGCTATTCCATGGTCATGGAATAGACCAGATATCATCAAGAAAAACAATGAATGGTTGATCGTGCAACGGCCTGCATACCTTATTCATTAAGTCAATAAATGTCATGGACACATTGGTGAGCCCAAACGACATCACCACGAACTCGTAATGACCATAACGAGTCCGAAATGCAGTCTTCTCCATGTCCTTCTCTCTAACCCTCATCTGATGATACCCTGACCTCAAATCAATCTTGGAGAACCAAGATGCATCCTGCAAGTGATTGAAGAGGTCACCAATTTGCGAAAGTGGGTAATGGTTCTTCACTATTAACTTGTTCAAATCTTGGTACTCAATGCAAATCCGGTGTGAACAATCCTTAATCTTAACTAACAAGATTGATGCTCCCCACGACAAACTACTCAGTCTAATGAATTGCTTTCCTAACAGATCTTAAAGCTGAGAGGATAACTCTTGCATCTCCGGCGGTGCCAATTGGTACGGTGCCTTAGAAACCGGAGCCGCACCTAGAACCAAATCAATCTTGAACTCGACTTGCCTCTTAGGAGGCATACTGGGTAACTCCTCTAGGAGCACATCGGCAAACTCCGTAACTACCGACATATCCGAAACCAAAGCCTCCTTCCCAGCTCGAGTATCAACCACATACATAAGATAACCCATACAACCATGCTGAAGATACTATTGAGCCCTGGCAGCAGAACAAAAGGCTGATCCAACCTTGGTAGCTTCTCAATAAATAACTAGTTCTCCCCCACTTGGGGTTCGAACTACTATCTACTGACGATCACAATCAATCATCGCACCAAACCTGCTTAACCACTCTATCCTTACTATCACACATACATCCCACATGGGGATAGGGATCAAATCAATTGGATAAGACACCTCGAAAATCTCCATAACACAACCACGATAAATGCTCGATGCAGAAACCCTGTGTTCGTTGGTGATACAGACTCGCACCAGACACTCCAACTCTCCAAGAGTTATCTCAAAATTCCTACTGAAGGACTAAGATACAAAAGACCGACTCACTCCCGAGTCAAATAGCACAAGAGCAGGCAAGGAATTCACTAAGAAGGTACCTAGCATAATTGTAAACACAAGCATACCATAAAATAACTGACAAAATAATAAATGGACTCATACCAGTAACGACATCCGACATCGTCCTAGCATCCTCCGCTGTAAGCTGGAAAACACGACCTCGAGCCCTTGGGGGCTCCGCCCTACCCTGGCGTCCATCCATAATCCTCAAAGTAGTCGGTGATAGAGCATACACCGACTTTGCAGCGAGCAAGGGATAATTGACCTTCACAAAGCCAACCTGATCACAATGGTAACAAATCATGTTGCTCGGTACTGGGGCCTGCTGGTGACAATCCCTTGTGAAGTGCTCCTCCTTGACACATTTGTGGCATCCAGATGAAGATCAACAAGCACCCTCATAAACCTTTCCGCACTTTCTAGATGAGCGGCCCCTCTGCCTTCTAAAACATGAATCAACGGGCTTGAACTGCTTTGTTGCCGACTGTGACTGAATGGAAGCCTGTTGCTGCTCCCTAGTCTGAATCTCCATCTCATTCTCTCGCCTCCTCGTGGCATACTGAAGCTCGACGAGGGTACTATAACACTAGGTGGACACGAACTACCAAATATCCGTCTTAATCAAGCTTAAGTACCAAGTCATTTGAGCTTGCTCTGATGCAATAAACCCAGGGCAGAAAAGAGCCCTCTCCTTGAACATCTTAGTGATTTTCGTCACGGACTCAGTCATCTATCTTAGATCCAGGTAATCTTATGCCACTATTTCCCTCTCTACCATGGGAACATACCTCTTGCGGAAAATCTCTTATAACTGCTCCTAAGAAATAGTAGCCCTCTACTCAGGAGTATAAGAACCCGTCACGAATTTCCACCAATCGTTCGCTCCTAACCGGAGAAGATTCAGGGCGCACTTGAACTTCTGGTCATCTAGGCAAGAACATGTGAAGAAACAACCATCCACATGAAACAGCCACCTCATTGCCACAATCGGGTCCTTGAACCCATCAAACTCTAGGGCTTCGTATTGTCGAAGTCCCAATACTAGAAGGATCTCTCCCCCCGAATCCCCGCAACTACAACATCTGTAGTAGCTACATCAAAATAGCCTTAGAGAGGGTAGCATAGCGATCATTAAATAGCTCAATCAAAGCGGTCTTGATGGACTTTAGCATCTTCGGTATAGAACTTCAAATAGCTATAGCGATCAACAAACGAATGTCATCATTTGTCAATCCCGACCTATCCTGGCCGCTAGTGTGACATCCCCATTTTCATGGCCAGAAAAGACCGATTTTGTTTATGCTTTATAAAAATCAGAGTTCTTTTAATAAAAATGTTGCGGAATTTGTTCCCAGAGAAACACGATAAATACGTTATTAAAAACATTTTCGAAGGAACGTATTTTATTCATTTTAAAACATTTGGGATGTCATCGTTAATACAGAAACATAAGCATAAACAGAACTTAAATTTATTTACACTAGTGATCTACATCTCTTTAAATCTCTCAGTGTAATGTGACTTCATATCAACACCTGTGATATAAATAAACTGAGTGGGTCAGGTTGGGAAACCTGGTGAGTACATAGGGTTTTCAACCCACAATAATATAATTATTATGTTTAATCATCAAACAGTTAACCCAATTACCCATCCCCATTATCTTCTTTATTCTTAAGGATCTACCCTAAGAATCAGCTATTTCTTGTTCATTCATTCCTAAGGAGTATCCTAAGGAATATGTATGAATTCCATCGTTGTAAATGACACATCTGTCAAGCACAATCTGCTAGTTCTGTCACTAGGGCGCAACTACCAAAATTGTGACATTCTCTACGGGGCACATCTGCCGAAATAGTCCTTTAGGCGCATCTGCCGGGGTTATGAGGTTCTCTATTAGGCGCTTCTGCCGGTAGAGTCCTTTGGGCACTTCTGCCGGGTTTTATTGGCAATATCATTTTCGAGAGTCCACTCGCAATACATATCAATGGGTTTTTAGAGTACACCAGTGAACACGTCGTTCACAACACCTATAGGTTGCGAGCCTGCTAGTGTTCCACTAGACTATCTAGAATAGTCCGTGGTTGTCATCCATACTCTGCTGAATGACGGGGTCATCATTTGGGAAAAAGGCTTCTCACATCATCCACCTCTCACCCTCACCTTACGGTCTATTTCACTTCTCAACTCATCATCCAACTCATATTTCATCTATTACATCTACCCATGTATTACCCCAACATTTTCGTAGATATAAAATACATATACAGTTTAAATCATTTAAAACATGTATAAAATCGTGCACCGAGCATAGACAGCAAGTAAACAAACAATATGCACACATAGCACGTAGTAAATACTTCATATCTATGTGTAAGTTGAAGGGGACCATGCACTCACCTGAAAGGTGATGACTCAGCACTCAGACAACGCTTCGATACTCTCAAAACGATTTTCCTTCGATAAAACAGTGAATTTTATGGAAAACTGGAACTTAAGTGGAGCAGGGTTTCGAAACCGAAAGGCTCTTTTTCTTGGGACTCCGGGAGCCTCGGGGCTTCCCTCGGGAGCTAGGGGTTTTATCTAGGGCTTAGGGGTGTTTAGAGGAGCTAGAGAGAGAAAGTTTAGAAAGAGAGATATGAGAAATGTGTGTGAAATCCGGAGCACTTCGCACCTCTATTTATAGTCCCAGACTTCGGTCATCACACTAGGCGTAGGGAGGCTACGCGGGGAGTAGTCCTCGGATAAGAATGCCAGCTTCGCACCAGCTGGATCACACCCATTCTCGGACCCGAACAAGATCAAGTACGCTGGGCGTACCTAGCTTTGGACGCGGGGCGTAAGCGAGACTTCATGTCGATCATCGGATGCAAGGCATGATCAGCAAGCAACGGTCAGGATTAAGCCATGTCATCGGATTTGCAACATACTTCGCAATTTCATGCTTCAATTTTAAAAATTCGTAACTTTCACATACGAGCTCCGTTTTTGACGTTCTTTATATCCACGCGAAGGTGGGAACGTACTCTACAACTTTCATTTAGACTTCGTTGGCTAATTTTGATTCGATTTTAAATTTTATATTATTAACAGGCCGGGACAGGATTGGTCCGTTAAATCCTCATAACTTCTTCATCCGACGTCCGTTTTCACCCATCTTTTTCTCGTTAGGCTACTCTTAACGAGATATTCGATTCTCGTTTAGGTCGTGTCGGCTAAAAACCGCTCGATCTAATATTCGAATTTCAGGTTGTACACTGCTAACTCGAAACTTCGAAAAATCATAACTTCTTCATACGAAGTCAGATTTGGGCGTTCTTTTTATCGATGTTCTTAGTTTAACACATTCTACGACTTTTGTTTAGATCGCTAAGGCCAAATCTCGCTCTATCATAAATTCACTATTTACGCTTCCCGGTATCGTGCCGGTTCTGTCGCGAAACTTCGACGGGTCATAACTTCTTCGTTATAACTCGGATTTCGGCGTTCTTTATATGTATGGAAACCTTATGACATATTCTACAAATTGGTTAAGATTATTTATTCTAAATAATCTTTTGTCGAAAAGTCGTTTTCGACCCCTATTGCTTCTAAATTGACTAGCCCGGATCTACGGGGGTTACAATTATCTCCCCCTTAGGATGATTACGTCCCGGAATCATCAACGAAACAGGGCTCGTATAATGACTCCATACTTCATCTCTTCATCCTAGGTAATAATTATAACTTCTATATTCCTTCAAGTCTTATCTCTCAGACTTATTGACTGTAAGCAGTACTCGATCGTGCACCTGCTCTCTACCTCATGTTAGGCTCCAAATTATGACCTACCATCATGCGATGCACGTTTAGACTCAGGTCTGTTAGAGTCAAATTCCGGAATGGAATATGCCTTCCTTCATGGTCTAATGTGATATAATCACATTTTAACATGTAGCATTTCTAGCTACCAACTTCTTTAAAAACAAGCGTGATACTTCTATTGATCGCTTTGATTTCAATCGTTTGGTTTAAGTCAGACGCTACATCAAACTTGGTTCTCTGAACCATGTAACCTACTCATCGTAGTCGGACTCAATGTGATATGACCACTAGGGTCGGGATAACAACAATCTTCTTAGTCATTACCAAAACAATGGTAACGACATACTTGAATAAAACGAAATCAATTACTAGCTTCTTGGTAACCTTGTGACTTTCCCTGATCCAAGTGTGAGTCATGTGCTTCTGATAGTATAGGCCTCTACTACCATTCACACCTACTCATACTCGTTCCAAGTATTGTCCCGTAGTTTCCCAAGTCACCATGCAGCAAATCACACAACAATTTAACACACCAGATAACAAAACGAAGATTTTATTATTTCTTGAAACTATTACATAGGTGTTCAAGTTTACCTTGGACTATGCCTCTAATGGGCTACATCATACGATACTATGGCTACTGCATAACTTGATCTTCGGGTATAAAGTCCTCATCCTTGATTCCTCTCATGGTTCTCTGCTTCGTCGAGGATCATGTGAAATGCCCTTGACCTTGGTGGCGTTTCTGGTCTTGCTGCTTTATTTTTCCTTGGGCAGTCTATGGACATGTGCCCCTTGCCTCCACATCCGTAGCATACTTTATTATTATGTGGGCAGTCTTTGGAATAGTGACCAGTCCTCCCACACTTGTAACAAGTCACTTCTTCGTTGCACTTCCCACCATGCTTGTTCTTGCATTTATCACACCATCTGGCTTCACCTCCATCTCCTCCTCCAAGCTTTGAGAATTTGCTTTCCTTGTTGGACCTCAAAGATCCTTCAAACTTCCGCTTCTCTCATGCCATATATTTTTCTAGACCCTTTTCTCTTATTTGGGCCTCTACGTTCTTAGCTGCCCTAACAGCTGTTTTCAAGGTAGTTGCCATTTTGACCATTGGGCCAAAGTCAGTGGGCAATCCGTTAGCATACCTATCAATCTTGGAGAGTTCAGTAGGCACCAAGTAGGGGAATAACTTTGTAACACCGTAAATTTCAAGACAAAATTTTTATTTAAAATGATCATTTTAATCTTAGAACACTTGTTTAAAATCTCATTCATAATTGAATTACAAAACATAGCTTCATTTTCACTTGCATAGAAAACCAGGATCCTCCAAAGTATGACTCTTTCTCTGGTGTGTACAATCAAGCCGGTGCCGTCCCGTGATACTGAAAGAAACCTGAAACAACATAACACAAACACTGTAAGCACGAAGCTTAGTGAGTTCCCCAAAATACCACACATGTAACACATATAAGCCACTCGAGGCTATAAATCTATGGGTCCGTGCACCCAACTCTGTGAACCCTCAGGTTCTAACTCTAGGAACCCTTCGGTTCCAACTCTGCAAACAGGCACAACATAAATCACATAGAAATAATGCAGTACAACACATATCATACATAGCATACAAATACTCTGTCACATAACTCTGGTTACATACTCAAGGTAAAGTATAGTGAGAAGACTCACCTCGCGTGTCTCGATATCTCACAACCCTGGGAATCCCTCTTGCCCGATTCTCCGAGCTCTAATCCTCCTATAACATCATGTGTCCCTAGTTAACACTTTATATCTCTAATGTTGACTATCCCTAAGAAGTCAACACAGGTCCACTCTGGTCAACGGTCAACGGTCAACTTTGACCGGGCTCGGCGAGCGCTAGGGCGACTCGGCGAGTCTGCACGTTCTCACCAATTCTATGAGATTCCCTTTCTACACGTCGAGTATCCCCCTTGACTCGACGAGTTCCTCCTGGAAGAATCGCGGGGCCACCCCGACTCAACTCGCCGAGTCTGAAGAACAACTCGGCGAGTCCCAGTTAATCTTCAAGCTACTCGCCGAGTCTGTTCATCGGACTCGGCGAGTCCATGCCATGTAACCGCTCAAACTGCTTTCTAAGGTCAGATCTGCTCCGGCAATTCATAGGTATGGCCTTCCTAGACTGGTTCATCACGTAAAGTCCTTATTTCGGTGCTCATAATACACCCCATGACTCATAATTTACATTTTGACCTAAGGCATAAGGATTCCAATCCAAAACCTCCATTGATTCCCGAAAAGCTCAGGCATGGGACATTCTGGACTTCCAAGGGTCCCAATATAGGGTTCCAATCGCTTGGGGGACTAAGGAAACACTCAATCTAGCCACAAAAGGGCTCAATAAACCCTAAATCCATATACACATCAACATAGAAGGGAACAACTCGAAATATTACCTGAATAACGCTTCTCTGTGTCCCCAACCCTCAGAATATGGCTTCTCCTGTTGTTCCCTTAACCAAGCCTCCTCCTCCTTGCACAATATCACTTCCAAGATCAATAATGGTCTTCTACCTTGCTCCAGATGCTCACAATCGAATTAGGGTTTCTCTCAAAGGACTAGGGTGAACAATGACGGCCATAAGGCCCCTGATATATGTCCCAAACCTGGACGGTTAGGGTTTCGCTAAACAGCGCGGACTCGCCGAGTCCATATCCGGACTCGTTGAGTCCAGTCGCGAATCCGCGACCAGATCTGCGATCCTACTCGGCGAGTCTGAGCTCCAACTCGCCGAGTCCCCTCTTAAAACACCCAAAATCATAAATATAACAATACCTGGAATTCCGGGCTGTTACAACTCTCCCCCACTAGGACTAGACTTTGCCCTCGAAGTCTCACTCTGAAAATAGCTCCGGATGCTGCTCCCACATCTCACGCTCCGGCTCCCAGGTCATTTCCGATCCCTTCCGTGCTGCCACTGAACTAACACTAGAGGTATCTCCTTATTCCTCAGAACCTTGATCTTCCGATCTCTGATGGCCACTGGTCTCTCGGCATAATTCAGGCTCGCATCCACCTGAATGTCCTCTAATGGAACTACTGCCGACTCATCGGCTATACACTTTCTCAATTGCGACACATGAAAAGTGTCGTGGATCTGTCTCAATTCCGTTGGCAACTCCCAACGGTAGGCCACCCGTCCTACCCTCGCAATCACATGAAAAGGCCCAATATACCGGGGCCCCAACTTGCCCCTCTTCCTGAATCGAATCACTCCTTTCCAAGGAGAGACCTTCAGGAGTACGAAGTCGCCGACCTGAAACTCAAGCTCGGACCGGCGTCTGTCTGCATAACTTTTCTGTCGACTCTAGGCGGTCAATAACCTATGTCTAACCAGCTGAATCTGCTCTGTCGACTGAAGCACGATCTCTGTACTGCCCATCACTCTCTGTAACCGAGAATTACCCAAGATGCAACTCTGCTCTAAATCTCAACGATCACTCGACCCATAAGGGTTAGGAACCATGAACCACTGGATCCCCGATCCAAAGCCCACTTTATCCATTCCGGAACGACTGAGAGACCCATTCTTGCTCTCAGAGCAACTCTCATGAGTTCTCCTCTTGCAATCACATACACATGCTGAACTAGTCCCAACACCCACAAGTTGGAAGACCCGATACACTGATGATATCCTCAAACATCCCCCCAGGATGAACCACCGATACATACCCAATATCCTGATCAGAATCACACTGAGAGTCCAGGATTCTCTCCCTGGATCCCTTCCGAGCCTCCTGGCTCTACACCCGCGGAATCCCTTCCGCGTCCTCAGCAGACATCTCATCATGATGTCATTCCATACTACTGTAACAGACACAGCGTTCAACCCTCATACTCTAAATCATCCTTTCGCACTACTACCTTCACTTCCGTGAACCAACACTTCCCCCCCTGGGGTTACATACCTTTCTCTTCCCTTACCTAGGGAAATCCGCTTGACAACCTTGTCACTACTCCATGTATCGCACATGCTCTGGATCTGCTCGCAAGGACTCTCGGGTCCATGCGTTACCTCTCCTCAGCAAATGAGGGTCCGGCACCACCTCCTATACAACAGCTCAAAGGGCGGCATATCAATGCTCTAATGGCGGCTGTTGATATAGGACAACTCAACCAAGGATAAATACGTGCCGCAGCTTCCTCCGAAATCTAATACACATGCCCGAAGCATGTCTTCGAGCGTCTGGATCGTTCACTCTCTCTAAAGTGTCCTCAGACATCATCATGATAAATTCTAGCTCATTTCTCCTATCCCTCTTCGAGACTGAGCACCAGGTCAGCTTTTGGCTCCACAGCTGAGCCCCCAAGGTCACCCATAATTTGATCCAAACATCTCACTAACCTTTTCCCCGTGACCACTCTCCTTGCCCAGTGACACGCAAGTCACGAAATCCTCTTTTCCTCATGCGAGAAGAATACGATCCAATCGAGGATCGTCTCAGCTCTGATCTCCGGTTTCTGCTGCGCATATCCCTTGCGCATCTCACCGCATCTCCTGACAGAGACGGAGACCCCCCGTCTCGCCCCCGATTCAACATCCAGACTCCAAAGACTCAATACTAGGGCTACTCAAACCCAAAACTCTTCCACATCATACACTGCTCGGAAAACATTCCAACATCACATTCTCTTGCCATCTAGTGAGTACTGCGACTCCACGCAGTATCACGACACCCTCTGAATAGTGAGTACTACGGCTCCCCGCAGTATCACAACACCCCCTGACTAGTGAGTACTACGGCTCCCCGTAGTATCACAACACCCTCTGACTAGTGAGTACTACAGCTCCCTGCAGTATCACAACACCCTCTGACTAGTGAGTACTACGGCCCCCCGCAGTATCACAACACCCTCTGACTCCACTAGCTCGTGCTCCGCAGACTATCATAGGCGGCTACCCATACTCGACTCGAATATCCATCACAGACTCTGGAGGCAATCAACATAACAAACGCCCACCCTTGCGAAAATTCACTCTCTCAAATAATCTCCCCGGATGCCCATACTCGAAGGGCTCCCACTAGATCCATAGATACTTGATATACCACAAGTCGATTCAATTCAAGATTCACGAGTAACTCCAAAATAAAGATATCATCCCCGGATATCTTAGAATACCCCAACAGAACATCACAAGATCCTGCCACAACCACTGATCTCCTGCCCCAAGCATCATATAGACACCATAATATATTTCCTCTGAACCCCAAGGCTAAATCTACGACTTTTGTTTAGATCGCTAAGGCTAAATCTCGCTCTATCATAAATTCACTATTTACACTTCCCGGTATCGTGCTGGTTCTGTCGCGAAATTTCGACGGGTCATAACTTCTTCGTTATAACTCGGATTTCGGCGTTCTTTATATTTATGAAAACCTTGTGACATATTCTACAACTTGGTTAAGATTATTTATTCTAAATAATCTTTTGTCGAAAAGTCGTTTTCGACCCCTATTGCCTCTAAATTGACTAGCCCGGATCTACGGGCGTTACAGCCAGCTCCAAAACTAGAACCTCTCGTCATCACCATACTAAAAATAAACAAGGATATACATCAGAAAGGCCACAATTCATACTAATATAACTACCATGATGAGACTAACCCTCGGCGTTTGTGACTTCCTTGCTACGCGTATGGGTCCTATGCTTCTAGTAGTATGAGCCTATACTAACTTACACACCTACTCGCATTTGTCTCAATGGATCACAAGCTGCCCAAAAATAAATCCACAGGTAGGATACTATACATCCTATCCACACTCTCTCAAGAGTGGCTAATCCTTTGTCAACTATCCTGTTATACCCACATACTCACTCATGAAACTTCCACCAACACTATAACCGCTCGTGCATGCTAATCATACATAACATTGGATCCCATAGATATTCGAATATTTGATTGAATCTTAAGCTCACAACCAAACAAGGAACATGAAATAAGGCTAAATAAAACATTCTCAAGCTATAGAATCTTAGTTATGTACAACTATGATGCACACACAAAGCAACTATAGTAATGATGTCAATTCCATATATCATACAAGAAGTTCTCCTAGGCTATCATGTATCATATATCAGACAATTCTATCATGCAATTCCTAGAGATCCCTAACCTATCACTAGCATGTTGTTATACCATAAACATCATATTTAATAACAATATAGGTAGTTTGGGGTATACTTTTTGCTCCGACATCGTACACATCGCATCCTTCCTTGGTTACTTTTGAAAACAATTTTGAAACCATTTTGAAAACTTTTACAAATCCTTAGTTTAAGTCTAGATTCAAACAAATGTTCATCCAATTTTCTCAAACCAAGGCTCTGATACCAAATTGTAACATCCCAAAAATTAGAGTAAAATTTTCATTTTTCAAAACCATTCCAAAGACCATGATTGTTTACAAAACATCGTTCCAAAAGTAATAATCACAAGTTAGAGTATCACAAAATCCAATAACATAAAATCAGAAGGATGTGCATAATCATACCTTTGCTTTCCCCCGATCATCTGAAATACCTGAAAATATAAAGTGAAACCATAAGCCAAAGCTTTGTGAGCTCCCCCAAAGTACCACACTGACAACCATACAAATAACAACATGCAAACATGAGCCTTCAACATGATTGGATCGCCTCGCAGACCTATAGACTATTTAGACTGCTCTCAGAGCCTTGAACATGACTAGACCGCCTCACTAGGCTTTCAACCTATCTAGACCGCCTCACTAGGCTTTCAACCTATCTAGACTGCCTCGTAGGTCTTCAGTCTATCCGAACCGCCATACGACCTGGTCCACCTCAACCCAACAAACCATAACATGTCGCCAAATACAATAACAAGAAATAATCATCAAAAATAGGTAGTCATATAGATCTACTAGTCTAACACATATCCAACAATACATGTAATTATACATATCTACCAGTCTAATCACATAAACAATGAAACCATACTCTAAGAATAACATCACACATCAAACTAGGATATTTAATCCAATGGGCCATCATTGGTTCCTTCGACCCATAAGTATAGTGAGCAAAACTCACCTCTCAGTCCAGAAAGATAGTTGAATAGAACACTGCTCTGAATATCGTCTCTACAAGTTACATATACATCAAATAGTGACCAATCTTAAATACAACTCAAAATACCCAAAATACCCATAGGTCAAACTTGGTCAAATCCTGGTTAAGGTTAAAAGTCAAAGAAGTCAGTTGAGTCAACTCAGGTGAGTATGCCCAGCATACTCAGCTTGTACGCACGACGTTGACCATGTACACGTTGACCATGTACACCCAGTGTTCATGCCAACTAACTTTTCCTTCTATTAGAGATTAATCCCTTAAGCCCTTTCATCCAAAATCCAGATCTAGTCCTCAAACAATGTCCTTAATCATAAACTTTCCCACTTTATGATCTTGCATGGCTATTAAGTGCCCAATACTAAAACCCTAACTTAATACAAGGTCTAAACCACTAAAGAGCATACATGGAGGGACACTAAGGATCCAAATTACTTTTTTATGACTCTAAACACTTCAAAATGTCTAAAAGGACATATAATATAATTTAGAGTAAACCATACTCATAAACACCAAGCTTATGGGATCAAAATGCACACAAATCCATGGCTAACAAGATCCAAGCAAAACTTCATCATTATCAGAGGTTTTTACCTCCAAGTGGTGCAAAATGAATATGTGCTTCAGGATCCAAAGTGCTTCACTCTTCTAAGATTATCTTCTGTTTTTCTCATTCCTTTAAGAATACCATAAAGCACACTTTTAAGCTCAAAACGCACAAACAAGGGATTAGGGTTTGCATGGGACGAAGATGGGGATTAAGACAGATGATTTAAGGGATCTCAAAGAGTTAAGGATGTTTAAATAGGGTCTAAACATGTATGCCAAACGTACTCATACAACCCCCACTTTTCATTTAAGTGCCATTTGTGACCAATTTGCTTACAATTCTCAGACCAAGGGTGTAAAAATGTAAAATACCTAGAAATAAAGATGTTACATTGCATAAACTAGATATCATGACCCTCCAAGAATATACATATATCCCAATCATGCCAACTCCTTGCCCTACGAACCTGAATGACCTGCAACTAAAAACATACAGTAACAACTGTAAGCCTACGACTTAGTGAGTAATCACAACACTTAATCACTATATAAATTATATGCATTCTGAAACTTACACATAAACATATAACTAAACACATAAGAATATAACTGAACACATAAAAATATGATTGAACACATAAACATATAACTGAGCACATAAACATATAATTGAACACATATAAATCTGGAAAAATATAACTAAACATATATATAATTGACACATAAAATTATTAACATGCTAACATAACTGACCACGATCACTAGATTCCTATTGGGCAGTTTATCTCTAGTTGACATGGTATTGACCACTTGCATCTGATATTTTTATCGTGATCTTGACCACTTCCCTCAAAGAGGTTTGTCGTGGTCCTGATTCCACTAGATTACCTAAACGAGGCCTATCTCTAGTCTGTCTGGCATATGACATATAACTAACATAATATGTAAGTTTGCAAGAACCCACCTGAAGGTCTGATAAGGTAATCCATACACAAGCTAGGTAGCGCCGAGACTATCATAAATCACTACACAATAAATAACCGCAATTTAATAATTAAGGTAAAACATATATTTTATCCTTCTTTATCGTGTCTAGGTCTATTAGAAAGATAACCAAGGAGAAAAAAAACCATTTAGCCCCTATTTAAGTGACAAACCTAACCAGTCTTATATTACATGATGTGAGCTATGTTTTTAACATAAGTGATGAGAATTGTTATCGAGATTTAGAAAGTAATCATGATTGTATGAATGAAAAGTAAGAACACAGAAAGTAAATATTAATCAGATCTTATATTGATGAAGAACTAATTACAAACTAAGCAGAGAGAAATTGCGAATGATTAATGAATCACTCGTGCATTCGATACCTCTACTTCTAACCTTAGTCCATATTTATAGGAAACCTGAGTGTACAAAAAATATACTAAGTCCTGAACTATACGCTTCGCACAAATGAAGACTTAGTAAAATAACTAACATGCGAAACTAAAGAAACAAACATTTCGACTTTTACAACATCTAGTCTCTACAATCTCCCCCTTTGTAAACAGTCGAAACTATTCAGTTTGTGAGATGCTGAATAGCTGAGTGCATTGTTCTTCTAATTTTTGAATACCAAGAGATTATCTTTTTAATCTCTTTCTTGTCTCCATCATTATTCTTCGTGCAATTATTCATACGAACAATGAAATTCGTATATTGCGAAGTGGTGTATCTTTCAATCTCTGAGACTTTAAACAAAAACTTCTTAGGCTTCCCCTTCGTATCTTTTCCTGCGAAAACCATGCCAAAAGGTTTAAGGCATATTTCTCCATCCGCATACTTCTTTAACTCCGTTTGAGGCAAGGTTGATTCCCAAGAAACTGTAAATTTTCTTCCAAGACCTGATGCAAGTTCTTCATCAGTCAATGCCAAGCAATCATAGTAGTTATCTATGAATATCTTGATATGTGCGAAACCGAATCTGAACACATCAGTATCATATCCTTTCAGCTTGTTTTCTTCCATGTCTTTAAGAATAGATGCCACTTGAATGAAATCATTTAGATTCATCAAAGGAAAATCAGCTATGGTAAAATCAAATGCCTTGTTGTCTGCACGAACCACAAAATATCGAAAGTTTTGAAGCATGTTCTCGAACATATCCTTCTTAATTGTCAGAACTTTCTTTATTTTCATTAATGACCAAACTTCCTCTTGATCCTTCGCAAGTACATCATGAAATCTGATCTTCAAGTAAGTGTATTCATCAGTATTTTCAAAATTTTCACTTATCTTGTACTGCACCGTTATAAACATCATTTCATTTATTGGAAAATCAAGTTGGCTTCTGTCTGAGTTTGCAACATCATAAATCCTTCTAGGCTTTTTCTCAAACTCGTACAAATGACTCCCCAAAACTTTAGATTCAATGGTTTCATATGAGTACAACTTCGCAGGATCACCCTTGTTCATTGTTGGTGGGTCATTTGCTCTTTTCCTCATAATACTATGTACTTGTCTTAATCTTTCCATTTCAGCTTCTGCCTCTACATTCTTTTCTACTTTTGATTTTTCATAGGCTACCCCTTTTCCTTTTCCAATATCCTTAGTTTGAGGTTTCGCACTTGAACTTCCTCCTTCTTTTGAACCAATTGTAATTCCTTTGGTAATTGGTTTTGTTGTAGTTACCGTTGAAGAAATTGGCTTTGTGAACGCTGGAAAAGATGTTTTAAGTTGGGTAGAAATAAGCTTTCCTACTGTTTTCGCATATTCTTCTTTACTTCCTTTTCTTTCTCCCCCTTGCACCCCTGTGAAAGCAGGTGGGGCATTCTTCGGTAATATGGAAGTAAAGCTCGTGATGGGAGCCAATGCCTTCTGAATAGCTTGCTCCAAAGTGTTGACTTTAAGAGTTAAGAATTCAGGAGTAAGGATGGATTGGTGAGAAGATTGCGAAACAAAAGTTTTTAATTCAATCACCAATAACTGAATTAGTTTATCAAACTGCTCCTTATTTTCCTTATGTTTGGCGTCGATAATTTGAGCAGATGGTTGATAATCAGTGACAATTTTGTTAAAAGCTTCAGCAACCATATCAACCCTCTTTTGCACCTCCAAATTTTGAGAATTAAGATCTTTAAGCTCTTTTGCAATCTCCTGCTTTAACTCTTCAACTTTAAAATTAACATCTTCTCGAACCTTTTTGACATCCTGTACAAAAAGTACATGGCGTTCTTTTGTAACATTTTTCAATTCATTAACAACACCATCAAATGATTTTCCTTGAGCTTGAATGCGAAGCTCATTGTTCTTGTCAGAATGATCAACTTTGTCAGTTATTCGTTTCTCAGCAGCTTTAATCATTGACTCAACCTCTAAACTCGAAATGGAAGACTTAGTGCCCGAATCGGCTTGTGATTGAATAATAGCATTTAACTTTCGATTCAGGATTTTGAATTGCTTTCCTGACATAAGCATATGACCAGGTATCTCCTCCTCCTCTGAATCGAAATGTAAAGCCTCAAATGTCCCTCCAAAACCGCCTCGTTTGGTTTCGTTATCAGACATAGCTTGCGAAGTTTGTGGAGTTTCGGGTGATTGTGATGGAAATAATGTGGTAAATGGATGTTTTAAAGTATGATCAAATATGGATGATGTGGTTGTGCTTGTATTTAGAAGAGAAAATGGTGGTAATGAAACAGATAAAGTTTCCGATGAGATGGGTAATGATGCAGATAAGATGATTGGCATTGTAGTGTCGACACTCGTGATAGGTGCCCCCGTATCAGATACGTTGACAACCATATCCAAAGTAGGTAACTCCTCAGAAACTGATTTGGTAGTGACTACTTCGAGTGGAATGGTGGTTGAAGTGGAAATTTGCAAAGTGATAGGAAGAGAAACATTTACCATTGTGGAGATAGAAACAGGTGGAGTCTCTGGAACAACTTCATCTTCTGATGATTCATTGCGAATAATCATCTTTCGTTTCTTATAGAGCTTTTGAGTAATATGCTTTGCAACTTCTTGAGCTCTTCTTCTTTTTTAACCAGGAGAAACAGGAGCCGAAACTTCTCTACACACAACCCCTTTACTACTCACCTCTGTTTTGCGAATAGTAGGAGAAGTAGTCATCATATGTGATGACTTGCGAAACTTCTTTAATACCCCTGATTTTGTTGGTATAGTCTCCTTCTTTGTTTTGGGAGAAAGCTCATCTTTCTCAACCCCTTCAGCCTTCGACACTTTGTAAGATTCATGTTTGTCTTGCTTTTGAGTTTTCTTCTTTTTCTTTGAGGACTCAGCACTGACTTCAAGCAACACTCCAGTTCGCACATTAGGATCAAACGTTTTCATGTAGCGAACTAACACCTTGTGAGTAGAGGATACTTTGCGAAGCAGTGCATCAGGAATTCTTGCAACACTTGTGAAGATATTTTCATCATCTTCAACAACCTTTGGAAACTGGTATAAAGAAAATTCTGCAACTTCTCCTTCTTCAGGAATTTGAATGCCTTCTTTTGCGTATATCTTTTCCAAAATCAAACTCCAGTACCTTGCACAAGAAATCCCTTTATCAACACTGGTGTTTTCTAAGCTTTTGTTAAACTCCTTCGAAAGCTGAGTTCCATAATCGACACTTAAGTCATAGTAAAAACCCATAACCATTGCATAAACCTCCATTCGTCCCCTGTCTAGACCGACAGTCCGTCCGATTAAACATCTTAGAAAGATACCAAATAAGAAATTCCAAATACATGGTAAACTTGATTTCCTGAAATCACTTATCTTTTTCAAGAGTGGGTTGATGTCCCATCTCATTGAACATGAAGATAATCTGTGAATTGGTGGGTTTAAAGAACGGTGGGTTATGAGTAATGTTCAGGAAGTCAATAAACATGTTCTTGGTAAGACGAAACCTCTTGTTATTCACCAGATTGAAAGTGATAACATCAGTTGCATAGTTGTATGACACAGTTGATGCCGCCATTGACAACCAATTCATAGGAACAGGAAAAGGACTGAACATATCAGTTGATAAGGGTGACCTTTTCAGTGCAACAATCAGCATCTTCAATTCTTCTGGGTAGGATGAGACATTAGGATCAACTTGGTAGTTTGTACTTTGAATCTTCATAAGAGACTGTGAAACAACTTCATCGGTGTTGGATTGAGTAGCAGCCATTGTTAGGGTTTGAAGAAGATGAAGAATCAGAGAATTTGGGAATTTTTGTGTTTGATCGCGTAACTGTATAACACACTCTTGAACCCCCTTTTATATGTAACCCTGATTTATTTGAATTTGAAGCGAGATGCATTTAATGATATCCGACGTGGCACCTTGAAAATCGGACCATTACTGCGAAAAGTTAGCCATGTTTCAAAAAGCAGCTGTCACGTCGCCTAGAAAACCGGGCAGAATACCATACGTCACGTATACACATCCTGTCAATATTCCCTTGATTGAATTGTAACCGTTAGAACCCTTCGCATGGAGGCAAGACTCTTTCACTTTTGGGATGAAAAGCGAAGTCATATGCCAGACCTGCGAAATCTTCAGTCTAAGTTGGTATTACTTAGAACCTCAAGGATTTCGTGAGTGTAGTGTTCCAAAGAAATAAGATAAGAAGCAAGTAAATTTTTTTTTGGAATTCTGTGATGTAAAGAATGCAATTTGACATGAAGGCAGTTAAACCCCGGGCAAAGGTTGCTTCTTTAATCATCAAGAGAGATGATCAACAACTTGTATATGTTCCTGTGAATTAAAATCGAATACTTTTTGATAAGTATCAAAGGGCTTCTTTCAAAAGTGATTCTTGGGTTGGTTTAAAATTTCGTTACATGTCAACCTAAACATAAGATGATAAATTGTAACAGAAATTACTTGTATGACCAGTGTAGTCAGTGACAAGTCAGCTTTGAAAATATTTATCATGACCAGGACATTCAAATGAAACTCACACGAAAATCATATTAAAAAAATTTATGTACTGGATCTTGTTGGGAAACAAACATCGTGGGTTACGAATGTTTGATCAAGACCACGCATGCGAATTGAATATGATTTGGAGTTTCGAATTTTGGTACTGAAACAAAAGTTTCGTCAATATCTGGAACAATGTTCCCTGTCAATTCCTTAAGTTGTAAGATGTTTGGGTTTCACCTTCATCACGGACTCATGATGTCAGATCATTAACACAGAATTTTTGTATATCTAGGTCTCGATGGGTTTGATCAGAGACCTCTCGGACATACGTCTTTGTGTGTGATTTGTGTTAAGAATTTTGTGATGAAAAAGATTGGTTATAAGATCGAATGTACCTCTGTTATTTGTGGACCAAACAGAAAACTCTTTACTCATATGAGAAAAGTAAGGTAGCTCTTTTGACTAATGCGAATATAAGCCTAATTGGGAAGAAATTTTCATGAGATAATTTCATTAAGGCTTTCGTTTCTCACACATAGAGTCATATGAGACTTGGGTCAACATGCTGCAGCATGCTTCTAGGGACATCCTAACTAGTACAAAGTTGAAAGAAATGACACCTTCCCATAGAAACATATAAGTATGACCTCTTCGCATTTTGCTCTTGACTAAAAATAAAAAACACACAAAACTTAAAGAACAAAGTTAAAAAAAATTATTTTTGTGGTTTTTGAAGTTTTTCAAAAATAAAAACATAACAAAATAAAATCTTTTTGGATTTTTGGATTTTCGAAAATAAGAACAAAACAAAAGAAATTTTTTTTGATTTTTCAAGTTTTTCGCAAAGAAAAAAAATTAAATTTAACCTTATTTACCAGATGTGTGAATGCGAAGCCTCTTAACGCACAGTAACTTCTAAATGATTTTGACTCAGAGCTGCTGAATGGACCTTTCATTCTTGAGTTATTGATTTTGAAACTGAATTCACATCTATCATCGCCAAACCTGCTAAAATTCTTACAAATGATTTTTCATCAAGAGGTTTAGTAAAAATATCAGCAAGTTGTTCAGTGGTTTTAACAAAATGTATTTCAATATTCCCATCTTCCACATGATCTTTGATAAAATGATATCAAAAAGCTATGTGTTTTGTCTTTGAGTGTTGTACTGGATTATGTCAAATGCGAATTGCACTTTGAGAATCACAATACAAGGGAATCTTTTTCATATTTATCGCATAATCACGAAGTTGACTTTGAATCCAAATGATTTGCGAAGTGCAATCAGCAGCTGAAATGTATTCAGCCTCAGCAGTTGATATAGCAACACAAGTTTGCTTCATCGACTGCCAACTCACCAATTTTCCATCCAATAGTTGACACCCACCACTTGTACTTTTTCTATCCAAAGTACATCCTCCTAGATCAGAATCTGAAAAATCTTGAATAATGAATCCCAATTTTAAAGGATACCAAAGTCCTAACGAAATTGTCCCCTTAAGATAGCGAAAAATATTTTTCACTACAGTTAAATGAGGTTCTTTGGGATTAGCTTGATACCTAGCACAATTACATACCGAAAAGATAATATCAGGTCTGCTTGCAGTTAAGTACATCAAAGACCCTATCATGCTTCGATAAAGAGTTAAATCAACAGCAGAAGTATCTAATGAAGGAGTTAGTCTTGTTCCCACTGCCATAGGTACTCTCAGCTTCGTGCTGTTGGTCATTCCAAACTTTTCAAGCAGGTTCTTTGTGTATTTTTCTTGATTGATTAAAATTCCATCCCTGTTCTGTCTTATATTTAAACCAAGAAAATTATTAATTTTTCCCATCATACTCATTTCAAATTGACTCTTCATTAGATTTTCAAATTCAATTGACAATGCTGGGTCAGTTGAGCCAAAAATAATATCATCAACATAAATTTGAACAAGCATGAGATGATTCCCAACTTTCTTGCGAAACAATGTGGGGTCAACTGATCCTTGTTTAAATTTAGATTGTTTCAAAAAATTTGTAAGTGTTGCGTACCAGGCTCTTGGTGCTTGTTTTAACCCATTAACTGCTTTGTCTAGGATGTAGAAATGATCAGGATGTTCCTCATTTATAAATCCTGGTGGTTGTTCAACATAAACTGTTTCTTCTAGTTCTCCATTTAAGAATGCACACTTAACATCCATTTGAAAAACGTCAAACTCTTTGTGAGCTGCATAAGCTAAAAATATGCGAACTGCTTCAAGTCTTGAAACAAGAGCAAATGTTTCTTCATAATCTATTCCTTCTTGTTGCAAATAGCCTTTAACAACTAGTCTAGCTTTATTACGAATAATATTGCCATATTTGTCGGTTTAATTTTTAAAAATCGATTTTAATCTGACAATTAAAACATCAGAAGGTTTGGGAATTAATCTCCAAACCTTATTTCGTTCAAATTCAGTCAGTTCAGATTGCATAGCAACAACCCAATCTGAGTTTTCCATAGCATTGTTTACTGTCTTTGGCTCTATCTTCGAAATAAAAACATTAAACATATACAATTCTTGGTTTGCATTCAGTACCTCATTTTTCGCACGAATTTGAGCTCTCTTCAACACACCATCTTGTGGATTCACAATCACCTGTTCTTTGGGATGATTCCTTGTCCATTTCTCAAGTGGTGGAAAATCAGGATTAAATTCCAATGGTGCATCTTCGTACATTTCTTCATTTTCAGATCTTGCAACAGAAAAATTATCATTTAATTCATGAAATTCATCATTTTCATCAAGATTAATTGTCTCTGTTGCATCATGCTCCCCCTCAACATGATGTTCATCTTGATGTTCCCCCTCAAAATGATGTTCCTGTTGAAATTGCGAATGCTCCCCCTCAACTTGATGATTCATATTTTCATTCTCCCCCTCGAAAGTTTGCTCTCTCTGTACATTGGTGATCGTATGCTCCCCCTCCATACGAACTTCAGACACACTTTCGCAAGATATTGACGTTGTAGTTATTGTTGAATCATCAGTATGTTTTGTGGATTCTGATGTTTGATTATTAGGAGCATAAACTTCCGCATCAATTGCCCTGTCAGGAGTTCCAAAAATTAAGTCATAATCAAAATCATTTATTTCGGAATTTTCAATTTGAGTATCTGAATCAACAAGAATTGATTTATGTTCAAATTTACTATCCGTTTGTTTAAGATAGTAATCATCAAAGGTTAAGTTGAAAGTTTCTTCAACTTTTCTTGTTCGCTTGTTTAACACCCTGTATGCAACTAAATTTTGCGAATATCCTAAGAATATGCCTTCATCAGCTTTAGCTTCGAACTTGGTCAAATTATCTTTTAGATTCATTATATAACACCTGCAACCAAAAACATGGAAAATTTTTACATTAGGTTTTCAATTGTTGAGTATTTCATATGGAGTGGCATTGAATCTTTGATGAATGAATGACCGATTCCGAGTAAAACATGCAGTCGATACTGCTTCAGCCCAAAGATATTAAGGTAAGTTCGCATATGTTAACATGGTTCTGGGTGCTTCGCATAAAGACCTATTTCTTCTTTCAACAACACCATTTTGTTGTGGGGTATATGGTGATGAGAAATTATGCGAAAGCCTTTGCTTATAAGAAAGAAATCCAGTGTTTGATTTTCAAACTCAGAACCATTGTCACTTTTAATTCTGCGAACACTCTTTTTAAGACTAATCTCAATCTTTTTGATAAAATCAATCATCGTCTGGGCAACTTCAGATTTTAACATGAGAAAAAATACCCATGTGAATCGAGAAAAATCATCAACAATAACTAAAATGTACCGCTTTTTATTAATTGTAGCAACAGTCGACGGTCCACATAAGTCAATGTGAAGAAGTTCCAATGGTTCCACGATCTTTGAATCTATCACAATTGGATGACCTTTTCTATGTTGTTTTCCTTGTTCGCAAGCTGCACACAAAATATCCTTGTCAAATTTTAGTATAGGTAAACCTCGAACCAAATCTTCAGTGACAAGTTTATTAATATTGCAAAAATTCAAATGCGAAAATCTTCTATGCCAGAGCCAGCTAACATCATTAGAGGCCTTTGATAGTAAACACACGGCAAGTTTGCCCATAATTGGTTTGATATCTAGTGTAAACATGTCGCCATATCTTTTAGATTTGAGAAGTACTTCATTTGTCTTTGTGTTTGAAATGATACTTCCTTCTTCATTAAACACAACCTGATTTCCAATACCCACAACAAGTTGCGAAACACTAATCAAGTTATGTTGAAGACCTTCAACATAAGCAACCCTGTTAACTGTGAATTGTCCATTTGTGACTTTTCCATATCCTTTCACTTGACACTTGTGATTATTTCCAAATTTGACTACTCCAGCATTCTCCAAGCTTCTATAATCTCGCAAGTTTTCCTTTCTTCCAGTCGTGTGACGAGAGCAACCACTATCAATATACCATTTCACATCATATTGCTTGTCATATCACCTGTATTTATTGAAAAAATTTACGAACCTAAAACTTATTGGGTCCTTCATTAGTAGTTTTGAACAAATTCGTTGAATTTAAAAACCATGTTTTCACTTTGTCTGAGACACTATCCATTAAATCAACATCATCAGATCTAGATATTGAAATATAGTTGTTCAATAGTTTTGGATTTCCATTGACTTTCATCTCATCCTTCACAACATTCGCAACTTTCATAACTGGTTTCCATTTTTGTACTGGGACTTGCGAATCATGAGATGATGAACTACTAGTAGTAGACTTATTTACGAACTTGTCAAATGCAGTCTTTATCTGTTGCTCTGAAAACTTCCCATTTTGATATTGTTTTCCTTTCCCTTCAAGCCAATTGTTGATCATATATACATCATATTTTCCTTTTGTATAGGAACTTTGGTCGGTTTTGAGATCGAAGGATTTGGAAAATTTGGTTGTTTAGGTGAAAATTTTGGTTTTGCTTGAGTTTTGACATTCAAAGTTGATGAATTATTCGTTAATTTGCCAACATTGTGAAACTTATGATTATTCACAAATTTTTGCGAAGTCTCAAATTTTCTAATGTTGTCATATTTTCGAACAAATTTATCATTATTTTTCATTTGAATTTTGTCAACAGAATATATTGGTTTGTGAAAACTTGTATCCTTTTGAAATTTTGATGATTTTGTCTTTGAAATTTGTGCTTTTTCAACTTTTGGTTTATCATTAGACACAACTTGCCAAAAGATTGCTTTTCTTGTTTTTCTTTTTGAAACATTATTTTCTGTTGAATACTTTCCAACCATCAATTTGAATTGATGAGAATTTAGTTTCACTTCCATCTTTGGTTTTTCATCTCTTTCAAAAACTTTGTTTGCTTTTTCACGTTTAACCCCCCATTTTTGTGATGATTTTTGACCTTGAAAAACATAAGAATTTTGAGTCAAATTGTTTTCTACTGTATTTTGATTTGCAAAGAAACCTTCAGTAGTTGACCTCTGATTATCATTTTCAACCATTTTGTTGAATTCAGGTTTAATTTTCTCAACATTTCCAGTTGTGACAAAGACTTGATTTGGAAAGATTGTGTTATCTGTACATGTAAAATTTGGATAAACCACAGTGTTAGTTTCCAAATAATGTGCACCTTTGTCATTAAGACTTTTGTTGAATTCTTTTGTATCACCAAACACTTGATTAACAATAACTCGTTGAGGTGTTTCTTGTGAATCCTTCACTTCTTCTTTGTTTTCATCAGTGTCATCAGTCTTCCAGCTTTCAACTTCCATATTATCAAAGTCACAATGTTGCGAAGTAGAGGGTTTATCATTTTCATCCTTTACTATTGGATCAACTATAATTTCTTTACATTTGACCTTAGATGTGATATTAATGATTGACAATTTAGAACAATCGACCTCTTCTTCCTCTTCGATCTCACTGATTTCACTCACATTATCTGAATTGTCATCGACATCAGCATAATTGAGTTGAGAATCAAGAGTTGAATTTTCAGTTTTCTTTAAGATTTTCACTTGTTCATTCTTTGTCAAACTTTCATTGACAATATCAACCAACTCATCAACATTCAAGAATTCATCAATTTTGACAATACCATATGCGAATCTATCATCAGGTATTTTGTCAAAATGAGCAATTGTGTTTTCGCAGTCATAAGAAACAACATCAACTTTTTCACGTTCATATTCAAGAAAAGGTAAAAGTTTCCTATGTTGTTCTTTGCTTATTTCAGATGAATGATGTAAAGCTGTTAACTTCGCATACAAACGTTTAGCAGAGTTACAATAAATGTTTCTTTGTGCTAGCAACAACCTAACTTCTTTATCTAGATTGTTTCTATCACAATTTACATTTTCCGTTTGTAGTTCAAGTTTATCTACTCTGCTTCGTTTTATTTCTAATTCTCTTCTTGTCTCAACTAGTTGCAATTTTAGATTTTGTGCTTCTATACTAGCAGACACAATAACAGAATCAAAATAAGCAACAATATCATCAAATGAAGTTATTTCAGCATCATAAGCAGATAAAGGAATATTAAATGATTCAAGAATAGCACGTACCTTGGTGGTCATTGGAGATTTATCAGTGGATTTGGACACAAAGCATCGTCCAGAAACATTCTCTTCGCAATTATCTTCATAGCTTGCGAACATTGCACCATGAGTTGGGTGCCTCATTTCTTCATCATCAGATCTTGAAGACCAGATCTGATAAGTTCCACTTTCTTCTTCATCAGACTCTCCTTTCGTAACTAATGACAAGCCTTTTGCCTTCGCACGTACCTCCTCAAGCTTTTCTGAGTAGTAGGCTTCATCTTTGATTTTGCTTTTCTTCTCCTCTTTCTTTCTCAGCATACAATCAGCTGCGAAGTGATTTGCCCCATTGCAGTAATGACAATAAATTCCAGAATCACCTTTTAGTTTCTTCTCTTCCTTCGCATCTTTCTTCTTTTCTTCAACCTTTTCCAGTTTCTTCTTTTCCTCACCTCCAGCTTTTATGAAACCACACTTTGCATCATTTGGCTTTCCTTTTGGATTGAAAGGCTTTTTGAAAAATTTCTTAACTCTGTTGTTTGAATAGAATGCAACTGCTTCATCATCAGAGTTCATTAAGAAACCTTCATTGTCTGATTCTTCTATTTCACCAGTATCAATTTTTGAAATCTTTGAAACCAAAGCCAAAGGTCCTCCTAGACTTTTTTTTGATTCTTCAAACATTTCTGTAACTTCACTTTCATGTGTTTTCAGCTGGTTGTAGAGATAATTCAAGCTGGTTGTATCAAAACTCTGTTGGTTCTTTATCATCATACTCACACTACGCCATTCTTTGCGAAGACCCATGATGAATGTTATATTGAATTCCATGAGAGACCTTGTGATTCCATACCTACTACAACGATAAACAAGCTCATTCAAACGATCATAGTAGTTTTCAAGAGTTTCAGCATCCTTTTGTCTGAATTCCTTAAGTTCAACAAGACATTGCTTAACATAATTGATCTTCGTCTTTTCGCTACCTTGAAACTTCTCTTTTAGTGTGATCCAAATATCCTTGGCTATTTTACAAATACGAATGTAATTGTAAATCACAGGAGGCAAAGCTCCTCTTAGTTCTCTCATACACCTTTTCTCTTTTTACTTCATGTGATTCTCTTGATTAGCAACTTCATCTGAAGAAGCAGATTGTCCAATTGGTTGATCATTATCAGGAAGTTGACCTTTTCCACTGATACAATTCTAGAGCTCTTCATTGATTCCATTTAAGTAATCCTCCATCCTATCAGCCCACTGATCATAGTATTTAGGGATTAACATTGGAATTTTGGTTGAAGAACCAAGTAAGTGAGAGAAAGAAGTCATGGTGTTCATGTTGAAGTTCGCCATTGATGAACACGAGAAATTTTTAGAAAGCTTGAAAAACTTGATGTATTTGTGAATTGATCAAACAAATTGATCACCGATTGCTAATCGATCACTTGACTAAACAATTCAAATGCAGAATCAATTCAAATATGAAGATCAAGAGAGATTTTCAGAACCAAAATGCGCGGAAAATTTTGATTAAAGTTACTACTCAAAAAGCAAATGATTCTAAAACGAAAATAAGATCAATGCAGTTTGAAATCCTGCTCTGATACCAATTGATGAGAATGTTATCGAGATTTAGAAAGCAATCATGATTGTATGAATGAAAAGTAAGAACACATAAAGTAAATATTAATAAGATCTTATATTGATGAAGAACTGATTACAAACTAAGCAGAGAGAAATTGCGAATGGTTAATGAATCACTCATGCATTCGATACCTCTACTTCTAAACTCAGTCCCTATTTATAGGAAACCTGAGTGCACAAAAAATATACTAAGTCCTGAACTATACGCTTCGCAGAAATGAAGACTTAGTAAAATAACAAACATGTGAAACTAAAGAAACAAACATTTCGACTTTTACAACATCTAGTCTCTACAATAAGAACTTAGCTAAGACCAGGTTTCATAGACCAAAACATTCACAAAGTGAAACCCTTCAGTTTTGATGGATTTTGGATGAAAACTATAGTAAGAATGAGTCTCTTATTTGTTCAAAGCACCCGTACAAAACTAACTGAGTTAGTGAAGTCAAGTATAAGTCCTAATGACATTGAGCAAGGTCTAAAATAGATCCAAGAACTCGAAAACTAACGGGATCCGATTAATACCTTAAAACTCGACAAATGCGCAAAAATGCAACTTCAAGAGCATTACGAGATGGGTAATATTTTTACAGTAGTATGAACTTGTTCCTCGGAACCAAAACTTTAGAAGTCTGTAATAATCACTAAAACCAACCACCACCCCATGAGATGAACAATCTAAGTTCACAATCCTCATGCATTCTGGTAGAGCACTGGGGAATCCTAACTGTATCACTCCATATTTATACTCAAAGAAGATTATCCTCGGACACTCATTTACTTCTACACGTGCGACAATACCATATTCCAACGTAAAATGAAGAAAGCGTATGTACCCATTTCTGAAATTGATATGTAATTGCTAATCCATGGTAATAGATAACAAATCCTTGTTGCAAGATAACTAAGTTCTAACATTATAATATACATCCTGGGTGATCCAACTACTTCCTCGCGAACAAATATGGCACTCCCAAATTGATTCTTTCCAAAGACGAGTTCCTCATAACTCTTACATGCTAACTTCAATACACTACCTGAGTGATCCATATGTTCCCTTACGAGGGTACTCAATGCTCCTAAGAGGACTACTCAATAGAGTGACCTCAGTGTCCAACAACTCCTATGTTTCAAGTACAAATCATACATCACTAAAGACATAAACCCACTTGGTTACCTGAGTTGTACCCATGATTTATTCTATTCCCATATTCTTTCTGACGTTTGGATGGAAATCATATAAACCTTTTGATAGATAAACTACTAAAACTTGTAACCACAACCATTCTGATGATAAGTTGATTCTTTTCTCTTTACGCATCTATAAACTCGAACTAGTTACCTCGCATACTCAAATCGTATACTCTTCTAACCTACGATGCTAAAATTGAGAGGCAAAAACCACAACTTCCTTGATCTATTAAGGATCGCCGACCGTCTTGAAACTCTTAGCCACCAGTAGCACCTGACCATGTAATAGCTCCCCATCCCTTAGCTGGATCTCCAGTACATACCTTGGAATCATACACTCGACCTACATCAGTAACACCTGCTCTTCTCTAAACTGGGTCGAAGACTTGATTCATGACTCGATCTCCACCACGACCATCGAACCGACAGAACAATCCAATATATAATTCCCATCACTTTTATCTAATGAGTGGTAAGTTTTTAATCTATTCTCCCTTGAACTTAAGAGTCTAGAAAAATATAACTCAATCATAAAAAATGACAACACAAGTTCTCAGGGGATCATACCCGACGAAAGCTGCAATCCTCATGTTGAACATCATGATCACTTTCTCCTTGAGTCTCACGACTTAAGTTGATAGTATGTAACACCCAAAGTTTTGAAGACCAAGAAAGGGAAGAAAACCCTAAGTTTAGGGGTCGACTCGGCGAGTCCAAGGAGGGACTCGGCGAGTCGGAGCGGGATCCGGGTCGAGGAGTAAGTGACCGACTCGGCGAGTCGGCCAAGGTGACTCGGGGAGTCTGGTCTGTGCGAGCAAAACCCTAATTTTGGGAGTTGTATCATATATAAAGGGTGTTATGTCCCCCCTCAACCCCCATATCACTCCAGAGGACCTGTAAACCTTATATTTCGTGTGAGCTTCCATTATTGAGAGAAATAGCTTTGGAGGAAGGAGATTTTGGAGAGGAGACTTGAAGATCAAGAAGGTTGCTTCAAGGGAGAGGTGTGTGCTCGAGATCTACTTCAGTTTATGTTCATCTTGGAGGTATTAAGCTGCCATTTTCCCTTCTTTGCATCTAGATCTATTTTGTCATGAGATTTGGGGGTTTTATGGTTGTTTGAGACCCAAATCGGGTTAGGGGCTTAGATATGTTGTTGCCACTTCAGATCTATGGTTGGGTGAGTCCATTATGTCATAAAGCATCAGGAGATGAGTAGTTGGTGAAGCGCTTGTGTCCTTAAACCAAACCCTAATGTGTTTTGAGCCTAGATCTCTTTAGTTATACGTAAAGTTTGCAACTTTACGTAGGGATTGAGCTTTGGAAGTATGGATCTATGGATTGGAGTCCCTGCATGAATCAAAAGCCCTCTGCACGTTGGGAGATCTGAATAGATTCGACGAGTCCTTTGAGTGGACTCGGCGAGTACCATGAAGATGAGGAGGAACTCGACGAGTGGGATGAACAGCTCGTCAAGTCGGATGAAGATGGGCATGAACTCGACGAGTTGGATGAACAACTCGGCGAGTTGGATGAAGATTTCCTTGTGCTCGGCGAGTCTGTTCTTAGACTCGGCGAGTCAGGTTGCAGAGTCCCAAACCCTTCAAGACTCGAGTCAGCGAGTCGAGCCAGGACTCAGTGAGTTGGTCAGGACAGGAATCGGGAATCGGTAGACTCGGCGAGTCAGGGGCTGACTCGGCGAGTAGAGTCGCGAGTGGAAGGACTCTGGACTTATGAACTCGGCGAGTCAGTAGAGTGACTCGACGAGTAGGGTTGACCTGGAAGGTTGACTTTGACCAGGACTTGGACTTTGACCTGAGTTGACTTGGTTGTCTTTCGGGGGTCAGTTAGACTCAGTGTTGCTTTGTTATTATTAGCTCGGGAAGCAAGTAGAGCAGGAGTTCAGTCAGTGAACGAGTAGCGGTCAAAGGGTCTAGCAGCAGTAGTTCAGCAGTATCAGGTGAGTCTCCTCACTGTTTGTATGGGTCTAGGGCACCAATGCCGGCCCATTTAGAATATGCATGAAAGACCAGGGGGCGGCTCCTGGCACACAGTATGTTACGTGGTATGGTAGGAAGACCCGGGGGTTAGCCCTAGGCAATATGTATGAAAGACCGGGAGGTGGCTCTTGGCGCATTGTATGCTATAGATATGAAAGACCAGGAGGTGGCTTCTGGCATACTGTATGTTGTTTAGCTAAGTAGAGTAGTATGTATGGTTGTCTTTGTGATACTTGCATAGAAGACCAGGGGGTGGCCCTTGGCACTTGTCTGTAAGACCGGGTGGTGGCCCTTGGCATTCGTCTGTAAGACCAGGGGGTGGCCCTTGGCACTTGTCTGTAAGACCCAGGGAGCGGCCCAGGCTTGACCAGGAAGACCACGTGCGGCTCGTGGCATAATGGCAAGACTATGTTTGGCACATAACACCTTACTTGGTTATGGATAAGTCAGTTATGTATGATTCTTGGCTATGAATGATTTGTATGGTATGTGGTATCTGGGGAACTCACTAAGCTTCGTGCTTACGGCTTTCAGTTTTGGTTGCAGGTACTTTCGGTAGCGGATGTTGGAGCTCGGGATGATCGCATGGCACACACCATAGATTAGTCAGCCTGGGAATGTTTTACTCTGATAATGAACATGTGTTTTGAAAACTAATACTCTGTTTATGTTTTGAAATGATGATTTTACTTTAAGTGATACTTTATTAAAAGAAATTTTTAGTCTTGATTTTTGGGACGTTACAAGTTGGTATTAGAGCCTTGGTTTGAGGGATTCGGGCATACTATCGGGTGTGCCTGAACTCAAACTGAGGGGTCGGATAAAAAGTTTTCAAAAGTGAAAAGACAGTTTTGTAAAAAGAATTTTGAGAACGAAAAACAATTTTAGAAAAGCAAAAAGAATTCAGAAAGAAAGGAACTTGAAAAGAGAAAAGAGGTGTGGTGCATGCAATCAACCGAGCTCAAGTAAGTACCCCAAATTACCCATACAAGTTTATGTTATGCTTATCAGTTTATAGAACAGCATGCTAGAATATGACTAAGGATCTAGGGATGATGCCTTATGTGCCTGTTATTTGTGCTTTTGAGCTGCATGATAGTGCTGATTAGATAGTAGTAGGATGGCCTGTTTAGGTTATGCCTGAGTTTTTGAGTTTGTGTTGCGTGCTAGTTCAGATTCTTGCTATGTGGATATGATTGCTTGAGTATGTTATGGTTAGATTTTCCCCTTGTTTGAATGCTGCTTGCTTCGTGCATTGTGGGATTCTTGAGTGATGGGAGTTAGCCATTAGGTGGATACGTCACGTCATATGTGATCAGGGTTGAATAATCTCAGAGTGCTGGATTTGACCCTATTGCGCAGCTCTCGTCTGAGTCCAACCGTTGTAGGGACGAGTCTTTTACTTGAAGGATTATCTGAGCCTCGTAGCATGTGATGGTATCCAGGTGATGGCTAATTGTCATCACAAGGAAACCTTCAGCAGCTGAGGACTGGTTTGAGTTGAGTCAGTGGTTTCCCTAGGGTAAGCCTAGGATGAGGTAGTGTTTGGAGCAGTATTAGTGGATAAGGGACCTGGTGGAGTCAAAACAATTCCTGAGGAAAGTACGGATAGATGTGGAAGGTAGTATGGGCCCGTACTACTGAAAGCAGAGGATCCGTACTCGATTTGGGAAAGGACGAGACAAGACCGGGAACCTGGCAGGGTATGTTTGGTCTCGCATCAGTGATGAGTATTCTGATAGTGGTTGTGGTATATTTTCAGCATGGTGACATTGCGAGAGAGACCAGCGAGCGGCTCAGGCGTCGGAGAGGGATCAGGCTCGGGTTCAGGGGCCGAACAGCTCGAGGAGAGAATGAGAGAGTTGATATCAGCTGAGGTTACGCGCAGTATTCTAGCTCAGACTCCTGTGATCTTTGGCACAGTCAAGGAGGGTATACTGGAGATTTTGGATGAGAGGTTGGGAGCCTTCCGTACTGAGATCATATTAACCCCTCTATTCATAAATCACCCTGTCAAGTTGCTTTGGTTAAGGCAACCCAAAAGGACCATGCACAACCGGCTTAAATACTTACCAAATATAGTTATGGGCTTAAACACTAATCCAAGACTTCGACTTGGATAAGTCTAGTAACTACAAATGTAAATACAATCTGATTAGCAATCGTAGCTCTCATAGACGTTGTCGAACTCTGATCTCATCAATAACCTGTCCTTCAAATAAAGGATCGTATAGTCCTCTGTTCTAGATATCGTGCGGACAATTACATGGAACATAGTCAGACTTATTGTCTAGCAGTTTGTTTCTTGATCTCAGATTCGTTTGACATAAAACTTAATTAAACACATCAATCCAGTCCTGACCAGGCCTGTCACATAAATCAAACCAAATCATCGATGGGCCCTGATATCGCTTTTACGCTCTTAGGATAAAAGGAATAAATAAACTTCGACTTATATGCATTTACCATTCACTAATCAAATCATACACAACAATGTGTTTTATCACATCAACTTATTGATGCATTTACGCATTATCAATGCACAACCAATTAGCAAAAAATAAACCATATATCTAGGCTTTAAGACCATATGATATTATCGTATTGCGATCACTCGTGATAAATTCCATGAAGTGATTCCAGCAAGCGTGGGTTTATTCCAATGCTCAAATCCTATTCATCAACACTCATGAACGTTGTAGCAAAATTTTACTATGTCTAATACACTTTAGACAATCTACACACCAATTCATGATAGTTTTCATTCATACCTACTTCCAACATATGAACAACTGTAGACCGTTTGAATAAAATTTTTATTCAGGAAGTCAAAACATGGAAATTGAAACAATAGGTAAACAATTAACATAAGACAATAACTTTACTAAAAAATAATACCCATTTATTTAATCATCGAATGTTAATTACAATTTATCTATTACACGTTTTTAAAGTATCGAATCTAAACTAATATCGTCCTTCATCCCAATGCTCCTAGCGTGCTGCAAGTGCTTAACTCTACTTAGTCCCTTCGTAAGCGGATCTGCTAGGTTATCCTCCGACGATACCCTCTTCACTACGAGGAGTCCTTCTTCTTCCCGATGTCGAATAAAGTGATATTTTCTGTCGATATGACGAGATCTACCATGATCCCTTGGTACCTTGGTCAAGGCAACCGCTCATTCATTATCACAGAAAATTTCCATAGGCTCCTATATGGCTGGCACAACTCCAAGTTCTCTAATGAAGTTCTTCAACCATGTTGCCTCCTTTGACGCTTCACTTGCTGCAATGTACTCTGATTCGCACGTTGAATCAGATACAGTCTCATGCTTGGAACTTTTCCAAGTCACTGCTCCTCCATTAAGGGTAAAGACCCAGCCCTACTGTGAACAATAGTTGTCTCTGTCGGTCTGAAAACTGGCGTCACTGTACCCTCACACCTTTAAGTCATTACTCCCACCGAGGACAAGAAACCCTTCCTTGGTCCTCTAAAGGTATTTAAAAATATTCTTGATTGCGGTCCAATGTGCTTTGCCAGGGTTCCCTTGATATCTGATGACCATGCTCAAAGCGAAGGCCACATCAGGGCGAGTACAAGTCATAGCATACATAATCGAGCCAACTGCGGAAGCGTAAGGTACTCGGCTAATTTCTGCTATCTCGACTTCGGTACTCGGACATTGAGTCTTACTCAACTTGGCATTACTTTGGATTGGTAACTCCGCTTTCTTGGAATTCTCCATACAAAAACGTTTTAGTACCTTGTCCAAGTAAGTATTTTGACAATGTCCTATTAGTCTTTTACTTCTGTTTCTCACTATCCTTATTCCCAAAATATAGGCAGCCTCTTCGAGGTCCTTCATAACGAAGCACTTCCCAAGCCAGGACTTTACTTCCTGCAGCGTCGGGATGTCGTTTCCTATGAGTAGTATGTCATCGACATACAATACGAGAAGGCTTACTATACTCCCACTGGCTTTGACATATACACATGATTCATCCTCACTTTGCAGAAAACCAAACTCATTGACTATCTCACAGAAACAAAGATTCCATCTGTGAGACGCTTGATTCAGTCCATAAATGGACTTCTTAAACTTACACACTCTATTGGGATGCTTCACATTGACAAAACCCTCTGGCCGACTCATGTAAACATCCTTAGCCAACTTCCCATTTAGGAAAGTAGTTTTGACATCCATCTGCAATATTTCATAGTCATGAAATGCAACAATGGCCAACATCACCCTAATAGACTTTATCTTTGCAACCGGTGAGAAGGTGTCATCATAGTCAACTCCGGGAGTATGAGTAAAGCCCTTCGCAACCAATCGTGCCTTATAAGTATGCACATTCCCATCCATGTCAGTCTTCTTCGCAACCAATCGTACATGGATTGAATCTCGATGTCCATCGCCTCTTTCCACTTTGCACACTCCGGGCCTGCCATGGCTTCTTTATAGCTGTTAGGTTCGTCCGAATTTATTAGTGTACTATCACTAATAAACGTATCACCCTCAGTTGTTATATGAAAACCATACAACCCGGGTGGAACACTAACTCTACTGGAACGCCTAAGAGGTAAGGATTTGTC
Source organism: Lactuca serriola (assembly GCF_051521515.1). Lineage (NCBI taxonomy): Eukaryota > Viridiplantae > Streptophyta > Magnoliopsida > Asterales > Asteraceae > Lactuca > Lactuca serriola. The sequence continues at coordinate 96,989,121 of NC_136410.1, read as the reverse complement.
AATCACATCAACCGAAGTTTCCTCCTCGGGTTGACTGCCAGCGTTAGAGGTTCCTTCATCACTCGACTCTTGAATCTCTTCAAGATCGATTTGCCTCGCACTGTCCCCTTGGCTTAAGAGTTCTCTCTTTCTCGGAAAACCCCTCTCCTCGCGACAAAGACAACATTGTCACTCGGTCTATAAAAGAGATATCCAAAGGATTTCTGCGAATAGTCGATGAAAATACACCGCTCACTACGAGGTTCGAGCTTGTCGTGAGTCTCTCATCTTACGAAAGCCTCGCAATCCCAAACCTTGATATGTGCTAACGAGGGAACTTTCCCTGTCCACATCATGTGTGGTGTTTTGGCAACCTTCTTAATAGGGACTAAGTTAAGGATATGGGCGGCAGTCTCTAAGGCATACCCCTATAATGAGATAGGTAGCGAAGCACGACTCATCGTGGAACGAACCATGTCTAGCAAGGTTCGGTTACGCCTCTAAGCCACACCATTCAATTGCGGTGTCCTAGGGGGCGTCAATTGCGAAATGATTCCGCATTCCTTGAGGTAGTCGTGGAATTAAAGACTTCGGTACTCTCCTCTTCGATCGGATTGAAGCATCTTGATTTTCCTGCCCAACTGATTCTCCACTTCTTGTTTAAACTCTTTGAACTTTTCAAAGGTTTCTGACTTGTGCTTGATTAAGTGGATATACCCATATCTACTATAATCATCGGTGAAAGTCACATAGAAGCGGTTCGAATCCCTTGTGGTGGATCTAAAGGTCCCACACACATCGGTGTGTATGAGATCCAATAAACCGTCACCCCTTTCAAAAGTGCTAGTGAAGGGTGAGTTGGTCATCTTTCCAAGTAAACAAGACTCGCACACGTCATCGTCCCGAAAGTCGAATGACACCAACACTCCATCCTTTTGGAGTTGGGCTATGCGTTTCTTGTTGACATGTCTAAGACGACAATGCCACAAGCATGCTTTATCCAAACTATTGGAAGAATCAATACACAACACATCATTTCCTAAGTTATCTACAACCATCACAATTTCATATATTCCATTACAAGGCAATGCTTCAAAATATAAAACACCATTAAGATAAGCATAAATAGAACCTTTTTCATTATCAAATGAATATCTAAATCCCTGTCTATATAAATCATTAAAAGAAATGATGTTTCTTGCCATATTTTGCGAATAGCAACAATTATTTAAATCAAAACTTAATCCATTACTAAGCACTAAGGAATAAGTGTAACGCCCCATTTCTGGTATGTAATTCAAACAAAGTATTTTCATTTCTGAAGGGGTACTCGATGATTCTGTAGCCCAACTCGTCGAGTAGAGACGGGATGATCACGCGTTTTGAGCTGGCTACTCGACGAGTCCATATGCTGGACTCGACGAGTCCGCCTGTCTGGATGAAGCCCTAATTTTAAGGGTTTGCACACTATTTAAACACACTTATGCACCCCTAGCCTCGCCTCTATCACTCTCAGAACATTTCCCCTGTAAACCCTAGCCCCATTGTTGAGTTTGAGTGTGCTTGTGATAGCTTGGAAGCTTTGGGAAGGAAAGAAGGTCCATAGAAGGGAAGGAAGATCCAGGAGTTAGCTTACATCTGTTCTTCATTCAGGTAATAAAGTTATGACCTAATGTATTCCTCCATTATAACCTCCTTTATGCTTGATATGCCTTCTTTGGAGCCTTTTATGATTCAAAACTTGAGATGTGGACTCTCCTTGGATGAAAACTTCAGATCTGGACTCTCATTGCATTCTAGAAGTGTAAAGTTTCAGTTATGGTCGTGATTGAGGTCCCTCTTGAGCTTGGAACCCCATTAAGAGCTTAGGTTTGGCATTTGAAGCCTTTAAAGCCATGCATGCATGTAAAGTTTGCAACTTTACGTGATAAGCATGCTCTAGAAGCTTGGATCTGTAATTTGGAGCCACTGCATGGCTCAAATTAGGTATGTATGGAAAAGGGACTGAGCGGACTCGGCGAGTCGTAAGCTTGACTCGGCGAGTCATATGAAGATAGCCATGGACTCGATGAGTTGGATGAACAACTCGGTGAGTCCGATGAAGGTTTCCTTAGACTCGACGAGTTGTTCATACAACTCGGCAAGTCGGATGAGTTTTCCCGAGAAAAGTAGTGTTTGAGGGAAATAGCTTCATTCCTTCTTAGTTACACGTAAAGTTAGCAACTTTACGTGTTCAGATGGTTCCAGGGGCTCAGATCTACAAGTTAGATGCTCTGGAATGGTTTAGAATTTAATTGTATGGAATCTACATGAAAGGACTCGACGAGTTGTTCTTCGAACTCGACGAGTCGAGTCACGAGTCCCCGTTTTTTTTCAACTTGTGAGTTCAGGGTGAGTCAGTGAGTGGGAAAGGGACTCGGTGAGTTAAAGTCAGAGTTAGTAAAGGAGGTACTCGGTGAGTCTGCGCCTTGACTCAGTGAGTCCGGTCAACTGGAAGTTGACTTTGACTAGGGAGTTGACTTTGACCAGGGGTAAAATAGTCATCTTACCATGAGGGTATATGGAAGTAACTAATCTAGTGTTTTTGGGATTTGTAGCCGGACAGTTCCGGAGCAGCGGTCAACGACTTTTAGAGTTAGCATCTCAGCAGCCAGCATTACAAAGTGAGTTTTCCTTCCAGTAGGAACAGGTCTATGGCCACAATGTCGGACCGTCTAGTTAGTAGTATTTCCGGACTTTGGTTTGATGCAGTAGTTCAGTGTGCTTGATGTCTTTGTGATTCAAGCATGTCCTTTTAATATGTGTTCCGGACTTCGGTCCGATGCAGTATACAGTATATGTGTTTATGCTAGTTGATATGTTTATGCTATGCTATGTTATGCTCAGTTAGTTTCTGGACTTCAGTCCGATGCAGGGGACAAGGTCCCAGTCAGTTCTAGATTTCGGTCCGATGCAGTTAGTTCCGGATTTTGGTCCGATGCAGGGGACAAGGTCCCAGTCAGTTCCGGACTTCGGTCTGATGCAGTTTTCGGACTTCGGTCCGATGCATAGGTCAAGGCCCAGGTTAGTTTCCGGACATCGGTCCGATGCAGTTTCTGGATTTCAGTTCGATGAAGTGGGTAAGGCCCAATATGTGCTTTATATGTTATTGTTTGGCATATGGTAGTTTGGGGGAGCTCACTAAGCTTTGTGCTTACAATTTCAGTTTTGGTTTCAGGTACTTCCGCAAGCAAAGGGAAGAGCTCGGGATGATGGCATTGTTGGATTAATGTCTAAGTCCATAACTATAATTGGTAAGACTTGACCTGACCCGACATGGTCCATTTGGGTTGCATGGCATCATGCATTTGGATAGACTATAGTGAGAGAAATAAGACACTTATGGTTATTAATATATTATAAGTTCTAGTATATTAAATAATGAGATTATTTAATTAGTATTGATCAAGAATTAGTCTAGGATTAATTAAGTGATCAAAAGAAGACTAATTAAATATATGGGTTGATTGTGTAAATCATCCATACTTGTATAGTGGGCTAATGCTCCATGGATAATCAAGTTGGGCTAAAACCCATAAGATGGTCCATGGATGCTCCATGGTGTATTTGAACCCATGGATCCAAGGAAATGGAAAGCCATGACAATTAAGGGTTTACCCTAATTGTAACACTATATAAAGATCTTATTCTTGACAAAATTGGCAACTAGTATCACACTAGAGAAAGTAAGAAAGGGCTAGCCAATTTTCATGAGTGTAGAATTCTCTCAAGTCATTCCATTTGTATTTGGTGTTGTGTGAACCATTTGAGGTGTCACACTTGGGGCACTTGGCACTCAAGCTTCATGAAGACTTTCTACACCAAAGAGGTATGTATTCTATCTTGCTAAAGTCATTGTTTTGTATGCTAGATTAGGATAATACCTTGGATGTTCTTATTTGCATGTATAATAGAGAAAACATAGATCCAAGGTATTTAGGGTTGCATGTACACTTAGGAGTGTTAGAATGCTCAAACCCCAACAGTGGTATCAGAGTCTAGGCTTGTTTTCTTGTTATACCTGCAATAGAAGCTGAAAAAACGAATTTGTTGCTGTCTGATCATCAGACTCGGCGAGTCCATCAGGGGACTCGGCGAGTCCATGCCTAAAATGTGATCAATTCGATCCAACTCGCCGAGTTGGTTCATGCACTCGACGAGTTGGACCCCCAGACAGCATATTTTCGAGGTTTTTGGCTAGAAATGGACTAGGAACATTACCCTAAGTTGTTTTTGAACTTATAAACTTGTTTTTGATGTGGTAATGTTCATGCTAATCCATTTTCAAAGATAATTGTCAATAGATTCATGTTTTGTATTAGTTTAAGGTTTAGACTAATTAGATGAAAAAGTTTGATTTGAATTATCTTGTTCTTATGAGTTGCTTAGATTAATAGAAAAGTTGAGTGAAATAGTTGTCTTCAATCCAAATTAATCTAAGAGTTGATTCAAAAATGTGTTTTTGTAACTTGTCCTCAAGTTATATGAAAAGTCACATTTAAGTTTCATAAAACTCATAAAAGTTGGCAATGGTTACAAAAGATGAAGAGTCTTGTCCTTAAGTTATGGAGGTTCAAGAGTCACTTCATTAATAAATAAATAAATAAAGTGTAACCTTAATTGATTCCATAAGTTATAAAATAAAGAAAAGTTAATTCTTTTATTAGTTTAAAGTCTTCCATAACTTGTCCTCAAGTTATGGAACTTGAAGAGTTTTTGGATTAAAACTACTTTAAACACATAAGTTATGAAATTAATTAGTTTTGAATAGTTTCAAAACTTGCCCTCAAGTTTTGGAATTTGTAAAGTTTTCTCTTATGAGTACTTTAATTCCAAGTTAGCCCTTAGAATTTTAAAAGTTAAAATTCAACCCTTATACTTTATAATATTATAAGTTAATAATATATATATATATGTATAAAAGTAAAGTCAGTCTTACCGCTAGTACGCCTCATTCACGAAGCCGGTCTATAAGGTGGGTATAAGGTTGTTGCCTATAAAATGGAAACTTAATGGGTGTCCTCTCTCACCCACCGCTTGCTTGACTGGTGGAGGGTCGTTAGCCGAACGGGTTTGACAGGACTATAATTCTCCCTTCATTAAAAGTATTAATGATAAATACTAAGTAACTAAACTCTTATAAATACCCAATCTTAGTTACTTAGGAAAATGTGAATAAGGTGCTAATCCATGAAATTACACTTTACACTTTGTCAAAGTCGTTAGTGGAGCGTGTGTGGTTAACCGGCACACTAACTTGGACTTAACAAGGTAGGTAAAGGGTAACTTAATGTTTATCATAGTATCGATGGAGCGTGTGTGGTTAACCGGCACATCGATTAAGGGGTAAACACTTAAGGGTACCAAGTAATTTGCATGGTTACTTCACACCTTGTTTTGTGATCCTCGGCATCCCAGTCACAAAACCTGAAGGGCACACTCGAGATTGAAACATGCCTTTGAACAGTTCAATGAATCTCAAAGATCTAGGAGTTTCAAAACCAATTAAAACCTAATAATACATTTCGTTTATCTTGGTGGAAATTGGTGAATCGTCATTCACCTACCTTCAAATATTTTATAGCTTGGATTACGGCATACCTCTTCTAAGTTATAAAATAGTTTGTTGGGTCCTAGCCTTAATATTTCATATTGGGTGTCATATTAAGGACTTTAAATTCAACTATCTTGAATATCTCCCACAACATGTCTGGTTTAGAAATTTATGATCTTCCCAAATCTCTTGAAACAAGCTTTCCTAAATGAAGATGATGTCCCTTGGAAATCATACTTCATTCACCTCCTCCAATTATTCTCCCTTACCCACAAGTTCTTGAAAAGTTTAAGGTCACTCAAGCCCAATTGGCAAGGCAAGGTCTAGGTGTGATCACATCTTGGAGAAGTAGTCACATATTGACAAGCCGGGAGAGTTGGGTGTCAAAGTCTTGAGAAAGTTGGTGGTTCAATCACTTTCTAAGTGACATAGTGAGTTCCTTTGGGACACCTATGAAACAGACTATGACAAGAGCCTTAATGATCTTATCTATTTGTTAAGATCAACTTCCTTAAAAAATTGATGGACATTTACAATAGTGACACAGGAAATCCAGGAAAGCATTCTCTTCCCAATGGAAAGGGATCGGCCATAGTCAACTCGGTTGACCAAATGGTAAAGAGAAAAAGCTAAGTCTGTGATAGTCCCGTGTACCATTATCAAAGGGTCCATATGTTTATATTGCCAAAGAAAGGGGCATTGGTTGCGAAGCTGCCAAATTTACCTAAGGAGGTTAAAGTCAATAAGTTTGACTCTACTTCAGGTAAAGTCCACTATCTAACTCTGCTAAGTTTCTAATATGAGATTCTTGATACATGATGTGACTGGGTCACGTGTTGATGTTTTAAGAATAAAAGAAAAAGTGAAGAAACTTAAACAAATAATATGTTGAATCTGATCGCATAGATGGATTTCTATCGCATAGTTTGAAGATCGGATTCTTGAGCTACATCTTAGGAGTTATGAGATATTGCTTAGGAATAGATAACAACAAGTTTTCATATGGATTGTAAGGATAAGTTTTTCCGAAAAGTTTTAAAATAAAAGAAAATTTTAGATTTTATTTATTTTAAAATATCCTTACAATGGCATTTGAGGAAAAATTGTTGCTTATATGATTCCATTAAGAGCAAGAGGGGAAATATGAAATTGATTCTTTCATTTGTGGTAATGTCTAGATTTACCAAATAAGGAAAGATTCTCATCACCCAAGTTTCAATTGGACCGGAACTTGGAATCATGCAAGCTGTATAGCGTGATGAATGAGAACTTTCAAGTATTGGAAAATTAAGACTAATTACTTGTTCACATGGATGTGTGAGTCAAGTAAAGGACTAAGGGATCGAGTACACATTCTTGTGCACTGGTCAAGTCGACCACAAAGATCGACAAGACTATTCGTCATAGTTTACTAAAGCTCAGTAAATATGATTACACTTACAAGCTTAAGTGTAACTTTGTGACATTGGAAAAGGTTCCAATGTATGACAGAGCGAATAAGAAGAATCAAATTAGGCAGAAGGATAAAAGTTTCTCAAATCTGAAAAGATGGGAGAGTACTTTAGTATCAGTTTTTGTGATCATCTTAATGATTAAGAAACCATAGCACAATTAGTTCTCTAAGGAAATCTTAGTGCATTCTTATGAATAAGAAGAGGAACTTAAATTGTTGAAATGGTTAAATCAGGAAGATGAGTCATACTTCGTTCCAATACAAGTCTTAGAGTCATACTCCAAGATTGTAACTTGAGTGACATGTCTTAAAGAAGGTTTAAAAACACTTGTCAAATGTAAGAGTAAAAGTTTTCTACTCTTGTACATTTGAAATTGGTAAGTTGTGATGTTTTGGATAAAACAAAGACCAACTAAGGCCAATTGTGTGAAGTGTTTGTCTTTATTAGAATCGGCACTATCTCTTGGATGTTTGACAAGGGAGTCTTATAGGTCAAGAGGACAGTGGGAGTCTTAAAGGTCTTGAAAGTCTCAAGAACTAATCAAGAATAGAACCTAAAGTTCTTCACTAGCACACGACTTGAGGTTTATAACCTATCGTGATGACATATTCTGTGCCCATTCCAGTTAAAGTTGGCTTTGCATATGAGTTCTTAGAGTTCTCAATTTGTTGCCCAACAACTTGGAAGCAATGGCAGGACCTTGAGCTGCTAGGTGGCAAGAAATTAAAGATTGAGTTCAGTCCATATGAGTTTGGATTTGTCATTATCCTTGTCTTGTGACTAGGGTTTTGACAATTCACATGGATAAGCACACATACACCATTAAATCTAAGCGTCATAAGGTTTCTCTCCGATTCATGAAAATGATGATGAGGAAACACTTTCACTAAGTAGATTTTAGCTAGATAGCAATTGTGATAATTGCATTCTCAAAGTCGTTAGTGGAGCGTGTGTGGTTTACCGGCACACTAACTTGGACTTGTGAGAAGTGGCAAAAAAGGTCTAACCATTATGATTACGGCATCCCTCTTCATAATTGTTTAGACACACAAGTGTGCTATCTAAGGGAAGGTGTATGATTTTGATAAAGTTTTATCAAAGCAATCTAGTATCAGAAATCTGAACTTTGGTAAGAAAGTCAGCTGATTTCTGAGTACATGTCAAAGCTAGTGGGAGCATAAGTGTTATGCTAATAATCATCATGTTAGTGGGAGCATGATAATTATGATAAGTATTGCAAGTTAGCAATGTTAGTTATAGAAAACAAAAGGTTTCAATTGGGAAAAGTTGTTTTGCTATAATTAAGGGAGAGGAAATTATACTTCATCTCAAATCTATAAGTTGAGATCGTGAGGTTTTAATCATTTAGTCAAGGATATATATATGAATTTCATGTTGGAATGGCTCAACATAAGGAAATTCTGTATATGGGTCCATTATTTGCGTTCTAAAATTCTATTATGATTACGGCATCCCTTTTCATAATCTGAATTATGAGAATTTGGCAAATTGAAATGGAAATATTATAGCAAAAGACTAGTTTAGTCTTTATGTGAGACATCATGAATCGTGTCCCATATGCTTCGGATACAGGATCGATTACATGTGCTATATTCATCAATTCTAAAATTTTCCAAATGCTTGGGGCATTAAGAAGGGAAAAGGTTTAGAACTGGATATGACTAAAAGGATTAAACAATTGTCGAGGACAATCTAAGGTTTACCAAAGATTGGATGCTCAAGGACAGTTAGAAGTATAGTGATAATTCTGGAAGGACCATATTGACATAGTCTGTAAGGAGGCAACTCTTGTTCAGAAGTGATAAGTCAAAATGGAATCTGGAAATGTTTCATAGGTAGAAATTATTCAATCTGTGTAAGATTAGGAAACTTAATGCAAGAAGGATGTTTCTAAGGAGCTGATCTCCTTTCGAATGCTCTGTAATGATTGTTGTCAAGTCTTTATGACTTTGTGCATAATCATTACAAGAGGATCAATGCATATAAGTTTAGAATCTAACAGATTTCAGTAAATGGCATGAATTTGGAATTCTTGCATTTGCAGTAAGGATTTGGGAGTGTGAAAAGAGAATCATTGAAGTTATGTTCAATTGATCTAGTTCATAAAGTAAAGATCATAGACAAACATAGTATGCATACTTGGTGTATGGCATGACTAGTGTTTAGAAAACATAGTGTACATGCTTGGAGCATGGGACAACTATTGTTTTAAATTCAAGAATAAAGTTGATAGCTGAAACAGTATACAATTAATAATGTGTAATCATATGGTGATAAATAAAAGGTGTTTTATTTATGTTCATAGGTTTTGATACCATATTGGATTCAATTATTATTGTGTTTCACTTTGCATGCTTTGACTTCCCGAATAAACTGGGTTATTCTTCCGGAATGACTAAGTTATTCAAACCATCCACAGTCGGTCATATGTTGGAAGTAGATATGAATTAAGACTGTCATGGGTTGGCTTGTAAAGGTCTAAGGTGTTGGACAAAGGGCTACAACACTCATGAGTGCTCATAAGTTCTGAGTATTGGATTCAACCCGCGCTCATTGGAATCACTTCATGGATTTTATCACGAGTGATCATGAGACAATAATATCTTATATTCTTCAAACCTAGAGATATGAGTTGTTACTATGAGTTGATAGTACATTGATTGCACGAAAACACATTTGGTAACTCGGTGCTATAAAACGTGCCTTTGTGTATGATTCAACAAGTAGTAGAACAAGCCATATGAGTCGAAGTTTATCCATTCCTTTTACCTTCGGGATAAAAGTGATATCTGTGGGCCCCTCGATGATTTGATGATGACAAATGGAAGTGCTCGGCCGGGCCAGGACTGAATTAATTTGTTCAATTAGTCAGTCGTCATAAATCGGAAATCGGGAAACAACAAATGGACAGAGAGAATGATTATAATCCATGTCTCAGTCCATATGATATCTAGAATGGAGGAATATATGATCCCTTATCTAATGGACAAGTCAGTGACAAAGGTCAGAGTTTATCTACAAGGTCAGAGTTCGACAGAAGCTTTTGAGAGCTACGATTGCCAGTTGGTTCCTGAAGTCATACGCAATAATAGTTTTAGACTTATCCAAGTGGGAGACTGTTGGATTAATGTCTAAGTCCATAACTATAATTGGTAAGACTTGACCCGACCCGGCATGGTCCATTTGAGTTGCGTGGCATCATGAATTTGGATAGACTATAATGAGAGAAATAAGACACTTATGGTTATTAATATATTATAAGTTCTAGTATATTAAATAATGAGATTATTTAATTAGTATTGATCAAGAATTAATCTAGGATTAATTAAGTGATCAAAAGAAGACTAATTAAATATATGGGTTGATTGTGTAAATCATCCATACTTGTATAGTGGGCTAATGCTCCATGGATAATCAAGTTGGGCTAAAACCCATAGGATGGTCCATGGTGTATTTGAACCCATGGATCCAAGGAAATGGAAAGCCATGACAATTAAGGGTTTACCCTAATTGTAACACTATATAAAGATCTTATTCTTGACAAAATTGGCAACTAGTATCACACTAGAGAAAGTAAGAAAGGGCTAGTCAATTTTCATGAGTGTAGAATTCTCTCAAGTCATTCCATTTGTATTTGGTGTTGTGTGAACCATTTGAGGTGTCACACTTGGGGCACTTGGCACTCAAACTTCATGAAGACTTTCTACACCAAAGAGGTATGTATTCTATCTTGCTAAAGTCATTGTTTTGTATGCTAGATTAGGATAATACCTTGGATGTTCTTATTTGCATGTATAATAGAGAAAACATAGATCTAAGGTATTTAGGGTTGCATGTACACTTAGGAGTGTTAGAATGCTCAAAACCCAACAGGCATTGCACACACCACAGTTTCAGCTTTTGTCCTGGGAGTTTATTTCAGATACTATGTTATGTTGATACATTTCTTTTGTCATGACACATATATTATAACTTTTGGGATTTATGACGTACAATTTCATGATACATTATAAATGGTTGATATCTTTAGTATTATTTAAACAAAAATTTTTGGGTCGTAATTTGGGTCGTTTCAATAAGGATGGTTCACACCGGATGTGCATTGACTACCGGGAGTTGAACAAGTTGATGGTAAAGATCTGTTATCCACTCCCGATGATAGATGATCTCTTTGATCAGTTGCAGGGAGCATCTTGGTTCTCCAAGATAAAACTGAGGATCGGATACCATCAGGTCAGGGTTAAGGAGGAGGACGTGGAGAATACCGCGTTTCAGACTCGTTATGGACATTATGAGTTCATGGTGATGCCGTTTGGGCTCACCAATACGCCGGTAATATTTATGAACATGATGAATTGGGTTTGCAGACCGATGCTCGATCGCTCGGTCATTGTGTTCATAGACGATAACTTGGTGTACTCCAAGAGCCGAGAGCAGCATGAGGAGCATCTTCGGGTATTGGCCATGATCTGAAGTTGTAACTTCAGATCTAGACTCCTCTAGGTCCCAAATTCATAAGGCTATCAACTTTACCTTGTATTAACCTCTCACCAAGCTCTAAACATCATTCTAGACTTTGTTTTTGGTGTTCTAAGCCTTTAAGACCTTGCATGCACGTAAAGTTTGCAACTTTATGTGGAATCTGTGCCTTAGGAAGATTGATCTACAATTTGGAGCTTTGGGGTAGCTTAAAAACGTTTGAATGAGAAATGAACTGGAAGACTCGACGAGTTTCATGGTCAACTCGACGAGTCCGATGAAGATTGGTCATTGTTGGTTTCTAGATGAACTCGGTGAGTTAGTGAGACGACTCGACGAGTCAGTTAGGGTTTTTCCTGATATTTGGACACGCATGGACTCGACGAGTTGTCTAGAAACTCGACGAGTCAACTAGGGTTTTCATGATTTCTAGAGTTTTGGAAGGACTCGACGAGTTAGTAAACTGCACTCGACGAGTGGGTCAACATGGATTGTTGACCTTGACCTTTGACTTTGACTTTGACCAACGGTTGACCAGTTTGACTTCTAGGGGTATTTTAGTAATTTGGGAATTTATGGGAGTGGATCATTGGTGAATGTAGATGTTGGACTTGGAGCTGTATTTGGAGGAGTTTGACATTATCATTCCGAGCTACTTGTGAAGTGAGTTGTCCTCACTATACAAACAGGGTCAAAGACACCAATGCTGGCTCTTTTCAGATTTGTATTTGGGTTATTTGCATGATATGCTTATTGATTTACATCCTGGTAGTTAGGATAGTGGTATGCTTAGACCTGGTTAGGTCGGTATCCTGGTATAGAGGATAATGTTATGTTAGTGAGCGGTTAGGTCGATATCCTGGTATATAGGATAATGTTATGTTAGTGACCGGTTAGGTCGGTATCCAGGTTATAGGATGTGCTATGAATAGTGATATGTTAGATCAGTGTGACTGTTATATACATGCTAGCATACGATATTTATGTGCACATGATTGTTTGATTGGGGTTGGGTTGACGCAGACCTGCTTTGTGCTGAAGGCTAACATCCCTGGGCAGACCGTATAGACTACTGACCTGAGAGGGCATATTAATCAAACCGAAGGCCCGACGAGCGGTCCGGATAGAATGAAAGCCCTGAGAGGCGGTCCAGACGTCCCGAAGGCTCCGAGAGCGGTCCAGATACACTGAAGGCATGCGAGGTGGTCCAGTCAGACTGATGGCTCATTATGCATGTTGTTTGTTTATATGATATGATTATGGTTGTATGGCGTTGGTATTTTGGGGAAACTCACTAAGCTACGGGCTTACAATTGTTGATTTTGTTTCAGGTACTTCTGATGACCGTGGGAAGGCGAAGGCATGATCGTGCACCTCCTCATGTTTTTATGATTTGATTTTGGGATACTCTAAAATTAAACCATTTTGAAAACATGTTTGTAATAATTATCGGTTTTTGAATGATTTAAAAAGTTTTAAACTGGTCTGAATTTTATGGATGCTACAAGTTGGTATCAGAGCCTTGGTTTGAGTGAATTGGAGGAATCACTTGTGTGTCTCCAGTCTCAAACTAAGGATAAGATTTTCAAATGGTTTTTTAAAATACTAAAGGAGGATGTAAGTGTACGATCATCCGGAGCTCACAAATAGAGCCTAAAATACCTTACGGGTTATTTGATTTCGTGATATGTTAGAACAACATGCTAGTACTAGGCTACGGATCTTCGAGAATTGCATGATAGAATTGTCTGATTATATGATGCCTGATAGCCTAGGGTTTTTCCTTATATGAAATTGACATAATTAATGTAGTTGCTTAGTGTATGCATCACGATCGTGCATAATTAAGATCTGATAGCCTGAGAATGTTTGGTTTAGCTTTATTTCTTGTTCCTTGTCTGGTTGTGGGCTTAGAGTAGGACTGAGTATTCAAATTTCTATAGGGTCCAACGTTATGTATGGCTAGCATACACTAGTGGCTAGTGCTGCAGGGTTGATGGAAGTTTCATGGATGTGTTGGAATAGTGTCTAAGGCTGCAACTATATTTGGCAAGTATTTGACCCGGTTGTGCATGGTCGGTAGGTCAGTATGAGATATTTAAAATTCCTCTAGGAGTGATGATTGAGCTCTCTCCATGTTTATGTATATTGCTAGGGTATTATGATGATACTTTAGACAAATATAGGTAGTTGTGGAAGGTAGTATGGGCCCGTACTATTGAAAACACATGACCCATACGTGTAGCAAGGAAGTCACAACCCCTAGAGTTTAGTTGGGAGTTGGTTCCTTGTTACTTATGCAGATTATCACATATCTTCTTGGTGTATTTTTAGTATGGTTGTTACGAGACACTTTGTGATTGGATCCGGATCAGGATCAAAAGATGGTGGTCAGTAGGGACCGGTAGTGCCCGAGGTTGTTGGTTAGATGGGGTCGGACGAGCTGGATGCCAGGATTCGAGAGATCCTGCATGATGAGGTTTCTACTTTGTTTTGGGCATAGTTGCCGGAGATGTTCGTGTCTATTAAGACCGCCATGGTTGAGTATTTTGACGAGCGCTATGCAGTCGTTGCTGAGACGGCTACCATAGCAGCTGTAACGGTGGCAGTAAGAGGAGTTGGTCGAGATTTTCAGTATTGGGACTTCGATAACACGAAGCCCCTGACATTTGATGGGACTCAGGATCCGATCATAGCCATGAGGTGGCTGTCTGACATGGAGGGTTGTTTCTTCACGTGCTCATGTCCTACTGACCAGAAGGTCGGATGTACCCTGAACCTGCTGAGGTCTGGGGAAAAGGACTGGTGGAGGTTGATGATTGGGTCTTACACTGATGATCGGAGAGTTGCGGTTACTTGGGAGCAATTCAGGGATATGTTCCATGCTCGCTACATTCCGAGGTTCAAGCGGGGGCGGTTAGCTCAAGAATTCTTGGAGTTGAGACATGATGGCGAGTCGATGACGGAGATCACCCGTATGTTCATGGAGAGGGAAATGTTCTCCTCTGAGTTTGCTTCTGAGCAGGCTCAGATGACATGTTATCTGAGCATGCTCAAGACTGACATCCATCAGTTTGTCGCTACCCAACGATGCGATACCTTGCTGGAGTTACAGGAGGCCGCTAGGCGGCGGAAGCTTGAGATTGAGTTACAACTGAGAAGGAAGAGGCAGTCCTCGGTGCATTCACATCCGGTGCCAAAGCGGTCTAAAACCACTGATTCCAGGTTAGGAGGACAGGAGGGTCACACTTGTGGCAAGTGCGGGAAGGGTCACTCGGGGGTTTGTCGATTGAGCATTGCGTGCTGCAAATATGGCAAGGAGGGGCATTTTGCGAGGGCGTGTCGCCAGAAAACCCTGGTTCAAGATATGAGGATCTGCTACCACTGCTATCAGGTTGATCACGTGAAGACCAACTGTTTGCAGCTTGCTCCAAGGTCGGTGCAGGCTCCTACGCTGGCTAGACTAAGGATTACTGACGAGAGTCAGGGTAGAGCAGCGCCCCCGAGGGCCCAAGGACGCACCTTCCAACTTTCAGCAGAGGAGGCCAGGGCAGCACCATACATGGTTGTTGGTATGTTTCTATCCCTTATCTTTTTTATTATATTTGTTTTATGCTTATATGTGTTGTACCATGTTAGGTACATTCGTAGTGAACTCCTTACCTGCTTTGATATTATTAGACTCGGAGGTGAGTCGGTCGTTTGTCTCTCAGACATTTAGTAGGTAGTTCGGGTTTCTAGTAAGAGAGCTAGAGTTTCCGTTGCGAGTCTCTATCGCCAACGAACACGAGGTTTTCGCTTCATCAATCTATCGGGGTTGCGTATTAGAGATCTTCGGGGTATCTTTCACGATAGACTTGATTTTGATTCCCATGGGGGATGTGTGTGTGTGTGTGATCGTAGGTATGGATTGGCTTAGTTGTTTCAGTGCCATGATCGAATACGAGGTTCAGCGAGTGGTAGTTCGAACACTAAGTGGGGGAGAACTAATTGTCTACGGTGAAGGTACCAAATTGGGATTAGGGTTTTGTTCAGCTGCCATGGCTCGACTGTATATTCAGCACGGGTGTACGAGTTATTTAGTGTATGTGTTGGATACGTAGGTCAGGGATCAAAATTCAGTTTCAGAGGTTCCAGTTGACAGGGAGTTCGTTGACGTGTTTCCAGAGGAGTTTTCGGAGTGCCTCCAGAGAGGCAGGTCGAGTTTAAGATCGACTTAGTGTCAGGTGCAGCCCCTATCGCCAAGGCACCGTACCGGTTGGCACCATGATATATGCAGGAGCTGTCATCACAGCTGCAAGAACTGCTAAGCAAGTAGTTCATTCATCTGAGCAGTTCTCTGTGGGGAGCACCGATCCTCTTCTTCAGGAAGATGGATGGTTCACACCGGATGTGCATTGACTACCGGGAGTTGAACAAGTTGATGGTAAATATCCGTTATCCACTCTCGAGAATAGATGATCTTTTTGATCAGGTGCAAGGAGCATCTTGGTTCTCCAAGATAAAACTGAGGAACGGATACCATCAGGTCAGGGTTAGGCAGGAGAACGTGGAGAATACCGCGTTTCGGACTCGTTATGGACATTATGAGTTCATGGTGATGCTATTTGGGCTCACCAACACGCCCACAATATTTATGGACCTAATGAATTGGGTATGCAGACTGATGCTCGATCGCTCAATTATTGTGTTCATAGACGATACATGTGACATCCCCAAAATCTCGGCCAGAAAAGACCGATTTTCATTTATGCTTTTAAAATAATTTCAGAGTAAATCCTTTTGATTTGAAAGAGTTGCGGAATTTGTTCCCAAAAACAAAACATGATAAAACAATGTTTACCAAAGCATTTCATAAAAGAAATGTAATTTCATTATATAATCAAAACTCGGGGTGTCATGTTCCGATACAGACCAATAAGCATAAACGATAACATTACAAGTCATTCAACAAATATATACATATACAGACTTGTAAACAAAACAACTTGATGGTTCATCCATCTTATGCCCTCGCGCCACTTCCTGTAATACAAATAAAACTGAGTGGGTCAGGCTTGGGAGCCAGGTGAGCATATAGGGTTTTCAACCCACAATAAATAATCATATTTAACTTTCACCAACCAACAATAACCCAATTACTCATTCCCGTTATTCTCACTTTACGTCCCTAAGACGACTAACATAAGGGACCTAGTCTAAGAATATTTCATCGGGGCGACAACGCATGCTTCGGGGGTTCCTCAACAATATAAGTCAAATAAGGCAACCATGAGGGGGATGGAGTACAGCGAATGAACACCCAAGTTCATTAACACCTACAGGTGGCGAACCTGCTAATGTTCCACAAGACAATCTAGAAAAGTCCGTGGTCGTCATCTAAACTCCGCTAGATGACTGAATCAAACAACAACGAGGCCTCTCATCTGTTTATTACACACCAACTATCTACCCATGTTCTACCCAACATATTAGTAGATAAAAATATACATTTTTATACATAGATAAAAAAACCTGTATAGCATGCTTTGAACAATACATATTCCACATAACAGATGAGGCACACACACATAATACGTATTTCATAGAAAACAAATCAGATCTATGAGATAGAAGAGAGTGAATATACATTCACACATATAACACAAAATATACACATAACACGTATTTCGTGTAAAATATACACCTATAAACAACAATATACTTGATACACTCGAACCATACTTGTATTATTATCGCGTTTATGAAAGGTAGTATACACTCACTTGATCAGAAGATGATCGGACAACACTACGACTTGCATAATTAGTAATCCTCAGCAGATCTGGAAGATCTTCACAAAAATCGAACTTCTCGCGGGCAAAGCTTCGGCTCGGGAACCACACTTCTCGGGATCTTCGGGATCTCGGGACTTGCTTCAGGGCTCGAGAATAATACCGGGGCTTTGGGGTACTTCTGGCATGCAAATCGAGGTAAAAACGGGAGAGAGAAGAGAAAAAAATAGCAATTGAGTCGGCTGCCTTCGGATCCTATTTATAGGAGGCTGGAGCCTCGGAGTACGCGGAGCGTACTGCTCCGAAACGTCATCGCTTACGTATCCGAAGAACTCGAGTGCGAATGTCGACATACCTCTGTGTACGCGGGGCGTACTTCGGATGAGTCCGATGACTCGCCTTCGGATAATACCGGGATTTAATAATTAAATTTAATTATTAATCATTTAATAAACTTCGAAAATTCATATCTTCTTCATACGAACTCCGTTTTCGACGTTCTTTATATCCACGCGAAGGTGAGACTACGCTCTACAACTTTCGTTTAGACTCCGTCGGCTAATTATAACTTTATTTTTATTATTTATTTTTAATAGGCCGGGACAGAAAAACTTCGTTATAAATTCATAACTTCTTCGTTTGACGTCCGTTCTCGCCTAACTTTTCATCGCTTCGATACCAACAACGAGACCTTCGATACCCGTTTAGATTGCTTCGGCTAAAAACCGCTCGATATCAAATCGAGTATTTCAGGCTGCATACCGCTAAGCCGAAACTTCGATAAATCATAACTTCCTCATACGAAGTCAGATTTGGGCGTTCTATATATATTCGGAAACCTCGTTTCAACTACTACAACATTATTCAAAGATATCAAGTTTATTTTACACTTAAATTTTGACGCTTATTTTTATTCTTAATTAATCAAACCACATAATTAACCAATTAAGCACAAAACACACAATACTTAAATAATACAATCTTATTATTTCAAAACGGGTTACAAAGGTTAACCTAGACGATTACATTGCTAAAAATGGAAAGCCCGGAAACACAGGCATTACAATACCTTGGTGTACTCCAAGAGCCGAGAGCGGCATGAGGAGCATCTTCGCGTATTGGCCATGATCTGAAGTTGTAACTTCAGATCTAGACTCCTCTAGGTCCCAAATTCATAAGGCTATCAACTTTACCTTGTATTAACCTCTCACCAAGCTCTAAACATCATTATAGACTAGGTTTTTGGTGTTCTAAGCCTTCAAGATCTTGCATTCACATAAAGTTTGCATCTTTATGTGGAATTTGTGCCTTAGGAAGCTAGATCTACAATTTAGAGCTTTGGGGTAGCCTAAAAATGTATGAATGAGAAATGGTCTGAAGGGACTCGACCAGTTGCACGGTCAACTTGACGAGTACGAGGTCATTTGATAGAAGATTTCTCCAAGATTGCAGTACCCCTCACTCGTTTAACGAGGAAGGGGTGGATATCTTGGGATTGGCTTGGTACTACCAGAGATTCATACAAGATTTTTCCATGATTGCAGTACCCCTCACTCGTCTGACGAGGAAGCGGGTGGATTTCCGGTGGGGCATGCATAAGGAGAACTTGAAGCTTGAGAAGATTAAGGGTGAGAACACCTTGTTTGTGCAGGATAGTCGGGGATTATTGACCCATTATGGTCGGGTCTAGATTCCGATATCTGGTGGGGTTAGACAGATGGCTCTAGAGGAGGCTCATAAGTCTCGCTTCTCTATTCCCTTGGGGGCCACCAAGATGTATTGGGACATGAGGATGAGTTACTAATGGGCATGTATGAAAAGGGAGATTGCATGGTATGTTGAGAGGTGCTTGCATTGCCGGATGGTCAAGATCGAGCATTAGAGGCCGCATGGTCAGCCGCAGCCTCTGGCGATTCCCATGTGGAAATAGGAGTAGATCACAAAGGATTCTATCACCAAGATTCCGAGGATGGCGAAGTGATATGACGCTATTTGGGTCATCGTGGACCGAGACCAAGAGCACCCACTTTTTAGTTATACGGGAGAGTTCATCGGCCGAGAAGCTGGCCGACTTGTATATCCACGAGATTGTTGCTCGCTATAGGCTGCCGGTCTCTATTGTCTCAAACCGCGATGGTCGTTTCACCTCCCGTTTCTTGCAGAAGTTCCACGAGGAACTGGGTACGCGACTGCACTTCAGTACAACATATCATCCTCAGACAGACGGCCAGAGTGAATGGACCATACATACTCTTGAAGATATGTTGATAGCCTGCGTTATTGACTTTGGTGGGAGCTGGGACTCCTACCTACCCCTTTCATAGTTCTCCTACAACAACAACTTTCATTCCAGTATTGGTGCCCCACGATATGAGCTATTGTATGGATAGAGATGTCACACCCAAGTTTGTTGGGGTGAGATCGGTCACAGGGTGATGGGACGGACAGAGGTAGTCTTGCAGACTACTAAGAGGATTCAACAGATCAGACAACGGCTACAGGCCGCTCAGATTCGGCAGAAGAGTTACGCCGAAAGACGTCGATCTTAGCTGGAGTTACAGGTGGGAGACATGGTATTACTGAAGGTCACACCCTGAAATGGTGTGATTCACTTCAAGAAGAGGGGTAAATTGGGTCCCCGATGCATTGGGTCATTCAACATCATTTCCAGGGTTGGCAAGGTGGCATATATAATGGATCTCTAGGAGGAGCTTAGTCAGGTCCACATCACTTTCCATGTGTCATAGTTGCGAAAATGCATAGCAGATGAGGGGGCAGTGCTATCATTAGACGATATACATGTCGACGAGCACCTGAATTATGTGGAGAGGCCAATAGCCGTTCTTGAGAGGAAGGTAAAGGTTCTACGGAACAAAGAAGTACCTCTGGTAAAGGTAGAGTGGGAGCACAGGAGAGGATCCGAGTGGAGATGGGAGCCGGAGACAAAGATGTAGGAGCACTATCCAGATTTGTTCGTCGCAGCAGACTTCGACGACGAAGTCTAGTTCAAGTGGGGGAGAATTGTAACACCCCGACTCCTAGGTATAATGTGACATCCCCATTTTCACGGCCAGAAAAGACCGATTTTTTATTCTTTATAAAAATCATAGTACCTCTTCTAATAAAAATGTTGCGGAATTTGTTCCTAGTAAAACATGATAAATACATTATCAAAGCATTTCCGAAGAAAAGTATTTTTATTCATTTTAAAACATTGGGATGTCATCGTCAATACAGAAACATAAGCATGAACAGAACTTACATTTATTTACACTAGTGATCTACATCTGTTTAATCTCTCAGTGTAATGTGACTTCATATCAAGACCTGTGATATAAATAAACTGAGTGGGTCGGGTTGGGAAACATGGTGAGTACATAGGGTTTTCAACCCACAATAATATAATTATTATGTTTAAACAATCAAACAATCAACCCAATTACCCATCCACATTATCTTCTTTACTCTTAAGGATCTATCCTAAGAGTCATCTATTCATTTATTCCGAAGTCCCTTGCTTCCAGGGTTATAGGACTGGCACTAAATCCATAGCTGCCAATACTCGTTCGTAAAACACTAATTCCATAGCACATATAGTTTATTCATCGGGTAGTAAATCCATAGCTACCAGTGTTTATCTAATAGGTACTAAGTCCATAGCTACCAATTCCTATCGGGTACTAAGTCAATAGCTACCAGTATTTGTCCAATAGGCACTAAGTCCATAGCTGCCGATGTTTATTAGGCACTAAGTCTATAACTGCCAATGTTTACTCACATCATATTTTATCTCTCATCATTCATCTACCCATGTCATACCCAACATATTCGTATATATAAAATACATATACAGTTTAAATCATTTAAAACATGTATAAAAATCTTTCTGTAAGGTCAAACCTTGAAATATGATAATGTTTAAAACAGACCTCAGCATCAGCACATATCTCAGTGTCAGCATCAGCGTTTCAGCAGCTCAGTTTGTAATAGTTTAGTCAGTACATTGTAACAGATCTTGTATTTATCTTGTTTCCATAGTTAGCTTAATTAGTTAGCTGGTGTATCCCTGGTTTGTAGGGATTGTCTAGAATAGCAGTATATAATCTTTTGTATAGGTTTGTGAATGGTCACGCCTTTCACAAACCCTAATCACTGCTTTGTGCACACGATAATCTCTTTGTGAGGTTATCTTTCTTAGTGAAAGTTTTTCTTCGTGAATTCCTCTTATTCTCATTTACTGTCATTGTTTGATAAATTGATTGATCTAAAGGCCTCTTCAATTGGTATCAGAGCAGGTTTCTTTTATCAAACAAATGGCTTCATCTTCCTCTTCGTCGAACTCATCAAATCATCCTTCCGCTAAAATTCCTTCGTTTGATGAAACAAATTTTGCCATGTGCAAAATAAAGGCTCTATATGCCTTAGAGTCAGTAGATGAAGACATGTTGGACATCGTTGAAAATGGTCCATATGTCCCGATGTATCAGCCTCTGAAAAATAATGTTCCTGATGGTACTATGAAGAAAACACCTAAAGAAAACTGGACGGCAGATGACAAAGGAAAACATGGTCTAGATGTTCGTGCTCGTGCTGCAATCAGCTACGCTCTTCCATATAATATCTTTGGGTTGGTTCAGAACTGCATCTCAGCGAAAGAGATGATGAATACTTTGACTGTATCGTTTGAAGGCACTGAAGAAGTCAAGGCCACTCAAATAAATGATCTTAACAGAAGGTATGAACATTTTTTGCAAAGAAAGGTGAAACCTTGACTCAAACCTTTAACATATTCAATACTCTTGTTAATGATTTATGGAGATTAGATCAGTTAAAGCATAGAACTGTTCTAGTGCAGAAGTTTTTGGATTCTCTGGGTGCAGGTTGGGAGAACCATGTTGATGTGCTGAAAAATAGTGAGAAGATCAACACTATGGACTTACAAAGTCTCTATGGAAATCTTCGATACTATGAAGAATCTAAGCTTCAAAGAAAGGAACTGATGAAAGATTCTCAGTGTGAATCATCTGTAGCTTTGTTCTCAAAGAAAAGGCTAGTGTCAGATTCAGACACTGAAAGTAATTCAGATACTGATTCCTCTAAAACTGACACTGATGATCTTGAAAAAGTTGTGGCTAGTGCAACTTTGATTGTAAAGACTTTTGAGAAATCAGGTCGAAACTTCTCAAAGTTTCAGAAGAAGATGGGAGGAAAGTTTTCAAAAGAATCAGATGCTAACAAAAAGCATGGCACTGATAAGAAAGGGAAGGCTCAGTGTTTTAACTGTGGAAGCACTGATCATTTTGCAAAGGAATGTAAACACAAAAAACAAAGCTCGGATGAATACTGGAAGCAGAAGTACAATAAGCTGATTGAGAAGCTGAAAGCAGAGAACTTGGAACATAAAGTTCTTGTTGCTGAAGAAGAAAAATGGAAGACTGATGAGGAGTCATCAGATGATGAAGTTAAGTGTCTAATGGTAAAGATAGAAGACACGGATGTTTCTGAAAAGGGCAAAAGTACATTTGATGCTGATATGTCTGATGCTGTTGAAAATTCCAGGAAGCACAACACTGACTCTTCTTCAATGTACCAGGTTAAAAACTTTGTTTCCTATTCAATGAATGAAAAAATCAAAAAGTTTGAGTATTTGGGTGTCATTAATTCTAAGAAGAATCAAACAATAAGAGATTTGCAAAATCAAATTGATCTTCTTGAAACTGGTATATCCATGAAAAATAACATTATTGAGTCCACTCAGGAAAATCTTAGAATCACTAGTTTGTCAAATTCATCTTTGTCTGCTGAAATTGACAATGTTAAAAATGTTTTGATCAAAGAACAAACTGTGCTTCATACTTGGGCAAAATCTCATAAGAATGCCAATTATATTATTTCTGCTCAAATTCCACATTCATGTGAGAAAATTCTTGGGGGTAATTTTCCAGAAGCTGAAAAAGTTTTTAAATCACAAGAAAAGGAATCTGAGTTTTATTCCATGAATGAGATGAAAAACAATTTCAAAAATAAGTTTGTCAGTAACTCTTTTATTAATCAGAGTTTAATTGATGAATACTGTATTACTAATTCTGATGGTATTACTGAGTGTAATGTTGAAATTACCGGAATTGATCCAACCTCTTACCCTGCACATCTTGTAAGACCAACTCCACTCACTGAGAATATTATTGCCTTTCCTATCTCAAATGGAGTGTTTCATGCTGTTCATGAACAACTTAAGCATTTTCCTGACTGCAATGCAATTGTGAACAAGTCCAAACTAGACACTGATGATAGCTCATCGTCTATCACTGATCATAATCTGTCTGACACTGAATTCAGTTGTGATTCTATAATGAACAAAATGACACAAAGCTCTCTTGGTGAATCTTACAAGTCAAAATGTGTTAATTCAAAAAAATTGCTCACCAAGAGGAACTTTGGTACTAGAGTTTGTTACAGATGTGGTGATACCTCTCATAAGATTAGTGAATGTTCATTTGATAAATCATCTTTAAGAGCTGATAATATTAAAGTTAGAAATGAAAAATGGACTCTTAAGTCAAATTCTTTAAACTGTCTTCCTAAGGAGTGTTATAATCTATTATCAAATAACTTTGTGAATGACCCATCCTCGAATGGGTCAGTGTGTTCTAACTAGTTTCTCAGCACTGCAGGGTCAGGAGCATCTTTGGTACTTAGATAGTGGTTGCTCAAGGCATATGACAGGATCAAAGTCTCTCCTGGAAGATTATGTCAAGAAAACTGGTCCTGCAGTAACTTATGGAGACAATGGAAAGGGGTTCACTAAAGGATATGGAAATATCAAATGCAATAACGTGGTTTTTCAAAATGTTTCATATGTAAAGGGTCTCAAACACAACCTTATCTCCATCAGTCAATTGTGTGATGCTGACTATGAAGTTCACATTACAAAGAAGGAAGGTAGAGTTGTCAACACTGACAAGAACATCGTACTTTCAGCAAGTAGAAAGGATGATATATATGTTCTTGATATGTTCTCTTGTGACAAGGCACTGATGCAATGCTTCTTTACAAAGTCTCAGACGAATCTTAGCTGGATTTGGCACAAAAGATTCTGTCATCTGAACTTCAAGAACCTATCAAAAATATCCAATCAAGATCTAGTTAGAGGGCTCCCAAAATTCAGCGTTGTGAAAGACAAGATATGCTCAGCTTGTGAACAAGGAAAACAAACCAAGTCCTCTTTCAAACCCAAGTCATGTTCCAGTATATTAGTCCCTCTTCATTTACTCCACATGGACTTGTTTGGACCTATTCCTGTCCGTTCTCTAGGTGGAAATAAGTATACTCTAGTGGTTGTGGATGAGTTCACTCGATTTACATGGGTGGTTTTCCTGAAGAAGAAAAGTCATGCTGCACAGGAAATTATCTCACTGATTCGTAAGAATGAGACACTGACAGGTCTCAAGGTTAAACAACTAAGAAGTCATCATGGTACTGAGTTTCGGAATTCAACTCTTGAAGAATTTTGTGATCATAAAGGAATTGGGCAAAACTTCTCAGCTCCTCGTACTCCTCAACAAAATGGAGTTGCTGAACGAAGAAATAGAACACTGGTTGAGGCAGGAAGGACCTTAATGATCCATGCTGATCTTCCTATGTCGTTTTGGGATGAAGCTGTCAATACAGCATGCTTTACTCATAATCGATCTCTAATTCACAGGATTCACAAGAAGACACCATATGAAATGCTGAAAAATCGAAAGCCAGACGTATCCTTCTTTCACGTGTTCGGATGTATCTGTTATATTCTAAATCAGCATGACCCAAGATCTAAATTTGAACCTAAGGCTGACAAAGGTATTTTTGTTGGGTACTCATCTATTTCAAAGGCTTTTCGTGTTTTTCATGTGAACAGGCAATGCATTGAAGAATCCATTCATGTGAAGTTTGATGAGGAATCATACACTGATGAAAAAGTCACTCATTCCTCTTCTATTTTTCAAGAGCTTCTCTCTTGTCCATTTGACGAAGTCCCTCCTGCTGGAGATGAAGCTGATTCTTCTGATTCTATCGTTCCAGTTCCATGTTCCTTGAATCAAGATACTGCAGCCAGATCAGCAGATAATTCATTAGGTGTTGATGAAATCCTTGAAACTGAAGACTCTCCTGCAACTGATAACTTGTCAGTGTCAAACTCTCCGGAATCAGCATCAGTTTCTGAACATCGATATCATCCAGTTGATCAAATTATTGGGAATATTCATGATGGTGTCCGAACCAGATCTCGTGTATCTAATAACTTTTGCATGTATGTTAATTTCGTTTCAATGATCTTACCTGACAAGATACACACAGCTCTTCAAGATGCTGATTGGATCAAAGCCATGCAAGAAGAACTGAATGAGTTTGAAAGGCACAAAGTTTAGACTCTTGTCCCAAGACCATCAGGAAAGACTATCACCGGAACTCGCTGGGTCTATCGCAACAAGGTTGATAAAGATGGAATCATTACTCGCAACAAGGCAAGGCTTGTCGCTCAAGGGTTTACTCAAATTGAATCCATCGACTACGGGGAAACCTTTGCTCCAGTTGCTCGCATTGAAGCAATCAGACTGTTTCTCGCATACGCATCCTACATGAATTTCATTGTCTATCAAATGGATGTGAAAACAGCCTTTCTTCATGGTGTGTTAGAAGAAGAAGTTTTCCTCAATCAGCCCCCAGGCTTTGTTGACAAAGATCACCCTGATTATGTGTACCGATTAGACAAAGCTGTTTATGGACTGAAGCAAGCACCCAGGGCTTGGTATGAGACGCTGACATTGTATCTTCTTGAAAATGGATACAGACGAGGAGCAATCGACAATACTCTCTTCATCAAAAACAAAGGCTCAGATATGGTTCTTGTTCACATTTATGTCAATGACATCATTTTTGGCTCTCCAAATGAGAAACTGAGCAAGGAATTTGCAGAGACCATGTCTCAAAGGTTCGAAATGAGCATGATGGGGAAGATGACCTTTTTCTTAGGTATTGAAGTTCAGCAACAAAAGTCAGGTATTTCTATTTGCCAAAGTAAATATATTTCTGACTTGCTTGTTAAGTATTCTGTCAGTGACTGCAAGCCAGCCTCTACTCCAGTGTCCAAGACTGATAAGATACACGCTGATCCAACTGGAACTGATGTAAATAACTCTCTATATCGAGGAATGATTGGATCTCTTTTATATCTCACGGCAAGTCGTCCTGATATCATGTTTGGAACCATTCTCTATGCTCGATTCCAAGCTAATTCCAAGGAATCCCATCTCATGGCCCTCAAACGTATCTTTCGATATTTGAAAGGGAATCAAAACCTAGCACTGTGGTATCCTCGCGACTCAGCATTTGAACTTTTTGGATACACTAACTCAGACTATGCAGGATGCAATTTAGACAAAAAGAGTATGTCTGGTGGATGTCACTTCCTTGGAAATCGTCTCATCAGCTGGTCTAGCAAGAAGCAAACATCAGTAGCCATCTCGACTGCAGAAGTTGAGTATGTTGCAGCTGGGAGATGTTGTGCTCAGCTCTTATGGATTCAAAATCAGCTTCTCGACTATGGGATCAAGTTCTCAAAGACTCCCATATATTGTGATAACACCAGTGCCATTCAAATCACACAAAACCTTGTTCAGCACTCAAAGATGAAGCATATCGAAATCAGACATCATTTCATCAGAGATAATGTTGAAAAGGGAAAGGTTGTTCTTAAACATGTCAAGACTTCAGAGCAACTTGCTGATATCTTCACTAAGGCATTGGATTCTCAAACAACTGCTTACATTATTGGAGAACTTGGAATGATTACCTTGTAAT
This sequence comes from Lactuca serriola, assembly GCF_051521515.1. NCBI lineage: Eukaryota > Viridiplantae > Streptophyta > Magnoliopsida > Asterales > Asteraceae > Lactuca > Lactuca serriola. Next base: position 96,961,978 of record NC_136410.1, on the reverse strand, counting down.
TAATTTTGCTGATTAATTGTGCTAATGTTTGGTATTGTCTTATAAGCTGATGTACATTGTGCTGATGATGACATGCTGGTGATATTTGCATACTGAGTACTTGGTTTGATCTCCTATCTTTCTCTCTTCTTCAAGTCTTCTAAACTAAAGTTGAATGATTCACTGTACTAAAAACCATACACTGATAACAACTTGAAACTCTTTGCCGATGGTTAGATCAAAACACCAAGATCTATCACACACAACTATCCCTTCTTACCAATCTTACACTAATTTTGTGATTCAGTGTGACAAAACACACACTGATGAGAGTCTAAAAATCTTTGCCGATGGTTAGATCAAAACACCAAGATCTATCACACGCAACTATCTCTTCTTACCAATCTTACACTGATTATGTGATTCAGTGTGCCAAAACACACACTGATGAGAGTCTAAAAATCTTTGCCGATGGTTAGACCAAAACAACAAGGTTTATCACACGCAACAATCCTTTCTTTACCTTCTTCTCATTTCGTGTCTAATGATTCAGTAAGATAAACCACTCACTGATAAAGACACAACACTCTGTGCTGATGGTTAGATAATGTAACTAGTATCTATCACACGCACCAATCTCCTTGCTAGCCCCAATTAAGCAAGTTGTACCTTGAATTGACGGAGAAATATTTTCAGCATGTAACTTTTGTGACTCTGATCTCAGCGCTTCCGCGAACACTGATTGACGTTTCATCTTCAGTCAACGGCTCTTTTACCCAACGGCTATTTTTTCTTGATCTGACAGGTTATTACGATACGCCGTTATTTTTAATGAAGATAATCATTACCTTTTTAAAGGCCCGTTTCATTCCATATTTAAACCTCTTTCACCCTTGTTTTAAACTTTCCTTCCACAATTTTAAACTTCCTTCACTTATATTCAAAACCCTAGCACCCTAAAAACTCTCTAATGGCGGCATCTCTGTTCACTTACTCCTCCACTTCACGAAGGGTAGTTCCTGCCCCAAACTCTCCTCCTCTTCCAATATACATCAAAGCCACCAACGTTGTTTTCAACCCTGATATTCCCGAGGTTCATCGAGGTCTTGGACTCGATGATTTTGTTAATTTCTTAGCCTCCTGCCGCCTACGATACGCAATCAGTGACATTCCATCAGAGTTCTTCCCTGAACAAGTCTGTGAGTTCTACTACACTGCAACTGTCAATGACGACAACAATGCCATTACAGGGACCATTGGCCGTGGAATACATTATGTCTTTATCACCGCGGAACTTCTCAGTGCTGCACTAAGGTTACCTATCTTTGAACCTTTCTCTGAACTTCCTTCTATTGAACGGTGTAGACGTATGTTTGATCAACTGGGATATGATCACTCAAAGGTTGGTGCTCAATCAGCTCTTATTTTGCGCCAATGTATGACCCCAGGATGGAAATTCTTCACCGGTGCTCTGTGCAAGTGTGTGGGTCACAAGTCTCGAAGTGGTGATCAATTGAGTAATTATGAGCAACAAGTCGTCTGCTCACTTCTTCTCAACAAAAGACTTGATTATGGGGCCCTATTCTTTGATCAACTTGTTCAGCTTCTTCGTGCAAATGTACGCGCTGATCACGTTCCTTTTCCACGCTGGATTGCTCTTTTGCTCGATAAATTCTTCGCTGCAGACTACTTCTCGCATTCTGGAAATCCTATCCAATGCCCTCGCATGTCTATTCGCATGTATCAAGATGATCCCCTGGATACTGACATCGGAATCTCTGATAGGATGAGAGAACGGATTGCAAATCCATACACTGTTCCTTCTCTCACCGCTGACACTGATGAAGGAGGCACTGATGGTAACCATGTAGATCATGTCGGTCAAGAGGATGAACCACATGATGGTGGTCATTTCTCTCCTCAACTTTCTCATCATATCGTCTCGGTTACTGATAAAGTTCCCTCAGTTCAAAAAGATTCACTGAGTCAGGGGGAGCAACAATTTCAGGGGGAGCCACCATCCCAGGGGGAGCATCCCTCACAGGGGGAGAATCCACCCCAAGGAGACCAATATTCTCCGGTAATGCCTCCTAGCTCTCCAGCAGCTCCAGCTACTTCAGTTGTTCAAATTCCTGCCTCAGCATTTACTGAACTTCTGACTCTGACTCAGGACATGATTCAGCGTCTTCTTCGCATTGAGGCTGATGTTCATCAGCTAAAGGAGGTTCTCCTGCATACTCCTCCCTCGAGTCCCCAATCTGATGATGCTCAAAAAGGGGGAGATACTGATGATGATGCTGATGCTGATGATAATGCTGATGATGAACCAAAAGAGAGAGACACCGAAATTGTTCAGCCTGAATCACCAAAGCCGACGCATGAGTCTGAATTTGCGGGGTATAATAGTCCAGCAGCTACTGATAAGCTGGTTGAAGATAGTGAGCATGATGATGAACCAGATGATGAATGTCAAATACTGGATATGAACTTCATTAATCCTCTTATTCCAGTTCAAGAAGAAAGTTCAGATGATCTTGATAATGAATCTCAAAGGTGAGACATGAAATTAGTCGATTATGTTGTTGATCCCATTTTTTCGGTCCAAGGAGAAGATTCAGACGTTGCCAGTGAAGACTCTCATCCGCTATCTCGAAAGCGTAAGGTAGCAGATACTGACTTGGCTCATTCTCAAACTAATACTTCTTTGCCTGCCAAGAAACCCAAGTCCATAGTCAGTATATCAAATTTGGCGGCTGAATGGAACATGTCTTCTGATCAAGTTAAACAAATTCTTGATGAAGCTAATCAAGCTCAGCTTCTAAAGAATATTGCTCAAGCTGATGAAACTCTTATTCAGCACAAACTTCAGGCCAAAGGATCTTTTGAAGATCAGATGCAGAAATTCCTGGAATTTCAGTCCAAATCTCAATCTTCTCAGCCTTCTCCTAGCAGTAGTAAGCCTAAGACTGACAGTGTTCTTGACCGGATTGATCGAAAGAGGTTTGAAGACGTTCTTAAACGACGAGTGTGTGGTGATAAGATCATCAAAGTTAAAGCTTCCAAACCACGAAATGAGAAAATTCTTATGTTGCTGATCACTCGTCAAGGTCCTCAGCATTCATACACTGAAGTTGTCAAGAGGGATGAGCTGATCAAATATGGATATTCTGAATTGATGGAACTACTCGAACTAGCATCCAAGAAAACCTCAGCTCACTCTTCGGAACTGACTTGTGCTCTTCATCTGCTGATCAAGAAAGTTCAGCGTTTGGATCTTGTTCCTAAAGAACGACCTCAGCATCAAGGCCAAAGGTTATCTGTTCCTAGAACTCGAAGAACCAAGTTTCAAGTTGATGGTGAAGATGTATTGGTTCTGGACTTTGGTGCTGGTGGAATAAACAATTCTCTTCCTATCAGTGTTGACCCGGTTCAGCATAAGTTTATCTCAGCTCCTGAACACGGGATGTTCTATCTTGATAAAAACAGAAAGATGTGTTTTCAGCGAACTGCTGAGATCCCAAAGGCTCCAACCACTCATCGCATTGGCTTAAGGCAAATGTGCATGAGTCATCAAGATCTCTCCGGAGAGTTTCACATCCTTATTGCCATGGAGCTGCTGAATAGAAGACAGGAGTTGCTGGATAGTCCTTATTGGCCAGTAAAAATAGAAGCTGAAGCTGAGTATGAAGAGTTCCTGTCCAGAGGTGTTTTAATTTAGTTTGTTTTGAACATCATCATATTGGGGGAGATTGTAAGGTCAAACCTTGAAATATGATAATGTTTAAAACAGACCTCAGCATCAGCACATATCTCAGTGTCAACATCAGCGTTTCAGCAGCTCAGTTTGTAATAGTTTAGTCAGTACATTGTAACAGATCTTGTATTTATCTTGTTTCCATAGTTAGCTTAATTAGTTAGCTGGCGTATCCCTGATTTGTAGGGATTGTCTAGAATAGCAGTATATAATCTTTTGTATAGGTTTGTGAATGGTCACGCCTTTCACAAACCCTAATCGCTACTTTGTGCACACGATTATCTCTTTGTGATATTATCTTTCTTAGTGAAAGTTTTTCTTCGTGAATTCCTCTTATTCTCATTCATTGTCATTGTTTGATAAATTGATTGATCTAAAGGCCTCTTCACTTTCACCAGCATAAACAGCAAGTATTCAGACATTATGAACATATAGCACGTAATTTATATTAAAATACTTCATATCTATGTGTAAGATGAAAAGTAACTATGCACTCACTTCAAAAGGTGGTGATTTCGAACTCAGACAGCGCTTCGTTTCTTTAAAATAATTTCCTTCGACGAAACCTAGTATTATTACAACTAGAGTTTAGTCTATTATTCGTCGAGAATAATTAATTGTCTACCTATTATTACTATTATATAAGCGTTAAACAATAGTTATATAACCCATAATAATAGCCCAAGTACTTATTATAAGTTCCTAATAACGTTACTATAATTAAATAAACGATATATTAAAAATAGCGTAGGCGTAGCTCACTTATAGCGGGTTTTATAAAAAACCGGGCTTTGCTTGGAGCAGCGTTCCCGAGCCGAAAAGCTCTTCTTCTTGGATCCGTCAAGCACTCCGGGGCTACCGCCTCGTGCTAGGGAGGTTCCCTAGACTTTTCGGGGGGTTTCGGGGCTAGAGAGAGGTTCTAGAGAGAGTAAAGAGAAGAAAGAATGGGACAGGTGTGAAGAAAATGAGAGTGGGAGAGGTTCTATTTATAGGGTGAAATATGGCTGAACTTGGTGCCACATGTCACCATCTAGTGGCAAGACTTGGGGAGAAAGCAATGGCCAAGATTGTGTCACATCACCCATTTTCGCACATCACACTTCCGACTTCTAAAATCCATAACTTTCACATACGAGCTCTGTTTTTGACGATCTTTATATCCAAACATAGGTAAAAATAAGATATACAACTTTCAGTTTGACTCTATCGGCTAATTCTTGACCGATCTTAAATTTAACAGTACGAGAAGATTATACTGTTAAATGTCCGCATAAAACTCATAACTTCTACATACAGACTCTGTTTTCGTCTGTATTTTTACCGTTGAGTTCCTATTAATGAGATCTTCAATTCTCATTTAGGTCGCGTAGGCCAAAAACCGCTCGATCTAAAATTTGAGTTTCGGGCTGTGCACTGCTAAGTCAAATCTTAGAAAATATATAACTTCCTCATACGAAGTCAAATTTGGGCGTTCTTTTTATGTATGTTCTCGGTTTAATGTATACTACAACTTTTCTTTAGATTTCTAAGGCTAAAAAGTCCTCCATCGTAAATTCACTATTTACGTCTCCCGGTGTCGTGCCGATTTTGCCGTAAAACTTCGACGGGCCATAACTTCTTCGTTATAACTCGGATTTCGGCGTTCTTTATATGTACGGAACCCTTGAGACATATTCTACTACTTGGTTAAGATTATTTATTCTAAATAATCTTTGTATTATCTCTAAATTGACTAGCCCGGATCTACGGGCGTTACATATAAGTTTTAAAGCCTTATATACATGTTTATGGACATACTCGATGAGTTGGTTTCCCAAACTCGTTGTGTAGAGACGGGTTAGCCCACGTAGATTATTGGACCTACTCGACGAGTCGGAGGACCCATAATACCTTCCACATCTATCTGTACTTCCCCCAAGAACTGCCTTGACTCCATCAATCCCCTTCTATTACTGCTGCTTCACGTGCTAATCTCATCCTAGGCTTGCCCTAGGGTAATCACCGACCCACTCTCCGCCATCAGCTGCATAAGAAGTCCCTGCTATCTCCCCCTAACTAGCTCGCGTATACTATTACATATTACTAAATAGCTCGCTATATCCCCATACAACGGTTGGACTCAAACAAGAGTTGCGCAATAGAGCTAAATCTACCCTTCTGAAATTATTTAGTCCTCGCAATATGTAACTTAACATATTTGTTTACTAGTTAGTAAAAGCTAACTAGAACTCCTAAAAGCACAATGTAAGCAACATTTGAGCATCGGGTGAACATAATGAAGCATATCTCATTCAGGCCATCCCTGACTAATCTATACTAGCATGCAGTTCATAAAGTTGAGATACATATAATAGGCATATAAGGCATGCTTCCTAGATCCTTAGCCCTAATCTAGCATGCAGTTCTCATAAAACAGATACACATATAACAGACATATAAGGCATCCTTTCTAGATCCTTAGTCCTACTCTAGCATGTAGTTCTCATAACATATCATAACATAAACTTGTATGGGTATTTTGTGAGTACTTACTTGAGCTCGGTTGATTACATGCACCACAACCTTTTCTATTTTCAAAATTATTTTCTCTTTTCAAAGTTCTTTTTATAAAACGATTTTCTTTAGAAAATTTCATACCAATTCCTTAGTTTGAGTCTAGACACACCCGAGAGTATGCCCGATTCCCTCAAACCAAGGCTCTGATACCAACTTGAAACATCCCCAAAATACAGTCCACAATTTTCATTTTAAATCATTTAAAAAAAACATATTTCATCAACATCATAATAACAAAACCCCAAGTATCAATATGTCATAAATCATGTATCTCAAAAATCTCATATCATCTATCAATGTATCAAAATCAAATGTAAAAATATTAGAGTGAATCCTCCCAGGTTAAAAGTTTCGGTGTATGCCATGTAGTCATCTCGAGCTCTTCCCCTTACTAGCGAAAGTACCTAAAACCAAAACTGAAAACTGTAAGCACGAAGCTTAGTGAGTCTCCCCAAACTACCACATACCATACACATACATGCAACTAGGAGATATGTGCCCTGCCCACTCTCATGGAGATTCGGGCCCCGCCTACACTCCGCTGTCTAGGAGATTCAGACCCCGCCCACACTCCGCTACTAACATGAATACAAGCATCACACAGACAACAAGTATATCTATTACTATCAAACAGTCAAATAACTATACTCAAATAATACTATGAGATTCGGGCCCCACCCACACTCCACCACGAACATATCACATATACGGGACGACCTTGGTGCCTTAGACCCGTTCCTACCGAAGGAAACTCATCTCGCAAAGCTGACTGCTGAAATCTCGAGTGAGGAATCTCTGTTGGCTACTCCAACAACTCCCCGACTATTAATATTACAATAACACTTAGTCAAAACCTAATAATTCTCCTTAGGGTAAAATGACCATTTTACCCATGGTTCAAGTCAACGCTTTTGTCAAAGTCAACCTTCTGGTTGACCCAACTCGCCGAGTTGCTCCATTAACTCGTCGAGTCCTAGAATCCTGAAATCGCGATCTAACTCATCGAGTCACCTCGTGACTCGCCTAGTTCTCTGGCTATTTATAATCGCGATTTATCGAATCAACTCGTCGAGTCCCTTCACCGACTCGTCGAGTTCTGCCTTAAGTTAAAATGGGACAACATAATCCAACTCGTCGAGTCCCTCTGTCTGATTGGCCATCTTAACAGATTAAGCCACTGCTCTCAAAATCCAACATCCATAATGCATCTGCATACTGGAAATGCCCTTTTTAAGGGTAAAGTTTCCAACTTTACCCGTTAATATCCATTCTTAACGGGTTAAGCTAGAACCCTAATTCCTTTAGGATATAGATCTTTGTCCAATAGCCTTATCACTCCAAACCAATGCATGAAAACCCAGATCCATGTCCTAGATACCAAAAGAACACGTAAAGCCTCAGACTTTCCTTCCATGCATGGCCTTTTGGGGCACAAAAGGCCATAACAACACCTTAGAGCTTGCATGGGGTATTCAATGGCATATAGTTTGCACCTTTATGCCTTAACAACCCTTAATGACCCCAGATATGAAAGGATCCTTGCTTGGGGCCTCCAAATCCCAAGGGTCAAGCTTCTTGAACCAAAACCCTCAAAAAGTGGAAATAAGTAGATATAATGAGTACTTGATTACTAGAAAGTGAAGGGAATGAGATGTTGTTTATGTATCTACAATCTTCTCTTGGAGTCCTCAAGCTTCTTCTTCTTCTATAAGCTTCAAAACACACAAAAACACTAAAAAATGGCTCACATACTCACACAATGCTCTAGGGTTTCGTGGATTAGGGTTTGGGACTTGGAGGTTGGAAATAAGGCAAAAAGGTGGGGATTAAGACGCTTAAAAAGGGTGCAAAACCCCGAAATTAGGGTTTCATTCTGGAAGACCTACTCGCCAAGTCGAGGGCTCTTAACTCATCGAGTAGATAACTTAAAACCCATGTCCAAGACTCATTTCTACTCGACGAGTCTGGGGCTTCCAACTCATCGAGTAGTTCTATCAAAATGAATAATTTATAAATAAAAGCATACCAGAAACCAGGCGTTACAAAGCTACGGGCTTACAATTGTTGATTTTCTTTTAGGTACTTCTGATGATTGCGGGAAGGCGAAGGCGTGAACGTGCACCTCCTCCTATTTCTATGATTTGATTCTGGAATACTCTGACTGATATGTGTATAATTAGCCATATGTTTAGTATGGATTTTTATTCATTTTTAGCTAATTATGTGCATAATATGGACAAAAGGTACTTAATAATGTCTAAATTGTATTTTCAGTCCAGAAGACATGCTTGGAAGCAAAAAGGAATAAAGAGAAGCAATTAGAAGCTAAAGAATGAAGAAAAAGAAGAAAATCTGGAGCTACTCGGTGAGTCCACGCAGCTACTCGGCGAGTTCCCGAGAATATTCATGAAGAAAAGTCAAGAATCCCTTCCGTACACGAATTTTCCACATCTACTCGGCTAGTTGGGGACTTACTCGCCGAGTTGACCCTGTTTTGTGATAAGTATAAATATAGAACCTTTATCCGAATTGTGGACTTTTCCTGGCTTTTTGGGAGATACACCTGCGATTGAAGAACCCTTTGGAGACCTGAAGAACCCTAATCTTTGATCTTTTGAAGACTCAAGGCGAATTAGGTTATATTTTCCACTTAATCTTAGGATTGAATCTTGACTAGCTTAGTTAAATTCGTTTTTGAGCTTGTTTCCACTGTAATCATGAGCTAAATTCGTGTTGTTTCTGTTTAGGAAAAACCAAGTTACTCCTATGGTTTGATTATTACTTTTATTGATTGTTTATTGGCGGTTTTATTAAATTAAGTTTGTTAAAGAACCTTATGCATTAACCATAACTATTTTCTGTTAATTGAAAGACAATTAAGATGCATGAACATCTCTTAGTTGTTAACCTCATATGTCTATGTGAACACTTCATCATATGTCTACGATTAGTGAACATGAAACTAGGATTAGTTAGAGAATGGGTAAATTAATGTGTGAGCTTGTTTGAGAAACCAACAAACAAGAGGTTAGTTGAATCACCAATTTGATTAACCAATTACAAATCTTATTTAATCCAAATAAATGAACTAGGGAATTAATTAGTTTAAACAATTGGCCACTACTTGAATTGATTAATTTTCTAAGGGTTAGTAATAGTGAACATGAATCTAACCACTATAGTTGGTAACCAATAACAATTAATTTATCATTTTATTATACAAATAACCATAGGAGTGAATTGGTTGGACCTAAACATAAACTCTTTATTAGATTTGGTAAATTTTTACTTGTTTTTAGTTGTTTAGTTAATCACTTGCTAGGTGGTGTGTTTAAGTTTCTAGTCTTGTAAAACTAGAGAAAAACCCTTTACTTTTATTACTTGTTTAGTTAAAATTAGTTATTAGTTTAATTTCCGTTCCCTGAGTTCGACACCCTACTTATCCAACTATACCACTAAAAGACAGGTTCACTGCATTTGTGTGCTAAATTTATATTTAAAAAGTAGGAATAAAACCAGTACATTTTACACACATCAAGTTTTTGGCGCCATTGCTGGGGAACGGTTCAAAAATTAAATCTAATTCCTAATTTTATCGATCCTTTGTGTGAGTCTTTCTAGCCCAAAGCTAATTTTTTTTAGTAATTCAGTAAGTAGGTTAGGTTTTAGAATTTATTAGTTTTTAGAAGTTTTATTGAGTTTTAATTTTTTTTTGAGTTTAGACAGGGTACTCGCCGAGTGCACTCGACCCTACTCGGCGAGTACCCTGCTATTTGACAATTTGACTTTTATTTTCGTTCAGTTTCATTTTTTGTTCTTTTTACGTGTTTTTCTTGTTTTATTGTCGGATCCGCGTTGAGAAAGAACAAAGGCAAAGACGTTGAAAGCTCGAATACACCTAAGAAGTCGCCTTTGTCTAGCTTGAAGACTATTTTTGGGAAGAAGAACTGCAGCAAATTAGGAGCATCCAACGCCTCTTTAGCAAGCAAAGACTCGATCAAAGAAGACACCGAGTACGAAACCGAAGAAGAAGAAGAACCTACATTCGGGCACGACTCCGATTCCGGCGACGAATTAGCTGTTACCATGGCTAACATCGATGAAGTCCCCATGGGGGAATGGAAGAAGAAGATACGCGACGACACTGGCACGGGACTTGTGCAACCCGTAATTCCCGCAACTGCTACTTTTGAGCTTAAGGGTCACATCCTTGCTCAACTTAAAGAGATCCCCTTCACCGGAAAAGACCACGAAGGTGCTTACAAACACTTGGATGAAGTTAATGATATAGCTGATTATTTCAATGTTCCAACGTGCCTCGGGAGACTCAGCTACTTCGCATGCTTCCGGTTACATTGAAGGGTACTACAATGGATTGGCTCAAGTCACTTCCCCCTGGATCCATCACTACATGGGCCTAGATGAAAGAGGAGTTCATTGATGAATTCTGCCCACCATCCAAGATATCTAAGCTAAAGAAAGCCATAGCCAACTTTGAACAACAAGTTGGAGAGTCACTATATGAAGCTTGGGAGAGGTACAAGAGCTTACTAAGGAATTGCCCACATCATGACCTTAATAGTCAACAAGAAATCTCCATTTTTTATGATGGAGTATATGTTACAAGGCAATTACTTGACTCGCAAGGTCCACTCACGAAGAAAGCACCCCAGTGATAAAGCAACTAATTGAAGAATTCTCTAAGCACTTTAGAGAACACCACAATCCAAGAAATGATGTGACAAGGGGGTCCGCCTATGCAGCTTCAAAAGATTTGTCAGCAGTCATGGCTTTGTTGAAAACCATGGATAGGAGGATGGACAAAATGGATCAAATGATACATGCTATTCGGGTGGGTTGTGAGAACTACAATGGGCCTCATCTTACTAGAGATTGTGACTTGGATGAAAATGGCAATAAGAAGGTGCAAGTGTGCTACTCAAGTGGTGACCGATATGATGAAGATTGGCGAAAACCAAAGAAAGAGTGGCTCCCTTATGATGAGTACAAGAAAGCTAAGGAGGAGAAGTATAAACAAAAAGGACAAGGTTTTTACCAAAAGGAGGAGCCGACACAAGAAAGAAAACCAAGTTTGGAGGAGATGCTTACCAAGTTTGTAGCTGCTTCAGAAAAAAGACATAATGATCATGATGCTACAATCCAAGAAACAAGAACAATGCTTAGAAACCAACAAGCATCTATCCACAACATTAAGACATAGCTGGGGCAACTTGCTCAACAAATTAATCATAGATCACCGGGAGAACTTCCTAGTAAAACCGAAAACAACCCACGAGGCACGCACATAAATATAGTGACAACAAGAAGTGGGAAGATAATTACTCCTCTGGCCCCTATTCAGACTGAAGAGCCCAAGGAGTTGCAAAAGGAGAATGCAGAAAAACAAGGCCAAAATCAAAATCTGCATGATATAGACTCTACTCGCCGAGTCCAAAATATGGACTCGACGAGTCCATTGCCTAATCCGAAAAGTCAGATTCCTGAAAATCCCTTTCAGCCTCCAATGCCATATCCAACCCGAGCTAAGCAAGAAAAGAAGGAAGAGGAATACCAGAAGTTTCTAGACCATATAAAAGCTCTTCAAATCAACATACCAATCATTGAAGCAGTTGTACAAATGCCAAACTATGCCAAATTCCTCAAGGATCTTCTAACCAACAGAAGGAAGATGGAGGAAGTAAAAAAAAAGTAGTTCTTAATGAGAACTGCTCAGCTGCCATGTTAAACAAACTACCAAAGAAGAAGGGTGACCCGGGAAGCTTGACTTTGCCTTGCCAATTTGGGAATTTAGCCACCATTCATGCTTTGGCTGATTCGGGAGCTAGTGTGAACCTCATGCCTTATTCATTTTTCAAGAAATTGGATCTCCTGGAACCAAGGCCAATTCGAATGGCAATCCACTTAGCAAATAAAACAGTCACATTTCCAAGAGGAATATGTGAAGATTTATTGGTCAAGGTGGACAAGTTCATGTTTCCCGTAGACTTTATAATTCTAGACATGGAAGCGGATCCTCAAGTCCCGATCATCCTTGGAAGACCTTTCCTTAACACGGCAAGTGCTATAGTTGACATGAGAGACTCGAAACTTACTCTACGGGTGGGGGATGATTCAGTCACTTTCGGGGTTGATCAAGCTATGAAGCATGCGAGGAATAATGATGACACGACATTTTCAATTGACATGTTGGATGAATTGATGGAGGAATGGGATAATGAAGATCCAAACAAGTCCACCATCATCTTTGATGAAGAACTTGATGCTGAAAAAGACCTATTGGAAATTGAGAGACTGCTGGAAGAAGCTGATTATGAGGAATTAATGAGAACTTTGAGCAATCTACTCGCCGAGTAGACTCGATCTACTCGCCGATTCCAATTAAAGAAACCCGAGAAAGCGTGAATTCTGCAGAGAACTCGCCGAGTCCCTTACCTGTACTCGACGAGTACAACATGCAGAATGCAAAAACAGAGCTCAAAGCACTACCAGATCACTTGGAGTATGCCTTCCTTGAAGATGGTCATCAAAAATCAGTTATAATAGCTTCTGACCTCTCCAAATCTGAAAAAGAAGAATTAGTTCAAGTCTTGAAGAAGCAGAAGCGTGCCATTGCATGGAGCATTAGTGATATCAAAGGAATAAGTCCATCTTATTGCTCTCACAAGATCAACCTGGAGGAAGGAGAAAAGCCGTTTATGCAACACCAAAGAAGATTGAATCCAAACATGCAAGTGTTGGATTAATGTCTAAGTCCATAACTATATTTGGTATGTACTTAACCCGACCCGGCATGGTCCATTTGGGTTGCACTTCACCGACACAATTTATATGGATAATCTTTTGAGAATAGTATGTTTATGATTAATATTAATATATTATAAGTTCTAATATATTAATATGGAATCATATTATTTAATTAGTATTGATCAAGAATTAATTTATAATTAATTAAGTGATCAAAAGGAACTAATTAAATATGGACTCTTATATATATGGAATGGGCCAAGTTCATTTAGGTTGGGCTAAGCTTTCATGGATAGTCCATGGAGTGTTTAACCCATGGATCCTAGGAAATGAAAGGCCATGGGTATTAGGGTTTAACCCTAATCCTCCACACTATATAAAGATGTCCTTGGTTGGTGAAATTGGCACTAGTGTGTGGATACACTATGAGGGCTAGCCGACTTCACTAAGAGACAACCAAGTATTCATATTCTCTAAAGTCTTCCAAGGTGTCTTGATGATTTGTGATTCCACTTGAGGCTTCCACACTATTGGGGCTAAGCTCTTAAAGCTTGAAGACATCAAGCTACATCAAGATGTATGTATTCTAGGGGTGAGCATTTGGACCGGTGGACCGGACCGGACCGGTGAACCGGACCGGACCGTTTTTTTGGACACCCGGGCCGGTTCTCGGTTCTAAGATTTCTTGCCGGTCCGGTCCGGTTTTTTTCCCGGTCCGGTCCGGTTTTTTTCCCGGTCCGGTCCGGTTTTTACCGGGTTTAGAACCGGTTGGACATGATTAAGATTTTTGTGACGTTTTTTAAACGCACATAACTCATTCGTTTTAAGTCGGATTGACCTGCGGTTTTTTCCAACATTTAGTTTACAGTTTGTAGATGAATTTAGACTATAATTTTGTTTATTTTGGTATTATATTCACCGTGTTACAATCCTTCAAAGTAGAGCTATCAAAGCTGAAAAAATTCAGCTTTTCAGCAACATTTTGTAAGCTGTGACGGTTTTTAAACACCCATAACTCATTCGTTTTAAGTCGGAATGACCTCCGATTTTTTCCAACATTTAGTTTACAGTTTGTAGATGAGTTTAGACTATAATTTTGTTTATTTTGGTATTATATTCACTGAGCTACAATCCTTTAAAGTAGAGCTATCAAAGTTGAAAAAATTCAGCTTTTTAGCAAGATTTTATAATCTGTGACGTTTTTTAAACACTCATAACTCATTCGTTTTAAGTCGGATTGACCTACGGTTTTTTCCAACATTTAGTTTACAATTTGTAGATGAATTTAGACTATAATTTTGTTTATTTTGGTATTATATTCATTGAGTTACAATCCTTCAAAGTAGAGCTATCAAAGCTGAAATATTTCAGCTTTTTAGTATTATTTTATACTATAATTCCGAGTCCGCGTTTAACACTTGTGGTAGAGTTGTAAGTGAGTATCAAACTAGTTTATCAACATTGATAGTTGAAGCTTTGTTATGCACCCATGATTGGGTGATAAAGTTTACAAATCCGATAGTTGACAACGTTGGTGACATCTTGAACGATGATGATATAGCTTTGGATAAAAAAAATTACAATATTTATTCTTTTTTTATACAATTATTACTTTTTATTAAATACTAACAACATTTTCATTTGTGTTTATTTAGAGATTGCACAAGCTTTAAATATGTTACATATTGATTTTAAAGTTTAAACTATGATTTTTGTTGTTACGGTAATACTTTTGTATGTTTGTCTTAAAATTGTTTAACTTTTGTTGGTGAACTTGATTTATATGTTAGTTGCTTTTATTTGGAAAATTAATTTTTGCAAATTGCAAGTTATAATATTATACATCAATGTAGATTAGTTAGGCATGAAACGGAAACATATTAATTTTGCAAGTTATAATATTATACATCAATGTAGATTACTTATTATACTCTATGCAATTAAAGTTGTACCGGTCCAAACGGGTCCAAAAACCGGAAAACCCGGACCTGGACCCGGACACGGACACGGACACGGACACGACTCATCCGGTCCGGTCCATGGTCAACAAAATTCTCCATAACCGGTCCGGTCCAAGAGCCGGTCCGGGCCGGTCCAAATGCTCACCCCTATGTATTCTATCTTGTTACATTCATAGTTTTTGTATGCTAGATTAGGATAATACCTTGGATGTTCTTATTTGCATGTATAATAGAGAAAACATAGATCCAAGGTATTTAGGGTTGCATGTACACTTAGGAAGTGTTAGAATGCTCAAAACCCAACAGCAAGAAGTGGTCAAGAAGGAAGTAGTCAAACTCTTAGATGCGGGGATCATTTATTCTATTTCTGACAGTCTGTGGGTGAGTCCTGTCCAAGTGGTGTCCAAGAAAGGAGGGATGAAGGTCATAACCAACGAGAAGAACGAGCTTATTCCGACCCGCACAGTAACCGGTTGGCGAGTGTGCATCGATTATCGAAAGCTAAACGATGCCACTCGTAAAGACCATTTTCCTTTACCTTTTATTGATCAAATGCTTGAAAGATTGTCGGGCCATAGCTATTATTGTTTCTTAGACGGATTTTCGGGTTACTTCCAAATACCCATAGACCCAATGGACCAGGAAAATACCACTTTCACTTGCCCAAGTGGAACTTTTGACTATAGTTGCATACCCTTTGGGTTATGCAATGCACCTGCGACATTTCAAAGGTGCATGACGGCCATATTCCGCTACATGGTGGAAAAATTCATGGAAGTATTTATGGACGATTTTTCTGTTTTTGGATCTTCCTTCCATGATTGTCTCGCTAACCTTGATTTAATGCTTGCAAGGTGTGAAAAAACTGACTTAGTCCTGAATTGGGAAAAATGTCACTTTATGGTTAAAGAGGGTATAGTTTTAGGCCACAAAGTTTCCAAATCAGGAATTGAGGTGGATCGGGCAAAAATAGATACAATTGTCAAATTACCTCCACCAACTAATGTGAAGGGCATTAGAAGTTTTCTAGGTCACGTGGGTTTTTACCGGCGTTTCATAAAAGATTTTTCTAAAATACCTAGACCTCTAACACAATTGCTTTTAAAAGATGCACCATTTAATTTTAATAAAGAGTGTTTAGAGGCTTTTGAATTTTTGAAAGATAAATTAACTAATGCCCCGATCATTATTGCCCCGAATTGGAATTTACCATTTGAAATAATGTGTGATGCTAGTGACTTTGCATTAGGAGCTGTCATTGGTCAAAGGGTTGATAAGCACTTTCGACCCATTTATTATGCAAGTAAAACTTTAAATCAGGCCCAAGAAAATTACACCAAAACCGAAAAAGAATTACTAGCTGTGGTGTATGCCTTTGACAAATTCCGCCATTATCTAGTTTTATCTAAAACCACTGTTTTTACTGACCACTCTGCCATCAAGTATTTGTTTGCCAAGCCAAGATTGATACGTTGGGTTCTACTTCTACAAGAATTTGACATCGAGATACGCGATAAGAAAGGAATGGAGAATGTAGCAGCCGACCACTTATCAAGGCTAGAAAACCCGCAATTGGAAGCATTGGTGGAAGATAAAGTTGGAGATGACTTTCCGGACGAGTACATTATGGTGACCACGGGGGAAGAGCCATGGTTTGCGGACATAGCTAATTACTTAGCTAGCAAGTACATCTCAAAAGATCTTACCCGCCAACAAAAGAAGAAATTCCTTTCAGAAATAAAATACTACTATTGGGATTAGCCATATCTTTTCCGAAGTTGCGCGGATGGAATCATACGGAGATGTGTATTCGGAAATGAAAGTCTACAAATTTTGGAGCATTGTCATAGTGGGCCCACTGGTGGACATCATGGATCACACTACACTGCTAAGAAGATATTTGATATTGGGTTTTATTGGCCCACAATTTTTAAAGACACTGCCCAATATGTCAAAGAGTGTGATGCAGGCCAAAGAGCGGGAAACATTTCATCCCGAAACGAAATGCCACAACATAGTATTCAAGTGTGCGAAGTATTTGACGTATGGGGGATCAATTTCATGGGACCATTTCCAATGTGAAAAGGCAACAAATATATATTGGTGGCGGTGGATTATGTATCCAAGTGGGCGGAGGCACAAGCTTTACCAACTAATGATGCTCGGGTGGTGGTGCGTTTTTTGAAGAAGTTATTTTCAATATTTGGAGTTCCTAAAGCCCTTATAAGTGACCGAGGCACTCACTTTGCCAATAATCAATTAGAAAAGGTGTTAAGGAAATATGGGGTAACCCATAAATTCTCTACATCTTACCATCCACAAACTAGTGGGCAAACTGAAGTAACAAATAGAGCCTTAAAAAGAATTTTGGAGAGATCGGTGGGGAGCAATCGGAAGGAATGGTCGGATAAGTTAGATGATGGACTTTGGGCCTTCCGAACAACTTTCAAAACACCTATTGGTACTACACCATATAGGCTAGTTTATGGAAAGCAATGACATTTACCGGTGGAAATAGAGCATAAAACTTTTTGGGCTTTAAAAATGTGCAACTTTGATATAGCTGAACTTAACAACAACCAGTTGATGCAAATGAATGCTCTTCAGGAACTAAGAAATGAGGCTTATACTAGCTCCTTGATTTATAAAGAGAAAACCAAGAGTTGGCATGATAAGAGGATCAAGGGTAGTAAAGATTTTCATGAAGGGCAAAAAGTGTTGCTCTTTAATTCAAGGCTTAAACTTTTTCCGGGCAAACTAAAGTCAAGATGGGATGGTCCATTTCTAGTGAAGAAGGTGTTTCCACATGAAGCTATCGACTTATTATCAAGAGATGGTACTCCTTTCAAAGTTAATGGACATAGAGTAAAATAAATACGAAGAAGGAATCCCGAGAAATAAAGATATAGAAAGAAGGGCTGCTGCTGGAGGGCATGGCAGAAACATAGAACGGAAGGAGTCCAGCTAATGACTCCTTAAAAAGAAGCGCTTCCGGGAGGCAACCCGAGTCTAGAGTTTGCATTTATTTTCCCTTTGTTTTCTTTTTCATTTTTAGGATCTGTTTTCTTTTCATTCTTCTTCTGAAATTCTGCTTAAAATGATTGCTTGAGGGCAAGAAATGTTGTAAGTGTGGGGTGGTGGTTTAAAAATCGAGTTTTTTTCAAACTGAATGTTCTACTCGTTGAGTTTATATGTACTACTCGGTGAGTACGTTTTTGAAATCCCCAATAAATCGCAAATACGCATTTCTACTCGGCGAGTACAACCATTTACACGGGTTTTATTACAATTTGTAAATAAGGGTGTCTTTTAATCACTTTCACCAAACCATTCATACTCACCGAGCACTCTCTTCCTCTCAAGCCATTTCTCTAATTTTTTTGTTGAATCTCCATCCACAAAGCAAAAAGGTATGATTTTTCCTCTGTATTCTTGTTAAATATCACAACTTTATCAATTCTTGGTTCTTATTTTGATCTGGATTTGGGGGTTTTCTTCAATTCTAGGGTTTCGATTTTATCATGAATTAGGCAGCTTTAGACAAAATTTCTTATGGATTTGTGAACAGCAAACCCCTTTGCAAAATTAGGTGTTTTAATTGACCTAATATGGTCCAATTGAAACCTATTCCCAAAGTTCATCCTACTCGCCGAGTAGGTCATGAACTTGGCGAGTAGATGCCAAGACAAACCTGTTTTGGTTAACTTTAATTGTTGGGTTTTGTTTGTTGTTGTTTTCTTAATGTTATTCTGCAGCAATTATGTCTAGAAGAGGGCAGACTTCAAGGGGAGGAGGTCAAGGAGATATTCCATGGCTTACTTTTCAACAAATAACTTCAAGATCTTCACAAGCTCGTGCTAAGAACAGATTGGAGGCTCTCAAGCAGAAAGAAATTCACCTTCCCAATGCAATTAATTGGGATTGTTTGGGAAAAATTGGTTTGGAAGAAGAATTGACACCTTATTTAATGAAATCTTGTGATATGGGGGAATCTACAATAATTTGTGATGGATGGTTGCAGTTATTCGAGATTCAAGAACTGGTTTTTGCAGAGCTATGTTGGGAATTTTTTGCTACCATCTCATTCCGGGGTGGTAGTGAATATTATAACCCGAATGTCATTTCTTTTTCACTTCGAGGGGAGCTGCGACAATGTAGTATTGCAGAACTTGCTTGGAGGAAAGGCATTTATGAGCAAAATGTCATAATGACAGAGGATTTTCAGACCTTCTTGGAGCAATGCCAGAAAGATCGTCCCGAATAAGTTGTTGCCTCCACCTGGTGGAATACCATAGCAAATCGGGTGTATATTCCATCTTCTGCACAAGAAGGCCACATTCGCTCCCCCATCCATCGTGTCATTCACTGCCTCATTGCCAACACCATCAATATGAGGAAGGATGATGACAAAGTTGTTGGAATAGTGTCTAAGGCTGCAACTATATTAGGCAAGTATTTGACCCAATTGTGCATGGTCCTTTTAGGTTGCCTTCACCACAGCAACTTGATATGATGATTTATTATGAGAGAATAGATATTATTAATATATTATGAGAATAATATAAGGAATAATAATATTGTTATTTGATAAATATAAGTCATAGATTAATTAGTATTAATTTGGTGACTTAAAGATATTAATTAAATAAGAGGGTATAAACTGTCAATTGTTTGATAGTTACACTTTGGGCTGTAAATCCTTCTTGGATAGAGGATGGACGAATTCTAGGGCTTGGGATAGCCTCAAAATCGTCCAAGGCTTATCTTAGGTAAGGATTTGGATTGCTTTAAGGAAAGATTATCCAACTAGGGTTTAAGGGTGAAACCCTAGGAGCCTTACAAGTATAAATAGACCCCTAGGGCAAGGGAAATCGGCACCTCTGCTAAAGCAAAGAAACCCTGGCTGATTTCTAGTCCCTCTCCTCTCTCTCTCAAATCATCCTCTTTGCTAGTTGGTGTTTGTAAGCCATTAGTGGAGTGACAATTGTGACTCTAGAGCTCCAAGACAACAAGATCAAACAAGAGATTCAAAGGTAAACTTCTAGATCTGATTTTGTATTGTTCTTATACCTAGTTAGTCATTAGAAGTCTTGGATTCAAAGCATGTTTAATTAGAAAACCTAGATCCAAGCATTAGGGTTTTGCATGCGCACATAGAAAAGTTCTTATGGTGAAATCCCAACAGTGGTATCGGAGCCGAGATTGGTTTCTATTAAATTGATGCTTGATTGTTTGTTTCTTACTTGCAAAATTTGAATTTTGTGTTTCTGTGTCATCATGAACTCGACGAGTCCCATGGTGGACTCGACGAGTTGGCCTGACTCGACGAGTTCAAGGGTCAGGAAGAGCAAAAATCGGGATTTTTTGATATTTATCTTATGGAAACTTGCCTTTATCATATTAGATCAACTCTAATCCGATTTTTTGATATATATGACTATAATCTTGATCTAATTAAAAATATTTATCAATTAATAAAATATTTAATTTCCTTATGTGATAATTAATTATTTATTTTGATTAAATTGGTAATTATGTTGCAAGAAATCTTAAATAAATCAAATATGGATAATTATGGAATTAATTGTTAATTAAAATTATTTTTTATTTGATCCTCCATGTTTTAAATTTTTAAAACTTGTCCTCAAGTTCTGAAATTTATGTTTTGTGATTAAAAGTTTTAATTTAGAAAATTTAAATTTCAAACCCTAGAATTTTACAAGTTTAAAATACAACCCTATACTAATATAATATTACAAGATTAATATATATATATATATATATATATATATATATATATATATATATATATATGTGTGTGTGTATGTATAACTAAAATGCTAGTCTTATCGTTAGTAGGCCTCATTCACGAAGCCGATCTATAAGGTGGGTATAAGGTTACGGCCTATAAAATGGCGCTTAATGGGTGTACACTCACACCCACCGCTTGCTTGATCGGTGGAGGGTCGCCGAACAGGTAGGATAGGGCAACCTCATCCTCTCATTAAAAGTATAATATGAAATACAAAGTAACTACATGTTTTATAAAATTTCCCAATCTTAGTTACTTTAGGAAAAGTGAATTGATGCAATCCCATGAAATTACACTTTGCACCCTTGCTAAGAAGTTCGTGGAGCGTGTGTGGTTTACCGGCACACTAATTGGTTCTAAGCAAAGGTGGCAAAGGGTGATTCATTATTTATCAAAGTTCGATGGACTGTGTGTGGTTTACCGGCACATCAAATAGATGATCGTTACAATGAAGACACCATGTGAATTTGCATGGTAATTCACACCCGCTTTGTGATCCTCGGTATCCCAGTCACAAACAAGAGGGGCATATCGAGATTTAAACATGCCATTGAAATGTTTCAATGAATCTCATCTAAAGCTAGGAATTCTCAAATTCATTTAGAACCTAAAGTTAGGTTTTGTGGTGGAGAATTAGTGAATCGTCATTCACTTACCTTCATATTATTTGCATGTTGGATTACGGCATCCCTTTTCTAATATGTAAATATTGTTGTTGGATCCTAGCCCTAATTTTTCTTATTGGGTGACAATTAGGGATTCATATTCTAATCTATCTTTGTCCTTTCTATTTGTAGATGTCGAACGCAAACAACGCTGCTGCTAGTTCTTTCACATTGATGAGCCTTTGTCAAAAGGTCACTTTCGATGGGACGAACTTTAGCGAATGGATAAGATACATTCGCACCATTGCTCGCTATGAGGATAAGGAGTATGTCCTCAATGAGAAGCTCGAGAAAATTAACCCTAAAATCGCTACTCCGGCGGAAATGACCGCTTTTGAAACTCATGAGCGCGATGCAACGAAGGATGAGAGTACCTAAGTCTTGAATTCCACGATTATCTCAAGGAGTGCGGAATAGTTTCACAATTGACGCCACCTAGGACACCACAATTGAATGGTGTGGCAGAAAGGCGTAATCGAACCTTATTGGATATGGTTCACTCTATGATGAGTCATGCTTCACTACCTATCTCTTTTTGGGGGTATGCCTTAGAGACTGCCGCTCATATCCTTAACCAAGTCCCTA
Source organism: Lactuca serriola (assembly GCF_051521515.1). Lineage (NCBI taxonomy): Eukaryota > Viridiplantae > Streptophyta > Magnoliopsida > Asterales > Asteraceae > Lactuca > Lactuca serriola. The sequence goes on along the minus strand of NC_136410.1, from coordinate 96,939,901 downwards.
CTAAGAAGGTTGCCAAAACATCTCACGAGATGTGGACAGGGAAAGCTCCCTCGTTAGTACATATCAAGGTTTGGGGTTGCGAGGCTTTCGTAAGACGAGATACTCACGACAAGCTCGAACCTGGTAGTGAGCGATGTATTTTCATCGGCTACCCGCAGAAATCCTTTGGATATCTCTTCTACAGACCGAAGGACAATGTTGTCTTTGTTGCGAGGAGAGGAGTTTTCCAAGAACGAGAACTCATAGGCCAAGGAGACAGTGGGAGGCAAATTGAGCTTGAAGAGATTCAAGAGTCGATAGATGAAGGAACCTCTACCGCTGGCACTCAACCCGAGGAGGAAACTCCGGTTGAACCAATTGATGAGTCCTTACCTCTTAGACGTTCCAAAAGAGTTAGAGTTCAACCCCAGTTTTATGGTTTTCATATTACTACCGAAGGGGACACGTATATTAGTGATGGTACACTAATAAACCTAGATGAATCTAATAGCTATAAGGAAGCCATGTCAGGCCCGGAGTCTGCGAAATGGAAAGAGGCAATGGATAGCGAGATCCAATCCATGTATGATAACCAAGTTTGGAATTTGGTTGATAATGTGCCCGGACGTAAGACTGTTGGGTGCAAATGGATCTTCAAGAAGAAGACCGACGTGGATGGAAACGTACACACATATAAAGTGCGATTGGTTGCGAAGGGCTTTACTCAAACTCCCGGAGTTGACTATGACGAGACCTTCTCACCAGTTGCGAAGATAAAATCTATTAGAGTGATGCTAGCGATTGCCGCATTTCATGATTATGAGAATTGGAAAATGGATGTCAAGACCGCTTTCCTTAACGGGAAGTTGGCTAAGGCTGTTTACATGGCTCGGCCAGAGGGGTTTGTCGATCTGAAGCATCCGAATAGAGTGTGTAAGCTTGAGAAGTCCATTTATGGACTTAAGCAAGCGTCTCGCAGATGGAATCTTCGCTTCGATGAGAAAGTCAAAGAGTTTGGATTTGTATGAAGCGAAGATGAATCGTGTGTATATGTCAAAGCCAGTAAGAGTATAGTAAGCTTCCTCGTTCTATATGTCGATGACATATTACTCATAGGAAATGACGTCTCGACTCTGCAGGAAGTTAAGTCCTGGCTCGGGAAGTGCTTCGCTATGAAGGACCTCGGAGAGGCTTCTTACATTTTGGGAATAAGGATAGTGAGAGAAACAAGTAAGAGACTAATAGGACTTAGTCAGAACACTTACTTAGAGAAGGTACTAAAACGTTTTAGTATGGAAAACTCGAAGAAGGGAGAATTACCGATACAAAGTAATGCCAAGTTGAGTAAGACTCAAAGTCCGAGTACCGAAGCTGAAACAACAGAAATGAGCCGAGTACCATACGCTTCCGCAGTTGGCTCAATCATGTACGCTATGACTTGTACTCGCCCTGATGTAGCCTTTGCTTTAAGCATGGTTAGTAGATATCAAGGGAACCCTGGAAAAGCCCATTGGATTACAGTGAAGAATATCCTTAAGTACCTTCGGAGGAAAAAGGAATGGTTTTTAGTCCTCGGGGGGAGTGATGACTTACAGGTACGAGGGTATAGTGACGCCAGCTTTCAGACCGACAGGGACAACTACCGTTCGCAGTCGGGCTGCGTCTTTACCCTGAATGGAGGAGCAGTGACTTGGAAAAGTTCCAAGTAGGAAACCGTAGCTGATTCAACGTGTGAATCAGAGTACATTGCAGCGAGCAAAGCGTCGAAGGAGGCAATATGGTTGAAGAACTTCATCGATGATCTTGGAGTTGTACCTGTTGGGTTATGTGCATTCTAACACTTCCTAAGTGTACATGCAACCCTAAATACCTTGGATCTATGTTTTCTCTATTATACATGCAAATAAGAACATCCAAGGTATTATCCTAATCTAGCATACAAAAACTATGAATGTAACAAGATAGAATACATACCTCTTGATGTAGCTTGATGTCTTCAAGCTTTAAGAGCTTAGCCCCAATAGTGTGGAAGCCTCAAGTGGAATCACAAATCACCAAGACACCTTGGAATACTTTAGAGAATATGATTACTTGGTTCTCTCTAGTGAAATTGGCTAGCCCTTCTTTAGTGTATCCACACTAGTGCCTATTTCACCAACCAAAGACATCTTTATATAGTATGGAGGATTAGGGTTAAACCCTAATACCCATGGCCTTTCATTTCCTAGGATCCATGGGTTAAACACTCCATGGACTATCCATGAAAGCTTAGCCCAACCTAAATGAACTTGGCCCATTCCATATATATAAGAGTCCATATTTAATTAGTTCCTTTTGATCACTTAATTAATTATAAATTAATTCTTGATCAATACTAATTAAATAATATGATTCCATATTAATATATTAGAACTTATAATATATTAATATTAATCATAAACATACTATTCTCAAAAGATTATCCATATAAATTGTGTCGGTGAAGTGCAACCCAAATGGACCATGTCGGGTCGGGTTAAGTACATACCAAATATAGTTATGGACTTAGACATTAATCCAACAGTACCTGCCATAAAGGAGCCCATAGAGATTTTCTGTGATAATGAAGGAGCAGTTGCCTTGACCAAGGAACCAAGGGATCATGGCAGATCTAGACATATCGACAGAAAATATCACGTTATTAGACATCGTGTAGAAGAAGAACAACTCGTAGTGAAGAGGATATCATCAGAAGATAACCCAGCAGATCCGCTTACGAAGGGACTGAGTAGGGTTAAGCACTTGCAACATGCTAGGAGTATTGGGCTGAAGGATGATATTAGCATAGATTAGATAGGATTAGAAACGTGTAATAGATAAATGTATTAACATTTGATGATTAAATAAAGGAGTTTTATTTATGAGTAATGTTACTGTCTTATGTTAATTGTTTAACTATTGTTTCACTTTGCATGTTTTGACTTCCAGAATAATTGAGTTTATTAAGAATAATTGAATTATTCAAATTGTCCACAATCGTTCATATGTTGGAAGTAGATATGAATGAAGATTATCGTGAATTGGTGCGTAGATTGTCTAAATGGTATTAGAAATAGCAAAAGATTGTTGCGACGTTCATGAGTGCTTATGAACTGGTTTTGAGCATTGGAACAAACCCGCGCTTGCTGGAATCACTTATGGAATATGATATAAAAAGGTGATCGCAAGACGATAATATCATATAGTCTTAAAACCTAGATATATGGTTTGTTATTTGTTAATTGATTGTACATTGATAATGCGAAAACGCATCAGTAACTCGGTGTTATAAAACGCATTGTTGTGTATAGTTGATTAATGAATAAGTAAATGCATATAAGTCGAAGTTTATCTGTAATTTTTATCCCAAGAGGGTAAAAGCGATATCTCGGCCGCTCGATGATTTGATTTGACTTATGTGTCGGGCCCTGTCAGAACTGAATTGATGTGTTCGATTAAGTTCTATGTCAAATAAATCAGAGATCGAGAAACCTAAATGCTTGACTAATCATTCCATAGAATTGTCAGCATGATATCTAACAGAGGACTGTATGATCCATTTTCTAAAGGACAAGATTGATTAGATCAGAGTTTGACAGCATCTTTGAGAGCTACGATTGCGAATCGGATTGTACTTGTGCATATAGTTACTAGACTTATCCAAGTGGGAGACTGTTGGAATAGTGTCTAAGGCTGCAACTATATTAGGCAAGTATTTGACCCGATTGTGCATGGTCCTTTTGGGTTGCCTTCACCATAGCAACTTGATAGGATGATTTATTATGAGAGAATAGATATTATTAATATATTATGAGAATAATATAAGGAATAATAATATTGTTATTTGATTAATATAAGTCATAGATTAATTAGTATTAATTTGGTGACTTAAAGATATTAATTAAATAAGAGGGTATAAACTGTCAATTGTTTGATAGTTACACTTTGGGCTGTAAATCCTTCTTGGATAGAGGATGGACGAATTCTAGTGCTTGGGATAGCCTCAAAATCGTCCAAGGCTTATCTTAGGTAAGGATTTGGATTGCTTTAAGGAAAGATTATCCAACTAGGGTTTATGGGTGAAACCCTAGGAGCCTTATAAGTATAAATAGACCCCTAGGGCAAGGGAAATCGACACCTCTGCTAAAGAAAAGAAACCCTGGCCGATTTCTAGTCCCTCTCCTCTCTCTCTCAAATCATCCTCTTTGCTAGTTGGTGTTTGTAAGCCATTAGAGGAGTGACAATTGTGACTCTAGAGCTACAAGACAACAAGATCAAACAAGAGATTCAAAGGTAAACTTCTAGATCTGATTTTGTATTGTTCTTATACCTAATTAGTCATTAGAAGTATTGGATTCAAAGGATGTTTAATTAGAAAATCTAGATCCAAGCATTAGGGTTTTGCATGCGCACATAGGAAAGTTCTTATGGTGAAAACCCAACAAAAGTCCCAACCCTTGACATTTTCTACCTCTAGAGCATCATCCCCCCAGACATCTTCTGCAACTTGCCCTATTGCTTAGCCAAATATCTTGCGGACGGAGCTGTAAAGGAAAAGATTACCTCCAAAATTAATGGAGGTATGTTTGTTACAAGAATCGCAAGATCATTTGGGATTCTGGATCTACAAGAGGCAAGGGCTTTAACCATCATTTCTCCTCATCTGTTTAACACTACATTATATCGGAGGGCGAGAATTGTGAAAAAATTTGGGGATTCATATGCAATTCCACATGAAGACGAGGTGGTTGCTCCCGAGGAGCCAGGACGAAGGGTTCGTCAAAGAAATGAACGGGCCCGAGAAGACCCACCGGTTATTCCGGTGGAAGATGAGAATGATGGGTGGAATCAAGTGGAATATAGGAGATATTTGGATGACATTGGGCGAGGTGTTAATTACAACAATGAGTCATTCGATTATCTCTTTCAACAAATGAACATTGCCCCAAGGCCCGAGCCCGAGTATCCTTACATCATGAATTGGGAGGAGAAGATGCATAGAAGAAACAATCAAGAAGGAGGAAGTGGCACAGAAGGGGCAAATATGGAAGAAGAAGATTGAATCTTGGTTTTATTTGGTTGTTTTTGTTTTTATGTTTTTATGGTGTTTGATGACGAACTTTGTTGAACTTGGATATTTTTATTTTTAGGACCATTGTTTGTTTGCTTTCACTTGTGGTTACATGTTTTTCAGGTTGGAAGATTAGGATGCATTTAGAAGTCTTATTGGTCAAGGTTCAAGTGAGGATTGATTTAGATGAGAATGCGAAATGTTCCAAGTGTGTTAGTGCTGAAGGAATTAGAAGAAGAATCACTAAATTATCCTGATTTAGCACCTCAGTCAAGAGTAAACAAGCATGGACTTTTCTTTTCAACTCAGAGCCTACTCGCCGAGTGCATCTAGGGTACTCGCCGAGTACGTGTACAATTACACGATTCACTACTAAATGCCAATCTACTCGCCGAGTTCACGCCTAACTCGTCGAGTCCATCAACATTTTATACTCCATAATTGTTTTGGGCACATTCACCATAGTCTTTATCCATATTTTTCATGAAGATTTATTACTGGAGGTTTCTAGGAGCTTTAGCCTAAATATTTGAGTCATTTACATGTTTACCATACACGACATGACACTCAAGATATGGATGAGTTGTTCCCATGTCTAAAGTCATTCAAAGTAGGAGCTTAATTGAAGAAAATCAGCTTCGCGACTGCTATCCCAGGAGAGTTTGTTCCAATTCTCTCTATATTTCATATTTTTATTTTTCATGCATAACATGCAATGGGGATATTGCATGAATTAAATTTGGGGTAGGGGTTGGTTACATTTTAGCAAATTTAGAATCCTAATTTAGGTCTATTTTAAATTAAAAATTATTGCATACCAAAAATCTTGCTTAGGACTTAACTTAGAAAATTTTGGTAAAAAGTAATTAGGATTCCATGTTAGAATTATGTTGATGATTGTATGAAGACCCAAATATTTAGTTGAGCCTATATACGTTCTAGTGCATTTGTGGCTTCCTTATTCCAGTGAAATCATGGGACAAAAACATGACCTTGCTTAGTCCGAAGGATGCAATATGTTTAGCATCATGTACCAGAAATGTATCTAGGAAGATTTTATTATTTAGCCAATAAAGGTTGAAGTTGAGCGCCCTTGCTTTAGCATGTAGGTTTTTGAAAGAGAAAAAAAAATATATGTGAGTTACATGTGAAAAAAAATTACAAGAAAAAGTTTGAAGAATCTTTGGAGCATCAAAGTCAAGGTATGAAGATCAAAATTCTGAAGATTCAAAAAATTGAAGATACCCAAAAATCAAAGGTCAAATTTTCAAAGAAGTAAGGATGCAAAAGAGCTCCATAGTGGTATCATAATTTGTAATTTCTAGATTATGTATGCTTGGGTTGCTCAACCAAAAATACCTTGAGGTTAGGAAGTTTTCTGCGGATGGATTCTGAGGGATGCATAAAATGAGCATTGTTCGGGATAAGTGGATGAATGTTTATGAGGATTGTAAGTATTTGGAATATTGGGGGGTTTTAGGGAAATTTTAGACACAAATGCACGCATTGCGGTTTTGGCGTAATGGTTGGGTTCGATTGGAGTTGTTGTAACGCCTGTGTTTCCGGGCTTGCCATATTTAGCAATATAATAGTCTAGGTTAACCTTTGTAACCCGTTTTGAAATAATAAGAATGTATTATTTGAGTATTATGTGTTTTGTGCTTAATTGCTTAATTATGTGGTCTGATTAATTAAGAATAAAAATAAGCGTCAAAATTTAAGTGTAAAATAAACTTAATATCCTTGGTTAATGTTGTAGTAGTCGAAACGAGGTTTCCGAATATATATAGAACGCCCAAATCTGACTTCGTATGAGGAAGTTATGATTTATCGAAGTTCCGGCTTAGCGGTATACAGCCTGAAATACTCGAATTGAGATCGAGCGGTTGTTAGCCGAAGCAATCTAAATGAGAATCAAAGATCTCGTTGTTGGTATCGAAGCGATAAAAAGTTAGGCGAGAACGGACGTCAAACGAAGAAGTTATGAATTTATAACGAAAGTTTCTGTCGCGGCCTATTAAAAATAATTAATAAAAATAAAGTCAAAATTAGCCGACGGAGTCTAAACGAAAGTCGTAGAGCATGGTCTCACCTTTCCGTGGATATAAAGAACGTCGAAAACGGAGTTCGTATGAAGAAGTTATGAATTTCCGAAGTTTATTAATCATTTTGTATTTAAATTTAATTGGAAATTCGGAAGCATTATCCGAAGGAGTCACCGATCTGATCCGAGGTACGCCCCGCGTACTCGAGTACGCCCAGCGTACTCCGAGGGATGTCGACACTCGCACTCGAGCACTTCGGATACGTAAGCAATGACGTTTTGGGCAGTACGCCCCGCGTAACGCAGTACGCCCCGCGTACTCCGAGGCTCCAGCCTCTATAAAAGGGGATCCGAAGGCAGCCATAATTCTTGTTCATTTTCTTCTCTTCTCTCTAGTCTTTTGCATCGTTTTTCGTGCCGAAGCTACCCCGAAGTCCCGGTATCATACTCTAGCCCCGAGGCAAGTCCCGAGATCCCGAAGATCCCGAGAAGCGCGGTTCCCGAGTCGAAGCTCTGCCCGCGAGAAGTTCGATTTTCGAGGAGATCTTCCAGATCTGCTGTGGATTACTACTTCTATAAGTCGTAGTGCTGTCGGATCGTCTTCTGATCAAGTGAGTGTGTAGTTATTTCTTCTAATACAATAATACGAAGTATTTTATATAAAAATACGTGCTATGTGTATATATTTGGTTGTGTTATGCGTGAATGAGTATTCACTCTCTTCTATCTTATAGATCTGCTTATTTCTTTATGAGATATGTGTTATGTGTGTGTGTGCCTCATCTGTTATGTGATATATGTGTTGATTAAAGCATGCTATACAGGTTTTCTTTAAACTACGTATGAAAATATATATTTTATCTACTAATATGTTGGGTAGAACATGGGTAGATAGTTGGTGTGTAATAAACAGATGAGAGGCCTCGATGTTGTTGTTGTTGTTGATCTAGTTATTCAGCGGAGTATGGATAACGACCACGGACTCTTTCTAGACAGTCCAGTGGAACGCTAGCAGGTTCATAACCTGTAGGTGTTGTGAACGATGTGTTCACCGGTGTACTCTATCCCCCTCATGGTTGCCTTTAGGATATCTATTGTTGAGGAAACCCCTTCGCAGTGATGTCCGTCCCGATGAAAATCCTAGATTAGGTCCCTTGAGATAGTTGTTTTAGGGACGTAAAGTGAGGATAACGGGAATGGGTAATCGGGATAGTGATTGGTTGGTGAAATTAAATATAACTTATTTATTGTGGGTTGAAAACCCTATATGCTCACCAGGCTCCCAAGCCTGACCCACTCAGTTTTATTTGTATTACAGGAAGTGGCACAAGGGCGTAAGATGGATGGATCATCTTGTTGTTTTGTTTACAAGTCTGTATATGTATATATTTGTTGAATGACTTGTAATGTTTATCGTTTATGCTTTATGGTCTGTATCGGAACATGACATCCCGAGTTTTGATTATATAATGAAATGCATCTCTTGATGAAATGCTTTGATAAATATTATTTTATCATGTTTTGTTTTGGGAACAAATTCCGCAACTCTTTCAAATCAAAAGGATTTACTCTGAAAATATTTAAAAGCATAAATGAAAATCGGTCTTTTCTGGCCGAGATTTTGGGGATGTCACAGTTGGTATCAGAGCATTAGTTTAAGCGAACTAGGAATTTGTAGGATTTCTAGACTTAAACTTAGAATGCTAAATGGAATGATGAGATGTGTGTCTGTTGGATTTTGGACACGAGCACTAGTTTATTTTAGGAAAGTTGCCTAAAATGCTTTTATGTGCTAAATGTTATATGTTGCCATATATGATATTATTTGTTCGGATCTACGGTCTGTTGCCGACCGGATCTGAAGGTTTATGTGTTTAGGATTCTAAACGTATGTATACGATATTAGAACTAGCATGTAATCGTTTGGAGTAATAAGGCGAAATTATTCGGTGTGTAGATCAAAATGGTGAGAACGAGGAGTGGCGTTGGAAACGCAGATGGAAACAGGAATCAACCGCCAGTGATTGAGCAAATACCTGTTGTAGCAGCAGCACCAGAACCAATAACAATGGCTGCGGTGCAAGCCATGATTCGGGCTATGCTAGCCGAACAAAGGGAGGAGATGCGACAAATGTTGCATAATAATAGGGATGAACCTATCATACCTATTGAGGAACCTGAATTGATTCCCGAGCAATCGGAGGAAGGGAACAATAGTCGCATGATGAGTCAAGTTGGGACTCAAGAGGAACGAAGGAACGATCCGGAAAGGAGAAACAACAAGGATGGGCGTATGTACAAGAATTTCTTGGGCGCCAAACCGCCAAGTCTTTCTGGGAGCCCAAAGCCTGTTGAGATAATGGATTGGATCTCCGAAATGGAGATGGTATTTGAAAGTTGCGACTGTAGCAACAAACAGAAGACCGTATTTGCGGTTAGACAACTGAAGACTGGAGTCTTGAGTTGGTGGAAGTTGTTGGCAGATACTATGCCACGAGGAGAAGCCCTGAAAATGTCATGGGAGGAGTTCTTGGAACAGCTGAGGGTGCAGTATTGTTCAGAGATAGATCTGATTGATTTGAACAATGAGTTCCAAAACTTGAAGAAAGGGAAGATGAGCATAGATGACTATGCTACTGCATTTACTGAGAAGATGAAGTTGTTTCCGTACCTAGTGCCGACGGAACTCTCCAAGATTGAGAGGTTTGCTAACGGACTGCCTGCTGACTTTGGTCCGACAGTCAAAATGGCAACCACTCTGAAAACGGCTGTTCGTGCAGCTAAGAATGTGGAGGCCCAGCAGAAGGAAAAGGGTCTGGAAAGAATAGATGTTGGAGAAAAGAGGAAGTTCGATGGAACTTCAGGGTCCAACAAGAAAAACAAGTTCTCGAAGTCTGGTTCGAGGGGAGGTGGAGGTGAAGCGAAATGGTGCGACAAATGTAAGAAGAAGCATCATGGGAGATGTGAGGTGGCGAACACATGCTACAAGTGTGGAAAGCCAGGGCACTATGCCAATGAGTGTACCCTCACAAAGAAAGTTTGCTATGGTTGTGGTGAGGAGGGTCATATGTCGAAGGACTGCCCGAAGAAGAAGGAGGCAGCTAGACCCAACATTCCGCCAAAGCCAAAGGCGAGAGCATTCCAGATGACACTGGAAGCTGCTAAAGATGAAGCTGATGTCGCTTCAGGTACCTTTCTCGTTAACGAATTGCCTGCCCAAATTTTATTTGATTCTGGAGCCAATTACTCCTTTATATCGCATGAATTTGGTAGAAAGCTAGCTTTGCCTGTTGTTAGACTAGATAATGCTTTATTAGTCGAAGTTGCTAGTGGCAAGTTTGTACCTGTTAGCTATCGCATGAAAAACATCTTAATTGATCTGAATGGGAATAAGTTCCACGAGGAATTATTGCCTATCGAACTTAATGGTTTCGACATCGTATTGGGAATGGATTGGCTAAGCGCCAACGACGCCGAAATTTTATGCAAGAAGAAAATAGTCAAAGTAAACCCGCCTGGGAAAGATTCGTTTATGGTGTATGGAGATAAACGCAGAGTGAATTCTGGAATCATTTCATTGATGAAAGCCAGAAAATGTTTGACCAAGGGGTGTACATCGTATTTAGCATTCGTGATTGATGCTAAGAAGGAAAAGAAGGTGATGCAGAATATTCCAGTGGTGTGTGATTATCCGGAAGTATTTCCCGAAGATCTTCCTGGATTACCGCCTGATCGACAAGTGGAATTTCGTATTGACTTGTTGCCAGGAACAACGCCAATTGCGAAAGCACCTTATCGATTAGCACCGACGGAGATGAAGGAACTAATGATGCAACTTCAGGAGTTATTGGACAACGGTTTCATTAGACCTAGTTCATCGCCCTGGGGAGCTCCGGTGTTATTTATAAAGAAGAAAGATGGAAGTATGAGAATGTGCATCGATTACAGAGAGCTGAACAAGGCAACAATAAAGAATAGATATCCGTTGCCGAGGATTGATGACCTGTTTGATCAATTGCAAGGTTCGAGCTATTTCTCGAAGATCGATCTTAGGTCAGGATATCATCAGCTAAAAGTAAGAGAGCAAGATATCGAGAAGACTGCATTCAGAACTAGATATGGACACTACGAGTTCTTGGTTATGTCGTTTGGACTAACCAATGCTCCAGCAGCGTTCATGGATTTGATGAATAGGGTTTGTAACCCGTTCCTTGATAAATCCGTGATAGTGTTCATAGACGACATTCTGATTTACTCGAAAAGCCAGGAGGAGCATGGCAGACACTTGCGAGAAGTGTTAGAAGTCTTGAAGAAGGAGAAGCTGTATGCTAAGTTCTCCAAATGTGATTTTTGGATTCGTGAAGTCCAATTCTTGGGTCACGTGGTCAACCAAGAAGGGATAATGGTTGATCCAGCGAAGATCGAAGCTGTGACGAAGTGGGAACAACCGAAAAGTCCCACGGAGATTCGAAGCTTTTTAGGATTAGCCGGATATTACCGAAGGTTTATCCAAGGCTTTTCTTCGATCGCTAGTCCATTGTCAGCTTTGACCCACAAAGGAGCTACTTATGCTTGGAGTGAGAAGCATCAGGAAGCATTTGAGAAGCTAAAGAAGAAGCTATGCGAGGCACCGATACTTTCTCTACCTGATGGAGTTGAAGACTTCGCTGTTTATAGTGATGCGTCTGGTGTTGGTTTGGGTTGTGTTTTGACCCAAAGAGAAAAGGTGATAGCATATGCGTCTCGACAGCTGAAAGAGCATGAAAAGAACTACCCGACTCATGATTTGGAGTTGGCAGCGGTAGTTTTCGCTCTGAAAATATGGAGGCATTACCTCTATGGCACAAAGTGCAAACTTTTCACTGATCATAAGAGTCTCCAATACCTCTTTAATCAGAAAGAATTGAATATGAGGCAACGACGCTGGCTAGAATTTCTTAAAGACTATGACTGCGAGATACTTTACCACCCCGGTAAAGCTAATGTTGTTGCTGATGCTCTCAGTCGGAAAGTCAATCCCGAAAGGAAAAGGCCAAGAGCGTTGAGAATTGAAGTTGTCTCAACTATTTTGGAAAGTATAAAGAAAGCTCAGAGCGAAGCTTCTGAGAAGAATGACAGAAAGGAGGAACGTTTGGGCAAAACGTTGGTGTTCGGTGTAAACAGTCATGGACTGAAGGTGTTCCAAGATCGGATTTGGATACCTAAGACAGGAGGAGTCAGAGATCTTCTGATGGAAGAAGCTCACAAGACCATGTACTCGATTCATCCGGGTAGCACTAAAATGTATAGGGACCTGAAACCCTACTACTGGTGGCCGACGATGAAGCTTGATGTTGCAAAGTATGTGGCCGAGTGTGTGACTTGTGCGAGAGTCAAGACACAACATCAGAAACCGTACGGGAGTTTAGAACCTTTGCCTGTGCCTATGGGTAAGTGGGAAGACATTGCTATGGATTTTGTCACTAAACTGCCCAGAACAAAGAATGGTCACGACATGATTTGGGTGGTCGTTGATCGATTCACTAAGAGTGCGCATTTCATAGCGGCCAGGGAGAAATGGTCTATGGATAAGCTTGCGAATTCTTACGTGAAGGAAATTGTGAGGCTTCACGGTGTTCCGTTAACGATTGTGTCGGATCGTGATAGCCGTTTCACATCGAGGTTTTGGAAAAGTCTACAAGAGGAATTGGGTACCAAGTTGTGTTTAAGTACAGCTTACCATCCGCAGACTGATGGTCAGAGCGAACGAACGATACAAACACTTGAAGATATGCTGAGAGCATGTACTCTGGAATTCCTAGGTAATTGGGATGAACATTTACCGTTGGTAGAATTTTCCTATAATAATAGTTTCCACTCGAGCATTAAGATGGCACCTTACCAAGCTTTGTATGGACAGAAGTGTCGTACGCCGTCTTGTTGGCTTGAGGCTGGGGAAAAGCAGTTTATGGGACCGGAGTTGGTTCATCAAACTGCTGAAAAGTTGAAAATAATTAGGGAAAGAATGTTAGCGGCTCAGGATCGTCAAAAGAGCTATGCTGACAAGAAGCGGAGACCGATAACTTTTGAGGTTGGGGATTCGGTTTTGCTTAAAGTCTCGCCGTGGAAGGGACTTATAAGATTTGGTAAAAGGGGAAAGTTGAGTCCAAGGTTTATTGGACCGTTTAAAGTTCTTCAGAGGATTGGGAACCAAGCTTACAAGCTCGAATTACCCGAAGAACTGAATGGAATTCATAACACTTTTCATGTGTGTTATTTGAGGAAGTTCACGGGAGAAGTTCCCGACATAATTCCAATTTCCGAATTGAGAATTGATGAGAACAAAAGGTTGATTGAAGAACCAGAGGCAATTGTTGACCGAAAGACTAAGAAATTGCGACGCAAGATGGTTGGGTTAGTGCTTGTCCGATGGAAACACACGAATGGGCCGAATCTCACCTGGGAGACGGAGAGTGACATGATGGGTCGCTATCCGCATTTGTTTGTTGATGTGTGATTCCGGGGACGGAATCATTCTAAGGTGGAGAGAATTGTAACGCCTGTGTTTCCGGGCTTGCCATATTTAGCAATATAATAGTCTAGGTTAACCTTTGTAACCCGTTTTGAAATAATAAGAATGTATTATTTGAGTATTATGTGTTTTGTGCTTAATTGCTTAATTATGTGGTCTGATTAATTAAGAATAAAAATAAGCGTCAAAATTTAAGTGTAAAATAAACTTAATATCCTTGGTTAATGTTGTAGTAGTCGAAACGAGGTTTCCGAATATATATAGAACGCCCAAATCTGACTTCGTATGAGGAAGTTATGATTTATCGAAGTTCCGGCTTAGCGGTATACAGCCTGAAATACTCGAATTGAGATCGAGCGGTTGTTAGCCGAAGCAATCTAAATGAGAATCAAAGATCTCGTTGTTGGTATCGAAGCGATAAAAAGTTAGGCGAGAACGGACGTCAAACGAAGAAGTTATGAATTTATAACGAAAGTTTCTGTCGCGGCCTATTAAAAATAATTAATAAAAATAAAGTCAAAATTAGCCGACGGAGTCTAAACGAAAGTCGTAGAGCATGGTCTCACCTTTCCGTGGATATAAAGAACGTCGAAAACGGAGTTCGTATGAAGAAGTTATGAATTTCCGAAGTTTATTAATCATTTTGTATTTAAATTTAATTGGAAATTCGGAAGCATTATCCGAAGGAGTCACCGATCTGATCCGAGGTACGCCCCGCGTACTCGAGTACGCCCAGCGTACTCCGAGGGATGTCGACACTCGCACTCGAGCACTTCGGATACGTAAGCAATGACGTTTTGGGCAGTACGCCCCGCGTAACGCAGTACGCCCCGCGTACTCCGAGGCTCCAGCCTCTATAAAAGGGGATCCGAAGGCAGCCATAATTCTTGTTCATTTTCTTCTCTTCTCTCTAGTCTTTTGCATCGTTTTTCGTGCCGAAGCTACCCCGAAGTCCCGGTATCATACTCTAGCCCCGAGGCAAGTCCCGAGATCCCGAAGATCCCGAGAAGCGCGGTTCCCGAGTCGAAGCTCTGCCCGCGAGAAGTTCGATTTTCGAGGAGATCTTCCAGATCTGCTGTGGATTACTACTTCTATAAGTCGTAGTGCTGTCGGATCGTCTTCTGATCAAGTGAGTGTGTAGTTATTTCTTCTAATACAATAATACGAAGTATTTTATATAAAAATACGTGCTATGTGTATATATTTGGTTGTGTTATGCGTGAATGAGTATTCACTCTCTTCTATCTTATAGATCTGCTTATTTCTTTATGAGATATGTGTTATGTGTGTGTGTGCCTCATCTGTTATGTGATATATGTGTTGATTAAAGCATGCTATACAGGTTTTCTTTAAACTACGTATGAAAATATATATTTTATCTACTAATATGTTGGGTAGAACATGGGTAGATAGTTGGTGTGTAATAAACAGATGAGAGGCCTCGATGTTGTTGTTGTTGTTGATCTAGTTATTCAGCGGAGTATGGATAACGACCACGGACTCTTTCTAGACAGTCCAGTGGAACGCTAGCAGGTTCATAACCTGTAGGTGTTGTGAACGATGTGTTCACCGGTGTACTCTATCCCCCTCATGGTTGCCTTTAGGATATCTATTGTTGAGGAAACCCCTTCGCAGTGATGTCCGTCCCGATGAAAATCCTAGATTAGGTCCCTTGAGATAGTTGTTTTAGGGACGTAAAGTGAGGATAACGGGAATGGGTAATCGGGATAGTGATTGGTTGGTGAAATTAAATATAACTTATTTATTGTGGGTTGAAAACCCTATATGCTCACCAGGCTCCCAAGCCTGACCCACTCAGTTTTATTTGTATTACAGGAAGTGGCACAAGGGCGTAAGATGGATGGATCATCTTGTTGTTTTGTTTACAAGTCTGTATATGTATATATTTGTTGAATGACTTGTAATGTTTATCGTTTATGCTTTATGGTCTGTATCGGAACATGACATCCCGAGTTTTGATTATATAATGAAATGCATCTCTTGATGAAATGCTTTGATAAATATTATTTTATCATGTTTTGTTTTGGGAACAAATTCCGCAACTCTTTCAAATCAAAAGGATTTACTCTGAAAATATTTAAAAGCATAAATGAAAATCGGTCTTTTCTGGCCGAGATTTTGGGGATGTCACAGTTGTCATATGTGATTCTAATGTGCTAAAATTCAGTTTTGCTTGGGGGCAAGCAAAAGTCAAGTGTGGGGTATTTTGATATGTGTACAATTAGCCATATGTTTAGTATAGATTTTATTCATTTTTAGCTAATTATGTGCATAATATGGACAAAAGGTACTTAATAATGTCTAAATTGTATTTTCAGTCCAGAAGACATGCTTGGAAGCAAAAAGGAATAAAGAGAAGCAATTAGAAGCTAAAGAATGAAGAAAAAGAAGAAAATCTGGAGCTACTCGGCGAGTTCCCGAGAATATTCGCGAAGAAACTCAAGAATCCTTGTCGTACACGGATTTTCCACATCTACTCGGCGAGTTGGGGACCTACTCGCCGAGTTGACCCTGTTTTGTGATAAGTATAAATATACAACCTTTATCCGAATTGGGGACTTTTCCTGGCTTTTGGGGAGATACACCTGCGATTCAAGAACCCTTTAGAGACCTGAAGAACCCTAATCTTTGATCTTTTGAAGACTCAAGGGGAATTAGGTTATATTTTCCACTTAATCTTAGGATTGAATCATGACTAGCTTAGTTAAATTCGTTTTTGGGCTTGTTTCCACTGTAATCATGAGCTAAATTCGTGTTGTTTCTGTTTAGGAAAAACCAAGTTACTCCTATGGTTTGATTATTACTTTTATTGATTGTTTATTGGCGATTTTATTAAATTAAGTTTGTTAAGGAACCTTATGCATTAACCATAACTATATTATGTTAATTGGAAGACAATTAAGCTGCATGAACATCTCTTAGTTGTTAACCTCATATGTCTATGTGAACACTTTATCATATGTCTACGATTAGTGAACATGAAACTAGGATTAGTTAGAGAATGGGTAAATTAATGTGTGAGCTTGTTTGAGAAACCAACAAACAAGAGGTTAGTTGAATCACCAATTTGATTAACCAATTACAAATCTTATTTAATCCAAATAAATGAACTAGGGAATTAATTAGTTTAAACAATTGGCCACTGCCTGAATTGATTAATTTTCTAAGGGTTAGTAATAGTGAACATGAATCTAACCACTATAGTTGGTAACCAATAACAATTAATTTATCATTTTATTATACAAATAACCATAGGAGTGAATTGGTTGGACCTAAACAGAAACTCTTTATTAGATTTGGTGAATTTTTACTTGTTTTTAGTTGTTTAGTTAATCATTTGCTAGGTGGTGTGTTTAAGTTTCTAGTCTTGTAAAACTAGAGAAAAACCCTTTACTTTTATTACTTGTTTAGTTAAAATTAGTTATTAGTTTAATTTCCATTCCCTGTGTTCGACACCCTACTTATCCAACTATACCACTAAAAGACAGGTTCACTGCCTTTGTATGCTAAATTTATATTTAAAAAGTAGGAACAAAACCAGTACATTTTACACACATCACTGACATTAAACCATTTTGAAAACATGTTTGTAATAATTATCGGTTTTGAATGATTTAAAAAGTTTTAAATTGGTCTTAATTTTATGGATGTTACACTTTTGGTCCTTATTCTTCAAGAATGCTCCTTTTGGCTACAAGATACAATTCAATCTTATAAGTACCATTAATCTTTGCATATAACCAAAAATATTTATAAAATGTATTCAAATATTGCCTAAAAATCTGTGTAAATATGGCAATATCAATCACTGTAACTTATGGAAAATGCATTCATTAAAACTAACTTTGTTTGCAACATAACATGCATACTGATTAAACCATAAAACAACAAACCAGAATCCCTAAACCATGTCTACTAAAAGCCATACCATCTACCAACAAGCAAAAACCAAAATCATATCATCCATCAACAACGAAAAATCTCAAACCTTAATACATGCTTACTAATTAAACCATAGAAAAAACAAGATAAAATATAGTTGTAAACAAGGTAAGTCTTTAACTTTCTTATAGCAGTCATCAGAATGTGGTTGAAACCCCACAACCTATGGTTCAAATCCTCCAACATGTGGTGCAAATACACAGAACATGAATTTAAATAAATAAGTTATCAAATATTAGCATGCTAGGTATTAACAATCAAACACAAACATTTAACCAACTAGTAAAATACATAATTAATAAACTAATCCATGAGTTGAACAATGTCAATATGTTGGCTAAAACATTTATTTTCCAATTCCATAATTAATCAGCCGAGTACTCGGAATCGGCTTTTGTGAACTAGGCAAATAAACTCGGATTAAGTCAAACTCGGTCAAAAATCGGTCAACCTCGGTAAATATCTATCGAAACTGGGCCTACTCGGTCTTACTCAGGCCTACTCGGTCAAACTCGGCCAACTCGGTCAACTCGGTCAAACTTGGTCAAAGGGTCAGAATTTTCATAAAAGGAGGAAAAAATTCAAAAATTTCAAGATTAATATGTATAACACACTTAATGATTTATTATTTAACACACACATGTGATTATTACTATATATATCTTAAATTATCAGTAATTATTCACGAATTGAGACAATTGTGTGTATTTCAGGTTTTTTGTATTCACAAGTATCTAATTTTTTTTATATATTTCAATTAAGTTATGATGTTAACTTATGATTTTGACATATAAAAAATTTAAAAATATTTCTACACGAACTACTGAATCCGAGTACTCCCAAGTACTCGGTACTTGGTAGTCGGCCGAGCAGGTACCGAGTAGTGAGTTTTGCAACCTTGATAAAAAGTATTTAAATATTGCCTAAAAATGTATATAAATATTGCAATATCAATCACTGTAACTTATGGAAAATACAAAAAACAAGGTCGTAATGTAAGAACATGCAAAGGTCAAGGTGGCAACTAGTCAATTGGTTTTGGTAGTGGTTAGAAAAAATTATTTTGGTTTGTAATTGTTATGTTCCAATTCCAGTTACGTTGGTTTTGGTTTTGGTTAAAATAATGTCAATATGTTGGTTAAAACATTTATTTTCATTTGTATTGGTTATGATATTATAATGTATTAACCGAATGTTAGTTATGTTGGTTATGTTGAAAACAATGTTTTCGTTTCTCTTTTTGTGTTACCTATAATATATTCATTACAATGCATGTAGATCACCAATACAATCCTCATAAACGTATATAGACATGTTGATATTTAGAGATGCTTTCATTAAAACTAACTTTTTTTGCAACATAACATGCATACTGATTAAACCATAAAACAACAAACCAAAATCCATAAAACATGTCTACTAAAAGCCATACCATCTACCAATAGCCAAAAACCAAAAGCATATCATCCATCAACAACCAAAAACCAAAAACCTTAGCACATGCTTACTAGTTAAACCATAGAAAAACCAAGATAAAATATAGTTGTAAACAGGGTAATTCTTTAACTTTCTTTTTATAGTCATCAGAATGTGGTTGAAACCCCACAACCTATGGTTCAAATCCTCCGACATGTGGTTTAAATACTACAATTTATTCATGTTTCAGGGTAGCCCGAGGATGATTATTGTTGACCGTTCACACATAGGTGGGTCAACCAACTAGTAAAACCACATGTTGAATGTTTCAAGTTCAAAGACAAAAAAGTTAAGTCAACTTTAAGACCACTGTCATATCAGTTTCACCATATACAAAGTACACTAACCTCATTAGGGAAAGAGTGAAATCGATGTCTGGGGTTTGCGGATGTCCATGACATCTTCACTACTACAATTCTCCCACAAATACAAAGCACCATGATGAGTAATTTACAATTGAAGATTAAGAATAAGGGAGAAGAAGAAACACAAAAAAAGAGACGTTGGATCAAGTCTATGTCTATTTTCAAACAAATAAATAAGGTTTAAAGTTTATTAGACTAATTGCAAAATTTAGACCCTAAAGAAAAAAAAAGACATGAACGCCCTCACGCGATTGGCACATGGTGAGCTTAACAGAATCAGTTTGACTATGTTAAGTCCAATGACCAATTCCACAATGAAATTGCTGAAAAAGACAAAATTTGCTAATTTGAAAATTGAGGGACCAAATCCAAAGAAAATGGCAAACCACAAGGACCATTTTTATAACGAGAATACAACATTTTTAATTTTTTTTTTTTTTATTTTTGTAACCATAACATAATAATTTTTCGTATTATACATATATAAATAATGAATCGATATAATTGTATTAATACGTTCGTATTATAATATGATTTGTTTTTAAAAATAGTCTAACTAAATGAGAAGGTTTACAAAAATAAAAAATTAGACAAGGATGAATCAATTATATTTATTTAAAAAAAAAACTATTTAAATAAATTTAATAGTTGGAATAGTCATTGACTTAAAATTTTAAATTAATAAATAATAATATGATACTTACTTTGAGCAATATCATATTCACAAAACAACCTTTGATGTATTACCTATTAACTAATAGGGACACTTTTATATAAATTAAAAAATTTGACCAATTTTCTAATAGTAAATAAATTGCCAATAAAATTCCAATAAGCCCCGGTCGATTTCATACAATGCCCTCATTGTATGCATGAAATAATCTAAAAGCAAGCAAATGAGGAAAATGAACAGACTCCCATCGGGTAGTAGTGACAAGATTGATTCCGAAAGTGTGGATAATTTCGAACATCTTGAACATGTGAATGGAACTTGGATCTCTAACAAATGAGACATGTGAATGCACTGATGAAATGTGTATCCGAGACATGAATCTTCAACAAATGTAGTGTAAAAAATCTTCAAAGTATAGTTCATCAATGTGGGAAAACATACGCCACATTTTATGGTTGAGAGAAAAAGAACATCCTAATTATGCAGATCACGTCGTGGTGTTGGAATCCACGACATGTTGTCGATTGAAATCGTCTCTGATATCACGATGGGTTATGTGTTCATGACGTGGAATTAAGGTCCACGTCTTGTAAACTGGGTTTCACAGAATTTATTTGCATAGTAACTCTTCGATGCAAGCCAAGTGTAGCTGACTATATAAATGCTTTTAGAACCTTCCAAAACTCTATGATTTCTTTGACACTTCCCTTATCTCTTTATTTTCTTATGAAATTAACCCCACACTTATTAAAAATTATGGGTCTCAAATCTTGACTCTAAATGACATGGCTTCACTCAAACGCTCCTATCTCTATTCTCCCATCATCCCGCTCACGATAGCTCACCAAATTTGCATCAAAGTAAGTAATAGCGGAAAGAAGAAAACAATCATCCCATATTTGGTTACAAGTTCAAAACAATCCAAATAAAAACAAAAAAAACTTAAAAACTAAAAGATAAAACTAATAATCATCCTCGTCCCCTTGTGCTCCACTCATTCCAGCTCTGTCCCCACGTTTTGTCCTATACTCACTCCCTGTTGGACAAACTGAATAGTGATCTCCCAAATGTGGTGGTTGTGTAACGTTGAAGTACCGGGTCATATTCTCCATCGTTCCTCCAATCCAGTTCATGCTCAAGGTTATTTGATCAAAATAACCAGCCATAGTATCCTCGCCAAAAGTAGCAGCTACCATTGGTGCATTCTGATGCACTGTCTGTCCTCTCTCACCACGCCCCCGTACATTCCTTTTTCCCCTTGGATGCAGCTACTCTGCTTGTTGACCAACGGGTTGCTCAACATCTTTTGGGGGTATCACAAATCCTCCACCAGTGTTCACCACCACCTGCATAACACCTCAAGAATTGAACCGTCAAGTCATTTTCCTTGAAGCGTGTAAGCTTCCTAATAAAATTAGGACTCAAATACCATAAGACCGAGCGAGCTGTGTGACCAAATGTCCACCCGTAATGGGACTACCACGCCGAGAAATAGTAGCTTTCTTTCCCAAAAATCGTGCAAACATATATGGTAGGTCGTAGAAAACTGGTGTAATGATGCTCCAAAGATAATTTAAATTTAGAGTAGGCACCTTATTCCCATGATGTTTATGGTTGATTGAGAAAGCGATAAGACGATGTAGAAACCAGTAAATGGGAGACTGAATTTGACCTTCACAAGCATCACAAGAATTGTACTCGTGATTTGAAATGCTCCTCAAAAACTGGACATCTAACAATCCCGATGTAAAGTCATGTACATAGCCTTGTATGAATAAAACAAAATGGGGTGATTGCGTCTCTTCGTCAATATAAAGCCCCATTCTCCATGCAAACTCACGAAGGCTGCATTCTCAGTATACTCCTCCCAAACGGAACGCAAGAGCCTAAATGTAGTTTGGATCGGTAGTTGTCTTCAAAGTTCACTGTGGCAAAGAATCCGACTGGTAATTCCCGATAAATGGGTTCTTGAATAGAGAAAAGATTCCTCAACCCGTTACAATGAAATGAAAAACGATCTCCAATAAATAAATTAGACCAATGTCTCTCCACTTCTGTAATCTCTCTTACCCCACACAGCCATGCCCAATCCACTACTGGAGCAATTGCAAACTCTCGGTTGTACAACCACCCTAATTTGTTCATATAATTGTTTAGCAATTCTTGTGAAATGTTTTGTGGGAATCGGTAAAGTGGATGAATGCTTGACACATCAATGTGATCTTGCACCTACGGAACTGATCGATGAGGCCCCATTATACCTGAAAAATAATGAATAGCAAACAAAACAAATAAACCACCAAGGAATTAAATCATTAAGCAAAACAGAAGGTTGTATGCCTAGGTTTCACGTCGTGGATTCTGTTCGTGTCATGATTTCTGATCTGTCCTTCTAGGGCCCAAACGAACTTAAATTTCCACTTGGGATTTGTCTAATCTGTTATTCTAAGGCTCTTTATCACACATGCAATCAAAATTTATTAACCAATTGACTCAATTTGGGCATTCAACTTCCAAAAACAACCCTAGATTCTAAATGAATATAATGGGAAGAAATTAACAAGAACATGGAATGGAGAACTTACCAAAGGTGGATATGAGACACTAAATCAAGAAATTGTGGAAGAAATGTGCAAAAATCTAAAGTGGGGCAGCTACTTTTGTTCATCTGTGCGTGTGAGTGGTTTAAGTTGTGGTTAAAGGCTGAGGTATTATAAAATGGTCCCTCCTCCCCGATGACTTTTTAAACTTCACGTTGTGAATTCCAATTCATGTCGTGAATTTGCTAACTGGGCTAGTTGTCGGGATAAATCAAATGGAACACGAGGTGGGATTTAAACCCACGACGTGTTATCGAGTTTAATTGCCAACAATTCCATTTTTTTCTTAAAACTTCAATGTATTCCTAATAAAATTTTACCACTCTATACTTAGAAACCCCATACTTGATTTTTGCTGTGTTCTAAAAAGGTAAGACGACTTGGATAATTATTTAACCTAAAATTCAACTAAAAATGCATAAACGAATAGAAAAATTTGCAAACCGAGCTCGGGTTGCCTCCCGAAAAGCGCTTCTTTTTGTTGGAGTTATAAG
Source organism: Lactuca serriola (assembly GCF_051521515.1). Classification (NCBI taxonomy): domain Eukaryota; kingdom Viridiplantae; phylum Streptophyta; class Magnoliopsida; order Asterales; family Asteraceae; genus Lactuca; species Lactuca serriola. The sequence continues at coordinate 96,916,707 of NC_136410.1, read as the reverse complement.
CCGGACTCCGTGCCGCCTCACGTTGAATTTTCAGGAGTTCCCATCACCAATTGCACATTTTGATACTTCCATCGTTTCTTGTAAGCCTGCACCCTCCTAAGATAAGCTTTTTTAGAGTTTTCCATTTTACCCTTAGCTTCACCCTCTTCAAGCTTCTTTTTTACCCCTTTATTCACCACAAGTTTAGATTCCACTTTTTCCTCACTTTTTAATGCCATAGATTCAACCTTCTTCTAAAAAGGTAAGACGACTTGGATGATTATTTAACCTAAAATTCAACTAAAAATGTAGAAATTAAAAATGCATAAACGAAAAGAAAAATTTTCAAACCGAGCTCGGGTTGCCTCCCGAAAAGCGCTTCTTTTTGTTGGAGCCATGAGCCGAATTTCGTGCCGCCTCACGTTGAATTTTCAAGAGTTCCCATCACCAATTGCACATTTTGATACGTCCATCGTTTCTTGTAAGCCTGCACCCTCCTAAGATAAGCTTTTTTAGAGTTTTCCTTTTTACCCTTAGATTCACCCTCTTCAAGCTTCTTTTTTACCCCTTTATTCACCATAAGTTTAGATTCCACTTTTTCCTCAATTTTTAGTGCCATAGATTCAACCTTCTTCTCCAAAGTTAGCTGTTAGTTGTTTTACTATGAAGTAACCTCTTCCTCATCACTCGACAGTAAGTCTTCTTCACTAACCTCACTCGCCAAAGATGTTGGAGTTTTATAAGCAATCACTTCAAAAATTGTTGGTATGGATGCTCTTAGATTTGTACGTTTGACTTATTAAATTGACTGAATCTCTTTTTCCATTAAGTTTTCCAACTCTTCAAGCTCATTTTCTTTGTCTATGTTGAATACTTCACCTTGAGCAATATTATTTTGAAATCCATCTTCCACTCCAAAGGTAACTTCTTCATCTCCAACTCTCAACATAAGCTTAGTCTCATGAATATCTACCAAGGCTCTAGCAGTATTGAGTAAAGGGCGACCAAGAATTATTGGGATATTGGTATCTTCTTTCATATCCAAAACAACAAAATCAATTGAAATATTTTTTCCCAATTTTGATCAATATATCCTCAATTATGCCTTGATGATGAGTTATTGAACGATTAGCCATGTGAATCGTCATTCTAGTAGCCTTTAAAACTAGAAGTTTTAGCTTTTGATAGAACGAGTAAGGCATTAAATATATGCTTACTCCAAAATTTGCCACTCCATGTCATGTACGAGAAGTCCACGTCGTGAGTTGAACTTTTCGCTGGGATTTTGATGAGTTATAAAATTAACTCTTTGATCGATTAGATCGATTAGATCTTCGTAACAGGTAAGTAATGAACATAAAAATAGTATAAACGAAACACAAGTATGAATCAAAATGTGTCGAATGATTAGATTACTCGATCCTCAGCAGAGCTCGACTAAGAACTTCCACTGTAGAGGATTCTAGGGTTACAAAATAAGAACGATAAATATTCTGAACAATACTTTTCTAATCGTTACTAATCCTTCTTTTCTAGGATGCATGCAAGCATCTATTTATACTAAACCCTACAAAACTCACGGATGGACAGGCCCATACCGGAGATAAACTTTGGACTAGCTAACGAGCCCAATAGACACAACACTATACTGAACCTAACAATCTCCCCCTTTGTGTCAATTTGGAGCGAGACTCTCGTTTCTTCTTGCTTGGGCCAGTAGCGGGAACCTTCTTTGTTGTATCAAACAGACGTGAAATAAGTGCAAGGATAGTCTGTCTGAAGCGAGTGTACCATTGAATCATATCATCAAAGTACTTTATATCATCCGCTGTGTTCTGCTTGCATCGATGGATAATCCCTAAAACGTGTTCCAAACAGGCAGTGGTGTAGAGATGTTTGTCTGCCAAGGCAAAAAGACATTTTTGTCCTTCGTTCATGGTAAACATGACGGAGTTTCTCTTTGGGTCAATCTTCCCCATCTGCATCATGTTGAGATCACTAGCAGAGCCAACAGGAGATATGGTAGGCTTCTTCTTGAATACGCTTGCTATCTCCTGATCCATCAGAGCAACTTACATGACATAGCATACAAGCATCCTCTTAAAGTGGTCGATGATCGGACCATATTCTACTTCGTTTGTAAGAAGGATGTTGTGCAAGATAATCCAGTCATGGGCATTAAGGTTGGGAAGATCTGCAAGTGAGATGGCATGTTCGGTCTTGGCAGATCCCCGTAGTACCTTGAACCGAACGTTGGTGAAGTTGCCTTCCCTGAACGGCTTTAGGACCCGAACATTGACGATTTTCTGAGCGCTCCAAGTTTGGTATTGTGGTTGAGCTGCCCTCAGATAAAATTTGACTAAGTCCCGATCAACCTGTGGATGAGGATTGGGGAACTCAGCAATGTTGGCAAAGGCATGAAAAATAAACGTCTTTCGGGTCAGTGGCATATCGAACTGAGAGTCGACAGTGTTAGAACGATCTAAAGAGATCACAGGTTCTAGCCACAAGATACCGGGTGTTTCGATGGCTTCTTTAATCAGCTTTTCAAGAGTCCACGGATGAAAAAGAGTTTTCCTGCTCCCGAGAAGGTCGTGGGCTTCTTTCTGTCTTCTTTCGGGTTCTTCAGCCTCTTTAGCCACACGAGCACTGATGTCAGCCTCTTTATCTCGACCTTGTCGCTTCAGAAGGTCGACAATTGTCTCCTTATCATCTTCATCGCTCTCCTCGGCAATCTTCTTGCCCTTGTCTTTTACACCGGAACTGGAGGCTTGGCCTACTGGAGGAGGTTCGGTTGTGTCTGTTGCTGTTGAAGTAGGAGGCGGTTGAGACATATTCACTTTTTCTCCCCCTTGTTTCGGAATGGACACGAAATCAAGGAGCCCTTCAATTTTGCTCAGTAGAGAGAGGGAGGGAGCAAGCTTCTCTGCAAGGTCACGCCTCACAGAATAATTGAGGATCGGGTCATGTGCTTCAAGGATGTTTGAGATAGCTGAGTGGACATCCGAAACACACGATTTAACCACCTCTCTTTCAGATCAAAGAGACTCCATCTCCTATTGAGAGTTGGAGATTTGAATACTCTTGACCTTCAGAGCGGTAGTCTTCCTTGCGAGAGCATCCATGAGAGAGTTCTCAGCAGCTAAGTCTTCTTGAAGCTTGGAGAGACGCTCCTCAATGGTTGTTCGGAAAGCTGAGTTGTTGTCAGAAATTGTTTAATGAAGTGAAGCGAACGACTTCAGCTCTGATGCGACTGAGTTAGCCAGCTGGTTGACAATGGGTTCCAGCTTTGTTGTGGTGGCTTCAGCGTTTTCCTGTAAAGATTTCAACAAGGAAGAAGCATCAGTGAATAGTTTATCGACTTTTTCGGTCGCTGGTTGACAAGCTTTGGTGGAGGCGTCAATGGCTGCTGTGGCGGAATCAAGGGAAACTTGATGAGCTTTGGAAAAAGCATCAACAATTTTCTGAATGGCAGCTTCAGATATCGAGGACTGAGATGTAGAAGATGAGGCGATGAGCGAATCGATTTTATCATGTAGCTCCTTGAGATGCCTCTTTGTGACAGGAGCATCGTCATCATCGTCACTTTGAACTTGAAATGGACTGTAATAGACCGAATCAAAGGTCATGTCCTCCCCGCCAAGGAGTGGTTCATCATCCTCTGATGCATGAGCAGGAGAAGGTGGTGGTGGTGAAGCTGGAGGCTCGGTAGAAGTAGTAGGTTCGGGTTGGGTGGTGTGTTCGGTTGTTGTTGTAGGTTCGGGTGCTGAGATGGATTTAGGTGCGTCAGTATGAACCCCCATATCAGATACGTTGGTTCTTACGTCTGCAGTGGTGGTGGTGGTTGCTTCGGTAAATATGGGTGGTGGTACTGGGATGGAGGTGGATGGTATTTGAGTGATGGAAGTTATGGGGGGAATAGAAATGGGGATTGTAACTTGTGGAGAAGAAATTGGAGAAGTGGAAATATGAATCTCTTGTGTAGGCGAACGTGGTGGAGTGTTACCACGTTGAGATCCATCAGAATCAGAACCCTCTTCCTCAGATTCGCTTGAGGACGAAGCGATGATCAGCTTTCGCTTTGGTCAAGTTTTTCGCTTCTTCATAGGAGGGGATTGGGCGGCTTTGGTGGGTTTCCTCTTCTTGGGAGATGGGCCTTTTGCTCCCTTTTCAACCTGCTTTCCCTTATCAGCCTTCTTTCCTCTGGGGGCAGGCTTGTCAGCATCATGAATCAACTTCAGCATTTCCAGAGTAAGGTCTCTCTTACCAGATCGTCGGAACTCCTTGTACGTTTTAATGATCCGTCTGTCGGCAGGAACATCACCATACATTGATTCAGGGATAGAACCGTTGAAGGGAAATTTTGATGCGTCAGAGATAATGATCTTCGTGGTATGGAAAGTACCAATCGAAGACATCGGAGCACCAGCGACAATGGGGATGTGGTACTTGTCCATCACCCATTTAGTGACAAGTGTCCAGAACCGGGCATATGAAATCTCTGAATGTCGAGAAGTGGAAGAAAGACTCTGGATGAGTTGTTGCCATAGGACCGACCCGTAGTCCATGTTGATACCATTGTAGATCTCGTACATGATTGATAGGAACAGACGACTTGCCCCGTCGGATCCAGCACTTCTTTCAGACAAGCCCTTGAAAAGCACGGTAAACATTCCATTCCACTGAGGGGGCAGGCACGATTTCTTGAATTTCGTAACCGTGGTGAGCACCTCAGTATACCCCATGTTGTAGAACATGTTGAAAAGATGATCCATTGGAATTGTTTCAGGATTAACCCTCGACGAATCTGGTTCAAACCCTAACAGTGTACAAAACCTCTGCTTGGAAATCGACGCCTTGTGCTCGAAGACATCGAAGAAAATCCGGTCGACGACCTTGTCATAGTGAGCTGTGGCAAAAATCTGTGATAGAAACTCCATGGGAACTGCTTCAGCTCTGGTAAGAGCAGGAGCGATTGGCGAGTACTTCAGGCATTCGATAATGGGAAGCATGAAAGTGTCGTATGCCTGAGGAGTAAGATCAATGATCAAACTCTGCTGGGGACAAATCGGCAAGATGTGAGAAGTTGCGTGAACTGATGAAGAATCCGCCATTGTTGTGATGAAGATGGGAGAGATGATGAACAGTAAAGGTTGGAGGATTTTCTTGCTCTCTGGAAGTATAGGTGCAGTAAAGAGGTAAACAAAGGGTTACGTTACCTTATATACTGTGGGTAAAGGAGAGAGAAGAATCTTTCCCAAATCTTCGATTGAAAAACGAAGAGTTTTTTGGAGACGATTGATGCGTGACAGTTGGTGTTGCCGATGATTACGCATGAGAGAGAGTGTCAGTCCCTATTTACACGCCTTCCCATCAGGCGCCGTTTGGAGATGAAATGGTTCCAATTCGCACACTTGGCCTTTTTGCGTCGTTTAAAATCAAATCGATTGGACTCCCGCCTGAGTCATCATTTTGTCATCTTATCCCTTTAGGGTTTAACGGCATCTTTAAAATAAAATCGCCCATGTGGATGAATATTAACCACAACCTTTTTATAACAACCAATCCAATTAAAATGCCTTGAAAATAATGAAACCAGAATTTTGGAAAATCAAAAAGATTTTCCGTGCTGAGTGTGTAAAAGAAAAAGAAATAAAGCAACACTTTTGAGGGATTATGTGATGTCAATAAAGACACGAAACAATGGATCCCGGGCATGAATCTCTTCCTTCAAATTCAAGAGAGACCTTAAAGTGTTTGTGTGGTTTCCCGTTGAATAACGATCAGAAACTTATTAAGAAGTGTTGAAAGGCTTCTTTTAATTAGGCTTATATGGGTGGTTTTCGCTTTGATTCATAATTCCTGATCTTGATATAAGATAGAAATCGAACGAAGTACTTGTGAGACCAGTGTAGTCTGTGGAACAAGTAGGTTGGAGATAATTTAAGTGGCAAGGTAAACTAATGTATGTAAAATCTCAAAAAAATAAAATAAAACTGGATCCCAAGGGAAGAAATGTTATTGGATTTAACAATTTCATAGGAATCACTCAAAAGAAAAGTAGAGATTTCACGTTGTACCCCCATGGATAAGTCCGTCAATTCATTAGTGAAAGCTAGAGCAAGTTAATTGTTCACCGTCAATGCATAGTAGGTATTGAATTGTGGGTTTCACTTAGCACGTAGTGACACGAAGCCAAGATCATGAACACAGAAATTGTGCAACCATAAACCTCAGTGGTAATGTCTGAGAGTCTCAAGGCTTACGTTTGTCAAGCGAATGAGATGAAGAAAAGTAATGTAAATGGTGTAAAGAAACCAAAGTACCTCTGCTGTGAAAAATAGGGACTAAGCAAAAAACTCTTATCTCATGTGAGAAGAGAGTTAGGTAGCTCAGGATTAGAATAAATATGAGAGCCTAATTGGGAAGACAAGGTTTGTTTGTACCAAGTCAATAAGGCTATTATTCAGAATCAGGTGAGGCTTTGGACACATACAGCAGCATGCTTCTAGGGACACTTAGCTAGTGATATGATTTACCCACAAAGAGATATACAAAAAGATAAGAGTCAAAATTAAAATAAAAAAAAATTATTTTGGAGTTTTTGAATTTAAAAAAAATTAAAATTAAAAAAAAAAAATATTTTTGGAATTTTTGATAAAAAGGAAAATAAGACATAAAAAAATGAATACAAAAAAATGTTGGAACCGAACCCGAGCGTTCGGTTTATTTCGGTTGAGAAAATTTTGGAACCGAACCCGAGCATTCGGTCTATTTCGGGTGAGAAAAATTTTGGAACCGAACCCGAACGTTCGGTCTATTTCGGTTGCCAAAAAAGTTTGAAAAAGAAAAGAACTTTGACAATAAGATAAATGAATTTGGAAAAATAATACAAAAGATTTACAACCAAAGAAATTACCTTTGAGCGATAAGCGAAGATTAGATGATACAACCGAACCCGGGCGTTCGATTCGTTTTGGTACACCAGAACAAGACCCGAACCCGAGCGTTCAGTTCATTTCGGCATACATGAGACGCGAACCGAACGTTCGGTCTATTTCGCTTCTTACTTTTGATATTGAGAGGTAATTTTTGGTACTGACTCCGATTCCATCATTCCTAGCCCTTGTAGAATTTTGTTGAAAGAAGCTTCAGGAAGAGCTTTGGTGAAGATGTCAGCCAGTTGATCAGTGGTTCGAACAAAATGAATTTTGACGTTCCCATCTTCCACATGATCCTTAATGAAGTTATACCTCAGTGCTATGTGCTTAGTCTTGGAGTGTTGCACTGGGTTATGACAGATCCTAATTGCACTCTCGGAGTCGCAATATAGTGGGATATTTTTCATATTGAGTCCATAGTCCCGGAGTTGGCTCTGGATCCAAATCACTTGAGATGTACAGGAGGCAGTTGCGATGTATTCTGCTTCAGCTGTAGACAGAGATACACAAGTTTGTTTCTTTGATTGCCAGCTAACCAACTTCCCGTCAAGGAATTGGCAGCCTCCAGTGGTTCTTTTTATGTCTAGTCCACAACCTCCAAGGTCTGCATCTGAGTAGGCTTGAACGAAGAAACCTGAGTTTGATCGATACCATAAGCCGAGAGAGGTAGTTCGTTTTAGATATCGGAGTATGTTCTTCACTGCAAGTATATGAGGTTCACGAGGATTTGCCTGAAATCTAGCACAGTAACAGACGGAAAACATTATATCTGGCCTGCTAGCAGTAAGGTACATTAAAGAACCGATCATCTGGCGATATAGCGTAATATCGACTGCTGGCTTATCCAAGGATGGAGTGAGCTTGGTGCCGAACGCCATTGGAACTTTAACCTTTAAGTCTCCCATCATGCCGAATTTAGCAAGGAGAGTCTTGGTATTGGCTTCCTGGTTAATAAATATGCCTTCGGGTCCCTGTCTAATATTTAAACCAAGGAAAAAGTTAATCGGACCCATTGAGCTCATTTCAAGTTTAGTCTCCATCAGCTTTCTGAATTCAGCTGTTAAGCTAGGATTCGTTGAGCCAAAGATGATATCATCGAGATAGATTTGAACAATCATAAGGTGGTTTCCTTCCTTCTTACGAAAGAAGGTTGGGTCAACCGAACCTTGTTTGAATTTGGAAATCTTTAAAAACTTGGTTAGCGTTTCATACCAGGCCCTAGGTGCTTGTTTCATCCCATAAACCGCTTTGTCCAGAATATAGCAGTGATTGGGGTACTTTTCATTGACGAATCCTGGAGGTTGCTCCACGTACACCGTTTCTTCAAGTTCTCCATTTAGAAATGCGCACTTTACGTCGATTTGGTAGACCTCAAAGTTTTTGTGTGCAGCATAGGCAAGATATATTCGAACAAATTCCAGCCTAGCTACAGGAGAAAAAGTTTCCTCATAATTGATTCCTTCCTCCTGGCAGTATCATTTCACTACTAGACGAGCTTTGTTTCTTATCACATTGCCTTCCTTGTCCATTTTATTTCTGAAGACCCATTTGAGACCAACAACCGAGGCATCTTTAGGAGTTGGAATGAGGCACCAAACCTTATTCCTTTCGAACTCATTAAGTTCATCTTGCATAGCTTGAACCCAATCAGAGTGATCAAGAGCAGTGTTTACTGTCTTTGGTTCAACTTTTGAGACGAAAGAGTTAAACATGCAGAACTCTACTTTTGAGAATAGAGATGTTTGCTTTGCCTTCAGTTGAGATCAGGTCAAGACCTTTTCAGAGACATTACCCACAACCTGTGAAACAGGATGATCTCTGGTCCATTTGACAAGAGGAGGGTAATTTGGATCATAGGATGGATCCAATTCAGCATTTACCATTTCTTCCAATTCAGATTGACTATCATCGTCATAAAACATATCGGCATTCTCCCCCTCGACTGATGAGCTTTCAGGTGTATCTTGACTTTTTGGTGCTACAGGACTTTCGGGTGCAGTTGAGCTTTCAGGAGCTACCGTACCTTCGGGTGCAGTAGAGCTTTCGGGAGCTACAGTACCTTCGGGTGCAGTAGAGCTTTCGGGTGCAGTTGGAGAAGAGTTCTCCCCCTCAAGTTGTGAGCTCGGCTGTTTTGAAGAAGATAGATTCTCCCCCTCAACTGAAGCACCATGCTAAGGAAGTTCATTTGGAACTGATTCTCCTTCGCCCATTCGTTTGGCGGCGTCTTCGACGATTTGCTTCAGATGGTCAGCTTTGTTGTCTGCTGCATTGGCTTCTGAGAGAGTAGCCTTCTCCAGTTTATCGAATAACTCCACAAACTGCTCAAACAAATTTGCAATCGAGGCTGTGACTTGGCCTGTTTGAGAGAAAATTTCTCCAACAGTTTCTTCAGTGGCCTTCAGCTTCTTGACGTAGCTGTCATCGAAAGTCACATAATATGTTTCTTCAATCTTCCTCGAACGCTTGTTTAAAACCCGGTATGCTTTTGAAGTAAGAGAATATCCTAGAAAAATTCCTTCATCGGCTTTAACGTCAAACTTGTTACGATGTTCTTTAGAGTTGAAGATAAAGCATCGTGAGCCGAATACATGGAAGAATTTGACGTTCGGCTTTCTGTTGTTGAGGATCTCATAAGGAGTAAGAGTGAAATGCTTATTGAGATAGGACCTGTTCTGCGTAAAACATGCTGCAGCAATAGCATCAGCCCAAAAATATAAAGGTAGAGAAGCGAAACTTAGCAATGTTCGGGCCGCCTTACACAAAGATCGGTTTCGTCTTTCGACAATCCCGTTTTGTTGAGGGGTGTAGGGGGCTGAGAAGTTGTGACTGGTTCCTTTTTCTGCCAAAAAGTCTTCAAATTCTTTATTCTTAAACTCCAGCCCATTGTCGCTTCTAATGGTACGAATGACTTTCCTCAGTTGCACTTCAACTTGCTTAATAAACATCTTTAGCTTGAGAGCTGCCTCAGATTTGTGCTTCAGAAAGAACACCCATGTAAAACGTGAAAAGTCATCAACAATAACAAGAATATACTTGCTACCACCAATGCTTTCGATAGATGATGGACCACACAAATCAATGTGAATTAACTCAAGTGGTTCAACGACTTTAGTGTTTATAATGGATGGGTGACTTTGACGACTCTGCTTCCCCATTTCACACGCAGCACACAAATGTTCTCGATCAAACTTGAGCAGTGGAAGACCACGAACATGACCTCCGGTGAAAAGTTTGTTGATATCCTTGAAGTTGAGATGGGAGAGCCTTTGGTGCCACAGCCAGCTTTCGTCTGAATGTGCTTTGGATAACAGACAGATAGCTGGATTTCCTTTGATGGGTTTGAGATTGAGAGGAAACATTTCGCCTTTGCGCTCTGATTTGAGAATCACTCTTTTTGTTTTCTTTTCTATTATTTCCGAACCCTCATCGTCAAATGAAACTTTAAGACCAGTACCTCCAACAAGTTGAGATACACTGATGAGGTTATGCTGTAGTCCTTCAACGTGCGCAACCTTTCTAATTGTGAAGTCTCCATTTGTTATCATCCCATAACCTTTTATCATGCCAAATGAGTTGTTCCCGAACTTGACATTTCCGCCGTTAGGAAGAGATCGAAATTCCCTCAGCTCTTCCTTCCTTCCTGTCATGTGACGTGAGTAGCCACTGTCAATATACCATTCTTCGTCGAACTGCTCGTCACTGATAACCTGCAAAAATCAAGCAGATTTAGGAACCCAAAGTTTCTTAGGTCCACGTGAGCCTTTCACAGGAATAGGATTAGTAAGAGAAATGTCAACAATATATGTTCTTTTTATTAAAGTTGTTTCATCTTTCTTCTTAATAGTCAAAACTTTAATTTTGTTAGGATTTGTTACAGTCGATTTGGATTTAGGTTCAGGCGTTTGGGCCTTGGAATGCTTTTGATCATTCATGACTGAGGAAACCTTCGATTTTCCTTTTAAATTTGTTGAAGATTTTGGATTTTGAGTTTGAACAGAATTGGATTTAGAATGGGGTTGAGAAGAATTAGCACGAGAGAATTTAGACTGAGAAGTTTTCTTGATTTGATGTTCTAAGTGACCCTTTTGTTTTTGGTCATTTGTGGGACCGAACCTTGAACTTTGGTAGCTTTTGCTCTCGGAACCGAACCTATGCTTTCGGTAGCTGGTGTTCTCTGATCTGAACCTTTCCCTTCGGTTGTTATTCCTATCAGAACGGAACCTGTCCTTTCGGTTGTTATTACTTTCTTGCGGCCTGACAGCACTTTTCTCTGACTTTGAATTTGTGTCATGATAAGAGAAATGGGCGTTTTGAGATCGCCAAAACTGTTTTCGCTCTGAGAGATTCTTTTTGTATCTCATATTTCTTTGTTGCTTTTGATCCTTCACTTGCTTCGGCTGTCAGTGGATGTTGGCTTTTTGCTTTTGCCTCCTGTCAGCCGGTTCACTTTTAACAGATAATGTTTCGCTTGAAGGAGTGACTTCTTCTACAGGAACTTCTTTTGTACCACTGGTACTTGGCACATCGAAGTTGTCAGGCTTGTTTAGTGGCTCTGGCACATATCTGCCTTTGGTTTTCCAGGACGTCCGCTCTGACAGACCAACGGTTTCGTCAACATTATCTATAGGAGCAGACCATAAAAACTCATCACAACCATCTGCATTATCTTTGTTTACTATGGCGGTGAGTTCGGCTGTCTGATGTTCGGTTACTCCTGTGACCTTATACACCTGATTTGGTGTTGTTCTTACCTTTTGGTACACAACAGCCTTTTCTTCAAGAATCGGGGACTTATTTTGGGACAAACGAGCAAACTCCACAGAATTTTCAGAAATAAGATTTTTGTGGTTTTCGAGTTCGCTCTTGACAAACTCAGAACAGTCGACTTCATCCTCTACAGAAATTACGCTCATATCATCATCCTCATTAAGCTCAGACGCGTTTTCAACATCAATTTTATTTTCTGAGCTCAAGTTGGCATTCAAAGAGTCAAATTTTTGTATGGTTTCGGCCCTTAGTTTCAGTTTATCGTTTTCATCCAAAAGGTTTTTCAGCATGTCCTTATGGTCCTTGGACTTTATAAAAGATTCGATTTTGTCCAGACCATACATATAAGTCGGATTCACATCATCAGACGAAACTACACTTTCGCAATTATATGCTTCAGCATCGATTTCATCCTCCTTAAACTCAAGGAAGGGCAAAATCATGCGATGAATTTTCTGCCCTATTTCACAGTTCAGATGAAGTTGAGTGATGTTAGCATAAAGACGTTTAGCAATTAAACAAAAAACATTTCTCTGTTTCAGAAGTTTTAAATTGTCTCTTTGTAAGTAAATGTTTTTGTCCTTAGATTTAATCAGCTCCGAATCCTTCAGCTCTATCCACATCCTCCGTTCCTCACTCTTGGATGACACCCTGCTTATTTGGTCAGTTAGGTTAGAATTGGTGACCCGTGTTTGAGTTAAACTGCTATCTAGATTTGAGATTCTTGAATTTAAGCTTTTTAATTCTTTTTCATATGAATTTTGTGGGACTTTGAATGAAATAAAAACGGATTGTAACTTCTTGATCAATTCATCAAGCTCATTGATCTGCACAATGAGAGGTTTTGCTGTGAAGCATAAGTCCTCTCGCTCCTTGGTGTCCTCATTCCCACCGTCTGTATTGTATCCCCTCATTTGAGATACATTTGTCACCATCAAACACTTCCCACTGCTTTCATCACCTCTTGCAACATACGCCTTTCCATGAGATGGCTTCCTGACTTCATCGTCCTCTGAGTCGGTTGACCAGACCTGCACGCCACCGAACTCATCATTCGCTGCCGAACCTTGCACAATTAAAGCATTCATCGAAGGGTTAGTACCAGCTTTGTTTCTCTTGATCTCTTCCAGCTTTTTCATCAACACAGCCTCTTCATCTTTTTCCTCATCCTTCTCTGCCATTTTCTTTAGGACACAGTCTTTGGCATAATGGTTCTTTCCTCCACAGTAGTAGCAGTTCACACCAGAATCTCCTTCAACTTTCGCCTCTTTCTTTGGTTCTTCTGTCTTCGGTTCCTCCCTAACCTTTTCGGAACTATAGCTTCCCTGCCAATTTCGGTTTTCATTGATAGGGAACCTTTTCTTAATGAACCTCTTTGGATTCGACACCATCATTGCATAATCTTCAGAAGTAAGATCATAGTCTTCTAAGTCGAGGTCTTCATCTTCTACCACACTTTTGCTTTTAGACAGGAGGGCCAAGGACCCCAAACTTGAGACCACATTTTTCTCTTGCAAGACAATCTTTTCTTGGGATTTCAGAATCCCCACCAGCTTTGCCAATGAATAAGATTTAAATTGCTCATGAGCTTTAACAGTGGACACGACCGCTCTCCACTCGGATCTAAGGCCATTCAAAAAGGTTACTTTTTGTTCAATCAACTTTCTTTCTATATCGTGTTTGATCATCTTGCTAAGAAGATGATTGAAGCGATCAAACGTCTAAGTAACAGTTTCATCAGAATTCTGCTTAAATTCACCAAACTCAGACAAAAGCAAGGTCTGAATAGAATGCTCCAAATCTTCATCTGTGGAATATAGCTCTCGCAGCCTATCCCAAATTTCTTTAGCGGTGCTGCAAGAACTCACCAACCTGAATGTATCTGATTGAAGAGCGAATCGAATCAGTCTCAATGCTTTAATGTTGCACTGAAACTTTTCCTTTTCGTCTTGAGCAACATCCTTTACGTCCTTTAACAGATCATTATACTCTTTCTGAGTTTTAATGATTTTTGATGTTCCTGAATGAGCAAATGGTCCAGAAACGATTGCTTCCCAAATAAGGTATCCATTGTCTTCAGATCCGATGACATGATCATCAAAATGATGCGCCCAGACTTCGTAATCCTGGGTGTAAAGAATAGGAATCTTCGTCGTTGATCCAATGCTGTTTGAGATGTTAATGGGATTAGATTGTGACTCGTCCATGCTTGATCGTTTAACCTGTTTGAAAGATCAGACTTGTAATATGTAATATTAGGGCAAAACAAATAAATGCTGAGTTACGTCAATTATGGATTGACGGCTCAATAAATATTAGTTAATGCGGAATAACCCTAATTGCAAACTCTTTCACAGAAAAGATGTGTATGAATTACATAGCCTCCTGCTCTGATACCAATTGATGAGTTATAAAATTAACTCTTTGATCGATTAGATCTTCGTAACAGGTAAGTAATGAACGTAAAAATAGTATAAACGAAACACAAGTATGAATCAGAATTTGTCGAATGATTAGATTACTCGATCCTCAGCAGAGCTCAACTAAGAACTTCCACTGTAGAGGATTCTAGGGTTACAAAATAAGAACGATAAATATTCTGAACAATTCTTTTCTAATCGTTACTAATCCTTCTTTTCTAGGATGCATGCAAGCATCTATTTATACTAAACCCTAAAAAACTCACGGATGGACAGGCCCATACCGGAAATAAACATTGGACTAGCTAACGAGCCCAATAGACGCAACACTATACTGAACCTAACAGATTTCCTTCTTTTAGTTCTTCAAACCTCCAAAGTTCCACTTCTTGTCGCTTTTGGTTCTTATTCTTCAAGAATGCTCATTTTGGCTGCAAGATACAATTCAATCTTATAAGTACCATTTATCTTTGCATATAACCAAAATATGTATAAAATGTATTCAAATATTGCTTAAAAATGTGTATAAATATGGCAATATCAATCACTGTAACTTAATGGAAAATCCTTTCATTAAAACTAATTTCGTTTGCAGCATAATATGCATATTGATTAAACCATAAAACAACAAACCAGAATCCCTAAAACATGTCTACTAAAATCCATACCATCTACCAATAACCAAAAACAAAAATCATATCATCCATTAACAACCAAAAACCACAAACCTTAACACATGCTTACCAATTAAACCATAGAAAAAACAAGATAAAATATAGCTGTAAACAAGGTAATTCTTTAACGTTTGTTTTTACAGTCATCAGAATTTGGTTGAATCCCCACAACTTATGGTTCAAATCCTCCAACACGTGGTTCAAATACTGCAGTCTATTCATGTTTCGGAGTAGCCCGAGGATGATTATCGTTGACCGTTCACACATGGATGGGTCAACCCAACTAGTAAAACCACATGTTGAATGTTTCATTTTCAAAGACAAAAAATTTAGGTTAACTTTAAGACCACTGTCATATCAGTTACACCATATACAAAGTCCACTAACCTCATTAGGGCAAGAATGAAATCGATGTCCAAGGTTTAAGGATGCCCATGACATCTTCACTACAATGATTCTCCCACAAATACAAAGCACCATGATGAGTAATTTACAATTGAATATTAAGAATAATGGAGAAGAATAAACACCGAAAAAAGAGATGTTGGATCAAGTTCATGTCTATGTTCAAACAAATAAATAGGGTTTAAAGTTTATTAGACTAATTTGCAAAAATTAGTCCCTAAAGAAAAAAAGACATGAATGCCCTCATGCAATTGGGACATAATGAGCTTAAGTGAATCAATTTGACGAATGTTAAGTCTAATGACAAATTCTACAATGAAACTGCTGATAAAGACAAAATTTGCTAATTTGAAACTTGAGGGACCAAATCCAAAGAAAGTGGCAAACCACAAGGACAAATTTTATAATTTTCTCTAAATTTTATAACGAGAATACAACATTTTTAATTTTTAATTTTCATTTTTGTAACTATAATATAATAATTTTTCATATTATACATATATAAGTAATGAATCAATATAATTGTATTTATACCTTCGTATTTATTTTTTTAAAATACTCTAACTAAATGAGAAGGTTTATAAAAATAAAAAATTAAATAGACAAGGATGAATCAATTAAAGAAAAACTATTTAAATAAACTTAATAGATGGAATGGTCATTGATTTGAATGTTTAAATTAATAAATAATAATATGATACTTATTTTGAGCAATATCATATTCACAATATAACCTTTGATGTATTAGCTATTAACTGATAGGGACACTTTTATATAAATTACAAAATTTAACCAATTTTCTAATAGAAAATAACTTGCCAATAAAATTCCAATAAGCCCCGGTCGATTACATGCATTATCTTTTTAAATAAGATATTGGGTATGTTACAGTTTTATCGTTTGAATTCTTAGTGGTACATTCTCAAATTTTAATAATTATGTGTTAAGTTGAAACAATGGTGTAATTGAAAATCATGAGTGATACGTAAAAAGAAAATACCCACGAAATTGGTAAATTAAGGAAATTTTGCAAAGTGTAAGATTTTTTTCTTTTTTTTTTTACAGGAAACAAGCATTTCATGTACAGACTAAGGGGTGCTTGTTTTATCTTTTAAAGCATCTTTTAACGTAAAAGCATCAGATCTTGTAAATGTTACTTTTGAATATAAGGAAAATGAATTTTTTGGAAAATTCAGATAAACCTGACTTTTTGCAACTTTCCTAAAAAGACTTTTGCCCTCTCAAAAGCTAAGCCAAACACCCCAAGGCATGCTCGGCAGATAATTTTTGGTTTCTTCCGACTTTTATACTTTAAAAAGTAGATTAAAAACACAAAAAACTTTGTTTGATAGTAGAAGTTTCAGCCTTTTAGTTAAAACAAAAAGTTCTATATTCAAAAACTAATTCAAGTAGCGTTTAACAAAAAATGCTTTTATAATTTAGCAAATCGGCTTAGTTACCCTTTTTAATATCATTGGCGTGTTTTAGATAAGTCATTTCATATAAATTTATTTTATAAGCTTCAAACTACTTTTATCGAACACTTATATACAAATAAAAGCTACAACTTTTGGCTAGTTTTGTCCCACACTCATAAATTGTTGTCATTAGTGTAACAAATTTGACAAACACTTAAAATCACAGTGACCATAGATTGTTGTCATTAGTGTAACAAATTTGACAAACACTTAAAATCACAGTGACCATAGGTAATAAACTGTGGCACAAATGTAAGTAATCTAAATTCGAATCTATTCTTCTAATGTGAGTCTCATTTGGTGCAAATATGAGGTGTATTTGCTTTATATAATATGATCTATCCCAAAAGGTTGCCATATCTAGCCTTTGATTATTGGCATGCTTAAATAGTGGATATCTAATGTACATTAAATATCATGGTGTCAACTTTATCCTAATCATAAAGATACTTGGAAAATAATCATTATCCACCTTACTAAGAATCAGAAAAACTGTATCACTGTTCCAAACTACATATTCTTATATACATAAAACAGATTCTTTAGTGTTCATATGTCATTAATGTGTTGCTAGTTTAAGTTCTAACAATGTAGCATCTATCTATTCTTTTCGTATTTTCCCATTCAAAATTTCCAAATTTGGATCCGCACCCGACTTGGATCCAAATAGTTTTGAATTTTGGCAAAAGAATCTACCTACATGAATCATATTTGGTGACACCCATTTATGAGGGTCCATAGCATTTACTTTATAGACTGCTAGTTATGGCTTGTGGGATCTTTTTGGCCATATGACCCCATTGTGTTTAATTATAGATATGCGTATTAATGTGAAATTTGCTTAGATATTTAGGTTATAATGGTATATATCATTATATTCCTACTTTATTTCATATGTTTTCCCTCTATTATTCTTTTTTGACTAAGATGTAGGACCATAATGTAACATTTTATATTTAATATAAGCGTACTTGTAAAAGAAAAATACTGAATGTATGTGTGGTGAGAACCACATGTATAAGTGCAGGGTAGCTCTGTGCCACTGCATTGAATTGATTAAGAAAGTGGACTGGAGGGCACTACACTTCCTTTAGATGAAAACACAGAACACAAAGGACAAGCTTATTCAATGTTGTTGGCATGTGTAAGATTCAAAAATATATTTATTTGTATATTCTATATGGTAATTATTTTGAGATGTTTGAGACACTTGTGAAATGACATAAAAGGCCCCACTAGGACCTATGCATAGAGATCGGGATTCAGAACTTTGATGGTGGCATCAGAGTGTAATTTTGACCGTGCACTATGATGCACGTGAAGTATTATATTATATGGATAATATCTTACAAAATATGAATAATGAGGATACAATATATATATATATATATATATATATATATATATATATATATATATATATATATATATATATATATATTACAATGCTTGGCCACTTATTTATCAAATATTGCATGCCTGAGATATGATTTAATAAAATGAGCTAATTTTTAAAAAAAAGAAGGGTTATTTATGTAATCATGACCAAATATTGATGAAATCGGTAAAATTAAGGGGTGAAATGGTAAAAAAAAGAAAAAATCTGATTCCAAACAGGCCCATGCATGCCAAATGTCATCCCCCGTTTGCCAAATGTCACACAACCATTGGATGAGTGTTTTTCTACATTTGGTTTGTTTTTTGTCAATAATATGTTTAAAATAATGACTTGAATAATCATAAAAGGGTTTTAAAAAAACATATCTCACTCATGACCACCATTTACAAAATATCATGATTTGAATATATATTTCGGCTATGCTAATTTTTTAGAATCGATTTATAATTTAAAAAAAAAAAAAAAAAAAAGTTCTTTCGGAATTGATTTTTTTCCCAAATGTAACCTATAATTTTCGAATATGGTTTGGTAATAAGATGTGTAAAATAGTCTCTAGCTTTCAAAATAAAGTTTTATGATATAAAGTTATTTGGAAAATTACTTTATCAAAATTTTCAAAACCATGAATTTTTGAACTCATTTAAAACTCAAAAATCAATTTTACAACATAATTTCAAAAACCGTTTTTTCTAGCATTTCCAAACATCATTATTGTTTTCAGAGTATTTTTTTCTAGTAAAAAAGTATCTTCCAAAACTTTGAAGATGAAATTTTTTACAAATGGTAGGTTTTTTGGATCTATTTAAGGAAATTTCAGTTTCTTCGATACCTTGTACATTTATAATCTGAGTTAGTACATTTATAATCAGAGTTAGTGTTCATCAAATTAGTTTTAAATGTCTTCGGTCATAAATAGTCTCAAAATTTATATGTTGAGTGACTATCAAAATAATAGAGGTCATATGGTCAAATAGAGAACCAGGAAGTTTTTGCATGTCAATTATTTCCCTGAATAATTTCCTCATGAGGAGGTGAAACTTAATCTTAATGACTGAATCACAAACTACAAGCCAAAATCACACACTCTAGAAACTCAATATTAATGAAAGAGTTGTGCATAACATATAATTTCAAGGACGTTTCTCACAAATGAGTTGCCCAACCGTTCAAATCCAACATAAAGATGGATGATAAAATAACAAGAGACCAAAATCTAACAATTTATTTATACTTCTTGGCTTGATGGGTGTGAAAATGGGTCGGAGACTAATCTTTCCCATGTATCGTCAAACAAGTAACTTTTTATAGATTTTTGTATTAAAATATTTTAAGGAGTAAGATTTATATTTGTTTCAGACTTTGCGATACATACACATCACTTTTATAATTTTATTTGTCATGCATACCTAATTTTTATTTGAGGTATGTTGTGCTATTATTAGGAAAACAAAGCTAACATCAGTTAGATGAATATTATTAAAACAATTTTATTTATAACAAAGTTTACGTTACATATTACATAATATTTATAATAAAAAGTAGGGAAAATGAAACATTAGCTCTACTATGTATTTCACATTTACTCATTCAGTCTCTCAAGTTATTTTCAAGTCTTTTGAGGGAACAAACTTTGAAATGACCTGTCTTTTTAGTCTCTCTAACTTATATTAGCAGGTTTCATGTGTCACTGAAGCATTTTTCATTTAAAAGTCAAAATAGTGAAAACGTAAAAGTCAAAATTATGACTATTTTGACTTTTTCATATAATCCTTCGTCTAAATTTTGCTACGTTTTGCCCATATTCACGTACGCTTCTTAAATTCTTCTAGGTTTTGGTTTCCTCTAAAATTGATTAGAATCTGAAGGCAAAGCTACTTAACTGTATTTCTTGATTTCGGGTACTAAGGTCCGATTTAGGGGATCAGGGTTCATTCTTTGCAACTACGCAACCAAAAACACGACCTGTCGGCGGGCCAAAGACGTACCAAAGGTATGTATTCCAAATTTGTTGCTCCGCTCACTAGGGTGCTCTCTCCCAATAGCAATACTGTGAATGGGTGACTTGCTCTTGTCGATCACTCCACTTACTCTGGAAGCGAGAAGTGACCTATGTTAGTAACAAGTTTGGACCTCTATAACACTTCATTGTGAAAATTGACTTCAGCGGTGCTCCATGGAGTGATTGTGAACCACTGTTCTAGCGTCCTGATTCCATCATCACTCCAGGTGTTGATCCCCGATGTCTGCTTTATACAGAATTAGGTATTCCGGCGATGTGCCATTGTTTCCGACATGGTTATCGGTGGAAGCTAAAGATTTCTTGAATAAGTGTTTGCGAACAAATGTTGAAGAAAGATGGACAACAAACCAACTTCTTAAACACCCATTTGTTGATTCGATTTCTGATTTCCAAAAGATTAATTTTTTTTCAAAGGATTCTCCAAGCAGCATCCTGGATCAAGGATTCTGGAACTGTGTTTGAAGCGTTGTAGGCTTCACCACTAATGACCCGGTTGATAAACTTCTTTGGAGAGTCTCCGGTGGTTAAGATAAGACATTTTGTTGAAGGAACTCCTTCAAGTTTGTCCATTTGGGTTGAAGAAGATGAAGAACACTAAGTCTTTAGAATTTTTTGACTTTTCGAAGTCAATGATAAGGAAAATGGGTCAATGTCTATGTGGCAAAGGGGTAACCGGGTTACCCCTTCATGTTGTCAAAAGTGACCAAATCGATCCGACAAAAAACAGTTTGTTCCCTTAAAAGGCACAAAAAAAACTTTAGGGATTGAACGGGTAAAATTGAAATACATAGTAGGACCGTTGTGTCATTTTCCTTAAAAGGTAATGAATTTTTATCACTTGTTCGATGCTCTTTTACCAGAAATATTATTATTTTCCAAGGGCCTTCCAGATGATGTACATATGAGTAGCCATATTTTCGTAGATGGTTATACGTGCTATATGGTAATCTCTTACCAAACGACAAAACTAATGCCTAAATTGCCATAAAATATTGGCAAACAAATCATCAATAATATGTAACTCTTGTTGTTGGGGGATGTATGTTTGCCCATTTCCTAATGTCTAGCTATGAAATGACATACATGAATACCTCATACATTGCCGTTATTTCTCTTATTTTTTACAATCTCTCTGACACAAGTGACATGACATTATTTTGCAAAATTATAGTAGATTAAAGAAAGAAATTTTTTTTCCGAAGAAGGTTAAAACTCTCAAGCATATGAGATTGGTGGAACAGAGGGTCCCAATAAATAATTGGGGGATTGGGATTAGTAATGAGCGTTGGTGGATAAAAACTATATGTGTTGATAATAGAATGGATTTCTTGGGTATCCAAGAAACGTTGATGACTAGATTAGATATAGTAAAGATGAAGATGTTATAGGAAACTTCCGTTTTTATTTTGCATGTAGTAGTACGAGGGTAGATCCGGAGGCATTTTTTTCTTTTTGGGAACCCTTCTTCCATGTTCACCAAACAAAGAGTCACACGTGTGGTAATTTTGTTATTGTTGAGGGAAAGTGGATTAATTTTAATTCTATGATTAATGTTCATGCTTCCCAAGACACGATTAGTGAAAGGATTCTTTTTGTCTTTTATCAATTGTCGATACTAGGATTGTATTATTTTTTGTGATTTTAACAAGGTTCGTGATAAACCAGAGAGTTATGGCTCCAATTTATGTCATTCCTTGGCTAACTTTTTCAATGATTAAGATCTGGGTTTGGTTGAAGTTCTATTTGGGTTTAAGAGCTTTTACGTGGGAAATGAGTAAAATCCATAGGGTTTTTATTTCAGGTGATTTAGTTGATGTTTTTCCTAAAATTACCTTTATTGTGTTGGATAGAAAACTATTGGGTCATAGTTCAATAATACTTAAAAGCATGACTTTGAATTATTGTCCAATGCTATTTAAACTTTTTTATCCTATGAGTTTGATGGTTTCAAGAATCTGGTGAATAGTTCTTGGGCCGTAGGTGGTGAAATTAAACAAGATGAGTTTATCTCAAAAAGCATTAAATTCAAGGTCAAAATTGGATCAAGGAAAAGAAAAGCATTCAAGAATCTGAAGAATGTGATACTAAACAGAACCTTATTCGAATCGACTTAAGAGTAAATGGGGAAGAGTCGAATGAGAATGAATGCATGGAAGATTTGGGTTTTGCTCGTACAATTAGGTGTGAAAGATGACAAAAATTCTAAGTTTTTTATGGGATTATTATTCTCTGCAGACATCAAATGGCTATTTATTGGCTAATTCTCTCAATGATTTTATTCAAGATGCGAGTTTGGTTGACGTTCCATTTGAGGGTAGAGCTTTTACGTGAGTTAATTGATGTTTTTACTAATATTTCAGGTGATTTATTTCAGGTAATTTAATTGATGTTTTTACTAATATTTCTTCTATTGATGTTTTTACTAATAGTGGGCTTTAAAATGAGTAAAATCGATAGATTTCTTATTTCAGGTGATTTAATTGATGTTTTTACTAATATTTCTTCTATCGTGTTGGATAGAAAATGGTTGGGTAATCATGATTTTGAACTATTATCCTATGCTATTCAAAGTTTTTCATTCTTGGATGACGTTAACTGTTGATGATTTCAGGAATTTGGTCAATGGTTCTTGGCCGAAGATAGCGAAGACTAGATGATTTATTTCAAAAGCAAGCTTATAAACATTAAATTCAAGGTGGAAATTGGATCAAGGAAAAGAAAAGCGTTCAAGAATCTGAAAAATGTGATACTAAATACAAACTTATTGTAATCAACTTAATAGTAAACGGGAGGCTAGGCTAACTACGGGTTCTACAATTGATTCTTGTGTAAGAGTCGGAGGAGATTGAATATATGTAAGATTTCTAAAATTTTATAACAATTCTGGAGTAAATGGAGACGTGTGTTGTAAAATTTCAATATCCAAGTATAAAATTCCAAAATGGTGTTTAGTACCCTTATTCCTAAAGTTCCAAAGCTGATGTGCGTTACTATTATATGATAGTGCATTATAAAATTTTGGAGAAAAATCTAGTTAATTGATTGGTGAAAGTAATGGTAAGTGTGGCTAGTATTGAACAATAGACATTTACCATGGTAAATAATGTGATTGAGTGATATAAAAAAGAAAAAAAAAAATTATGGTATCTAAAGTAGATTTTAAGGATGTTTATGATTTCTATAAACCGAGGCGACTTAAAAGAATATGGGTTTTGGTTCTAAATGGCTCAGTTGGACTAGAGTTTGTTTATAGTCGCTGATTGCTTCCATAAGTGTTATCTATTTCTCATTTATCTGTTGAGGCACTTCTATATATGAGCCGGATTCTTTGTACACGAATTTTTGCATTAAAGTGTCTTCAATTTCATGATTTAGTGAATATTTGCACAAAATTAAAAAGTTAGGAATATGTTTTACTAAAGTAAAACGACAGAATATATACGATAATTACTTCCAAACTTTAAAAACGCATCCTTATCCTATCATATCATATCCATTCACAGTTTCATTCTTACTTTCATTATTTGTTTTTAAAAAAGCGTACCTTAAATTGTACCAAATACTTCTAAATTTCCGAGCAATTGTACACAAACACCCACAACAAAGACATATCTTCATATTAATTAATCAAATGATGGAATCATGAAAACCCAAGTGTTAACAAATGCATGTGGCATGTGATATAAGTATATAACAACATAAAATAGTTAATAGCAGAAATTTCAATGTTTTATATG
This sequence comes from Lactuca serriola, assembly GCF_051521515.1. Classification (NCBI taxonomy): domain Eukaryota; kingdom Viridiplantae; phylum Streptophyta; class Magnoliopsida; order Asterales; family Asteraceae; genus Lactuca; species Lactuca serriola. The sequence continues at coordinate 96,892,887 of NC_136410.1, read as the reverse complement.
AGAAAAAGAAAATTGAGAGTCAAAGAGCAACGAGCAAAGAAAGTATGCAAAGATAACTACAGACCAAAAGATGTAAAACAAAGGAAGATACTCATTGGAATAGTTCACCATGAGTGGCAATAATGGAGGATCCCGAGAAGAGATCATAGTACTTCCATTCAGTAAACCACAGAGCTGCAAGAAAAATATAATCTTGAAGAACATAAGTGTGATCGCCTACTTATTAATATGTAATAAATCTTGAATGATTGAACAAAACCGGAGTAAACCAACCATAAAAGGTAATCAGAAACATCCCAGTGATCAATATCAATTTAGAACAACTCTAACAAATACCTCTTGACTAATCAAGCATAGAAAAATTAGGGATTTAGCTGTACAATCCTAGAGACGCCATATGTATAATAAGCATAGCAATCATAAATTCACACATATCGCGTAAGAATAAGCAAATCGAACCATAGTAGCACTTAAAATTTTTAGCATTTTAACAGATACATATAGTAACAGAAAGGAAGAATCCACATACATGAGACATACACTTGGTTTAAAAATCCAAAGGACATACTTACCAAACCAGAGCTTCATCTATTTCATTGCATCGACTTCATCGGCAGAAGGAGGCACAGGCTTGGTGGCGGCAGGGATAGGGGCGTAACCGTTCTTGTTATGGGTGACGTCATCCTCATCGTCGACGTCGTACTCTTCCTCATCGGAATCGGAGCCGAAATCCAAGCGTCTGCTAGAACATACGGACCAGATTAAGTACATGGTTGCGGCGGTGAGAGCCCCGCAGCCTACACCGACGAGTAGAGCGCCGACAATACTGATGATGTCCAGGGTGCGATCGCGAAACGAGGAAGAAGAAGAGGGTTTTGAAGAGACGACATCTTCCACTGCTCGGTCGGGGAAGATCGGACGGGGGAAGGACCTGCTGCGGTGGAATTCGTGGATTTCGGTGATGAAGAAGGTCAAACGAGGGGAATTAGTGGGGTTTTGGTGGGGGAAATTAGGGTTTCCAGGGTGATTAGTGTCGGCTGGGTAGTAGGAGGAGGAAGTGGATGTGATGAAGAAGATCGTCTTGCAAGGCCTGGCGGTGGCGGAGATAGCAACGAGACCGACGATGATCGACAACAGGAGGAGGACGGTGGTCGTAGACGCCATTAACGCGGATATAGAGAGAGAAAGAGAGAGGTTTGGTTTGTTCGTAGGGATGTGAATTTCGGGAAGGATAACGGAGTTAGATTAACGAAATAAAGAGATTATGATCCGCTACGGAGTGTCTACGGTGAGTCCTAGACAAATTTACGGTTTATGTCACAAGAATTAATTTTAAATAGAATTTAAAATTTAATTATGTAATAAAATATTATCTCATTAATTTAGAAAACTTGTGAATTTTGATATTGTATTCTTTAATAACTTTGTGATTTGTAAGTGTTTAATTACACAATAAATGGTAAGTATTTAATTACAAATAAAGATTTTTAAAATCCTGATTTTTGATGTATTATTCTCTTTGAACATACGGAGATGATGACATAACTACAACGGAGCGAGTGGGAAAAAAAAACGTTTGTTGGCTAAAACACCACTTTTACCATTATAACTTATCATCCCAATAAATCTTTAACTCCATTATTTCGATTAGTCGTTATTGTTGTAGGATTTTTACTCCTTCATTGCTAAAAATGACTAAAAGATGCTATAAAAAAATTGGTTATAAATTGTGAAAAACTTCCTTATAAACAACATTGAAAGTTTTATTTGTGAATCTATTATCTTTATCTAAAATTAATAATTTTAATTTCTCTCTGCTTTGAACTATAAATACATAAAAATAATAATCAAAAATAAAAAAGTATATTAATAAGATCCATGAAAGAAAGAAAGAAAATATATAATTAAATAAAAAACACCATAAACAATACTAAATGTGCATTATTTCCTAATTAATCAAAACTTATGATTATTGATTGTTTCTTAAAGAAAACGAAATGAGCATAAATGGCCATGGTTATTTCATAAAATAAAATAAAATTTCAACAACAGTACATGTTTAAAAAAAGTTACCGAATTATCCATTATTTAAAAAAATAACCTAAAATGGTCCTGGTTTATTACAAGAAACTACATAAACACTCCATGTTAAAAAAAATATAACATAAATGGCCAATTTATTAAAAAAGCTAACAAATATCGTGTAAATTTTCTACATAATACTTTGTAGTCCATTTTCCGAAAAAAGTGGTTGTTTCCTACGTGAAAAATAACCAAAAAACTTTATACATATATTACGGTAAATAAAAAATGACCTAAAATGGTCCTTGTATATTTTGTAATGCACGTAGAATGAAGTTTAGAGAAGATCCAAAACATATACCACAACTATATAGATATTTTAAGCAATAATAGTCAGTAAATTGAATAATTGTTATATCTATGGAAAACTAAATTATGAAATTATGTGACATTAATTTTGACCGATTAAATGAATAGGAAAATCAGGAGATACTCTAATTACCCATTGATATATAATACTTTACATGTATATTTGGTAACAATAATCTTCAATATTCTAAATTAATTAAAAAAACACATTTTCCATCACCTATATCTAATAAACAATAAAATTATGTTATTAAAACAATTAAAATGGCATGAAGTGGAAAGACCATCATCATACCCTTTAAAATCATTTAAAATTCATAATGTCCACCATTTTTTTTAGAAAATAAACAAAACTCTAATAGCAACACAGCCTTCCATGTTACAGAAATGGTTTATAAGCACATTTTTTAGACAAATTGTCATATTTGTGATTAACTATCTAACGATGGTGCATGTGTCGTGACCAACATGACAAAAATGATAATTTGTCCAATTTTTCTAAAAATGATTTGATTGTGTTTCACAGATGGTTAAGAGAACTTGTGTATAATGATTGTTGTAAATTTGAAATTGTTGTTTAGTTCATATGTGAAGGCAATGAATTAAAAGTATTATATATATATATATATATATATATATATATATATATATATATATATATATATATATATATTCTATCATCAATGAAATTATTAAACAAAGGTTTCCTAATAAGATATTAAAAATGATTCACTTTTAAAGTACATTGCTATAACCGACAGCAAAGAGGGGGCACATGAAAATTTACGAATTTTCCCTCATTTTGATAAGTTTAGAGGCGTCAAACCTCAACAGTTAGATAACATGACAGTTAGTAATGGCAAAACAATTTTTTTTTCCTCAAAGTATGACATAAATATGTCATATCGTAAATTATTCTTTATAAAGTTCCACATTTTTAGCACCAATAGTTTGATATGTGAATCATCATCAATTTGTTCAATGTTTTTGATGTATACTTTATCATCTATATTCATTTCCTGCAAACAATTGAAAACATATTGAAATGTAAGCAAATAGTAAAGGTAATATGGTACTTATTTACTTTAAAAATATAAAAAATTTGTTAAATGAAAGTAAATTGCTACGATTTGTAAAAAAACAATTAACAATGTTTGAAATGTAATCATGTTTAAAAATTTAACATTACAAAAAAAATAATATGGCATAAATATGTGTTACATTTCTTTACCTATAGCAGATTTATGGAAACGTTACAGAAATGGTCCCTATAGCATATTTTTTAGATAATTGGTCATTCTGGTGTACTAAACGTTTGTGAACTCTAAAAAACATAAATAGTAAAAATAATACATAGTAAAATGGTCAATGACCAACATTTTTAGTGTAAATAAAATTATTTGAAAAATACAATCCCCTAATATACAAAATGAAAAACAAAAATCTGAAATTTAATCTGGGATTAATTTTTTTTCTGAAAATACGATATGTCGTATAGCACATTTTTTTATTGGGGCCAAATATTGACTACTTTTGAGGATCTGAATCAACTCTGAATAGTAAATTGACTAATCATTTTAACATAACTTCAACTTCAACTACGAATCAACATCATATGAAGGTCATGTTAGGTGCATTTTGTGCGCCTTTTTGCACAACTTTTAGCCTTTTTTTTATGTATGTCCTTAGCATAATTTCGTTGTTTTTATTTCATTTTAGCATATCTAGGTTAATTTCTTGAACAACCTTATTTGCACTCTTTCATGTCCTTTTCAGGTGAACCGGAGGTTGGAGCGCGCTTTTGGAGGTGCTAGGGAGCGTTGGTGAAGATTGTGGGACGATTGGGCGAGAATCGGAAGAATTAGAAAAATCAAGTTTGGACGAGCATCCAGAGGGCAACACGTGGCGTGTCGGGTTTGCCTTAGAATCCAACACGGGGCGTGTTTGACTATCAAGCATTTTTTTGACTTTGATGAACACGACTCGTGTTCATTTAGCCTATATGGACACGGGGCATGTTGGGCTAGCTGAGCATTTTTGAGCATCGTACTTCAAATTTGGAATCGAGAATTGAAGGGTTGGTTTACACTCAACACGGCCCATGTTGATTTGCTCTATTTCGACACGGGGCGTGTTCGACTTAAAAACTGTCTTTTTGGCGGTTTTTCCTCGTTTCTTATTACGGGAATTAGGCCATTTTGGGGGTAAGCAGAGCGGTGAAAAAGCATTTTTGGGAGAAGGAGTTGAAGTTTTTAGCAAGGATTGTTCGTTAAACATTTGGAAACATTTTGATTTCATATTTGTAAGCATTTTAATTCTTGATTTCATCTTCTAGATTTCTGGTTTTGTTCTAGTCATGTGTGGCTAGAACTCTAATTTCTCCAACTCATGTTTTGACTTTCTAGTTGTGAATCTAACCATATGACTTGATGTTTGTTCTTAATTTATATCTAATGAATTTGATTTTGTTTCAATCGAATGTTTAATTCTAATTGTGACTCTTATTGGCCATTTGAATTAGGGTTAGGTCACTCCAGTTCTCTCTTTTACAAAATCCGTACTTGTTTTGTGAAATTGAACAAGTAACAAGCATTCAATTGATCCCTATTGAATGAATTTAGTGTAAATCTTATTCATACACTTTTACACTCCCGAGCTTATGAGGAGTATTGGGTGTTGTTGGGAACATTCACATAAAGCTTCATGCAATCTTCCAATCTAATTCTAAGAGCTTGTTTAGATTAGGTTAGTAAGGTTAGGATTAATCAAAGAGCTTGTTTTGGTTAATTATTGTGGTGAATGGAAAGTGTTAGGGCTTGTTAACACTTTCAAGTACCAATTTAGATAGAATGAAACAAAAGTCTTGTCATCTTGGATTCACATTGTTGAACTGTCATACATGAAGTTGGAGTCTTTATAATATGTGAATTTAATTTACTCATTCAGCCAATTACTTGTGATTTTACTTTATTTGTCTAATCATTGGAATCAAACCCCCCCCCCCCCTTTTTCTTTCATCTTTTGTGAACAAGTACCTTACGCAAAAAGGGTATGGACTGATTGTCCCGTGTCTTTGTGGATCGACCTTGCTTGCCTTGTACTACCTTTTAGTGCAATATAGTGGGATTATTTTGGAGTATATCGTAAATTTTTACATGGAAGGAATCGGAAATTTTTATAGAGAAACACTCAGGTCAACAACATTCGATGATCGGATAAACCACATATACTCCAAAAAACAACAAATAAGTGAAAAAGTCCATGAAACTTACAGAATCACTTGACTCTTCTGCCAACAACCACAAACAACTAAAACTAAAAACGAAAAAACAAAATATTTGACTGCGATCATCCATCCATACTTCATAACCAATCAAACAAAGAAGAAGAAAATGCGAATTCACATCAGGCTCATGTTGTAAGACAAATTATTTGCACCAAGAACACACGAAGGTCGCAAATAATAGGGTTTGCAAATAAAACTCATAAGCATAATGGTGGATACAAAATCGTATAGATCGTATAGTCGTATATATTTGGGTATGCGTTTATTTCGACCAAATTTTTTGGGATTTAATCACTGGAAATTAATCAATTTCCAATTACAAAAAAACAAACTTCCATATTTTATCGGATAACATCGATTTTGAATTTTGAATTACCGATTTTGAATATTATTTGCATATTTATATTTATTATGTATATATTTAGTGCGTATAGGAATTGAAGGTCATTTTGGTAAAATCGGTTTAGTAAAAGAAGCGAGAAAATATGATTTTGAGGGGCTTGGAGATTGACACGTGGCGAATTAGTACTTATTTATTAGATTAAAGATTTATTTCCGAGTAAATTACATGAATGGTCCCTATAATTTATGATAATTTATGTGTTTGGTTTCTATGTTTTTTTAACTTGGACCGTGTCTACTGTTTATTTTTATTGCGCGTCTAGCCCCTTTCATATCCGAAATGACTGATATACCCTTTTCTTTTCTTATTTATTTATTTATTTGTTTGTTTATCTATTATTGATAATATTTTCATATTAATATTATCTTATTTGGTAAAAATTTTAATAAAAAAACTATTTGTGGGTCCTACACCTCAAATCTATCGTTGTGGTGTTTTGGAAAACTTCAGTTATCTGACAAGCACCCTTATGTCACACCAAGATTTTATTAAAGATATGAAGCTTACAAGCAACAAATCTTAATAATAATTAGAGTTTTTCTTTGCAAATCGAGAATACATCTCGTTTCTGCCACCATTGAAAGCAATTCATGGAGGATTTATGTAACACCCAAAGTTATGAAGACCAAGAAAGGGAAGAAAACCCTAAGTTTAGGGGTCGACTCGGCGAGTCCAAGGATGGACTCGGCGAGTCGGAGCGGGATCCGGGTCGAGGAGTAAGTGACCGACTCGGCGAGTCGGCCAAGGTGACTCGGCGAGTCTGGTCTGTGCGAGGAAAACCCTAATTCTGGGAGTTGTATCATATATAAAGGGTGTTATGTCCCTCCCTCAGCCCCCATATCACTCCAGAGGACCTGTAAACCCTATAATTCGTGTGAGCTTCCATTATTGAGAGAAATAGCTTTAGAGGAAGGAGACTTTGGAGAGGAAACTTGAAGATCAAGAAGGTTGCTTCAAGGGAGAGGTGTGTGCTCGAGATCTACTTCAGTTGTGTTCATCTTGGAGGTATTAAGCTGCCATTTTCCCTTCTTTGCATCTATATCTATTTTTCCATGAGATTTGGGGGTTTTTATGGTTGTTTGAGACCCAAATCGGGTTAGGGGCTTAGATATGTTGTTGCCACTTCAGATCTATGGTTGGGTGAGTCCATTATGTCATAAAGCATCAGGAGATGAGTAGTTGGTGAAGCCCTTGTGTCCTTAAACCAAGCCCTAATGTGTTTTGAGCCTAGATCTCTTTAGTTATACGTAAAGTTTGCAACTTTACGTAGGGATTGAGCTTTGGAAGTATGGATCTATGGATTGGAGTCCCTGCATGACTCAAAAGCCCTTTGCATGTTGGGAGATCTGAATAGACTCGGCGAGTCCTTTGAGTGGACACGGCGAGTACCATGAAGATGAGGAGGAACTCGACGAGTGGGATGAACAGCTCGTCGAGTCGGATGAAGATGGGCATGAACTCGACGAGTTGGATGAAGATTTCCTTGTGCTCGGCGAGTCTGTTCTTAGACTCGGCGAGTCAGGTCGCGGAGTCCCAAACCCTTCGAGTTAAGACTTGAGTCAGCGAGTCGAGCCATGACTCAGTGAGTTGGACAAGACAGGAATCGGGAATCGGTAGACTCGGCGAGTCAGGGGCTGACTCGGCGAGTAGAGTCACGAGTGGAAGGACTCTGGACTTATGAACTCGGCGAGTCAGTAGGGTTGACCTGGAAGGTTGACTTTGACCAGGACTTTGACTTTGACCTGAGTTGACTTGGTTGTCTTTCGGGGGTCAGTTAGACTCAGTGTTGCTTTGTTGTTGTTAGCTCGGGAAGCAAGTAGAGCAGGAGTTCAGTCAGTGAACGGGTAGCAGTCAAAGGGTCTAGCAACAGCAGTTCAGCAGTATCAGGTGAGTCTCCTCACTGTTTGTATGGGTCTAGGGCACCAATGCCGGCCCATTTAGAATATGCATGAAAGACCAGGGAGCGGCTCCTGGCACGCAGTATGTTACGTGGTATGGTAGGAAGACCCGGGGGTTAGCCCTAGGCAATATGTATGAAAGACCGGGAGGTGGCTCCTGGCGTATTGTATGCTATAGATATGAAAGACCAGGAGGTGGCTTCTGGCACACTGTATGTTGTTTAGCTAAGTAGAGTAGTATGTACGGTTGTCTTTGTGATACTTGCATAGAAGACCAGGGGGTGGCCCTTGGCACTTGTCTGTAAGACCGGGGGGTGGCCCTTGGCATTTGTCTGTAAGACCAGGGGGTGGCCCTTGGCACTTGTCTGTAAGACCCAGGGAGCGGCCCAGGCTTGATCAGGAAGACCACGTGCGGCCCGTGGCATAATGGCAAGACTATGTTTAGCACATAGCACCTTACTTAGTTATGGATAAGTCAGTTATGTATGATTCTTGGCTATGAATGGTTTGTATGGTATGTGGTATCTGGGGAACTCACTAAGCTTCGTGCTTACGGCTTTCAGTTTTGGTTTCAGGTACTTCCGGTAGCGGATGATGGAGCTCGGGATGATCGCATGGCACACACCATAGATTAGTCAGCCTGGGAATGTTTTACTCTGATAATGAACATGTGTTTTGAGAACTAATACTCTGTTTATGTTTTGAAATGATGATTTTACTTTAAGTGATACTTTATTAAAAGAAATTTTTAGTCTTAAATTTTGGGACGTTACAATTTATGATTAAAATGGAATTCTCTTTTGAAATTTTTATTTTCTGCAATCCACAAATCGATTCTTCATGTAACAAATTGAGAAATTTATCTACTTTTGTCAACGCAAGGGAGAATCTGAGCTATTTTGCGCTAGGATTTGCTTCGCCTGATCTTAAAACTGATTTAGATGGTTGTAAATCGTCGTGTTTGAACGATTGTACTTGCTTGGCTTTGTTCTTCAATAACAACAATTGAAATTGTTATGTGTTTAATCAAATTGGGAGCTTTTAGGACGATAATGGTAAAACTCGTTTGTCAATTGGTTAAAGGGCTCAAAAAGGGAGGAAGGAATTCCGATCAAAAGTGTGCATAATCGGAAGCATCCATCACCACCATTTGGTAAGACTCAAAGGATTTTGTGCAGAATCAAAGCATCGACTTCTCGTTTACGAGTATATGGCAAACGAATCATTAGATGGATGGATTTTCAACAAGCGTTTGCTCTATTTTGAAACGAGATACAATATCACAATCAAAAAAATGAAAGGATCGACGTATCTTCGCGAAGGAAGGATCCTAGAAAAGTTAGTGGTCGGAGATGGTGACCCGACAGTAGCTTAGATGGGGCAGGAAGAAGTGAGGTGTGATAGATGTAGGGACGAAGGATAAACGGATTAAGAAGTGGGTTTAAGGTAATATTTTTTAATAAACTTTTTCTCTAAGATAATATTAATAAGAAATTAAATGAAAAACAAATAAACAAATAAAACAGAAAAGGGTATATAAGTCATTTAAATTATTGTAGGGACTCAACGCGTAAAAAAATAAGCAATAGGGATGTTCCAAGTTAAAAAAAATAGGGACTAAACATGTAAGTTACCCCTAAAGGGTTTTGAGAATTCTAACACTCATATGGTGTACATGTAACCCTATAAACCTTGGATCTATGTTTTCTCTATTATACATGCAAATATTCAATATTCCAAGGTTTCATCCTAACTAGCATAATATGAAGTATATACAATACAAAAATCTAGAGAATGACATACCTTTTGATGGAGCTTGAAGTCTTGAACCTTTAAGAGCTTAGTGCCCCAAGTGTTGCACCTCAAATGGTTCACACAACAACAAAACAATTGGAATAACTTGAGAAGAAGGTTACTTAGGCTCACCTTATGAAAATCGGTCTTGCCCTCTTTTGTGTATATACACTAGTGCCATTTCATGAACCATAGACCTCTTTATATAGTGTGGAGGATTAGGGTTACATTTATGTAAACCCTAATACCCATGACCTTTCATTTCCATGGGATCTATGGGTTAAAAACTCCATGGACTATCCATGAAAGCTTAGCCCAACCTAAATGAACTTGGCCTATCCTATATATATATATATATATATATATATATATATATATATATATATATAATTAAATGTGGACTCTTGTATATATATATATATATATATATATATATATATATATATACAAGAGTCCACATTTAATTAGTTCTTTTTGATCACTAAATTAATTCTTGATCAATACTAATTAAATAATATGATTCCATACTGATATATTATAACTTATAATATATTAATATAAATCATAAGTATCCTTTTTCTCATTTTGTCTATCCAATTGTTCCGTTGCCATGCAACCCAAATAGACCATGGTACTCTCGGGTCGAATACATACCACTAATAGTTATGGGTTTAAACATCTAATCCAACAGTCTCCCACTTGGATAAGTCCAAAACTATTATTGCATATGACTCCAAGATCCCGACTAGCAATCGTAGCTCTTAAAGCTGTTGTCGAACTTTGACCCAGTCAATGATGTGTCCATTAGATAAGAGATCATATATTCCTCCATTCTAGATATCATATGGACTGAGACATGGATTATAATCATTCTCTTTGTCCATTTTTTGTTTCCCGATTTTTGATTTATGACGACTGACTAATTGAACAAATCAAATCAATCCAGGTTTGCCCAAGCACTTTGGGGTGTCATCACTAAATCATCAAGGGGCCCATAGATATCGTTTTTATCCCTCAAGGGTAAAAGGAGTGGATAAACTTTGACCCAAGTGTTCGCTTGTACTTAATCATCAAATTACACACAACGATATGTTTTATAACAACCAGGTTACTGGTTGCATTTTCATATGTCGATGTGCAACTAACGTGCAACTACAACTCACACGTCTCCGTTTGAATAATATAAGATATTATCGTCTCATGATTCACTCGTGATAAAATCCATGAAGTGATTCAAATGAGTGTGGGTTGAATCCAATACTCGAATCTCATTCCAGGAGCACTAATGAACACTGCGGACACTTTGTCCCAGACAAACTACAGACCCTTCATGACAGTCTTGCCTCAATACCTATTTCCAAAGTATGATCGATTGTGGATACTTTGAATAACCTAGTTATTCGGGAATTCAAAACATGCAAAGTGAAACACAAGAATAATTGAATCCAATATGGTCTTAGAACTTATGAATATAAATAAATACCTTTTATTTATCACCATATTGATTACGCATTATTCATTGCATAATGTTTCAAATAATCAACTTTATACTTGAATCTGAAACAATAGTCATGCCATGCTCCAAGCATGCACACTATGTTTGTCCAAACAATAGTTATGCCATACACCAAGTATGTTCACTATGTTTGTCTATGATCCTTACTTTATGGAATAGATCAATTGAACATAATTCCAATGATTCTCATTTCACAATCCCAAATCCTTATCGAAAATGTAAGAATTCTGAATTCCTTCCATTTACCGAAATCAGTTAGATTCTAAACTCATATGCATTGATCATCTTGTAATGACTATGCACAAAGTCACAAAGACTCAAATTCAATGGAGATCAATTCCATGGAAATGAAGTCTCAAATTCAAAGTACATTCCTTTGAACATCCTTCTTGCACTAAGTTTTTCTAATCTTACACAGATTTAAAGAATAACTTCCACCAATGGAAACATTTCCATATTCCCATCTTGACATATAAGACTCTCTTGCCAAGAACCATTCATTGACAAACAAATATTCAAGAGATAGTGCGGATTCTTTTCAAGACAAACACTTCACATAATTGGCCTTAGTTGGTCTTTGTTTTATCCAAAACATCACAGCTTACCAATTTCAAATGTACAAGAGTAGAAAACATTTTACTCTTACATTTGACAAGTGTTATAAACCTTCTTTAAGATGTGTCACTCAAGTTACAATCTTGGATTATGACTCTAAGAATTGTTTTGGACCGAAGAATGATTCATCTTCTTGATTTAACCATTTCAACAATTCATGATTCCTCTTCTTAGTCATAAGAATGCACTAAGATGTCATTAGAGGACCAATTGTGATATGGTTTCTTAATCATTAAGATGATCACAAAACATGATACTAAAGTACTCTCCCATCTTTTCAGATTTGAGAAAATTTTATCTTTCTGCCTAATTTGATTCTTCTAATTCGTTCTGCCATACATCGAAACTTTTTCAATGTTTCAGAATTATACTTAAACTTGTAAGTATAACCATATTTACTAAATTTTGGTAAATCATGACGAATAGTCTTATCGATCTTTGTGGTGGACTTGACCAGTGCACAAGAATGTGTACTCGATCCCTCACTCCTTCACTTGACTAACATATACATTTAAACAAGGAATTAGTCTTAATTTTCCAAAGATGAAAATTCTCATCCATCATACAATACAACTGACATGATTCCAAGTTTCTGTCCAATTGAAACTTGGTTGATGAGAATCTTTCCTTATTTGGTAAATTTAGACACTACCACAAATGAAAGAATCAAATTCATATTTCCATTATTTCTAGAAACATAAAAACATCAATTTTCCATAAATACCATTGCAGGGAGATATAAAATAAAACAAAACAAAATTTTATTTATTTATGAAATGCGGAAAAAACTTTTTCCTTACAATGCAACTTTAAATGAAAACTATGATATTACATATTTCCTAGCAATCTATCATAACTCCTAAGCAGCAGCTCAAAAATCCGATCTTCGAACTATGCGATTGAAATCCATCTTCGCGATCAGATTCAACATACTCTTCTTTTAAGCTTCCTTCCCTTTGCTTGATCCTGCCAAACATCAGAATGCAGCCTAGTCACATCATGTATTAAGAATCAACAATTAGGAACTTAACAGAGTTAGATAGTGGACTTACCTGAAGCAGAGTCAAACTTTTTGATTCTTCCTTCTCTCAGATCTTTCAGGAAGTTAGGGCAGCTTCACAACCAATGCTCCTTCTCTTGGCAATAGAAGCATATAGACTCTTTGGGAATGGTACATGGAACTATCACAGACTTAGCCTTTCCCTTTTACCTTTTGGTCAAACGGGTTGACCATGGCCGATCCCTTTCCATTGGGAAGAGAAAGCTTTTCCGGATTTCGTATTAATATATTAGAACTTATAATTAAATAATATGATTCTAAATTAATTAGTTCCTTTTGATCACTAAATTAATTCTAAATTAATTCTTGATCAATACTAATTAAATAATATGATTTCATATTAATATATTAGAACTTATAATATATTAATATAAATCATAAGTATCATTTTTCTCATTTTGTCTATCCAATTGTTTCGATGTCATGCAACCCAAATGGACCATGCTACTCTCTGGTCGAATACATATCAATAATAGTTATAAGCTTAGACATCTAATACAACAACCCTAACCATAAGGAACATTCGTGTAATTTACTCTTTATTTTGGATCAAATTACAATAAAAAAGCTATGAAATCTAAATGAAAATCTTTTTGTCACATGTCACATTATCATTGATTTGGCCACGTGTCATTTTGTGGTTATTTTCAATTAATTTTTTTTACACATGACATTTGTGGTTTTTTTTTTCATTTTATCAAATTCTAAATGATATTTAAATGTAATAATTATAATAAATGCATATCAATTCAATTAATTGACATTCTTTTTAATTTAAAAAATTTTAAATTAAAACCTCATTAATTTCATTTGTTTATTTATTTAAATTTAAAAAGGAAAAGAATATTAACTTTAATAATTCAATATTTTTTAATTTTCTTATAAATTCAAACTTTTAAATGTTTAAAATTTCATATTTAATTTTTCTTTTAATTGAACCCATGTAAAACATAAGTTTTGCACCTAGTTTATCTTAATAAATAAAGATTATTTTTGCTAAATATCAACTTCTCATTGAATTTGACATATGTTATAGTTTTAAAATTTTAGAATTATTTTTATTCCATTTGTCATTGAATTTTTTTTTTTGTTTTTAATTCAAATTTCACATATTAAATACCACCTTATATTAACTATTTGTATTAATATATTAATTAATATGTATTAATGTAACAAATAACCTTCCATTTATGAATTTCTATTTATATTAATATATTAATTAATTTTATTAATTCAAATTTCACATGTGCCATGTGGTTTCCAAAACTTGTGTGAATGGTTACTTTTGTTCACACCGTTACTTTTGGTCTTTTTAAGTACGTGGGACTGAATTTGTGACCATGGGTAAACTATGAGGACAATTTATGCAATTTTGTCTATATTTATGTTTAGACAAAACTACAAATTTAGTCCTTATGGTTTGCAAAAAACTTTGGGTAGGGTTCAAAAAGTTTTTAACTTGCATGGCAGGTCCAAAATCAAGGTTTTTCTAGATTTTTGGTCCATGATACACTTGAAAAGACGATGTTACCCTTATCATTTCTTTTTTCTATTTTATTTATTTATTTTGATATTTAAATAATTAAAAAATAAACAAAAACTAAAATCTCTATCTCTCTCTCTCTCTCAACCCATTTATACACATTGAAGATCATATGACATAAAATTAATTCCATTTCGAAACAAAAGCTAAATATTTCGATTAATCTTCATGTAAAATCACCACCACCACAACCCACTTCGATCGTATTCTCACATAGCCGCCACCCAAAATCATTTTGTTGGTCCCATTTTGATTCTTCAAAGTTTTCTAAGCTTTCGTCTCAATCGATCAATACTTCGATCGGAAAGAATATGGATGAAATGGGGACTGATCAGAGCCTGCAATTAGTAGGTACGAAGAGGCCAAAAACAAAAATTCTTTGTGAAGTTGCATCTTGATCGATCGTTAATTTGGACCTGCAACTCGTTCCGTTCTAATGGTTGAGAAGTTGTTGAAGACAGAGACAAACGCTGCTCGATCCTGATCCATAATTTGTCGACAAACAAACCTAATTTTTCTATTTGGGACCAACTAGAGGAGAGTGGAGATCGTGCAATACATACATACGGAGGAGAAGATGGTGATTCTGCAAAATGATTGGAGGGTCGATACTAGTGGCCATACAGTACACGGAGGGAGCGAGAATGAAGGCGGCGGAAACAGGAATGGTATGAAGGAAGGTGGGTTTTTTTCTTGAGTTGTTTAGGGTTTAGGGTTTATTGTGTGTGAAAGAGAGCGAATGTATTGTAGGTGGGTGGTGGGTACATGTTTTAATTGTGTGTGTATGTGTGTGAGAGTGAGAGAGAGTGAGATTTTAGTTTTTATTTATTTTTTTAATTATTTAAATACCAAAATAATTAAAGAAAATAGAAAAAAGAAATGACAAGGGTAAAATCGTCTTTTTAAGTGTATCAGGGACCAAAACCTAGAAAAACTTTAATTTTGGACCTGCCATGCAAGTTAAAAACTTTTTGGATCCTATCCAAAGTTTTTTGCAAACCACAAGGACTAAATTTGCAGTTTTGTCTTATGTTTATGAGTTTGTGTTTTTTCCAACTTTTCACTTTTAAGAATATCATTTTGACCCCCTCAATTTTGAACTTTGTAAAATATTATTTTCATCATCCATTTTCTAAACTTTGATGTTTATCATTTGTGGTATATATATAATTTGATTTTATTTAATAACTTTTGTCTGTTAATTAAAAAAGTAGTTTTACTTGCTTACTTTTATATATATGTGTCGGTATACATTCAAGGTGATCAATGTTTCAAAATGAATTTAGAACTTCCGTTCGTTAATTTTAAAAAATAAACTTTCTTTTTCTTTATGTATGTGTTGGTTTAAATTTGAGTTTATCTACGTTTCGACGTAATTTTTTTTAATGTTATGTGCTTCATTTTATAAACGTTTCTTACGTATGTGTCGGCTCACATATAATAACTTTCATTCGTTAACTTAAAAAATAAGATAATTTCATCTATATTATTGTAAATTTTCATAATTATGTCTATATCTTTCTAAAACTTCAAATTACATTTATATCCTTATAAAACCTATAAACTCACATATATACCCAAATAATTAATTTAATCGTATTATGGGAATGAATGTTGTAACACCCCAAATTTTTCAAAACTTTTTCAAACGTTATGGTTATAAAAACATTTGGGTATTAACCCCCATTCAACAATAACCGGTCCTACAAAAACAATTACAATTAAAACCTTGGGTGGTACCATTAAGCATCATATAACCATAGCAAACAAATACGAATTACATCAATAACATTAATAAGGAACTTGACAAGTTCCACTCCATTCTCTGTTTCTTGACTTCTAACTTTCATCTATCATATTTTCTTCTTAATTGCAACCTGGAATACATAACATTAAAAAGAGATATGTAATACAAAAATGTCTCGTGAGCTACGTGGGTTTTAGACCATAAAACAATTTTGATCATTTTCAAAGAAAAACTCCATTCATGTATACTGTACAACATTTTGAATCATTTTAATGATAAATCATTTCATACGTAACATAACATGTCATATCATAAGTATCATTTCTTATCTTATCATTTCATTAGCTTCTTTTCCATTTCCATTTTTCTATTAAGGGCTGATTCTTGTATTAAACTGTTGCCATTTTTATACTTAGGTCCTAGCAATATCCCCAAGTCTATACCAAGGTGGAAAGAACAAAATCAATCAACCAAGACATCATTTCTGTTAGGACATCTATCTCGCAAAGGGGAGGCGCCACCCCGATAGATTCCTCTATATCCTGTTACGGGGACATCATGGCTCGAGCAATATATTCATTTCATTACTTTCATATTCTTTCCAATTTCTTTCATTACTTTCCATTTCTTTTCATTAGTATCCATTTCTTATCGTTACTTTCCATGCTTTACGCATTTCATACGTTATCATTAAAATTTTATTTCAAAAGTAAAGCATCTATATTTCAAAACATTTCAAGCCCTTTTCAAAACATTCGATCTTCCAAAACGTTCTTTGCTTTCAAAAACATTCTTGCCTTCAAGGCATTCTTTCAAAATATCCTTTCTAAAAACATTTGACACTTTCATTTCAAAAACATTTCATATATCAAACAATAGTGTTTCATTATCATAAAATCATTTTGCCATGTGCCCCAAAGTGGGAAAAATTCCAACACGTACTCACCTCAATCATACGTAGGTTAGTTAATTCTCTTATAGTTCTTTTCCCTAGATCAATCCTCTTCAAACACTAGCTACACCATATATGGACATAAGTCATTAAAATGCACAAAATACCCTCCATAGCTTCCATTACTAAATTTTATTGTTTCAAATCATCCCTCATGCAAAAATATGAATGTAGGCAAAAACCATGTGCAAATCTGAGTCCGTATGAAAAAGTTATGGAAAAAACAAGAAAATCTCCAAATCAGAGACTTCAACAGGCCATGTAAATTAAAGCATGCATTTACACGGGCCGTGTTTTCATGTCTGCACACACACATGTCACAACTAACAAAAATTAGGTCAAGATGTGAATTCCTAAAACAATATAATCTCCTTGTATAAGCCAAAACTCGATCCATAAAGCCAAGCTCAATCATTTTTGGGCCTTAACCCATAAATTCTCAACCTAAAACCCTTATTGGACCAAGATTTCTTTATTGGGCCCTAATGGGCCGATAACTTCTTCACTTAGTCTCCACGGGCCGAAAGTCCCTATTGGGCCAAGCTAAAAATCGAACACCCCATTAATTAGGCCAACACCCACCCTAGAACATTTTGGGCCGACATGTGGGCCAAGAACCCACCCTAATCGGTTGGTCCATTTAAAAAAAAAAACAAACACAAGGGTTGACTTTATGTGACACCTCATTGTTGCATGGAGGATATCCATGCTTGTGTCCATCATGCATCTAGGAAGTATCCAACAAATATCAAGGTTTAAATCTCTCTCCCCTCCTCTCTCTTTAAAACTCGGCCAAACACTCTTTTTCTCCCCACTCTTCACTTAAAAATCACTCAAACACTCTCTCATATCTCCCTATCTAGCACAAGAGAACTCTCCTCCTTCATCTCTCTCAAAATTCGTGGGTGGGGTGTCATCCTCAAGATTTTCCTCAAGTATCATAACCTGGTAAGTCCATATTCATCTCTAGATGTTATATTTCAAGTCTATGCTAAGATCCTTCCTCTTACAATTTCATTTTCATGATTTTGGACCTTAGAACCACATCCATCTCAAGATATCACCAAAAACCCAAGCTAGGTTTAAAGTTTCATCATCTTCTTCTTCTACAGATCAAAAACCCCCAAGGTGAGCTTCATACCCCCTTGTTTTCGGTTTTATAATGTTTTGGGGGGAGGATACAAGTGCTTTTGTGTTAGATCTATGTATATATGCATGCTTATGTGTTTAACTTTTAGATCTTTACTTGAAAATGAAGTTTATCACTTGGATCTTCATATAAACCTTGAGAAAAGTATGTGTCCTCACAAATAATACTTGTAAACTTGTAGATCTGGGATTTATCCACTTAAAATAGCAAAAACAAGTGTTGTGAACAAACTTAGATAACTTAAACTCAAAAATCAGCCCTTGACAGAAAAGTTTTTGTCCAATCTCGGACTATTTTGACCAACTTAATGAGAATATTTTTCAAAACAGTTTTACATGAAAAACGTTCACGTTATTACCTTTAAAATGACTACTCTCACATTTTCATACGATTTTTCTACAATTTTTGGCGAATTTTACAAAACTGCCTATCAGATTTGAAATAATTTTGGACCAACCTGTGAAGGTGAGCAATTTCACACTTGTTAGAAGCCAACAAAAATTATGAGAAAAATTGTGAACAAGGTAGACAAAATTCCAAACTTCCAGAATTTACGGATCCAAATGTCGACTTACGATGATTTTTCTAAATTTTTTCCAACAACTAGGTCAGAAAAGCCAAAAACAAAAAAAATGTGTATTTCACAAAAACCAAGCCAAAAATGGGTTTAAAATGTTATTTTTACCACAAACTAGTCAAAAACACAAGTTTTGAACAAAATGAGGACTAAAGTGTTATTTTTACTATAATTGGGCCTTAATTGAAAACTTTGTGGCTTATTGGGCCAAGAACGTCATTTTTACAAATAGTGGGCCTTCTATATCAATTTTGTAAATAATCGAGCTAAAATAAACAGAACAATAACAAACGGGTTAAAAACGATTTTCTTATCCTTACTGGGCCTGGAAATAGTATACATGTTTAGTGGGCCTTAGTGTCCTTTTACATGTATATTGGGCTCAGGGTAGACATTCACATTCCTTTTGTGCCTGGAAATAATAGATACGTATAGTGGGCCTTAGTGGTCCACTTACATGTTTATTGGGCTTAGGAATGAGTTTTATGTGTTCTTCTTTCTTTTCTGTGTAAATTTTCGATTAAGGATCTAGTGAGACCTATCGGTTGGCACCTTTGAGTGTACAATCGTAGCCTGTACTTATAACCAGAGTTTCCTGAAGGGAAAGCGGGAGTTTGTGTATAGATCTATACTGGGGTGACACCCCACACCTGAGCTGTTCGCTACAGTTACACTAGGCCAATCTAGGGTGACAAAAACCTTATTCTATTCCAGCGGCGTCCCAAAGACGCAGACACAGGCGAAATTGTCATTATTATGTATGGTTATAGCGACTCACTTAGAGGAATTAACGTTATAAGATTTACTGGAAAACATTCTATTTTTCTTTTTGGGGTAAAACAGGAAACCATTCTATTTTCTTTTTGGGGATAAAACGGGAAACCTTCTTTTTGATAAAACGACAATCTATAAGCACCGATACTCAACCACCGGGGTTGAGATTTCAACATTATCTATTGCAGACAACATCGGGTTGTCTGGAAATCATTCTCTTTCTATTTTCGTAAACATTAACACACATGCATTAATATAAGATCAAACACAAATATTTCAAATCATTTCTTTTTAGAAAATATCGGATTTCTGAAAGCACTATGAAAGCTATTCTAAGCAAGTACGAAAACCATTTTTATACAAAACTGCTTATGAACTCACAAACTTTTTAGTTGACGTTTTTCAAAACGACTTGTATTCTCAGGAATCCAGTAGCAAGTAATAAGTTCGACTATAAGATCAAGTGGTGCGACTTCAAGAAATTGTACTTTCTTACTTTTGTGTAACTGATGAAGAAGATTCAATATGTAAACTATGTAAGTGTGTATTTCTAATGTATGATGTTTGGTTGCTATGCTTCATTTACATTTAATTGTTATGATATTGTACACAAAGTCGTCCACACCCGGACGTTTCTCTAGGATGAAGAACACGGATCTGGGAAATGAAATGAGAGAGTGTGCATCCTATTTTCACATTTGGTCCCTCTAGTTTGAGCATTTTGGCCAAAACCCACCAAGCCTTGATATTTGTGATTTTAACTTAATTTTTTAACATAATAAGTCCTTCTCCATCCTTCAATAGCTTTTAAAGTCCTTTCCACTAACTGAGTCAACCATTTGTTCAACTCATTATTTTTCCAATTTGACACTTTTGGCCTTTTGACTTTCAAAATTGTTATTATTTTCAATTATAACTTTCTAAACTTCATATCAACTAATAATATGATTATCCCTTGATAATTTAACAATATAAATCATTTTTCATTTATTTACTTTATTAATTTAAGAACTTCGTCTTAAATTTTTGGATGTTACAAATGTAAATTATTATTTTTAGTAATTTAGTTATAATATAGCTTAAATATAATGTTTTTTTTTAATATGTTAATTATCATTAAATTATTTATTCTGGTATATATGTGAGTTTATATGTTTTATAAGGATATACATGTAATTTGAAGTTTATAATGATATATAGATGTAATTATGCAAGTTTATAAGGATATATATGAAATTCCTTAGACATTTTAAAGAAGACAATATGCACCGTATGTTTTGTGATGACAATTAACAAGAGTCAATGACAATCGTTATCGAAGGTAGTAGTTGTTTTTTAGACAACCAATGTTCACGCACTGACAGTTGTATGTTGCATTGTCGAGAGTTAAAAACAAACATGGATTAAAAAATATTAATATTAGACAATAACGATAAACTTAGCAATATCACGTATAATGTTGTATTCAAAGAATTTTTTTTTGATATTTGTGATTGATAACAGTTATTTACAATATGTTAATAATTTTTTATTAATATAGATTCAATTATCCATTTTTCATGTTTTATTGTATTTATTTCAAAAGTTTACTTTAAAAAATGTTTAGTTTTTACAGATTGATATTCAACATAATTATTTAAAGCATGTCAATAGTTTTTTTATTAGTATATATTGAATTACTTATTCATCATTTTGTTTGTATTTATTTCAAAAATTTATTTTTAATGTTTACACCTTATATTTAACCATTTTTTAATCAACATGTAGTACACGAGTCTCACACCTAGTAATAAAATATAATAGGTGTATTTGATTAAAATATTTGGTAGTTGGTCTTTTAAAGAGTAGTTTTCATTTCTATAAAAATAGTTTTGGTTATAAATTTATGAAGATATAAACTTATATAATCTGAAATTTGCATTACAAGCATTCACAAAATAAGAGATTTTTAATGGAGCTTTCTATATATATAAAAAGGCTTAAAAGGAGAAAAAGATCAGTAACTCTTTACAATGCTATAGTATTTTCAATTTGTTGTTCATGGATTGTTTGTATGTTTTTATATATTTTATAATTGCTTAATATATAAGGCGTGTTTGGCACGGAGCGTTTGAGAGATTCTAACTTCTAGCATTTGATAAAACGCTCCGTTTTGAACAGAAAGTCTCGTTCGACAGTACAAGCTTCTAGCGTTTAGTTTAAACAAAACACTTCAAATCAAAATGCTACTTCAAGTAACGTTTAACAAAACGCTACAAGCTACAAGCTACCCGCTACTTACTATCAGCTAATTTAGCCGACCATGCACATATACGACTCACATAACTAAAAAAACTTATGATAAAAACTTAACCAATAAGACCATATATATATATATATATATATATATATATATATATATATATATATATATATATAGGCTTAGGTTATTTTGTTTTTACTAACTATTGTGTGCCAGAATGCACAAATCTGGACCAACGGATGGAATTTATCAATGGACATGTATATATATATATATATATATATATATATATATATATATATATATATATAGGCTTAGGTTATTTTGTTTTTACTAACTATTGTGTGCCAGAATGCACAAATCTGGACCAACGGATGGAATTTATCAATGGACATGATTTGAGAGTGTATGATATTACAACGGGATAGCATGTACCATATAATCACACAAATTTTAGCAAAAGGGTATTTTGGACAATTAACTACAATTATAAAAGGAAAATTTTCGGATATTTATGGATAATTAATTCTCCTAATTTTAAAAATATGATTTTTTTTCTTTAATTAATTCAATTTTAATTCTAACATAATTTGTAAAAATAACCGATTTATTTTGTCAAAATATTTTTTTAGTTAGAATGATGCTCTTTCAGAATTTTATTCTATTAAAATATTATTGAATAATAACAAAGTTCTGGAATCCAAGGTAGAAAAATAACTACATTCTAACATATTATGTTAGAATAACATAATGCCAATCATAAACTACTAAATACTGTAACAACCCAAAATTTGAGGCCAAAAATTTTGTTTTTAAATTAACTAAATCATAATTTATATTACCAAAACATTGTCACTATTTCATCATTCATAAAATCATAAAATCATGTCTCGAAAACCATATCATCAGGAATAATGAAAATCAGAGTACAATCCCAGAAAATCCGATGCGGAACCCATGTGTATGATGCGCTGCTACGCCGCCGACTCTTTCCCTTTGGACGAAGAGGTACCTGAAACCAAAACTGAAACTGTAAGCACAAAGCTTAGCGAGTTCCCCCATCATACCACACACCACATAACACCATCGGTATCTTTCAACCGGTAACTGCCATCGGTATCTTTCAACCGGTAACCATCATCGGTATCTTTCAACCGGTACACGCCATTGGTATCTTTCAAACGGTAACTGGGGACTATTTCACCCCTAGCACTAGCATACCGTAACAAGAGATAATCATACAGTCAGTCATAACTGGGTAGGGACAACTAATCCATTCTACACACATAGCATATCATACAGGCATATCTCGTGACCATAACACATTAACATACCAAGATAATTATCACAAATACAATCATCTCATACATAACTACTTACTGGTAGGCCGGCATTGGTGCCTTAGACCCACCCCTACTGGAAGGTAACTCACCTTGTAGTAGTAGCTGCCGATCTATACGGGAACTCTCTGTCTGCTGCGGCTGCTCCGGAAATCCTCCGGCTATAATTCCCACAAAACACCCAATCAGAGTCTAATAACTACTCTTATGGAGGAATGACCATTCTACCCCTGACCTAGTCAAAGTCAACCCAAAGTCAACTTCTTGCTGACCTGACTCGCCGAGTTGGGCCGCCAACTCGTCGAGTCCTTATCCATCTAAATGTCCTCATTCCCGTCCCTACTCGTCGAGTTAGGCAATGACTTGACGAGTTCTCCTCCCATTCGAACATCGAGTAATCCTTCATCCAACTCGCCAAGTTATATGAACAACTCGTTGAGTTCATCTTCATCCGAAGAACAAGCCCTGTCCTTGACTCGCTGAGTTGTATGAACAACTCGTCGAGTTCATCTTCATGTGCTGGGAGATTGCCTTGGACTCGCCGAGTCTGTTCATGTACTCGCCGAGTCCCATGAACTCCAGTTCTAAGGCTAAGTCCAATACGTGTAAACAGCTATGAGACTCCCTTTTCTAACAACTGACCATCGCAGAAGGGTTTAAGATGGATGAAAGCGCACCGACTCGCCGAGTCCCAAGAACGACTGATAACGTCTATTTTATGCATATATTTATGATGTTTTCTTATTATTTTATACTATTTTTTTTATGTTATTTATAACTAAAAGATACTTAATATGCTTTGAAATATTCAATTACAATAAAAATGGGAGCTGGAGTGCAAAAGGAAGAGAATGGAGCTGAAAAGATGCAAAAAGGATATTACTGGCAGATTGACCCATATTCAGTGTTTCGGGTATATCTGATGACTCATAAATCCAATTAACGAGATTCAAATGTTCTGAAAACTAGACGAAATTTCCTACGATTTATGTGAGAGGTACTTTTGGCTAATTCGACACTTATCTTATCCAAAATCGGCCTTGAAGATGAAGCATAAAAGCTGGACAGAAATTCCCTCCTAGTTACTTCTTCCCCAAGCACCACTTATCTTATTTTTATTTGCTTAATCCCTAAGTCATCATTAGTTTCCTTATTCCAATCCAACTCTAATATTCCATATTAATTCCATCTCCCTTCAACTATAATACCCCATATCATTCCACCATTTTCATCATCTAAGATATTTCACTTCGACTTGTGCGACAAGAAAACTTCATAACTGTCGTTTTGAGGGTCTAAAAGGCGGCCGGAAGGCCGTTAAGCTGACAGGAGCGAAGAGCTGAAGGCTTGGAGAGTGGATTCGTGTCGGTAATCATGTGGTTTGTTATCGTGACCATGTTTAGCATTCCACTGTGATACTACTATGTTTTTACTTTCTGATTTTGGTGCTAAACCATTTGCTTTGAGTTTATGATTAGATAAAACCTTGATTTATGGATTAATTATTATATTGGATTGTTTTGTTTGTGTTTAATTTATCTTGTTAAGCTTGTTAAAAGATCCTCATGTGTTAATGACAATTATTTTCTGTTAATTATTAAGTATATCGAGTTGTATGAACATCTGCTTGATTGTTTGCCTCTTATGATTTTGATGACCATCAAGATTATATGCCTATGAATAGTAAACATGAAACTAGGGTTAACTAGGAAATAAGTAAATTAATGAGTGGGCATATGTGACGACCAACCACATATGAGCTAATTGAATTAACCAATTCGATTAAATATTATTACAAGTCTTTCTTGATACGAATTGAACACTAGGAAACATGTTAGTTTAATCAATTGATCACTGCTTGAATTGACTTGTTTGCTAAAGGATTAGTAATAATGAACATGAACCTAATCATTTTAGAAATGGTGAACATGAATAAATAAATCTGTGTGTGCAATTGTCTATGATTTTAAGGTGTAATCTGTCTAAACCAAAGTACCTAAACAGATTTGTCTTCCAGTCAGTTTATCGAGATTTTTTATTTAGTTATTCGTTTGAGATTTAATCAAACATTTCTTTATTCCTTTTGTATGTTTTGTAATCTATAATCAAATATTTTAAATTAATTCACCACCGTTTCCCTTGTGTTCGACACCCTTGCTTATCAAATCTATACTATACTCGATCGGGTTCACTGCCTATAAGGTGGGGATTAGATGCGATAAACTATGAATTATAAATAAAAAACTAGTGCATTGAATATTCACATCAAGTTTTTGGCGCCGTTGCCGGGGAACGGTTTTCAATTAATTTAGTTTGTTTGATTATTCGTTATTAGTTTTTATTTTTTATTTTTATTTTTATTTTTATTTTTATTTTCGTTGATATCATGTCACTTGTTGGGAAGGTTTTTGTTGCTATGTACAGGAATTCGTGATCATACGCATTTGTATGGGTTTCGAGATTGCAAGCGATTAGGGAATTCTTGACTTGTTTAGTCTACTACTTTGGTGATTTGTCCAACTCAATCTACGATGCGTATCGTGGTGGTTAAGTGGAAGACTGAACTCTTGCTACTCTTGACTAGTTGGGTTAACTCTTGTTCTACTTATTAGTTAATGGTGCCAAGAAAATAAAGAAAATAGTCTGACAGGTCCCAAAAGCTTTGGCTTTCACAAACCACATCTTGCATGCACGGGATTTAATCAACAATTGTAGCTTGATTTCAACGAAGATGAGTGATTGTGATATCCTTTTTAGTTATTTTGGTTTGCTATTTTTTTAGTTATTTTATTTTTATTTTTAGTTTGTTTATATTTTTGCTTTCCATGTTGATGCTCTTGATGTTTCAGATCTTTGTAGAATTTTTGCTCTTCGGATGCTTTTAGAAATTTCAACAATTGGGGTCTAATGTTGATTTGTCACGTGAAAAAAGTCGTATGAGAATTTGAAGTTGACAATTGAGAGACACGACTTTCAATATGTGTGGGGAGCGCGTCGATTTCGTGAGAGATTATGATTTCGAAGAGTGGCATTTCTAACTATACATTGATTCCTGTGGCATGGAAGAGTTGTTCCTATGCCATGAAGTTTTATTTAGACGTGAAGCTGAATTATTGTCCCAGCTGCCACGACATGGTTGACACTTTCCTAAGTCGTGGGGGAGTTTTTCATCGCAAGAAGGAAGCTGTCATTCTAGATATCACGTCGTGGTTATCACTTACCATGTCGTGACCATACTACTATTCGTATTCTCCCTCGTTCGATGACACGACGTGTTCGACGCTTCCCACGCCATGGTCACTATACATTGAATTAGTTTGCAAACAAAAGAATATTTTATAAATAGTTAAAAGTGATAAATTGTGGTGATAAATGAAAAAACTAAATTGTAATCTCAATTTAAAAAAATATTTCCTAAGATATTTTTATAATCGTTAAAAATTTTCAAATATGTAGCTTAAAAATACTTACAATAACAATAGTTAAAAAAAGACAAAACTTCAAAAATGGTCCCTGTGGTTTTCGAAAATATCAAGTTTAGTCCTTATATTCAAAAAACCTCACAGATGGTCCCTGTGGTTTCAAAACTTTTAACAAATGGTCCTTTTTGCTAACTCCATTAGCTTTTGCCCGTTATGTGAAGGGTATTTCTGTCATTTCATTACCACAAGGACCATTTATAAAGTTTTTGCCTTATTTAATAAAAAATATAATTATTTAATATTAAAGGACTCTCTCTCTCTCTCCCTCTCTCTCCAGTTACCGACGATCATCAAGAACCCAACGACGCACTCTCTCTCACTAAACTTTGGAGGGATTCGTTCACTGGAAAATCCAATGCAGTGTCTCAAGATTCTGAATGTTGGCAAAGATGTTCTCTCAAGCAATTCGTCAAACACCTTCAGTGCACGACTTATCTTCCCCACTTTCCAAACCATTTATTAAACTATCAATATCCAGAGCATGCGAATTAAACCTTCCCCTTATACATCCAGTTCAGCAAATAAAAAGATCATGCATAAGGGGGAAATACGAAATCGAAGAAATAGAGTCAAATAAGAGAAAGATTAAACGCTAGAACGAGAATAATAAGAAAATGCAGAACTCTAGGAACAGCAAAGAACTCAAAAATCAAAAGATATGAATGTGATTTATGGATTTTAGAAGTGATTTGAATAGAAAATGGAGTTGGACTCCTGTTCGTCGGGTTCAGTTCGTCTGATGCTAGAGTGTTGTTGGTGACAGAGAGGAGGGAGATGGAGGGTTGTCGGGGACATAGGCGTTTTTTGTGACAACCCGGAATTTTCATTCGGTCAAACCCTAGAAGTTAATCACTTCTTATTATAAGTTAATGTCATTATTTCTTATTTTAACAAATTTAGAATTCGTTTGATTATTTTAATATTATTCTTTAAATGAACGGGTGAAAGAAAGTGTCGTCTCGGGTTTTGAAATTTAAAAACAGCAAACACCTCGTGTCTTAGAAGTTCACGACCAAACTTTTATGTTTTGGTCGGAAAAACTTCCAAAAATCGTGAACTCATGCATAAGCATGAATTTACTCCTCAAGTTAATCACTTTTCACTTTTCACCCTAAAAGAGTAATCTCCAAAAGAGTAAACTCAAGAAACCCTCTCAAGTATCAAACTAGAAACAATTCAAGATCTTCAAACTTGTAAGTGTTCTATCCATTCCAAGTTGATTAAACACTTAATCTAGTGTTTGTGCATCTATTCATCCATTCATTTTTGTGTTTTTGATTAGATTTCCAAAAACACCAAGAACACCAAGAACACACACACTAAGTGTTCTTGGACTTTTAGCATATTTCAAGCTTCCTTATAGCAAGTACTTCAATCCTTGAGTCTTATTGAGTTAGTATTACAAGTTAGCATCAATAAATATTCCAAGAACACATGGAACAAGGTGTTCACGGTCCAAGAATATTCTTTGGCCGTAAACACCAAATAAGGCACCAAAGTGTGCCTAAGTCATTCATCTAAGCCCTAGTTGGATGTTTAAGCCTTCCTTGACATGTTTGAACCTTCCCTTGATGAGTTTAAGCCTCGAAAAACACCAAAGAATGCCATGTTCATGTGTTTACGGTTTGGGGAGCTCCCAAAACCGTAAACACCCTTTAGTGTGTTTATTTGGGCCATATTCCTTCCTTAGGCCTAAAAACTAACATAGACAATTACCTTGATGAGTTAGGGACTTGAAAAAATAACAATACCATTTTCCATATGGGTTTAAGGTAGTAAACCCAAAGGGAAATGACCATGAGGCCGTAAACACCTCAAAAGGGGTGTTTGTTGCCCTATTCCCTTCCAAAGGCCAAACCACCAAGTAGAAATGCTTCAAAGGACTTGCAAAACCTCAAAACAACTTATGGTCAAAAAGAGAGGAGTTTATGACTGTAAACTCTTGAGTTTACGACCGTAAAATCATTAGATCAAGGTCATAAAAACCGTAAACTCCAATGGAGTTTACCCTTGAACCCCAAACACAATAGCAAGGTCCTTTAGCACTTAGATGCAATCCTTATGACTTGTAGCACTTAAATAAGGTGTTTTACATGCCTTAGGATGTCTTAACTTTGTCAATTAGTGATTTAAAGTCTAATTGGATACATATATGTGTGATTATATGTTAACTAGGATCATTGGGTGTGAACAAGTCTTCACTTGTCACCTAGCTATACTACATTCAGTTCATCCAAACCACCATCTACAGGTGAGTTCATACCCCTTAATCAATGTTTAAATGATTTTAAATGCTTCAATGGGGGGGGGGGGGAATACAAGTAGAAAACAACATGTTATTAAATCTTTCATATGTATTTATAACTGTGTTTTCATCCAGCAGATTTCACATACTTCAAAATGTGATGCATGAAATGGTTTTCTATCTTAAAAATACTTTGTTATCAAATGTATTACTTTTGAAATGTTTATTAAAATGACATCAAGTCATTGTTAATTATTGTTCAAAACTCATAGATGTTTTACAAAACCACTTTACCTTCTTGAACAAAACTACATCTGTACACTTATGTTCTTATATATGTATGGATGTTATAGTTTTCATCCTTCATTCAGTTTCCCACACTCTTGTGTAGCAAGGGTGTATAAACCTGCTTGAACAACCAATTACCTTCTAGTTAACTATTATAGGGATAGTTAGAATATACAAAACATTATTCCTATTACAAGGAATTAGATCAAAGTCAGTTCATTCATGAGTCTATACTATACATTACATGTTACATGAATACGCTTACATGAATACATTACATGAGTACCTTTACGTAGATACATTTACCTGTATACACTTACATGGATACTTGTACCTCGATTCACTTGGATGATTTATTAGTACCTTCTGTGTAAATTGTCCTGCCTATCCAGTTCAACGGGATATCTAGACGGGACTAACCATTCCGAAACCCACCTGTTAGCAACAGTGGTCGATGAACATCTACGAATGCCTACGGTTATTACTTATATTAGGGGTACCTTTACGGGACTAACCATTCCTTTGGCCTACTGCTCGTTACAGAGGTAAATGAACATCTACAGATGCCTATGGTTAATACTTATACTACGTGTACCTTTACGGGACTAACCCTTCCTTAAACCTGCTGTCGCTACAGAGGAAAATTGGACAATCTACGGATGTTCAAAGGTTATACATTTCGCTAATCGCGATGTCGTGTTAATCCTAATACAAAAGGATAACAATTACATGAGTACATTTTCCTATTACTAAATTTTTTGTGATACATTCACATAAACGATGAGTTAGACTAAGTACTGTTAGTAATAGTAAAAAAGAAAGGAAAAACTATAATTTTCACTTACAAAACATTCGGGTCTTGGTAGAAGACTACATTTCATACTAATAGGAAATAAGGGATTTTCTAGGGTTTTCATACTTATATCAACTGTTTCATTTAAAGATTTACATGACATTCATAACAGCTTTCCAAAACAAGACAATGACACTTAAATACTTATGAATTCACCAGCTTTAGGCTGATACTCGCTTTCAAAATAACTTGTATTCTCAGGTCACCAGTAGACAGATACAATGGCCAGGTTTTGAGAAGACGGAGCACAGACAAGACTCGTCTTTTATTTTGATTGTATATTTTGGTGTCTTATTACATTGAAAGAACACACATGCATTAAAACTTTACTTTTAATGCAATGGATGATGTTGTTGCTTGTTTACTACTTTACACTGTTGTGATACTGTACATGATGTCCTCCACCCCGGAACGTTTCCGCCGTTCTCGGTTTTGGGGTGTGACGTTTTCTGGCAAGCATCGGAGGAGAGAGGCGGCGACAACTTCTTTTCATTTTTGGGTGTCTCCGGTGATCTTCACGATCATATCTAACCCACTAGAACGAGAGAGGCATGGAGTTGGGCAATTGACTGTAGTGGAGGTTGTTTGGGGTTTTCACTCTAGGGAAGGAACATGGAGAGTGGTAGAGAGATATAAAAGATAGGGGTAGGTTTGGCCATTTGGGTACATTTAGGCGATGATGATGGTGGTGGTAGCCCCAACGATGGCGATGCTAGTGAGATGGTGAGACCTGATGAATGACATCGTCGATATATGCCGGAGACGAAGGGGTTTGCCGGAATACAATTTTTTTTGTGTATGTTTGGACTTTGGATGAAGTGTGGTGGTGGCAGATCTAGATGAAGTTTAGACTTTTAATTTGGAGAGAGAGAGAGAGAGAGAGAGAGAGAGAGAGAGATGGGGTGGGACCCCTTTAATATTTATTTTAAAAAAAGTAATTAAAAACCTCATAAATGGTCCCTGTGTAGTGAAATGACAAAAATGTCCCTGACTTAACGGCTAAATGTTAACGGAGCTAGCTGGAAGGACCAAATGTTAAAAGTTTTGAAACCACAGGGACCATCTGTGAGGTTTTTTGAACTTAGGTACTAAACTTGATATTTTCAGAAACCATATGGACCATTTTTGAAGTTTTGTCTTAAAAAAATATATTTAAAAAACTATCTAACTTTTTCAAATTTCTAAAAGCTTGTAAATGCTCTAAAGTTCAAATGGAAACATAAAAGTGAAAAAAAAAAAGAATATTGACTTAGGCATTTTTTATGAATTTTATTAGGAATGAAAGTGATTCGAGTTACTTGTAAACTTATCGGAATCGAGTTTTGGTCTACAAGTTATTAGGCTTGATTGTAAATAAGCCTATACTAATATATGATAGTAAAAGAATTTTGGTTGGTGAGCTCTAAGTATCTTTGCTATTTATCAAAAAAATTAAGCAAAATTTAAATAAATAAAGTCATCTAGTATGCATAACACGAAGACTTTCGTAGTTGATGTGGCAACGACCACTAACCATGAATACCATCCTGGATGCTTAGTGGTTGGTAGTGGTCGTGATGCATTATGGTGTAGACCATGGAAAAATAAGAGGATATAGTGGTGTGTATACCAATCTTTTAGTGGTTGTATGTGGTGATGATGTGACATCCACCAATATAGTGGTTAGTAGTTATTGGTAGGTATAATGGATGATCTAAAAAGTTACATTACATTTTATTTTTCTCTTCTTCTATTTATTTATATTTCTAAATTTTACAATTTAGTGTGTCCAAAATATATTCATAAGTAGATAACTACAATATATTTACCAAATCCAGCATACAGTTAACAACGAGGGTACTATTCTTCTACATGTTAACAACAAATTTTTTTTCAAAATGCTAAATTTTTATTAAAATAAAAGTTATCAAAAAGCTAACAACGTTACAAAGGAATAGACATAATGGGGTTTAACCACCATGAACTTATACTAATACTAAACATTTTATTA
The DNA here is from genome assembly GCF_051521515.1 of Lactuca serriola. Lineage (NCBI taxonomy): Eukaryota > Viridiplantae > Streptophyta > Magnoliopsida > Asterales > Asteraceae > Lactuca > Lactuca serriola. The sequence goes on along the minus strand of NC_136410.1, from coordinate 96,860,741 downwards.
CGAGTAACGAACCAATTATAAAAATAATCAAACTATCAATCAATAAATTCCTTTTAAGATATTGGCCGTTGAAAAGAATGTCGTTCTGAAAATTCCATAAGAGCCACCACATAATTATGATGATCAATTCCAAGCCCAAATGTTTAGGCTTAGAAATCTGACCAGAGTCAATCCATTGACTAACATCTTAAGTACCATCAAAAACCAGAAAAAGAGCTCACACCATCTCCCCAAGAAAATCCATAAATCCCTTGCTACTTGACACGAAATGAAGATACACTACATCTTCCATGTCAGCATTACATATTCCACAAACTACCGAAGGAATGTCAATCCCTTTAGCATCAAGATTAAGACGTTTTGGAAGACGATCTAGAGACGCCAGTAAAATATATTAACCTTACTGGGAATATATTTTATACATCTTGTTGCAACACAACAACAATCTAGAAGAATTTGGTCATCGATATGTTTCTGAAGGTCCATAACCATAAAATTGACATTCATTCCAAAATTCCAAACCCACCTATCCCCTTCAGACGTGAGTTTCAATCCGTGAACCATCTCCTCCAGCTATTGGACTTGAGAAATGAGCGTTCCACCGGTCTACTCCAAGCCCAACCATTGTGATGTCATTCCACCTCTAATTAATTTTACAATCTTAGGCAGTTTCCAACAAAAAAGAGTCGAGGAAATTGAACCATCAAAGGATTGTCACCAAGCCAAGTATACCGCCAAAATCCGTCGAATCACCGTTTCCAATTTTTCTTTTGGTAGCATTTTGAGGTATAATATCCGATTCATAAAGTGGATTAATAGTACCAATAATTTTACACCAAACCCCCTTCTTCAAGCCCGAACCTTCACTATTTGTGCCAAAACCACCATCTCGTCCATGGAAAAACTTCACAACTGAAGACCAAATACTGTTATTACAAGTATGGAATGCCCACTTCCATTTGTAAAGAGGAGCCTTATTAAAACTATCCAAGGAACCGATGTCAAGGCCTCCTTTATCGGAATTAGCCAAAACTGAATCCCATATAATCCAATCAAGTTTTCGTTCTCCTTCCTACTCGCCCAAAATAACTTGGAACTTAAATTCTACTATAGTTTTATTAATAATGACTGGCATAAAAAATACAGACATGTAATAAATACCAAGGGAACCTAAAACCAATTTCAATAACATTGATCGCCCACCAATAAAAAGTAATTTGACCTTCCAAGAAGAAAGATTTTTTTTGAATTTATCAATAACACCCTTCCATCCTGAATAATGATGCATTGTATCCCCCACCGGAATGCCTAAGTAAGAGAAATGTGTTTTGGCAGCCTTACAACTAGTCAAAGTAGCATATTGTATCACAACCGGATGAGTAACATTAACCCGGAAGAGATTAGATTTTTGTAAATTCACCTGAAGATCGGAAACTCTATAAAAACAATTTAGCAAAGTAATGATATTAATAATATTCTCCTTGCTCCACTCTCTAAAGAAAACAACATCATCAGCATAGAAAATATGAGACAAAGTTAAAATTGTAAACCCACTATACACGCCAACATCTATAGCATCTTTCACAACAACATGGAGCACTTCCATAGCCAATATAAATAAAAAAGGGGAGAGAGGATCTTCTTGTCTTAATCCTCTTCTAATTGGAAATTCATCGGTGGGATTTCCGTTAATCAAAATAGAAAATTGGACATTAGTGAGACATGCCTTAATCATATTGCACCACCTCGTCGAAAAACCATAAAATTGATAATAGAAAAATAAAAAGTTCCAAGAAAATGAGTCGTAAGCTTTCTCGAAATCAACTTTAAACATCATTAGCTTTTTTTTTCTTCCATTTACACCAATCTATCACCTCATTAATCACAAAAGGACCATCAAGAATCTGCCCACCTTTGATAAACGCCGATTGTTCCATACTCACCACCGAATCAACTACCTTAGCCAACCGAAGAGCTAAAAGCTTAGCTATCACCTTGTATTGAATACCAATTAGTGTAATTGGCCTATAATCCTTAATAAGAAGATGATTCACCACCTTAGGAATCAAAGTGATGAATGAAGAATTACATCCAGATGGAATACACGGGTACTGGAAAAAGTGAAGAACAAATTTGTAGACATCATGTTGAACCAACTCCCAATAATGTTTAATAAACGAAAATGTAAAACCATATGGACCTGACACTCTATCACTCCCACAAGCCCAGGCAGCATCCCTAACCTCTTCCATAGGTGGAATGGAATCAAGTAAGAAAACTTGATCCAAATCAAGAAGCCAAAATCGAAAGCTACGAGTAATGATCCTAGACCCACTAAAAGTATCAAATTTTGCTATGTAGAACTGAAAAAATTCAGATTTAATTAAATTGGTTAGGTAACTCAATCGTCATCGACCTTGACACCTTTTGTAGCTTTTTGACGTCTTTTTTTCTTCAAAATCCCATGATAAAACTTAGCGTTTTCATCACCGTCTATCGGCTATTTAATTTTAGCTTTTTGAGTCAAATCACTTGTGACAAGCTTCTCCATGTCATTATGAAAATTTAAATCACAATTTTACTATAAAATGATATACGAGTTCCTTTTTTTTCCCTGTAATCAATCATGTTATGCACGATGCTAGCCTACTTGCATATTCATAACATCTCACATTGCTTGGTTAGTTGGTTATTGAAAACGACAAGGATATATAATATAAATTACAAACGGAGCTAAGCGAATACTTCTATATGGTAAGCTTTATGATTTCATACAAGGAACTAAGGAAGGTAATAAATAGATGGGCCTTTTGATGGGATTTGGTCCTTTTGTATTTTAACTTTAGGCCTACAATAGTGTTTTAAAAATACTTTGAATTACTTTAGGTGTTAATGAACACTAACTAGCTTGAGGTCCATAAATAAATAGTTTTTATTCTAAAACTAAGCATAAATTCATTTTAAAAATAACCGAATTGCGTGGTCACATGATGTCTTTCCACTATTGTGTGACAATAGTATACACTGTTTTATGTTTTTTAGTGTATACAAAGATCATTTTCATATCCTACATATACAAGTCATATGTTGTAGATTGACAACATAATTCTCTTTATAATAAAGTACTTAAAACATGTCAATGTCAATAGGTCTACCTTCCTTGTTCGGTGAGCATCCTCATTCCAAGTAGCATCTATATGTATGGTACTCGCCTTGGTGGCACTCCTTGATCAGGTTGCTTTATGATCTTGAAATTTTTTTCGTATCCGCTTGTTGTAGAAGTTTTCGAAACAAGCCTTGTATGCCGCTTGGCTAAGCTGGGCAACTTCTCGTTTCTCATGGAGTGTGTCCAGATCCCGACGTCGCTCTTCGTCGTTGGTGTTTGCATTGAAGCTTGTCACCCGCAATGATTCACTCATAATTTCAAGTGGGAATACAAACTCAATTTTATATGTTAGGCTAAAGGGTGTTTCCCCTGTGTTGGAGCTCGAGGTGGTCCGGTATGACCAGAGTACCATCGGTAGCTCTTCGACCTAGGCCCCTTTGATCTCATCAGGTGCTTCTTTAGGCCATTGACAATGATCTTTTTCGATATCTTAGTTTGGCCATTGGCCTATAGGCGTGCTATGGAGGTAAACAGACGGTGTATCCGTTTTTCTTTACACCATTCTTTGAAGGAGCTGCTCTCGAACTGTGTATACTTGTTGCTTATCAGGACTCAAGATGTAACGACGAAAATTTTTAAACAAAATTTTCTTTTTTAAAACAAATAAAAGCTCATAATATATTTCTCAAAAACATAGTTATTCAAGTGTCAACACAACTCCTCATAAAAATTATCACTATCCCAGAATCCACATGATCTCGAAATCGGAGTGTATAATCAAGCCGGCGCCTTCCCGCGATCCTGAGAAGTACCTGAAACACATATCACACAACACGATAAGCACAAAGCTTAGTGAGTTCCCCAAAATACCACATACACAAATAACAAGCCTCTCATGGCTATAACTCGGCATGGACCCTCCGGTCTCATAACTCGGGTTGGACCCTCCAGTCCTATATCTCAGTGAAGACCCTCCAGTCTCACAACTCGGTTTGGACCCTCCGGTCCGATCTTAGTAGTAATACACAGAATGACACAACATATATATCACATAGACAGAAATGCATAATATCACATAACTCAATATAAGCACATAGGACCCTCCGGTCGATAACTCAATAAGACCCTCCGGTCACTCAGTATTAACACTCAAGCAAGTATAGTCAGAAGACTCACCTCGTAAGCAAACAAGTAATAACCTCGTACACGAATCTCGAACTAGCCTCCGCCTAACACATAGGATAATTATCTCTAATTAATACTCTATTCACAACTCTAAATAAACCAAAGGTCATTCTCTCTCTCTCTCTCTCTCTCTCTCTAACTCTTGGAATGGGTAAAAGACCATTTTACCCCTCCATTTTCCCCCATAATCCCTGTCTTGAACAAACCCTTACAAACCCTTAAGCCAACAGAAGTCAACACTCAAGTCAACAGTCTATATTGACTTGACTCGCCGAGTGCATCTATGTGACTCATCGAGTCCCCTTGTTTCCTATTAATATCGCGAAAATCCAATTTAACTTGTCGAGTTGTCTCGTCAATTCGCCGAGTTACCCAAGTCCAGACTCATCGGGGAAAACCCTAGCCGACTCGTCGAGTCAGCTCATTGACTCGGCGAGTCCCTTCAGTCTGAATTCCCATTCAGACATTTTAAGGCACATCTACCACTCCAAACTCTATATCTAGCCTCCCAAGGTGTGAATGTCACGTAAAGCTTCGATATTTACGTTTATGCATGACATATTTGCTCCATAATGCCATTACAAGCTCTAACAAGGGTGTAAATCTTCTATGGTTGGATAAAGCTGGGACCTTTGGACTCTAGGGACCTCACAAGGTCCAGATCTGAAGTCTAGACCTCCTGATAAACTCAATACAGTCAAGGTCCCAATAAAAGGTGGAAAAAGCCCTAAACTCCATAAGCATGAGATCTAACCAACACAATGAGAAAGGTGTAGGCTTTTTACCTTCCACAGAAGCTCTGGACGAAATAGCACTAGATCCAACAGTTCCTTCTTGCTCCTTGCTTGATAATCTTCTCTTCTACTCAAATGATGCACTAAAATACTCAAATATAGCTTTATATCTCTCTTAGCTCACTACAAACAGTTAGGGTTTCATACAGGGGGGGTTGGGTAGCTGGTGAGGCGGAAATGAGGACATAAGTTCCCTTAACTAGGTTACAAACCCCAGGATTTAGGGTTTCATCTCACTGCGCCAACTCGGCGAGTCGGCTCTCTAACTAGTCGAGTCGGTTTTTAAACTTGCGTGCTCAAATCCAAATCTACTCGGCGAGTCGAACACACAACTCGCCGAGTCACTCATTAACTGCCAAAAATAAATAAATAATTAAATAAATGTAATACCTGGGAGTCGGGATGTTACACCAGGTGTGCCGAATCTTGTTAGGATGTTTTTCCACATGAATTTTATCATCTCTCTGCTCATGACCATAACTAAAGGCTCAAATTCAGTCCACTTGGTAAAGTAATCAATAACGACTATCAGGAATTTCAGTGCCCTTGGGGCTGCTGGGAATGACCCAAATATATCTATGCCCTACTGTTGGAAAGGCCATAGGGGCTATTGATGCTAGTGAAGGTCATGGAGGCTTGATTCTAAAAGGGGGCTAAGGCTTGGCATTCTGGGCATTTCTTTGTGATGTCAGTGACGTCTTTATATACGTTAGTCCAGTATACTCCTAGGCGGAGTATCTTCCCGGTGAGCACTCGCGCGCCTTCATGCACTCCAGCCTCGCACCTTTTCCTTGATGCTTGAAATGCTGCTTTAGAATGAATTTCGGGATGAAATCCCCTCTAACGGGGGGATGATGTCACAACTAGCAAATTAGGGTTAGATCTTAATCCGTGTACAAGATGATTCCTCCATGTAAACTTACAAGGACCCAGCTAGAAAAATTCAAACCACGGCGCCATTTAAATTCATACTTTCATATATTGTGATTTAAACCCAAAACTAGATCCAATAAGCCAAGCCTAATAATTTTTGGGCCATAAACCATAAATTCTCAACCCAATACCCTTATTGGACCAAGACTTCCTTATTGGGCCCTATTGGGCCGATAACTCCTTCAATTGGTCTTTTTGGGCCGAAAACATTTATTAGACCTTATATTGGACCGAAAACCCTTCCTTGGGCTCGAATGGGCCAAAAACTTCTTAATGAACCAAGAACTCTTTTAGGCCAAGCCCAAAACTCAAAACCAATCCTTTTGGGCCAAGAAATCCTTTAATTCGGATTAGCCCATCTAAAAAAAGAAGAAAAAGGGAGGAATTTTATATGCATGCCACCTTAATTATACACCACAAATAATAATGTTATATCCTACATACATCTGTAACAACGTGAAAATTTAAAACAATTTTTCATTTTTAAAATGCATATTATTCATAACATATCGTGTAAAAATCTCTTTTATTCAATTACAAAGCACAACTCCATTATTAATCCAGGATCCTCCTAACTCTTTCTCTGGTGTGTACAATCAAGCCGGTACTGTCCCACGATCCTGAGAAGAAAACCTGAAACACATAACACATTACACGGTAAGCACGAAGCTTAGTGAGTTCCCCAAAATACCACATACAACACATATTAGCCACTCGAGGCTAACTCTGTTTAACCCTCTGGTCAATGTGTCTCAGTGGGACCCTCCAGTCCCATAACTCTGTGGATCCTCTGGTCCTAACTCTGTAAACTCTGTAACATACATAACATAAATCACATAGAAATAATGCAGTGTATCACATCATATAAATGGCATACAAAAAACTCTGTCACATAACTCTAATTACCACTCTAGGTAAAGTATAGTGAGAAGACTCACCTCGGATGAAGAACAGCTCCTTTACACATTGTTGATACGCACCGACCTCTATCAGTGTGCTAAATCTACAATGATCTCAAATTACGATCTAAGTCCCAACCCTCATTCTCTAGGTCTAAAAGTAGTCCACTAACTAGCCCATAAATAACCCCAAAACCTATTGGGCCCACCAAGGCCCAATAATAAATGGACTCTCCCGAGGCCCAACTCTCAAGACCAAGAGGCAAGCCCAACTCAAGGGCCCAAGGCACATATACATATTCCTCTGGTCCAAATCTCTAGCACAACAAGCCTAAACTCCAGGCCCAACACTTAAGGCCCAATATAAGATTTAGCCCAAAAAGTCCACAGTGGGGTTACGCGGGGAGTACCTCCCTTGGTACGCTCAGCGTACTCCATCGTACACAAATCCAGATCAGGGACACCAACCTAGTACGCGGGGTGTACTAGATTTACGCTCAGCGTACGCCCAAATTTACCTTTTCAACTATTTTGGTCTTAATCAGTTAAGACCATAGCTATACTCTTAGATCTGGATTCCATAAAGGCTCATACTCAATAAAGCTCGTGACTTTAAGCCTTTGCATGGCTGATCAAGTCCCAAACACAAAAACTCTCACTCTTTACTACCCAAAATTCTCATATCTCATGCATGGTTTGATTCCAACATCCAAGGACTCATTTTTTTTGAATCCTTTCCACTAGACACTAAAAGGGACATATATTAGGCTGTGGAGCTTAACCACTCATAAAGCTTCAAGCTTTGGGACCGAAAACCCTAAAATAGACCCAAAACAAAAACTAGCACAATAATAAGCAAGTTCAAAACTTGATATGTAACAACGTAAATTTTCAAAATAATTTTTCAATTCTTTAAAATATAATTCCATTCAAGACAAACCAAAAAAAATCCAATGTAACATGGTCATAATACAAAACATATGAATCCCAAGATCAATCATATCCAAATCCGCCTGTGTGTATGTACGAGTCATGCCGGTGCCTTCTCACGGTCCTCACTATTACCTGAAACACATTACACATAAACACTGTAAGCAAGAAGCTTAGTGAGTTCCCCAATATACCACTTACATACATACGCCTTTCTAGGACATACTCCACACGACCTTCCGGTCCATGTGTCTCAGGGGACTTCCGTCCCAACCCGGTAAAGCTTCCGGTCCTACCCGTGTCGACCTTCCGGTCCATAACTCCCTGACCTTCTGGTCCACATCATATTGCCTTCCGGCCCATATCATAATGCCTTCCGGCCCATATCAAGCATAACATACATATTACACACATAACGCATACGAAACATGCAATTCATAACATACAATGCATATATCTCATAGCATACCAGACCTTCCAGTCACACATAGGTACCCTTCCAGGTACAGTATAGTGAGAAGACTCACCTCTGGTATCTCGGATGATCTCACACGCGAATCTACAAGTCTAGCCCCCGCCTAAAAACATGCAAAATATCCTCAATAAGAAATGGCTCTCAAAGGCTAGATTAAACCCCTTTCTATGATCCTTCAGAAGGGTAAAAGACTATTTTACCCCTCCTTGACTCAAAAGTCCAACTGTTGACCGAAATCCTAAAGGTCAATGAAAGTCAACGATCACAACTGACCCTACTCGCCGAGTGTACTAAGGTGACTTGGCAAGTACACGTCTGTCCTCTTCGCCCCTGGTTCTCCCTTGACTCATTGAGTCAACCCTAACTTCCACGAGTCGACACAGATCGCGAGTCGCTGGGAAACCCGACTCAACTCGTCGAGTCCTCCCATGGACTCGGCGAGTACATACCATGCACTCACTTAAACGACCTTCCGAGGTCAGATCTGTTCCTCTAATCCATAGATCTGGCCTTTCCAAGCACTATAATCACGTAAAGTCTCAATCTTGATGCACATGCAACAACCATATGATCAAATATGATGATTTAGCCCCAAATACCTTAACCCAAGGTCATGACCTCCATTGTTCTTCATAAAGCTTGAAGAATAAGGCTCTCTGGACCTCTATGGGTCCAGATCCAAAGTCTCGTCACCAGAATGGACTATTTGGACCTCCAATCGACTTAGACAAGGGCACAAGAAACCCTAAAACCATCTATCTTTCCCAAAACAGAAGAAGGGTCGAAATAATACCTCAAATGAAATGGTCTTAGATTCAAATCCTCATAATAGCAAGCTCCTTTGCTTTCCCTTGGCTAGAACCTCCTTCTTCTTGCTAAACAACACCACAAAGGTCAAGGATGGCTTCTTCTCTCTCTCAAAACGCTCCAGCACTCTAGGGTTTATCTCATGGACTGGTGGCCACAAATGACGGCCATAAGGGCCTTTAAATAGGGTGCAAACTCGAGAAATTAGGGTTTCATTAAACAGCGTGGACTCGCCGAGTCTACTCATGGACTCGCCGAGTCCCTCATTAATCAGACCACTCCAATCGCGATCCAACTCGGCGAGTCGGGGCTCCTACTCGCCGAGTTTCTCTCCAAAAATTTAATATAAAAGAATAAAATAATATACCTGGGAATCCGGATGTTACAATTCTTCCCCACTAGAATCAGACTTCGCCCTCGAAGTCACTCTCAGCAAATAACTCTGGGTACTGCTCACACATTTCTAAATTCGGCTCCCATGTCAGCTCGGACCCCTTCCGATGTTGCCACTGGACTTGAACCAATGACACCTCCTTGTTTCTCAAAATCTTGATCCTCCGATCCCATATCGCGATCGGCCTTTCAACATAGTTCAGGCTCGCATCCACTTGAATGTCCTCTAGGGGGACCACTGTCGACTCATCGGCGATACACTTCCTCAACTGAGATACGTGGAAGGTATCATGAATCTGACTCAATTCTGCAGGTAGCTCCAAACAATACGCTACTCTGCCCACCCTAGCGGTCACCCTGAAAGGACCAATATACCGAGGCCCCAACTTGCCTCTCTTCCTGAATCGGATCACTCCTTTCCAAGGAGATACCTTCAGGAGTACGAAGTCACCGACTTGAAACTCGAGCTCGGATCGTCGCCTGTCTGCATAACTTTTCTGACGACTCTGAGCGGTCAATAACCTCTGTCTGACCTGCTGAATCTGCTCCGTCGTCTGAAGCATGATCTCCGTACTACCCATCACATGCTGCCCTACCTCTCCTCAGCAAGTATGTGTCCCAATTCCCGCCGAAATCCAACACACATGCTCGGAGCATGTCCTCGAGCGTCTGAATCGTCCGCTCACTCTGCCCATCAGTTTGTGGGTGGTATGCGGTACTGAAGTGCAGCCTCGTACCCAACTCCACGTGAAACTTCTTCCAAAACCTGGAAGTAAATCGCACATCTCGATTTGAAACAATCGAGATTGGAACCCCATGCCACGATACCACCTCCCTCACATACAACTCTGCCAGCCTCTCAGCAGAAGAGCTCTCAATGATAGCAAGAAAGTGAGTTGTGACAACCCGATATTTCAACTCTATGTAATGACCTAAAAAGTCAAGTATTGTAACCACTTTTGATATAATGAAATTAACTTCGAAAATAAAATGTCCAAAAAGTCTCTAAATAATTACCTACTATGTTTGACTTCATTAAACCGTGATTGTACGTAAAAAGAACGCCCAAATCCGACTTCGTATAGTGAAGTTATGATTTTTCCAAGTTCGGCTTAGCGACAGACAGCTAAAAACTCGAAACAGAAATCGAGCGACTTTTGGCCGGAATGACCTAAATGAGAATCAAAGGCCTCGACAATGGTATTACAACGGTAAAAAGTCTGGCAAAAACAGACGTCAGATAAAGAAGTTATGAATTTCTAAAGAAATTTTCTTACCGCGACCTTTTAAAAATAAATAATAAAAATAATTTCATAATTTGCCGACAGAATCTAAACGAAAGTTGTAGAGCGTAGTCTCACCTACACGTGGGTATAAAGAACGTCAAAAACGGAGTTCGTACGAAGAAGATATGAATTTTTGAAGTTTATTAAATATTAAAAATACAAGTTTTAATAGAAATTTCGGTATTATCCGAAGGCTGAGTCGCACACGAGTACGCCCAGCGTACACGCGTACGCCCAGCGTACTCAAGGCCTAGGCCTCGGATCGTCCACGTCGCGCCCTATGTGAGCCTACGTCTAGTCCCATCCGGAGTCCGAAGCAGTCGAGGATGCGCTCATGCGTGACGCACGAGTACGCCCAGCGTACTCCAGTACACCCCGCGTACGGAGGTGGTTCCCATCCCCTATAAAAGGGATGCGAGGGTTCCGAAGAAAGGGCTCAGTTCTCTCTCAACTTTCTTGTGTTTTGCCTCGTTTTCCGTGCAAGTGATATCCCGAAGTCCCGGTCACCTTTCTCAAGTCCCGAAGGTCATTTGTGCTCCCAAGAATCCCGAGAAAATCCGCTTTCTCGAGTCGAAATTCTGCTCGGTTTTCATCTCGCCTTTTCCGATCTTTCAAGTGAGTTCATACCCTTATAATCCACACTTTTTAATGTTTTATAAATACTATTATATGCTTTTAAGGGGGGAAATACAAGTAAAACACACGATTATTATCGTGTGTTATATAAAGTTTCATTATACACTTTTTATTAACGGAATCATATGTGATTTATAACTATTATAAGGAAACATTCGCATGCAAAATATATCATGATAACATCATATCTTTTGTAATGAAAAATGTTGATATATATGTATAAATCAAACACTCTGCTTATACTGTATGTATATGTGTCCATCTTAGACACTATAAAAATTATACTTTTCATAACAAGTGAGCATTTTACTAGGGATTACTATACAAACGAGAAACATTTTTATAAAACTATAATAGGTATAGTTTTACGAGAACATTACGAACTTTTACATACTAGAAACACTATTTCAAGAAGTTTACTTTCATATACAAGAACAAACGAACATTTTCACACGTAAATCTGTTTTATACTAAGTTTTGTGAGACATCAACTTCACGTACGTTCGAGTACACATTTCAAGTCCTGTATTATATACCAAAATCCCTTGGAGGGGGAGCATGGTGTTTGTGTATAGATCTATACGGGCTTGACAACCCGCGTCCTGACTGTTAGCTACAGTCCACCATTTGGGGTGACAAACGTCTGAACATTCCAACGCCTGAAGAACGTTGTGTATAGGCATTTCTAGTCAATAGCATGGTTATAAAACACACATGGAGTATTAAAAACACATTGATTTACAGGGTTTTTCAGACATATTGGAAAATTTATACGTACATACATTTTCTAGAAATGAACATTGGTTTTAATAGAAGGCTACATTTATGCTAGTAGAAAATATGGGATTTTCTAGGAACAAGCAAACAAAACAAACAAAACATTTCATTTCATACAAACATTGTCATTTAATACTTATGAAACTCACCAGCTTAAATGTTGATCTACTCTTTCAAAACTACTTGTATGTCCCAGGGATTCAGTAATTACAGGTAACAAACAGCTTTTGAAAAAGGAACGTTGCGGCGCCAATTTAAATTCATATTTTGGCATCATATTGTAATTGGTTTTTGAACATGTAACTTTTATCAATGTAAACTTTCAATTATATATATGATGGTTGTATTGCTTTCTTTACTATGTATTCATTTGTTACGTTACCACATGAAGTCATCCGCCCCCGAACGTTTCCGTCGTTCCGGTTTGGGGGTGTGACAGATTGGTATCAGAGAAATGTTTATAGTGAACTAAGTATATCGAACCACATAAGATATACAAACTATAAATGCTTAAGGGACTAATACTCTTGTAACGACCGAAAAATTCCAACCAATTTAAATTTTTCAAAAACAACCCGATTTCATTAAATTATTACAAAAAGGTTTTCAATACAATTTATTTAGAGTATTCCCAGAATCACATCACAACATAAATGTAACGCCTGTGTTTCCGGGCTTGCCATTTTTAGCGATGTAATAGTCTAGGTTAACCTTTGTAACCCGTTTTGAAATAATAAGATTGTATTATTTGAGTATTATGTGTTTTGTGCTTAATTACTTAATTATGTGGTTTGATTAATTAAGAATAAAAATAAGTGTCGAAATTTAAGTGTAAAATAAACTTGATATCTTTGGTTGATGTTGTAGTAGTTGAAACGAGGTTTCCGAATATATAAAGAACGCCCAAATCTGACTTCGTATGAGGAAGTTATGATTTTCTGAAGTTTCGACTTAGCGGTATGCAACCTGAAATAGTCGATTTGAGATCGGGCGGTTTTTAGTCGAATCGATCTAAACGAGAATCGAAGATCTCGTTGTTGGTATCGAAGCGATGAAAAGTTAGGCGAGAACGGACGTCAAACGAAGAAGTTATGAATTTATAACGAAGTTTTTCTGTCCCGGCCTATTAAAAATAAATAATAAAAATAAAGTTAAAATTAGTCGACGGAGTCTAAACCAAAGTTGTAGAGCGTAGTCTCACCTTCGCGTGGATATAAAGAACGTCGAAAACGAAGTTCGTATGAAGAAGATATGAATTTTCGAAGTTTATTAAATAATTAATAATTAAATTTAATTATTAAATCCTGGTATTATCCGAAGAGGAGTCATCGGACTCATCCGAAGTACGCCCCGTGTACACCGAGGGATGTCGACACTCGCACTCGAGCACTTCGGATACGTAAGCAGTGACGATTTCGGAGCAGTACGTCCCGCGTACTCCGAGGCTCCAGCCTCCTATAAATAGGATGCGAGGGCAGCCGAGTTCTTTTGCTCTTTTCTCTCTTCTCTCTCCCGTTTTACATCGATTTGCGTGCCAGAAATACCCCGAAGCCCCGGTATTATTCTCGAGCCCCGAAGCAAGTCCCGAGATCCCGAAGATCCCGAGAAGTGCGATTCCCGAGCCGAAGCTCTGTCCGCGAGAAGTTCGATTTTTTTGTGAAGATCTTCCAGATCTGCTGAGGATTACTACTTCTGCAAGTCGTAGTGCTGTCCGATCATCTTCTGATCAAGTGAGTGTATACTACCTTTCATAAACACGATAATAATACAAGTATGGTTTAAGTGTATTAAGTATATTGTTGTTTATATGTGTGAATGTGTATTCACTTTCTTCTATCTCATAGATATGATTTATTCTCTATGAAATACGTGTTATGTGTGTGTGCCTCATCTGTTATGTGGAATATGTATTGATTAAAGCATGTTATACATGTTTTTTCAACTATGTATAAAAATGTATATTTTTATCTACTAATATGTTGGGTAGAACATGGGTAGATAGTTGGTGTGTAATAAACAGATGAGAGGCCTCGTTGTTGTTTGATTTAGTCATCTAGCGGAGTTTAGATGACGACCACGGACTTTTCTAGACAGTCTTGTGGAAACATTAGCAGGTTTGCCACCTGTAGGTGTTAATGAACTTGGGTGTTCATTCGCTGTACTCCATCCCCCTCATGGTTGCCTTATTTGACTTATATTGCTGAGGAACCCCCGAAGCATGTGTTGTCGCCCCGATGAAATATTCTTAGACTAGGTCCCTTATGTTAGTTGTCTTAGGGACATAAAGTGAGAATAACGGGAATGGGTAATTGGGTTATTGTTGGTTGGTGGAAATTAAATATGATTATTTATTGTGGGTTGAAAACCCTATATGCTCACCAGGCTCCCAAGCCTGACCCACTCAGATTTATTTGTATTACAGGAAGTGGCACAAGGGCATAAGATGGATGGACCATCAAGTTGTTTTGTTTACAAGTCTGTATATGTATATATTTGTTGAATGACTTGTAATGTTATCGTTTATGCTTATTGGTCTGTATCGGAACATGACACCCCGAGTTTTGATTATATAATGAAAATACATTTCTTTTATCAAATGCTTTGGTAAACATTGTTTTATCATGTTTTGTTTTTTTGGGAACAAATTCCGCAAGTCTTTCAAATCAAAAGGATTTACTCTGAAAATGTTTAAAAAGCATAAATGAAAATCGGTCTTTTCTGGCCGAGATTTTGGGGATGTCACAGTTGGTATCAGAGCATTAGTTTAAGCGAACTAGGAATTTCTAGGATTTCTAGACTTAAACTTAGAATGCTAAGTGAAGTTTTGAGATTTGTGTCTGTTATGTTTTAGACACGAGCACTGGTTTATTTTAGGAAAGTTTCCTAAAATGCTTTTATGTGCTAAATGTTATATGTTGCCATATATGATATTATTTGTTCGGATTTATGGTCTGTTGCCGACCGGATCTAGAAACCTTATGTGTGTAGGATTCTAAGCGTACGTCTACAATATTAGAACTAGCATGTAAACGTTTCGGAGTGATAAGGATGATTTGAATATCTATCGTGATTGAGGATCTAATTTCACCTTATTCGGTGTGTAGATCAAAATGGTGAGAACTAGAAGTGGAGTTGGAAATGCTGATGAAAACAGGAATCAACCACCAGTGATTGAACAAATACCTGTCGTAGCAGCAACACCTGAGCCAATAACCATGGCTGGTGTGCAAATGATGATTCAGACGATGTTGGATCGTCAGATGGATGAAACTAGACGGTTGCTTCAACAGAATCGTGAAGAACTGTCAATTCGTGTGGAGGAGCCTGAATTAAATGAAGGGCACTCGGAAGGTGGAAACTTCAGTGGGTCTGTTGGTCAATCCAACCCACCGATAGTTAGGCAAAACAACCATGATGGAAGGGATGATGGAATGGGATGCAAGTACAAGGACTTTCTAACTTGCAAACCATCGACCTTCAATGGAAAGGAGGATCCGATTGGAGTTATGGATTGGATCTCGGAAATGGAGTTAGCCTTCATGACTTGTGGCTGCAGAGACAAGTTGCAAACTATCTATGCAGTGCGTCAATTCCGAGGTGGAGCCGTTCGTTGGTGGAACACTCTAGGGAAGAAGTTGAGCCCTAATGAGCCACTGCAATTGACATGGGCAGAATTCTTGGTGCAGTTCAAGCGCAAGTTCTGTTCGGCTCAAAATTTATTGGAATTGGAGAACAAGTTTCTGACATTGACGAAAGGCAGCATGTCAGTTGATGAATACACCAATAACTTCACCGATAAGATGGAGTTTGCCTTGCGTATCATTCCAGATGAGCTGAAAAAGGTGGACTGGTATGCGAAGGGACTCCCATGGGAGTACGAGGTGCCAGTACGTTAGGCACATACTCTAGAGGCAACTATCTGGGCTGCCAAGTCTGTTCAGAACATGATTAAGGGGAGAACCACCGACAAGGTTGAGGTTGGTGAGAAAAGAAAGTTTGAGGGAACATCTGGTTCCGGTAAGAAAGGCAAATTTTCGAAATCTGATTCGAAAAATTTGGAGGAAAGGGAGGCGAAGCGAAGTGGTGTGATAAGTGTAAGAAAAAGCATTTTGGGAAATGTAGCGAGGATGTAACCTGCTTCAAGTGTGGGAAGGTTGGACATTTTGCCAATGAGTGTCCGAACAACAAAAGGATGTGTTTTGGTTGCAATGAAGAGGGGCATATTTTGAAAGACTGTCCAAAGAAGAAGGAGGCAGCTAAGCCCAACATTCCACCAAAGCCGAAGGCGAGAGCCTTCCAGATGTCACTTGAGGCTGCGAAAGATGAAGCTGATGTCGCTTTAGGTACCTTTCTTGTTAACGAACTACCTGCTCAAATTTTGTTTGATTCTGGAGCCAACTACTCCTTTATTTCGCATGAGTTTTGTAGAAAACTAGCTTTGCCTGTTGATAGACTAGATAATGCTTTATTAGTCAAAGTTGCTAGTGGAAAGTTTGTACTTGTTAGCCATCGTATGAAAAACGTCTTAATCGACCTTAATGGGAATAAGTTTCACGAGGAATTATTGCCTATCGAACTTAATGGTATCGACATCGTGTTGGGAATGGATTGGCTTAGCGCCAATGATGCCGAAATTTTATGCAAGAAGAAGATAGTTAAAGTAAACCCGCCTGGGAAAGATTCATTTATGGTGTACGGGGACAAACGACGAGTAAATTATGGAATCATTTCCCTAATGAAAGCCAGGAAGTGTTTGACCAAGGGATGTACATCATATTTAGCATTCGTGATCGATGCTAAGAAGGAAAAGAAGCTGATGCAGAATATTCTAGTGGTGTGTGATTATCCGGAAGTATTTCCCGAAGATCTTCCTGGATTACCACCTGATAGACAAGTGGAATTCAGAATTGACTTGTTACCAGGAACCACGCCAATAGCAAAAGCACCTTACCGATTAGCACCGACGGAGATGAAGGAGCTTATGATGCAACTTCAGGAGTTATTGGACAAAGGTTTCATTCGACCTAGTTCATCGCCCTGGGGAGCTTTGGTGTTATTTGTGAAGAAGAAAGATGGAAGTATGAGAATGTGCATTGATTACAGGGAGCTGAATAAGGCAACAATAAAGAATAGATATCCGTTGCCGAGGATTGATGACCTATTTGATCAATTGCAAGGTTCGAGCTATTTCTCGAAGATCGATCTTAGGTCAGGATATCATCAGCTAAAAGTAAGAGAGCAAGATATAGAGAAGACTGCATTCAGAACTAGATGTGGGCACTACGAGTTCTTGGTTATGTCGTTTGGACTAACCAATGCTCCAGCAGCGTTCATGGATTTGATGAATAGGGTTTGTAATCCGTTCCTTGATAAATTTGTGATAGTGTTCATAGACGACATTCTGATTTACTCGAAAATCCAAGAGGAGCATGGCAGACACTTGCGAGAAGTGTTGGAAGTCTTGAAGAAGGAGAAGCTATATGCAAAGTTCTCTAAGTGTGATTTTTGGATTCGTGAAGTCCAATTCTTGGGTCACGTGGTCAACCAAGAAGGGATAATGGTTGATCCAGCAAGGATTGAAGTTGTGATGAAGTGGGAACAACCGAAAATTCCCACGGAGATTCGAAGCTTTTTAGGATTAGCCGGATATTACCGAAGGTTTATCCAAGGCTTTTCTTCGATTGCTACTTCATTAACATCTTTGACCCACAAAGGAGCTACTTATGCTTGGAGTGATAAGCATAAAGAAGCATTCGAGAAGCTAAAGAAGAAGCTATGCGAGGCACCGATACTTTCTTTACCCGATGGAGTTGAAGACTTCGCTGTTTATAGCGATGCGTCTGGGGTTAGATTAGGTTGTGTTTTGACCCAAAGAGAAAAAGTGATAGCATATGCGTCTCGACAGCTGAAAGAGCATGAAAAGAATTACTCGACTTATGATTTGGAGTTGGCAGCGGTAGTTTTCGCTCTGAAAATATGGAGGCATTACCTCTATGGCACGAAGTGCAAACTTTTTACTGATCATAAGAGTCTCCAATATCTCTTTAATCAGAAGGAATTGAATATGAGGCAACGACGCTGGCTAGAATTACTCAAAGACTACAACTTCGAGATACTTTACCACCCCGGTAAAGCTAATGTTGTTGTTGATGCTCTTAGTCGGAAAGTCAATCTTGAAAGGAAGAGGCCAAGAGCGTTGAGAATTGAAGTTGTCTCGACTATTTTGGAAAGTATAAAGAAAGCTCAAAGCGAAGCTTCTGAGAAGAATGACCGAAAGGAGGAACGTTTGGGCAAAACGTTGGTGTTTGGTACAAATGGTCATGGACTGAAGGTATTCCAAGATCGTATTTGAGGAATTAGGGATCTTCTGATGGAAGAAGCTCACAAAACCATGTACTCGATTCATCTTGGTAGCACTAAAATGTATAGGGACCTGAAACCCTACTACTGGTGGCCGACGATGAAGCTTGATGTTGCAAAGTATGTGGCCGAGTGTGTGACTTGTGCGAGAGTCAAGACACAACATCAGAAACCGTATGGGAGTTTAGAACCATTGCCTGTGCCTATGGGTAAGTGGGAAGACATTGCTATGGATTTTGTCACTAAACTGCCCAGAACAAAGAATGGTCACGACATGATTTGAGTGGTCGTTGATCGATTCACTAAGAGTGCGCATTTCATAGCAGCCAAGGAGAAATGGTCTATGGAGAAGCTTGCGAATTCTTACGTGAAGGAAATTGTGAGGCTTCACGGTGTTCCTTTAACGATTGTGTCGGATCGTGATAGCCGTTTCACCTCGAGGTTTTGGAAAAGTCTACAAGAGGAATTGGGTACCAAGTTGTGTTTAAGTACAGCTTACCATCCGCAGACTGATGGTCAGAGTGAAATAACGATAGAAACACTTGAAGATATGCTGAGAGCATGTACCCTGGAATTCCTAGGTAACTGGGATGAACATTTACCATTGGTAGAATTTTCCTATAATAATAGTTTCCACTCGAGCATAAAGATGGCACCTTATCAAGCTTTGTATGGACAGAAGTGTCGTACGCCGTCTTGTTGGCTTGAGGCTGGGGAAAAGCAGTTTATGGGACCGGAGATGGTTCATCAAACTGCTGAAAAGTTGAAAATAATTAGGGAAAGAATGTTAGCAGCTCAGGATCGTCAAAAGAGCTATGCTGACAAGAAGCGAAGACCGATGACTTTTGAAATTGGAGATTCGGTTTTGCTTAAAGTCTCGCCGTGGAAGGGACTTATAAGATTTGGTAAAAGGGGAAAGTTGAGTCCAAGGTTTATTGGACCGTTTAAAGTTCTTCAGAGGGCTGGGAACCAAGCTTATAAGCTCGAATTACCCGAAGAACTGAATGGAATTCACAACACTTTTCATGTGTGTTATTTGAGGAAGTTCACGGGAGAAGTTCCCGACATAATTCCAATTTCTGAATTGAGAATTGATGAGAACAAAAGGTTGATTGAAGAACCAGAGGCAATTGTTGACCGAAAGACTAAGAAGTTGCGACGCAAAATGGTTGGGTTAGTGCTTGTCCGATGGAAACACACGAATGGGCCGAATCTCACCTGGGAGATGGAGAGTGACATGTTGAGTCGCTATCCGCATTTGTTTGTTGCTGTGTGATTCCGGGGATGGAATCATTCTAAGGTGGAGAGAATTATAACGCCTGTGTTTCCGGGCTTGCCATTTTTAGCGATGTAATAGTCTAGGTTAACCTTTGTAACCCGTTTTGAAATAATAAGATTGTATTATTTGAGTATTATGTGTTTTGTGCTTAATTGCTTAATTATGTGGTTTGATTAATTAAGAATAAAAATAAGCGTCGAAATTTAAGTGTAAAACAAACTTGATATCTTTGGTTGATGTTGTAGTAGTTGAAACGAGGTTTCCGAATATATAAAGAACGCCCAAATCTGACTTCGTATGAGGAAGTTATGATTTTCTGAAGTTTCGACTTAGCGGTATGCAGCCTGAAATACTCGATTTGAGATCGGGCGGTTTTTAGTCGAATCGATCTAAACGAGAATCGAAGATCTCGTTGTTGGTATCGAAGCGATGAAAAGTTAGGCGAGAACGGACGTCAAACGAAGAAGTTATGAATTTATAACGAAGTTTTTTTGTCCCGGCCTATTAAAAATAAATAATAAAAATAAAGTTAAAATTAGTCGACGGAGTCTAAACCAAAGTTGTAGAGCGTAGTCTCACCTTCGCATGGATATAAAGAACGTCGAAAACGGAGTTCGTATGAAGAAGATATGAATTTTCGAAGTTTATTAAATAATTAATAATTAAATTTAATTATTAAATCCCGGTATTATCCGAAGAGGAGTCATCGGACTCATCCGAAGTACGCCCCGCGTACTCGTGTACGCCCCGTGTACACCGAGGGATGTTGACACTCGCACTCGAGCAGTTCGGATACGTAAGCAGTGACGATTTCGGAGCAGTACGCCCCGCGTACTCCGAGGCTCCAGCCTCCTATAAATAGGATGCGAGGGCAGCCGAGTTCTTTTGCTCTTTTCTCTCTTCTCTCTCCCATTTTACATCGATTTGCGTGCTAGAAATACCCCGAAGCCCCAGTATTATTCTCGAGCCCCGAAGCAAGTCCCGAGATCCCGAAGATCCCGAGAAGTGTGATTCCCGAGCCGAAGCTCTGTCCGCGAGAAGTTTGATTTTTTTGTGAAGATCTTCCAGATCTGGTGAGGATTACTACTTCTGCAAGTCGTAGTGCTGTCCGATCATCTTCTGATCAAGTGAGTGTATACTACCTTTCATAAACACGATAATAATACAAGTATGGTTTGAGTGTATTAAGTATATTGTTGTTTATATGTGTGAATGTGAATTCACTTTCTTCTATCTCATAGATATGATTTATTCTCTATGAAATACGTGTTATGTGTGTGTGTGCCTCATCTGTTATGTGGAATATGTATTGATTAAAGCATGTTATACAGGTTTTTTCAACTATGTATAAAAATGTATATTTTTATCTACTAATATGTTGGGTAGAACATGGGTAGATAGTTGGTGTGTAATAAACAGATGAGAGGCCTCGTTGTTGTTTGATTTAGTCATCTAGCGGAGTTTAGATGACGACCACGGACTTTTCTAGACAGTCTTGTGGAAACATTAGCAGGTTTGCCACCTGTAGGTGTTAATGAACTTGGGTGTTCATTCGCTGTACTCCATCCCCCTCATGGTTGCCTTATTTGACTTATATTGCTGAGGAACCCCCGAAGCATGTGTTGTCGCCCCGATGAAATATTCTTAGACTAGGTCCCTTATGTTAGTTGTCTTAGGGACATAAAGTGAGAATAACGGGAATGGGTAATTGGGTTATTGTTGGTTGGTGGAAATTAAATATGATTATTTATTGTGGGTTGAAAACCCTATATGCTCACCAGGCTCCCAAGCCTGACCCACTCAGATTTATTTGTATTACAGGAAGTGGCACAAGGGCATAAGATGGATGGACCATCAAGTTGTTTTGTTTACAAGTCTGTATATGTATATATTTGTTGAATGACTTGTAATGTTATCGTTTATGCTTATTGGTCTGTATCGGAACATGACACCCCGAGTTTTGATTATATAATGAAAATACATTTCTTTTATCAAATGCTTTGGTAAACATTGTTTTATCATGTTTTGTTTTTTTGGGAACAAATTCCGCAAGTCTTTCAAATCAAAAGGATTTACTCTGAAAATGTTTAAAAAGCATAAATGAAAATCGGTCTTTTCTGGCCGAGATTTTGGGGATGTCACAATAAACATGAGGAGCGGTCCGATCATGCCTTTGCCTTGCCACGGTCTCCTGAAGAACCTGAAAAACATAAAACCACAACTGTAAGCCCGAAAGCTTAGTGAGATATCCCCAAAATACCAACCACATATACCATACACGCATAACATGCCATATCATATCCGATCACAGAACAGTCATGCACTTCGGGTCTACTGTGTGACTGGTCCGCCGCACCGGCCAACAGTCCACCTGGTCCACCCTCCGAGTCTAGCCATATACATCAAGTCTACAGTGTGATTGGTCCGCCCGCACCGGGCCTTCAATCCACCTGGTCCACTCTCTGAGTCTACAGTATGACTGGTCCGCCCGCATCGGGCCTTCAGTCGGCCTGGTCCACTCTCCGAGCCTGAGCACATTTGGTCCGCCCTCTTGGGGCCTACAGCCTATCCGGACTGCTCGCTGGGCCTTCGGGACAACCGGTCCGCCGTGGGTATCTTGGCCTACAGCACAAAGCAGGACCCGCCTCAACCCAACTCCAGTCCAATCAACCATGTGCACATAAACATACAATCATATATCAATTCACAGTCAACAAGCCGATCAAACAGATCACATAGCATATCATCATCCTAACCAGGATACCGACTTAACCGGTCACTAGCATAGCATCACCCTACATATCAGGATACCGACCTCAACCAGGTCTCTAACATACACCATCCTAACTACCAGGATGCAAACATATCAAAGCAATAACATAACAACAATACCCGGATCTCAATCCGATAAAGGGCCGACCTTAGTGCCTTAGACCCTGTTGATATAGTGAGGATAACTCACATCGCACTGCCGAAACTCTAAACTGAAGAAGCAGATTCTCGAATCACCGACTCACTAAAAATACCGAACTAGCCAACATAGCACAAATAAACATTAGGCCAAGCACAATACTGTTCCAAGGGTAAATTGACCATTTTACCCCTAACTCAATCCGGCCCCAACACTAGGTAAGCTCCTAAGCCCACCAATGGCCTAAAGTCCAAAAGTCCGAAGCAAAGCCCACTATTGGCCCCATTTACTAAATTGGGCCCATAATACTCTAACCATAATGTCCAGTCACGGCCCAAAATCCAGCAGCCCAAACCCTAAGGCCCAAAATGAAAACCCAACAGAGGGAGTACGCTGGGCGTACACGCCATTTCGTAACAGGGGATCGGGGCACTGACTCGCTACGCGGGGCGTACTCACATGTTACGCGGAGCGTAACTTCGCTACTCATTAAGTCCCCATAACTTCTTAATGGCTTAAGTTCTTAAGCCCAAACTTCAGATCCCTAGGCCAAACATGCCTAAGATTTATAAAGTCTGAAACTTTATCACTTGGAACGTCCATAAAGCTCTTAATACAAGGTCTTAATCCATTAAGACCCACATATCTCACACATGGAACAACCACAGCCCTTGGGACCTCATTTTTCTCACTCAAGACCTCTCGAAATGTCTAAAAGGACAGATAATCTCGACCAACCCAAAACATGCATCAAAATGAGGAATTTTGGGACAAGAATGGTGTCAAAGCGTCACAACACATAGATCTACACAATATGAATGTCAAGAAAGAAGCTTTATACCTCAAATAGGCTCCAAAGGATGATGTCTTCCCAGATCTATAAGCTCCAGCCGTTTCTCTCCTTCTTTGACAACTTCTCCTTTCTTCCTTTATGCTCTCCTTTGCTAATCCAAGCTTTCCAAGACCAAACACACCCAATCAAGGAGGTGGGACGACTATCTTAGGGTTTCTGAGGTTAAGGGAGAGCTTATGGAGGCTAGGGTATGCACCAACATGTTCCTTATATAGTGGCTGACCCTAATTTTAGGGTTTTAGAACTATGAGAGTACGCTGGGCGTACCTCTAGTACGCTGGGCGTACTCAACCTTGCACCCGCGTCCACTTACGCCTTATGCTGGGCGTAATCCCAGCTTACGCTGGGCGTACTCGACGAGTCCCCAAATTTCATACTTGGCCCTCATTATTCCACTTTTCCCACAAGATGATCAAAATACCACTTCTCTTAAATCCCGGGGACTCACAATTAGGTACTCTTAGGAACGGGGCGTTACAATTCTCCCCCACTTAAATTAGGCTTCGCCCTCAAAGCCTTCGGCATCTCTACTCCAGAACTTCTCCCGCCATGCACCACCTGGCATTAACCCAACCAGGTTCCTCAAGACGCAACCATCGAAACCCGAAACTCACTTTCTCCTTTCTAGTGGTGTCCTAACTACCGCCTCAAGCCGGCCACCGGCTTCACCCTTTGATAACCACACTTATCAGATTCTACACTTATCAACCGAGTACCACTCCATGGCACTTTTCTCGATCCTGATCACAACAATCACTTGGCTCTTACGAGTTAGATATAACCCTGAACCACCGGGTTCCCTTTCCGAGTCCAACTCTATCCATCCCATGCTGACAGAATGACACATTCTTCAGCCTCACAGCAACTCCCATGAGTTATCCTCTTGCAATCGCATGCACATACTGAACTAGCTCTAGCACCCTCGGTTGGGGAAACCCGTCACACTGACGACACCCCCAAACATCCCCTAGGATGAATCACCACTACATACACAATTCCTTGATCAGAATCAAACTGGGAATCTAAGACCCCATCCCTGCACCCCTTTTGAGCCTCTCGGCTCTACTCCCGCGGAACCCCTTCCGCGACCTCAGCAGACATCCATTCCGGATGTGATCCCATACCACTGCCGCAATCATGCCGCTCAATGACCACAATTGGACCACTCCAAACATAACTCTGCGCTGTTGCTCTCACTTCCATGAACTTACACTCCCTCTCGGAACTACATTCCTCTCTCTTTCCTTACCAATGAGATCCACTTGGTCGCCTTGTCACTACGACAAGTGCCACGGTGCTCGCCCAACGCTACACCACTCCCTTATAGCATAACCACTATCCATGCAACATACATGCTCTGAATCTGCTCGCAAGGACTCTCGAGTCCATGTACCATCTCCACTAATCAAGATCAATACTCGGGGCCAGACCCTCTAATGTTAACACACCGCAACATACTCAATCCATTTCCTCAAACCGATCTAACAATACCTGCAGAGTCTTCAGGATGATTGGACCGCCTTACCAGGCCTTCAGCCAATCTGGACCACTCTCAGAACCTTCAGCCAATCTGGACCGCCCTCTAGGGCCTTCAGCCTGGCTGGACCGTTCTCCGAGCCTTCGTCCTGACTGGTACGCCTACCGGCCTTCAGTCTATCCGGACCGCTCAACTAGCATTCATCATTCCGAGTTATCTCTATGGGAGATTCCTCCCATGCATACTGTTCTATCCCTCTAGGGGTTCCGAACTCGATCTCCATCATACAAACTCAATCCCGGCCTGATCCCAGACCCTCCACAATCAAGTACCCTTGGTCTGTATCCCGCCCCGCATGCCTGCCACTTACTCATACCAGCCTACGCTCTTGGTTGACGGAATATTGCTGAATCCCAAACAGCTAAACAACCTCACATGCTCATCGATCTTCCGGAGAATCTTCCAATTCTCCCCCACTTATAGCACTGACTATCAATCACCGGTCGCCATCATCGACCTCCCTCAACAACCTTACACAACACAATCACTTACACGCGAACTGTGTCCTGTAAGCACAAACAACCTTCACAAAAACACATATCAACGCTGATCGACCCGAGCTCGAAAGAAACTCAATCTGCAGCTAACCACTCCTCAAAATGCAGATGCTACCCATCCCCCAAATCAGACGCCAGATTTCCACTAATAACCCCCATGAATGATAACCAACGAAATTCCCAACACTAACCCATAACCAAACCATAACCCTCAAAGAACAACGAATACCGCACCGAAAACCACACAATGAGACTAGCAGATAAACAATACTCCACAATAACCACAAGATAAACAAGACATTAAGAAAGAAACATACCCGCAGCTGCATCCGGCACTGCTCTGACCTCCTCTGCTGCAAGCTAAAAAGCAGGACCGTGAGCCCTTGGGGGCTCTGCTCCACCCTGACCTCCACCCGTGATCCTCAAAGTGGCCAGTGCTGGAGCCTGCACCGGTCCTGTAGCAAACTGTGGACAGTTGACCCTCAAGTGCCCAACCTGATGACAATGATAACAAATCCTCAAATCCCGAACCGGCGCTGACTGCCGACAATCCCTCGCATAGTGCCCTTCCTTTCCGCACTTGCGGCATGCACCACCGGACCTACAAACTCCGGTGTGACCCCTCCCACACTTCCCACAAGCGTGGCTGCTCTGATCTCCCACCCTAGAATCAACGGTCTTGGACCGTTTCGGCTCCGGCTGCGACTGCACCGGAGCCTGCCTCAGCTCACGCAACTGCATCTCAATCTCTAACTCACGCCACCTGGCGGCCTCCTGCAACTCCAACAAAGTCTCGCACCTCTGCGTAGACACAAAATGTCTGATATCCGTCTTGAGCATGCTCAGATATCGAGACATCTGAGCCTGCTCTGAAGCGAACTCAGGGCAAAACATCGCCCTCTCAGTGAACATCCTGGTGATCTCAGTCACCGACTCCGAACCCTGCTTCAGCTCAAGGAACTCCTGAGCCAATCTCTCTCTCTCTCAACCCGCGGAACATAACGAGTGCTGAACATCTCTCTGAACTGATCCCATGAAATCGCAGCCCTCTGCGCATCCGAATATGACCCCGTGGTCAATCTCCACCAATCCTTCGCCCCGAGCCTCAACAGGTTCAGAGCACACCTCACCCTCAGATCAGCAGGGCATGAACACGTGAAGAAACACCCCTCCACGTCCGATAAACATCTCATAGCAACAATCGGGTCCTGAACTCCATCAAAGGTGGGAGGCTTCGTATTATCGAAGTCCCGATACTGAAAACCCCGACCAGCTCCTCCCCCTGCCGCTGCTACAGCCGCTGTAGTCGCCGCGGCAGCCGTCTCTGTGAGAGCTGCATAACGCTCATCAAAATACTCAACCATGGCGGTCTTGATTGACCCAACAGTTCCGGCAACTCAGCCCGGAACAACGCAGCAACCTCATCATGCAGGATCTCGCGAATCCTCGCATCCAACTCGCAGGTGCTCACCTGACTAAGTACCTCGGGCGGTACTGACCCGTCCGGAACTCCCTCTCCCGCTCCCGATCCTGACCCGGATCCACTCCCAGCATGCCTCGGAATCTCCATACTGAAAAACACCACAAAATCTCAGACACTTCCCACTAACCCGGGAACCAACTCTTAACCCAACCATAGAGGTCATGGTTTCCCTGATACGCGTATGGGTCCTGTGCTTTCAGTAGTACGGGCCCATACTACCTTCCACACCTACCCATATTTGTATGAAGTACTACCACAACACCCTAGTGAAAACATACAAATCAAGCGCTCAACCCTCACTACAAGAGGAACACTGGAAATCTCCCACAAGGAAACCCTAGGCTAACAGGCATCATAAATCAGGCAACATTATCATGAAATCCTGAAGATCCCTAGCCTAGCACTAGCATGCTGTTCTATCAATGCTCAAAACAAATATCATGTATGGTATTTTGGGGTTACTTACTGGCTCCGGCTGATCGTACCTCCACGTCCTCCTTTACTCATTTTGAAAACCATTTTAAATTCTCTTTTGAAAACCCTCCTCGATTTGAGACTGGAGTCACACGAGTGTTCCTCCAATTCACTCAAACCAAGGCTCTGATACCAACTTGTAACGACCGAAAAATTCCAACCAATTTAAATTTTTCAAAAACAACCCGATTTCATTAAATTATTACAAAAAGGTTTTCAATACAATTTATGTAGAGTATTCCCAGAATCACATCACAACATAAACATGAGGAGCGGTACGATCACGCCATTGCCTTGCCACGGTCTCCTGAAGAACCTGAAAAACATAAAACCACAACTGTAAGCCCGAAAGCTTAGTGAGATATCCCCAAAATACCAACCACATATACCATACACGCATAACATGCCATATCATATCCGATCACAGAACAGCCATGCACTTCGGGTCTACTGTGTGACTGGTCTGCCGCACCGGCCAACAGTCCACCTGGTCCACCCTCCGAGTCTAGCCATATACATCGAGTCTACAGTGTGATTGGTCCGCCCGCACCGGGCCTTCAATCCACCTGGTCCACTATCTGAGTCTACAGTATGACTGGTCCGCCCGCATCGGGCCTTCAGTCGGCCTGGTCCACTCTCCGAGCCTGAGCACGTTTGGTCCGCCCTCTTGGGGCCTACAGCTTATCCGGACTGCTCGCTGGGCCTTCGGGACAACCGGTCCGCCGTGGGTATCTTGGCCTACAACACAAAGCAGGACCCGCCTCAACCCAACTCCAGTCCAATCAACCATGTGCACATAAACATACAATCATATATCAATTCACAGTCAACAAGCCGATCAAACAGATCACATAGCATATCATCATCCTAACCAGGATACCGACTTAACCGGTCACTAGCATAGCATCACCCTACATATCAGGATACCGACCTCAACCAGGTCTCTAACATACACCATCCTAACTACCAGGATGCAAACATATCAAAGCAATAACATAACAACAATACCCGGATCTCAATCCGATAAAGGGCCGACCTTAGTGCCTTAGACCCTGTTGATATAGTGAGGATAACTCACATCGCACTGCCGAAACTCTAAACTGAAGAAGCAGATTCTCGAATCACCGACTCACTGAAAATACCGAACTAGCCAACATAGCACAAATAAACATTAGGCCAAGCACAATACTGTTCCAAGGGTAAATTGACCATTTTACCCCTAACTCAATCCGGCCCCAACACTAGGTAAGCTCCTAAGCCCACCAATGGCCTAAAGTCCAAAAGTCCGAAGCAAAGCCCACTATTGGCCCCATTTACTAAATTGGGCCCATAATACTCTAACCATAATGTCCAGTCACGGCCCAAAATCCAGCAGCCCAAACCCTAAGGCCCAAAATGAAAACCCAACAGAGGGAGTACGCTGGGCGTACCCTCCTTGGTACGCTGGGCGTACACGCCATTTCGCAACATGGGATCGGGGCACTGACTCGCTACGCGGGGCGTACTCACATGTTACGCGGAGCGTAACTTCGCTACTCATTAAGTCCCCATAACTTCTTAATGGCTTAAGTTCTTAAGCCCAAACTTCAGATCCCTAGGCCAAACATGCCTAAGATTTATAAAGTCTGAAACTTTATCACTTGGAACGTCCATAAAGCTCTTAATACAAGGTCTTAATCCATTAAGACCCACATATCTCACACATGGAACAACCACAGCCCTTGGGACCTCATTTTTCTCACTCAAGACCTCTCGAAATGTCTAAAAGGACAGATAATCTCGACCAACCCAAAACATGCATCAAAATGAGGACTTTTGGGACAAGAATGGTGTCAAAGCTTCACAACACATAGATCTACACAATATGAATGTCAAGCAAGAAGCTTTATACCTCAAATAGGCTCCAAAGGATGATGTCTTCCCAGATCTATAAGCTCCAGCCGTTTCTCTCCTTCTTTGACAACTTCTCCTTTCTTCCTTTATGCTCTCCTTTGCTAATCCAAGCTTTCCAAGACCAAACACACCCAATCAAGGAGGTGGGACGGCTATCTTAGGGTTTCTGAGGTTAAGGGAGAGCTTATGGAGGCTAGGGTATGCACCAACATGTTCCTTATATAGTGGCTGGATTTCATCACCCCGGCGACCCCTACTATCCCAACCAAGGCAACGGGGGATGGATCGAAGAGGATCCCGAGGAGGACGAAGAACCCATAGAATTGGATGAAGAGGATGACTCCGGTACCGAATCAGAGCCGGAAGTGATCAACCCACCACCCGCACAACCTGCCGTCTTCGTAAGGAACTTTCAAGGACCGACTCCCATTTGGGGAAGTCACCTCCACCATTGGAGCCAACAACAAAATCTACGCCCTCCCTACGGCATGTGCCGAGACTTCTACGATGTCAGTGGCGGAGGTTCAGCCGATCGAGCACTCCCAGTCATGGTGGGCAAGCTAGCCAACCAGTCCTACCAATCCAGAGTTCAAGCTAGCCGCATTCAAAAAGTCAACGTGGAAGTACAGGTTCACACTTCTGACATCCGTAGGTTGGACAAAGCTCAGGACAATGCCCAACTCCAAACCGAGGCATTCCAAGCGCAAATGATTGCAGCCCTCACCGAATTGAGGGAACAACAAGCCGCCTTCGATAGGCGTCTAATTGAATCGAAACAATCGGATGCGGAGTCAAGCTCCAAGCGCAACCTACATCGCAAGTAGTGCTTGCAAAAATCTCAAATTTTGTTATAAGTTAGGACCTCGGCTAAAAGTTTTTATTTTTCCTTAAACTTTGTAACCGGAGACGCTTATAGGGGTCAAATTTTCGTGATCGTTGTATCAACTATTATATTAATATAAGTGGCACTATTATTAGTACGTGAGTATTTCGTTCAATCCTTAAAATGTTATGGAGAAACCATATGCTTGTTTCGTATTTCAGTCTTATAAATAACTTTCATTCTTCTATCTTTGAGACTCATACTATCATCTATTGTTGAACTATATCAATTTAGTTCATGAGACACATTCATTTTTATGCTATGGGATTCTTATCTTTATCTTTTCAACCTATAGTTGAAGGATGCCTCCGCGTAGAAACCCGAGATGAAACAACGGTGGGGAAGCACCTATACCACCACCATCTCCACCTCCTCAATTTGATGCTGCCATGTTCCAAGCAGCAGTCACAGCAGCTGTGGCGGCTGCCATGTCACAACTCAATACCCCTGTTACTACTGGCTCGGGAATTGGCACTCTTCCTTCCAACCATGGCGAGAGTCATGGACAACCCCGAGAGTGCACCTATAAAGACTTTATGAATGCCAAACCCCGGATGTTTAATGGGACAGGTGGTGTGATGATTTTGAGGCAGTGGATAGAAAGAACAGAGTCAGTCTTTGAAATCTGCTCCTGTCCCGAGCACAGCAAAGTTAAGTTTGCCACCTTCACGCTTACTGATAGAGCTTTAACTTGGTGGAATGGTCACGTTAAGGTACTTACTCTGATAGTGGCAAATTCCATAAGCTGGGAGAGCTTAAAAATCATGTTGATGAGAGAATACTGTCCACGAGGAGAGATTCAAAAACTTGAACACGAACTCTGGACTCTTGGAATGATTGGTACCGACATAGCAACTTATACCAACATATTTTGCGATATGGCAATCCTTTGCCCATATATGATTGCTCTTGAGAGCAATAAAATAGAGAGATACATTTGGGGACTGTCGCCCCAACTTCAGTCAAACCTGACACTTTTGAAAGTGCCAAGGAACTGGCACAATCTCTTGTTGATTACGGAAGTCATCAGAACTCAACAATTTCTGCACCAGAACCACAAAAGGGAAACAACAACAAAAATAACAGGAAGAGAGGATGGAATAAAGGGAAGGGTGGGTCTTCCCAAGAATCCGCGAAGAAACAACAACTGGTTTCAGTGAATGCTACTACTGTACCTACTACCGTTCCTACAAATCCCTACCCAACAAAGCCTTATGGGGGTAACCTTCCAAAGTGCACCAAATGCACTTACCACCATCATGGACCTTGTCGGGAAATGCAGTGCTCCAACTGCAACAGAAAGGGACACACTGTCCGTTTCTGCAAGGCTCCTGCAAAGCCGATCACACAAGTTCCCAACGTTGGTATAGGCCAAGCTTGCTACGGTTGTGGTGAGGTGGTCCACTACAAGAGAAACTGCCCAAAGGCAGCAAATACCGGCGGGGTGGGACGAGTTTTGGCTATAGGCCACGATGAAGCCGTAGCTGATCCGACAGTAGTTGCTGGTAAGTTCCTTCTCGATAATTCATATGCATGCATACTATTCGATAGTGGAGCAGAGAGAAGCTTCGTGAGTCAAAACTTTATTCACTTACTTAAACATAAACCTAGCAAGTTAGAAAAATCATTTACTATAGAAATGGCAAACGGATTAACGGAAAACACTAACTGCATATACATGGGCTGTACATTAACTTTAGACGGTCATTCTTTCCCAATCAACCTCATGTTGGTCCAAATTAAAAGTTTCGACGTCATAGTCGGCATGGATTGGTTAAGTCTTCTTCGCGCCGACGTCATGTGCTTTGAGAAAGCAGTTCGTCTTAATCTCCCTAACGACGAAACATTAGTGATTTACGGCGACAAATCAAGTACAAACCTTCGCATCATTTCGTGCATCCAAGCTCGAAAGTGTTTGCGGAAGGATTGTCAAGCATTTCTTGCACACATCGTCGATACGAATCAGGAATTAAAGGACATCAAGAACATTCCAGAAGTACGTGACTTTTCCGATATCTTTCCAGAAGAACTACCGGGATTACCACCACAACGTCAGGTCGAGTTCAGAATCGACTTAGTTCCAGGAGCTACCCCAGTAGCGAAATCGCCTTATCGCCTGGCACCAGCAGAGATGGAAGAACTTTCTAGTCAGCTTAACGAACTCCATCAAAAAGGATTCATTAGACCAAGTTTCTCACATTGGGGAGCACCGATCTTGTTTGTAAAGAAGAAAGACGAATCGTTCCGTATGTGCATTGACTATAGAGAACTGAACAAACTTACTGTCAAAAATCGTTATCCTCTGCCCCGCATTGACGACCTATTTGATCAACTTCAAGGAGCAAACTACTTCTCGAAGATAGATCTACGATCCGGATATCACCAATTACGAGTACTAGAGGAGGATATTCCCAAGACAGCCTTCCGAACCCGTTATGGACACTACGAATTTGTAGTGATGCCGTTCGGATTAACCAACACACCAGCAGTATTCATGGATCTAATGAATAGGGTGTGTCGTCCTTACTTGGATTAGTTCGTCATCGTCTTCATCGATGATATACTTATCTACTCCCGAAGTAAGGAAGAGCATAGTCAGCACCTACGAAAAGTCTTAGAAACACTACGATCGGAAAAGCTCTATGCGAAGTTCTCTAAATGCGAATTTTGGATTCAAAGAGTCGAATTTTTGGGCCACGTTGTTAGCGAAAAGGGGATACACGTGGACCCCTAAAAAATTAAGGTCATTGAGAACTGGTCGGCACCAAAGACACCTATAGAGATTCGTCAATTCCTAGGTCTCGCTGGCTACTATCGTAGATTCATAAAGAACTTATCTAGCATTGAGAAACCTCTTACTACATTAACCCAGAAAGGCGTGGCCTTTGACTGGGAAGCAAAACTAGAGAAGTCGTTCCAACCACTGAAACAGGCTTTATGCACCGCGCCGATACTATCCCTCCCCGAAGGGATAGAAGATTTTGTAGTGTATTGCGATGCATCAAACCAAGGAGTTGGTTGTGTTCTTATGCAAAGAGGGAAGGTTATTGCTTATGCCTCCCGTAAGCTGAAGACACACGAAGTAAACTATACAACACACGATCTTGAGTTAGGAGTAGTAGTATTTGCTCTAAAGATCTGGAGACTCTACTTGTACGGAACAAAGAGTACTATTTTCACTGATCACAAGAGCCTTCAACACATTTTCGATCAGAAGGAGCTCAACATGCGACAACGACGATGGGTCGAGTTACTCAATAACTATGAATGTGAAATTCGTTATCATCCTGGCAAGGACAATGTGGTAGCTGACGCCCTCAGTCGAAAAGAATACACTGGTCTGAGAGTCAAATCTCTGACTATGACTATCCATTCCCAGTTATCCACCCAAATTAAGGAGGCTCAACTGGAAGCTTTGCAACCTGAAAATGTGGCGAGTGAATCCCTGAGAGGAATGGAAAAGAATCTAGAAATCAAGGGTGGCGGAGCATATTATCTCATGGACCATATCTGGACACCGAAACATGGTGGTTTCAGAGACGTAGTCATGGCCGAAGCACACAACACGAGATATTCCGTTCACCCAGGTTCAGATAAAATGTATCTGGATCTTAAGAAACTGTACTGGTGGCCTAACATGAAAGCAGAAATTGCTACCTTCGTAAGTAAATGCCTTACTTGCGCTAAGGTTAAGGTCGAGTATCAGAGACCGTCAGGATTACTACAACAGCCGGAGATACCGGAATGGAAATGTGAACGGATTACTATGGACTTCATAACCAAGTTGCCCAAGACGACCGGTGGACTCGATACCATATGGGTCATCGTCAACAGATTGACCAAATCCGCGCATTTCCTACCAATCAAGGAGACGGACAAGATGGAAAGGCTTACAAGAACTTACATAAGGGAAATAGTGCGACTGCATGGTGTTCCGATATCCATTATCTCTGATAGAGATAGTAGATTCACTTCAAGGTTCTGGCAGTCACTACAAAGTTCCCTGGGGACTAGGCTAGACATGAGTACAACCTACCATCCACAAACAGATGGAAAAAGCGAGAGAACGATACAAACTTTGGAAGATATGCTGAGAGCCTGTGTAATTGACTTTGGAAAGGCATGGGATATACATTTACCCCTTGTCGAATTTTCATACAACAATAGTTATCATACGAGCATAAAGGCTGCTCCATTTGAAGCCCTCTATGGCCGTAAGTGCAGGTCCCCTCTGTGTTGGGCTGAAGTTGGCGACACCCAGTTAGCTAAAGGACGAGTTTCTGAAAGCACTCTCACCTGTCCGGAAATCATACGGGAAACGACAGAGAAGATCGTTTAGATTCGTGAACGGTTGAAAGCCTCTAGAGACCGACAGAAAAGCTACGCTGACCAAAGGAGGAAACCTTTGGAATTCCAGGTAGGAGACCGCATTCTATTGAAGGTCTCACCGTGGAAGGGCTTAATACGCTTTGGAAAGCGTGGAAACCTAAATCCAAGATACATAGGGCCTTTCGAGATTCTCGCCAGAATCGGCCCTGTAGCTTACAAGCTTAATCTACCAAGTGAACTTAGTAACATACATCCAACCTTCCATGTCTCGAACTTGAAAAAGTGTCTGTCCGATGAGACTCTTGTTATTCCACTCGATGAGATCGAGATCAACGAGAGCCTCAACTTTGTGGAAGAACCGGTAGAAATCATGGACCGAGAGGTCAAACAAACGCAACAAAGTCGCATACCCATCGTGAAGGTTCACTGGAACGCCAAGCGAGGACCTGAATTCACATGGGAACGCAAAGATCAGATGAAACAAAAGTACCCTCATCTTTTTCTCTGATTCACAAGTATCTTTCTTACTTTAAATTTTGGGACGAAATTCCCTCTAACGGGGGGATGATGTGACAACCCGATATTTCAACTCTATGTAATGACCTAAAAAGTCAAGTATTGTAACCACTTTTGATATAATGAAATTAACTTCGAAAATAAAATGTCCAAAAAGTCTCTAAATAATTACCTACTATGTTTGACTTCATTAAACCGTGATCGTACGTAAAAAGAACGCCCAAATCCGACTTCGTATAGTGAAGTTATGATTTTTCCAAGTACGGCTTAGCGACAGACAGCTAAAAACTCGAAACAGAAATCGAGCGACTTTTGGCCGGAATGACCTAAATGAGAATCGAAGGCCTCGACAATGGTATTACAACGGTAAAAAGTCTGGCAAAAACAGACGTCAGCTAAAGAAGTTATGAATTTCTAAAGAAATTTTCTTACCGCGACCTTTTAAAAATAAATAAT
Source organism: Lactuca serriola (assembly GCF_051521515.1). Taxonomy (NCBI): domain Eukaryota; kingdom Viridiplantae; phylum Streptophyta; class Magnoliopsida; order Asterales; family Asteraceae; genus Lactuca; species Lactuca serriola. The sequence continues at coordinate 96,825,049 of NC_136410.1, read as the reverse complement.
AAAAATAATTTCATAATTTGCCGACAGAATCTAAACGAAAGTTGTAGAGCGTAGTCTCACCTACACGTGGATATAAAGAACGTCGAAAACGGAGTTTGTATGAAGAAGATATGAATTTTTGAAGTTTATTAAATATTAAAAATATAAATTTTAATAGAAATTCCGGTATTATCCGAAGGCTGAGTCGCACAAGAGTACGCCCAGCGTACTAGGCCTCGGATTGTCCACATCGCGCCCTATGCGAGCCTATGTCTAGTCCCATCCGGAGTCCGAAGCAGTCGAGGATGCGCTCATGCGTGACGCACGAGTACGCCCAGCGTACTCGAGTACGCCCCGCGTACGAAGGCGGTTCCCAGCCCCTATAAAAGGGATGCAAGGGTTCCGAAGAAAGGACTCAGTTCTCTCTCAACTTTCTTGCGTTTTGCCTCGTTTTCCGTGCAAGTGATATCCCGAAGTCCCGATTACCTTTCTCAAGTCCCGAAGGTCGTTTGTGCTCCCGAGAATCCCGAGAAAATCCGCTTTCTCGCGTCGAAATTCTGCTCGGTTTTCATCTCGCCTTTTCCGATCTTTCAAGTGAGTTCATACCCTTATAATCCACACTTTTTAATGTTTTATGAATACTTTTATATGCTTTTAAGGGAGGAAATACAAGTAAAACACACGATTATTATCGTGTGTTATATAAAGTTTCATTATACACTTTTTATTAACGGAATCATATGTGATTTATAACTATTATAGGGAAACATTCGCATGCAAAATATATCATGATAACATCATATCTTTTGTAATGAAAAATGTTGATATATATATATATATATATATATATATATATATATATATATATATATATATATATATATATATATATATATATATATATATATATATATGTATAAATCAAACACTTTGCTTATACTATATGTATATGTGTCCATCTTAGACACTATAAAAATTATACTTTTCATAACAAGTGAGCATTTTACTAGGGATTACTATACAAACGAGACACATTTTTAGAAAACTATAATAGGTATAGTTTTACGAGAACATTACGAACTTTTACATACTAGAAACACTATTTCAAGAAGTTTACTTTCATATACAAGAACAAACGAACATTTTCACACGTAAATCTGTTTTATACTAAGTTTTGTGAGACATCAACTTCACGTACGTTCGAGTACACATTTCAAGTCCTGTATTATATACCAAAATCCCTTGGAGGGGGAGCATGGTGTTTGTGTATAGATCTATACGGGCTTGACAACCCGCGCCCTGACTGTTAGCTACAGTCCACCATTTGGGTGACAAATGTCAGAACATTCCAACGCCTGAAGAACGTTGTGTATAGGCATTTCTAGTCAATAGCATGGTTATAAACACACATGGAGTATTAAAAACACATTGATTTACGGGGTTTTTCAGACGTATTGTAAATTTTATACGTACATACATTTTCTAGAAACGAACATTGGTTTTAATAGAAGGCTACATTTATGCTAGTAGAAAATATGGGATTTTCTAGGAACAAGCAAACAAAACAAACAAAACATTTCATTTCATACAAACATTGTCATTTAATACTTATGAAACTCACCAGCTTAAATGTTGATCTACTCTTTCAAAACTACTTGTATGTCCCAGGGATTCAGTAATTACAGGTAACAAACAGCTTTTGAAAAAGGAACGCTGCGGCGCCAGTTTAAATTCATATTTTGGCATCATATTGTAATTGGTTTTTGAACATGTACCTTTTATCAACGTAAACTTTCAATTATATATATGATGATTGTATTGCTTTCTTTACTATGTATTCATTTGTCACATTACCACATGAAGTCATCCGCCCCCGAACGTTTTCGCCGTTCTGGTTTGGGGGTGTGACATGAGCGCTCTTCGTCAACCTGTCCACAATCACCCAAATTGCATCGACACCTCTAGCAGTCCTTGGCAATTTGGTGATAAAATCCATGGTAACCTGCTCCCACTTCCACTTGGGAATCTCCAATGGCTGCAACTTACCATGTGGATGCTGGTGTTCGGCCTTAACCCTGCGACATGTCAAGCACCTCTCCACAAACCATGCGACATCTCACTTCATACAGGGCCACCAATAATTCCTTTTTAGGTCCAAAAACATCTTATTGGCCCCAGGATGGATCGAGAACCTCGACTTATAGGCATCCTCCATCAAGATGGTACGCGCTTCGCCCACAAACGGTACCCAAATCTGGCCCTGAAAAGTCATAAGTCACCGACTATCAGTAACGAATTCTGATACCTTACCAATAACCCGCTCTCTCTTACGGTTCTCCAGTCTAATGGCCTCATCCTGGGCCCCTCGAATGGTGTCGAACATCGGAGTCATCACTGTCAACCTCATACAAACGTCTCGTATCGGGGCGCTCTCCGCCCTACGGCTCAAAGCGTCGGCTACCACATTAGCCTTGCCCGGGTGGTACAGGATATCACAATCATAATCCTTTACCACATCCAACCATCTCCTCTAGCGCATATTCAGGTTGGGATGATCCATCAAGTACTTCAGACTCTTGTGGTTCGTGTATATGGTACACCGAACCCCATACAGATAGTGACGCCAGATCTTGAGGGTGAACACCACAGCCCCCAGCTCCAGGTCGTGGGTGGGATACCTCGACTCATGAGGCTTCAGCTGTCTCGAGACATATGCTATCACATGCCCCCTCTGCATAAGCACTGCTCCCAACCCGGATATCGATGCATCACAGTACACCACAAAATCCTCCATCCCTTCCGGGAGTGCGAGCACCGGGGATTCGCACAACTGCTGGCAAAGTGTTCTCAAATGAGGTCTGCTGCTCTGGACCCCAAGAAAAAGCGACACCCTTTCGGTTCATCTTGGTAAATGGCACGGTGATCTTGGAGAAATCCTTAATAAATCTCCGATAATAGCCGGCCAATCGTAGAAAGCTCTTGATCTCAGTGGGCGATCTCGGCACCTCCCACCTCATGACTGCCTCAATCTTGGTCGGGTCGACCAATATCCCATTCTGGTTGACCAGATGTCCCAAGAACTGAACCTCTCATAACCAGAAATCACACTTGGAGAATTTGGCATAAAGCCTCTCCGACCTCAATACCCCGAGAATCTCTCTCAGATGCTCCTCGTGCTGCTCTCTAGATTTCGAATACACCAAAATATCATTAATGAATACGATCACCGACCGATCCAACATCGGCCTGCACACCCTGTTCATGAGATCCATGAATGTAGCTGGTGCATTGGTGAGCCCAAAAGGCATCACCACGAACTTGTAATGCCCATAACGAGTTCTGAACGCTGTCTTCTGGATATCTTCATCCCGAACCCTCATCTGATGATAACCCGACCTCAAGTCTATCTTGGAGAACCAAGACGCACCCTGCAACTGCTGGAACAGATCATCGATCCTCGGTAACGGATTACGGTTCTTGACCGTCAATTTGTTCAAATCCTGGTAATCAATGCACATCCGGTGTGAACCATCCTTTTTCTTGACAAAAATGATCGGTGCTCCCCAAGGCGAGCTACTCGGTCGAATAAACCCCTTTCCTAGCAGCTCCTGAAGCTGCGAGGATAACTCCTGATCTCTGGCGGCACGAGGCGTTAAGGCGTCTTGGCGATAGGTGCTGCTCCTGGAACCAAATTGATACGGAACTCCACCTACCTATTGGGAGGCACACCCGACAATTCCTCGGGAAAAACCTTCGGAAACTCGCACACTATCAGAACCTCATCAATCGAAACTGGCCTCCCAGCGGCCATTCGCGTGTCCAACACATAGGCTACGAATCCACTGCAGCCCTGCTGCAAACTCTGTCTCGCCCTGGCAGCCGAGCAAAACGCTGACCCACATCAGGTTTCCTCGCCATACACCGTAAGCACTCCCGCACTGGGATTTTGTATCGTCACCAACTAACGCCCGCAGTCTATAACAGCTCCAAATTGGCTCATCCAATCCATGCCCACTATAACACACACGCCCCCCATCGCAATCGGGACCAGATCTATCGGGAACTCCACACCAAAGATCTCAAGGATACATCCTCAAATCACATCCGTAGCATACACTGCTCGCTCATCAGCTATGGAAACTCGCAGAGGTCGACTCAACGCCTCTCGACGGATACTAATGTGCTGACTAAATGCCAAGGAAACAAATGACCGACTCACACCCGATTCAAATAACACCAAAGCAGGTACATAACTCACAAGAAAAGTACATACACATATCATCATATAAGCACAATATCTCAAAAGAAAAGGAAAATACAGAATACATACCAGCCATGACATCGGGCGCTGTGCGGACCTCCTCCGCAGTCAACTGGAAAGCTCTCCCACGAGCCTTCGGAGCCTCGGCCTTCACCAGTCGAACCTCGGTAACCTTAGCACCTGATGCAGATCCTTGATGCAACTATGGACACTCGGCCTTCCGATGGCCCGTCTGGTTGCAATGAAAGCAAACCATAAATCCCTTGGGGCAATCCTTGGCGATATGCCCCTCCTTGCCACATTTGTAGCAAGCACCCGATCGACAGGCCCCCTCATGACCCTTGCCGCACTTCCCACAAGTGCGGCCCTTCTGGCCTCCAGTCCTCGAATCAGCGGACTTGATCCGCTTGGCTACCAGCTGAGACTGAGCTGGCCGCCGATCCATCCCCTGAGACTCGGCCTCCTCCCTGTCCTGAGTCTCCAACTCAATCTCCCTCTTCCGTGCATTTGCCTAGAGCTCAGAAAATGTCCGGTACGTCGAGTTCGACACGAACTCCCGAATGCCTCTCCTCAGAATGCCCAAATACCGACTCATCCGTGCCTGCTCAGTAGACACCTGCTCAGGGCAGAACATCGCCCTCTCATGAAACTTACGGGTAACCACATTAACTGAATCATTACCCTGTTTGAGGGTCAAAAACTCATGAACCAACCATTCCCTCTCCACCGGGGGAACATACTCGTCTCTGAACATGGCGGTGAACCTCTCCCAGGTCACCGCTGAAATCTTTGCAAGAGTGAAGCTTGCCGTCACGAGCTTCCACCAATCCTTCGCCCCCAAGCGAAGCTGGTTCAAAGCGAATCGTACTCTCAGATGCTCCGGACATGAACACGTATAGAAGCATCCCTCAATATCAGCAATCCATCTCATCGCAACGATCGGATCCTGTGTCCCATCAAACTCAGGTGGCTTCGTGTTGCTGAACTCCCGGAACAACAACGAGTCACCTCCTTGAGGCCTGGCAGCATCCACAGCTGCTGTAGCTTCAGCGGCTGCAGCCTTAGTCACTACGGCGTACCGTTCATCGACAGTCTCAATCAGTGTGGTCTTGATAGACCCAAACATCTCCGGAATCTCGACCCTGATCGCCGCAGCCACCTCATCGCGGATCATCTGACGAAGCTCCTCATCACTCACACCGCTCGCCTCAGGTCTGTGGCGTGTCCCAACCATGATGTCTCTGAAATATAACACAACAATATCAAAGACTCATTCGAGCATGCTCGCGCTCGATAACTCATCCCAACTTGTCCCTTAGTATCCAAAGGATTCTTACTTAGAGTGTGCACTGCTCCGGTGTCTTCGGTAGTACGGGACCTTCTACTACCGCCTACACCACGTCAGTATTCACCCTAAGTCCTCCTCCTTGGATCCCAGATCACAAGTACTCTATATCTCACTGGCATAGGCTACCCTCCGGTAGACCTCTTATCAGCCCCTCACTGCTACCTACTTGCTCTCAAGCATCACATAGCAGCACAATCCTTCCTAGGCTAAGGCATCACAAAATCAGTCCATTCTAGTCCTAATATGAATACCTAGCCAGCTCTAGCATGCATAATATAACATATCGCATCTCATAACACATAACATAAGGGCATTTTGGGGGTTCACCGTTCAGGCGCTGGCTGACCGTACACACTGCTCTGCTCTGGTTGTCTCAAAATCCCTTGCTTTTTAGAAAAATTAGTTTTTATCGTTTGAAAATTTTCTCAAATCCTCAGTTTGAGTTCAGTTACGCCCGAAGGTGCATCCGAATCCCTCAAACCAAGGCTCTGATACCAACTTGTAACAACGTAAATTTTCAAAATAATTTTTCAATTCTTTAAAATATAATTCCATTCAATACAAACCAAAAAAATCCAATGTAACATGGTCATAATACAAAACATATGAATCCCAAGATCAATCATATCCAAATCCGCCTGTGTGTGTATGTACGAGTCATGCCGGCGCCTTCCCACGGTCCTCACTATTACCTGAAACACATTACACATAAACACTGTAAGCAAGAAGCTTAGCGAGTTCCCCAATATACCACTTACATACATACGCCTTTCCAGGCCATACTCCACATGACCTTCCAGTCCATGTGTTTCAGGGGACTTCCGTCCCAACCCGGTAAACCTTCTGGTCCTACCCGTGTCGACCTTCTGGTCCATTACTCCCTGACCTTCCGGTCCACATCATATTGCCTTCCGGCCCATATCATAATGCCTTCCGGCCCATAACAAGCATATCATACATATCACACACATAGCGCATACGAAACAGGCAATTCATAGCATATAATGCATAAATCTCATAGCATACCATACCTTCCGGTCACACATAGGTACCCTTCCAGGTACAGTATAGTGAGAAGACTCACCTCTGGTATCTCGGATGATCTCGCACGCGAATCTACAGGTCTATCCCCCGCCTAAACACATGCAAAATATCCTCAATAAGAAATGGCTCTCAAAGGCTAGATTAAACCCCTTTTCTATGATCCTTCAAAAGGGTAAAAAACCATTTTACCCCTCATTGACTCAAAAGTCCAACTGTTGACCAAAATCCAAAAGGTCAATGAAAGTCAACGATCATAGCTGACCCTACTCGCCGAGTGCACTAAGGTGACTCGGCGAGTACACACTTGTCCTCTTCGCCCCTGGTTCTCCCTTGACTCATTGAGTCAACCCTAACTTCCACGAGTCGACACAGATCGCGAGTCGCGGGGAAACCCGACTCAACTCGTCGAGTCCTCCCATGGACTCGGCGAGTACATACCATGCACTCACTCAAATGACCTTCCGAGGTCAGATTTGTTCCTCTAATCCATAGATCTGGCCTTTCCAAGCACTATAATCACGTAAAGTCTCAATCTTGATGCACATGCAACAACCATATGATCAAATATGATGATTTAGCCCCAAATACCTTAACCCAAGGTCATGACCTCCATTGTTCTTCATAAAGCTTGAAGAATAAGGCTCTCTGGACCTCTATGGGTCCAGATCCAAAGTCTCATCACCAGAATGGACTATTTGGACCTCCAATCGACTTAGACAAGGGCACAAGAAACCCTAAAACCATCTATCTTTCCCAAAATGGAAGAAGGGTCGAAATAATACCTCAAATGAAATGGTCTTAGATTCAAATCCTCATAATAGCAACCTCCTTTGCTTTCCCTTGGCTAGAACCTCCTTCTTCTTGCTAAACAACACCACAAAGGTCAAGGATGGCTTCTTCTCTCTCTCAAAACGCTCCAGCACTCTAGGGTTTATCTCATGGACCGGTGGCCACAAATGATGGCCATAAGGGCCTTTAAATAGGGTGCAAACTCGAGAAATTAGGGTTTCATTAAACAGCGTGGACTCGCCGAGTCCCTCATTAATCAGACCACTCCAATCGCAATCCAACTCGACGAGTCGGGGCTCCTACTCGCCGAGTTTCTCTCCAAAAATTCAATATAAAAGAATAAAATAATATACCTGGGAATTCGGATGTTACATGATACCTCTAGAAGATGCACCAACAAGAGAAGAACATAGATCCAAAAGCTAGGTGCTCAAGCCATTCTCTTTCAAAGCTCCTTCTTCTTCAAAAGCCAAACACAACAAGTGATCACCCCACTAGATCCACATGAGAAAGCCACCAAGATTCAAACTTTATGCTTTCTGGAGCTAGATCAACATGATTAGGGCTTGGATCCACAAGCTCTAAGCCAAGCAATGCTTCCTCAAGGAACTCCTTCTTCCACAATATACACCAAATCACCAAAATCCTCAAGAATCACTCAAATGGAGGCTTAGGGTCTATTTCTAGGGTTTAGAGGGATGGTGGCTGAAGATATTAGGGTTAGGTTATGAGATAAGGAGCTTAAATAGGGTCCAAGACCCTAAAATAGCGTTCAGGTCTGTTTGGCGTACGCCCAACGTTCATATGGTATGCCCAGTGTACTCTGAAGAACATTCGCGACCATCCCTGGTCAGTACGCCCAACATACTCCAAATTACGCCCAGCGTACTCTAAATTACGCCCAGCACACTCAGCTAAGCCTGAAACCACAAAACTTCCGAAGGCCATAACTTCTTCGTTATAAGTCCGTTTCCGACGATTCTTATATCCACATAAAACTAACGAGAAGTCCTACACTTCTATCAACTTTATTCCTCCTGAATCCCACTCGAACTCAGATTCAAAATTCATGAAAAGCCCGAACCAACGCCTTTAACAATACATTTGGGCTCTAAAGCACAAACCAAATTCTTTTATCACACAACCTATCTCTCCCACATCCCAAAAGGGCCTAACCGTTCTCTTTCAACGCCACAAAACCTTCTCATACTCGGATTAAGGCCTACGAGCCTTAAGTCACAAAATAATCCAGAATAGGATGTTACAACATCCATGCAAATGATTATTATCCAACAAATATCCAAGACTACTCTCCTCCCTCCTCTCCATTTAATCGGCCTACCTTCCTTTCCCCTCTCCACCATTCATTTTCAAATTTTACTCTCATTTCACTCTTCTCTCAAGATTATCTCATGCATTTTCGAGTTCTTCATCATTAAATGGTGATTCTTAAGCTCCTTGGTAAGACCATGATGAACTCCGTGGTTTTATTTCAAGTTTTTACAAAGATCTTTTCCCTTACAACTCCATTTTTCGTGATTATGCTCTTAGAACACCAAAACAACACAAATCTCATCAACAACTCAAGTTAGGTTCAAAGATTCTTCTTCTTCTTCTTCTACATCTCAAAAAACCCCCAAGGTGAGTTCATACCCCCTGTTTTCGGTTTTATAACGTTTTTGGGTGAGAATACAAGTGCTTTTGTGTTAGATCTATGTATATGTGCATGTTTATGTGTTTAACTTTTAGATCTTTACTTGAAAATGAAGTTTATCACTTGGATCTTCATATAAACCTTGAGAAAAGTATGTGTCCTCACATATAATACTTGTAAACTTGTAGATCTAGGATTTATCCACTTAAAATAGCAAAAACAAGTGTTGTGAACAAACTTAGATAACTTAAACTAAAAAATCAGCCCTTGACAGAAACATTTTTGTCCAATCTCGAACTGTTTTGACCTCCTTAATGGTAATATTTTTCAAAAATGTTTTACATACAAAAATTTCAGGTTATTACCTTTAAAATGACTACTCTCACGTTTTCATACGATTTTTCTACTATTTTTGGCGAATTTTAAAAAACTACCTATCAGATTTGAAATAATTTCGGACCAACCTGTGAAGGTGAGAAATTTCACACTTTTTAGAGGCCAATAACAATTATCATAAAAATTTTAAACAAAGTAGATAAAATTTCCAAACTTCCAGAATTTATGGATCCAAATTTCGACTTACGATGATTTTTCTACAAATTTTCCAACAACTAGGTCAGAAAAGCCAAAAACCAGAAAAAATTGTATTTTACAAAAAAAATCAAGCCAAAAATGATATTTTTGACAAAAATGGGGTTAAAATGTTATTTTTACCACAAACTAGTCAAAAACAGAAGTTTTGAACAAAATGGGGGCTAAAGTGTTATTTTTACTATAATTGGGCCTTAATTGAAAATTTTGTGGCTTATTGGGTCAAGAACGTCATTTTTACAAAAAGTGGGCTTTTTATATCAATTTTGTAAATAATCGAGCTAAAATAAACAAAACAATAACAAACGGGTTAAAAACGATATTTTTGTCCTTATTGGGCCTGGAAATAATATACATGTTTAGTGGGCCTTAGTGTCCTTTTACATGTATATTGGGCTCAGGGTAGACATTTATATTCCTTTTGTGCCTGGAAATAATATATACGTATAGTGGGCCTTAGTGGTCCACTTACATGTTTATTGGGTCTGGGAATGAGTTTTATATGTGTTCTTTCTTTTCCGTGTAAATTTTCGATTAAGGATCTAACGAGACTTGTCGGTTGGCACCTTTGAGTGTACAATCGTAGCATGTAGTTATAACCATAGTTTCCTGGAGGAAAAGCAAGAGTTTGTGTATAGATCTATACGAGGGTGACAACTCACACCTGAACTATTCGCTATAGTTAGACTAGGCTAGTCTAGGGTGACAAAAACCTTAACCTATTCCGTCAGCGTCCCAAAGATGCAAAGACAGGCGAAATTGTCATTATTTAGTATGGTTATAATGACTCACTTAGAGGAATTAACGTTATAAGATTTACGGGAAACCATTCTATTTTCTTTTTGGGATAAAACAAGAAACCATTCTATTTTCTTTTTGGGATAAAACAGGAAACCATTCTATTTTCTTTTTGGTATAAAACAAGAAACCTTCTTTTTGATAAAACGACAATCTATAAGCACCGGTACTCAACCACCGGGGTTGAGATTTCAGCATTATATATTGCAGACAACATCGGGTTGTCTGGAAATCATTCTCTTTGTAGCACCTGGTTCCTGGTACGTAAAATTTATCTAAGTATTTTATATTTTTAGCCTTGGACTTGGCGAGTTGTAGGCCCGACTCGCCGAGTGGAGACGGGTTTGGGAGCACGTTTAAGTTGGCGACTCGGCGAGTCCACATTCTGGACTCGGCGAGTCCCAGCTGTCTGATGAAACCCTAAATTCCAAGGGTTTGCACCCTATTTAAACCCTCTTATCCGCCCCCAAGCTCGCCCCATCACCCTCAGAGCTCTCCACTTCGTTCAAGCCTTGTTCCTTGTGAGATTGAAGCATTTTGGTGTGTTTTCTTGAAGATTTGGAGAGGGAAGGAGAGTAGATCAAGAAGAGAAGAAGGAGGCCAGACATCCTTGTGTTATCTCAGTGATTTCCTTGAGGTATAACTCAGTTTCCCTCTGTTTTCATGCTTATTGTCCCTTGTAGCTCCATGAAAGTCCTTCTTGAGCCTTTCCCCAAGCTTGTTTGTGTATTAGGGTTTGTAATAAGTTGTTTAGCCTCTAGATCTAGGCATGATTGAGCTCCAGGAGCTTGGATCTACTGCCTTTATGGAGCCATATTGCATGAAAGCCCTAGATCTACTCTTTTAGTGCATTTTTTAGCCCTAAAACCTTCATTTGTGTTTATTTACACTTAAAGTTGGAAACTTTACGTGTTAACCAGGCCCTAGAAACCCAGATCTATGTATGGTATGGGCTGGATTAAAGCAGAATCGCGTATATAGTATTTGCATGTGGCAGACTCGGCGAGTCGAGTCGTGAGTCCCCGAGTTTTCCCCTTTTCGTGTTTGCGGAGTGCAGTAGTGAGTCGTGGGGTGTGACTCAGTGATTCGGAAGCCAAACTCACCCATGAAGAAACTCGGCGAGTCAATGCCCTGACTCGGCGAGTCCAAGGCATTCTTCTTGCCTCAAGAACAGACTCGGCGAGTTGCTCATACAACTCGGCGAGTCCCAGCATAGAGTGTTCTTTGGGTGAAGACGAACTCGACAAGTTGTTCGTACAACTCGGCGAGTAGGATGAAGGATGTTTGGACACTAGTTTAGAAGGAAAACTCGTCGAGTCGATGCCAAACTCGACGAGTAGAGATGGGACAATGGTCAGGCAAAGGGATAGGGACTCGGCGAGTTGGCAGGCCAACTCGGCGAGTCAGGTCAATTGGAAGTTGACTTTGACTTTGACTCTTGGCTTACTTAGGGGTAAATGGTCATTTTACCCTGAGGTCGATTAGCAGCATTTGAATGAGTGTTTTGTGGGGATTATAGCCGGAGGATTTCCGGGGCAGCAGCAGCAGGAGACAGTCAGTTCCCACGTATGATAGATGTTTGTCTCCGTGATATTCATCTAGGTTGCTACTACCTGTGATATGTTATTGTGCTAGTATGATATGATGCTATGTGCTAGTGACAACAGGGGGGAGATAGTCCCCCAGAACACCGGTCAATAGGGCCGAAGGGGCGGTTATGCCCAACCATGCTAGATAGTTTGAGATATATGTGTTATGTGGTACTGGTAGGGGGTGAAATAGTCCCCAGTATCCGGTCGAGAGGACCGAAGGGGAGGCAAGCTCCCAGATATACTGGTCTGTATCCGGTCGAGAGGGCCGAAGGGGAGACCAGCACCCAGATATGCTAGTCAATGTCCGGTCGAGAGGACCGAAGGGGAGGCAAGCTCCCAGATATACTGGTCAGTATCCAGTCGAGAGGACCGAAGGGGTAGGTCGGGAACCCAGATATGCCTGACAATATTTGTATGTTATGTGATTGTATGGTATGTGGTATTTTGGGGGAACTCACTAAGCTTCGTGCTTACAATTTTCAGTTTTGATTTCAGGTACATCTTCTTCGAAGGGGAAGGAGCTGGCGTGGTAGCGGCCCATCACACACACGCCTTGTATTCCGCACTATAAGACCCTCCTGGGAATTTGTACTCTGACTTTATTATGTTTTTATGAAATGTTTTTCAAGACATGCGATAACTTTTATGAAATGATATGATCAGTGAACATTTTATTTTTAAGGTTCGCTAAGAATATGTTTTAAAAATGAAATTTTTGGCTCGTATTTTTGGGATGTTACACTCTTTCTATTTTCGCAAACATTAACACACATGCATTAATATAAGATTAAACACAAATATTTCAAACCATTTCTTTTTAGAAAATATTGGATTTTTGAAAGCACTATGAAAACGATTCTAAACAAGTACAAAAAACCATTTTTATTCAAAACTACTCATGAACTCACCAACTTGCTAGTTGACGCTTTTCCAAACGACTTGTATTTTCAGGAATTCTAGTAGCAGGTAATAAGCTTGACTATGAGGTCAAGTGGTGCAACTTCATGAAATTTTACTTTCTTACTTTTGTGTAACCGATGAACAAATTTAATGTGTAAACTATGTAAGCGTGTATCTTCAATGTATGATGTTTGGTTGCTATGTTTCATTCATATTCAATTGTTATGATACTATACACGAAGTCGTCCGCCCCCGGACGTTTCCACCGTCCAGGTTCGGGGGTGTAACAAAAGTAGAAAAAGCGATAGGAATCTCGGGAATTGAAGAAAGAAGAAAGAAAGAAAAAAACCCTGAAGAACTCGGCAAGTTGGGTGCCTACTCACCGAGTAGGTTCGAAGATTCGAGAACAAATAAGATTCCTTACCGCATACGGATTTCAAGTGGGGGACTCGTCGAGTCGGTCTATGGACTCGACGAGTAGCCACTGTTTTCAGAAACTATATAAAGGGTTTTAATTCACGAATTTGAAACTTCTCGGGGGGGGGGGGGGGAACCCTTGAAGGTTAATTTGCGATTCAAGTTGCTGCTGGAGCTCTGGAACTTGAAGATCACGTCTAAGCATTCAATTTTGGGGAGACCAAGGCAATTCAAGTGTACTCTTTACTTAATCTTTTGTTTAAACTATGTTTGCATCAATTGATTTCGTTTTTGAGTTGTTTTCTTTTATAATTATGAGCTAAAAACTCATAACTTCTGTTTAGGATAGATGACTTTATGAATATGGTTTGATTTTATGATTGGTTTAATTTAAATTGGTAATTTTGTTTTTTTAAGCTTGTTAAAGAACCTTATGTGTTAATTACAACTATTTTCTGTTAACTAACCAGCATATTAAGTTGCATGAACATCTCTTAATTGCTAACCTCATATGATTTGTGTGAAAACATTGTTATATGCCTAGGAATAGCGAACGTGAAACTAAGGTTAATTAGAAAACAGGTAAATTAATGTGTGAGCTTGTGTGACGAACCATCAACAAGAGGTTAATTAAATTAGCAATTTGATTAGCTATTACAAATCTTACTTAACCCGAATCAATAAACTAGAAAATCTATTAGTTTAATCACTTGATCATGCTTAAATTGATTTGTTTTCTAAGGATTAGTAATAGCGAACGTGAACCTAATCACACTAATCGGTAGCCAATGCTAATTAATCCATTGCACTTGTCATAAAATCAACCATATGAATAAATGATTCAAAACCTAAACAAAAGTCTTTTCCATTATTGAATTTAGCTGATTTTCGTTTGCTTAGCTGTTAGTTGCTTAGTTGAGTATTAGTTAAGTACTTAAGTTTCTAGTCTTGCAAAACTAGAGAAAACCCTTTCTTTTATTGCTTGTTTTTAGATAATATTAGTAATTAGCTTAATTGTCGTTCCTTGTGTTCGATACCCTGCTTGCTAAACTATACCACCAATCGAAAGGTACACTGACTTTTGTGTGTCTAATTTATATTAAAAAGTAGGATTAAAACGAGTGCATTCCACACACATCAAATTCCCATACGTCATTGCTTGCCTCTGGTTCCGTTGGTTCTATGGCTACAACAATTGTCGCGCTTCTTATCATGTCGGGGATTTCTACCAGAAAGTCCACCAAGGCCTGGGCCTAGTTCCATGGCCCATTTCGCTAGTCTTCCTGACTTTTTTGGTCTTAGCAAGATCTGTTTCATTGGAAAACTGGTCAGGACCTCGATTTTGTGGGATTGGAAGTAGCCTAAGGAGTCTGGCTATGTAGATCAGCGCGAGGACCAATTTCTCTAAAATCGGGTAGTTGATCTCGGGGCTTTGCAACGCTCTGCTTACGAAATGGATTAGGAGTCTTTTTTATGTCTTTCAACCGTTAGTATTGACGATATCGGTTTGTCGGATGTTGCGAGGCACACTTGGAGTGTTTCTACAGGTAGTGGGCTTGCCATGACTGGTAGTCGATGGAGGGATTCCTTCAGAATTTGTAGGGATTTGTCGGCCTCCGTCATCCATTTGAACTAGTTTTTATCGACACACCCTTTTAAGGTGTGGAAAAGCGGAAGGGCTTTTTCTGTCGACTCGTCGATGAATCTACTTAGCGTTGTTAGTCTTCTATTTATTTCTTGGACCCCCTTTATGTTGTGGGGAGTCTTGGAGTCGAGGAATCCCTGAAACTTGGCTTGGTTCAGAGCGATCCCCTCTTTGGTTATCTGGCATCCCAGGAACTGGCCCTCTTCCACCCCAAAGGTGCACTTTCCTGGGTTGAGTTAACCTGTGCATAGGCTAAGGTGCGAAAGGTTTCTTCGATATCACGAAGCAGCGCTGCTTCGTCGTGACTCTTGATGACCGTGTCGTCGACATAGACCTCGATGTTCCTTCCGATCTGATGTATGAAAATTTTACCCATCAGGCGTTGGTACGTCGCTTCTGAATTCTTGAGACCAAACGACATTTTCTGGTAAAATAATGTGTTGCGATCGGTGTGGAAGGTTGTTTTCTCTTTATCTTCCTTGCACATCTGAACTTGATGGTATCCTTTATAGGCATCGAGGAAACATTTGAGTCAGAAGCCTTCTAAGGATTCAACCTTTCCGTTTATTTCTGGTAAGGCATAATAATCTTTTAGGCACGCGTTGTTTAGATCAGAGTAGTCGATACACATCCGCCATGATCGATCGCTGGGTTTGCAATCCATGTTGGGAAAATTGACTCTCTAAGGATTCCTGCTCTTACTAGCTTTTCTACTTCCTCGTTGATTGATTTGCTCCTATCGCCCGCTTTCCTCCTCTTTTTTATGTTTTATCGGGGCACTACGTGGCATGATGTTCAAACTATGCTCAATTATCATGCGGTCTACCTAGTCATATTTGACAGCTACCAGGAAAATGTGTTGGAGACTTGCTTTAAGAGCACAATTAATTTGACTTTGGTTTCTTCCAATAGATCGGCACCAATCCGTACTGCTTGCTCCGGGTGATCTGGGTGTATGGTGTGGTTTTTCGTTGGGTGGTCCTCTTTGTTTTTTGGTAGTGCAAACCAACTATGGGTATGTGAGGATTGGGTGGCAGATTTACCGACATGTTGTGCTAGTGACGATTGTGGCTGAGCCCGTGCACGTGCTAAATTTGACTATTCTGTGGATGGTTGGCGGTATGTCTTGTAGTTGGAACAGTGTTGGCCGTCCCAGCAAGATGTTTTGTTCTGCCAGGTAGCGTATTACATAGAAATCTGATGTCGCCTTGGTTCCGACCACTTGCTGAAGGGTTGCTCACGATCGTCGGAGGACTCTACAAAGTCACAACAAGAAGAAAGCCATCATCCGTTTCCCGGGAGGAGGTACCGGGAAAACGCTCCGACGGTCAAGTTAGGGGATGATATTTGGCTGAGAGTGATGAGTATTGGTAGAGATTGCTTACCTATCGAATTAGGGCAAGAGCCCTTTTATACTAAGGATCCTTGTTGTTCCGTAAGAGGAATAGGGATTGTAGTTCCAACAAGATCCGCTCCTCTGGTTGGTTAATCGTGTCTCCTGCTATGTTAGGACCAACGATTGGCTCGGGCGTTAGTGTTTTGGATGTACTCTTTGTCGTATGGCGTCGTTGCGCTTTTCCTGTAGCAGGAGTGCTCTTTGGCGTGGTCGATATTTCCGCATGGGCGCCTTGCCCTAAGGGAGTGCTTGCGCGCTAGAGCCCTTGCTGGAGCATCCAGGCTGGGCCTAGCTGACGGTCCTTCGTCCTGGGGAATCCTACTCCTGGCCCGCGCTTGAGGGTGCATCATCAAGTCCCCTAGTCCAGTAGTCATAGTGTTTGTTGTCTAGCTATGACATTCTAGACTTATTGGCCTTCTAGGCGTCGGGGCCTTTGTCGAGGTATCTAGGTCGGGCCTAGTTAAGCTAGTTGGGGGATCCTGCTCTTGGGCCGTGCTGGAGGGCACGTCATCAAACTCGATTGTGTCACACCCCCAAACCGAAACATCAGAAACGTTCGGGGGTGGAGGACGTCATGTGTAGTATCACAACAATTGCATCATAGTAATCAAAGTAAACACAACAAGTACATTAAGATATGAATATTTACATCTGTTAGTTTCATTGTTTATGTACATCAAAAGTAGCAAAATATAAAGACGCGACTCTATATGCTCCGTCTTCTCAAAATGCCGCGGAAGTACCTGTCTACTGGTTTCTTGAGAATACAAGCGATTTTGAAAGAATATCATCATAAAGATGGTGAGTTCATAAGAATGTTTTTGTTATGAAACCAGTCATTGAATCTGAAAAATTGTATGCATGTTTCCCAAGAAAATCCAATATTTCTAACATGTAAGTTCTGTTTGAAAACCCTGGCTACCACCAGTATGTATAGTATGTTCTGTTTGAAAACCCTGGCTACCACCAGTATGTAGTGTATGTTCTGTTTGAAAACTTTGGCTACCACCAGTATCTATAGTAGTTTTATTAATTACAATAAAACCGCGTAATGTATCCCTGGAATCCTCCAATGTAATGTATGGTAGTTCTATTAATTAAAATAAAACTAATGAAGAATAAAATCCCGTAAACAAATGTTAGTTCATACTGTTGTGAGTTCGTATAATCATGCTTGATATGACTAGTGACCTCAATGACGTTTCTTCAGGCGTCGTACAATATGATATTTGTCACCCCAGGCATGCCTGCCTAACTGTAGCTAGCAGTTTAGGTGTGGGATTGTCAGTTCCGAATAGATCTACTCACAAATCTCACGCTCTCCCTCCAGGAGACTCTGGTTATACTAAGTGTCGAGGATTTTACCGGTACCCAGAAGGGTACAAATGAAGAGATGTCTCACAATCCTGTATTAACTAGTTTACGTGTAGTTCTGTGTCGTTTTCTCGTAATTGAAACCGTTGTATACTTGGTAGAGTATTAATAGTTATACTTAAATAATTATTTAGTGTTATACTCTTGTTATCCGAATGTAGTAATGAATGTCAAAAACTAAAGCTGTCATAGTTTATATGATTGACCATGTATGAAATCTGGATTGGTAAAAACTGTATGATAAACTTCCCAAACTATACCTATTATACTTTACCTGAAATTTTACGTACTTGGTCTGTGTATTGTTTTGAAAACTATGCAATTATGTTTTCTAGTTGAAAGTGCCCCTTATGCTCCGCATAATACAAAAGGGATAAAATATCTATATATTTCAGAGAAATCGTTGGACCGAATCAATTGCATAAGTTTTAAACTTGTTGAAATCTTTTTGTTTTAGTTCACAAAAATCGTTTGTGTTTGGCTTATATTCCCCCTGAAAACGTTAAAAATCATAAAAGTGTAGGGGTATGAACTCACTGTTAGTTGTGTGCAAACGTCGAATCAACAAACTGGAAATAAAGACCCTCAAGTTGTTGTATGTTGCACTTAACGGAATCCTAATAACAATTAAATACATATATGTATCTAAATTAGAGGTTTCGTTAGATAAAGTGTTAGAAAAACACTTGCTTTCG